>NC_090133.1:15384809-17830223 GCF_040581485.1 Linepithema humile
TTTAAGTATCGCGTGATTTTCGTATTCAGGTACGCATGCGAGCAATGCATGCGCCGCGAACGCGTGAGATTCAATGTGAGTGCTTCGATGGACCACTGAGAGGAGGAGGAGGCTCAGGAGGAGCATCGGGCGCCGGCGGAGCAACTTTACGGTAAGCAATAATTCATTTATTTGTTGAAAATATTGTACACACACACACATTAAAATATTTGAAAGACAAAATATTTACATTAGTTAATTTTTATCATTATTAGAATTTATTCGCATATTTTTTTACTTTTTATTTAAATAATTAAACTTTTTTAATAATTCTTTTATTACATATTTGCTTAGAAAACGAATTAAAAGTTCAATGTACTCAATATTTTTTATGATTTTACAAATATTTTATATTGTGAACGCTGCTATAATTTTGATTTATTTCGTGTTTTACAGATCAACTATGCAGATCAACAGAACGACAACTCCGCTGCTGCGCATCGATCGGTGAGTTAATTTAATTTGTCTTCTATTATTAAGATAATGGATCGAATAATAGTGTGAAGATATATAGACGCGAGACACTTTGCAGGTCGTATAATTTTTATTGTCTTATAGTAATTATATCAAAATTTTATTCTCTCGTATTTTTTAAAAGTATTTGGAGTTGTGCGTGCGTTTGTTTTTAAAAGAACGAAGTACTTATTTTTTTAGTTAATTTATATTAAATTTAATTATGTGTTACCAATATTATTATATATATCTAGAAAAGATACATGTTATATTAGATTATAATTATAAAAATTATTAAAAAATATGTAACCTGCAAAATGCGTTGTACATTAAAAAGAAACAAAGTGTTTCTAATTTTGATTTTGATTAAGCCCAAAGTTGAAACAACTTTCATCAGCCTAATAACCCTTTGAATCCATATATATTAAATATTAATCATATAATATTAAAAATATAATCATACACCAGAATACTTTGAATAAAATTATGAAAAGTACACTATTTCTTCGATTCATTATCTTAAAATGGATAAGCTAGGACTTAGATGCGTTAATGAATATTTAATCCTGGAATATTTCCTAAATGTATTTCATGATTGACAGATCAGAACATAATATATTGAATTATTCAGAGAGTTTGTAGAATTTTTTTATGACAGAATTGAAAACAATTTTTATATGTTTATATATCTTTATTTAATAATGTATGCACAAGTTGTTTAAGATGGCCAAAAGTTGTCGAATATAATGGTGCATATGTTACAGACAAAGATGACTCTAAACATATAAAAATTGTTTTCAATTTTTTTATAAAAATTATATCAAATTTTCTAAATAACCCAATATATTTTTATTCTGAATAATGTACTTATGTTTGTTTATATATTTATTTATATTTTTTTTATATGAGAAAAAATAGAAAAAAAAAAGATTATACATAAAATTAAAGAAAAAAACTTGTTAAACATGGAAAAAAAGTATTTGATGCCGCAGTAAATTTTATATAAGCTATCGTAGCAAAATTTCTTACAGTTAATTATTATTTGAACAGCAAAGAGATTTGTTATAGATAATAATTTTATTTACCGAAATTAGTTTTGTTAAATCTGCAAATTATATTGCTAATATATGTATAATAAAAAATTTATTTTTATCTTATTGTCAAAATTTGTATTAGTGACGACAATTTCATTGCAACAGTAAAATAAATTTATTAAAAATAACTTATTTGGTTGTAACAGCAAATTTTAACTTGTTTCTCATTTTAAAATTTGTCGATTTTTTCGAACGAAACAGATTTGTTGCATATCGAATAATCTGTAAAAGTAGTTACAATAGCGAAATTTTATTGCTAACATATTTAACATGCAATAGCAACGATTATTTTATTGCAATAGCAAAATTCTTTTTTTCTGTGTAAATGTGTACTTTTTTTCTTCCTTCCTTACGGTAAGTGGTTTATCTTTTTATATATTTCCAGGGTTAAATATATAAATTGGCGTTGAAAAGCAAAAATGAGAAAATTTTTAAATACATACATATGTACGTATCACAAATATAAATTAAAAATGAAAAAAAGAATTCTTTTACACAAACGTAAATATACTGATAAATTATGGTATATTTGAAACAATTTATCAATTAAAAAAAGGAGCACATTTTTTATTAAGAATTTTGAAATATATTTATTCTTGTATTCTTGCTATACGCCAATTTCTTCGTAATCTTTCCTAGCCTACCCATGCATCCGTGGTCCTATGGCTTAACAGAACTAGAACTATCAAAGCGGTTAAAATAACCGGTTTATTTTTTTAGAACAATTACTTAAATTTATAATGCTGTATTTCCTGAGATTTTTTCTGTGACTTGTTGCATTGTGTTAAATGATCAAATTGATTAATTTACTTTTTCTCTTTATCACTTTTTATTAAAAAAAGAAAAAAGAAATAGAAATTGGTATATGTTAATCGTCGGTAGTTCTAGTGTTGTTGATCCCATAGTTGAGCATGGACTTTCGAAATTCGTGGTCCCATCGATGATGGTCGAGCACAGATCTCGAAACAACGTTGATACGATCGATCATTGAACAATGGTCGACTATCAACATAAATTTCGAACGCAACTAGCGGAAACTGAGCTGAGCTCTGCGCTAGCGTCCTGCGAAAAACTCCCTCTCGAATTTTAGATGCAAATAGCGGTAACTGAGCTGAGCTCTGCGCTAAGCATCTTGCGAAAAATTCCTAAATGATTCTGCGATAAACTCCCAAACGATTCCGCGAAGAATTCAATCTTATTAAACTTTGTCGGTTTATAGTTTCTTACGAACTCCTAGGTATAGAATTTTTTTATAGATAAGTTTTTGTGTTAGGTAGAATTTCTATTAGGTAGGATTTTCCATTAGAATTTTCAGATAGTTTGGATTTAAAAAATTTTTATCACTTCTTTTTTTTAATTCTTTGCTGTCGATAAAGTTTGGAACTTCTGCTTTGGCAGTTAGTTTGCAGTTTATTGATAACAAAGATAATGACATAACTTTGGGTGGGCAAACAGCAAGATTTTTTCCGCGAGAGCGGATGTTCCTTGCATATAAGAATTTAAAAACTTTTTATTATTTCTATATTTTTTTTTATTTTTTGCTGTCGATAAACTTTGGAACTTCTGCTTTGGCAGTTAGATTGCAGTTTATTGACAAAGATAATGACTGTGGGTAGGTAAAGATTCTCAGCAAGATTCTCTTTTGTGAGAGTGGAAGAAGTTTCTTGCATATAAGAAACATCATCTTAAAAGATTTTTTTCAAATTTTATTTGTTAAATTGTTGTTAAAAGAAAATGTAATAAGATAAATGTCTCAATGGCTAGACATATTTCAATCTCCAACTATAAAAAAAACAATTTTTTAAATAGTTATAAATATAATGGCCAGAACTGGTACATATAAATATCTTATATTTCTTTGCTAATATTTAATTTTAATAATTGTCGTTCATTAATTACAATTTTAGTTTTATTTGTTAGATAAACTTCAATCTTTATTAACAATTTGCCATCTGTTTTTATATAAATTTGCATAACAAAGAAAGGATTGAGGAACATTAAACTGGAAAATCTAAAACACGTTGGTAAAAATTTTTCAAAATTTTTTTACTAAAGAAACATATTTTAGTAACGAACACACACGGACAAATCAGTGGTCGAACTAAACCATACAAGATTAGGTACTTTTCTATTTCTTCTTTGCCTCTAGAAGGTTACAATGCTTTGGTTTCGAATATATTATAGGATATTTATGTGAAGATATAATTAGTGTTTCTTTTTTTCGGCTTGTTAAGCACTGAATTATTTTATGTCAAGCGGCTCGAAGTTTCCGTTGTTCGCTTATGGTTATTGTCGGCCGCACAATCGCGCAATCAATCGAAAGCGTGCGCCTGTTTGCATTTCATTTTTAATTGTTATATAATAATTCGCTATTAGTGTCCAATCCATCTGCCAGGATGCGTCTCGATTGCGATTGCGCGATTCTCGAACGGCCTATATTTGTTGCTTCGTCGCAGACGGTAACATATGTATTGCTATTGTCACGTCCCGGCGCGGTGGCGGTAACACGTAGTGTTCGCACCTTTACGAGAGACTCAATCGGTAAGATTCACGAACCAATGAAAAAGTAAAAGATCAGAAAAAGAACGTGAAACACAAATGTTGTGTTTAATATAAAAATCGTAACCAAAATCCCTTTCTAATGGATAGCGAAATTGAATGAGAGATCGTAAGGGAAGCAGTATAGCATTGATATTTTGTTGCTCCTTACGCGAACAACGTGTATGACCAATAATTAGGACCGTATTCTAATGAATAATAAATTTAAATAATAAATCGTAAAGGAAAACAGTATCGCATTGATATTTTGTTGCTCCTTACGCGAACAACGTGTATGACCAATAATTAGGACCGTATTCTAATGAATAATAAATTTAAATAATAAATCGTAAAGGAAAGCAGTATCGCATCGATATTTTGTTGCGACTCTGCAAAACAACGTGTATAGTAATAATTAGGACCGTATTTTAATGAATAGTTAATTTAAATAGAGGCGAATAATGAATCCGAGTAAGACCACAAGAAAATGAATATGATAATAATGCAGCAACGTAGTAAGAAATAGTAATCAACCATTGTGACTGACGTGTAATTATTTAAGTTTTATTATCATGCATTTGAAATGAAAGAATCGCTTAATACCATTAGAATGCATCAAGTATATGTTGACCGAAAATTTAAGAGAGTAACATTGGGTTTCGCTGATCATAAAAACTTTCTCCGTTTTCAGCGAGATTTTGCATATAATTAAGGTACCTGTCTTCGCATTCGTGACACTCGGAAATCGGTTGAATCAACGCGAGGTAGCGATGGCAAATAATGCAATGTAATCTTGGGCGGCGACGCCCGACGGATGCGTAATGCCTATCATTTAAAACTACGAATAAACTTTTATATTCAATCGGTTCGCTAGCGATGCATTCTTTGCAAAGACGCTCTTTTGCCGTAGGATTCACGAAGCTGGTTTCACGAACGCAACTAGCTAAGGAGTACCTATAAAGATATTCCAATCGAGGCGACCGACAAGCGTAACGTTTCCCCACACACATATCAATTATTTAAAATTCGATTAATCAGACGGTTGATTTAATAAGCTGGTTATAACTAACGTACGTATTCCCGGGTCTCCGCCAAGTAGAACGCTGGTAGGATCGGGAAGATTAACAACACTTCGTCCTTCTCGAGTTAATTGATTTGTTAGGCTTATAAAATGATTGAGACACGCGAGACAGTGACGCACTGGAAAAGGTTGAGATACGTTCTGGCCACAAACACGACACTTTGCTAATGGAACTATAGAACCGATATTCAAATGATGTCCGAGGACGTGTTCGAAATCATTTCGCGTTGGTTCTGATAAATCGTGATAGCAATTGAGGCACAATATCGTGCCAGTATTTCTATTCAAGCACGCGTTATCTAAGATACAGTACACGAAACGACAATTACAATTTGAGTCTGGGCGCGAAGATGTTACTTCGGTATCTGGCATTTTCTCTTGCTCAGATTTTAACTTTAAACCTTCCCATGCAAATAAATTTGGAACGGACTCACCGGTGTCGACTTGTATGGTACCTGAAGCCAGTGATAACTCAATCTAATTGTAAGGCGCCCGATCGGTTCCAGGATCGATCTTCCAATAGCAGGCTGATAGTCGTATGGAGATGAATCTTCAGATGCGTCATTGTTGCTGGTTATCTTGCGGTCGAGGAATCACTGCACTAGAGTTATTTCGCGACACGTCTTTACCTTTTATTATTCGTTGGAATTTAAGGATCGCACGCTAAATTGGAATAATGTTTAAGGATTTGAAATTAAAGATAAAATTCTCAAAGCAACCAAATAAATGTAATTATAAATGAAAATAAGAGTACATTGGTTTATAAATGAAATTACACTCAAATGAACTTATAAGATAAGAATTCTTACAAACATATTAGCACTTATGTTCTAGAAATGGAACGCGCAGTTCGCGAATTAAGTAATTGAACATATAAAATTGATAAACCGAACTTAAATTAACCGTACTGAACTAGGACGAAACTAGAACTAGAATTAGAATTAGAATTAGAATTAGACCGAGACTGAGTCAGAATTGAAATTGCGAATGCGAAAACTAACGACTTGACCGAAACTGACTCTCTGACTGAGTATTGACGGCTTACTGAAAAATTGAATACTGACTCGGCGGCATCGCAGGGCCCGTATTTATACTCCTCTGGATCTTCAGAGACAAAGGTTTGTCCTATGCAATAGGACCGCACATGAATGTAATCTCGCTTTAGAATATCGAATGTTCGAGGCATGGTTTATATAAAACTGCAGGCGATACTTGAACCTAAGTTTTGAGAGTGGTATGGTTAACATAAAACCGTAGGTGATATCCGGACCTAAGTTTTGAGAGCGACGACAGATAATTTATAGTCGTACGCTTTGAAACGCAACAAGGGGTTTACGTTACGCGAAAGGTTTCGTGTTGCGCCTTTCTGGCGACATGTGTCGAGCGCTATTGATACAGCGAGCGATAATTCCAAGAGGCGATAAACTAGAAAGTTTAAGACAAAAATTTACGAGTGGAAATCTACTTGCTAAAATATGGGGACGTTACACTATGCTTATGCGCGTTTCCATATTCCACACGTTCTCCATTTTTATAAATATATATTAAAGAATTTTTATTAACCAGTAAATTTTTAAATTAGCCCCATTTGTTTTTTAAGGGCTTTATTGCGTTATTACGCAAAGTTATTACTTTCGCTGTTCTTTTAAAATATATACAGGGTGTCTGGCAATAATCGCCCCACCGGTCATATACAGGTAGAGGAGGTCAAATCGAGTAGAAAAGTCCTTTACCATTTTTTTATTTTTGTAATAAGTACTAAGTAATTAACGAAAAAAGATTGGTGAATCCGTGCAAGTAAAGCGCGCGCAGCGAGAAGGACATCCCACTGCTATGCGATCACTAGGCGCGCGATGAAGCGTTGGGAGGAGCGCTCTACAAATGACAATGGCAACATACGAGCGGCGCGTAACGCTAGATCCTTGTGTCCTAGTGATCGCGTAGCAGTGGGACGTCCTTCTCACCGCGCGCGCTTTACTCGCACGGATTCGCCGATCTTTTTTCGTTAATTACTCAGTACTTATTATGAAAATTAAAAAATGGTAAAGGACTTTTCTACTCGATTTGACCTCCTCTACCTGTATATGACCGGTGGGGCGATTATTGCCAGACACCCTGTATATCTGAATACCAAAAATTATCAGAGGATTTTATCAGAGAATTTAAGGATAAAATTAATTGGATATGTATATTTAAATCCAGGAGAATGAAATCGTCTACAGATTTTTCCGCAAATCTAAAAACATTTATATCTTATACTAACAATAAATTTTCTAAAGAATTCCTTAATGAATTTAATGATAAAATTTTTAAATTTCCTTAATAATATGGTTATCTTTTTAGAAAAAATACATTACAATAATAAATAAATGTTAAATTTGATTATTTATGCGCAAATGTAACAATATCATAACAACAAACAATATTAAAATGGAACAGGTAATGAGCAATCATATCATATATTCTAACATATATAATAAGTTAAAATACACAGATTTATTAAGTCTTTATAGTATAGATTATTTCAGATTAAGCGTTACAGACTATATAAGATTAAAACGAAACAGTTTCAATTGGAACCGTATTACGCAAACGGGAATGTTACAGGATGAATTTATTATAGAATTCATCGATGAACTTAATATACAACTAGTTATTATTTATAACAAAATGAATGATAAAACTCTAAAATTAATTTTTGACGAAAATAATATATGTTTAGCAGTAAAGTATCAAGACGTTAGCAATATCATAAACGAAATTTCTCATTATTTTACAGATCACATATGGACTGTTGTGTCTCAATTCCAAAGGTTAAATGACGATACTATAAGAAAATACGAAAATAAATTAGATTGGTATAGTCTATGCAAATGTCAGAGTTTATCTGAAAACATAATAAGAGAATTTGTACATAAGATTGAATGGAAGTATATATCGGAATCTCAGACATTGTCAGAAGATTTCATGGAAGAATTTAAAAACGAAATATGTTGGAAAGATATATCTAAATTCCAAAAACTATCAGAAAATTTTATAAAAAAATTTAAAAGTAATATAGATTGGAAGAATATTTCTAAATATCATAAATTATCAGAAGATTTCATACGCGAATTTAAAGGATATGTATTGTGGAAATGTATATCTAAATATCAGATAATGTCAGAGAACTTTATGAGGGAATTTAAAAAATATATCAGTTGGGATTTAGTATCTAGATACCAAACGTTGTCAAACGACTTCATTTTTGAATTTAGAAATGAACTAAATTGGGATAATCTATGCCAATATCAGACAAAAAACATATCAGAAGATTTTATATGTAAAGTTCATGATAAAATATCATGGAAACAACTAATTAGAAATATAAACTTATCCGATAGAATAATTTTAGAATTTTACGATAAAATGGATTGGGAATACATGTGTAGATATGTGAAATTATCTCCAAATATAATTGAAAGCTTTTCTGATAAATTCTCGTGGAATATAATATCTAGATACCGCATATTATCCGAAAATTTCATAAGAAGATTTAAAGATTACGTTGAGTGGAATATATATCTAAGTATCAAAGGTTATCAGAGACTTTCATGAAAGAATTTAAAGATAAAATTGATTGGTATATTGTGTCTAAAAATCAAATACTATCAGAAAAGTTTATTAACGAATATAGGTTTAAAATAAATTGGACATTAATATCTGAACACCAAAATCTTTCGGAAAATTTTATTATACCTAATCGTACCTATATAAAGGTCATACCTAATGTACCAATATATAAAGTAGATAATAGGACAGTCTTATATTTATCAAAAATAATCTATAATATGATATTAAATTTTCGTCTGTTTTTAATTTTCTCACGAGTATATGTATAAAGTCATTTATAATAGTTTCTATATTAATCTCTTTATATTCAAATTCTACGTTATCTATAATTATTGTAAAATTACTAAAACTAATATTATCATATATAAATATATTAAACTTTAATTTTTTATCAAATGGTACAATATAATTTAACTTTAAAAACTTGCTTGATAGTGATGTTCCAACTATTCTACTTAAGTTACCAAAGTTCACTAACGTATTTGTATTAATAAAATATTCCTTATTCTTGTTAAACAATCTATTTATTTCTGAGTACGATACATATTTTATGACAAACGGATCATCTGACTTAAATAATTTGCTTAATTCTATATCCTTTTCCCTTTCGATATTCCATAAAAAAACCATCTTTTTCGGCTTTACAATTATCCTACCATATTTCAATATTAAGTTGTAAAAGTTCAATTCGGAAAAATCTACATAATTGCTTTCATCCGTGCTTGATAAAATTTCTTTTTCAACTTTAATTCTAGAATTATTAAAATAATCTATTATTAATTCTCTGTTGATATTCTTTGAAACTAAACTATACAAGAATCTGACATCTTCCTCGTTTACAAAGAAATCTTCACTGAAATTAATGCTGAATATTCCTCTATTTTTACTTATAAAATCATCAAAATTATGTTTATTATCTTCTAATGTAGTTTTCATGTATTCTTCTATACTAGCTATAAGTCCACCAATGTTATTTTCCATAGTAGTATTTATCTAATTTATTTTTTAAAAAATTATAAGAAATTAATAAAAGTATTTATAAAAATTATATTTAAATAAAACTCAAAAATGAGCAAAGCTAGAAAGAATCAGAAATCTGATAATTCTTCTTTGTCATCTGATGATGATGATGAAATTATCGAATCGTTAGAGACTAAAACTAAAATTAAAACTAAAACTAAGAAAAATAGTGATGTTTCAACTGAAAGATACGATAAATCATCAAGCCTTGAATCTAGTGATGAAGAAATTAAAAGTGACGAAGAAACTAAAAGTGTGGAAGAGAATCAAAGCGACGAAGACATTAAAATATCTGATAAAGGAGCAAAAAAGAAGACTAAAATAAATAAGCAAGATATAAATAATAAAGAAAAAGTTAATAAAAAAGAAGTTAATTTATATAATAAAATAGAGTATGACGCTAACGTATTTGATGAAATAAGCGATGAATTCATTACAAAACGAGTGGCAATTAAATTTAGAACTTTTCTAGAAAAAGATACATATAAAGAAACAGAGTTGAAAAAAATGTACAATATTATATGGAATCATAGCATAGGTCTTATTTATTTTGGATTTATCCATAATACTAAAGATCTTTCATCTATATTAGATAAGATAGATAATATGATAACTCTCAATAAAAGATTATTTGATAATAATATTAAACTTAAATCATCTGACAAAAGTGGAAATTCTAAATCATATACAAAAAATAAAGACCTTAATATTTACACATTACAATCGTTCAAAGAAGAAAAAAGAGTTCAAAAGGAAATTATACACGCGTGGAATTTACTCTTTATAGCACTTAGTATATTAGAAATGATTGATATTAACGTTTATAATGGAATAGTAAAAACATTCAAAGTATCTGAAATATTTACATATACATACAACAACTTCCTCGAATGGTATTACGACACAGAAGGAGGATGCAATTTTACATCTATATTACGAATACTTAAAAAACAAAGAGTTCAGAAACAAGATATTGGACAGAAACTAATTAGAGAAAAAAAGAGAAGTAATAAATGAATTTAATTTTTATTTTATTGTTAATCTATTAAATTATTTTTATTTTGTATTGAAATAAAATACAAAATTTTTTATTTATACAAAGATGGAAAATTATACGATAATGATAAACTTGTTGGAGAGAAAGACGATTGCTATAAAATAATAAAAAAATATAAAATACCCAAACATATTACTGACGTAAAAGTAGTAAAACAAAAATTCAAATGTGCAGACTACAACTTATTAGTTATCGGTAAAGACAAAACTGGAAAAACACAATATTTTTATGGAGATATATATGTAAACTTCAGAAGAAATAATAAACTTAAATCATTTTTAAGAATAGATAGTAAAAAAGATATAATAAATAAGTACATTAATGATAATAAAGTGTCAGATTTTAATAAATTAACTAAAGAATCTTTAATGTCGTTATTAATAATATTAGAATTTAAATTTTATATAAGAACTGGTAGAAAAAAATACAGTGATGAAAATAATACTGTTGGCATTCTAACGTTAAAAAAAAAAATATAACAGTAGACAAGAATAATATATTTATAATCTTTATAGGAAAAAAAAAATAATCCATAAATTTGTAATTAGTAAAATTCTTGATGAATATGTATATAAATTTATAACTGTTCTGTACGATAACTGTAAAGACGATAATGATTATTTATTTTCAATCAACGGAGTTTTTATAGGAGAATCGAAATTTTACAATGTATTAAAAAGTTTAGGCATTACATTAAAAGATATAAGAACATATGGATCAAATCTTATATTATTACGAGAGATGTGGAAATTCATAAATTCTATTGGTGACAATAATATAAATAAGGTAGATATTAAAAAAATGTTACAAGTTGTACTTTGTAACACAGCCGATACGATAGGACATTCAAAATCTATTTCAAAAAGATCATATGTAATTGATATATTAATTGATAAAGAAAACATTAGTGACATTGTAAAAAACTTCGATCCAGACTTTACGAAATTTTATAATTACGTTATAAATAAATTAAAGAATGGATAAATTAAATAATGTTAATACATCCATAATTACTGGATTAAATTTAATTTCAAACGACATAAAAGATGTTATTGTAGTAAGAATAATAAACAATATACTGCATCTTAACAAAGGATATAATATGTTCATAGATGATAATAATAATATTATTAAATTATATTATTATAAAGATTTAAATAACGAAGAGAAATATCCATATTTGATAAAATTAAGCAAAAATTTTAAGAAATTACCTAAACAAGATTTCAAAATTAACGAAATATACAATATAAATTATGACATTTCTTACACAAATATACTGGATAAATACTATTTAAATAATAAATATATAGACAAATCGTATGTAAAATTCGAAGAATTATTAAAAAAGAAAAATAAAGTAGAAACAATCGACTATGATTATATTCCTCAGTGTAACTTGAAATATTTTAAATAATATATTAATCCTTGACTTTATTAAGTCCCCTAGCTAAAGCTAGTAGATTTATACAGGGTGTCTGGAAATAATCGCCCCACCGGTCATATACAGGTAGAGGAGGTCAAATCGAGTAGAAAAGTCCTTTACCATTTTTTGATTTTCATAATAAGTACTGAGTAATTAACGAAAAAAGATCGGCGAATCCGCGCGAGTAAAGCGCGCGCGGTGAGAAGGACGTCCCACTGCTACGCGATCACTAGGACACAAGGATCTAGCGTTACGTGCCGCTCGTATGTTGCCATTGTCATTTGTAGAGCGCTCCTCCCAACGCTTCATCGCGCGCCTAGTGATCGCATAGCAGTGGGATGTCCTTCTCGCTGCGCGCGCTTTACTTGCACGGATTCACCAATCTTTTTTCGTTAATTACTTAGTACTTATTACAAAAATCAAAAAATGGTAAAGGACTTTTCTACTCGATTTGACCTCCTCTACCTGTATATGACCGGTGGGGCGATTATTGCCAGACACCCTGTATATACAGGGTGATTCAAAATAATCTGATGTCCTTGCAATGCCATATTCTTGAGCGAATTCTAAGACGATTTTTCCTTTTACAAAATTTTGTCCGAAGCTTAGTTTTCGAGTTATAATTGAAAATAGGTAGCAACTTTTGAGTTTGATACAACGGGCAGGCAGGGACGCGCAATGTATAATGAGACTGTCAAGTGTTTTCTGTCGTCTCATGACGCATTGCACCGTTACAGGGTGTCCCAAAGCACCCTTAACAACTCTCGTGAGGTGATAGAGGAGATCGAGACGAACAAAAAAGTCTAATACCATTTTGCGATATTTGCAATAATAACAGAGATATTTAATGTTAAAGTCAGGCGAATAAGAGCGCGCCGCGAGAAGCGCTCGAGCCGCCTGAGCCGTAGGACGGCCCAGTGTGTACCATTATAGGCCGTCGGCGCGCGGTAAGGGGAAGGCAGCGCGCCGCTGCCCATGGTTACGTCGTCGTTCCCGCGTCTTACCGCGCCGCGCCAAAAGACTCGATAACCGATAGTACAAAATAATAAATAATGAAAATAATAATAAATAATAACAAATATAAATTAATAATTAAATAATAATATGTATAAAATGTTTGAGCACGTTTTCCGTAAAATATCGTATAGTATTTCAATACATGAGATAACGATTACAACTTACATTCTGCTCTGCTTCACATAATTCTAGTGTCTACAGAATTGGCAAAACGCTCTACACTGAGAGAATTTTCTCTTAGACTTTATCCTGAAAATCATACACATGTTTGATTAACTTTACTAAACTACATAGTAAAATTAATCAAACATATTTTATATTTTATTGTGATAGATATTTTTATTTTTTATTGTGATAAATATTAATCATAAAAATTCTTATAAAATTCTTTCCAAATTGTCCCACGATTATCATGATTTTTAAAGTATAAATTATAAGAGAAAATTCTCCCTGTGTACGAATTAAAAAAAATACTAAGAGTTCCAATAGCACTTTTAATAGTTTTTCGATAAAAATTAAAAGATTCTATGTACATACACATTTCTTATTAAAAGAATTAAAAAATTAATTTATTAAAAATTAAAATTGAAAAATATCGTTTTAACTTTGTAAATCTAACACGACATTCTCTTCCCTAATTACTAACACGCATTAAATATTATAATTTGTAGCAAGACTTCCTGATAGCTGTTCAACTGCCAAAATGCTTCTTGCCAAAAATGATAGTATTTAATGTGTTTTAGTACTTAGAATTAGAGGAGAGGAGTACGACACTTCGCAAATCTAACACGACGTTAGATTTGCGAAGTTAGAATATTTTTCAATTTCGATTAATTTAAAATGAAGAATGCGGAACTTTATAATTTTTGTCAAAAATTGTAGAACTATAAAAGTGATATTAGAACTCTTAAATTTTTTTTTAAATTTGTTAAACGTCGTGCCTTCTCTCTCTTTCTCGCTCTCTCTCTCTCTCTCTCTCTCTCTCTCTCTCTCTCTCTTTCCCCCTCTCTCCACAGATAAATTCTATTAATATTTTTTCGAAATAAAATTATTTCGTAGCAAGAAAACGCTATCGTTTCCACACCACTCTGAGGTAGATAGCTTGGCGCGTTTTTTTTATAGTGATTTCTCCAGTAGACCTAATCCACTCTCAAAATTTAATTCAATAATTGTTCGAAGTGCCTTCCTCGTGCTTGTAAGCAGAGGTCGGCTCTTCGAACAATTTGTCGCGTTGCACGGTGCGCTATATCGGGGGTAATAGTGTTGAAGGCTGCTATGATCGCCTCGCGTACCTCATCTTCGGTACCATTGCGACAATGTTCTACCGCAGCTTTTATGTATCCCCAAATAAAGTAGTCCAGCACGTTCAAATCTGGCGAACGTGCTGGCCAATTGATTGGGCCGCCACGACCTATCCACCTGTCAGGATATCGTGCATCTAAAATTTCCCGCGTACGACGGGAATAATGTGCGGGAGCTCCATCATGCTGATAAATCAGCCTTAGCCGCGTTTGTAAAGGTATATCTTCCAGAAGTACGGGCAATTCATTTTCAATGAACTGCGCGTACGTCTGTCCGTTGAGACGCGGCGGAAGGAAATATGACCCAATCTGAAAATCGACAATAGAGATACATTATACAAGGACATTACTCGAGAAAAATTTTTCAATTAACAAAAATATATTTACCACTTTATTCACAATTACGCTTGCCCATACATTTATCGTCCATCGATATTGAAAGGCGCACTGACGAATGGCGTGAGGATTCTCCTCTTGCCATATTAAAAAGTTCCGCGAATTAAATACGCCATTTGGCGTAAATGTGGCCTCGTCTGTCCACAAAATAAAATCGGGAAATGTATCATTTCGCCGACATTGTGCGAGAAATCCTGCGCATGTTTTATTAATAATTACTGAATAATCTACAATAAATTTAATTAAAAAAGAAAAATTGAAATTATAATAATGAAAATACCTTCGCAAAAGGTGATGCGTTGTATTTCGTCTCTTGGAAGAAGTTGTTGCACCCGTTGATAGTGGAATGGATGCAACCCATTCTCCTTTAAAGAGAAGGCACGACGTTTAACAAATTTAAAAAAAAATTTAAGAGTTCTAATATCACTTTTATAGTTCTAGAATTTTTGATAAAAATTATAAAGTTCCGCATTCTTCATTTTAAATTAATCGAAATTGAAAAATATTCTAACTTCGCAAATCTAACGTCGTGTTAGATTTGCGAAGTGTCGTACTCCTCTCCTCTAATTCTAAGTACTAAAACACATTAAATACTATCATTTTTGGCAAGAAGCATTTTGGCAGTTGAACAGCTATCAGGAAGTCTTGCTACAAATTATAATATTTAATGCGTGTTAGTAATTAGGGAAGAGAATGTCGTGTTAGATTTACAAAGTTAAAACGATATTTTTCAATTTTAATTTTTAATAAATTAATTTTTTAATTCTTTTAATAAGAAATGTGTATGTACATAGAATCTTTTAATTTTTATCGAAAAACTATTAAAAGTGCTATTGGAACTCTTAGTATTTTTTTTAATTCGTACACAGGGAGAATTTTCTCTTATAATTTATACTTTAAAAATCATGATAATCGTGGGACAATTTGGAAAGAATTTTATAAGAATTTTTATGATTAATATTTATCACAATAAAAAATAAAAATATCTATCACAATAAAATATAAAATATGTTTGATTAATTTTACTATGTAGTTTAGTAAAGTTAATCAAACATGTGTATGATTTTCAGGATAAAGTCTAAGAGAAAATTCTCTCAGTGTAGAGCGTTTTGCCAATTCTGTAGACACTAGAATTATGTGAAGCAGAGCAGAATGTAAGTTGTAATCGTTATCTCATGTATTGAAATACTATACGATATTTTACGGAAAACGTGCTCAAACATTTTATACATATTATTATTTAATTATTAATTTATATTTGTTATTATTTATTATTATTTTCATTATTTATTATTTTGTACTATCGGTTATCGAGTCTTTTGGCGCGGCGCGGTAAGACGCGGGAACGACGACGTAACCATGGGCAGCGGCGCGCTGCCTTCCCCTTACCGCGCGCCGACGGCCTATAATGGTACACACTGGGCCGTCCTACGGCTCAGGCGGCTCGAGTGCTTTTCGCGGCGCGCTCTTATTCGTCTGACTTTAACATTAAATATCTCTGTTATTATTGCAAATATCGCAAAATGGTATTAGACTTTTTTGTTCGTCTCGATCTCCTCTATCACCTCACGAGAGTTGTTAAGGGTGCTTTGGGACACCCTGTATATATATATATATATATATATATATATATATATATATATTAAGTAAAGTATAATAAGAAACAAATACATTTTTTCAAATTTATTCTTTCTTATTATATATTTAGCATTATATAATTTATAATAATAATAATAATAATAATAAAGGATTATTCTCAACACATATTTCACGCTATGATTTGCAAGAAGGGTTAAGGTTTTAGAATTAAATAGTAATAAATTATTATTATTATTTATTTAATTAATTGCAAACATTTTGCAAGAGCAGTCGGGAGACGTCACGCTAAATTTCATAGAAATACACATACACACACGCACGCGCGCGCGCAGATAAATGCACACACGCTCACACGCACACACACATCCAGCGTGACGTCTCCCGACTGCTTTTGCAAAAAGTTTGCAATTAATTAAATAAATAATAATAATAATTTATTACTATTTAATTCTAAAACCTTAACCCTTCTTGCAAATCATAGCGTGAAATATGTGTTGAGAATAATCCTTTATTATTATTATTATTATTATAAATTATATAATGCTAAATATGTAATGAGAAAGAATAAATTTGAAAAAATGTATTTGTTTCTTATTATACTTTACTTAATAGATATATATATATATATATATATATGTACAACGCATGTTTTGGGACATCTTCTTTTTATTAGTTTTATGGGGACTACATCACTTTACAAACAACAGGCAATTTGAAATTTTGTTTATAGAGCAATAACAAAAAAAATATTGGCAATTTTATAATCATCGTATACTTTGAGATTTTTTGAACAAAGGTATTATTTGGAGACTGTCCTCAAATTATACGGTCGACATACCTGACGGAAATGTCCTCAAATTAAACGTTTTGCCTCAACCGTTTTGCTTTTTAGAATATTATATTTTTCCTCAAAATAATTGTTTTCCAATGTTTTTTAAGCATATTTTATAAATATAATATATTAAGTACTAATTTCTTTTGTTGAACGTATTTTTTAAATCTGTTTTTTAGTCTATGTTTCTTAAAAGAATAAGAAAGTAAAAGGAATGGGGCTGAATTAATAAATATATAATAAAAATAATCCTTTGAATACAACATGCAATCTGATGTCGTTCTGATTATTGCTAGGAATAATTTTTATTAATTTTAATTTTTTTAACTTTTATTTTTTGATACTGATAATTTGTGTAAAAATATAAATTAAAAAAAATTGTTGGATATATATATGTGCCCATATAGTCTATGCTTATAATTTTCACCAAATATCTATGGGCGGTATTCATAGTCCGTTCTTATATTTAAAATCGTCTTAAGCACGGACTTATATTCGCTCTCTTCGTCACACATAGATTGTGTCTGACGAAGAGAGCGAATATAAGTTCGTGCTTAAGACGATCTTGAATATAAGAACGGACTATGAATACCGCCCTATATGTACCTATAGTACTTAAAACATTGGTAGATCCATATTCCAGCAAATAAAGCGAATCTAGCGAAAAGAGCATTGAGAAACGAGATAGACAAATCTGGCGAGAAATAAGTTGTGAAAGACTGCTTTATATGCTTTAGTACCAGTAACAAATAATAATAAAAAAAGAAATAATCACAAGAATTTCAAGTCCGTGAAAATTGCAGTCTTTGAAGTACACGTTGGACAAAAGTATCAAAATGTCCTCAAAGTATACGCACGCTCGAAAAATGTCTCCAATAAATACTCTATATACCTATATATACAATATACATATCTATATGTACAACGCATAATTTGGGATATTTCCGTTTTATTGGTTTTATGAAGACTACATCACTTGATAATGCAATATAAAATTTTATTTATACTTTAAGATTTTTTGAACAAAGGCTTTGATTGGATACTATCCTCACATTATGCGATCAACGTACCTCAAATTATGTACGATCGACTGTCCTCAAATTATATGATCGGCATATGACGGAAATGTCCTTAAATTAAACGTTCTATCTCAACTTTTAGAGTATATTTTATTGTTAAAATAAATGTTTTATTCCAATGTGTTTCAAGCATATTTTATACAATTAAAGTACGAATTTCTTTTGTTGAATATTTTTTTTGTGTCTGCATTTCTTAAAAAAAAAATGTGTGAATATAAGAGGGTAATAGAAAATGAGCAAAATCAATAAATATGTGACAAAATTAAATTTTTGAATACATCACGCTGTTGCTCTGACATTTGCTAAATTATTTTTATTAATTTCTATTCTTTTATATTAATAATTTTGTGTGAAAATTTTAAATTTAAAAAATTTGAACACATATATGTGCCTATTAGTGTCCCTTATTTATAATAATAAAAAAAATTTTATATTTTTTTCGGTCTCACCCTTTAAAAAGTTTGCAATTGGTATTACATAAAATTTCAACTCTCTAGATTCTAGATTGCAAACCAATTGCAAACTTTTTAAAGGGTGAGACCGAAAAAAATATAAAATTTTTTTTATTATTATAAATAAGGGACACTAATAGGCACATATATGTGTTCAAATTTTTTAAATTTAAAATTTTCACACAAAATTATTAATATAAAAAAATAGAAATTAATGAAAATAATTTAGCAAATGTCAGAGCGACAGCGTGATGTATTCAAAAATTTAATTTTGTCACATATTTATTGATTTTGCTCATTTTCTATTACCCTCTTATATTCACACATTTTTTTTTTTAAGAAATACAGACACAAAAAAAATATTCAACAAAAGAAATTCGTACTTTAATTGTATAAAATATGTTGAGATAGAACGTTTAATTTAAGGACATTTCCGTCATATGCCGATCATATAATTTCCGTCATATGCTGATCATATAATTTGAGGACAGTCGATCGTACATAATTTGAGGTACGTTGATCGCATAAAGTGAGGATAGTATCCAATCAAAACCTTTGTTCAAAAAATCTTAAAGTATAAATAAAATTTTATATTGCATTATAAGGTGATGTAGTCCTCATAAAACCAATAAATATCCCACGGAAATATCCCAAAATATGCGTTGTACATATATATTTGTATATTGTATATATATATACAATACATAGAGTATTTATTGGAGACATTTTTTCGAGCGTGCGTATACTTTGAGGACTTTTCGATACCTTGAAGACATTTTTATTTTTTTATGCATATTTTGAGATCTCTTTATATGATTTTCATTGCACGTTATTTTACCATTAACTCTGCTTTTCAATTACACGTAATTTATATAAAAAACAAAATAAATTTAATTAATTTATATTATTATCCATTTAAAGTACTAGAAATTAAGATATTTGTTTATATTATCAAGAAATTTTCGTTTATACGGATTACTGAATTTATAATAACATTAAAACTATAATGACCTAATGATTTTTAACTTTCATGTTAAGCAGAAATCACTTAATAAATTCATTAAATAATTGTATGATAGTCAGTGTATAGTTTAAGTACAAATGCTATAAAATAATACTAATTGGCGCCTACATTTAGTCAATATCATAAATTGCAGTCCTCAAAGTATATGTTAAACAAAAATATTAAAATGTTCCAAAGTATACGCACGCTCGAAAAAATGTTTCAGTATAAGTATTTTGTGTCACAACGCATGTTTTGTTCCTTTTTTATTGATTTTGTAGAGATTATATCACCTTATGGTGCAATGTGAAATTTTATTTTTACTTTAAGATTTTCGACATACTTAAACAATTTGAAATATGTATAATTTAATACATATTTCAAATTGTTTAAGTATGTCGAAAATCTTAAAGTAAAAATAAAATTTCACATTGCACCATAAGGTGATATAATCTCTACAAAATCAATAAAAAAGGACACACAAAGGTACATTTGATATATAAATATTACTATAATATATAATATATATTTAAACAAATTTTTTATTGTTTATTTACTGAATGTAAGTTTAGCTGCAATAATAAACCAAATTACTTTTTCCGCGATAAAATTCTGTGTAAGGTTCCATCCCGTATAGTATTAAAAAGATTAGTAGGCCCATGTTCGAGCGGACAAAGTAAATCTAATGAAAGGAACATTAACGAGTATAATAGCTGATGAAGCAGCAAGGAATTGGAATGAGAAAGATTGTTTTAGTAGCATGTGGTGACTAAATAATAAGAAGAAAAAAATTAGTTGCAAGGGTTTTAAATGTGTTTTTTCTTATTTTTTATTATGTATTACATAATATATATATGTAAACTTTTAAACTTAAATATAAACTTTTTAAAAATCTGAAACATGTGATTAAATGCTTTAGATCTCAACACAATCAATATCTAATTAAACAAAAACATTGTAGTTAAGCAAAAATTAAACAAAAACATTGTAACCAAATCCAGATCTAATCTAATATTATAATTTAAACACACACAGATCTAATATTATAATTTAAACACTATAACCTACAAATTTTGAACAATAGTTTTATTTTTTCTTAAATAGTTAAACTTATTAAGAATAAGAAAATAAAATTTTAATTGTAGACACAAAAATGAAATTGAAAACATTGAGAAAACTTCTTGAAATAATAATAAACTTATAATATTTTATATTTTTGTAGTAAATTCAGCGTTTTTCTTATTTAAGTATTTCTTTTTTCTAGCTTTTTCTTTGCGCTGATTGTCAATCCAGGATTTTAATTGTTCAGGAGTCCTCTTTTTCAAGCAATTATTTTGATAAATTAAAGCTCTACATTCCTTTAATGATGGTAATTTAAGCAGCTTATGAATATCACCAAATTTTTTTTTAATTACTTCTTTTTCTTTTTCCGTCCATCTAATACGTGTTACTGATCTTTGCTGTAAAGCTGTAATTAAAATATAATTTATTATATATTAATAAAAGATTTTAAATTATAAATTATAAATTTTTATTATAAATTATTAATTTTTAAAAATTAATATTATATTAGATAAAAAGTAAAGGTATAAATTTAAAAAGTAATAAATCAATAATATTAAAAAATTTTTTTACAAACTTACAGTTTGAGAGATGAGTACTGAAATTTAAGATTTCATCGTCACTGTCGTCATCATAATTTAATTGACGTGTGCAAATACGTTTTCTTGAAGATCCTGATTGTATTTTATTAATACTAACATTATTATTCCTACAAAGATCATCGATAATCAACGAACCTTCTGTTTGTACATTATCGTCTTTGGAATCAGTTTCATCATTTTCTTCATTGCTATCTTCTTTTTCATCATTATCACCTATTGCAGCTTGCAGTAAGCGAGATATTTCAGTCATATCAATCAGTCCATTAGGGATACGATACACATCCTTGTGGATTTGTTTGTCATGTCCCATAAAATTTGCTAAATCGGAAACTTGATTTTCCTCTACTCGCAACATAGCAGTGTAAGTAGCAATATGCTTTCGAAGCATAGTTCCTCGCAAACTGGTAGGTATTGATGCACCACAATCATCAGCAAACTTTCGCATTACAGCACAAGCTCTGACATAACCTTTTTTTGGAGAATCTGCTCGAGGTACAGCAAAGACATATTTATTTTTTGAATTTACTCCAGCTTTGAAACGATATTTGAGTAAAACATCGATGTACGAAATTAAAAATGTATGCAATAATACGGGAACAGTTCTTCCTAACTTGCCTCGTATAGTTAATCGAACAAATTGTTTGGCTTGTCTTTGAGACTCTTCTGATATGTTGTCAAATACGTCAAGATTGAAAATTTTGTCAATCGTCTCTTGATTTTCATAGCTTTCAATGGAGAGTCTTTCAATTTCACCGGCTCTTCGTCGATTAAACATTTGGACGAGAATAAGACTGCCTTCTGTTAACATTTTCCATGCACTAAGATCAAACTCTTTTTCAAGAATTTTCATAGCCTCCTCACACATATTTTTCGTATAATTATACAATTTTTGAATATCTGATTTTGATGGAAGGACAATTTGTTTTTCTCGACGTTTATTTGTCCGATCCTCTATAACTTTTTTATTAATTGTTACTGAATAATCATCATCAAACAATACCATGAAATGATCAACAGCTTTTTTTCCATCAAAATCTTCTTGTTTAATATATTCAGCAGCTTGTATGCGAGCACATTTTTTTAACATTGTTCCCAGAGTAGTGGCATTATAAGGTGTTTGAAAAATCTGTAATTCTGAATCATAATTTGCACATACTTTAACCGCCTTTATAACGTCATCATAGTATCGAGGATGAAAAATGGATGCAAAATCAGTTATTTCCTTGTTAATTCTTTTGATTGCCAATTTAAAACGACCAAGAAGACGTAGATAATTTCTGATCATATCGTACTGATGAGAAAATGTGTATGTATTGCATAATTTATTTCCGAACAAAATCAGAAGCTTATCGTATTTAATCGATTTTGAAACATCATCATCTTGAAATGATGGAAAAATTTTTCGACGCATTACATCGTTAGCATCACAATGTATATATCCCATTAACTGTTTCCCTTTCACAAGTTGATTTTTTTGATCTTTCTCATAAGCTGGGTTACATTTCTTGAAATGTATTCTTAAAGTTTTCTTAGAAAAAAATCTTTTGCAATGACTGCAACATACGTAGCTTTCAACCGTATTTTTAAATTTTGTTTGAGTACGTCGACAAGTTATGAGAACTCCTGTATTTAAATTGGCATCGGTGTTATGAAGATAATTTCCATATTTCCGAATTTTTTCAATAATTTTGCGTCGTTCTGGATTGCCTTTTGGAAAATGCATAAATTTTTTAACATCTAGTTCTTTTTTGTGTTTTAATTCCAAATGCCGAGCAAATTTTGTTTGGAGCTTTTTGCAATAAGGGCAAAAATATTGTTTAAGTAAATGATCTTTGCTTTGAGAAACAGGTACATAAATGTCACGAATATCAACTGAAGGTGCATTATTATTAATGGAAAAATTTAATTTATCATTTACGTTAGAATTTGTTTCATTTATTGTAGTGATACTACTGCTTGGTACATAATTCGAACTATCTTCACATTTGTTATCTGCCGTTGTATCATTGTCTTCTTTTGAATTAGACTTTCCAATAATGTTAGATTCCATGTTATTTTGATATGAAAAATTCACAATGTGATCGCAAGATTTTTCCCCGTTTTTGATTATATTATCAGAATTTTCGATAACTTGTTCTTCAGTAATAGAGGAAATATTTTTTTTCGTGACATTTGATTCCATACTCAAATTTTTTAGCCAATCATCTCCGACAACTTTCATAATTTCTGACACACCGCTAGGCGAACTACTTTCAATAAATATGTCGGTTGAATTTTGATGAATTGCAGATAAATGCATATCAAATTGATTCTCTGTCGTTGGTGGTATTTTAATAGGTGTCGAACAATTAGTGTCTTTTATAAAGTTAGAATATCGTGTTTGATTAGGTGATAGCAGTGATCTCGATTCATCTTTTCTATTACTCATACCGTTGTTAATATCGTCTAGCTTTCTTTGTAAAACTGTATATGAATCTAAAAATTAATAATTAAAATTTGATATCAAAATGTATGTAAAATATTTGCTAATAGTAATAATAATAATAAATATAATCAAAATACAAAATAAACAGTCATCCGTCCCTAAACTATACTTACTATAAAACTTATCTAATAGGTTATATTTATAGATTATTAGAATTAACGTACCATCAGTGTTTAATAAACAGCATTCATATGACGATCCCTTTACTTTAACAAGACAATCTTTTCCTTCAATAATTTTTACTTTTTTTGAAAGAGTTACAAGGCATTCTTGGTTATCAAATTTTATTAATAAATACATGACTGCAAGAAATGTTTGGCAAGTATATATTATCGACTTTCTTTGATTAAGATTGTGGTTATCTTGTGCAGACACTTTCTGAAAAAAAGTTTAACAATTAAACTGATTCACTTTTTAGAATCGTTTCTTTGGGGTCGCGGCACACTATTGCAATTGTGTACACGAATCGGTTAATACCGCCAATATCGCGTTAATGCCGTCCGTAATTAAATTTCGGGGGATCCCTAGGACTACCTAGGACGGACCAACGCTTGACGCGATCACGCGAGACACGAGGGGCCGAGTAGTGGGGCAGGAGGACAGTAGTAGGGTAGTGGGGGAATAGTAGTGGGGCGCGCTTCTATCTTGCATCCCTCGCGCAAGACGGACGATGGAGAGAGAAAGCGATATGCGACGTGCTATGCGTTAATGCCGTCCAATAGCTGTCTCACTCACTCGACACTCGAGTAGGGTAGAGTGAGTGAGAGAGCAATACGGTCGGCTGGACAGCCGGGCGGTTGAATCGCGTGACTGAGGCGCGTGCCCCGAGCGCGCTCTCGTATTTGCGTATGTTTACGCATTTTTAAATATCAAAATGATTATTTTGTATATGTATATATTATTAATTAATTTTCTTTTATACATATATACATATACATATACAGGGTGTTTTATAATGTCCGTGCCAACGCTCGTGTACGGATAGAGTGCGGTAAACTGAATAGAAAAGTCCTTTACCGTTTTGCAATTTTTGCAATAGTAATTGAGATATTAATTAAAAGGGATTGACGAATAATCGCGCGTTGATCGCGGCTAGATCGTAGGCTGTACGCTCTAGGCGTGACAGCAATGAGAATTGCATGGCAACGAAAATAACAACGCATATCACTCCTGCTCTCGGTACGTGTTATTTTTCGTTGCCATGCGATCCTCGTTGTTGTCACGTTTAGAGTGTACAGTCCACAATCTAGCTACGCGCAACGCGCGATTAATCGTCAATCCCTTTTAATTAATATCTCAATTACTATTGCGAAAATTGCAAAACGGTAAAGGACTTTTTTATTCAGTTTACCGCACTCTATTCGCACACGAGCGTTGGCACGGACATTATGAAACACCCTGTATATAAATAATATATATACTATTAATTAATTTTCTTTCATATATATTCCGTCGTATGCCGATCATATAATTTGAGGACAGTCGATCGTACACAATTTGAGTATGTCGATCGTAATGTGAGGATAGTCTCCGATCAATGCCTTTGTTCAAGAAATCTTAAAGTATAAATAAAATTTTATATTGCACTTTAAGGTGATGTAGTCCCCATAAAACCAATAAAACGGAAATATTCCAAAATATGGGGTGTACACATATATATATGTATATTGTATATATACATAGAGTATTTATTGGAGACATTTTTAAAAGTGTGCGTATACTTTAAGGACTTTTCGATACCTTGGGGACATTTTTATTCTTTTATGGATATTTTGAGATTTTTTTATATGATTTTCATTGCACGTTATTTTGCCATTAATTTTGCCATTAATTTCAATTACACGTAATTTACATAATGAACAAAATAAATTTAATTAATCAAAATTATAACCCATTTAATGAAAATATTTTAGCAAATGGCAGAGCGATGGCATGACGTAATCAAAAATTTAATTTTGTTATATGATTATTAATTTTGCTCATTTTCTATTACCTTCTTATATTCACTCATTTTTTTTAAAGAAATACGGATACAAAAAATATATTTAACAAAAGAAATTCGTACTTTAATTGCATAAAATATGCTTGAAAGACTTTGAAATAAGACACTTATTTTGACAACAAAATATACTCTAAAAGTTGAGATAAAACGTTTAATTTAAGGACATTTCCGTCGTATGCCGATCATATAATTTGAGAACAGTCGATCGTACATAATTTGGAAATATCGATCGTATAATGTGCGGATAGTCCCAATCAATGCCTTTGTTCAAAAAATCTTAAAGTATAAATAAAATTTTATATTGCATTATAAGGTGATATAGTCCCCATAAAACCAATAAAACGCAAATATCCCAAAATATGCGTTGTACATATATATTTGTATATTGTATGTATATATATATATATATATATATATATATATATATATATACATAGAGTATTTATTGGAGACATTTTTTCGAGCGTGCGTATACTTTGAGGACATTTTGATACTTTTGTCTAACATATACTTTGAGGACTGCAAATTATGATATTGACTGGATGTAGGGGCCAATTAGTATTATTTTATAGCATTTTCCTCAAACTATACATTGACTGTTATTCAATTATTTAATGAATTCATTAAATAATTTCTGCTTAACATGGGAATAAAAACTCATTATGTGATTAATAATATAATAAATAATTTTAATATTATTACAAAATTAGTAATCAGTATAAACAGAAAGCTTTTTATATATTTGTCTTTAAGTTTTATTTAAAATATGTATAATATTTAATATACTTTATACATAAATATTAATAATTTTTAAGTTTTTTTTTATTATTTAATTTTTTTATTATTTATTCACTAAATGCAAATTTAGTTACATCAATAAATAAAATAATTTTTACTGCAATCAAGTTCTAATTGTATATGTAAATAACAAGAATGTTAAAGTCAAAAATATGGATCTTTTGGAATACGTCCATCATTATCCCCAATAAAAAAATTCATTGATAACAAACAAATATCTTAATTTTTATTTACCAATTTAAATGCGTCATAATATAAGTTCGTTAAACTTATTTCATTTTTTATATAAATTACGTGTAATTGAAATATAGGATTAACTGTAAAATAATGTGCAATAAAAACTATATAAATTTGAAATCTCAAAATATGTATAAAAAAATTAAAATGTTTCCATTGTATTAAAATGTTCTCAAAGTATACATAGCCTCGAAAAATGTTTACAATAAGTGCTTTAAATATATTATAAATGTATTGTTATAAGAAACATATATGTATTATATGTATAATTTCATATAAATTTAATTAACTTATATACAGGGTGTCCGACAATTGCTGAATCACCTCTCGAGTGTAGGTAGAGCAGGTTAAATTGAGTAGAAAAGTCCTCTACCATTTTGCGATTTTTGCAATAATTAATGAGGAATTAGTTAAAAAATATCGGCCAATTCGCGCGAGTTTAAGTGCGCAGCGAGAAGAGACCCGTGGCGGTACAGTCCACTGTTATTTGGTTACTAGGCACACGATGAAGCGTTGGGAGGAGCGCTCTACAATTGACAACGGCAACATACGAGCGGTGCTGAACGCTAGATCCTTGCGTTCTAGCGACCACGTAACAGTGGGCTGTCTCTTCTCGCTGCGCGCTTAGACTCGCGGAAATTGGCCAATCTTCTTTAATTAATTTCACATTAATTATTGCCAAAATCGCAAAACGGTAGAGGACTTTTCTACTCGGTTTAACCCGCTCTACCTACACCCGAGAGGTGATTCAGCAATTGTCGGACACCCTGTATAATGAATATATATATAGGGTGTTTCATAATGTTCGTGCCAACGCTCGTGTGCGAATAGAGTGCGGTAAACTGAATAGAAAAGTCCTTTACCGTTTTGCAATTTTCGCAATAGTAATTAAGATATTAATTAAAAGGGATTGACGAATAATCGCGCGTTGCGCGTAGCTAGATCGTGGGCTATACACTCTAAACGTGACAACAACAAGGATCGCATGGCAACGAAAAATAACACGTAGCGAGAGCAGGAGTCATATGCGTTGTTATTTTTCGTTGCCATGCGATTCTCATTGCTGTCACGCCTAGAGCGTACAGCCTACGATCTAGCCGCGATCAACGCGCGATTATTCGTCAATCCCTTTTAATTAATATCTCAATTACTATTGCGAAATTTGCAAAACGGTAAAAGACTTTTCTATTCAGTTTACCGCACTCTATTCGCACACGAGCGTTGGCACGGACATTATGAAACACCCTGTATATATATAACATTTAAATTAGTAGAGATAAATTAAGATATTTATTTATTATCAATGAATATTTTTATTGAGGACAGTGATTTTATGGATATATTCCAAATTCATATTACTGACTTTAAGGCTCTTTAGTACTCGCCGCAACCATGTTGAAATCGTGACGTCAGAAGCAAGAAATGACATTTGTAAATAAAGACAATTTGAATAAAACAAAATAATGTGATTACTTTAAAATACTCATAAAAATGGGCCAAAACTATCCTTTCCTCCTAGGCTTCACTTTTTCACGACTATTTACTGATGATAAGCGACAGGAAGAATAGTTCTTATTATTTTGTCTTATCCAAATTGTCTTTATTTACAAATAGCATGCAAGAACCTTTACGTATCATAGAAATGATTGTGACGTCATAAGCAAGAATGCTTATGACGTCACAAATCTAGTATGGCCGCAGCGACTACTCAGGAACCTTAATATTTTTATTATTTTCATATACACTCACCCGAAAAAAAAGCGGTACACTGAAAATGTGGGAAAAATTCATCAAATTTCAACTGACGATAACTTCGTAAATAATAAAGATAGAAAGTTCTATAAAATATGGAAATAAAGCTAAAAATCTCTACTTTAAGAATCAATTTATTTCAATGTTGCAAAATAAATTTATTGAAAATGGCGGATGACAAAGCGCGAGCATGCAAAATTGAAAAATAATGGTTCGAGTTTGCGACGGTGCACGGTATAGACAAAAAATTGTAGCTTATTGGGATCAAAAGCGTACGAAAGTACAGAGTCTCCTCTTTAAAATGCTTTTTTATGCATCTCGATACGATGATTTTTCGCCGAGAGATTCGCATTTGAAGAAAAAGGCAGATTCTTACTTCTAGGCCTCTCACTTACAGTACAGTCTGCAAATCGTTCTCCAACGCGACGGTATACTCGTTCTCGTCCGTCTGAAGAATACAGACAAAAACGAGATTCGTCGCTAAAAAGAACGGTACTCCATTCTGCATATGTCCAGCCTGCATGCTCGACAGCAAAATTGAGTCGAGTTACGCGATGGCGACGCATAAGCAAAGGTACATTTGCTGGCCTGCGCGGAAAAAGACCGTGTTCCGCTAATCTGTTTCGAATAGTGTCAACGGATACATTACATTCGCGGACATCTCTTAAATTGTTTCGAATTTGAACAGCCGTTCGATGTCTGTCTCTTAATGAATTTAAAACAATAAATCGGTCATCGTTTTCATTCGTACAACGAGGACGTCCCGAACCAGGTCTTCTTTGGACAGAATTAGTCTCCAAGTACCTAGCATAAGCACGTTGCACGGTTGACACTGATAAATCAAGTGCCTCAGCAACGTACCTTCGACTTCTCCCATCTTCAATTAACGCTACAACTTGAGCAGCTTTTTCAGGACTTATCGTCGCCATAATTGACCAATAATTTCAATGCGAAAAGATTAATTATTGTTTACTTTGACGAAGTCGTACGAATAAGTAACGCGTCTCGAAAGAAAAAGATCAAGAGAAATCAAGCACTCTTCTCGCAATGTGCGGTCGAGCATAAACAAAAAGTCAGGGCGGAGAAATCACAAAAGATCTGCAGACATCTCCTTCGGATGCAAAACAATTGATTGAAAAATAATGGTTCGAGTTTGCGACGGTGCACGGTATAAACAAAAAATTGTAGCTTATTGGGATCAAAAGCGTACGAAAGTACAGAGTCTCCTCTTTAAAATGCTTTTTTATGCATCTCGATACGATGATTTTTCGCTGAGAGATTCGCATTTGAAGTAAAAATCTGCCTTTTTCTTCAAATGCGAATCTCTCGGCGAAAAATCATCGTATCGAGATGCATAAAAAAGCATTTTAAAGAGGAGACTCTGTACTTTCGTACGCTTTTGATCCCAATAAGCTACAATTTTTTGTTTATACCGTGCACCGTCGCAAACTCGAACCATTATTTTTCAATTTTGCATGCTCGCGCTTTGTCATCCGCTATTTTCAATAAATTTATTTTGCAACATTGAAATAAATTGATTCTTAAAGTAGAGATTTTTAGCTTTATTTTCATATTTTATAGAACTTTCTATCTTTATTATTTACGAAGTTATCGTCAGTTGAAATTTGATGAATTTTTCCCACATTTTCAGTGTACCGCTTTTTTTTCGGGTGAGTGTATAATTTAAATTTAATCACAGAAAAAATGATTTTGTTTATTGTTGTAGCTAAACCTTTATTCAGTAAATAAATAATAAAAAATATGAAATAATAAAAAATTTTTTTAAATATAAATATTTATGTATCAAATGTATGAGTGTGAACATAAAATGTTTTCAAAAGCTAAAATTTATTATTTAAGAACATCTTAAAATGCATTATTGAAGTTGGGCATAAGTACGATTTTTAATTGAATAATATAAAAAACACATTTTTTCACCAAATTAGAATATTTTAAAATTTACCTCTCTCTAACTTAATATAAGACATTTCTTAAATTATCTAATTAATAGATTTTAAAGACAAATATATCCACAGTTTTCTTTTTATACCAATTACTAAATATGTAATAATATTAAAATTATTTATTATTAAACATATAATTTTTTTCATTCTTATGTTAAACAGAAATCATTTAATGAATTCATTAAATAATTGAATGATAGTCAATGTATAGTTTGAAGACAAATGCTATAAAATAATACTGGTTGGCGTCTATGTCCAGTCAGTATCATAAATTGCAGTCCTTAAAGTACACATATGTTGGGCAATAGTATCAAAATATCCTCAAAGTATACGCATGCTCGAAGAAATGTCTTCAAATAGTACTTTGTATATTTATATATACATATACTATATGTACAACGCATGTTTTGTGCCTTTTTTTATTGATTTTATAGAGACTATATCACCTTATAGTACAATATAAAATTTTATTTATACTTTAAGATTTTTGACATATTTAAACTATTTGAAATATGTCTTTAAAATTACTATCTTCAATAAAAATATTTATTGATAATAAAACTTATCTTAATTTATATCTATTAATTTAAATATATTATATGCAAGTTAGTTAAATTTATTTCAAATTATATATAATACATATATATTTTTTATAATATACATATTTATAAAATACTTAAAGCACTTATTGGAGACATTCTTCGAGGCTGTATATTTTGAGAACATTTCGATACATTGAGAATATTTTTATTCCTTTATGCATATTTTGAGATATCTTTATAACGCAATTAAAGTACTAGATGTAAATTAAGATATTTATTTATTATCAATACACTTTTTATTGATGACAATTATTTTATGGACTATTTCAAAAGATTCATATGATCAATTTTAACATTCTTATTATTTTCATATACATACAATTAGAATTTAATCGCAGAGAAAATTATTTTGTTTATTCCTGTAGCTAAATTTAGATTTAGTGAATAAATAATAAAAACTTAAAAATTTTTATTATTTATATATTAAATATATTAAATTATATATATTTTAAGTAGTTAAAAAATACATATATATCAAAAGTTTTTTGTTCATGCTGATTATTAAATTTATAATAATAATAAAACCAGTTATTATTAATTACATAATAATTTTTAACTTTTATGTTAAGCAGAAATCATTTAATAAATTCATTAAATAATTATATGATAATTAATGTATAGTTTGAGGACATACAAATACTATAAAATAATACTAGTTTGCGCCTATATTTAGTCAATATTATAAATTGCACTCCTCAAAATACATGTTGGACAAAAGTATCAAAATATTCTCAAAATATATGCACAAAGAAAAAAATGTTTTTAATAAATATTTTGTGTATATTAATATCACCTTATAGTACAATATAAAATTTTGTTTATACTGTATTTTAAGACTTTTTGAAATATGTATAATGTAGTACATTTGATGTATAATTACTAATATATATATATATATATATTTGAAAAATATTTATTATTTGATATTTTTCTATTATTTATTTATTGAATGTTTACTTGCCACAGTAAACAAAGTCATATTTTTTGCAAAAAAATTTTAATTGTCTGTGAAAATAAAAACAATAATATAGTTAGTAATATAAACTTTTTAAAATATATCCTTAAAATCACTGTCCTCAATAAAAATATTCATAATAAAAATATTGATAATAAAAAAAGGGAGGGCCCCAACTGCCTACAAATCGATAGCCTACAGTGTCGATAGCCAATGTACGTTTATCCACAAGTTTTTCATACACAAGAATTTTTGCCTACAGTTCGATAGCCTACAAGCTCTATTGCGCACGAATATTAAATTGAGAAACGAATGTACGTTAGCACACATGACATTATTGCGCACAAGTCACATAGCACACAAAAATTTTTGCCTGCAGTTCGATAGCCTACAAGCTCTATTGCGCACGAATATTAAATTGGGAAACGAATGTACGTTAGCACACATGACATTATTACGCACAAGTCACATATGTGACTTGTGCTGTTGCTAATAATAATGACTTGGGACTGTTGCTAATCCCAAAGCTTTCCACCGTCTTAATGCGGCCTACACAAAAAATAATATTGAATATAATCTAGTAAGCGAGTTGGAAAAAGCCTCCCAGATTACTAAATACTTTGTTTTCGCTATTATAAAAATTCTATATGCACCTGGTTGAAATGAAACCAGCAGCCAGTTAGTCGCGATTCCGGGAAAATCTGTCTTGCAATTGTGATCGCCGCGCGTTTATAGTCACCCATTACTAACTGCTCTTGTTGCAACGCATTAGGTCGCAGCTCTTTTATTTTTCGATAAAATTGCGCTATACATCCCCGTTGTGCGTTTCTCGCACAACACAAAGAGAACAGCTATACCCTGAAATAAATCGATGTCATTTTATTGATAAGTAAGGAAATTGACAGCTGTTAAGTTAGATTTCCACGATGGAATATTTTCATAAAAATTTTATTTAATAAGAGCCGGTTATTCCAACTTCTTGGTAGGTTAACCCGTCAGTTATTTATTAATAAATATTAGTAATTCTTACTTGATGGTTGGAGTATCGAGTAAAATTACCGCTATTATTATTACCAAGAGGTAATTTTATTCGGTATTCATATCACCGAGTAAGGATTACTGATATTACTTAAAATGTAACTGACTGATAACCTACCAAGAAATTGGAAAAATCAGCTCTAACACAGAAATAAGAAATATCAGAAACAGTAATTTATGTTAAATTATTCGTAAAATACATAATGATGTATATATATATTTTTTAGTGTGTGTGTGCGCGTTTGTGCGTGCGTGTGCGTGTGTGCGCGCGTGTGTGTGCGCGCGTGTGTGCGCGCGCCCGCGTATACGTGCAAGCACGTACCTGCGCGTGCGCGCGCTTACACACGCACACGCACGCGCACACGCGCACACACTAAAAAATATATATATATATATATACATCATTATGTATTTTACCAATGATTTCACATAAGTTATTGTTTCTGATATTTCTTATTTCTGAGTTAGAGCTGATTTTTTCAATTTCTTGGTAGGTTATCAGTCAGTTACATTTTAATAAATATCAGTAATCCTTACTCGGTGATATGAATACCGAAATAACATTACCTCTTGATAATAATAATAGCGGTAATTTTACTCGATACGCCAACCATTAAGTAAGAATTACTGATATTTATTAATAAATAACTGACGGGTTAACCCATCAAGAAGTTGGAATAACCGGCTCTTATAAAATAAAATTTTTATGAAAATATTCCATCGTGGAAATCTAACTTAATAGCTGTCAATTTCCTTACTTATCAATAAAATAACATCGATTTATTTCAGGGTATAGCTGTTCTCTTTGTGTTGTGCGAGAAACGCACAACGGGAATGTATAGCGCAATTTTATCGAAAAATAAAAAAGCTGCCACCTAATGCGTTGCAACAAGAGCAGTTAGTAATGGGTGACTATAAACGCGCGGCGATCACAATTGCAAGACAGATTTTCCCGGAATCGCGACTAACTGGCTGCTGGTTTCATTTCAACCAGGTGCATATAGAATTTTTATAATAGCGAAAACAAAGTATTTAGTAATCTGGGAGGCTTTTTCCAACTCGCTTACTAGATTATATTCAATATTATTTTTTGTGTAGGCCGCATTAAGACGGTGGAAAGCTTTGGGATTAGCAACAGTCCCAAGTCATTATTATTAGCAACAGCACAAGTCACATATGTGACTTGTGCGTAATAATGTCATGTGTGCTAACGTACATTCGTTTCCCAATTTAATATTCGTGCGCAATAGAGCTTGTAGGCTATCGAACTGCAGGCAAAAATTTTTGTGTGCTATGTGACTTGTGCGCAATAATGTCATGTGTGCTAACGTACATTCGTTTCTCAATTTAATATTCGTGCGCAATAGAGCTTGTAGGCTATCGAACTGTAGGCAAAAATTCTTGTGTATGAAAAAATTGTGGATAAACGTACATTGGCTATCGACACTGTAGGCTATCGAATTGTAGGCAGTTGGGGCCCTCCCTAAAACAAATTTCTTAATTGATATTTTTCTAATTTAAATATTATACTACTAATATTATATTAATTTATATCAAATTACATACAATACATATATATTTCTTATTATATAAATATTTATAATATACTTAAAGCATTTATTGGGGACATTTTTCGAGGCACTGTATACTTTGAGGACATTTCGATACAATGAGGATATTTTTATTCTTTTACGCATATTTTGAAATCTCAAATTTATATAATTTTTATTGCACAATTTTATTTTACCATTAATCCTACATTTTAATCACACGTAATTTATATTAAAAAATAAAATAAATTTAATTAACTGACGTTATAATGCATTTAAAGTATAGATATATAAATTAAGATATTTGTTTATTATTAATACATTTTTTTATTGAGGACAGTTATTTTATGGATGTATTTCAAAATATTCATATTTTGCATTCTCATGTTGAGCAGAAATCATTTAATATATTCGTTAAATGATTGTATGACAGTCAATGTATAGTTTGAGGACAAATGTGCTAAAAGATAACACTGGGTGGCGCCACTATCCAGTGAAAATCATACAAATTAGAGTCCTCAAAATATATGTTGCACAAATGTATAAAAATGTCCCCAAAGTATGCGATGGTCCAATTAATTTTTTGAGACCAGTCCCCAAAGTATCAAAATGTCTTCAAAGTATACGCACGCTCGAAAAAATGTCTTCGATAAATTCTTTGTACATATACATATATATATATATATATATATATACATATATATATATATTTATATATAATCTAATCCAATTCTTTAACAATTTATATAGTTAATTGTATTATTTCAAACTTTTTATTATTAATAAGAATAACTTTTTAAGACTTTAAAAAATATTATTTTACACTTTTAAAAGCATTTTTTTCTCTATTGTTATATTGTTTTATAATAATGTAATTATTTTATTTTTTCTTGTTTTTATTTTTTTCTTGTTCTTGATTTTTTTTTGTTTTATTATATTAATTTTTTGTAGGTTTTTTTTATTAATAAGAATAATTTTTTAAGACTTTAAAAAATATTATTTTACACTTTTAAAAGCATTTTTTTTTTTCCATTGTTATATTGTTTTATAATGTAATAATTATTTCATTTTTTCTTGTCTTTATTTTTTTCTAGTTCTTGATTTTTTATTTTATTATATTAATTTTTTGTAGGTTTTTTATTTCTACTGGCAAACAAAATCACTTTATGCAGATATTTTTTTGTATATACAATTCCTCATATAATACCTCATAAATATCTTGAATACCTCATAGATATTTTGTAGACTTACATTTTTTACTCTGCTTTTCAACTTCAGCCTTTAATTTTTGATATTTTTCAGTTCTATACACCATTAATCATGTCAAACCTAAACAATATATATAAAATAAATATATTAGAACAAATAAATAAATTAAATAAATTATTTTGTTTTTTTTTCAACTTATAAATACATTTATGAAAATATTGCTTTTTATGTTTTTTACCTTTATCCAATAACGCTGTACATATACTGATAAATACAATAAGGATGGTGTCTGCCCACATATTTGGGAATAAATTTTTTATTTGAAGTTCATATAATTCAACAATTAACACCAAGAATTATTGTTAATTCATTGAACTTCTTTTCCGTTAAAAGTGACTACGTATGCACTGTACAATATATAAGTCACGTTGTATCAGAATTAAATTATGCACTTCACGATGTTATTAAATACATTCGTGTTAATTCAGAATATCGGATATAGCGTGAAATCAGTCTTCTTTTTAACAAACTTGCACATTGTTATCACATGCAGACATTTGGATTTTCAGATCGAATAACCTCTTTTCGATCCGATGACTATCACCGACGAAGCTATTATAAAACAGTACAGTGATAAATTACAATACTTGTGTACTTCCAGTACAGTTGGATCAGTTGATAATGTCACCGCTCTATAGTTACCTTCGGGCCCTTTTATGAATATTATTAATATTTATTCAGAGCTGTGTTTACTTTCTACTTAAAAAAATCTTTTCCACTCATGCACAAGCCTTAACATATATTTTTTTTTAAAAGTACAAAGTAATTATCTGCAATTCTCTCATTTTTTTTCTTATTTTTTCACATATTTTTATTTTATTACTTTTTTTATTTCACGCTTTCTCGCTTTTTTTAGATTTCTTTATTTTACGAGATTTTCATATTCTCTTATTTACCCGCTTTTTTATTATTTTTTTTCATTTTTCCATTTTTTCATGTTTATTGCAACGTGAATTTTTTGGATATATTATTTTATTGGATATATTATTTTATTTCTTTTTTCAGAGAATATAAATTAAAATCAAGCCAGTGTTTTATATTTGCTTAAATTAACCATTACAAGTACAAGTTTTTTAAATTTTATAAACGGATTCTGTATAGAGAATATTTGATTTACAAATAGAATTTAGTTATGTTTAGTTGTGATTTAAATTTCAGAAATATAAGTATAGATATCTAGCAAATCTCATTATATAATTACAAAGACAATATAAAATAAGTAATTATAATGTTCAAGGAGTTAATGATAAATAAATAAATAATATGAATGCACTAATATGTATATATGTATATATTATTATATGATATCTTGGATATTATTTATAAACTTTATTTTACAGCACAATATATCAAATTATTATTGTATATAAAATAAAATAATTTAATAAAAATACATGTAGAAATTTAATAAAATGTTAAAAAATATAAGTATGAAAATTTGTCATTAAATCTATTGGAAACCAGCTTTGGAACCGATTTTTAGGAATTCCATAAATTTTTAGGATTTACAAGATAGGTTTTTGCTGACAAGTTTGGGTATTGCATAATATCTTTCAGTTTGTCGCGAGTTTTCATTTAGTATAAGTTTCATTTGTGGCAGGTAATGGCAAGAAACTGTTTCTTTATATGCATAAAGAAATGGATTGGTCCATAAAAAAATGCATAAAGAAATGGACCAATTAAATACCTTATATATTATATATGCTTATGCGTTTATGCAAGTTTATCTGGATAGGCTTTAACTCAGTGTTTATTCGACCTAATCCATATTTTATTAATTTTTATAACTTTATATTTGAGCTTTGGAAATATTACTAAAAAAATAATAAATAATAAAATAATAAAATTATACTCTATTTACCGTTACAAATAATTTTAAAAATTAAATTAAATTTTATTGTTGTATATACATATACAGGGTGTCTGGCAATAATCGCCCCACCGGTCATATACAGGTAGAGGAGGTCAAATCGAGTAGAAAAGTCCTTTACCATTTTTTAATTTTCATAATAAGTACTGAGTAATTAACGAAAAAAGATCGGCGAATCCGCGCGAGTAAAGCGCGCGCGGTGAGAAGGACGTCCCACTGCTACGCGATCACTAGGACACAAGGATCTAGCGTTACGCGCCGCTCGTATGTTGCCATTGTCATTTGTAGAGCGCTCCTCCCAACGCTTCATCGCGCGCCTAGTGATCGCATAGCAGTGGGATGTCCTTCTCACCGCGCGCGCTTTACTCGCGCGGATTTGCCGATCTTTTTTCGTTAATTACTCAGTACTTATTATGAAAATTAAAAAATGGTAAAGGACTTTTCTACTCGATTTGACCTCCTCTACCTGTATATGACCGGTGGGGCGATTATTGCCAGACACCCTGTATAATTACGTTGTATATAAATAGTAATTTTAAACACTTAGTTAATATTTTATTACAGTTATATTTATATTATTAATTATTGTGTTGTAATTTATTTTATGTGTAATCTATTATATGTGTAATTGATAATAAATATAATGTTAATCTTAATAAATAATAATTGATTATAAAGATGATTATGATAATGATTATGATGATAATTATGATGATGATGATGATGATGATAATGATGATGATGATGATGATAATGATAATGATAATGATAATAATGATGATAATAATGATGATGATAACAATGATGATAACTATGATGATAATAATGTTGATATTTATCATTTTCCTACATATTTGCATGCATTAAAAAAATTCTTTATATATAATTTTTATTGTATACTAACAAGTAAAAGAATAAAACAAACTAAATTTTGATAACATATTTGTTTAAATTTAATAAATAGAATTTTATAATTAATGTAATTATATAAATATATATAATATAATATAAATAATATAAATATAATATAAAATTAATATAGTGTATACTTATATTTTTGTCAAATGCCGAAGCGTAAGAAAGAGCGTACTTTAAACGAAGAACTTGAATTTCAACGACAATGTCGTGAAAGAATTGCAGAAAATCAACATCGCGTCGTTATTCTGTTGCTAAAGAAATAAAAAATAAATTAAAAACAGTTGATTATAGAAAATATGCTATAAATGTTACTGGTACAATACATGATAATCATATAACAGAACTGAACAAAGAACATTCTTTAGATATTACACTAATAAACAAACAAATTAGTTGCACTGGTAACATACATACTAATCGCATAATAGAAATAAATGAAGAAATAATTGAAGGAAATCCTGGAAATACTATATCATTAAATCAGCAAAGTTATGCAGAATATCTATCTCATTATCGATCACAGAAAAAACAACAACCTTGTTTAAATATTAGTAGTACAATATTAATTAACGACATAAATGAATACTATATTGGTTCTATGGATGTGTCTTGTGTTCATTGCAATGCAAAATATTTTGCAGCCGAAAAAATATCTAATAAAGGCAATTCATTTCACGATTGTTGCAATCATGGCGCAGTATATTTGCAACCATTGCCTGAATTTCCTCAATTTATTCATAATTTATTTGATGGTAGTCATGTAAAATCTAATGATTTTTTTCAACATATTCGCAGTTATAATAGTTCATTTTCACTTGCATCATTTAATGCCAATTTAATTAATTTTCAAAATAGACGACTTGGTCCGTACTGTTTTAAAATACAAGGACAGATTTATTATCAAATTAATACAGCGTTATATGCTGCGCAAAATGAAAGTCCTTCTTACGGTCAACTTTTTATTGTGGATTTAAATGAAGCGATCGATCATCGTCTTAATCAAAATTCGTGTTTAGATTTTGAAATTGTTCAAAACCTTGAACATATAATGCGGAGATCTAATGTATTTGCTCAATCTTATCAAATGATGGGTGAAGAATTAGAAAATCAACGACGTTTGGAAATGGAATCTGGTGATTTGTTACCAGGATTACAATTATCATTTACTTTAAGATCAGGTATGGATCGACGTCGATATAATGCTCAAAGAACTAATGAAGTTGCAGCTGTTTTTCGTACTACTGCTGATGGAGAAATTCCAGAATCATATGTTACAATACGTAATAAAAATACTAAAATTTTGCAAAAAGTAAGTACTATGGATCCAAATGTTGAACCATGGATATATCCATTATTTTATCCATATGGCACTCAAGGTTGGCATCGTGATTTAACAAAATTAAATAGCAATAAACGAATAACAAGAGGACAATATATTAAATATCGTATGGCTATTCGTGATGAATTTAATGTTTTTATATTAGGTCGTCGCTTATTTCAACAATGGCTTGTGGATAATTATGTAAAAATGCAAAAGGATAGAATTGATTATTGCAAAACTCATCAAAAAGAACTACGTTTTGAAACATATCAAGGTTTAAGAGATTATATACAAACTATGACAAATAATTTAAATGGACGTATTGGCAAAATGGTAATACTTCCTTCCACATTTATTGGATCACCACGTAATATGATGCAAAATTATCAAGATGCAATGGCAATTGTTAGTAAATTTGGAAAACCAGATCTTTTCATTACAATGACTTGTAATCCAAAATGGCGTGAAATTGAAGAAAATCTTTTGCCTGGTCAGCAAGCTTCTGATAGACCTGACATTTGTGCTCGCGTTTTTAACATTGAAAAAAATTATTTAATTGACTTGATTGTTAAGCAAAAATTTTTTGGTGAAGTAGCAGCGTTTGTGTATGTTATTGAATTTCAAAAACGTGGTTTGCCTCATGTTCATATGTTGATTACTTTAAAATATAATTTTAAAATAACAACTCCACAGATTGTTGACAAATATATTTCTGCTGAAATTCCTGATCCATCTGACAATCGTATTTTACATGATATAGTTATGAAGCATATGATTCATGGACCTTGTGGTGATTGGTGTTTGGTAGATGGTAAATGTTCGAAACATTATCCGAAATCTTATTTTGAAGAGACTTAAATGGATGAAGATGCTTATCCCTATTATTGTCGACGAAATAATGGTAAAAATTTTAAACGTCCTGGTGGTTATATAGTTGATAATCGTTATGTTGTTCCATATTGTCCTACTTTATCGATTATATTTAATTGTCATATTAATGTCGAAGTAGTTTCAAGTATCAAATCAGTTAAATATCTATATAAATATATTTATAAAGGGCACGATGTTGCTGCTATAACCATTGAACCAATAACAGAAAATGTAATTATTGATCATGATGAGATACACAATTATATCGAAACTCGTTATGTTGGACCTGTAGAAGCCTGTTGGCGTATCCTTGGTAAGAAGTTACAAGATAAAAGCCATACTATAATGCGTTTACCAGTCCATCTTCCTAACGAACAAAATATTATAATTGAAAATGAATCTAATAAAGACACAATAACTTCTGCATTAAGCCAGGTTACTATGTTAATCGATTATTTTTCATTAAATTTGCGTGATGAAGAAGCAAGACAATATTTATATATTGAAATTCCACGCTATTATACATTTAAAAAAGAGAAAATTAATGATAGAAATGTGTCACACTGGGTTAAACGCAAAAGTCACTATAATTGCATAGGACGAATGTATTCTGTTAGTCCATCTTAAACAGAATTATTTCATTTACGATTATTATTACTTACAATAAAGGGGGCTACAAGTTTTAATAATTTAAGAACTGTAAATGGAGAATTATGTCAATCATTTACGGCAGCATGTTTGGCTTTAGGTTTAATCGAAGATGATGATGAATGGAATCGAGCTATGAATGAAGCTGTTGGATGGATGATGCCACGACAACTTCGTAAATTATTTGTACGAATATTATTACATTGTCAGCCATTACATCCTGAAGAATTATGGGATAACTTTAAAACAGCTTTGTCGGAGGATTATGTTCGACATTTTGGTATGTTACAAGGACAGAAGAAAGCATATATACAAATCAATAATATGCTTTGTACTGAAGGCAAAAGTCTTGCTGATTTTCCACAAATGGAGCAATTATTAGAAACTGAGTTGTTAAACGAAGAGAATGATTATGTGATATTTGAACAAGCTATGGAAATAGGTACCAAACAATATAAACAATTAAATGATAAACAAAAAGAAATAGTTGATCTTGTGTTGAATAAATTAGATAACAATATTTATAATAATAATTATTGTTTTTATATTGATGGTCCAGGTGGATCAGGTAAAACATTTATATATACAACTATTTATCATTTAGCAAAAATTAGAAAGAAACACGTGTGTGCAATGGCTTTTACGGGTATTGCAGCGACATTATTACCTGCTGGAAAAACAGTTCATAAGACATTTGGATTGCCGGTTCCATTATTTGCTGATTCAACATCTGCTATTAAAATCCAATCAAAGGAAGCTCAATATTTGAAAAATACAGATATTTTTATCTGGGATGAAGCACCAATGTCACCACGATATGCTTTAGAAATTATGGATTGAACATTGCGTGATATTATGAACAATAATTTACCTTTCGGTGGAAAAATTGTTTTATTAGGTGGTGATTTTAGACAACTTCTGCCTATAAAAGTACATGGTACTCGAAATGAAATTGTGAATCTTTCTATTAAATTTAGTGCTATATGGAAACATTTTGTAAATTATTCTTTAACACAAAATATGAGAGTTCTTCCAGAAGAAATTGAATTTGCAAAATTTCTTTTAGATATGGGAGATGGCATATTGAATGATTCTAATGATAACATACAAATTCCTAAATGTTGTATAGCACCTATTAATGCTGATATTGTAGAAGATATATATGGTGATTTAATACGGAAAAAGGAATTTACCAAAATGGCTAAATGTGCTATACTTTCTGCAAGAAATACTGACGTAGATGAAATTAATAAAAAAGTTGTTGAATTATTAGATATAACTAATGAACGAATTTATACAAGTGTTGATAGTACTATGAATTGTGATGATAATGGCGATATTAGTGAAGCTTTGTTACCAGAATATTTAAACAGTTTATCTCCATCATGTCTTCCTTCTTATGAATTACGTTTAAAGCCAAATTGCATTATTATGTTGATTAGAAATCTTAGTATCAATGAAGGTCTTTGTAATGGTACTAGATTAATGATTATAGAACTTACAGATCATTTATTGAAATGTAAAATCTTAACGGGTGATAAGACAGGAGATATCGTTTTTTTAAATCGTATAACATTATATTGCGAAAATGTATATCCTTTTACCTTTTCAAGAAGACAGTTTCCAGTAAAATTAGCATTTGCTATGACAATTAATAAATCACAAGGGCAAACGTTTGATAGAGTAGGAATAGATCTTCGCAAAGATGTTTTTAATCATGGGCAATTATATGTTGCTTTCTCAAGAGTTCGTTCTTGGCAAGCATTAAAAGTTTTTCTTGGTAATCAACGAGATAATAGACACGTTAAAAATTATGTATATAAAGAAATATATATGTGAAATAAAAATATATATTAAACTGAAAGCTGTATTTAAAGATGTATGTTATAGTTAATTATGTAATTAACAAATATCATCGAGCAATTGCAAATATTATACGTCGATTTTGATGACATTGGAACCATCGGTTATTTAGTTCCTCGAAGCAAACTAAAGTTTTACTTTTTTTATATGTATAAATGGACATATATGGCGCTAAATGTATTAATTATTGCTCTGGAGTTCGCTGGATATATTTATTAATTTTTTTATTTATTAATTTTTAAATAATATAATTAAGTACTTGAAACTTTAAAGAAATGAATTTTAAGAAATATCGTCGAGCAATTGCAAATATCTCTCAAAGTCGATCTCTCAAATAATACATTGATGATTTAATTTCATACAAACAATAATCTCCATTTGAAAGATCGACTTTGAGAGATATTTGCAATTGCTAGATGATATTTGTTAAAATTCATTTCTTTAAAATTTTTAAATAATGTAAAAAAGTATTCATAAAAGTACTCATAAAAAAACACTCGGATTAATAAGAAGCATAAAGAACAGCGTGCACGGAGAGGAAAGCATGTACTGGAAGTGGTGCGCGCTATAGATATGAGAATTTTTAAAATTATTACTTACCTTTTTTTTACTTTTCTCTTTTATCCTTTCCTTCTCCTTTTTTCACTTTTTCACTCTTTTTTCACTCTTTTTAAAAAAATGCGTTTTTTGAACAGGGAATACGTCTGTACAATTTGACAGCTTGAAAAAATGTAAACAAGAGTGGATATGCGAAGCTAAATAGCGCGCGCGAAGCGCGCGCCTGTGTTGTTCTAGTATTATATAAATAATTATTTAATAAGAATTTTTGATTATTTAATTATTCATATAATATATTATTAAATTTATATTAAAATATTTAAATCTATAAAAAAATAAAAAAAAATCAATAAAAGCAAAAAAATAAATAATATATATAATATTAAATAAAACTCAGCTTCCAATTATTCTGAAATAATACCCCAATAAATAATTTTTAAAAATGTCAAAATCAGTTTTACCTCAAAAAAAAATAAAATAAAATAAAATACAATTAATTTTAATGAACAAAAAAATCCAATAAAAACTTTCATTAAAATTATAAATAAAAATATCTTTGATAATTCCTTTTTATTCAAACACATAAATATTTTTGGAATATGAATTTTAGGATTAATATCTATGTATTTAGATAAAAAAAAATTATCAAAAATTTTTTTATTTATAATTTTAATGAAAGTTTTTATTGGATTTTTTTGTTCATGAAAATTAATTGTATTTTTTTTATAAAAAGAATTTTTTTTTTTTTTTTTTTTTTTTTTTCTTGAGGTAAAACTGATTCTGACATTTTTAAAAATTATTTATTGGGGTATTATTCCAGAATAATTGGAAGCAGAGTTTTATTTAATATTATATATATTATTTATTTTTTTGCTTTTATTGATTTATTTTTTTTGATTATTTTATAGATTTAAATCTTTTAATTTAAATTCAATAATATATTATATAAATAATTATTTAATAAGAATTTTTGATTATTTAATTATTCATATAATATATTATTAAATTTATATTAAAATATTTAAATCTATAAAAAAATAAAAAAATAAAAAAAAAATCAATAAAAGCAAAAAAATAAATAATATATATAATATTAAATAAAACTCAGCTTCCAATTATTCTGAAATAATACCCCAATAAATAATTTTTAAAATTAAATTTTACCATTGACGTATAAAAAAATAAATATTGATACCATAAAAAAATATTTGAAACCGGGATCCGTTTTACTAACAAGCAATCATTACAGCAAAACTTTTATCATTACTCCTTCTCCGATAAAACACGGAGCAATATATTTCGGACACGATATACATAAAGAAATTAATACATTATACAATAATATAAAATTATATTTAGAATATAAAAAAATTAACCTTCTAAAGCCAAAAGACGAAATATATGTACCTGAACACATCAAATATTTAGATAACATATATAATATTATAGATATAAAAAAATTAATGGATAAATTAGAAACTTTGAAAGATAAATATAATAGTGACAACGACTATATAGTAGAAATTTCAGATAAAGGTCCTAGAATTTTAACATTTGACAAGTTTATAAAAAATAAAAATGAAATATTCATTTACCATTATTACAATAAAAAAATGATGAAATTAGCATCTATAAATTCTTTATATTTTTTAGGAACAAAATATTCGTTTAATAAAGATAAAGAAGGAAAATATTGTTTTGAAATGATAATTCAATCATACGAAATTATAGATAAGTACTTTAAATCTCTAAAAGTTTCAATAATTTTTGATTCATATTATACATCATCTTGTTTTACAAAAAGCAGATATTTCAATCTCGTGTACAGAAATTAAATTTAATGAAAATTTATAATAATTTTAATAAAACATGAATAGAATATACCAACAATTTCTAGAACACGGAACTCTTCTTGGAATTAATAGCAATAATTCTGTAATTTATGAAATAAACGATTACGGATCTTATACAACATTATCTAGTGACAATATTGTACTTGAAAAAGTTACAAGAAAATTTAGAACCAATATTTTTAAACTATTTGTAGAATATTGTAAAGAACACAGTTTAATAATATCAACTTTTATAGATATTACAATGTATTCAAAAGATAATAAAGTATTACATTACAACACTATTTGCAATAACGTAAAAAATACAAAAAAATATAAATTTAAAATATTAGATTATATAAAATGTAAGCATAAAATGTGTAAACTGTGTTACGATGGTGGTTACGTAATTATGGTATAATAGATAACATTTAGAAAATTATTTAATATTTATCTTTAGTTTGTTTGTGTTCATATTTGACTTTTGCTTGAAAGTATAATTAAGTACTTTTTTTTTTTATTATATGAAAATTTTAAATCTTTAAATCCCTCATTTATTTTTCTTAAAATCTTTACCTTATCGTCAATAATTAAAATATCTGCAATAAAATAATTATCAATATCTTTTATAATTTCAATAGTCTTGGAACACATATTATCTTCAAACTCAATTGGAATATCAAAATCTGATTTTTCTTTGCTATTACCTTCATTATTGCTGCTATCTATCAATTGATCTATTAAAGCCAATAAAGTCTCCTTTTTTATATTTGGATATAATTCAGTATTTAAACAAATTTTATCATCATCGAGTATTATATTTTTAGCTCTTATGCTTCCATCTACAGTAAGATTAGATCTTACGTTTAAATTATCTCCCGCCGTCTTAATTGTATTTAAAGTAGTTTGAAGTCTGGTTTTATCTTCTTCTAACATTTATTAAAAAAAAAAAACAAATTTTATTAAAATAAAAAAATTTAATTAATGAAAAAACTGAATTAATATCACTTCAAAATTAACAACATATCTTGATACTAATATAATTATATTAGTATTAATGTAATTTATATTAATATTAATAAAAAACATATCTTCATTATAAAATAAATAATATGTATTAATATTAATACAATTGTATTAGTATTATAACAATTATTATCAAATATAACACATTTTAATGTAACTAACATTATTACTATCAAACAAATAATATATCTTAAAACAATATAACATTGCTACATGTTATTATCAAATAGACAATACACTTGTACATTAACATTATTAATAAATAATTTGACTAATAATTGATGACATACATCTTTACACTAACCAATTAAAAATATGGAACGTAATTTAGAATATATGCGTTCATGTGAAAATCCTTAGAGAAAATAAGTACAATGAAAAAAATAAATCATTGGATATAATAAAGTTTCTGTATACATCATTATATAGAAAAGACTACTCGATTTTAAATATTATTAAAAACAAACAAATTATAAATTATTGCAACAAATACTATAGATGCGAAAAATGTCAGGATATAAAATATGTTAAAAGATGTATATATTATCATCTTAATAATAATATTCATAAACATTATCAGCATTTTGAAAATTATTTAGACAATTATTTTAAAGGATTTTTAAAAGAGATATATCTATATTACAAAGAAGAAATTATATATACAAGTATCGATCATGTAGAATACAATTTAAGAGATGAATATGAAAAAATATTTAATGTCTACGGTGATTATGATCACAAACAATTTAAAAATTCATTATTGAATAATATAATTAAAAAATGTCATATAGAAAAAAATAGCAAATTGTATAAATCAAAATTTTTTAACATTTTAATGTACTGTATATTAATATATAAATCTGATTTTAACATCATTGATTATGAAATAATTGTAAATAAATATTCTTTATTTAAAGATATCTATAAGATATCACATATACTAAATATAAAAAGAAATAGTTATAAAAACGAAAATATTAAAAAAATAACTTTTTCAAGCAATAGAATGTTAAATTATACATATAATTTTCATGGTAACGATTTAGATTATTATCATAAAAATATGATAAAATTAAACATAATGTATAGAACAAATATAGAAGATTACGCTTGTGAATATGATAATCACATAAGTGATTATTTAAATATAATAAATTCAAAATACGAGTTTAATTATTCTAATAAATTTATTAGTAACAGCCTACAAGATATAAACTTGTAATAACTTTTTATATTAACTTTTTCTAACTTATATTTTCTCTTCATACTGTTAATTATTAAATATGGTTACTTTTAACTTCCTATTGTTAATTTTAAAAAGAATTAAATAAGAATATTGAAAATATATACTAAAATAAATATCAACTTTTAAAATATGGATATTCAATTAAAATTCAGTATATTAACTAACGAATTGGTAGAAGCTACAGACATAGAAATCAATTATACTTAGTGTCTCGCCCTTCGAGATTACGAAGGTAGTATCGCTACTTATGCCTAATTGATCACACATTTTAGAGCTAATATACACAAATTTTTGAGAGGCCCGCGGTTGCGCTCGTTGCGCTCGTTGCGCCGCCCCACGTTCACTTTTGTCATTCGTTTTTCTTGTGCCACGTGGATCGCACGTTTTTTCTTTGTAAACTTATCGGGAAAGTAGTTCATCAACAACAACAATGGGAAAACACAAGAGATCTCGCAGTAGAGATAAAGAAAACGATCAAATCTGGAAAAGAATGAAAAGATTGGAGGAATTAATCGTGGAACGCATCCCGTCATCGCAACCTTTTCGGGAAACTAACCTCAACACGGACACGGCAAACTCTAAAGGTAAATCTTTATTTACAGATCACTCTTGTACGGGAGACAAGATGTTCTTAAACTAATCTGTATCAGAGACGAAATGTATTAATATCAATCTTGTACGAAAGACCAAAAAAAAAAAAAAAAAAAAAACACGGACGAGCTTATACGTGAGATAAGCCATGTTCCGAAGAAACTATGGCCGATCTTACACGAGAGGTAAGGCAGGGCCAAAGAAAGGCGTTCTTCCCACTATCAGGTCCTTCTTATATCTTTCAGGTAATGATCTGGAAAAATTGACATACACTGAAAAGGACACAGACGTAATAAAAAGTGTGGAAATCGCCGAAGCATCAAAAACACTAGACAAACCAGACTCAGGAAAAGTAACGGAGGAACCCCAGTTAGATTTAGATGAATCACTCTTATTAATTATGGGCGATGAACCTCCAGCTTCCAAAGAGGAATTAAAAGTACACTCAAGCATCGCCAAACGTTGGGGTCCTTGGTTCAAAACTTCCATGAAAAAAGAAGAAAAAGAGGAACTTTGTAAAAAATATCCTAGAGCTGGTTCCTTCTCTCTCGAAGCTCCTATCCTTAACGAGGAACTCACAAGATGTCTCAAAGAAAGTGCTCTCAAACGAGACAAGTATTTCAGCATCACACAAAACCTAGTGGGCACAGCTCTAGCAGCCTTGGTTCCGACTATTACTACCTTAATTACATCAAATACGGAGGATTCTAAAAAAGCTTTAACTGATGCTTGGAATTCAGCCCGAATTTTAGTAGAAATACATCGCTCGCAGACAATAGCTCGGAGAGCCTGTATTCTCCCAAGCCTTTCAAAACCTTTTGCAGAAGCTTTGGAAAAAAGAGAAGCAGATACCTTTCTGTTCGGAGAAAAGCTTGGAGAAAAAATAAATCAACTAAAATCAGTAGATAAACTCGGCCGGGAAATAAAATTACAATTCCCTAAAAAGCCTACGCCTCAAACAAAGCAGTTAAACTGGAAGAGCCCGTCGGTGTCACAGAACCAGAAGCCGACTCCCCAGACGGGCTACAAATCCAAACCCCCTCAGAAATCGTCGGCACACAAGACTTCATCGAGACAGAATCTCTCGTACCCTCGGTCCAGTCATTATCGCCACAGGGACTACCGTTTCAGACATCGCTCGTAGATATTACCACATCAACACAGGTAACGCGAATTGCAGGCAGGTTGGCGCATTTTTATGAAAAATGGAAAGAAATCACGTCTGACAAGTTCATTCTACATTGTATAAAGGGTTATATTATACAGTTTGAAAACATACCCTTTCAAAACTATATTCCAAAACAGAGTTGGTCATCTAAGGAAACAAAAGATCTCGAAGAAGAAATCTTAAGATTGCACGATCTGGGAGCAATTGAGATATGCTCTCCAGTACCTAATCAATTTATATCTAGCTATTTTTTAATTCCTAAACCAGGAAATAAATCAAGATTTATACTTAACCTCAAAGAGCTCAATAAATTTATCAAGACAGATCATTTTAAATTGGAAGATTTGAGATCAGCATGTAAATTATTGGATTCCGGAATGTTCATGAACACAGTCGATCTGAAAGATGCTTATCTCCTTATCCCAGTACATAAAAGCAGTAGAAAATATCTGCGTTTTATTTTCAACAATATAATTTACGAATTTACATGTTTACCTTTTGGCCTTTCAACCAGTCCATTCATTTTTACAAAACTAATGAAGCCGGTAGTGAATTGGCTCAGATCAAGGGGATACATGTCAGTAATTTATCTCGATGATTTATTATGTTTAGAAGAATCTTCAGAGCTATGCGAACAAAATTTACAAGTATCTTGCAAATTCTTCCAATCATTAGGATTAATTATAAATTGGGAAAAATCGAGTCTAATTCCTAATACATCATGTAAATACCTGGGATTTATATTAAATTCAGTGGACATGACCATTACTTTACCTGAAAAGAAAAAAGAATCGATATTAACTCTTTTATACAAATTTCAAAATAAAACAGTATGTAAAATAAAGGACTTTGCTCAACTAATAGGCACTCTCGTTGCTATCTGCCCGAGCGTAGAATATGGAACGCTATACTGCAAATCTCTGGAAAGAGCAAAAATAGAAGCATTACAAGCCAAACAGATGAATTTTGATAACAAAATGAAAATCCCTAGTTTTGTGAGAAAAGATCTGAATTGGTGGAAAAAAGCCATTCCACTAGCACGTAGACAAATCCGAAAACTTACCTTTGATATCGAAATCTTCTCAGATGCATGTCTCACAGGTTGGGGAGCCTTTTGTAATGGAACGGGAGCTCATGGAAATTGGAGCATCAAAGAACAATCTTTAGACATCAATCATTTAGAGCTCAGAGCGGCACTACTAGCTCTAAAATCCTTTGCGGGTGACCTTACGAATCAACAAATTCTCTTAAGGGTTGATAATACGACAGCTCTTGCATACATCAATAGAATGGGTAGTGTAAAGTCTACAACCCTCCATGAACTCGCTACAGAATTTTGGAAATGGTGTGAAGACCGTGATCTCTGGGTTGTCGCGGCTTATATAGCTTCAAAAGAAAATAAGGAAGCTGACATATTATCTAGACAAATTAACGAAGACACAGAGTGGACTCTGGCTGATTACGCTTTCAAACAGATCACTAAAGTTTTTGGATTTCCAGAAATTGATCTGTTTGCCTCTAGAATCAACACAAAATGCAAAAAATTCTGCGCTTGGGATAGAGATCCAGAAGCAGTCGTTTCAGACGCCTTTACAATAAATTGGGAAAATCTAAAATTTTACGCATTTCCACCTTTTTCTATCATTGGAAAAGTGTTACAAAAAATAAGAAATAATAAAGCATCAGGCATTGTAGTAGTGCCACTGTGGAATAGTCAAACTTGGTTTCCACTATTTCAAAAAATGAGTCAAGGCGACTGGTTGTGTTTTGAACCTAATCAATACTTATTATCATCCTCTTTCAGGAATCTTCCACACCCACTTGCGAGAAAACTTACCCTGGTTGCCGCGAAATTATCCGCCAAGCGTTTCTAAAGAAAACAGTTCCAAAAGAAGTCATCGCAGTTCTGATTTCTTCTCTAAAAGAGTCAACATTAAAACAATATGACAGTACCTTTAAGTTGTGGTGGAAATTTAATCAAGAACGAAATCAAAGCTTTTTAGATGTCTCATCATTCAAAGTATTGACCTTTTTAACTTCAAGATTTGAAAACGGAGTAAAACATGGAACAATAAATTCTGCGCGAGCGGCATTGGCGCTGATTTCGTCAGACGATATTTCCAAAGATCCAATAATCTCCAGATTCGTAAAAGGATGCTCAAAACAAAGACCAAGTAGACCGAGGTATGATACCACCTGGGATGTGGATCCGGTCCTAAGACAGTTAGCAGCATGGCATCCTATACAGTCTTTAACCTTAAAGACCCTCTCTTATAAACTAATAATATTATTAGCACTAGGAACTGCTCATCGGCTCCAGACATTTTCCTTGATGAAACTAGAAGACATTATACGTTCAACAGAAGGCATTGAAATTAACATTTCGGACCATATTAAAACTTCAAAAAGTGGTAAAATACAACCGACCCTAAGATTACCATTCTTCAGGAGCAAGCCTGAACTATGCATTGCTAGTACTTTACTTCATTACTTAGACAGAACGAAAGAAATCAGAGGTAGCGAGCAAAGAATTTTAATCTCCTTCAATAAACCACACTGTAAAGTTAAACAAGACACGCTTGCTCGTTGGATAAAAACAACATTACAAGACCTTGGAGTAGACAAAAAATACACTGCACATAGTACAAGACACGCTTCAACTTCGAAAGCAGCACAAAAAGGTGTCAGTATTCAGGAAATAAGAAGAGTAGCAGGATGGTCTCAAACTTCAAAAGTCTTTGCTAATTTCTATTGTAGACCAATTATTACTCATGACAATAACTTTGCATCTACAGTACTGCTTCCATTAGACATATAATTCATACTTTTCATTTATTAATTCTATGTTTATGATAATTAATTGTATCCACAATACTGCTTCCATAAGACATATAATCTATAAAAATTTTTTTATTATCTTAAAATATTTCTTGGATATCTAGCTACAAACTAAATAAATAAATTGATTAAATTAAATTAATTAATTAAAAAAAAAAAAAAAAAAAAAAAAAATTTGTACTAGCTCTAAAAATCTACCTTCGTAATCTCGAAGGGCGAGACACTAAGTATAATTGAACGATCAACCGAGCCCGCCGAAGGCGGGCGAAGGTTGATCTGAATTATACGCGTGTCTCGCCCGAGAGATTGCCCACCCAGTTACATTTCCCCGGAAAAAAAAAAAAAAAAAAAAATCAATTTCTTTTTCCTTTCCCGTTCATACACAAATTTTTTCTTCACAGGCTTTAAACAAAAATGACAAAAGTGAACGTGGGGCGGCGCAACGAGCGCAACGAGCGCAATCGCGGGCCTCTCAAAAATTTGTGTATATTAGCTCTAAAATGTGTGATCAATTAGGCATAAGTAGCGATACTACCTTCGTAATCTCTCGGGCGAGACACGCGTATAATTCAGATCAACCTTCGCCCGCCTTCGGCGGGCTCGGTTGATCGTTCAATAAAAATAAACAATCATCTGAAATAGGTACTATCAAGGATAGAAGATTGGGAGAAGTTAATAATGTAGAATGTGATACATGTCAACTTACAAAAAATACTGGATGTAATGGCCATTCTGGGAAAATACCATTAGGAAATAAAATATTTGTACATCCAAGTATGATAAGCGAAATCAAAAACATATTAAGTACTTTTTTGATTTCAAGAACATTGGGTGATTACAATTGCAAAAATATTTCATATTCAAGATATACAGATCCACTAACTCCAATACCAGATATCAAAACACTCGATATATCTAGAAAATTTTATTGTATTATGATAACTGATGGTATATACGAATTGATAAATATCGATTTTTTTTATAGTTAATACAGTTAAAAGAGTTAAATTCAATACAATTCACGAATATATTTTCAATGAGTGTAATAAAAAACAAAGTCAAAAGGACAATTTTACAATATTATCTGAAATTTTTTCAGAAAAAAAATAGTAATTACTTTTTTAATATTTTAGATAAAACATTAATAAATTCACTCTTTGATACTTTATCATCATTATTACTATCAAATAAACATTTTAATATCGATAATTCTTTATCTATAGATACTAAATCATTATGTGGATGATACGTTTTATAAATCGTCTTTATCTTATCATAATCTAAATCATCCTTTTCTTTATTAGACACATTATCGTAAAATAATTCTTGAGAGCTTTTAGATGTATCAAATTCTTTAATTCCATTTTTAAATTCATCGAAACTTATTTTATTATCTTTATTAATGTCATATTTTACAATTATATCTTCTAATTGTTTATCTTTTAATTTTACATTTTCAAATATCTTATAAAATTTCTTTAGATCTTTTTTTGTAATATACTCGTTATCTGAAGAAATATAATCGAATAATACTCTTTTAATATCAGAAGACATTTATACTACTAAAAATAAGTTACAGACTCGTTAACTTTGTCATTGCAAGTATTAAGAGGAAGTATTTTGGAATTTAATATATCTTCGTCTATGTAAGTATTAAATATATTTGTTGTAATTGAAAAATAACCAGTTCTATTTATTATTTTCATAATAATATCTTTATTTTTATTATTATCAATGTAATAAAACCAATTGGTAAGCATGAATTGAGAATTTTGATCTATCATTCTTATTATCATTTATTTAATAATGTAATATTTCAAAAAACCCAAGTTAAAAATGAAATTCTATTATATTATGTTAATATAATAATATTAACAATGTCGTCTTCTAGGCAAATAAAAAAGTCTGATATATACCAAATAAATTTAACATATGTAGATGATTGTTACAGTAATACATTTACAGACAACGACTACAATTTCGACAATGATATACTAGTCACATTCAGTAATTTAAATATACACAAAGATGATAGTAATAAATATAATAATAAACTAAACGAAAAAATAAATATTAAAAAAAATGTTACAGAAAAAATAAATATTAAGAAAAACGTACCTAAGAAAAAATGTACAAAAAAGTGAAAATTTAATTAAGTTATACAAATACTTATAAGAATTCCAATATAATGAGTAAATCGTACTCATTTAGCTGCCGATATGACAAAGACTTACACGAATTTTATATAAAACAAAGAAATTTCTTCTGGACTGAAAATGAGATAGACTTTACTAAAGATATTAACGACTGGAATAGCTTAAATAATGATCAGAGAAATGTTTTAAAATATATACTAGCGTTCTTCCTTCACAGCGATGGACTTATATGTGAGAACATACAGACAAGATTTTCCAACGACATTCTATCTATAAAAGGGGCTAAGTACTTTTATAATATACAGACAGTTATAGAAAATATACATGAGATTGTATATGATAAATTTGTAAATATATACATTAATGATAAGGACGAAATTGTAAAATTGAATAATAGAATTTGTCTTGATCCTGTAATAGATAATAAAATAGCATGGATAGAAAAATGGATGAACTCGAACGATTCATTCGGAGCCAGACTAGTCGCTTTTTCAATAATAGAGGGAGTATTTTTTACTGGCTCTTTTGCTATTATATTTTATATGAAACATCTTGGAAAAATGAATGGACTCGCACAAGCAAATGAACTCATAGCTAGGGACGAACAATTACATTGTGAATTCGCATGTTATATGTATAGAAATAAGCTTGATGATTGTGATAAAATATCCAAGAATAAGGTATATAGTATTATTGAAGAAGCTGTGAACATCGAAACAGAATTTTATAATAAATCTTTAAATGTTGAAATAATAGGCTTGAATAAAGAACAAATGATTCAATATACAAAATTTACAGCAGATAATGTTATAGAGTTACTTGGATATGAAAAATTTTATAATGTTAAATCCCCATTTGATTTTATGGAAAATATCATATTAAATAGAAAAACTAACTTTTTTGAAAGAAAACCCACAGAATATTTAAAGGTTAATAAAAAAGTACTAAACTTCGATAATATATAAAACACCTAAAAATGTACAAATATATATTTTATATCTACAGAATATATATATTTCATAGTTACTATTAGACCAAGAAGACTGTTATCTTTTTCCCAAAATAATTCTATTATACATTTTTTATTAATATCTTCAATAAATTCTCTTGTTTTTTTTTATATTATCAGTTATGCATAATATATAATCTGATTTCTGTATAATTTTATATATTATATTAGTATCAATTTCGTGAAAATTGTAGAAATAAGCACACGATTCTTTATAATTCAACGATTCTTCATTATTATAATCATAATAAATTATTTCAGGACTTTTTAAACTTTTAATAACATTTTTTATTTCGTTTTTATATTTCTCATCAATACATATACTATCTACATCAAAATTCAAAAAGTTTGAATATGTTATAGATCTTTCTATAAAATTAATTATATTAATATTATCCATTATAAATGAACGGAAACATTTTTGGTTTTAACAACTTGGGAAAATGATTATCCGAAACAGATAGGAAACTTAATATAATATGTGAAAATATTCAAGCATTTAATAGTAGAGATATATTTTCATTTTCTATAAATAAAACTTTTAAATTTAAACACTGTGATAATATAATATTACACAAAATAAAAACAAATATAAAATACAACGGATTTGTAGTGTTATCTATCGTAATAGATGAAACTGAATATGATGTCTTAGAATTTCTCTTTAATAACGAATATATAGACATGGAAATAAATAAACATCTTAATAAAATAAAAAATAAAGAGCTAAAAATTATACTGAAAGACGAGCTAGGAAACGATATGAGAATTCACAAAGGATATGTTTATATAAAATCCTAATTTCTTAATCGTATAATATAGAAACTTTTTTAAAATATTTTTTAACATTTTCTATCAATATACTTTTATTTTTCTTAAGTAATCCTAATAATAAGTTTATATCTAATTCCTTATCCTTGTCTTTTATAAAGTAATTCTCTCCGTCTATCAGTCCATTTGATAAAAATATACATGAACATACTTGAGATAAAGTACTATCACTTATATATATTTCATCGTAGCTTTTTTTAGAATTTCTATGAAATTTCTCTCTAATGTTACTTCCATCATAAATATATAATGTATGATCGAAATTTAAAATACTTTCCTCTATAATATTGAAAATAATATCAATTATTTTTACTATAAAATCAGTATATTGAGATATACTAATGTCAAAATAATGAAAAATATTAAAAGTTATTGTATTTTCACACCCATAAACATAAAATGGTTTTGATTCTGTAGTTTCTCTTCTTAATGATTTATAATTATTATATTCTTTTATAATCTCATTCTCATCTATTTCAAATGTATCTGATAAATTCTTAGCTATAATATTATCAAATGATATATTGCTACTTAATAATATTCCATCAGACTTTATTATAATATTCTCTTCCTCAACTGCCGGTAATTTAATTAAATAATGATACTCGTGTCTATCTTTCAGTTTTACTTGCTTTATCTTATTATCATTAGATACAATAAAAGGTTTTATAACTCTAATATTTTCAAAATAAGCTCTATTTTGTAGTTTTATACTATAATATATACTGTTACGTCCTGATCAGACTACACGATTCTTTTCTTTTCATTAAATACCAGACCTAGTAAACGCGGAACCAACAAAACTCTTAAGAAATATTATAACGCCAGAGCTGTTTTTCTCATGAGACACCAGGAGCTCGAATCTTCTCACGGAGAAAAATAGCATGGATATTTCAAAATACCTTGGCCGCTCAGCGTGCCTATCGTCGCCAGAAAAACCGTAAAAGTCAAAACTTCGCGGTAGCTGGAGTCCTTAACCGACTCCAGACGGTTAGAGTAAGAGATAAAAAGAAAAAACTGGCACCAACTAGTCATACTCTTGGATTCCACCTACGGGAACTTTAGCTAGTAGATAGGGTTTTACCGAGTAACGATCGGGGAATGACCGCAGTCGCATGCCGAGAAGGCGCGACACCTGATACGGCGCACGTGTTTAGTAGGTCTGGGAAACCGAGATGCATTAGTCGCACTCTCCACGCGACACCAAGGGCACGCGACAGTCGTAAACTGTCAAATTTATTAGATCAGTGACCCAAGGCTTTGCGAACTTATATACCGATTCTTAACCACCCAATCCGAAAGCCGAGAATCGGGGCAAGCACTTCTATAGACCACCCATCATTCCATCGTATGGTCTAAAGACTACGCCCACCCAGATCTTAAGACACTGAGATGCACCCCACCTATACTAATTAACACCAACCGGGTTACGCCACCTCAAAAACCTACCCCCATCATATATGGACCCGAAACGACGCTATTCCTTATTCGTTAGGGCCTCTTTCTTCCTATCTCATTTCAAGTAACCTAATCATCTAAACTCAATCCTATTAGCTAAAAATGACGCCATCCTCCCCCACATTAAAAATTTTCTCGCAAGACTAATTCCTATTCGATCCTCGCTCCAAAAACCTAAGATTTTCCAAAGGGATCTACCCCAAAGAAAAAGTATAAAAACCCGTGTTCTGGTGGCTCCGGACACAATCACACACAGTTTTTCAAGCAGTTTGCGCAGTTATTCCGTTTAGCTCAGTTTCTCGAAACAGTTTTTCGAGTAGTTCGGGGGCGCGAATCAAAGAGTAAAATCAGTTGATACTTTGTCGCGACCATCTCGTGGTGCATCTCAAGTAGAGGGTCCATTACCTTGACGACACCATCCCGCAGTAGGGTGCCCACTCGTTTACAAAAGGGTCCGACGCCTATACAACACCTTCCCTCAACGGGGCGCCTGCTCAGAACCACCGAACATATTCAACGCGATCCGAAACTACTCTGCAACGAGTAAGTCAGTTCATTTCTCTTTATTTTATTATTTCTTCTGTCCTCCCTCCGGAAGAATAAAACACTCACACACACACACACACACACACACACACACACTTGTAAAGAATACATAAATAAAATTATTAACATATGCGATTAAGAATTAAGTTTTTGTATCCTAATTATAAATTCAATCAAATTAAAATGTTGTCTTTAGTAAATTAAACTTTTGTTCTTTTTCATTTAACCACACCCTCCTCGTTCGTCACCCCCTCACACCTTCCCTCTCAAATTGCGCACAAAGGTTCCCCGGGTAATAGGGATTCAATTCCTTGACCCAAAAAGGGAACCACGAGCGGTTGGCTTGTTGACGGAGTAAAAACGACTCTTCCAGTCGCTGACCCGTCGCAAGTCCTAAACGTGCCGCTCGGCTCGTGCGGTCAGGTCCGTTTACGTCGATCGCCGAGCCCAACGAAAAAATTCTACATCTATCAGGACGTAACAATACCATATCCTATTTTTCTCTCTAAAATATCAATCATATAATCAGAAAATAAATACAATATCGAAATATTAGAAAGTTCTTTAATTATATCAAAAGGAGATATATGTAAATTATGATCATGAAAGATAAAATTTTGATTTAATGATGGTATAGATATATTATTGTTGTAAGTTGTTACAAACATTCTATTAACAAGTTTATCACATTGGATTTTAAGTACATCAACAAACGACATTAAGCCATTAGATTTTTGTTCTTTAATCTCATTAAATATCGGTAAACACGCGGATTCCATATTTATTAATATTTGAACATATAAATGCTTTCTTTATACTTTACAGTATTTTTTTTCATAATAATTTTTAATTTACTATTGTCACACATATTAAGTAGACAGAAAGTTAATAACCTAATATTTAAAAAAGCTAAAGAGGCTGGATTAACTACAATCAACTGTAAATATGGAGCATGGTTTATCGTTAGTAAAAACTTAAGACATTTAGATATAGAATTTATTAAAAGAGACAATGATATTTTAGATTGTGAAAAACACAATCCATCAAAATCTGATAGGTATATATCATGCGGAAATAATGGTCTTTATAATAATAAAAATCATATATGTTATAGTATGATGTCAGAATTACTATTTAATTTATAAATGAAATTTTATAATTATAAAATTGATACCAAAATGAATTCAAAAATTAATGATTTAAAATTTATTAGAGAAATATTGAATGACGAAAACCGTTTTAAATCAATACTTTTGACAAGAAATTTTGACAAATATACATATTTAAGACAAATGGCATTTAATGATTATAATGCAAATAAAGAAAAAATAAAACATTATATAGAATATGTTTTATCGCAACTTAACAATTTCGAATCCGATACACTTCACGGAAATATCATGTATTATAATGATAATTATATAATTTTAAAAAATATAGTTAAAAAAGAAGACATATTACTAAACAGAAGATATATAACCATACGAGAATTATTCAATAACATTTTTGAAATCAAAAAATTATAATATGGTTATATTATAAAAAAATATAATATGATTTTAATATATTATTTTAATATAATATTGTGATAATGTAAATGTGATAACTGCAAAAAAATGATCTCTTAGAATATAGGTATATTTTATTTTTATTAAATGAAAGAACTGAATGAATTAATAGACTTGTTACTTAAAAATATACCAAATTCAAATAATGTAGATTATATTAGAAACAATTACAATTCATTAAAAAAATTACAAGAATATATTAAAATTGACAAGATAGTTCCAAAGATAAGTGAAATATCAGAAAATAATATACTTAAATAAATATGACATTAAGGATAATTGATAGTCATAAGAATATAGGAGAAATATTAAATGAGAATATTAATAAAAATTATAAACATGTAATTTTTCTAGATTGGGACGATACTGTTATAAGTACAAGTTCACTAAATAATTATAAGTTTGAATTTCGAAATCAAAGAGAAAAATTTGATATAATTGAAACATTTAAAGCTTTTTATATAAATGATTCGTGCCTTGCATTATATATATTGACATACAGACAGAATCCATACGATGTTCAAGGAGAAGCTACAGAATTAAAAATAATGGAATATTTAAAATCAGATTATAAATGTAGAAGAACAGATACATATAATAGAATAGGTCCTATAATTTCTGTAGACTATGGATGTCCTAAAATAAACGTAATTCAAGAAATCATTAATGAAGATTTTAATAAAATAACTAATAATGTTCTTTTATATTTTGTAGATGATAACTATAAAAATATAGTAGGATGTTTATTATCAAGTAAATACGAAGATAACATGTTTATCTATTTTTTTCCAGACTCAAATGAAGACCTAACAATATCAAGAAATATAAACAAAAAAGCTAAAGAAATATTAAAATATTTAAAATAAAAATATATTAAAATCTATTGAAATTTAGTACATTGTTTTACAATCATTCCTAAGATATTTTCAAATTCTTCTATTGTCATCTTTTCAAATTGATAACTTTCGTCTTTAAACTGTTTTAATTCAAAATTATCATTTTTATATACTATATTATTGATTGATTTTATTTTTAGATTTTCCTTCGGATTTGGTATCAACAAGAAATTTCTTCCTATAATATATTCCATTACTGCTGTAGTACTATCAATAGATTCGATCTTATCGTCATCTTTCTCTTTTTTTACAGGCTTAAAAAATTTCAAGTTAGAATTGACTTTAAAGAATATAATAATGGGTCTATTTTTTTCACTGAATACAGTCTTTTTACTTCTCACAATTCTTTTTTTTCCTTTTGTATTGATTTGTTTGAGATATATTATATTTTTATTGTCTGTATTTCCAAAAATCAATGGGATATACGATATATAAATATATATTCAGAGATATGCTTTTCAGTTAACTGTTCCTGAGACAATTTAGCTTTGACTAAATTACTGTCGATAATAGCTGCCATTACAATATCCTTGCCACTAGGTTTAATACTTTCAAACTTATAGTTTTTAAAATTCTTCTTAAACTTAAGATTTTTCTTTATTTTATTAATAAAAGTCTTTACTATATCAAATTTATAACCTCCCTGTAGACATTCCGAATCTGATGTGTCGTCAACAGAATCTACAGAAAAAGAATTGATATAAAATATTCTTTTTTTTCTATCATTTTTTTTCTTTAATATGTTGCTTATCTTAATATCTTCAATTAAAATACTATCGTCTGATTCTGAAGTATATTCCTTCATAATTCTATTTAAATGCGAATATTTTTATAAAATCTTCTAGTAAAATTAGTTCCTATAGATCCGTTACTTGATTTGTATATAACACCAAATATATCATTATATCTCTCTTTAGTATAAAATATTTTAATCTCTTTATTATCGTCAATATCTTTTTTAAATACCGTTTTTACTGATTTTTTTAGTGAATTTACTATTCCTTCCATTTTTTGCTTATCCATTAATATAAACGTATTATTTCCTATATTTGATATGTAATTAAACGAAAGTTCTCTCTCATAAAATATATTTAACTCGTGTGTTTTTGTATCTTTCTTTGACAAATTTGCCTTAGATGTTAATATAATAGGTTCTGGATATACGTTTTTTCCAAATTCTAAATTATTTAAGCCTGTAACTTTATCTATAAATACATAATATATATATTCAAAATCTTTACAACGTGTAATTATTTTATAACACGTGTTCAATTTCTCTTTTTCATAAGTCATATCCGTAATAGTATCTTTATTGTACATAATAGTATTCAGTTTATCATTATATCCCTTTATAATTTTAGTTTTTATTAATAAAATATCAATTAAATTATTTAGCAAATGTTTATTAACTTCCATACTAAAAACAGTTCAATTTAATAATTTATATTTCATATTTTATTTAAACTATAAAAAATCGGGATACAATATTTTCTCTTTCACAATTTTTGGTATTATAATTTTTCCCCTGCAATTTAAAGATTGTAAGAATACTTTACATGCATATGTAAAATTAAACTTATTCAATTCTGGAGAGTAACTCAAATTTTCACATCTGGTACACTTCCATCTAGAATAGTCAGGATTACTCTCATGAGTTGCGAAATCTCCGCATCTAGTACATATAAACGATTTAATTCTGTCTTCCACTGAATCTGATAGTAAAGAGAGTAATACATCTGAAGCTCCATGGCACGCAATTCCGTCTCCCTCCATTTCTCCGAATCTTATTCCTCCTTGTCTTTTTTTTCCACTAGGTGCTTGAAGTAATTTTGTCTTCTTTCCTCTGTTTCTCACTGTTATTTTCTGAATAGCCATCTGAGTGAGTAATAGGTAATACTCCATACCCATAAAATGTTTATTTCCACCATCACATTTTATCAATTCGTGTGTATAAGGATTGTATAGATCAACCAAACAAAATGCCTTTTCATCATACTCCTCGTCTGTAAGATTATCATTATATCTCTTGTATCTATTTATTATTTGAGAATGATAAGAATCTAATCCTGTATTTGTCAAAGGTTGATAATTTATAAGTTTAATACTTCCCTCGTTGTCTCCGAAAGGATTCGAAGAATAACTACTGGTAAGTTTTATCTGATTGTAGAAATTAAATGTTTTCCTAGATATAATAGAAACGCTGTTTATAATTATATCCGGAGTTACCCCATTAATAGTATGAGGCAACATATCGTTATCAATAATACATCCTATAGTACCTTTTTGGGCTGCCTGGTTTGTCATTTTATCTCCTATCTCTTTATATCTGAAACTACTCAAGAGATATTTTATAACTATATTACTGTTTCCTTCTTTCCTTATTCGTTCTACTCTAACAGGATAATTTGTAGATAATCCATCTGACACATCAAACGATATATTTGACTTGATGTTGAAATTTTCAGCACTTTTAAATCTACAATCTATATGTTTGTGCATAGCATCATCTTTCTCAAGTATAGTTCCAATTCTAGGGAGCCCGGTTGCTTCAAGTTTCTTGTGAGAATGAATCAATCTTGAAGGAAGAGGGGAATTTAAACCTAGAACAGGGACTTCTGATCTATACTTTGTGGTTGAAATCACGCTTAATTTTCCCGATTTGTAACAACTCGAGCTTAATATGATAGAATCTTCCAAATTCATAGCTTTCCATGACATAACAGCTACCATTAGATGAACTCCAAATCCTCTGTGGATTAAATTTGAAAGCTGCAAAGTATCGTTGGTTATACACGGAATTTCAAACGGAAGAGATAAATTCAATGTATTATCAAATTTATTGAAGTTGTCTCTAGACATTCCTGATAACGTATGCTTCTGTTGAGCGTCTCCCAATGTAACTCTTGCTCCTGTCATTCTCCCTATATCGGTTAGATAAGATGTTAAATGACTTACTTTTGATAATGACGATAAATCTATATAATTTATTTTTAATTTATCGTTATTGTTCATAGAATAAAACTTTTCTACGCTTGGACATATATTTGAATACAAACTTTGTTCGACGTCAATAAATTCTACAACATGCGGATATTTCTGCATGAATAAGTAAAAGTCATTAAGCACTTCTTTGTCGTTCATAATATCATTGTAATATTCTTGGCACACTATGGATCCTTTTTCTACTACCATAACAGGTCGTACCAACCTCTCTATTCCTAATGTAATTCTTATCTGTAAATACATATCATCTACAGGATAAAACAACGAGGTAACTTTGTCTCTTTTGTGCATTGGTATAACACTGATTCCAAAATCGTAAGACGAGAAACAATTTTTTCTCTTTAATTTTCTTAATTTCTTAACAAACGTCTTAACATATGTCTTACATATAGAATTTATATAAAATTCAGAGTGATCAACAATAGAGACAATAACTCCATTTTCAATATCAGTATGTTTTTTTGTATCGTCTTTAATAAACTTCTCTAATTCGTTAAAAATTTTTTCATGCAAACTTCTTGTATAATGCGTTACACTTACTCCGACATTCAAGGATTTTATGAGGCCAACATTTGGACCATGATCTGTTGTATTGCTAGGATCAAGCCATCCGTTTGTTGATGGATGAACATTTCTCATTTCTAAAGACTTACTCATTACGTCTCCAAAAAACGAGTACAATCTATCGAAGTAGATTTCTACCACGTTATAACATTTGTTGTTATAACATATTTTAATTGTTGCTTTATCCGACTCCATTTATTACAAATTATTTTATTCTTTATTATTAATTTCTTCAAATTCTTTTAAATATCTCTTGAAATAATGTCTTAATTTTCTTTTTAAATGAGAATCTGTGTAATAGCAAAATGGTGTATTTATTATTGTTGATAATCCGTTTCTTTCTATATAATATATACTTTTATCATAAGATATGACAGCATATCTCTCTTTAGACAGAATATCACTTACAATTGAGTTTAAATTTTTTGAATCATATTTTCTTTTAAATGATTCAGTTATAACGTTGATATCTGTTAGAAAAACATAATGAACGGATGAACAATCAAATAAGTGATTTGTTTCATGAAGTAAAATTATATTACTTATACCTAAGTGTCTGCAATTTTGCAAGAGTCCTCCGTAATAGTCTTTATTTCTTTTTCCCAAATCATCCGATAATATTAAAATTTTTGATTTATTACATTTGTCTCTAATAAATTCTCCGATTTCATTTGCTTTTTCCTCAATTAAGTTTTTAGATTTTGATTTTTGTTCTAATTGTTGTCTAGTAAATATATGGTTTAAAGGTACATAAAGACTATAATTTTTTGCGTTATTTTTGTTATTTATGAAAAGAAAGACATAGTGAAATACATTTTTAAATTTTTTAAATTTTTTTAAATTTTTTTTAAATTTTTCCAGCATATTGTTGGACAGTACTGTTTTTCCTGAACCAGATTCTCCTATTATAACTGAATTAAAACATCCTATCTCATCTATTTTTTTAATCATTTCGTTGAAATCAAACTCATCTCTTGTAAAGTTAAAATCAGGCATTGTAATTATTTACAGTATAAATATTTAAATAGTTAAATAATTTTTAATATGGATATTAAAAAATATTACGAAAATAAAATTTACAATGTATTATGTAACAAAAATAACTTTAGTGATATAAAAATGAAGATCACTACAATAATTAATAAAATTATTGACGATATATATGTAAATAAGTCTGTATCTAATTTATTCAGTGATAAATTTAGTGATTTTTACTTTGATAAGTACGAAAGAATAAAGCACTATTACAATTTAAATAATTATCTTTATTTAATAAATTCTGGTGGTTATGGAATAGTTTTAAGATGTGATAATAATTATTGTATTAAGTTGATATTTGAATATAACAAGGTTAGTTATACACACGAGTATGATATACCTATAACTATTAAAGAAAGATTAATAAAAAATAATCTTGGTAAGTACAACGAGTTTATATCTATTCCAGAGTTGCTTATAAAAGGTCTAGTTTGTAAAAATTTAAAACTTGTAATATCTATATATTCTTTCTTGATTATAACGTGCAAGAATGTACTCGAGAAAGATTTGGAATTGTCAAAGCTACAATCTGTGTCATTAGAAAAGCAGATATCTGATTTCAACTCTATATCAAATATATATAACAAATATAAGAACAACAGTAAGTTTTATATTGTATTTAGTAATTTATATAAAAAATATGTTAATGATCATATTAATATAGTTTTATTAAATAACTATAATAATTTAATGAAATTTTTGGATAATTATAGAGTTAATTTTAAAAAACCGTTGAAAGACAACATTTTAAAATCCAATGTATTGATAGAAAGATTAGCTTTGGAAACTTCAGATGGGTTGAGACTAGATAATTGTGGAGATATATCATCTTTTGGATCAAAAGCATACGAAAGAGATGTAGATTATTTGAGAATGTTGACATTACAAGTTTTGTTGTTTGTGTTAAATGTTAATAAATGCTTTAAATTTTTCGTGCATAATGATTTGAAAATGAATAACATATTAGTATTTAATAAGGAATATCCTTTGATTATAGATTATAAGTACAAAAATAAAAGAATGTCTATAGAATTTTTTGAGAGATATATTTTTAAGTTGAATGATTTTGATTTTTCCAATTTTGACTCATATAATAATACTAAGATAGAACATAGTAAATTTGCAAACAATGATCATTGGATTTATGATGTACATTTTTTTGTACATTCTATGATAGTGTTTATAACTGAAGAGAAATTAATGAAGATAGACAGTGTATTATTTAATAATCTAAAAAAGTATTTTTTATTTGGATGTACAGTAAAAAAAATAAGATGTAATAATAAAAATTTAGAAAAAAAAGATTTATCATATTTGGAGGATTTTATTTTCGGTAGTATGATTTTTAGTAAGTGGATTAAAAATTCTAAATAAATGGAAAATAATAACGAACAACATGTAAATAATAAAGATAGCTACAAAAAAAATGATAATTATAAAAAAGACGACAATTATAAAAATATATATACTGATAAACTTGATATCTTAAGTAAAATAGAAAAAAATATTTCTCCATTTTCGAAATTTGCTAACTACAACGAAGAAAGGATAGCAATAGGTAAATTATGTCAAAAATATCTTGTCAGAGAAGATTTAAATCTCATATATTCATGTTATACCACAGATTTGTTCAACGCAAGAATATTTACAAAAAATTACATGAATAATATAATAGTAAAATATTGGTTAAAATTTTCATCAAATGTTATAACAAATAGGTCTATAGGATTTCCTATTGTTTTTAAATTAATGGATGACGGTAACAAGTGTATCTTACTTTATGAAAATTTAAAAAAATATCTTTATAAAATAACTAGTAATGACTTTATTTTAAATAAAGATATATCAGATCAAATTATGTTTCAGAAACTTTTTATAATATATCAGATGTACTTGAACAACTGTTATTCAGACTGTTATCTTTTCAATATATATAATATTCCGAGAACTAAAATTATTTTTAAGGTAAAGGATATTTTTTTTGAATTTACTGTAACAAGACTTGTAATATTATCTGACAATACAAATTTTGTAATACAGACGAATGTATCTGAAGATGTTTATATAAGTAAAGTATCAGATAGTGATTATACTCTACATGAAAATAATAGTTTTATTAAAATGTTCCTGTACACATTCAAGAATTATATCTCTTTCTTTTATATTTTATCAAAAATTCCTCCTATAATAGAAGAACAAAGACTAATGTCTTTTATTCCAGGAGAATATGCGTGTTTAAAAGTAAGGGATAATGTTATAAGTGTTATAATATTAAGTCATTTCGATGATCTGTGTGAAGTTATACAGCTGTCTCAGAATGCTCACATAATAATAAATGTTAATAAAGATCAATTAATAAGAAAACCGAAAACCATTTATAATAGAATGTCTAAAAATATATTAAATTATATCATAGGAGACGAAAATTATTAAATTATAGTTTAAAAAAATTTTAGATTAAATGGCTATCAAATCTATAGATAACGAAAAAACAATAAATTTCAATTCTACATTTATCTTTTATGAACTTTATAGTATTATCGGTTCAGATTCTGTATTAATATTATTATTAAATCTAATTCTTTTTGGATTTATAATTTTAATATTATATTTCTTTTTTCATATAGAAGTAATATATATATACAAATTAATATTCAATAAAATAGATGAAACAGATAAGGAAAAAAATATAAAATAGAATATACAAAAAAAATTGAAGATTTGTTTACTTCTAAAATTGAATGTTTAAATGGAGTTGTAACAATATTCAAAGCAGACGGAACAAGATCTGAAGCAAGAAATTTAAAAGGAGATATAATAAGATATCCTTTTTGTAAAGATTAGTCGAGTTGTATTAATGGTTCATAAATATCATCTATAAGTGTTTTAGTTGAAGTTTCACCTTTAAGTCCCAAATTCCTTTTCAAGTCTTCGAATCTTTTTTTCAATAGTTTATTTTTTTTATACAGAGATTTTTGTAAAAATGTTATATCAATATCCTTTATATTTTCTCTAGTAACTTTTTTTCAACTATGGATATACCGTAATTTGGAAGTATTGTTAAAAAATTTCTAATTACGTCTATTAGATTTAAATGCTGGTACAACGACAAAGTATGAAAATATATTTTTTCTATAACATCTGAAATATCGTCGTCAAAACCTTCGACAGTGATGTCTTTTTGTTTTAAAGAATGAATTTTATTTGAAAGACTGGATATATCATACATTAATCTATTAAGTTCTTTTTCATCTCTATCGTTCGTAATGCTATTTAACATTAATAACTTTTTCTTAAGAATATTAATATCGCAAACATTTAACGAGTCGCTAGTTAGGATACTACTAATAATATTTCTTATCATATTTTGTTGATCAATATCTTGTGTTTCCGTCAATTCTGTTAATAGTTCTCCAACATTATCATATACGTCTTTCAACCCTCCTTTTGGATTATTATCAATGTATTTCAGGAAATCAGATAAAGTCTCGTACACTTTTTTTCCTCCGTTGTTTTTTATTTTTTCATTCAGTTTATTTGTAAATTTCTTCTTGTAATATATATTTAGTGGAACTATATCAGATATAGAATCTATATTAATATTATCTGATTCATTGAGGTATTTTAGACCTTTATAAAAATCAATATCTTCAGATGCAAAAAAATTATATTTTCCTAAATCATCATCATTTATAAAATTATTGATATCTTTATGATTCAGATCATTATATAATGATATTGGATCATGACTTTCGTTAAAATGTAATTTTTCGCAAGTTTTATTTCCTCCTTTTTCTTCTTCTATAGTAGAAAAACTATTAATAAAATTTATCAAAGGACCCAATTTTTTTATACTATTGTTAATATCTGGAACATTTTTTTTTGTAGATAAAATGTTTTTAAAGCAAGTTACATTTGGCAGTGGACTGACATCCAATCTGACTACTTCCTTGTTACATCTTATCATTTTAGTAGATTTAACTTTAAATCCAAGTTTTCTAAGTATAAATTCTATAAATCTTTGTTTTTCAACATTATTGCTGAATATTTCGTCGTTATTTACATTTTGATAATCATCGAATAAATATAGATATATATTTAGTATTTGGTAAGGAGATTTAGAAAGTTATGCATTTTCTATAAATTTTATAGAACCTTTCTTATCAAGACCAAAGTTGTTTTTTGTACCGCACTTTATCTCAACAGGCTTTTCGATCTTGTCATCATATTTGTATTTTAAATTTTTAAAGAAATCAAACATTGTAATTTTATCATCGAATGGAATTGGAATTATAGATATTAGTTTAATATCATTTTCATCGCCTATCCTATCAAGTATATCAGAAAGAGGATATGTGTACGTAGAGCCTTTATGATTAAAAATAGCAAATACATAATTTACATTTTCTAAAAAATATCTAGTAAATATATCTAATTTTTTATAGTCAGAATACTTCATTGTAGTCTGATTTAAAGTTGATGCTTTTCCAATATCGTCTCCTTCTATTTCCATACTGTATAAAAATCTTAACGGATCTATATATTCAAACATTTCACTTATATTTCTATCGTCAATATTTTTATAACTTTCGTATTTAATATTTGATCTATTATTCCTAATTAAATTTATAATATCGTCATTAACATTCAAATTATTGAAATGTTTTGACAACACTTCTCTCAATAAATATTTATCATTGTCTGACGTGGTAATATTAATACAATTATTACATCATTTTTTAAAAAATTTTCATATTCTGTATTTCCAATTTCGTTTTCGTGTTTGTTAAATATAGTTTTTATGAAAAGAGAAAATAAATAAAAATCAGGATTTTCCTTTATATTATTAAATTTTGGATCAGTAATATATGACGTGATATTTTTTAAAACTTCTATGTTTACAGGTGCTAAATAATAGTTATCAGATATCATATCAAGAATAGATGTTTTCTTACTATCGAAAAAATTGAAATTCGGAATGATCTCTGGAAAAAGATCTTTTAAACATTTTCCGTCTGAATTATTTTCTCCCCAAGCAATTCTAGATATAGATTCAGGATATGTTGTTCTTACAAACTTTAAAAAATTATTTGTATTTTCATCCAACAGTGTGTAGTTATCATCATGTTTTTTGTAAGGATTTATTATAGATAAGTCTGGATTTAACTTTATTCCTCCTCCTAATTTAATTTTGTACGGAAATATATTTTTAACATAAAATGATAGTGTGTTAGATACTAAGTTAGCTAATCCTACGTCATCTTTGTTATCCTCTGGATGACAATTGTTTTCATTTAACTTTAATAACTTTTCTATTTCATCAAGTTCGTTCCTTTTATAATTATACGATAATAAATTTATTTTATCACATATAAAATCTAGTTTTATTTTTTCTAGTTTACCCATTTAGTAAAGAAAAAAATACTAAATAAATAATTTATATATCAATATGTTGAACAAAGATAGTTATATCAATTCTGATTCTATAGATAATAAGACTTTATTGAAAGCTCATGATTTCAAAAGAGATGAAAATCCATTCAAATTGAATAAATATGATGTGGTTTACGGATCTCTTGATTATGAATATGTAAAGAATTGTATTGAAAATTCTTCAGACAATAACGAAGATCGATTAATTGGAAGAGATATGATAAGAAATTTATTTTTCAATTTTTATTTTTTATTCGGACTTGAAGAAAAGAATATCTTACGAGTCAAAGACTTATTTGATATATGTGAGATACATACGGAACATGGTACTGAAAACAATAAGGTTCTTGATAATATAATCGATGATAGTATAACTGATGATAATATAGCCGATGATGATATAATAGATAATATAATTTTAGATTATAAAAATGAAGGAAAGGATTGTACGTTAGATTTTAGTGTATTGGAAGACATAGATGAGATAAGTAGGTTGTACGATGAAGATATAGTTGATAAAGTAATTGAAAAAAATGTTCAAATGATCGAATACAAAAATACTCCAAAGATAGAACAAAATGTCGATCCAGAAGCTTATATTAAGATTCAACGTAAGTATAAAAGCGATAAACTGAATAAATTAACAGAACTTTTAGAAAATCAAAGTATTTCTGAAGTTATAAGAAAGAAAAGAGATATTGTATATTTCTGCAAGAACAATAATCTTAATATGGAAATGTGTGATTTGGATGATCTATCAAATTCTGATATTAATAATATATACAACAAAATCTCAGAAAGCGAATTATCTGATCTTACAACCATATTATAATAATAGGATCGATAAACTTGTTAGAGTTTATAGCTGTAAAAGTATTTAAGATAGAAAGTCTTAATGGATTTACAAACGACGAGTTCCTTAAAGAGACAAATAAATTTAGAACAAAATTTAAATCGACAGTTAATTATATAGATGATAAGGTAGGAAATCCTAATAGACCTGGGATGGATATAATTATATATATAGGTTTCAGAATTCTACAGAGACTAACTATGAAGTAATTGTTTACTTTTTTTTTGTATTCCTTTTTCTTCCCCAGCTATCGATGTCTTCAACTCCATCTATTCCGTCTAGTACATCTGATTTTTTTGAAACTTTTAATCCTCCGTTATTTTCTGAATTTGGATGCTGTATTAGATCGCTAGTGATTATATATTTAGTACCGGAATTAGTTTTGTCCTCGTAGTACGAAAAATATTTGTCTGTACCTTTAACATGTCCCCATTTTATTTCTTTTTCAAATCCTTTGTTTCCTCCTTTTGTGAAGTTCATTTTTTCACGAAAAGCAGGCATCTCTGCTATAACGTTCAATCTCTTAATGGCCAATAATTGTTTGTCTATTTTTTCTTCCATTTATATATATTAAATAAGTTAATATTTAACTAGTCTCTCTTAAAATAATTTCTTCTTTCACAATCTTATTTACAGATGATAGAATTTCTTCTTTCATACTATTAATTTTTTCATTAATATCTTTTATCTCTTTTACAATATTTATATTAATCTCTTTCTTTAAACTATCTAGTTTATCATCCATATCTGACTCCTTGCTACAGTCACTAATGTACTTTTCGTAAAGTTTGGGATTTTCTTTGAAAAATTCTTTTGTATGAACAAAATTATCTTGAACATTTATAATATCCCTTGATGTAATCTTGATATACAAGAATAAAATCACTGTTATTAGCACAACAATAGATACAATTAGTAAAATGCTCATTTATATAAATGAATAATTACAAAAGCTTATTTTTCCTCTAAAATTTTTCTTTTAAGCACATTAATATCGTCATTCTTTTCATTTATTTTAATTTCTATATCATTAACTTTTTTTTCTACATCATTTATTTTATTTGACATTTGTGTTATTTGAGATGTTAAATCTAGAGATAATTTATTTAAATCTTTAACCAAATCTTCCAATTCTTCTATATTTTCAACTTTAAAGTCAAATATTTGTGTCTCTTTTTGTCTTAAATCCTTAAAATATTCGTCGTTAAATTTATCTATTTCCTTTCTAGTTTCTTTTATAATAAGATGTTCATTATAATTAAAAAGAAATATTATAATAATTATGACTATGATTACTACAGAAGTTATTGGAATAAAAAAATTTTCATTTATATTATTTATATAAATAATAAGCTTCTACATTTTTACAGATCCGTATCCTATGCATAAATTAACGAACAAGAACATACATAATATTACTGATAATATATCAAAGTATGTGGCTCCTAAGAGATAATTATCTCCATTTTCAACATATTTATCGCATATTGCCATTATGAGTGTTATAAATATAGCTAAAATAATAATTCCTAATGTAATCCATCTTGTGTTTTCGCGTAAAAAATTTGATGATTTTTTTACATTATCAGATATAGCACTAGAGTACTTATCCATTTATATGATAACAAATTAGATTGATGTCATTCATTTACTGTATATCATAGGTACAATTTTATCATATTCTTTAACAATATCTAACTCTATTCTAGTCCCGTTTATTGTAAATATAACATTATCACCTACAATATCCATTATACCATCAGAACTATGTATATTATCATTACTACTAAAAACTGTAAATTTTTTGACAATGGGTAGATTATATTTTTTTTATCTTATTATCCATATTCATAACAACAGATCTTACTACAAGTTCATAAATACTTAGTGGATATACACTAAGTATAATGAATATTATAGATATACATGTAAAAATAATATTGAAAATATTTAGAAATAGCATTTATATCAAATATTAATATCATTAAATGGGTGAATTGGAAAAGATAGTTGCTCAACACATTAATTATGCAATAGAAAACACAAAAAGTCTAGACATTAATATGAAAGATAAAATACTGACAGAATATCAATCTTTTACGTCTAGAGTTTTCATAGGATTGAAGACACTATCTAGTTTACTTGTATTTTGGGACACTGGATTTGGAAAAACTTTATTAGGATTATATATAATTAAGAATATCACATACATATATCCTTCGTGGAGAATATTTATATTTGTAAAAGCTAGTTTACACAAAATTTGGGAGGAAGGAGTATCTGATTATTGTAATAAGAAAGTTGAGATACTATATTATGATGATAATAACGTTTTTTTTTAAATTTAAAGGAAAATTAGAAAATTATAAGAACAAAAGAGACAGAGTATTAATTATAATTGACGAAGCGCACAATTTCATACTACGAAATAAAGAAAAGGATTACGACAACAAAGAGAGAAAAATAAACAGATTATACAGACTTATAAGTAATGTTTGTAATGAAAAATACAATAAACTACTTCTAATGTCTGCAACTCCGGTTGTAAACGATATAAAAGAGTTTAATATTCTTGTAAATTTGCTTAGAAAAAATATTGTGTGTGTGTGTAAATTTTGACGAAAGATATTTTGATGACGAAAAGTTAGTTAACAGAAATAGGTTGAAGAACGGACTACTTTCAATAGTTTCGTACCAAAAAGTTGAAAACGATTCGTTAACAAATACAATTGAAAATGATAATTTTGCATCTAAACGCATTCACATATACAAAATACTGACAAATAATGACAGATTATCAAGAATCATTTTACAACGAGGCAGAAAAATATGTGTCCTTGAACAAAGATTTGTATAAATTGAAACCTATAAGGAGAATGGTTTCAACATTTGTATACGACGGTTTGAAGATCAGAGAGAAAATGACAGAAGAGGAATTTAATAACTATATAAAATCAAAACACTTTCTTCTTTTAGACGCAGTATAGAAAATATGAGTTTTGATGATAAAATTATCCAGAAATTTATAAATAATGATGATGACAATATAAACGATGAAAATTTTCATAAACTAAAACAATATTCATGTAAATACATAGAAGCATGTAGACTTATATTAAAGTCAAAAGGTAAATGTTTAATATATGAACCATTCGTAAGTTACGAAGGAATATCCACACACACACACTTAAGGAATATTTAAAATTATTTAAAATTAGTTTTATAGAATATTCCAAATTATCAAATATTAGGGAAAGAAACTTATCAGAGTTTAATCACATTAATAACGACAGTGGAAAATACGTAAAATGTTGTATTTTTACTAATGCTGGTAGTGAAGGAGTGTCTTTTACATGTGTTAATGATCTTGTTGTTTTGGATATACCGTGGTCAGAATCTCAATTAAGACAAATTATAGGAAGATCATTGAGATATGGATCTCATTATAATATAGATAGAAAGTATGTAAATGTTCATATAATATTAGCATTTACAAAAAATGGAAAATCTTCTGATAACAAAATGTTTTAACTTATAAAAAGAAAATTAAATAGAATAACTCAATTGTACTCTCTTCTCAAAGAGTCGTCAATTGAATTTATTTATAACAAGTACAATACATTAGAACCTATAAACAAAGAATATATTTTCGATACTATAAAAAATAATAAAATAGAATATGTAAATGAATCTAAAACATATAAGATCAAAAAAGTTATCAAAATAAAGTACGTTATTTCAGATATTATTGAAGACGGATATTTTGATTCTGAATCAAAGTATATATATGACAAAGATATGAATTTAGTTTGTAAGGCTAAAGAAACTAATGGTATTTTGGATTTGTTCGTTAGAAATGGAGAATTGATTTATAATGTTGATAACTTATAAATAATGAAGAAATCACATTTTTGGAATAAATATAAGTTCGAAAATGTTGATGGTATTATAGATACAAATGATCCTTTAATTAAAACAAATAATAAAAATTTTATAGTTGAATTAGCATCTATTAATGATTATGTGTGTATTTATTTATTTATGAAATACAACTATCCTATATTGTATGACGAGATATATTTTATGAATTTTCTTAAGTCAGAACATAACTTAGTACTAAAATTAAAACATAATAATAATATAATTGGAATTATAACTGGTAAATTGTGTAATCTTAATATCGGTAAATCATATATAATTAATCATTTATGTATTAAGAAAGAATACAGGAACATGGATCTCTGTACTATATTAATAAGCAAAATATCACGAATTATATATTTGAAAAAAAAATTTATCATTCAATATTTTCGTGTGAAAATCAAATATTTAATTTAAAGTCTTTTTCTATAAAATCGAATTATATATTCGTAATAAACAAGATTAAATTAAATAGTAAAACAATTTGTTTATCACAAAAAGATAAAAAATTTAATTATAAATTATTAAATAAGATAATTTCAAAAAAATATAGTATAAATTTATATGATAGGAATTGTTTAGATGATATTCATAAAGAAAATATCATAAAAAATTATAAAAAAGAATGTAAGAACAAAAATTTATATTTAAAATTTGAAAGTTTTGAAGATCTAGACTTTGAATTTAAAGATTGTATATTATTATTTGATAATCAATATAACTTTATTTATTTATCTTTTAATACTATTAAGGATATCAGGAGGTGTTTTGCATCAATTTTTTACATAGATCATTTCACGTTTATAAATAAAGTAATATATCATTTAAACATTAATAACGTGTGTGATATTCTACAGTTCAATATTAAAGAAGATGAAAAATTAATGAAATATTTCATAAAGTTGGAAAGTGAATTATACTATTACTTCTACAATTATAATATGACATGTGAAGTACACGACAATATATATATAACGTAATTACAGTGGCATCTAATAATCTCAAGGATTGTAAAGTACTTGTTTTTTGAAAGAAGTACAAAGACTTTAATAATATTAATTTCTTATAAATTGTATTTATATACAGGGTGTCTGGCAATAATCGCCCCACCGGTCATATACAGGTAGAGGAGGTCAAATCGAGTAGAAAAGTCCTTTACCATTTTTTAATTTTCATAATAAGTACTGAGTAATTAACGAAAAAAGATCGGCGAATCCGCGCGAGTAAAGCGCGCGCGGTGAGAAGGACGTCCCACTGCTACGCGATCACTAGGACACAAGGATCTAGCGTTACGCGCCGCTCGTATGTTGCCATTGTCATTTGTAGAGCGCTTCTCCCAACGCTTCATCGCGCGCCTAGTGATCACATAGCAGTGGGATGTCCTTCTCGCTGCGCGCGCTTTACTTGCACGGATTCACCAATCTTTTTTCGTTAATTACTTAGTACTTATTACAAAAATCAAAAAATGGTAAAGGACTTTTCTACTCGATTTGACCTCTTCTACCTGTATATGACCGGTGGGGCGATTATTGCCAGACACCCTGTATAATCCCAATCCACTCTGTCCTCGAACTCTCGGATGAAATCTTCAGATAGTTTTTGGTATTCTGATATTAATTCCCAATCAACTTCGTCCTCGAATTCTCTGATGAAATCCTCAGATAGTTTTTGGTATACAGATATATAATCAAGATTAATCTTGTTCTTAAAATTTACAACAAAATCTTCTGATAGTTTTTGATATCTAGATATTGATTTCCAGTCAACTTTGTCACAAAATTCTCTAATGAAATTCTCCGATAGTTTTTGATGTCTAGATGTACGTTCCCAATCGACTCTGTCGTTAAATTCTCTAATAAAATTCTCCGATAGTTTTTGATGCATAGATACGAGGTTCCAATCGACTCTGTTCTCGAACTCTCTGATGAAATCCTTCGATAATTCTTGGTATTCTGATATACATTTCCAATCTACAGTATCATTAAATTCTCTGATAAAATTTTCTGATAAATTTTGGTATTTAGATGTTAGTTTCCAATCGACTCTGTCGTTAAATTCTCTGATAAAATCTTCCGATAATTTTTGGCGTTTAGATATAAACGTTCAATATACTTTATGATTAAATATATTTTCAAATTCTCTGATAAAATTTTCTGATAATGTCTGATGTTTTACTATATATGTCCAATTTACTTTATTATTAAATTTTCTAATCATATTTTCTGTAAGATTTTGATATATAGATATAAGATCCCAATCTAACTGATCTTGAAATCCTTTGATAAATTGTTCTTGTAGTTTTATATATTTAGATATATATTTCCAGTCTATTATTGTAGATATAATGTATTTTTCTATATATTTTCTTAAGTAAGGTATATTGTAAAATTCAACTATTTCTTGCATTTTTAGTTTTTCGCACATTACAATAATATGTCAAGTTTACTATCAAAAAAGTTGATTATTAAATTTAATAATTTAATATTAAAGATTATGTTGTTTTATTTTAATATCATTAACATATATTTAAAAGAATTCTCAATATACAATGGAAAATTATAACTCGATATCACTCGATGTATGTATGTTGTCTGAATTTATGATTTTATCTATTTGTTTAATAAACTCGTCGTTTGTGTTTAGAGATCTAAATTTGAAATAAAATACTAACAATCCCAAAGTAAAACATATTAAAACTAAAACAAATAATAAATAGTCATTTAAATGGATAACGTTTATTATTATTTGTCAGGAAGTTTTATAAATTATAATCATATATTTTTAAACCAAGTTACAAATACTTTATCAGATAATTATTTGAAAATAACATCTATAGTCGAGAATGTAAATATATTTAAGAATTTAATTTTTGAAAGTGTTATATATCCTAAAAGATTATATATATATAATTGTTTCGATGAAATATTTTATGAAATAAAGTTTAAGTTGGATATATGTAATTATATTGTTACGTCCTGATAGATGTAGAATTTTTTCGTTGGGCTCGGCGATCGACGTAAACGGACCTGACCGCACGAGCCGAGCGGCACGTTTAGGACTTGCGACGGGTCAGCGACTGGAAGAGTCGTTTTTACTCCGTCAACAAGCCAACCGCTCGTGGTTCCCTTTTTGGGTCAAGGAATTGAATCCCTATTACCCGGGGCGGAACCTTTGTGCGCAATTTGAGAGGGAAGGTGTGAGGGGGTGACGAACGAGGAGGGTGTGGTTAAATGAAAAAGAACAAAAGTTTAATTTACTAAAGACAACATTTTAATTTGATTGAATTTATAATTAGGATACAAAAACTTAATTCTTAATCGCATATGTTAATAATTTTATTTATGTATTCTTTACAAGTGTGTGTGTGTGTGTGTGTGTGTGTGTGTGTGTGTGAGTGTTTTATTCTTCCGGAGGGAGGACAGAAGAAATAATAAAATAAAGAGAAATGAACTGACTTACTCGTTGCAGAGTAGTTTCGGATCGCGTTGAATATGTTCGGTGGTTCTGAGCAGGCGCCCCGTTGAGGGAAGGTGTTGTATAGGCGTCGGACCCTTTTGTAAACGAGTGGGCACCCTACTGCGGGATGGTGTCGTCAAGGTAATGGACCCTCTACTTGAGATGCACCACGAGATGGTCGCGACAAAGTATCAACTGATTTTACTCTTTGATTCGCGCCCCCGAACTACTCGAAAAACTGTTTCGAGAAACTGAGCTAAACGGAATAACTGCGCAAACTGCTTGAAAAACTGTGTGTGATTGTGTCCGGAGCCACCAGAACACGGGTTTTTATACTTTTTCTTTGGGGTAGATCCCTTTGGAAAATCTTAGGTTTTTGGAGCGAGGATCGAATAGGAATTAGTCTTGCGAGAAAATTTTTAATGTGGGGGAGGATGGCGTCATTTTTAGCTAATAGGATTGGGTTTAGATGATTAGGTTACTTGAAATGAGATAGGAAGAAAGAGGCCCTAACGAATAAGGAATAGCGTCGTTTCGGGTCCATATATGATGGGGGTAGGTTTTTGAGGTGGCGTAACCCGGTTGGTGTTAATTAGTATAGGTGGGGTGCATCTCAGTGTCTTAAGATCTGGGTGGGCGTAGTCTTTAGACCATACGATGGAATGATGGGTGGTCTATAGAAGTGCTTGCCCCGATTCTCGGCTTTCGGATTGGGTGGTTAAGAATCGGTATATAAGTTCGCAAAGCCTTGGGTCACTGATCTAATAAATTTGACAGTTTACGACTGTCGCGTGCCCTTGGTGTCGCGTGGAGAGTGCGACTAATGCATCTCGGTTTCCCAGACCTACTAAACACGTGCGCCGTATCAGGTGTCGCGCCTTCTCGGCATGCGACTGCGGTCATTCCCCGATCGTTACTCGGTAAAACCCTATCTACTAGCTAGAGTTCCCGTAGGTGGAATCCAAGAGTATGACTAGTTGGTGCCAGTTTTTTCTTTTTATCTCTTACTCTAACCGTCTGGAGTCGGTTAAGGACTCCAGCTACCGCGAAGTTTTGACTTTTACGGTTTTTCTGGCGACGATAGGCACGCTGAGCGGCCAAGGTATTTTGAAATATCCATGCTATTTTTCTCTGTGAGAAGATTCGAGCTCCTGGTGTCTCATGAGAAAAACAGCTCTGGCGTTATAATATTTCTTAAGAGTTTTTGTTGGTTCCGCGTTTACTAGGTCTGGTATTTAATGAAAAGAAAAGAATCGTGTAGTCTGATCAGGACGTAACACGCCCCACCTTAGACAAATGTTGGGGGTATGCAACATTTGCAATTAAATTAAAGATAGATTCTTTTCTTTTCTCGGTTATCATTCCCATTTGAGATGCCGAATCGTTCTTACACTGCTTGTTTGTTAAAGAGAAGGAAAGGAAAGGCGACCTCCAAAACCCCTTCCTTATTCCTTTCGTTCTTTTTGCTGTCGCTTACATACTGCATATATTTTTTCTTTTGACTCTATTTCTAATAATAAAAATCTACTATAAAGGATTTGATGAAGCCTTCTTCCGTGGAATCCTTTCAAATGTTCGATAGAACATGGTAAAATGAGTAAAGAAAAGAAAAGATGGAGTTTTATTTACGTGATAATCGTGTCCCAGAATGTCACGTGCAAAGGTCCGTAGGTCAGTCCAACCACATGTACCCTTTTATTGTTTTTCTGGGTAGCCACTTATCTTCTCCATCCCTTGGTCCAGCTCGGCTTTCATCTTTATACAGGAACCTTTTTGTACAGTCTTCTTATCTTCAATGTTATTAATAAAGTTTCCGCAACCTTCACATAGGTTGATCTCATGGATCAGGTAGGGTAATGTGATAGGTGCGTATTCAAGTTTGTCCTTAGTCACCTTAGTCACGGATTGTGACAACACTGGTGACGGGAATTGTGGTAGTCTACCACAATTAATGTATTTTCCCACTCAGGGCGGTCGTACATTAAGTTCCGTGAGCAGCGGGCAGGCTCCAGGGTGATCTTTCAGTGTGGCGTCAAGTGGATTAGTGGCACATTACTCTTCGATATACTATATGTATAGATCTTTCTTCTTCTTTCTCTCTCCTTTTTTGTATTTGTAAAAGTTGGTACTTTGACATTCTATACTGTGACTGATCATCGAGTAATTCTCCCTATAGCAAATTGTTAATGAAAAGGATTCCACTTTATCTAAGATTTACTTATGAGAGAATTATGGATATGTGAAAATCCTTTAAGTATACGACATTATTTATTTATGTATGTATTAAGTAAAATATATACTAGAAGTTAATCCTACGTCTAAGTTAATTATTTTGCTTATTTACTTAGATATATATATATATGCTTTAGAAGTGTATGTATCTATATATATGTATATATGTATATAAGATTATATATGTTTGATTATTTATTGAAGTAGATAGTAAAAAAAAATTTTTTTTTTTTTTTTTTTTTTTTTTTTTTTTCCTTTTTCTTTGTACTATATATATATATATGTTTGATATATAGAGATATATGTATATATAGATTTTTCTTAACATTATTTTAAACGTGTATATATACGTATTCATATATATATGTATGTATATATATATATAGGTGTGTGTGTATAATATTATGGTTATTATTTATACTATTAAATATATATATGTATATATATTTATGTATTTTCTCTCTTATAAGAGATAATTAGAGATAACTTTTTATAAAAGATAGTTATATAAAAATTTTTTTTTTCTTTTTTTTTTTAAAAAAAAACTTTTCTTTTGCCTAATAACAAACACAATATATATATGTATATATTTTTGTTATTCTTATCAGTTATTATCTGTGATTATAGAATTAATTATGTATATATCCTTATGCGTGATAATAAGGGTGTGGTGTTTAACTCAACGCGGATGGTACGGTGTGTGTGGCTATATTCGCTATTTTTTGCGCGACTCCTAATTCTATTAATAAGTCTCTGAGGTTGTGGTAGACGTTGTTAGTTTCGTTCTTAATATCTAATTTGATGAGTGCACCTTCGTCACGAATTGGTTTGATTATCTGCATAATTCCGGTTTGCTGTTCGGCGATGCTTCTGGTAACATTTATGGCCCTGCGGGACCATGTGGGTCCTGTGGTGGCAGGGGCTGTGTAGGCTAAGCTACATGGCACGGCTTGCCAGAAATGTTCTCTGAACCTCTCCTCGAGATGGTAGAGTTCAGCGATTGCATGGCGGACATACACGCCCCAATCTCGGAGTCCTACCTGCGCTGTCCCATCTCCGTTCATTTTTGTAACGATGCCGCGTTGCCATCCTCCATTCGTTTCGAGGGCAACAATGTCGCCTAGTTTTGTATTCGAATGGAAAAATCGGCGTTTGTTCATCCGCTGGTTAAAGTCTTCCATCATTTTTTGGAAAGATTCTTTACTATTTTCCAGGTGAATCCAAATCAGCGTGGGCGAAAACACCCTGATTATTTTAACAGCAAACGGCGAGCGGCTCAGTGTTTGAGTATCGAGGTGTTCGATCTCCATGTTTCTATAAACAAAAAGGTGGTGTTGGGGTTAGGTGCGAATTTCGGGTCGCAACCGCGAGACCCCATAAGAAGGAGCAAAACAGATTAAAATGAGATAAAACAATAAAATGCGTAAATAAGAAAAATAAGAATTGTCAGAGTTGGCGCTTATGTAAGGTTGGTAGGGAAGCTGTTGTTTATGTTTTTTTTTTTCTTCTTTTCCTTCTTTCCGTTCCCCTCTTTTTTTTCCCCCTTTTTTTTCTCTTTTTTTTTTTTTCAAGGGAAAGAGAAATCAAGCGGTCAGTCCTTTAGTGCGAATGTATAAGTGGATGCGTCCTTTGCAGGTAATAGGGGGTAGGTTCCCCTCTGTGAAGAGTCTTCTATCGGGTTTCGTTCTGCGGACGGTTGCATAGTTTCTCTATTTCCATCGCGTGGTTTTTTCAGTTTTAAGTGTAATAGGAGCTGAGTTAACGAGTCCCAAATGGCTCCAAGCAGGTATATGGACCATCCGTATACTGTGTGTAGAGCATAGCCATGCACAATGGTATCCAATATTAATTTTACTGCTCTTACTGCCAAGTAAATTCCTAAAAATCCAGCGCTTATATTGCCGAAAATTAGGAATCGATCCCAAAATTTCTGCCATGCTGACATAGCTATTTTTTCAACTGATGCCTCATCTAGGAAGTTTGCAAAAGATCCTCCATCGTGCATAATCGTAGAGTGGCCCATCATTCCTCTGGCCAAGGTGTTTAACATTGCTGGTCTCTCAGCAGGAAACATAATATGATCCCTGAGATCGCTTAAATCTCCTTCAGTATATATGCCGCTGGTAGCAAGTGATCCGGGACTAATATATTTCCAGCTAGGTGTTGTCATCGGTTTCATGGTCATCGGCGGTACTGTATGTATTGGTTTAGGAGTGAGTCTATACCATGCATCTCCCAGAAGATACATAGGTGGTGCGAACAAATTGCACGTAATCTGCGTTCCTTGTCGTAATAGTATATGGGTTTGCGGTGTTAAAAATTGTGTTCTGTTTTCTCGCGTCACAGGCAATTGATCATAGCATTCTTCGGTGTGTGCTACTCTTACTTCGACAGGCACACATTTTACTATGTGTATTACTTCGCCAGCCAGTAAGGCCATGTATCCTGGTCCCTTCATAAAGTGATAAGCGAAAACATCCGGTGATTGAGTGGCTATGGCTAATGAATTGTGTAATATTTTCTGTTCGAGCTGACATTGTTGCAGTAAAATATTCTTATATAGTTCACTAAATTGAGTCCGCACATGTTTCTCTACATATACAAATTTAGAATTCATATAGGTGAAAATGTCCAAATTAGCTATGCGTGATTCTTTTTTAAAAATTGCTACGCCTGGTGAAGTTTCGAAAATTACTAATTTTGGATGTTCCGTGTGGAAAAGAGTGTATCCACAAGTAGAATAGGAGTCTCTGCTTGCCAATGCAAAAACTGTGTCTTCTGTAGTCATGGAATAAACAATTTGCTGTTGTTTGTTGACGACGTCTATTATTCTGTGTGCATATCCTTCATATAATACTCCATAAGTGCCGAACCTGCAGGTATCCGTAGGCATGGATGCCCAGTAGGTGTCCCCACCCTCGATGTCGGTGCAATGTGTTGCGCTCAACGCACAGGTCACTCCAGACCTCAGTTGGACTCGGTTTGTGTTTATCTTCACGTCAGCTATATAATCCTGTAGTGTAATTTTTATGGTTGCGAGTACCACGGCTTTTTCCCATGTGCCGAATGGATCGCTATATGTTGTTCCGGAACAGGTGCCATCATTGTTCACGTGTCCGGCCAGTGTTACCGGTCGTGTTGCAGTTTGATTGGGTTTCAATCCTGTTATTCGAGTGTTTCCGATTTCGTAAGTACCATACATGTGCATTCGTTGGCAGGCGTCTCTTGATACTTCTTCTATATACGCGTGCTTTCCGTTGTACACGTCCATGGAGTGAGAGAACATTCCGCATCTCCTGATTAATCTGTCTATTTCTATTTTGCATTGTATAACTCTCGCGGAGGTAAATTCGTTAATTTGTAGCAATTGTATATAAATCTTCTGAGCTGCTACTTCTGGCTGTGGTATATCACATTCCTCTATCCCCAGTAATGATAGAGTCGTAATGTTCGTCGATGCAGATCCGCAGTCATATCCTATTATGCCTTTAGTGCCGCGTAACCAAAAATTTAGCACGGCGATTATTAAAAATCCTCGGAGATCCATCTGAAATTTAGCACGTCTAAGGTATATTAATATAGCGCACCTTTAATTGTCAAGCTTGTTGTTATTACTTATTTCCTTATTTGCTAATCAATTTATCATTTATTTATTTATAAAATTTTTTTTTTTGTGTAAAATATATTTATATATATATTTTTTTATAGTTACTTATTTTAATTAATAATAATAAAATTACTTAATTATTAGGAGTTGGTTTGATGTGTGAGATTCGTAGGCGATTAGGGTGTACAACGCGACTGTTCTTTTTTATTTTAATTCTTACGTTATTTCTATTCAATATTTCTAAGACCTCATGGGGTCCTGTGTATTGATCTCCAAATTTGCCAGGTTTAGGGCCTTTTAATAAAAAGACTTGATCACCAAGTTTGAATGTTTGTGGGTTTATCTTTTTATCATAGTGTCTTTTCGATTTAATTTTTGCTTCGACAACGTTTTCTCGGGCATTTTTCTGAATTGCGTGGAGTTGACTAACTAAATTTACAAGATATTCGTTGTAAGTTGCTAATTTATCGCCAGATGCTAAAGGTTCATTTGACGGAATTCGTGCTATTTTACCGAAGATTAATTCGTAAGGCGTGTGTTTAGTTGCTTCATGTACACTAGTGTTATAATTATACATCGCGAGACTTATCCATCTATCCCACTGTTTTTGTTCTCTTGCATATTGCTTTAAATATTCTCCTAATGCGTGATGTGATCTTTTTAATGAGCCGTTTGATTGAGGATGGAATGCGGTTGTACGGAATTTACGAATTTTAAATATTTTAGCTTTTTCATTAAGTCACTGATAAAATTTCTACCCTGGTCTGTTAAAATTGCTTTCGGAGAACCGAATACACAAATAAATCGATCGACGAAAGCTTCGGCTACCGTTTCGGCAGTTTGGTCGGATAACGGTATTTCCATGCTAAATTTAGTGAGTTGGTCTTGTAGAGTTAAGATATATTCATTGCCACGTTCGGTTTTAGGCAAAGGTCCTACGATATCCATGGCGACCTTATCGAAAGATGATCCGGGTGTATCGGTAATTATCATAGGTTGTTTGGTTTTTACGCGAACTAGTTTCTTTAATTGGCAATGTAAACATTGTTGGATAAAACGCTGTACATCTATTTTTAAATTTTCCCAGTAATAATTATGTTTGATTCTATTATACGTTTTAGTTACTCCGCGATGTCCCCCAGTGGGTAAACAGTGCGTTTCTCCTATTATTATTGGTCGTAGATCTCTAGGTGGATATTTAACTAATCCATTGCAAATAATTAATTTAATTGGTGCGTCAAGGAATATTAATTGTAGCTGATTTTTGACATTGTTCCACGGTACATTGTTAATAAAATCCGTTTTAGCAATACTAAGTGTTTCAATTTTTAAATTTTCAACAGTTTCTTTTAAGTTATTTAAAGCGGTTATGATTCGAGATAAAGTTAATGTTGGGCCTTCTCGTTGTTCTTCGCTTATCGGCAATATTATATGATAATAATTTTTTACTTTAATGGTTTTAGGTTGATTTAACATAAGATTATTTAAATTTGGAAGTTTGTTTCGTTCGAATAACTTTTGCGAACCGGAATCTAAAGGTTTACCGTTTATATCAACAAAATATGCTATGTTGTCTTTACGTAAGAATAATAGATCGCGAGATTCAATTATATTATTTTTTATTATTTGCTGATTATTAATAGTGGGTTTACTATAATTTTTGATATTGATCTCTTGGTTATTGTCTATATTTTCTTGTTCCTCGTCTTCATCACTGTTTTCTTTATCAGGCGGATCATTTCTATCGTCTAACAATATAATGTTATCGTCTATTTGCTCTTTTATTAAATTATCTTGATCGGTAATTCAACGTCGTGCTGTCCGACTTCTTGTTAGTATTTTGTCATGTGTAGGTGGACTGTGAATTAATGCTCTCTCTATTATTTGTTGATTTGGTTCATCTAATTCTTCTTGGGTAAATGGTATCGAGTCTGTATTATTTTTAATTGCATTTTCGTTTTCTTCGGTGTCGGAAAAATGTAATTCGTAATTTTCTTCCTCGCTATCAGAAAGATGCGATTTGTAATTATCATTTTCTTCAGTGTCAGAGAGGCGTAGTTCGTAATTATCATCTTCCTCTGAAGAATCGGAGAGATACAATTTATAATTATCTTCTTCTTCGTCAAATTCTCTTTGCGTTTTTAAGGTTGTTTTAGCATCTTTAGAGATTTTTTGTTTCTGTCTGCCCTTTCTAACTGGTTTACAATCGACTTCTTCAAGGTTTATAGGATTTCGTGATAATGCATCTGCGTTTACATTCATTTTACCTGCTTTATATTCCACTTCATAATCGTATTCCGCTAATTTTAGTCTTCATCGTAATATTCTCATGTTCGCATCTTGAGCATTCTTAAACCACATTAAAGGCTTGTGATCGGTTACCAGTGTAAATTTTCGTCCATATAAGTATGGTCGAAAATGTTTAACGCAATAAACTATTGCTAATGCTTCCTTTTCATATGTATCGTATTTCAGTTCGTTATCTGTTAAAGTACGAGATGCATAGGCCACTGGACGATCCTTATTTATTTCTCCTTGCGATAATATTCCTCCTACTGCTATCCCAGAAGCATCCGTTGTTAAAATAAATGGTTTTGAAAAATCAAGATATTGCAATACGGGCTCTTTACATAATAATTGTTTCAATATTTCGAAAGATTCTTCTTGAGTAATCGTCCATTCAAATCGTGTATCGTTTTTTAACAAATTAGTTAATGGTTTTGCCAGTTTTGAAAAATTCGGTATAAATCGTCTATAATATCCAGCGAGTCCTAAAAATTGTTTAATGTTTTTTGGTGTTTTGGGCCTAGGAAATAATTTTACTGCTTCTAACTTCTTAGGATCAGGTTTAACTCCATTTTTACTAATTATATGCCCTAGATAAGTTACTTCTGTTTTTAAGAATTCGCATTTGTCCGGTTGTAATTTTAAATTGGCCTTTCGAAGCCTTTCAATTAATAAATTGTATTTCCTTTCGTGTTCTTCCAATGAGGCGGCGTAAATAACGATGTCGTCCATATAAACAAATAATTCCTGGCCTTGTAGTCCTGATAATACTAGATCCATTAAACGTTGAAAAGTAGCAGGTGCGTTTTTTAATCCAAAAGGCATTCTATCGAATTCATAATGTCCAAAAGGAGTGGTGAAAGCAGTTTTATGGCCATCTGCAGGATCCATTTTTATTTGATGAAATCCGGAAGCTAAATCACATACGGAGAAGTATTGCGCTCCTCCTAATTGATCAAGAATATCGACAATATTCGGTAATGGATAAGCATCTCCGATTGTTTTATCGTTTAAAGCTCGAAAATCTAAAACCATTCTCCAGCGTTTATTTCCTTTCGAGTCTTCCTTTTTGGGTACTATCCATATGGGTGTATTATACGGTGATTGCGAAGATTTAACTATACCTCCTGTCAGCAGTTCTTCTACTTGTTTATTTATCTCTTCCTTATGAGATTGCGGAAATCTATATTGCCTCGTGTTTATCGGTCGATCATCCGTTGTTGAAATTTGATGTTGTAATATTTGAGTGGCAGTTAAATTTTCTCCAGGTATGTGAAATCGGTCTTGACTCTGTGTAATAAGCCTTATTATGCCTTCCTTTTCTCGTGCGTTTAAGTGTTCCAAACGCAGTAGGTCGACGATTTCTGTAAGACGATCCTTTCCAGATTTTTCTGCTACTACTAGACACTTGCTACGGACTGGAGTGTTAACAGCGTCTTGACTTAGATTTTCACGCGGAGTTAACTTCTCCATGCAATCTTTTACTAATTTTTTCACATTTTCATGTTTATGTTTAGATTTCCTCTTTCGCATAAATTTATCTATCATTTCCTGAGTCTTAATTTTTGATAACGCCAAAATTTTCGAAGATGGTTTATTTTTACTCTTAATACTGTCATTAATCGTCATTTTTTTATTAAAATGTTGGATTTTATCCAGTAGCTCTTCAATTGTTACATATGTATCCTGATTTTCTTTTCCATTAATTTTCGAGAGTGATCCAACCTTTGGAAATTTTATATTTTTTAGGGAGGATAGAAAACTTCTCCCTTTTATATTTTTAAAAGAAGATTGTGTCGAATTGCGTAGCGAGGTTTGGTAACTTCCCTCCTCGCAACCGACGGGGTCTGGAGAGGTTTGGTAACTTCCCCCTCCGGGAATGATTTGATGATTCGGAAAAGTACAGAAACTTCTCCCTTCAAAGGATGTAGAATCACTCATTTCTTTTAACGAGGTTTGACGGCTTTCTTCCCCGTTTTTAGAATTGTTCAATAATTTTGGAGGGGCTTGACAACTTCCCTCTCTACCTTCAGGATCATTCTTATTTTCAACGTTATTTTTAATTTTATCTTTATCTTCAATTTTATCTTTATTTTTAATTTTCCTTTTAATTTTATTATTTGACGCGTTATCATTTTTGTTTACTTTGATCTTAGTTTTATTTTTACTACCATCTTCGAATTTTTCATTATTATTAATAATGTTGACGTTATTAATGTCTCTATCGTCGAGTTCATCGTTGTTAAATTCATTTTGCATCTTAAGAGTTTCGTCGCTTTCAGGTTGTATCGTCGTCTCTTGCGTTTTCCTTAAACTATCCTGGTTAAGATCAATTTTATGGTTGTCGAGCGAACACTCAGGGGCCTGAGTCGAAGGGTAGACACTCGAATTTCAACTTCTTCGTCCAAAGTGCTTATGACATTCAAATAAGCTTTTCCCGACACGTTTTTCACGATAGTATCTCCCAAATATATTCCGTGCGCTAATTTAATTTTTGGTAAATAACCTATTTTTATTTCTGGATTTTTTATTCTCACGTAAAACAAGGATTCTGATCTGGGTGATGCTACGATAGTTTCTGGAGAAGAAAATGTCACGCAGTTTCCGAAAACGTTTAGTCGTTCGTGTGCGTAATCGATAGTTGAAGCTGTTTGTTTAAAGAAATCGTTTCCTAATATTCCTGATTGCGTAATCGGAAAGTCATCGGCTACTATGTGGAATTTTACTGACTCGTCGAAAAGAGTAAGAGCGATTTCTCCGAGTGTATAAACGGGGTAATTATTTATACCATTTAACTGTAAAACGTTATTATAATTAATATTTAAATTTTGAGGCACAAAATTTTCCTTAATTATGTTAGGACCGGAACCTGTGTCTAGCATAAAAGTTATAGGCAAAATCATTTCGTTAATTTTTATTTGGACAGTAGGTACGCGACTCTGTTTGTTAAGATTTACAGTTACGGGCCGAATTTCCGAAGGGTCACTTTTTACGCATTTTTTTGTGAGGTCGACGGGCGTAAGGTCTGGTCGGACCCCTGCGGTACGCCCGATTTCGAGGGGCCGTTCCCATTTCCCGTGTTTCCTTCTCTTTTACGATTATTACTTGCAATGCGCAATTGACAATTTTCAATTATGTGCCCGTTTTCTTTACAATAACGGCAAAACGTTCCGTCAGCAGAATTTGCTGGTTGATTAGGATTTGAACGGCAGTTTTTAGCTGTATGGCCCAAGTTATTACAAATTTGACAGATAATTCTGGTTTGATTATTAAGATTTGTTTGCTCGTTTTGTTTTTTCCAACAATTATTGGCAGAATGGCCCGGTCGGTCGCACCACTGGCAAATTATGGAGATCTTATTGTTAAAATTACTTATTTGGTTATTAGAATTATTTAGGCGGCAATTTTTTGCATTATGACCCGGTTTAAAACATAATTGACATTTTATGGTATTTTCCTGCACCATATTTATTGATCGTTGAGCTTGAGGATCACGTAATCGACACTTTTCTGCACTATGTCCGCGTTTTTTACAAATCTGGCAAATTAGGATTTCAGTGCCTAAATTATTTTGTTTAAAAGAGTCTGCCATTTGCATAAGTTTCCTACAATTAGCCGCTGAGTGGCCAATTTTAAAGCAAATTTGACAAATTCTGGAACGATTTTCCTGTACATTATTTCGGTCGGAGTTAGCAGGTCCATGTCGTAAATCTGTAATAGCACGAAGCTCTCTTTCTATGCGTAGGGCATCTGTTACAGTCGCCTGTACGTCTAAGTTTCGAGCGATCCTCTGCTCGATTTCGGGTTTTAGGCCTCGGATGAAACATTTACACATGTCTTTTTCTAAAGATGCTCGCACGTCGTGATCTGTTAACGCGTGTTCTGAACTACGATAGGCTTCTCGTATCTGTTTTCCTAAGAGTTTTACACGATTAGCATAAGTGACGACATCCTCGTCATTCTTTTGATATACGTTTCCTAATTCTCCCTGTAACTGATACACATTTTTAGATCCGCCGTAAATTTGTTTTAGATATTTAGTTAACTGAGCTACTGTTTCGAAATCTTGATCTCTAATTGTTCGTCGCGCCTCGCCTACTATTCGCGTTCGTAAAATTTTAGTAAATTGAGGCTCTGCTTCATGGGGCAACATAGACTTTGCCTCTTCGCATCCTTCGATAAAATAATTTAATGGGATATTTTTTCCGTCGAAAAATGGAACGGCTTCGACCGCGTATTTTAGGGTAGCAAACGGATTACCTTGCGCCATATTTTTCACCCTTTTACTGTCACTTGGACTTAGTTTAAAATTTAAGTGTTCGTTCTCACCACACGGCCTAATAGTCTCGTCACCAGAATCGTCGGAACCGTACTCGGGAGCACTAGGTTCCACTAAAAACGCTTCAATTTCAGGTTCGTTAGCGTTGAATTTAATTCGTTTAGGGACGCGAGCGGAGGAGGCAGCTGGAGTGGATGTGTGAAGTGTATCTAATGTATCTGATTTAGTTTTCTTTTTGTTTTTTATTGCGGCATTAAATTGTTCTTCTATTTTATCTTTATCGGAGTTAGACCTCGTTGTCATTCCTACCTCTCAAAAATTGCACTTTTCATCCCGGACGAGCCCCCAATTTTTATTCTTTCTATCAAGTCTGTTACGTCCTGATAGATGTAGAATTTTTTCGTTGGGCTCGGCGATCGACGTAAACGGACCTGACCGCACCAGCCGAGCGGCACGTTTAGGACTTGCGACGGGTCAGCGACTGGAAGAGTCGTTTTTACTCCGTCAACAAGTCAACCGCTCGTGGTTCCCTTTTTGGGTCAAGGAATTGAATCCCTATTACCCGGGGCGGAACCTTTGTGCGCAATTTGAGAGGGAAGGTGTGAGGGGGTGACGAACGAGGAGGGTGTGGTTAAATGAAAAAGAACAAAAGTTTAATTTACTAAAGACAACATTTTAATTTGATTGAATTTATAATTAGGATACAAAAACTTAATTCTTAATCGCATATGTTAATAATTTTATTTATGTATTCTTTACAAGTGTGTGTGTGTGTGTGTGTGTGTGTGTGTGTGTGAGTGTTTTATTCTTCCGGAGGGAGGACAGAAGAAATAATAAAATAAAGAGAAATGAACTGACTTACTCGTTGCAGAGTAGTTTCGGATCGCGTTGAATATGTTCGGTGGTTCTGAGCAGGCGCCCCGTTGAGGGAAGGTGTTGTATAGGCGTCGGACCCTTTTGTAAACGAGTGGGCACCCTACTGCGGGATGGTGTCGTCAAGGTAATGGACCCTCTACTTGAGATGCACCACGAGATGGTCGCGACAAAGTATCAACTGGTTTTACTCTTTGATTCGCGCCCCCGAACTACTCGAAAAACTGTTTCGAGAAACTGAGCTAAACGGAATAACTGCGCAAAACTGTTTAAAAAACTGTGTGTGATTGTGTCCGGAGCCACCAGAACACGGGTTTTTATACTTTTTCTTTGGGGTAGATCCCTTTGGAAAATCTTAGGTTTTTGGAGCGGGGATCGAATAGGAATTAGTCTTGCGAGAAAATTTTTAATGTGGGGGAGGATGGCGTCATTTTTAGCTAATAGGATTGGGTTTAGATGATTAGATTACTTGAAATGAGATAGGAAGAAAGAGGCCCTAACGAATAAGGAATAGCGTCGTTTCGGGTCCATATATGATGGGGATAGGTTTTTGAGGTGGCGTAACCCGGTTGGTGTTAATTAGTATAGGTGGGGTGCATCTCAGTGTCTTAAGATCTGGGTGGGCGTAGTCTTTAGACCATACGATGGAATGATGGGTGGTCTATAGAAGTGCTTGCCCCGATTCTCGGCTTTCGGATTGGGTGGTTAAGAATCGGTATATAAGTTCGCAAAGCCTTGGGTCACTGATCTAATAAATTTGACAGTTTACGACTGTCGCGTGCCCTTGGTGTCGCGTGGAGAGTGCGACTAATGCATCTCGGTTTCCCAGACCTACTAAACACGTGCGCCGTATCAGGTGTCGCGCCTTCTCGGCATGCGACTGCGGTCATTCCCCGATCGTTACTCGGTAAAACCCTATCTACTAGCTAGAGTTCCCGTAGGTGGAATCCAAGAGTATGACTAGTTGGTGCCAGTTTTTTCTTTTTATCTCTTACTCTAACCGTCTGGAGTCGGTTAAGGACTCCAGCTACCGCGAAGTTTTGACTTTTACGGTTTTTCTGGCGACGATAGGCACGCTGAGCGGCCAAGGTATTTTGAAATATCCATGCTATTTTTCTCTGTGAGAAGATTCGAGCTCCTGGTGTCTCATGAGAAAAACAGCTCTGGCGTTATAATATTTCTTAAGAGTTTTTGTTGGTTCCACGTTTACTAGGTCTGGTATTTAATGAAAAGAAAAGAATCGTGTAGTCTGATCAGGACGTAACAATATAATGATACAAAATAACTTACTTTTAAGTTTAAACAATGGTAAGAATATAATTAAGATTATATTAAAATTGAATAATGAAATTGTACAAATACTTGATGAAAAACTTAGTGATATTCCATATCTACTAGATATGGAAAATACTATATTACTATTGTACAATTCTACAAATATTAAAGAGTTGAAACATTTAGACGATATAGATTATGTAGTTAAAGATGATATATTTAAAGAAGATAATATCGTCATTAAAAAATTACTTAAATTCAAGAGTGAAAAATATTCAGGTATTATGTATGTAACTGATTTTAAAAATAAGTACTTGTTTGAAGTTTCTAAAAACGAGATAAAGGATGTATCGTTTGGAAATGTTTACATATTTAATAGCGACATAATTGATTGTTTTAATTTAAATGATACAAGTTTATTAATAATGTTATATAGAAGAAGCAAGAAAGGCTTAAAGTATTATATATTTACAAAACAAGACGGGAGTTACATAAAATTTAAGACTATAAATGATGTTATTTCCTATTTGGATGATTATTACACTATAATAAGGGAGTCTGTATATGTAAAATAGTAAAGTTTTTGAAATTTTATAGATTTATGTATAAAAATGAACTTAATTAAGAGAAATAAGTCTGTTGAAGAATATTGTAAGATAAAATTATTTAATTCTTTAAGAAAAATATCTAATGATTTAGATATAACTAATGATAACCTAACTTCTTTTATAGATAAGTTAAATATAACTAATAATATAACAACAGAAGAATTAGTTGATTATGTATCTGGTTATTTATACGAAAAAGTACTTAATAATTACGATTATGCAGTTTTAGCATCTAGAGTTGTTTTGTTTAATATTAATAAATCTGGTTTTAAAACATTTGATGAATATGTTAACTTTTTTGTTGATATATTTAATAATGATTTTATTGATACATATAATAGATATAAGGACGATATTAACGAAATAGTTTTGCATGATAAATATGTTTCTAATTATATAGGACTTAAAACATTGACATCTTATTTGTTGAAGTACAACAATAAGATAGAAAATCCTTGTTATATATGGATGAGAGTATCTATTTTTATAAATAGTAAGTATGACTCAGATATTGAAAGTATAAAGAAGACGTATAAGTCACTATTGAATGGATTTTATATACACGGATCTCCTACATTATTTAATTCTGGACTTAAAAACCAACAGTTATCTAGTTGTTATTTATTACAGATGGATGATAGTATAGATAGTATTTATAATATGATTCTTTGAAGGACATTGCAAAGATATCTCAAGGAGCCGGTGGTGTAGGACTTGGTATAACCGGTATAAGAAACGAAGGTTCTAAGATAAGAAAGGTTGATATATCTAATGGTATAGTAGGAGTTTTAAAAAATATTAATTCAACGGTCAATTATGTAAATCAATCTGGTAAAAGACCAGGATCTGCTGCTGTATATTTAGAACCATGGCATCCTGATATATTAAAATTTGTAGGCGCTAAAAGATTTTTACAAAACGAGGAATTTTCAGCAAAAAATTTATTTTATGGATTATGGATTCCTGATATATTTATGAGAAGAGTTAAATCAGGAGGTAAGTGGTCGCTGTTTGATCCTAGCGTATGTAAGAACTTACACAATACACACGGAAAAGAGTTCGAGGAACTGTATGAATATTATGAAAACAAAGGTATGTATACAGATCAGATAGATCCTAGAGATTTGTGGGATAAAATTATAGATACTCAGATAGAAACTGGAGGTCCTTATATTTTATTTAAAGATACGTGTAACATACAATCTAATCAAAATAATCTTGGTACAATTAGATGTAGTAATCTTTGTGCTGAAATAATACAATATTCATCATCCAAAAGTATATCAGTTTGTAATTTAGCATCTATAAATTTGGTAAAGATGTTAAGAAATAATAAATTTGATTTTAACTTACTTAAAGAAACTGTTGAGTTGATAGTAGAAAATCTTAATAAGATTATAGATGTAAATCATTATCCGTCCGATAGTGCATCATTATCAAATCTAGAAAATAGACCTATAGGTATAGGAGTTCAAGGTTTAGCTGACTTATTTCATGAAATGAAATATTCATACGAAGACGAAGAGGCTAAATTGTTAAACAAGAATATATTCGAATCTATATATTATTATGCATTAAATAAAAGTTGTAATTTGGCTAGAAAATATAATAAAACATATAAAAATTATAGTACATCTCTTGTTTCAAAAGGATTACTTCATTTCGATTTCTATGATCTAAACGATTATAAGTTTATTAATGATTTCGATTCTCTTAGATTAAAGATTAGAAAATTTGGATTATATAATAGTTTGTTAATTGCTCAAATGCCAACAGCAACAACATCTCAGATATTAGGGAATTACGATTGTGTTGAACCTTGGATATGTAATATATACTATAAAAAAGTGCTAAATGGGAATTTTAAAATTGTTAATAGAAGAATGTATGATGATATTAAAAAAATTGGATTGTGGGATGATAACATGAAGAATAAAATATTAAATAATAACGGATCTATAAGAAATATTTTATCAATACCTGAAAATATAAGAAGAATATATAAGACAATATATGAATTGGACAGTGATGTATTAATTGATTATTATATAGACAGGGCTCCGTTTATAGATCAAAGCCAATCTATGAATATTTATATAAATAGTAAGAGGAAGATATATATAACAAAATAAATAGGTTGATATATTCAAAGCATGGAAATGTAAGTTAAAGACAGGATTATATTACTTAAGAATAGAGACAAAATATATCAAACCTAAGGAATTATGTGAATCTTGTTCATCTTAAATATAATTTTTTATTTTGTTTATTATATATTTAATATTTGATTATAATTTGAAATTTTATTGCTGTATGTAAAATGGATAAGGCAAATTGTAGACATCTTCTGTTTTACAAGACTTCAGATAATGCCTATGCTCCAGTTAAGGCATCGATGTGTTCTGCTGGATATGACTTAAGAGCGTCCTCAGATCATATTATCTATCCAATTCCAAATAAAAATGATCCTATACCGACTAATTTGAAAGTTATAATACCAAACGGATGTTATGGAAGAATTGCTTCCAGATCTGGACTGGCTTTAAAATTGTTAGATGTAGGAGGAGGCGTTGTAGACAGTGATTATAGAGGAGAGATATTTGTAATAATGTATAACTATGGAGATGCTCCGTTTGTAATAAATAAAGGAGATAAAATTGCTCAAATTATATGTGAGAAGATAGAAAATGTTGAATTATTAGAGATTACAAAAAATGAATTAGATATCAATAATACAGAAAGAGGATCAAAAGGATTTGGATCTAGTGGAATAAAATAGTAAGTTACATTCCTTTTATAAAATTTTTAATCTTAATTTTAGTATTTTTATCTTTAGAACTTAAATGTTTCGATTTTAACGATAGAATTTTTTTTTCTGGATGGTATGCGAATCCGTACATATTATGTTTATAGCTTTTAATTTCGTTTAAGAATGTCATGTTATTGTATCTTTTATATTTTATATATATGTTTTTATCATTAAATTTATATAAATTTTTATGTAATAATGACTTTCTTATACACCATTTATGATTGTGATATTCGTTATCTAACATCGTTCTGTATATATAACATCTTGAAAAAGTAACGTTTGTAAAATATTTTACGACATGTTCCATTCCGAGGCATATACATATTTTTGGTTTATTTGTTTCCATTACTAAATTTGTATATTCCCAATACTTGGATTTGTAATCAGAAAAGTTTGACTTTCCTCCTGGTAGTATATATCCTGTTATGTTGTATATATCGTCATACGATCTGAATGTGTTTTTATCGAAGCTATTATTAAGAGTTATGATTTTATCTATTTCGTTGAAGTAATTATATATATGACTTAAATCAGTATGTTCTGATTCTTTGAATACAATAAGTTCTGATTTACAAGAAAAAATTATAACTAATAAAATTAATAATTTTATTTATTATATTATAATTATAAATAGTTTTAAGATTGGAATAAATTAATATTATTAATGTTTATACAAATATTTAAAGATTAACGACTAGAAAAATGTACAATATTAATTATTTTAGAACACACATGCTCCTCCTGGTCTTCTGTGATCAAATGTTGCAGAAATTTTACCATTATCAATACTTATTCCTGTAACTGCACTATAATCTCCCCTCATATATGGTATTGATTCGTGGTAGTTATATCTTCTGTATAATTCACGATTATTTTTACTAAATTCTCTTTCGGAGAATAATAAATTTGGCTCGAGTTGATGATGAAATCTCGGAGCTTTGATAGCATCAACTATATTCATATCTTTGTTTATAATATTATTTAACACTTGAACTATTGATGATATTATTTTAGGACCTCCAGCTGCTCCTAATACGTATTTGGCATTATATTTATTAGTCTTTTTGTCTAACTCACTTAAAATACTAGTTGCAATAGACGAGATAGGATATTTTCCTGGCTCTGGAAAATTATATTTAGCAGGAGGGAGATGACCGGCGTCTATCCTATTTGGAAGTGAAAAATCGCTCATTTGGTTGTTAAATATTATACCAGATTTTGAAATGATCCACGATCCAAATCTTAAATTTATTGTACTCGTTAGGGAAATAATAGCATCATTTGTTTTAATTACAATATTTGCTGTTCCAGAGTCTGGTAATAATGAAAATCTCTGATAGTAATGTTTATCGTCGTTAGATGTTTTATTATTCAATAATATTTTATTTAACGTTATTTCTTGGAATTTTTTATTTTTCATCAATCCGATTAATCCATTCATATTATTGAATCTCGGATCTCCGAAATTTGTCCTAATTGAAAATGAATACTTCAATGCTTCTATTATTACATAGTTCAATCTTTGTTTATCGGAGTTATTATTCTTTTCCATATATGATTCTAGGATACCTAAAACAAAAATAACACATATACCTCCCCCTGGAAGATTTGTTGTTTCTAACTTGTATCTTTTTCCGTTGAAAGTATAATACTGAACCAAGAGTTTTGTAATTAATGGTTTGACTTTAAGAAAGTCGTTGTTTGTTAATATTCCGTTTTGCGAATTAACTTCATTTAATAGCATCGTTGTGTATGTTTTATTTCTGTAAAATAGTTCTCCTCCATACTTTGAAATATCTTTTAGAGTTTTTGATAAATCTTTTCTTATCCATGTATCGTTATTTTGGTATACCACACATTCCAGTTTTATTATTTATAAAAACATCTCTATATTTTTCTTCAATATATATATATATATACACACACACACACACACACATGTGTGTATTGATATTTCTCTAGTATATCTCCTATTACACATTCAAATCCGTTATCTGCAAGTTTTGCTATTGGATTCACTATATTTTCCCACTTTAACTTTCCATAATTATTATGCAAATGGTAATATCCCTTTAAGGCGGAAGGAACTCCAACTACTTTACCAAATATTTTATTAGAAGTTTTAAAATCAAAAGAAGATGTATTTAATTTTATAGGCGCGACTTCTCTGAAATTTATTATAAAAGTTTTATCTGTTTTTGAAAATTTTATTATTCCAAAGAATCCTTCTCCGAGTCCCATATCTTGAGGTTTTCCAACACCTTCACATAACATAGTCGAAATAGCTGCATCAATCGCGTTACCTCCCTTTTCAATTATTTCTTTTGCGTTCTCTGCGCATACTCTAGAGTTACTAACTATTGCATTGTTCCCAATCTTATCATATATAGAACTATCATATTTTTTACAGCTACAAACTAATAATTCTACTAAATATAAAAAGTATAACAGTTTCATTTATTTAAAATGAAAATTTAAAAAATATTGAAAATATAATGACTAGAAAATATTGCTGGAAGATGAAAACAAAATTTGTTAATTATATATACTCGAACCTACTAAATCTTAATCCATAACCTCCTCTTCTCAAATCAAATACTGGTTCTCTCTTATAAATTCCAGTAACAGTATTGTATGAGCTATAATCATAAATTACCACGTTATTATTTTTCATTTCATTGACTCTTTCATAATATTTATCACATAATCTATTAGTAAGATAGCATTTTTCGGCTCGTATTTCTTTATATTTATTCGAAAACAATCTAGGATTATCAATTGCGTCTTTAAATGTCATATTATTTCTAAAGATATTATACATAACGTTTAATACTCCACTTGGAATTCTATATCCACCAGTTCCTCCCATCATTAATATAGGTTTTTTGTTCTTTAACATTATTATTACTGATGAATATGATGGGGGCGAAATTCTAGATATTGATTTATTATAATAATCTGGAAAATCTTTTAGTTGATTATTTAAAATAACACCAGTTGAATTAGATATAAAATTAGATCCAAAATATCTATTTATTGTACTCGTGAAACACAAGCAGTTATATTTATCGTCTTGAATACAAATATTTGTAGTTCCATGTTTTTTTTCTTTTTCTGAAACTTTCCATTTTGGTATTTTTTTACTATATTCGTAGTATCTGTACTTTGGAACAGATTTATAAAATTCTCTCTGGATTTCGATTATATCATATTTACTATTAAATATTTTTTTTACATCTTCTAATAGAACCTTTCCGACTCCTGGATAACTAGTACTGTAAAAGTCTATAGAACTGTTCAATCTTTTGTATGAAGGTTTTGTTATTTTAGCTCTGTATCTTACAAAGTCATTTTTTTCTATTTTATTGTTATAGTTATGTAAATCTTTAATAATATCTTCTGATATTGTATTATAAAAATGATTTATTCCTTTGTTCTTAATTTTAGATAATGTATTACACAATTCTATATTTCTCATTTTACCATTTGTTCCTATTAAATGTTTAAAATTTTGGTAGTGATTTATTATTCTCAATAAATTTCTATCTGCAGGAACTCCGTTTTTACACAGTACTTCTAAATATTCTATTATTTTACGTAAGTTCATCTTTCCCCATCTTCTATGTATAGCTTGATATCCTCTTAATGCACCTGGTACACCAATTTCATAAAAGTTATTTTTTATATCAGAAAGTTTAGTTAATTTTTTGGAGATACTTCTCTTGCGTCTACCATAAAAACTTCTCTATTCATTTTTACAATACCTGTAAATCCACCGCCTATTCCAGAATCTTGTGGGGAAACTAGTCCCTCGCACAACATTACTCCTATAGATGCATCTATGATATTCCCTCCAAGAAGTATCAGATTTCTACCTACTGATGTGCAATAAATACTGTTTGTGACTATTGAATATTGTGGAAGTCCACATGTTAAACTCAGTAAGTATAGAAAATTGAAAATAAAAAATTTTCTCATTTATAAATGTATAAATTGTGCATTAAAATGTTAGCTATTTTATTTGTTGCAATAAATGTTTATTGTAATAGTACTATAGACGAATTAGATAAAGAAATGAAGCAATATTTGGAAGAAGCTTATAAACAAATAAAACCTTTAAATTATACTTATTAAGTATAATAATATTATCTTAAAGATTTAAATTATACTTATTAAGTATGATAATATTATCTCAGATTTAAATATGTATATTTTAAAGGATCTCTTTTTTTTATAGTTTATCTCTCCATATTAGATCTGGAACAGACTTAAACTAATATAATGGTTATAAATTGAGTCCCTCTTATACAATAGATTGATTATAAATATATATCCATATAAAAAAATTATAGTAAACTTATCACAAACATATAAAGTTAACAAAATAGAATAAAATAATTACAAATATAAGAAACCATTAAAATTATAATTAACCGATCACAAACACTGAATAAAATTACAGTGACAAAACACCTTAATTGCACAAAATCACAAAAGTAAAAAAGTAATAACAAATGTAAATTTTATGTCTTTTTAGGTAACTTCTTAATTTATTATATATAATTTTCAATTTTAATAGAGAACTCTAATGAATAACTTTGATGATTCTTTATAATTATCCAATTTACGTAATCTTTAAATTCTCTTATAAAATTCTCGGACAATACCTGATATCTTGAGATAAAGTCCCAATTAACTTTATCTGAAAATTCTCTTATTGTATCTTCTGACATACGTTGATATTTTGACGTAATCTCCCAATTTATAAAATCTTTATACTCTAATAGAAAATTTTTTGATAAATTTTGGTATTTTAGTACAACGTTTAAATTTAAATTTAATAAATGTTTCCTTATAAAATTTTCAGATAATATTTGGTTAATTTGTATACATTGCCAACATATAAGATTCGAGAATTTATCTATTATTTCTTCAGATAAACTTTGATAAATTTTTAAGATAAAAATTATTTTATCAGATAAAATTTAAATTTAATTTATCAAGTCTTTTCCAATTATAAAATTCTTTATTACCTAGCTTACATAATTTTGTCGCATTAATATAATTATTTTCTTTCATCATTATCAATTCAAATTCATCATACCTGATGTAACAAAATCTATCATTAATCTCCTTAGAAATTAAAGATTTGAAGTCCATTTTCTTACTTTTATAAAGAAATAATAAAATTTCATATTATTTCAAAGAATTATAACCGTTATTTAGAAACATTATCATTAAATTATTTTTAATCTAATTTAATTGACGAAGTTTTATTTATTCCATTACTATACCCCGAAGGACCCTGTTCTCCTTGAGATCCATTCTCTCCTTTATCTCCTTTAGGGCCTGTTTTACCTTTATCTCCTTTGGAACCTATATCTCCTTTCGAACCTTTATCCCCTTTAGGACCTATATCTCCTTTCGAACCTTTATCTCCTTTGGAACCTTTATCCCCCTTGGGACCTATATCTCCTTTGGGACCTACATCTCCTTCGGAACCTCTATCTCCTTTAGAACCTATATCTCCCTTGGGACCTATATCTCCTTTTGGGCCTATATCTCCTTTAGGACCTATATCTCCTTCTGAACCTTTATCTCCCTTAGAACCTATATCCCCCTTGGGACCTATATCTCCTTCCGAACCTTTATCTCCTTTAGAACCTGTATCACCTTTGGAACCTTTATCTCTTTTAGGGCCTATATCTCCTTCTGGTCCTGTATCGCCTTTCTTACCAGTATCTCCCTTAGGTCCTGTATCTCCTTCATGACCTGTGTCACCTTTAGGACCTGAATTACCTTTCTGACCAGTATCGCCTTTAGGACTATCCCCTTTAGGACCCGTATCACCTTTAGGACCCGTATCACCTTTAGGACCCGTATCACCCTTAGGACCCGTATCGCCTTTAGGACCGGTATCACCTTTAGGACCCGTATCGCCTTTAGGACCGGTATCGCCCTTAGGACCCGTATCGCCTTTAGGACCGGTATCGCCTTTAGGACCAGTGTTACCTTTAGGACCTTTGTCTCCCGAAAGACCTGTATCCCCTACAGGACCTTTATCTCCATCAGGACCTTTCGCAGGATTATCTATCTTTATTTCATCCTGCTTATTCAATTTATCATTATTTATGTAAATAACAACAATCCATACTATTAGTGTCGTTATTATTACAACAATAAAAAATATAGAAATATATACAACGTTGTTGTTAACGTACATTTTATATATTGTAAAATAATTAAATTTTAAAACTGTAAAATATTGAATATATTACAACTATATTTGTTATAACTGAAATTTTATATCAAATAGTAATTGTTATTAGTTTATATATCCTAATAAGTTATATTGGAGATGTTTATGTACAATAAATATTATAGTAAAATAATAAAATAAATAGTATATTTTGATTTATCTTTTATAACTAACCATAAACTTTATAACAATACAATATTGACTCTAAAAACAGTAACTCAGCCTTAAATAAAATTCAAGATGGTCCCAAGCCCGTTAATGAGGAGGGTATATATTTTAGATAATTTTTTTAATAAAGTACATATAATAAAAATTTTTTTATTTAATTAATAAATAATATGTAACTAAAGTAAAAAATTTTATATTATAACTGAAAATATATAAGCGTACTAAAAAATGGATACCATTAGAATTTTTTCAAATCACATAATATATTTCAATATATTTAATTCTCTCGATCTTGAAGATCTTAATAACTTATATAAAACAGGATGTAGTGTTATAACAAAATCAATACTACATTATATAGAATATAAGCCAGTTGTACTTAATTATATTGATGGTATTCACGAGGATATTTTGAAAATATTTGTCGAAAATGACAGAGGATTAATCTTACTTAAATATGATCTATCAGAAAATTTTCTAAATTTCTATGTCGACAAACAAAAAGATAAAATCAGACAAATGTACAATGGTTGTGTATATCTCAAAAACAAAAACTATATCATGAATTTATTTCAAACAATATATCTAATGTAATTTGGGAAGATATTTCAAAAAGGAATTTAGATATTAATTTCTTAAGAAAATTCAAGAACTACATAAAATGGGATGTATATTTTAACAATAATAAAATGCCAATACAACATATCATGGAATTTATGGACTTGGAAAACTTTCCATATAGAACTATATCCACAACTCAAACATTACCAGATCATTTTATAAAAAAAAATTTTACAAAACTAGATTTAAGATCAATAAAATAGAAAATCAAAAACTATCAAAAAGTTTTATTGAAGAAATAATTGATAAAATTCCTCAAGATTTGATTATTTATATAGTTAAGAGTCAAGTTTTAAACAACGATATTTCTTTTATAAGAAAAATACTAAACAAATTTGATTCTAATTGTTGGAAGTATATTTCTCTTCATTACAGATTACCAGAATTATTTATAAGCGCGTACAAAGACAAAGTTATTTGGAAATTTATCTCTTCCAACCAAGATCTGTCACTTGATTTTATAAAAAAGTTTGAAGACTATATTGATTTTGATTTTCTATTGAATGGTGATTTAAATAATGAAGTTTTTGCTTATTGCGTAAGTAAATTTAACTGTCAATACATTATACATGTTAGTTCTAACTTAAAACAAGAACATATAAGATATTTAATTGGAAAATGTGACGAGGAATCTTTAGATCAGTTGTGTACCGACTTTAAAATTCCAGACGATATAATAATAGAATACAAAGATAAAGTTGATTGGCATCTTATTTGTAAATTCCAAAGTTTATCTGAAGAAATAATAGATAAATTCTCGAATCTTATATGTTGGCAATGTATACAAATTAACCAAATATTATCTGAAAATTTTATAAGGAAACATTTATTAAATTTAAATTTAAACGTTGTACTAAAATACCAAAATTTATCAAAAAATTTTCTATTAGAGTATAAAGATTTTATAAATTGGGAGATTACGTCAAAATATCAACGTATGTCAGAAGATACAATAAGAGAATTTTCAGATAAAGTTAATTGGGACTTTATCTCAAGATATCAGGTATTGTCCGAGAATTTTATAAGAGAATTTAAAGATTACGTAAATTGGATAATTATAAAGAATCATCAAAGTTATTCATTAGAGTTCTCTATTGAAATTGAAAATTATATATAATAAATTAAGAAGTTATCTAAAAAGACATAAAATTTACATTTGTTATTACTTTTTTACTTTTGTGATTTTGTGCAATTAAGGTGTTTTGTCACTGTAATTTTATTCAGTGTTTGTGATCGGTTAATTATAATTTTAATGGTTTCTTATATTTGTAATTATTTTATTCTATTTTGTTAACTTTATATGTTTGTGATAAGTTTACTATAATTTTATATGGATATATATTTATAATCAATCTATTGTATAAGAGGGACTCAATTTATAACCATTATATTAGTTTAAGTCTGTTCCAGATCTAATATGGAGAGATAAACTATAAAAAAAAGAGATCCTTTAAAATATACATATTTAAATCTAAGATAATATTATCATACTTAATAAGTATAATTTAAATCTTTAAGATAATATTATTATACTTAATAAGTATAATTTAAAGGTTTTATTTGTTTATAAGCTTCTTCCAAATATTGCTTCATTTCTTTATCTAATTCGTCTATAGTACTATTACAATAAACATTTATTGCAACAAATAAAATAGCTAACATTTTAATGCACAATTTATACATTTATAAATGAGAAAATTTTTTATTTTCAATTTTCTATACTTACTGAGTTTAACATGTGGACTTCCACAATATTCAATAGTCACAAACAGTATTTATTGCACATCAGTAGGTAGAAATCTGATACTTCTTGGAGGGAATATCATAGATGCATCTATAGGAGTAATGTTGTGCGAGGGACTAGTTTCCCCACAAGATTCTGGAATAGGCGGTGGATTTACAGGTATTGTAAAAATGAATAGAGAAGTTTTTATGGTAGACGCAAGAGAAGTATCTCCAAAAAAATTAACTAAACTTTCTGATATAAAAAATAACTTTTATGAAATTGGTGTACCAGGTGCATTAAGAGGATATCAAGCTATACATAGAAGATGGGGAAAGATGAACTTACGTAAAATAATAGAATATTTAGAAGTACTGTGTAAAAACGGAGTTCCTGCAGATAGAAATTTATTGAGAATAATAAATCACTACCAAAATTTTAAACATTTAATAGGAACAAATGGTAAAATGAGAAATATAGAATTGTGTAATACATTATCTAAAATTAAGAACAAAGGAATAAATCATTTTTATAATACAATATCAGAAGATATTATTAAAGATTTACATAACTATAACAATAAAATAGAAAAAAATGACTTTGTAAGATACAGAGCTAAAATAACAAAACCTTCATACAAAAGATTGAACAGTTCTATAGACTTTTACAGTACTAGTTATCCAGGAGTCGGAAAGGTTCTATTAGAAGATGTAAAAAAAATATTTAATAGTAAATATGATATAATCGAAATCCAGAGAGAATTTTATAAATCTGTTCCAAAGTACAGATACTACGAATATAGTAAAAAAATACCAAAATGGAAAGTTTCAGAAAAAGAAAAAAAACATGGAACTACAAATATTTGTATTCAAGACGATAAATATAACTGCTTGTGTTTCACGAGTACAATAAATAGATATTTTGGATCTAATTTTATATCTAATTCAACTGGTGTTATTTTAAATAATCAACTAAAAGATTTTCCAGATTATTATAATAAATCAATATCTAGAATTTCGCCCCCATCATATTCATCAGTAATAATAATGTTAAAGAACAAAAAACCTATATTAATGATGGGAGGAACTGGTGGATATAGAATTCCAAGTGGAGTATTAAACGTTATGTATAATATCTTTAGAAATAATATGACATTTAAAGACGCAATTGATAATCCTAGATTGTTTTCGAATAAATATAAAGAAATACGAGCCGAAAAATGCTATCTTACTAATAGATTATGTGATAAATATTATGAAAGAGTCAATGAAATGAAAAATAATAACGTGGTAATTTATGATTATAGCTCATACAATACTGTTACTGGAATTTATAAGAGAGAACCAGTATTTGATTTGAGAAGAGGAGGTTATGGATTAAGATTTAGTAGGTTCGAGTATATATAATTAACAAATTTTGTTTTCATCTTCCAGCAATATTTTCTAGTCATTATATTTTCAATATTTTTTAAATTTTCATTTTAAATAAATGAAACTGTTATACTTTTTATATTTAGTAGAATTATTAGTTTGTAGCTGTAAAAAATATGATAGTTCTATATATGATAAGATTGGGAACAATGCAATAGTTAGTAACTTTAGAGTATGCGCAGAGAACGCAAAAGAAATAATTGAAAAGGGAGGTAACGCGATTGATGCAGCTATTTCGACTATGTTATGTGAAGGTGTTGGAAAACCTCAAGATATGGGACTCGGAGGAGGATTCTTTGGAATAATAAAATTTTTAAAAACAGATAAAACTTTTATAATAAATTTCAGAGAAGTCGCGCCTATAAAATTAAATACATCTTCTTTTGATTTTAAAACTTCTAATAAAATATTTGGTAAAGTAGTTGGAGTTCCTTCCGCCTTAAAGGGATATTACCATTTGCATAATAATTATGGAAAGTTAAAGTGGGAAAATATAGTGAATCCAATAGCAAAACTTGCAGATAACGGATTTGAATGTGTAATAGGAGATATACTAGAGAAATATCAATACACACATGTGTGTGTGTGTGTGTGTGTGTGTATATATATATATATATATATTGAAGAAAAATATAGAGATGTTTTTATAAATAATAAAACTGGAATGTGTGGTATACCAAAATAACGATATATGGATAAGAAAAGATTTATCAAAAACTCTAAAAGATATTTCAAAGTATGGAGGAGAACTATTTTACAGAAATAAAACATACACAACGATGCTATTAAATGAAGTTAATTCGCAAAACGGAATATTAACAAACAACGACTTTCTTAAAGTCAAACCATTAATTACAAAACCCTTGGTTCAGTATTATACTTTCAACGGAAAAAGATACAAGTTAGAAACAACAAATCTTCCAGGGGGAGGTATATGTGTTATTTTTGTTTTAGGTATCCTAGAATCATATATGGAAAAGAATAATAACTCCGATAAACAAAGATTGAACTATGTAATAATAGAAGCATTGAAGTATTCATTTTCAATTAGGACAAATTTCGGAGATCCGAGATTCAATAATATGAATGGATTAATCGGATTGATGAAAAATAAAAAATTCCAAGAAATAACGTTAAATAAAATATTATTGAATAATAAAACATCTAACGACGATAAACATTACTATCAGAGATTTTCATTATTACCAGACTCTGGAACAGCAAATATTGTAATTAAAACAAATGATGCTATTATTTCCCTAACGAGTACAATAAATTTAAGATTTGGATCGTGGATCATTTCAAAATCTGGTATAATATTTAACAACCAAATGAGCGATTTTTCACTTCCAAATAGGATAGACGCCGGTCATCTCCCTCCTGCTAAATATAATTTTCCAGAGCCAGGAAAATATCCTATCTCGTCTATTGCAACTAGTATTTTAAGTGAGTTAGACAAAAAGACTAATAAATATAATGCCAAATACGTATTAGGAGCAGCTGGAGGTCCTAAAATAATATCATCAATAGTTCAAGTGTTAAATAATATTATAAACAAAGATATTGAATATAGTTGATGCTATCAAAGCTCCGAGATTTCATCATCAACTCGAGCCAAATTTATTATTCTCCGAAAGAGAATTTAGTAAAAATAATCGTGAATTATACAGAAGATATAACTACCACGAATCAATACCATATATGAGGGGAGATTATAGTGCAGTTACAGGAATAAGTATTGATAATGGTAAAATTTCTGCAACATTTGATCACAGAAGACCAGGAGGAGCATGTGTGTTCTAAAATAATTAATATTGTACATTTTTCTAGTCGTTAATCTTTAAATATTTGTATAAACATTAATAATATTAATTTATTCCAATCTTAAAACTATTTATAATTATAATATAATAAATGAAATTATTAATTTTATTAGTTATAATTTTTTCTTGTAAATCAGAACTTATTGTATTCAAAGAATCAGAACATACTGATTTAAGTCATATATATAATTACTTCAACGAAATAGATAAAATCATAACTCTTAATAATAGCTTCGATAAAAACACATTCAGATCGTATGACGATATATACAACATAACAGGATATATACTACCAGGAGGAAAGTCAAACTTTTCTGATTACAAATCCAAGTATTGGGAATATACAAATTTAGTAATGGAAACAAATAAACCAAAAATATGTATATGCCTCGGAATGGAACATGTCGTAAAATATTTTACAAACGTTACTTTTTCAAGATGTTATATATACAGAACGATGTTAGATAACGAATATCACAATCATAAATGGTGTATAAGAAAGTCATTATTACATAAAAATTTATATAAATTTAATGATAAAAACATATATATAAAATATAAAAGATACAATAACATGACATTCTTAAACGAAATTAAAAGCTATAAACATAATATGTACGGATTCGCATACCATCCAGAAAAAAAAATTCTATCGTTAAAATCGAAACATTTAAGTTCTAAAGATAAAAATACTAAAATTAAGATTAAAAATTTTATAAAAGGAATGTAACTTACTATTTTATTCCACTAGATCCAAATCCTTTTGATCCTCTTTCTGTATTATTGATATCTAATTCATTTTTTTGTAATCTCTAATAATTCAACATTTTCTATCTTCTCACATATAATTTGAGCAATTTTATCTCCTTTATTTATTACAAACAAAGCATCTCCATAGTTATACATTATTACAAATATCTCTCCTCTATAATCACTGTCTACAACGCCTCCTCCTACATCTAACAATTTTAAAGCCAGTCCAGATCTGGAAGCAATTCTTCCATAACATCCGTTTGGTATTATAACTTTCAAATTAGTCGGTATAGGATCATTTTTATTTGGAATTGGATAGATAATATGATCTGAGGACGCTCTTAAGTCATATCCAGCAGAACACATCGATGCCTTAACTGGAGCATAGGCATTATCTGAAGTCTTGTAAAACAGAAGATGTCTACAATTTGCCTTATCCATTTTACATACAGCAATAAAATTTCAAATTATAATCAAATATTAAATATATAATAAACAAAATAAAAAATTATATTCAAGATGAACAAGATTCACATAATTCCTTAGGTTTGATATATTTTGTCTCTATTCTTAAGTAATATAATCCTGTCTTTAACTTACATTTCCATGCTTTGAATATCAACCTATTTATTTTGTTATATATATCTTCCTCATTACTATTTATATAAATATTCATAGATTGGCTTTGATCTATAAACGGAGCCCTGTCTATATAATAATCAATTAATACATCACTGTCCAATTCATATATTGTCTTATATATTCTTCTTATATTTTCAGGTATTGATAAAATATTTCTTATAGATCCGTTATTATTTAATATTTTATTCTTTATGTTATCATCCCACAATCCAATTTTTTTAATATCATCATACATTCTTCTATTAACAATTTTAAAATTCCCATTTAGCACTTTTTTATAGTATATATTACATATCCAAGGTTCAACACAATCGTAATTCCCTAATATCTGAGATGTTGTTGCTGTTGGCAATTGAGCAATTAACAAACTATTATATAGTCCAAATTTTCTAATCTTTAATCTAAGAGAATCGAAATCATTAATAAACTTATAATCGTTTAGATCATAGAAATCGAAATGAAGTAATCCTTTTGAAACAAGAGATGTACTATAATTTTTATATGTTTTATTATATTTTCTAATTACAACTTTTATATGCATTTATATAGATTCGATTATTCTTGTTTAACAATTTAGCCTCTTCGTCTTCGTATGAATATTTCATTTCATGAAATTCAGCTAAACCTTGAACTCCTATACCTATAGGTCTATTTTCTAGATTTGATAATGATGCACTATCGAACGGATAATGATTTACATCTATAATCTTATTAAGATTTTCTACTATCAACTCAACAGTTTCTTTAAGTAAGTTAAGATCAAATTTATTATTTCTTAACTTTTACCAAATTTATAGATGCTAAATTACAAACTGATATACTTTTGGATGATGAATATTGTATTATTTCAGCACAAAGTTTACTACATCTAATTGTACCAAGATTATTTTGATTAGATTGTATGTTACACGTATCTTTAAATAAAATATAAGGACCTCCAGTTTCTATCTGAGTATCTATAATTTTATCCCACAAATCTCTAGGATCTATCTGATCTGTATACATACCTTTGTTTTCATAATATTCATACAGTTCCTCGAACTCTTTTCCGTGTGTATTGTGTAAGTTCTTACATACGCTAGGATCAAACAGCGACCACTTACCTCCTGATTTAACTCTTCTCATAAATATATCAGGAATCCATAATCCATAAAATAAATCTTTTGCTGAAAATTCCTCGTTTTGTAAAAATCTTTTAGCGCCTACAAATTTTAATATATCAGGATGCCATGGTTCTAAATATACAGCAGCAGATCCTGGTCTTTTACCAGATTGATTTACATAATTGACCGTTGAATTAATATTTTTTAAAACTCCTACTATACCATTAGATATATCAACCTTTCTTATCTTAGAACCTTCGTTTCTTATACCGGTTATACCAAGTCCTACACCACCGGCTCCTTGAGATATCTTTGCAATGTCCTTCAAAGAATCATAAATACTATCTATACTATCATCCATCTGTAATAAATAACAACTAGATAACTGTTGGTTTTTAAGTCCAGAATTAAATAATGTAGGAGATCCGTGTATATAAAATCCATTCAATAGTGACTTATACGTCTTCTTTATACTTTCAATATCTGAGTCATACTTACTATTTATAGAAATAGATACTCTCATCCATATATAACAAGGATTTTCTATCTTATTGTTGTACTTCAACTAATAAGATGTCAATGTTTTAAGTCCTATATAATTAGAAACATATTTATTATGCAAAACTATTTCGTTAATATCGTCCTTATATCTATTATATGTATCAATAAAATCATTATTAAATATATCAACAAAAAAGTTAACATATTCATCAAATGTTTTAAAACCAGATTTATTAATATTAAACAAAACAACTCTAGATGCTAAAACTGCATAATCGTAATTATTAAGTACTTTTTCGTATAAATAACCAGATACATAATCAACTAATTCTTCTGTTGTTATATTATTAGTTATATTTAACTTATCTATAAAAGAAGTTAGGTTATCATTAGTTATATCTAAATCATTAGATATTTTTCTTAAAGAATTAAATAATTTTATCTTACAATATTCTTCAACAGACTTATTTCTCTTAATTAAGTTCATTTTTATACATAAATCTATAAAATTTCAAAAACTTTACTATTTTACATATACAGACTCCCTTATTATAGTGTAATAATCATCCAAATAGGAAATAACATCATTTATAGTCTTAAATTTTATGTAACTCCCGTCTTGTTTTGTAAATATATAATACTTTAAGCCTTTCTTGCTTCTTCTATATAACATTATTAATAAACTTGTATCATTTAAATTAAAACAATCAATTATGTCGCTATTAAATATGTAAACATTTCCAAACGATACATCCTTTATCTCGTTTTTAGAAACTTCAAACAAGTACTTATTTTTAAAATCAGTTACATACATAATACCTGAATATTTTTCACTCTTGAATTTAAGTAATTTTTTAATGACGATATTATCTTCTTTAAATATATCATCTTTAACTACATAATCTATATCGTCTAAATGTTTCAACTCTTTAATATTTGTAGAATTGTACAATAGTAATATAGTATTTTCCATATCTAGTAGATATGGAATATCACTAAGTTTTTCATCAAGTATTTGTACAATTTCATTATTCAATTTTAATATAATCTTAATTATATTCTTACCATTGTTTAAACTTAAAAGTAAGTTATTTTGTATCATTATATAATTACATATATCCAACTTAAACTTTATTTCATAAAATATTTCATCAAAACAATTATATATATATAATCTTTTAGGATATATAACACTTTCAAAAATTAAATTCTTAAATATATCTACATTCTCGTCTATAGATGTTATTTTCAAATAATTATCTGATAAAATATTTGTAACTTGGTTTAAAAATATATGATTATAATTTATAAAACTTCCTGACAAATAATAATAAACGTTATCCATTTAAATGACTATTTATTATTTGTTTTAGTTTTAATATGTTTTACTTTGGGATTGTTAGTATTTTATTTCAAATTTAGATCTCTAAACACAAACGACGAGTTTATTAAACAAATAGATAAAATCATAAATTCAGACAACATACATACATCGAGTGATATCGAGTTATAATTTTCCATTGTATATTAAGAATTCTTTTAAATATATGTTAATGATATTAAAATAAAACAACATAATCTTTAATATTAAATTATTAAATTTAATAATCAACTTTTTTGATAGTAAACTTGACATATTATTGTAATGTGCGAAAAACTAAAAATGCAAGAAATAGTTGAATTTTACAATATACCTTACTTAAGAAAATATATAGAAAAATACATTATATCTACAATAATAGACTGGAAATATATATCTAAATATATAAAACTACAAGAACAATTTATCAAAGGATTTCAAGATCAGTTAGATTGGGATCTTATATCTATATATCAAAATCTTACAGAAAATATGATTAGAAAATTTAATAATAAAGTAAATTGGACATATATAGTAAAACATCAGACATTATCAGAAAATTTTATCAGAGAATTTGAAAATATATTTAATCATAAAGTATATTGAACGTTTATCTAAACGCCAAAAATTATCGGAAGATTTTATCAGAGAATTTAACGACAGAGTCGATTGGGAACTAACATCTAAATACCAAAATATATCAGAAAATTTTATCAGAGAATTTAATGATACTGTAGATTGGAAATGTATATCAGAATACCAAGAATTATCGGAGGATTTCATCAGAGAGTTCGAGAACAGAGTCGATTGGAACCTCGTATCTATGCATCAAAAACTATCGGAGAATTTCATTAGAGAATTTAACGACAGAGTCGATTGGGAACGTACATCTAGACATCAAAAACTATCGGAGAATTTCATTAGAGAATTTTGTGACAAAGTTGACTGGAAATCAATATCTAGATATCAAAAACTATCAGAAGATTTTGTTGTAAATTTTAAGAACAAGATTAATCTTGATTATATATCTGTATACCAAAAACTATCTGAAGATTTCATCAGAGAATTCGAGGACGAAGTTGATTGGGAATTAATATCAGAATACCAAAAACTATCTGAGGATTTCATCCGAGAGTTCGAGGACAGAGTGGATTGGGATTATACAGAGTGTCTGGCAATAATCGCCCCACCGGTCATATACAGGTAGAGGAGGTCAAATCGAGTAGAAAAGTCCTTTACCATTTTTTAATTTTCATAATAAGTACTGAGTAATTAACGAAAAAAGATCGGCAAATCCGCGCGAGTAAAGCGCGCGCGGTGAGAAGGACATCCCACTGCTATGCGATCACTAGGCGCGCGATGAAGCGTTGGGAGGAGCGCTCTACAAATGACAATGGCAACATACGAGCGGCGCGTAACGCTAGATCCTTGTGTCCTAGTGATCGCGTAGCAGTGGGACGTCCTTCTCACCGCGCGCGCTTTACTCGCGCGGATTCGCCGATCTTTTTTCGTTAATTACTCAGTACTTATTATGAAAATTAAAAAATGGTAAAGGACTTTTCTACTCGATTTGACCTCCTCTACCTGTATATGACCGGTGGGGCGATTATTGCCAGACACCCTGTATATATTTTAATAGTTCGTTATAAAATTCATGAGGTTTGAACATTAAGTAATCGATGTTTTTATGAAAGAACAACCAACTTATAATTCGATAACGCTACTTCTAATGCGCTTGGTTGCATTAGCCGTAGCTGTAACGGCGCACTTGATGAGGAATAAAACACAGGTACTAATGACGAATATAGATACAGATGCTAAATTAATTCGGAACACTTATTTAAAATTATATTCTTTTTTCATAAATATGTCAATTTATAACTATTAATTTGTTTTCCTTCTGCAATCATAACAATGTAATTGATAGAATTTATTTTTTATGTTGATAATGTTACGTATTTTTTATAAATTTGATTTTTGTAACAAAAAATAGATTTCTTACGTAAAATAAAAAGTAACATCGCTTGTTCAACGGGCTCTAGAATTGATGCTTAACAAATTGTAAATGATTTCAAATTGATTTATGCGTATTTGCAATTTTATTTTTTCTTAAATCCTACTCTACACATATCAAGAAGCTCTCGACAATTATTCTTGGATTGAGTAGTTTTCCGGTAGACAGTAATGCTGGAGGCAGTAATAATTCTGGCCATCTTCGTAGTGTCCCATCTGGAAAGTATGGGTCGATATCTAAGTCGAGCATTTCCAGGCGTGCCACATATTCATATTGCTTTTTTGCAGCAGATACAATTCGTCGGCAATATACGGTACAGGCTATCCACGGTTTCGTCTTATCATGAATGACCTTCCATCCCGGCCCATTTTCTGGATCATAGTTGAAATATTTTCCGCCTCCCTTTTTCACCTTTAAATTGTATTCGGTGCATTTTATGGTAGCATATTCGGTAATTCTTTTGCGTTTTCCAGTGCAAAGTCTTGAGTCATTGCAAAGAACCACGTCGTAATATGGCCCATTACAACTAGCCGTTTTGTAAGTACCATGTGTGCAAAAACGTCGTTTGATTACCACGCCTTTGGATTGCGTCAAGCAACTGCTTTTACAGGAGTCTTCTTTCCATTCACTCCAATTATTGTCTTCACAATACGGAAAAATGTATGGTGGTTCGATAACGGCCACGCATTCTCCGCCGCGACATTCTTTCTCGAGTGCACAACGTGTTCCTAAAAAAAATTTAGTTCAAAACTTTAGATTGAACTCCTTAATTACAAAAAAGACATACCATCCAACGCAGGTCCGGCAAAGAAATACTCATTTTTGCGAGGCGTTTCGCATTGTAAGACTTGACATATATCATGCAACGTGACTACGTTTGCATCTTTGTCGCGTAAAAATAATTCACATTGCTCTTTGGCGGTCCATTCTCTTCCTGGCAAATCGTGATAACGCGAATGGCCCAGTGCATATGGATTTTCGGTCTCTTCTCGTCTTGTATGATCGAGAAGACACGGTTTTCTTTTCCTGAGATTTTTTGTAATGTTACGACTACACTCAAACCATGTTACTTGTCCCCGCAAATATTGAAAATCTGTCATTATGTATCTGCTTTTCGCACACGTCGAATTGATGAAGTCATTATCGTGTTTCATTCCTAATCTTTTGAACAATTAAATTATTACTTTCGAAAATATGCCTTATCTGCAATATTTTTAAATACTTTGTAGTTACTAAGAAGTTTTACACCTTAAAAAACTATATCTCTTTAAAACTCTGAGTAGTTTTATCTTACAATTGAACAAATATGAAAATTCTTCTAATAAATATTATATACTTAATTTGTATAAAAAAGTATACATAAACTTACAGATGGCCGATTTCATGAGCAGCAGCACGAGACGTCGCAAAACCCGAGACTGCGTTAGGACCGGTAGAACTGATTTCTACTAAAGCGCACGATAAAATCTCGGTACACGAGTAATTGACGAAAGAACTTCCTACAACACTATAATGCTTTCGTTCCTTTTCTGACTCATATAGATTTATTCCGGTCAGGTAAAGACCAATGTCCCACTGAAGCGAATCAATCCCGTCTTTAGGATACAAAAAATTCAAGTAATCGCAGAATGAATTGATCATCTTTGTATGGTTACCGTCGAAAGTAGACAAATTTGATAGCTATTTATCCATTATTACCAACTTTACCAATGAAATATCAACAAGAACACCAAAACTTGAATGATGCAACAAAGCTTGAATTTGGTTCACGTATGCTAGTATCATATCGCGTAACTTATCCTCATCATTGTCCAGAATAGGCATGTACATATGATATGCTGCTTCGTCGAAAAAAACGGCAAGTTCTATGATCAATTTCTTTTGCGTATTATCAATGTTTTCCTTTTTAAAGTTCATCCTTTTTGCTTGATCCCTAAGACATGTTTTTCTTTCCCATAGTGTTTCCATTTCATTACGATTATACTCGAGCCATGTTATATTCCTTTCCAAATTGCTAGAACTTTGCTCTGGTATTAATCCTAAACTGTAAAACAGATAAATTATTAATTTTAAGTATATGCCTTACTTTGCATTGTTTAATTAAAATATTCTTAAATATCTTTTAGTTTATTAATAGTTTATATAACAAACAATTAAAGAATGAAATTTTTTTTAAATGATTGTTTACTTGTTGATTTTATTGTACAATTCTACAATTAAATAAATTCCATTATATAATGTTATTTATTTTCAATTTATACGTAAAACTAGTTCTTAAAAACTTACAGCTCTCCGATCATCTTAATAGCAGTAAGAGGGTATTCGACTTCAGATTTGTCACGGAATTCTGCTATCGCGCATGAGAGAAGCGGCTTACATACGCTATCGAAGTAAGTATATCCCGTAATCTGAAAATTCTTCTCATCTCTGTCATGCGTTTTAAATTTTACCATAACATTTTCATAAAGTTTTATTCCGGTTAAGTAAAGGGCAATATCCCAGTGATGCGGATTATTATCGTTCGGAAAATTTAGAGAATCCGCGTATGTGCAGAACGAAAAGAGCAATTCGCCAGCATTGCCGTCAGAAAATGGCAAATTTGACGGCTGTTCTCTCAGCATAATTAAACGTATTAACGTAATATTCATAAAAACATCCAAACTCGGACGATTAAAGGCAGCCTGGATGCGATTCACGTACGCTAATATAATATTGTGTAACTTATCCTCATCATTGTCCAAAATAGACATGGACTTATTATATGCTGCTTCGTCGATAAAAACGGCAAGTTCTATGGTTAAGTTCTGTCCCGCATTGTCATTATTGATGTTTTCCGGTTTGGAAATCATTGTTTTTGCTTGATCTCTAAGACACGTTTTTGTTTCCCAGAGTTTTTCAATTTTGTTACTATTCTTAGACCATGTTACGTACTTTTGCGAATCGCTAGAACTTTGCTCTTGTGTTAATCCTAAACTGTTGATCAGATAAATTATTAATTTTAAATATATGTTTTACTTTGCATTATTTGATTGAAATATTCGTATTTATCTTATGATTTAGTAATAGTTAACATGGTAAACAATTAAAGAATAAATTTTTTTAATAATGACTGTTTACTTGTTGATTTTATTGTGCAATTGTACAATTAAATAAATTTTATTATAAAATGTAATTTATTCTCTATACGTAAAACTAATATACAAAAACTTACAGATTTCCGATCTTATAAATAGCTTCAAGAGATGATGTGATTTCAGATGAATCACGGAATTCTACTATTGCGCAGGATAAAAGCGGATTGCATGCGCCATCTTGGTAGTTTCTTCCCTTAATATCATAATTCTTTTCGGTTCTGTAATACGGTTGCAATACGTGAATATATTCATAAAGATTTATTCCGGTTAAGTAAAGGCCAATGTCCCAGTGACGCGGATCATTATCGTCCGAAGGATTAAGAAAATTCACGTATGTGCAAAAAGAATTGAGCAATTCTTAAGCGTCGCCATCAGAAATTGGCAAATTTAACTGCTGTTCTTTCAGATATTTTAAACTTATTAACGTAATATTGAAAAAGGTATCCAAACTCGGACGACTGAAAGCATTTTGGATACGATTTACATAGTCTAATATTATATTGTGTAACTTATCCTTATCATTGTTCAAAATTGACATGGACGTATTATATGCTGCTTCGTCATAGAGAACGGCAAGTTCCACAGTTAAATTTTGTTGCGCATTGCGCACGTGACGTCGCTTTAGTTTAAACATGTCCCAGTGGTAAAGACTTGAATCAGCAAAATATTCCATTGATTTTTTAATAACATAAGGTTTGCCAAGTGAAAGATTAGATTGTCCTCTAAAATCGTAGATTAAACACATAGGCATGAAATCGTTCCGCAAAGGCTGTATCTCTAACGTGTTGTTCTCCACAAAAACAAATCCTTCCTGCTTTTAAAAAGATATATTTATTCTTTATGTGTCATTGTATATAAAACGAAAAATAATAAAGGTCACAAGTAATTACATAAAAATTTAAAAACTGTTTGTTTTTCATGTGATATTACTGACCAATCCATGTTCATGACAAAAGTTAATAACCGCAGAGCTGATATGATCTTCATGATAATAAAAGCAATGACTTGATACGTTTAATTTAAACAATTTCTCTGTCACGCCTTTCGCATTATATTTCCATTCTTTGAACGCAGGCGATACAATTCGATCACTTCTACGCAGATTCAGTTGAATCAATCGTCCGAAAACTTTCAGTGTTATTGGTATCTGTAATTTGAATGACAATTAAAAAAGAAATTTGATAATTCTCGAATAACGAGCAACAAATAGAATTATACTGTAAAACGCACGTACCTTTATTGCGCCTGTCGGATTCGATGCCGGCAGTAATATTGTTTCAATATCATGCGTAATTTGCGCGTACGTTTCATTTAGTAAAATTATTATCATATATTTCAATAAAAAAAACATTTTATTTTCTTAAGTTCTCGTTCAATTTCAAACTATTAAACTATTATAATCAAATAATTTATATACTCGCACTAGCACTGTCGCGTTCGTTATACCTGATATGATCACGAATGAAACCCGAACTGGCGTATGAGGAATATCTTTCGTGTAGTGTGACACCTATTGTATATTCTCTCTTTGCTACATGTATATGTATAAATATTTATGTTTTTAAATCCAAACGTTTAAATGTAGTATTTACGATGACGGTATAAAATGTAGGTTTATAAAATGTAATTTATCACTAATATGTATAATATGTAACATTGATCGGAAACGTAAAAGTTTAATTTTTAATAATTTGATTTCAAAATGTTGATAATTATTGTTGGTATATAAAATTGTCGTTTATGCGTATTCGTAATATCTTGTAAGTTACGTTAAAATTCAGGATCAATAGAAATCAAAGAAAAGAAACAATTAAATAAATATATACATATTGCAACAGACATTGTTAAGAATTAATATTTTTATACAATTATTCTGTCGAATAAAATTTGTTGGTAAAAAATATTAAAAGTTAAAAATATATATTGAGTAGTAATATTCAGTTAATAAATATATCGAAATCAATTATTTGTAACATCATTCTAACGTAATGTAAATTTAACAATGTGACACGCTCATAAGTGCAATAAGGGATTCTTTATTGGCAATGAATAATTTGAGAAATATCCAATCATGTGATACGTTGTACAATACAATTATAAATATATATACAAGTATAACTATAGAGAAAGCAACACTTTGTTTAAGTAATATACATATATATTTAAGTAGTATATTCTAAATTTCACGAGATTTAAAGTTTACGTAGTCGATCTTCTTATGTAAGAAGAATCTACTAATTAATTCGATAGCAACATGTAATGCATTGGCTGTAGCTGTAACGGCGCGTCCGACGAAGAAGGAAAGCAGGTACCAATGACGAAAATCGATTCAGATGCTTAATTAATTCTGAGCATTGATTTATCATTATATTTTTTTCAAATCCCTGTCAACTAACAAATATTTATTTTTTTCTTTATGCAATTACTAACTATTAAGTTATTTGGATTTTGGATGGAATTTTTCATGTCGATAATTCGACGTATTTCTTCTCGTATAAATTTACTATATGCTAACAAAAAATGGATTTATTGCTTAAAATAGAAAGTAACGACGATAATTTAATGGATCCTAGATTTTATACTGAACAAATACTAAACATTTCTAAATTGAATTACTTTTGTTTTGCAATTTTATTTTTTCTTAGATCCTTGCCCACACATGTCGAGAAGCTTTCGGTAATTATTCTTCGATTGAATTGTTTTCCGGCAGACAATAATGCTGGCGGCAATAATAATTTTGCCCATCTTTCTCGTGAGTAGTATATGGCAGGTATGGGGCGTCACAACAAACCCCCACCACCTACCCCATATTTGACCCACTGACCTACATTTGGTCTGGCGTCAAAACAAATGACGTCACAGGGAGGGGAGAGGGAAAAGATGGCGGCAGTGGGTCCAACATGGTGGACGTCTACAAGATGGCGGCTGTTGACAAGATGGCGGCTGTTGACAAGTGATTTTTATTTTTTGGAATTGAGAAAAATCCAAGCTGGGTTCGAACCTGGATCGCTGGATTTCTAGTCCTGGTCCTAGTCTGCTGGGCTACCTATACATCTAATGATAGTAAAATGGTGTGTCGTATTTATGGCTATGGGACCTGGCAGGGAAGGGATGTATATATGTTGGGGCCGCGTCTATACGAAGTACCCCGGACTCTTTGGCAGGTATGGAGCATGTAAACAAACGACGTCACACAGTCGCCTCTAGTCTGCGAAGGGAAGGGATGTATATGTGCTGGGACCGCGTCTATATGAGGTACCCCGGACTCTCTGGCAGGTATGGGACATGTAAACAAACGACGTCATACAGTCGCCTCTAGTCTGCGAAGGGAAGGGATGTATATGTGATGGGGCCGCGTCTATATGAGGTACCCCGGACTCTCTGGCACGTATAGCGAACAAAAGAATGACGTCGCAGCGACGAATGATCATGCGACTTTTAGTTTGATATTTGGTGTGATGGTTAAGGGGTCGAGCGCGCGATATTGCGTGAACGGGGTGAGCGTCAGCCACCCGTTTTCGCAGATTGAACGTGCTGTAAGAATTGACGATGGCGAGTGGAGCGTGCAGGAACATGCGAAAAGGGAAGGAAACAAATGCAAGAAATGGAATACAAAAATATGTTTATTTGCAACAATTTTTCTTAAAAGTACATGGTCGAACGTTATAGACAAAAATATTTTATTTATTTGGAGAGTATTCAGAGAGTCATAAACAAATCCATATATGCAAGAAAAATGTACGTTCGTATAGATTACAATTTTCGCTGCAACTTGATTATCCGTACAATTTGATTGAAGTAAAGTGCAATTAATTCTAAAAATATTATTTCAAAGTACGTATCGAGAAATGTTAAATCTTTTAGTTGCAAACGTACATTATGTTGAATATTGTGACAATTAGTGTTTATAGTGTGTTTTACAATGTTACTTTCGATGAAGTTCTTGTTGGGTAAATTTACCTGTATTTCATTAATAAGATATTTAGAGCAATCATTAACACTGTTTGCGATTATATTTAACTGATTTAAATTAGCGTTTACGCAATCGAGTAAGTTTTCCAGTCCGAGAAAGGTAGTCTTTTGCATTGCTATTGCGTAGGAATATGTTCGTGGTTTCTTCGGAGTATGGATGATTTCTTCTGCAGCCAAGTTACTTCCCGAAGAAGGCTCTTCTTGCTCCTGATATTTCAATAGCAGGGCTCTTGCTCCATAGGTGGTGGTGAAATTTATAATTATCTTCTTGATAATAATAGAGTTAGACTTAACACTATTTCCATTTAAATAATCAGTCATAAGTTCCATGTTTTCTTGAAATTGCTGCCACTCCACCATGTTGAAGCAAATACCCTCGGCTTCCTTGGAAGTAAATTTAACAGCGGGTTGGAAATCAAACTCGTCATCGTTGATTGAAGTTTGCAACCCAACATGAATTTTTTTCGTATATGAGGAATTGAGTCCGTAAGTGGTGTTGGCTAACATCATATAATTTTGCTCAAATTTTTCTCCATTGAAGTATCTTGCTCCGGAAACGTCACCGCGCACTTCGTGATGTTCAGAATTTAAAATTTCTTTGCGTTTACTCATGATACTAGTTTTCACGTAGACACAAAATGAAATACAAAAATGCTGTATCTTCTTTATTGTTGCTGCTGTTGTTACTGCTGTTGCTGCTGCTGCTGAACCCGCATGTTCGAATGTCAGAAAACGAATGATTAAAATTTTCCCAATCGCATGGAGTAGAAAATCGGAAAAGTAGTGGGAAAATGCGTGCGCATAAAAATTTTGAGTCATCTGATTGGATACGATGTTTATTGCTTCTACATTTTCTCGAACTCTCTTAAAAACGACCGTTGATAAAAGAAGGAGTAAGGACATCGTTTCGTGCGCTGTTACATCCTGCACAGTCTCGCATTACAATTATTCGGAAAAAAATCAAAGGGTACAAAAGGAAGAGAAACTGAGGACTGAGGAATGAGAAAAAATTAAAATATTGCAGTCAACGGAATTTTTACGAGCTTTCATCCTAAAAAGCTCTAAAACTATAAATCTCCAATCCGATAAAACTATTTATTTACACTTGGACCCTGGAAAAATTACATTTTAAACATATGGAATCTAAAGGGTTAGACAAAAAAAAGATCGGAAATATCCGTACCGTTAAAAAAAGAAGCAATTTACAATAGGGTAAGCAAATGTAAACCTTTTTATATTACACGTGAAAGTTTATTACTGTGAGTTTTCGAAATTAAGTTTTGCTCACGTACTAACTCTCAATTATAAAAAGTTATAGGAAAAGAATATCGACATCGTCCGAAGGGTATTTTTTGTCTGATAAACCCTTCGAACACTAAAGTAATATACATCTTGTAAAGTTGCCGCCAATGTGCGGAAATCTTTGTGAAAGATGTACAACTTGAAACTGATTGATTTTTTTGATCCGACTGAAGGTATAAATAGGAGGTTTGAGACGGAGAAAAATCGCATTTCAAAATTCTCAGTGAGTGGACAACACGCGTCGTGTTTCTTCGTATCGTGAATTCGGGCGAGATTATCTTGAGTACGCGAAAATGGTTGAGAATTTAAGAAAAACCGTCGAGACATGCTTACTACTGTCACGCGCTTTGTGCGGACTCGATGTGAGCAGATATTTATCGCTGTTATCAGACAACGATGAAAAAAATTTTGAAGTGTTTGCGAAATTTGCGGGGGTGTGTCCTAGTGCAGTGCTAGCGGTGCTATTTCACTTGGGGCATTTTGCCTCCTATCAGAGACTTGTAATCTACGCGGGTGAAATTATCGAAATGAGAAGTATTTTCGGTGATGGAGAAGTGGAGGATGCGGGTGGGCATATAGCTTTTCTATTATTTTATTTTCATCGATCGATTTTGGAAGCGAGTGAAAACGGTGAGTTTATATTCCAATTTTTATTATATATATATGTATATATAATTTTCAAAAATTAAAAGAGTAAAATCTTTTAGGAGTAGAACATCGAAACGCATCGCCTCGCAGGATCGCGGGGGTGAGAGGAGTGCAACGTATTGCACGCCCTGAAGAGTATACTCCTCCTCACGGAATAAGGCGACGGGCTGATACTTCACCCGAAGCCGGACCCTCACGTGAATCTTATCACACATTCTTTTGTGAAAAATAAGCATTTTATATTGGTAAATTTTTTTAAAATAATGAAATATTAAATGTTTTTAGGGCGTGCACGTATCGAGCTCACACCTGAGCCACCTCTCGTTAACTTGGATAGCGAGAGCGAGGAAGAAGAAGTTGGAACTCACGAAGTGAGTTCATTTGACGAGGAAGAGATTTTTTCACCAGGTGAGTAATGAGAAATTTATCGCAGTAAGAAAATGGATAAAAATTTTTTATCCGCTAAAAAACAATGGTGAATTTTTTAGAGTTTAACCAAGAAGGTGAAAATACAATAATAATAGAAGATTCGGAGGAGGAGGAGGATGAGGATGATGATGATGATGAGGTACAAGAGGAAGATATGGGGGAGGAGCTGAGTGGAACGGAAGAACAGACTCTAGAGGAACTTTTGAGGGAAAGAGGTAAATACAATTATACATTTTTGCATAGATAACGCTTTTTTTCATACTCGAATACCTTTATTCTAACCGGACGAAATTTTTAGGAATTGTTTTCCCGGAAATTTCTTACTCGCCGGAATATTAGTGATCAATGATCAACACGATCAACGGTGAACAAGAAAGGGAATAATCCTGTATAAAGGTGAGAGAATTTAATATGAAATGTATTACTATTTTTAATTTTAACAACGCGTAAAATTCGAGTATGGAAGTGTAAAAACAATAATTTTAAAGATAAACTAATTCGTTTGTTTTCGATTTTTCCAGTTCAGTTTGGTGGAGGAGGGGGAGGAATGGAAGAAAACACGCAGCAGCAGCAGCAGTCGGCGGAAAATCAAGCCGAAGAAACCGACGACAACGAGATAGGAGTTCGTGGGGAGGGGAGACTGGAGAGAGAAGAGGATGAGGAAGCGTTGTTTCCGGAGAATCAGGTTGGTGCGCCGGAACAGATCGCGAATCATAACGGGGATAATTTTAATTATTTAGATTTAATAAGGGAAAACGTGCGTGAGTTTAGAAATTTCGGTGTAGTAGGGAGAGAGGCTGGTTTTCGCCTTCGATCATTACCAGAGGGGGAGGAGGTTTACGCGTGGTTAGAAAACGCGTTTCGCGAGCTTCACGCGTACGCGGTACTTTCCTGTGTTCCCGGTGATTACATCGGACTTAGTTTCGATTCCCCGAATCTTTCACACGGGCCCGCGGGTATTTCGTTCCGACCATCTCGTGATTTGACTCACGAGAATATCTGGAACCTCGTGAGTTCGTTAGCTCAAAGCTCCGGGGGCTTGAACGTAGCGCAAGAATTCAATATCCACGTTTACCGTGTCACTCCTCCTACGGGTCGTGCGGGTAATGCGCTTGATATCGCTGGTAAACGCTCGATTTTAACGATATCCAACTCGGATAACTTATGTTTTCCTCGCGCACTCGTAACGGCGCAAATTTACAATGAACGTGGTAATTTACGTACGGGTAGTCTACAAGAAAGATGGAACGCCGTGAGATACCGTCATTCCTCGTTACAACGTGAGTTGGCACGTGATTTAACGAGGAAAGTCGGTATTACAATTCCAGAAGAGGGTTGCGGTATTCGCGAAATCGAGCATTTTCAGCAATATTTAGCCGCGGAAAACATTGCGATAATGGTTTATAGCGCGGAAACTTTTGGTCACGGGGGTAAAGTCTTATTTGATGGAAATGCGATACTAGCCTCACTACATCGCGAACCGGTCGCGTGTTTAAACCTATTACATTACGCTGAATTACGACATTACAGCGTTATTTTAAATTTAAGAGCCGCCGCGGGTAGCCGAGGTTATTGTGTACCGTGTAACGTCGGTTACCGCAGCGATGTAGGGGGACACCGATGCTCAAATAAATGCCCTCGGTGTTACGCGGTACCTTCGTGCGAGCGATTCGACGCGGAGCGTATTCATTGCGAAAATTGTAATCGCAAATTTTTCAATCACGCGTGTCTTGAGCATCATCGTGCGCAAAAATCATACGATGGGCAATCGTCTCGTAGCGTTTGCAACACCGTATGTTCTTGCAAAGAATGCGGTCGTTTAATCGAGCGTAATAGACAACACGAATGCGGCGTGACTTACTGTTCAACGTGTCGTTCTGCCCAGCCGTTGAATCATCTTTGTCACATGCTTCCTCTCCCTCACAAAGCTAATTTCCGTACTAACGACACGGAGCATATTTTGGGAGAGGGAGGAGAGCAACAACAAAACGCGGGTGAGTACGTACTTAAAACAGAAAGTCGCGTCGCATTCGTGTTTTACGATTTCGAGACGCGACAGGATGACACGCTTCAAGGTACCGCGAGTGTAAATATTCACGTACCTACACTTTGCGTCGCGCAGCAGATTTGCGAAACGTGTGCCGAGATTGAGGATACTTCGGTGCGCTGTCGGTGGTGCGGTATTCGTGAATACATATTTTGTCGTGATCCTGTAAAGGAGTTTGTAAATTTCGCGACACGTCCGACTAAATATTTTAAACACATAATTTGTATAGCTCATAACGCGAAAGCATTCGATGCGCAATTTATCCTACGTTATATTGTTGAGAGCGGAACCGCCTTAGAACCGCGGGTAATCTTAAACGGGACGAAAATTGTAGTACTAACAGTGGGACATACGAAATTTATCGATAGTATTAATTATATGCCAATGCGTTTATCGGAGTTACCGAAGGCTTTTGGCCTGACGAATACTTCGGACAAAGGCATTTTTCCACATTTATTTAATACCAACGATAATCAGTCATATGTCGGTCCGTTGCCGGATATTCGATATTATTCACCCAATAGTATGAATACGAACGAGCGAGAAAAGTTTTTAGCGTGGCACGCGGAAATGATTCGTACGAATTATGTGTTTGATTTCGAATGCGAGATATTGCGTTACTGTCGCAACGACGTGAATATTCTAAGACGCGCGTGTATGTCTTTCAGAAAGATTTTCTTGAAGTGCGGTCGCGTGTGTCCGTTCGAGGAATGCACAACCATCGCTTCCACGTGTATGAGGGTTTTTAGAAAAAACTTTTTACGTGAAAGAGAAATTGGAATAATTCCACCGGGCGGGTACAGACGCGCGAATACCCAATCGCGGAAGGCGCTTCAGTGGCTGGTGTGGAAGGAGCGCGAGCTCGGACATAACATCACCCACGCAGGACGCACTCGGGAATATCGTCTGCAAGACGGCACGCTAGTCGATGGTTATTACGAGTCGGTGGAAAACGGTATAACACACTATCACGTGTTGCAATTCCACGGTTGTTTTTGGCACGAATGTCCGTCGTGTTTTAAGATTAATCGCGATAGGGAACTAACGGTAAACAACGAACGCGGCGATACGATTGATTTGCGTTATGAGCGCACCATCGCAACAACGTATCGTCTTCGAAGACGGGGGTACTCGGTGATAGAGAAGTGGGAATGCGTCTTTGATCGCGAAATGATGGAAAATAGGGAAATGCGTGAATTTTTACAAAATCACTCGATGATAGAAATTGAGCCGCTCAACCCGCGCGATGCGTTCTACGGTGGACGTACGGGGAACATCGTGACGCGGTACGAGATTACGGATACGGAGAAGATACGCTACGTGGATGTGTGTTCTCTGTACCCGTACGTACTGAAGATCGGGGTTTTCCCGATCGGACATCCCACGGTGTATGTCGCGGAGGAATGCTCGACTCTAATTGGCATAGGACCGTGTTACAATTTTGATTCCGTCGAAGATCTCGTGCGTTGCAGGGTACTCCCTCCGAGCGATCTCTTTCACCCCGTATTACCCTATCGCGTGCGTGGAAAGCTACTATTCGCGTTGTGTCGCAGTTGTTGCGAAACATTTTCACACGAAGAATGTACCCACGAGCCGTCCGAGCGAGAATTCGAGGGTACGTGGGTATTGCTTGAATTGCGCAAAGCCATCGACAAAGGTTATCTCGTAACGAGGGTTTGTGAGATTTGGCAATACACCACAGCTCGCTACGATCCCGATACACAGCAGGGTGGATTATTCACGGAATATATAAACACATTTTTAAAATTGAAACAAGAAGCCAGCGGATGGCCGAGCGAGTGTGAGGATGACGTGTCTAAAGAACAATATCTTCGCGACTACGAGAAAACCGAGGGTGTCGTTCTCGATAAGCAAAACATCGCGAAAAATCCTGGTTTGCGCTCGGTCGCGAAGCTATGTTTAAATTCTTTTTGGGGGAAATTTGGTCAACGATCCAACCTGCCGAATACCGAGATCGTAAAAACTCAACAGCGTTTAGCGAGTTTACTCACGAGTCCTCAGCATGAGATAATCGAAATATTACCCGTAAACGAAGAAGTAATGTATGTTTCGTGGCGACTGCGAGAAGAGCTGGACGTACCCTCGCCTCTTACTAACGTGGTTATAGCGGCTTTCACGACGGCACAGGCGCGTCTTGTATTATACGAATATTTAGATAAATTGGATCGTCGCGTTTTATATTACGATACCGACTCATGTATTTACGTGAGCAGCGGTGTCTCCGATGAATACAAAGTGCGTAAAGGTAATTTCCTAGGCGATATGACGGACGAACTCGAGAGCTATGGTCGCGGTAGCTATATCGAGGCGTTTGTATCGGGTGGTCCGAAATTTTACGCATACGTGGTTTGCACAGCGGAAGGGCAAACGCGAGAAGTTTGCAAAGTAAAGGGCATAACTCTAAATTTCGAAAACTCACGCTTAGTTAATTTTAATAGTATTAGGGAATTATTATTACGTAAAGAGCGAGAAGGTCAAGAGGAGGAGGAGGAAGGGACGGAGTCGGCAACGGTAGAATCGCGTTCGATAAATCTACGTTTCAGAGCAATTCGACGTACAGCCTTTCACGAAATAATAACACGCGACGAAGTGAAAGCTTGCACACCCGTGTTGCTAAAACGTAGATTTCTCGACAGTCGTTGTTCCGTCCCTTATGGATATTTATCCGAACGCTAATTGTTATTTCACGATGCTGTTCCTTCGCTCTATTTTATTATTTAAATAATTACACGCATGTTTTCCCCATATATGTAAAGTTTATAAATTTTTTTGTAAAAAGTAAATAAAAATTGTGTTGTAAAAATAGAATAAGAATAGGCTAAGAAAATGATAAAATTATAGAAAAAAGTCATGTAAAGATTTAAGAAATAATAAAATTGTTTATATTTTATATCGTTTTTGCTTTGTATTTATCCTATCTGAAAAAGTGCATGACATCGATTCTCGCATATCTCGAAAGTATTGTTGCCTCTTTTCCGCGATGCCGATTGGCTCTCTTTTTATACTGATTTCACGTATCTGCGTAACTGTTATTGCACTTATTTTGACAGTTTAACAGTTTGACTCGGGAAGTACGGTTATTTTATCGTTTAGATAGTTTAACTTTTAAGTGTTTGTTGTACATCAAGAAATACAAAGAGATACAAAGCACATCATAAAAATTAAGTGTTTAATTAGTATGCAGTATGAAGATTTCTTTGATTGCAATAATATCAAGATATGAAAAAACCAGCTTTTGTGACATATAGAAATAGGTTATATAAAGAAAGATAAGTACATTATTATATATCCGTGATTGATTAATATATTACAATTAATTTAAATTATTGGTCAATTTCTTATGACTTGCAACTTAATTACGATTCTATTGTAGAAAAAGTTATATAGTTATATAGTAAATTGGTGGTAAGATATTACGCGAAAGAGAACATGATCGACGTGGTTTTCATTCTGATAATAATACGAAACTACAAACTTTTGCCAATTTTTTTCGTATATGTAGAATTGTTTAATTACTCGCGAAAAAATTCATAAGTATGTCATATTTGAGGGCATGAATGCTATGTTTAAAAAAATAATAGTCTAATTTTAGGAGGAAACTACATTGAATTACGCGACCTAGATTTCACTTTTTTCCAAATTTGACACAATATTGTATCGAAAAATGAACATATCCGTTATCTCATGCTTTTTTATTGTACTTTTGTCTAATAGAATTATAAAATAGGGCGTTCAAATGCGTCTTCAATTATTCTGTTTTTCTCATTTTCTTATTTTCGTACAATATCACGATATTTTAGTAATTATAAGGAAAAAAGGAAAAAAGAATTGCAAATCGAAAATGAAAAAGTATTTAAACTATCGTACGATTTACGATTTCAAGATAAATTTTATTCATTTATTGTCCAATTTTAAAATTTCAAGATCTGTTAATCTTATATTAATTGCATAAAATATATCGAAAAAAGCATAATATTTGAAATAATTAAAAATGTACAATTGTTTCATAAATTATTTCGTTTGTTTCCTTGAATCTTGGAATATTTTTTGGTGTTCACTAATTATCTGTAAAGCAAATTGTTTTTCATCTTTATCTCTCATAAGAATCCTATTATTATATATCAATTGTTTTAAAAAAAGGAAAGAAAAATCACAAATCGAATTGCGAAACAAATTATTTTTGATCTTTAGTTTGAAAATTGTAAAATAATTCCTTTTTTCCTTATAAGGAAAAAAAGGAAAATTTAGTAATTATATATAATATAATTATTAAAATATCGTGATATTGTACGAAAGTAAGAAACTAAGAATCTGTTTTTCTTATTTTCTTATTTGGGACGCCTTATTTTATAGTTTTATTATACATAAAAAAAATAAAAAAGTACGAGGTAACGGATATATTCATTTTTCGATACAATATTGTGTCAAAGAAAAAAAAATAAAGTCTAGGTCGTACAATTCAACGTGATTTCCAATTTTTTTTAAACATAGCATTTATGCTCTCAAATGTAACATACTTATGAATTTTTTCGCGAGTAATTAGTCACTCAAAAAATATATGTTAAAAACGTGATAAAAACGTGCATTTTAAATGGCGAAATTTGACCTCTTTGCGGAAGGGGTTAGAGTTGAGCTACAAAATTACTCTTTCGGAGAGATTTTTTTTATTTATTTGGAACCGATTTAGAAGGCTCCTTCAATAAGATTCCACCAGATCTCTTTTAAAGACCACCCTAATATACAGGGTGGTCCACGCAACTTGCACACCTTAAATAACACCCATAATTTTTTAGATAGGAAGAAATGCTTCATATAGAAGTTGTTTGCTTTGAAGGGAAGACAAAAATAGGAATATTAGTTTGACCTTGAGTAGAGGCGCCTCGGAGATTTGAAGGTCATCACCATTTTTTAAAACGGAATTACCCTAATTGTTTTATGCAAATGGATTCCTTGAAACATTCTGCATAAAAAGTTATGAGTCACATGGCCAAAAATTGCATCATTTACGAGATATTTAATATCTAAAAGTGACATATTTTTATATAAAATATAAAGTCTCGTAAAATATTTATTTTTCGATAATATTACCCTAATACTTTTATGTACAGAATAATGAGGCGAATCAATCAGTGCAAAAAATCCATGGTTGTTTATAACGAAAAGTACATTGCAAATTGCACATTTTTGTTAAAAATAATCATGTGTTTTCTTTGTACCAGTTGATTCGCCTTATTATTCTGTGCGTAAAAGTATTAGGGTAAGATTATTGAGAAATAAATATTTTACGAGATACTTTATATTTTATATAAAAATATGTCACTTTTAGATATTAAATATCTCGTAAACGATGCAATTTTTGGCCATGTGACCCTTATAACTTTTTATGCAAAATGTTACAAGGAATCCATTTGTGTAAAACAATGAGAGTAGTTCCATTAAAAAAAATTGCGATGACCTTCAAATCTCCGAAGCATGTCTATTCAAGATCAAACTAATATATACCTATCTTTTTCGTCACTTCAAACCAATTTTTATATGAAGCATTTCTTCCTATCTCCAAAGCTGTGGGTTATTTAGGTGGCCGGTCTTAGGTGGATCACCCGTATAATTAGAAATTAAACCGATAAAAAGTTGCTACGTTTTTTGGTTTATATTATATAGTAACTGTGCTTATATATATATATATAATTGATTTTATATTCATTTCTAACAGGAAATTGACTATAGGAAATACGTCATATAGCGATGAGCAAAAGAACTATCGAAATAAATAGTATTCTATTTAAATGAATAAAAATGTAGATTCTGTTTGATTTCTGCTTCCAATCTGTTACCATATTACGCGCGCATACAGATTCTGCTACCAATCTGATATTATGTCATATTAGTAGATTCTGCTGTCAATCTACTGTCAGCTTTGTGAGCAGATTCTGCTCAGTTTTTTAACACTAATCTGTCGATTAAATCGGTAATCACTGCTTCTGTACTACTTATTATATTTAATACTTATTTCAGTTTAATACTTATTCTCTTTGCAGAATATTTTATGTCACATAACATAACTTCTTCGGGTGGAGTATTAGATATTACTTCATTATATTTTCCTAACGTATTGACTACGGTACTGTCCAAAATTTGAAGCTCAAACGGGACATTTCCATTATTGTATTGTGACATTTTTGGGGGTTTAGCCTGAACCCCATCCAAGTACATAATCTACATATACACATATATATAAATTATTTAATTTAATAAAGATTTACAAATATATGTATTTTTATACATATAATATTCTGAGAACATTAATAAAAGAATACTATATGATACAAAAAATAAAATAAAAAATATATCACATTAAGGGGTTACACTACCCAAGCGCGTCGAAAAAAATAAGCTTTTTCGTGAATTTTTTTCTTGAATTCTAGGTGGTGGATCAAAACAAAAATTTAGGGCTTTATTACACATATATTAAAGTTCTCAAAAATATTTTTTATTTATATATGTATAACAAAATGGCGTCGTGGCAGTATAAAAAACAAAAAAAAATTTTTTTGTAAGAGAAAAACGGTGTGCACCGTTGCAGTCCTGGTGTGCCATCTGGAACAAAAAAAAAATTTTTTCTTAATTTACAATAGTTTTTCCATAGAAGTACCGAGGATTTTTAATTTTGTTTAAAAATTCACAAATTTGTATGAGTTGAAATTTTTTTTTTATTTTTTAGCAAAAAAATCGACCTTAAATTGTTAACTGCAAACGTAATAATTTATCAATCATAAAAATCGTGTGTACTTCCACGGAAAATCTATTGTAAATTAAGAAAAAATTTTTTTTTTTGTTCCAGATGGCACACCAGGACTGCAACGGTGCACACCGTTTTTCTCTTACAAAAAAAATTTTTTTTGTTTTTTATACTGCCACGACGCCATTTTGTTATACATATATAAATAAAAAATATTTTTGAGAACTTTAATATATGTGTAATAAAGCCCTAAATTTTTGTTTTGATCCACCACCTAGAATTCAAGAAAAAAATTCACGAAAAAGCTTATTTTTTTCGACGCGCTTGGGTAGTGTAACCCCTTAAAAACTAATAAAAAATTAAAATTAACAATTTGATATATAAATAAAAATTTATACAAAAATTAATACAAATAAAAATTTTAAAAATTTGGCGTTGCTAAATTGCATATATTAACAAATATATTTAATTTAGACATAATGTGTATTATATATAATATATAATTTTAGTATCTTAAAGTTTGTTCTCTTATTATATACAGTGTGTTTTATTTTAATTTCCCCAGGTAAATATCTCGAAAAATACAAAAGATATTAAAAAATATTGCAAACAAAAGTTATAGGGTTTGAAAGGGGACATAAGAAGGTACCATTGGTTTGATCTCGAAATATGTTATAAAAGTCATATAAAGGTCACCGCCATGTTTTTAAATAGAACTACCATAATTGTTTTATGTAAATAAATTTCTTGTATGATTCTGCATAAAAATTTATAAGAGTAACATGGCCCAAAAATGCAACGTTTACGAGATATTTGATATCCAAGAAGCGGACATATAACATAAAATATAAGATAGCTCGTAAAATATTTATTTTTCAATAATTTTATGTTAATACTTTTATGCACAGAATAACAAGATAAATCGATTGATACAAAAAAAACGCATGATTGTTTATAATAAAAAATGTGTAATTTACAATGTACTTTTAACTCGTAAACGATGACATTTTAGGCCATGTTACTTTTATAAATTTTTATGAAGAATCTTACAAGAAATATATTTATATAAAACAATTATAGTAATTTCATTTTAAAAAATGACGGTGATCTTCATTTGATCTTGACAACGCAATCCGAAGTCAAACCAACGGTACCTTTTTAATATATCCCCCTTCGAATCCTACAACTTTTGTTTGAAATATTTTTCAGTATCTTTTGTATTTTTTGAGATATTACCTAAGGAAATTAAAATGAAACACTGTATAATAGTTATAAACTAAAAATTTGTGTATTAATATTTATATATTAATACTTTAATAGTAAGTATTAATAGTAGATGGTATATTAAATGATTCTAATGATAATATATACAACTTCCAGATTGTTGTGTTACAAACATTAATGCCGATATTGTAGAAGATATATATGGTGATTTAATACGCAATAAAGAATTTAATAAAATGACGAAATGTGCAATACTTTCTGCAAGAAATGTCGATGTTGATGAAATTAATAAAAGAGTTGTTGAATTATTAGATACGTTTGAAGAACGAATTTATACAAGTATAGATAATACTGAAAATTGTGATAATGGCGATTTTAGTGAAATTTTATTACCAGAATATTTAAATACTTTATCTCCGTCATGTCTTCCTCCTTATGAATTGCGTTTAAAACCGAATTGTATCATTATGTTGATTAGAAATCTTAGTATTAATGAAGGTCTTTGCAATGGCACTAGATTAATGATTATAGAACTTGCTGATCATTTATTGAAATGTAAAATTTTAACAGGCGATAAAGTAGGAGATATTGTTTTTTTGAATCGTATAACGCTATATTGCGAAAATATATATTCTTTTACTTTTAAAAGAAGACAGTTTCCAATAAATTTAGCTTATGACAATTAACAAATCACAGGGACAGACATTTGCCAAAGTAGGAATAGATCTTCGCAAAGATGTTTTTAATCATGGGCAACTTTATGTTGCCTTTTCACGAGTACGTTCTTGGCAAGCATTAAAAGTTAATCTTGGTAATCAACGCGAAAATAAACAAGTTAAAAATTATGTATATAAAGAAATATATGTTTGATCTCTCTTTTCCTGTAAATTTTTAAAAAAAGATTATACAGAATATCCCATTTTAATTGTCGCAGGCAAAATATCTCGAAAAATATGCAAGATACGAAAAAATGTTTTAAACAACAGTTATAGGGTTTGAAGGGAGACAGATAATGCTGATATTCATTTGATCTTTCAGTGATCTTGAAAACTTCTATTAAGTTAACTCTAAAATTTTAAATGAAACACTTTATTTTTGATTCCAGAATCTAATAACTGGTGTCAAGAGCTTTCCGAAACACTATAATAAAACATTTTTTCATGGAGTATTTTTCAAGTTATCATTATCCCTTATTTAACATATTTTGATATAAAATATAAAATATCTCGTAAAATATTTATTTTTCGATAATCTTACCCTAATACTTTTATGCACAGAATAATAAAACGAATTAATTGATGTAAAGCAAATGCTTAGTTGTCTTTAACACAAAATGTGTAATTTATAATGTACTTTTTGTTAAAAGTAACCATGTATTATCTTCATGATAACTTGAAAAATACTCAATGAAAAAATATTTTATTATAGTAATTTGGAAAGTTCTTGACACCAGCTATTAGATTAAAGATTGAGTATTTGACCAATCAGAAAGAAGCAAACAAATATTGCTTCTTATTGATTGACTAAATTCTCAATGTTTAATCTCAATCTACAATGCGTCGTCTGTAGCGGATTTTAGTTGACTGCGATGATGTGTCTTGTTTTTGTTACCCGAGCAACATAACAACAATTGCATCATCCTTAAGAGAGTCCTCGAACCACGTCATTGTTCTTTGCATATTATTCGTGTTATTAATACATATTAATTAATTGATTAATATATTACAATTAATTTAAATTATTGGTGAATTTCTTATAACTTGCAACTTAATTATGATTCTATTGTAGACCAGGTATTATAATGAAAAGCTCAATGGCGCGCGCGAAGTGCGCGCTTATAATGTTCTAGTATTCTGAAAAAATAATTCTCCAATGATTTTTCTCCAAGTTTATTTTCCTCTTTCTCTCTCTCTCTCCCCATATACATTCACGTAAAACGACTATTTTTGCCCAATTCTTTCCGTGGAAAGCAGCTTTTCATCGTGGGGGAGTATTATAAGCTCATGAACTCACTCCCCCGCGCGCGCAGGCGCTGACGCGAGCAATTCCGCTTGTTCAGCATTTACGCTTGTCCAGCTTCTCCGGTCTGAATCAGCTCGTAAAAGACCGCCGCGAAGTACGCTGGCGCGCGCGCACCTCCGCCGCGGAGTGCCCCCTGCCGCGATGGTAAGCTTACTTCATCGTACCGTTACACGGCTTTTTTTATGTTAGTGAAGACACGAGCGGTGTTCATTTCACAAGATGGACGTACGCTGGAAACATCCCTGGACGGCTATTGTCAGCGGTCCCACCGGCTGTGGTAAAACGGTCTTTGTAAAATCCTTTCTCAAATATTTACCCGAAATGGCCGATGTTTCTTTTGAAAGAGTCTTATTTTATTACGCCGAATGGCAAGACGCATATCGTCAACTACAATACATGTTTGCGAAAACAAAAGAGAAAGTGGGAGGACATGGAAGAGGGGAGGATAAAATAAAGAGAAATATAATCGAGTTTCGCGAAGGGCTACCGCAAACGGACGATTATTCTTACGATCCTCTCGCACCAAAATTGGTGATAATCGACGATCTTATGAGAGAATCATCCTCGTGCGACGTAATCGTGGATCTTTTTACAAAGGGTAGTCATCATAAAAATCTCAGTGTTATACTCATCACGCAAAATCTATTTCACCAGGGACGCGGACAGCGCGACATATCTCTTAATTCTAACTACATAGCCGTCTTCAAGAACCCGCGCGATCGCGCTCAAATTCGCCATCTCGCGCGACAAGTGTACCCCCATGACCCAAAGTTTCTAGAAGAAGCATACTTTGACGCAACCTCACGCCCTCACGGATATTTATTACTCGATCTGAAACAATCGACTCCGGACAAATATCGATTTCGGACAAACATCTTTCCCGACGATGCGTTGCATTACGTCTACGTACCGCGCAGATCATTCTCAAGCGTATAAAAAGTATGTACTTGCGTTCGCGTGACGTCAGTTGCGAGAGACTTTCACACGATAAAAGAAGCGGTAGCAGCGTCAGACAGTGCAACGAAAACCGCTAAACGTTCGATCGGAAAGAGAAATGTTTGTCTTCTAGAGGCATTGTGTCATCTGAACAAAAATCAACGCACCTCCTTCCTGCGAACCGCGGATAAAAAATTTATTCGCTGTATTTGCGAATGCGTTTTCAACACACTCAATGGTAACGTTGCGCTCGAACGACGCGAAAAAAATCGTCTGAGCAAATACAAAACGGCGCTGCGTCGTATCGCGTCAAAGCGTGGAAATTGGAAGAATAAAAAAAAGCTATTGGTACAACGAGGTGGATTCTTATCCTATATCATCGTTCCTTTATTAGAGGCCTTATTTTCGCGAATTATAGACAGGGCGACGGATTAAAACACAAGAGAGAAAATAATATTGAGCGTTATGGAAAGAGCGAAAAAAATGGTTTTAATTTCTACGGAAAATCTCGAGAGAATGCAGCGTCAATTACATCATCCGCAGCCGACTACCGACGGTGTACCTCTGGTGGAAAACACATCGGAGAACAACAAAAGCGCTAATAATAATAATTCCGTGCGAACTCCCGGGACCCCTTTATCCAGACTCGATGCGGAGTTGAGTCAAATTCTTAATTCACCCTATCCGAAGGATGAAGCCGAGAGATAGAAGATGTACAAAGAGGTTCTTTGGCGATATCTTCACTTTGTACGAGTAGCACGAGGACGACGAAATCAAGAGGACGACACGCGTAACGCCGAGGAAGAAGAAGAAGAAGAAAAAGACGAAAATGCGTTGGACACACGTGAAGGAGTACCGGCGCACTATCTCACGGGCTCATTCGTTCCGGACTCTAGTCGTACGAGAAGCTTCCCGAAAGAACACGACACAAGTCTCGAGGTGATGAAAAGCGTCGGAAGAATAGTGGAAAGCGTACCGAAATCTTACCGTGCCAAAGCTCGCTTACTAACAAAACACCTACTCGATAAAACATCGTCGAGTAGAATTAGTTGGGATGAGCAAGGAGTCGTGACTATAGACGGTAACGTCGTAAAAGATTCAAATATCTCAGACCTGATAAACGAGGCGATGCGCGATAGAAAAACCGTGAAAGCCGTGGGAAGAGTTCAGTTCGCGCGGTTACTTCACGACTTGAACATTCCCTCCACACTAGTGAGAAATAAAAAATTATTAGCAGTCGGTTCTTCGCAAAATATCGCGAAACTTAGCGGTCCTACGGCGAGTTCCACTCCTAAGAGAAACACGGATTCTCCGGTAGCGAGACGCCTGCTCGATTGGAATAAATTGGAATGACGGGTCTTGAAAAATTGTACTATGATCCCGCGCATTATGCCGGTTATTCGGCTGTCGATAATCTGTTTCGCGCGGCAAATTTATCCCGTAACAATGTCGTGCGATGGCTCGAAGCGCAAGATGCGTACACACTGCATCGTCCATTGCGACGGAAATTTCCACGAATGCATTACAACGTAACGAATATCGACGATCTGTGGGAGGCTGATTTGATCGAACTCCGAAATCTCAAAAGTTACAACGACGGATATGCGTATTTACTCGTGATTATCGATGTACTTAGTAAATACGTCTGGGTAGAACCATTGCGCGACAAGACGAGTAATTCCGTAATGGGAGCTTTCCAGTGCGTGCTCTCGAGAAGTAACGGACGCGTACCCGTATACCTACAAACGGACAAGGGTAAAGAATTTGTCGGGCGACCGCTACAAAAGCTTTTGGAAGAAAATGACATTTGTTTTCGCGTAGCCCGCAATCCGGATGTCAAAGCCGCCATCGTCGAGCGCTTTAACAGCGTTGAAAGAACGAATGTGGCGTTATTTTACGCATAAAAATACGCGACGCTACATCGATGTTTTGCAAAATATCGTAAACGCCTATAATCACACCCGTCATTCGAGCACCAGAATGCAACCGTATGTCGTTACGAGAGAAAATGCACGTATCGCGCGTGAAAATATAACGCGCCAATGGAGGAGCAACGACGACGAAGCGAACGAGAAACGTCGAAAGGCTAAATACCACGTCGGTGATCTCGTTCGTATCAGTAGAGCAAAAGTTGTCTTCGAGAAAGAATACGAGGCACGGTGGAGCGAGGAGATATTTCGAATTCACCGTATACTCGATTGGCGAAAACCACGTGTGTACGAGCTGTGCGATTTAGCGGAAGAAGTCATAGACGGCATTTTTTACGAACAAGAATTGGCTCGGGTTGAGAAAAACTTGCAGGAAGAGGAGTTTATCGTCGATCGTGTGATAAGAAGTCGGGGTCGCGGTAATAATAAACAGGTGCTGGTTAGCTGGCGTGGTTATCCCAGCAAGTTTGATTCTTGGATCCCTGCTTCGGGTTTAACCTCGCTTGTTCGAAATGAGGACGGATCAATTTCTCTTGATTCTTCCCAGCAATAGTAGTATGCGTTATTTTCCGGACAATGCAACCACTTCCTTCATTACAGAATTACCCCATCCTATACACTTACACGGCGAATGGGAAGTCGCGCTTAACGAGATCCAATTTCCCACTACTTTTTTACACATAAATCACGGTGAAAATGTCATTAGATTCGTCGATATTGAAAATGGTCGCGAGACGAGGAAAGGCGGGACGACGTTAACGTCGACGCAAGGAGTAATACCGAATGGTATTTACAAAAATATCGAGGAACTTATCTCTGCTATTAATTCGGCGTGCAAAAATGCAAATTCGCATATTAATTTGACACTAGAAGACGCTAGTGGTGGTAAAATCTTGTTCGAGATTACATGCGATGACCGGGTATGACGAATTCTATAGGCGCGTCGTCCGCGAGCGACGTTACGGGTTTGTAATAAATCCATTGCGAACTCTCGATGCTGGTTTGTGTGAGTGGTAAAGAAAAGAGATCGAGTTCACTTTTTAAACACTCGTTTGAATAAATGCAATCTGGTTCACCATATGAACGTTTCCGATAATCTTCTACGAATACTCGGTTGCGGTGGGGCCCTAACGACTAGTGAAATCGAATTCTATACAACACTTACTGCAACTAATCCTAATTCCAAAGATATTTTTACAGCACCTTTTATCAAACTCGGGTTTAAAAGAGAACAAAGAGGGCGCGCTGGAAATTTCTATACTCTCGAACCACACGGATTGCTGCGCGGTATTCCCGATAAACTCTTTGTTTATTGTGATATTTGTGAACCTTATATAACCGGCGATGTGCAAACTCCACTTCTTCGAATAGTACCGGTCGAGCTGCAGCATTACGGTCATTATTACGCGTACGGAGCGAATCAAGTGAAACATTTCTCCGTCCCGCATTATATACCATTACGACAAACGTATTTTCGTAGGATTGAAATAGATATAAAAGATCAATTCGGAAAAAGAATACCATTCCAATCGGGAACGCTGACGGTGACGTTGCACTTTAGACGTTTCCAGTAAGAAAAAATCAGTCGGAAAAGCCGCACGCTATGACTAGACCGGAGGACCATGAATATTACGATATACAAAACGGAGGTCGGAGTGAAGGAATCACACGAGTTTTCGTCGGAGCACCCTATCAACGAGGACACGGAATCGGTAGTTTTCTCGGAGGATTATTCAGGAGGGCGCTTCCTTATCTGAGTAAAGGTGTACGAGCGGTTGGTAAAGAAGCTTTACGCGCCGGCATTAGCGTGATGGAGGATGTTGAAAATAATACACCGTTCAAGGAGGCGGTCAAATCTCGTTTCAAGGAATCGAGTGGAAATCTCAAAAGAAAAGCCCAAGAAAAAATAACTAGCTTGATGAAGGGTACAGGTTATAAAGTATCAGCGAAAACAGCCGCGCTTCAATTTCCTTTCTTCAGTCACAAAAGACGCATCGCGGTGTCGTTCCTAAGTGTCGTCGTCCTCATCGTCAGACGAGCAAAAAGAAATCGTCGAAAAATAGCAGCGTGCGAAGAAAAATCACAAAGAAAAAAAAGACAACGAAAAAAAAGAAAATTCGCACAGCGGCTAGAAAGACCAACAGCAAAAAGCCATCCGGCACCACGAGGCGTCGTCGAGTCAAGAAACGTAGTGTAGCCGACATATTCTCTTAATCAGTGCGTGAATTAGGAATTTACGGAGCATGTCCTTTCTTCATACACATTCAAACGAGTGTTTAAAAAGTGAACTCGATCTCTTTTCTTTACCACTCACACAAACCAGCATCGAGAATTCGCAATGGATTTATTACAAACCCGTAACGTCGCTCGCGGACGACGCGCCTATAGAATTCGTCATACCCGGTCATGGAGAAGATTATCTAGATCTCACGCACACCATGCTGAGTCTTCGCGTACGCGTAGAATCTTCCCCCCTAGCAGGAGGTGGTACCGCCGTTGGCACCCCCGAATTCAAAGTAGGTCCTGTAAATCATTTACTGCATTCCATGTTCAACCAAATCGACATATATTTCAATCAAAAACTCGTGTCGCCCCCAAACAACGCTTACGCGTATCGGGCTTACATCGAGGCGTTATTAAATTATTCTTCACCCACAAAAAACTCCCATCTGACTTGCTGTCTGTGGGATATGGATACCCCAGGTTTAATGGACGCCCTCCTAGAGTCGCAAACCCCAAATCAGGCTCTCGTGAGACGCTCGCGTTACATTCGAGACGAACAGGCGCTAAATCTCATAGGCCATCTTCACTGCGACGTTTTCAACCAGGATAAATTCTTAATCAACGGGGTGGAAGTTAGAATGAGGCTCGTTCGCTCGAAAGATTCGTTTTGCCTTATGGAATATAATTCACTGTCAAAAATACGCCTTCTAGACGCTAGTCTGCTCGTTAGAAGAGCAAAGATAAGCCCTGGTGTGTTACTCTCGCATGCGAGAATGTTGAGTAAAACCACCGCCAAATATCCTCTCACAAAAGTCGAGGTTAAAACATTTACGATTCACGCTGGACTCGTAGGGGAATCGATAGATAATGTAATACTCGGACAACTGCCAAAACGTGTAATAGTCGGTTTTGTCGATAACAGAGCGTTTAATGGTGATAGAAAACTGAATCCGTTTAATTTCAAAAACTACGGTATAAATTTCTTTTCTCTGTATGCCGATGGTATGCAAATTCCCAGTAGACCGTTACAACCGAACTTCTCGAAAGACGAAGGCCTTTACGTCGAAGCCTACCACACGCTCTTCTCGGGAACCGGCATTCACTTCTTGAACGAGGGAAATTCTATAAGTAGAGAGGATTATGGCCAGGGCTACACTCTTTTCGCTTTCGATCTTACCCCCGACTTGTCCGCTCATTGCGCCGGACATTGGAATCTCGTGAAACATGGTAGTTTGCGATTAGAAGTGAAATTTGAAAAGGCGCTTACCGCGACCGTTAATTGTATCGTTTACGCAGAGTTCGATAACATTCTAGAAATAGACTCCTCTCGACAAGTTATCGTCGATTTTGCCGGTTAGACTTTTATAACGCCAAACCCCCGCCTCCCACCACTACTACTACACACATTTTTCCCTCACGTCTGTTTTCTTAAATGGCGTGTGAAGCAGCGGAAACAGATTCAGTCCTGTTCGAGACACGAACGTCGTCGCTTCGTTTGAAAATAAAGAGTGAGTACTTGGACATAACTATGGATATAGTCATTGATATACAGGGTTTCCGCGATGCCGCCAAGAAGTTTATTCCGAAAGAAGTAGCTGTCGTTGCGATTAACTCACCAATCATCGGACACTGGATTATGACGCCTCCCTATCCTTTTGACAATTTACCCGATAAATCGAGACGAGAAAACAACTGGCTTTCGCGAAATTATCACGGTATCGAGTGGTTCGATGGTGAAACTGATCTTAAATGTTTCGTAATACAACTACGTGAAATAACACGTCGAGCGCGCTACATCTATAGCAGGGGGCAGGAAAAGGCACACTATCTGAGGCGTCTACTTTCCAGAAACGTATATAATCTAGAAGGAATTTCTCCGGCATTTAAAAATTTACCAGAAGTCAAAGAGAGCGGACATCGGTGCTCTCACCACGGCTTTCGATTTTGCTCTACAGACAAGCTTCTTTGTGCGTTACGCAACGCTTGCAAATTGAAACGCTGGATAGTCACTCAAAACACTAGCAGCGGGTGTAGCATCGTTTGGAACTGCGATGATCTTTCTCATGAGAATTGGAGCGTAAGCGAAAAAACTGACAGTGCTGTTTTTATGAAAAAGAATAAAAATCTTGATATAATTCGCAATATCGAAGCGTGGCGTAACGCTACGGAAGAAGAAGAAGAAGAGAAGAATCAATCACTTTATTACATTGCAAAAGATACACCGTACGTAAAGAAAGAAGAAGAATATCCTACCGATAGCTACGCTCAACAAACCATCCCCGTTAACACACAATCATTCGAGAACGTCTACTCTTTGCGTAAGGAGGTAAACCCCTGCGACTCTACTATACAAATAATTCCTCGCACGCGAGCACCGTCTTGTTACGCGACAAATGAATTCGTTGGAAATCTTACACGCGTTGCATCGTCTCAATGTCAGATATGCGGGATCTATCCTGCCGACAGACTACCGAGGGTGTGGACGAGGTCGACAGCCATTGTCGCTAATACAGACGAACATGACCGCCCCGGAAGACACTGGGTCGCCTTTTACATCGACGAGCATGGTACCGGCACATATTTCGATAGTTACGGAATCCCGCCACACTCGGATCAACGATTTCATCTGCGACTTCGACGAAATTCCATCACGTATCGATGGAACATCGAGCAGCTACAAGGATTTTTTTCGCAAACATGCGGTCAATATTGTTGCGTGTTTCTTTACTATTTGTCTCTTGGTTACAGCCTTCAGCAATTTCTTCGTCTTTTCACCGATGATTATAACCAAAACGACAGACTGATAGTATGCTTATATCGCAAAATTTTTCTTTGCAAAAAGAATGAGCAAACGAAACTACCTACTAGTACTTGTTGTAATATTCAACGATGTATTTTTAAAAATTTTAAATAAAACATTTTTTTCATATATTTAACATTTCTGGATACGCGCTTTGAAATAATATTTTTAGAATGTATTCAGTAAGTCGAATAAAATATTTTTATATTTTGACTGTAATGTTCAATTATGTATTTTTAAAAAAAATTCCAAATAAACGATTTTGTATTTTATTTCTTGCATTCGTTTCCTTCCCCTTTTTGCATGTTCCTGCACGCTCCACTCGCCATCGTCAATTTTTACAGCACGCTCAATCTGCGAAAACGGGTGGCTGACGCTCACCCCGTTCACGCAATATCGCGCGCTCGACCCCTTAACCATCACACCAAATATCAAACTAAAAGTCGCATGATCATTCGTCGCTGCGACGTCATTCTTTTGTTCGCTATACGTGCCAGAGAGTCCGGGGTACCTCATATAGACGCGGTCCCAGTATAAATGCGCCCCTTCCCTTCGCAGACTAGAGGCGACTGTGTGACGTCGTTTGTTTACATGTCCCATACCTGCCAGAGAGTCCGGGGTACCTCATATAGACGCGGCCCCAGCACATATACATCCCTTCCCTTCGCAGACTAGAGGCGACTGTGTGATGTCGTTTGTTTACATGCTCCATACCTGCCAGAGAGTCCGGGGTACCTCGTATAGACGCGGCCCCAACATATATACATCCCTTCCCTTCGCAGACTAGAGGCGACTGTGTGACGTCGTTTGTTTACATGCTCCATACCTGCCAGAGAGTCCGGGGTACATCATATAGACGCGGTCCCAGCATATATACATCCCTTCCCTGCCAGGTCCCATAGCCATAAATATACGACACACCATTTTACTATCATTAGATGTATAGGTAGCCCAGCAGACTAGGACCAGGACTAGAAATCCAGCGATCCAGGTTCGAACCCAGCTTGGATTTTCTCAATTCCGAAAAATACTGGCCGGAGCACAGACTTTTGCATAAAGCATAACGCATAAGCATAAGGAAATTGATTGGTCCATTTCCTTATGCATTTGCTTATGCTTATATATAGACCAATCAATTTCCTTATGCTTATGCGTTATGCTTTATGTAAAAGTCTGTGCTCCGGCCTTAAAAATCACTTGTCAACAGCCGCCATCTTGTCAACAGCCGCCATCTTGTCAACAGCCGCCATCTTGTAGACGTCCGCCATGTTGGACCCACTGCCGCCATCTTTTCCCCCTCCCCTCCCTGTGACGTCATTTGTTTTGACGCCAGACCAAATGTAGGTCAGTGGGTCAAATATGGGGTAGGTGGTGGGGATTTGTTGTGACGCCCCATACCTGCCATATACTACTATTGTCAATGCCGGAAAATATCAAGTTGGCCGATCCGTTATTCGGCAATCCGAGCAACATAGATGCGCTCATAGGCGGAGAATTCTTTTTTCAATTGTTAGAAACCGGAAAAATTGAGCTCGGCGACGAATTACCTGTATTGCAAAATAGCAAACTCGATTGGATATTAGCAGGCTCAATACCAGATCATCTAGTTGCAAATCAATTAAGAAATTAATCATCATTAAATGTTCATACGTGTTTATTCTTGAAACAAAGCTCAATTAACGAAATAATGTTAAAATTTTGGGAATTAGAAGAATATCCGGTAGAAAAACGCGTTATGATGTCTATAGAAGAGCAAGCGTGTGAGGACTATTTCGTAAACACGATGAGTCGAGACTCGTCTGGTCGTTTCGTCGTGAGGTTGCCCTTCCGAGAAAACAGAGCGGAGCTCGGCGAATCGAAAGAAATAGCAATAAGACGATTGAAATATTTAAAACGCAAATTTCAAGTAAATCAAGAATTTTACGATTTTTATTCAAAATTTATGCAAGAATACATTCAACTAAATCATATGTCTAAAATAACCAAGGAAGCGAGCACTAGAACACCGATATATTTACCGCATCACGGTGTGTTACGCGAATCGAGCGTTACAACGAAACTACGCGTAGTATTCGATGGCTCTGCGAAAACCGCGTCTGTGTGGCATTTCATTAAACGACACATTAATGACCGGAGCAAATTTACAAGACAATATAATAAATATAATTTTGCGATTTAGATTACATGCGATTGCAATTGCTGCCGATTTGAAAAAAATGTATCGACAGGTTTTGATTGACGACCAAGATAGAGACTGTCAAAGAATTGTATGGCGATTTTCTACAAGCGAGCCTATAGAAGAATTTAGACTAAATACAGTAACATACGGACTAGCGTGTGCTCCGTTTTTGGCAATACGTTGCGTAAAACATTTGGCGAGTCATGCTGGCTATCAATTTAGTCAAGCATCACAAGTATTGTTAGATGATTTGTACGTCGACGATATTTTAACCGGAGTTGAGCGCAAGGACGATGCGATCAGTTTAATTTCGCAATTAAAAACATTATTGACTAGTGGCGGATTTGAGCCTCATAAGTGGCGCTCAAATTGCAAGGAAATTTTAAAGGAGTTAGAATTAGTCGAGCAAGTCGAGGAATTTACAACTGTAAAAATCAATACGAATAGTACAGATAACGTAAAAACATTGGGATTGAATTGGCATCCCGAGCGAGATACATTTGAATTCTCAATTCAATCCATAACGAGCGCTAGCAAAACAAAGCGAGAAGTGCTATCAGCAATCTCAAGATTGTTCGATCCGTTGGATCTAATTAGTCCCAATTTAATTAGAGCCAAGCTGATAATGCAAGGAACATGGGCAGCAGATCTGAAGTGGGATGACCCATTGACAAGCGAGCTTCAGCAGGCATGGAGCGCGTACGCAGAGGAATTAAAAACCGTAAACACTATCGAAATTCCTCGGAGAGTTATTTCAGGTACAGCGACTCGATTCTATTTACACGCCTTTTGCGACGCATCATTAAGAGCGTATGGAGCGTGCGTTTATTTGCAAACCGCGGACAAGGATAACAATTTCTGCTCTGCATTACTTTGTTCAAAATCACGAGTGGCACCAATAAAAAATAAAACAATTACTTTACCTAAACTCGAGCTTTGCGGTGCTATTGTGCTAGTAAGATTGTTGAAAAATGTTAAAGAAGCACTTAAAATCGAATTCGACGGAATATACGCATGGAGCGATTCTACCATTGCATTAGCATGGATATCGGGTGATCCATCGCGCCAAAAAAATTTGTATCGAACAGAACTGCGGAAATCCAGTCAATTATTCCGTCAAATTGTTGGTATCATGTGAGGAGCGAGGACAATTCTGCCGACTTGATTTCGCGCGGAGCTAGTCTTGAAAATTTGCAAAGATGTAAAATTTGGTGGGAAGGCCCCAAGTGGCTGGCGAAAATTAACGACCGTTTATCGATTAAAACGCGATTGACTAATTTCTCACAAGAAGAGATAAACACAATAAAATCCGAGCAAAAAACAGAGTTACGAGTATTTTCGAACGTCAAAAATTTAAATCAAACAATTTTAAATCTATTAAACAATTATTCGTCATTATCAAGGCTCGAACGTATTTTAGCATGGACTTTTCGATTTATATTTAATTGTAAATTAATTCAAGAGAAACGTAACTACAATAATCTTTCGATTGACGAAATTCATAAGGTGAATCAATTATTAATTAGTAAAACTCAAGAGATTCATTTCTCATACGAAATAGCGGATCTCAAGGCAAAAAGACAAATCAGATCGACCAGTAAATTGTTGTCGCTCAGTCCATTCATAGACAAATTAGGACTCCTCAGGGTGGGCGGCAGAATTCAGAACTCGTTAGCAAGGTTCGACAAAAAACATCCGATTCTGTTGCCTTACGAAGGCAAGCTTACTCGATTGTTGTTTGAGCGAGAGCATCGCAGACTGCTGCACGCCGGCCCTCAGGCAACATTGTATGCAATCCGCGAGCGATATTGGCCGATTAAGGGAAAGAACTTGGCGAGAAAGACTGTACATGACTGCATGACTTGCTTCCGCAACAATCCAAAACCATTGTCACAAGCAATGGGACAGTTGCCGGCGGATCGAGTCATCCCGAAGCGTCCATTTGTTATAACGGGAATAGATTTTGCCGGACCAGTCGTAACATTAGTTAATCGAGGACGCGGCAGAAAAACCAATAAATCATACATATCATTGTTCGTTTGCTTTTCAATGAAAGCAATACATCTAGAAGCAGTCAGCGAGCTAAGCTCGAACTCATTTATCGCGGCGCTTAGACGTTTCGTAGAACATCGAGGCTGTCCACAGCGTATTTTCTGCGACAATGCAACTAATTTTGTCGGGGCACGAAACAAACTCTGCGAAATGCGACAGTTTATTAAAGAAGGTGCCAAGGTCGTAAACGATGAATTCTGTATTCCTAACAATATCGATTGGAAATTCATTCCACCAGCGTCACCTCATATGGGGGGTCTGTGGGAGGCAGGTGTAAAATCTTGCAAATTTCATTTAAAACGCGTAATAGGTCAAAATCTTTTGACATTCGAGGAACTTGCCACAGTTTTGATACAGATTGAAGCGTGTTTAAACTCACGTCCAATATGCCAATTGCCATCTACTCCCGCAGACTTACAACCATTGACACCTGGTCATTTTCTCATTGGCGAATCATTGACAACCATTCCGGAAACGGATTTAAGCGACGTGCCGATCAAAAGACTTGACCGCTGGCAATTAGTGCAAAGAATGACGCAGGATTTTTGGCGTCGTTGGAACAGGGAATACTTGACATCATTACAAAGTAAAACTAAATGGAGGATCGAGAAATCTAATTTAGCAATCGATGATATTGTTCTAATTTAAGATAATAATGTACCGCCTGTAAAATGGAAACTAGGTAAAGTCATCGAAACTCATATGGGTACAGATAACAAAGTGCGCGTCGTTACACTGAAAACCGCGAATGGAACTTGTAAAAGAGCAATTAACAAACTATGTAAACTCCCGACGACTGATTAGCATGAATGTACGACTATGTAAAAATTAATTGATATTAATTGGTGGGCGGGATGTATAGAACCGTATGGGCATAGGTCCAGATACAGCTGCGAAGCGAGCGCCTGAGCCGTCGCGCAAGCGTATTAAAATTTGAGAAAAATCCTCAAGAGGGGAACGATGGTCTCATTATAAAAAGCGAGAGATTATCGAAAACTGCAGTCATTTTTGTAAGACTTACAGTCAATCAGATCTCTATTAGCGTCAATTTGAGTCTTACAGATTCACATAGTTATTCAGATAGATAGTAGAATTCACGTAGTTGTAATAAGTGTTAAAGTAAAGTAAGATCAAAATCAATCACATCGTTCTACTTATTTACCACGACCAACATATTTCTCAAACTATTCGTCTGAAATCCAACAGAATATATACTTATAATTATGTAACATACTGTTTATTGTTTTTTGTGTTTGTATAATTGTTATATAAATATTATTTTATTAACTTTATTAACGTTTTAGGAAATCTATCGATAAAAAGCGTTCCTTTCTCTCGATCTCAAAAGCTAAAGTTTAATTTTACAGATATTGAAAATATGTACCAAACATATTTTTAAAAGTTAAAACAATGAAATTATATAATTAATTTAAAGTACAGATAATAAAATTCTAGATTCCAAAGTGTATAGACTCTTTGTATTAGTACCGTTTTTATTATATTGCGAATATTTTCTATGCTTTCAAATAAAATATTTGCATTTATTTGCGAATTCGTACACATTAGGCTCGATTAATTAACTACTTTTATTCATTATTGTGTACTCTGTACTATTGATTTTAGAGATGCTATAGAAATGCCATAGTATCATGAATTATCTGCATAATACATACAAAAAGTATGAGCATAGAAGTTATAATTATTTATTATTATTACATACTTAGTTAACAATAATTTTAACATTAAATGTTTTTTTTATGTAAAAGTATTGTTGCTTTTTCTATAGTGTTGCAGTATGAAATATGTAAAAAAGAAAGAAAAAAACCGCAATACATATATTAAAAAGACAAAGAATGCGCTGTTTAATATTTTACTTTAGTCATTTCATCGTTTTCTCGTTTCTTTACAATGGTAATTGTTATTGCAATGAAAATAAACTACAATCGGTATGTTTGCTCTCGCATCTGTCGCTATTTGCTTCGAATTCCTCTACAGACGATAGCCACGCAGTAATTCCATGTATGTGATTTTGCGATTTATTATTAAGGGAGTTTTGTACCGTTCTTATGACAAAAAATGATTATATTACACGTCTCGTTCTCGATGATGATAATATGTAGTATGGCTTGCCATGCTTAGCTCCACAACATTTAGAGTATAACTCTAAGAGAATTTGAATAGCGCGGTTAGGTCAGTTGGTGGCGCTTCCCGCTTCCGTTCGTCATATTGTTTTGTTGTGTAAAGCTTCACACAGTTTTGTTGTATTACTTTCACACAATTAATAAAAGTTTTCATCCTTTCATGATGAGAAAGGATAGAAAAAGGAAACATTCACGCTTTAAATCAAGAGATCGCTATAGAAGTCGTGACAACGCTGATGAAAAGCTGCAAAAAATGCAGAATCAGTTGGATAACCTCGCAAACCAGCTATGTCTGTTGACTCAAAAATCAACAGAAACTGATAATAAATCAGTAGATCTGGTTATAGATGAGCATGAGTTTACAACCAGAGGTAGGTAAAATAGGTTTTCCCCTTCCTTTTTTGATTATTCCATACGAATATCAAAAAATTTCTTGTCAGGTCCACACGACACTGACAAGGGTGCATTGTTGCGAAAAATTCAATAAGAATACTTTCGTAAATCATAATAAGTGAGCACCATCACGTCAATCATGCTCATCTTAGATTCCCCCTTTCTTTCTTTATCTTTCAGACACTGAAAATAAAGAAAATTTTCCCATTTTGGCTAATAAAGCCTCAGCAGAGTCTGAAATACCATCCACATCCGATGACAAACCATCTATTTCAAAAGAGATGTTGGATATTTTGGGGCAAGATCTTTCTGATACTAAGGAAATTCCTGTCACATTTAATCATGAATTAAAGGTTAGATGGGAAAAATGGATAAAGGAAGGTTTTCCCGAGGAGGAAAAGAAGAAAAATCTTGAAAAATATCCACGGAAAAAAGATTTGTTCGTGGAACCTCCCAAAATCAATCTTGAAATAATTCCTGTAATGTTAGAAATTGCGAAAAAACGCGATGGACATTTTACAGAAACCCAAAATTCAGTGGGTTCTGCCCTATCGGCTCTAGGTGCGGCAATCTCTATGATTCTATCTGAATCTGAAGATGGAATTGATCAGGAAACTCTCATGACATACCTTTGTGATGCTGGAAAATTAATATCAGATGTTTTTCACCAACATTCAGTGGCTAGAAAATCATTTATCACTCCTCTCCTGAATAAATCAGTCAAACCAGTGATGGATGCAACTAAGCCAGATGAGTGGCTTTATGGCAACAAATTTGCTGAGCAAATCAAAGAGGCTAAAACAGTCGAAAAGGCCTGTTCCAGCATTAAAGCATCTGAAAAATCAAAGAACACCACTCAGAAGGTTAGTCAGGGAAACTTGAAGAACCCACCTGCGAGATACAGGCAGGTGGGTTCAATATCAAAGACGGCAACTTCAGTTCAAACAGAGAAACACAAAGTACAACCAGAAACCATCAGAGAACTCGAGTCGCAAGACGACTCAATCAGCGTCGAAGAAGTAAATGAGGTATCGGATATTGCAGGTCGCCTAAAACTATTCTATAATAAATGGACTAGAATTACCAATGATAAATACATTCTTAAATGTTTGCAAGGCTATAGGATACCCTTTAAGGAGCCACCTCATCAAATTTCTCCTTACAAAGAACCTCTTCGGTTGAATAATGAATTAAAGATAATTCAATTAGAAATCAAAAGATTATTAGCTAAAAAAGCAATTGAAATATGTGAAAAATCCAAGGATCAATTTATTTCTCCTTATTTCTTAGTTCCGAAACCAGATGGTTCCAATAGGTTTATTTTAAATCTAAGGGATCTAAATTTCTTTGTCACTCAAACACATTTCAAAATGGAAGATATACGTACAGCAAAAGCGTTATTAAATCCAGGCGAATATATGGCATCAATAGATATTAAGGATGCATATTTCTTAATTCCAATTCATAAGGATTATCGAAAATTTTTAAGATTTCGTTTTCAAGATAGTATTTTTCAGTTTACATGTTTACCTTTTGGTCTTTGCACTAGTCCATATATCTACACTAAGATCATGAAACCTGTTATCAACGAATTAAGAACACGGGGTATTTTGTCTATAATTTACATAAATGATCTACTCTTCAATAACAATTCTTTTCAGTCATGTTTAAGTAACATTAATGACGCAATAAAGCTGTTGAAACAACTAGGTTTTATAATAAACTATAAAAAGAGTGCGTTGATACCAAATAAAAAATGCAAATATTTGGGTTTTATAATAAATTCCGTGGATTATACTTTAGAGTTACCAGACAAGAAAAGGTTACAAATAATAAATTTATGTAAAAGTTTTGAAGAAGGAAAATATTATAAAATTCGTGAAGTGGCAAAATTACTAGGTATCCTAACTGCTGCATGTCCGGCTGTAGCGTACAGTTCTACCTATTGCAAAAGACTAGAAAGGAAAAATTTTTGTCTTTACTCATAAATAATAATAACTATGAGGGTAGAATGTTAATATACAAAAGTATGAAAGTTGATTTAGACTGGTGGCAACACAATGCTATGATTAGTTCCAATCCCATTAGACTAAACAGATTTAAAACTGTAATATCATCGGATGCGTCTCTAACAGGATGGGGTGCTCACCATGAGGGAGTATATGCTCATGATCAATGGACAAATGTAGAAAAGAAATTTAATATAAATTATCTTGAATTACTAGCAGCATTTTTTGCCCTAAAATGTTTTGCATCACATTTATATAATTGCGAAATTTTTTTAAGAATAGACAATACTTCTGCAATAGCCTATATCAACAGGGCTGGTGGTGTTCAATTCCCTCATCTAAGTGACTTATTTCGCCAAATATGGCAGTGGTGCAAAAACAAAAAATTATGGATTTTTGCTTCATATATCCCGTCAAAATCAAATGTAGAAGCAGATTATGCGTCTCGCATTACTAACATAGATACAGAATGGGAACTCAATGATAAATTCTTCATAAAAATTCTTAAAGCATTCTTTGGACCTTTCTCAATTGATTTATTCGATTCAAGATTGAACAAAAAATGCAAGAGATTCTGTTCACGTTTTCCAAATCCTGATTCTACAGCAGTAGATGCATTCACAATTTCATGGAAAAATGAAAATTTTTACGCATTTCCGCCTTTTGCACTCATCTTAAGATCATTAAGAAAAATTTTATCTGACAAAGCAAGGGGAATACTTATTGTACCTCGATGGCCAGCCCAACCGTGGTACCCCCTGTTTATGTCCATGCTCATTGAACCCCCGTTATATTTAAATCCAAATGAGAATCTCTTACTATCTCCTTGCAGAAAGAAGAAACATCCGCTGGCTGCGAACCTTTCGTTGATGGTAGGCAATTTATCAGGCGTGCCTTTATGACAAGGGGACTAGATGACCCTTCAGCTGATATTTTGATTAATTCCATCACAGAATCCACCCTCAAACAATATTAAAGCCCTTTGAGGAGTTGGTATAATTTTACTACAGAAAAACGGTTGGATATGTATAATGCTAGGTCTTCAGACATTATCAAATTCTTAACGCACCTATTCAAAAACGGTGCCAGCTATGGCACTTTAAATTCAGCTCGTTCAGCTATTGCCCTCATTTCTACTAACAATATTCATCAAGATGGTCTCATATCAAGGTTTTTGAAGGGAGCATTTAAAGAGTGACCCACAAAACCCAAATATGATACTATTTGGGATACATCACTTGTTCTCTCCTTCTTAGAAAAATTGCATCCTATCAATCAATTAAAATTGAAGGAAGCAGTAGAAAAAGTAGCCACACTACTAGCAATAATGACGGCTCACCGTTTACAAACTCTAGCTTCTATTCGGATGACCAACATCAAAATATCAGAGACGGAAATAACTATCAAGATCACAGATCTCTTAAAAACATCAAAACCCGGGTCCCTTCAACCAGAATTGCGTTTACCGTTTTTTAAAGAAAAACCCTCTCTATGTGTAGCATCAGCAGTTATGGATTATATAGAAATAACAAGAAAGTTAAGGACAAGAGAAAATAAAAAATTATTCATCTCTACAGTAAAACCACATAATGATGCATCAGCCCAAACGTTAGAACACTGGATAAAATCCTTATTATCCAAGGCGGGTATAGATACTAGCTAATTTACAGCCTATAGCACGAGACATGCATCTGTTTCAGCGGCATTCCAAAAGGGAGTAAGCATCGATACGATTAGACGAACAGCAGGTTGGACTGCTGGTTCACAAATGTTCGCAAAATTTTACAATAAATCCATTGTAAAGTCAAAAAGTGAATTTGCGAGTGCAATACTGAAAAAATAAAAACTTTTTTGTAATTTCTTGTTAATATTAACAAAATAAATAAATAAGTAAAAAAAAAAAAAAAGATATGTACAATGAAAGAGTCATTTCGTACTCTAAAGATCTACATATTATCATCATCGAGAACGAGACGTGTAATATAATTGACCGATCAAACGAGCCCGCCGAAGGCGGGCAAAGTTCGATCGAAATTATATGAAACGTCTCGTTCGAAGATGATGATCTTCCCACCCTCTCACCATCCCCCCCCCCAAAAAAAAAAAAAAAAAATCAATTTGTTTTTCTCAATGAGTCTTTTCTTTTTCTTTTTCTCCTCAAATCTCAAAAAAATATGACGAACGGAAGCGGGAAGCGCCACCAACTGGCCTAACCGCGCTATTCAAATTCTTTGTTATGCTCTAAATGTTGTAGAGCTAAGCATGGCAAGCCATACTACATATTATCATCATCTTCGAACGAGACGTTTCATATAATTTCGATCGAATTTCGCCCGCCTTCGGCGGGCTCGTTTGATCGGTCAATTTACATAACAGTAATCTAATGCAAGCGGAATCGGAACTACACATACTCGCTATCAGTTGATTCGGTAGATTCGGATCCTTCGTTTGATCAACCAAGTTTCGGATCTAAACATGATAAGTACAACTGTGTACTTTTAATACATTTTCTGTTTATGCGTGGATATTCAAAAAAATTAATTTTCAAAAATTAATTGACAAATTGTAAATTTACAAGTTTTGATTAATTTCGAATTTGATGTGCAACTATCAGGCAATATGATTTTAATTGTAAATTAATTTGAAGAAATTCATATCTAATTGAAAAATTAAATAAATTAAATGAACTATTTAAGCATATTTGAATCAAAATTAAAATCGTATATATTTCATATTGACAACTTACTTTTTCATTTTTATTGTCCAAAATAAATTTCAAGGGATCCCAAGCTAGATCTTTGTCAGCAATATTTCAAGCATTATTGTTTTGCGGCAATTTCAATCCAAAGAGCGAACTTATCTGTTAAAAAAAATTATTTAAATGTGCAGAGTTTTACAAGAATAAAAAATCTGAATAATTTCTAATGTGCATATCTATACGTAAATTATTTACCATTTGGGCAAGAAATATGACGCTGTTAACTTGCTGTGCACTTGCTGCGACTTTAGATGAATCAAGTCCGAAAAGTCGAAAGAATGCAGAAACGAGATTTGAAGGGCCAAATGGTTGCTTTGCCTCATTACTCCCGTCTTCTCCTCATCTCTCTTTATGACCTAGACTCTTATGCCCTAACTAGACCGGAAGATGATCCTACTTGTGGCTCATTCGAGTGCATAGTTTGACAGACCGACCGAATCGATTTAATTGGATGAAAAAAATTATTTGATATGGTTAATACGATTGGAAGTTAACTTCAATATAATTTTAACCTGTCAAACTATGCACTCAGATAAGCCACAAGTAGGATCATCCTCCGGTCTAGTTAGGGCATTAGATACTAGATCGGCAATATCCATAGCTGTTTCCAAATAGTTAGTGGCGTACTGCAATCCTGATTTTATCTTATCTAGAACATCTAAAATTAAAAAAAATGCAATTATTCTTTTTTTCCTGGATAAACAATCATGTTCAAAGACAGAATCGATAAACTAAAATCACTGAAAAACTGAATTATTTCATAAATAAAACCAGATAAATAGGCAAACGTAGGTCTCGTTCGAAAGGTCTTGAAAAGCCTTATAGAGTGAGAAAGAACCGTTTCCAACTTAAATCACGTTCGACGGACGAATCTTTCAAACTAAAGTTGATAATTAACCGATTACCATTATCACTTACTGGTTATCAATTATAATATAATAGCAAAGTTTCAATACACGCGTAAAAGATAAACTTCGTAAAAGAAAAACAGGCTTACTTTCGGTCTTTGCGAGCTGTACACCGTCAAATATAGTTATTCAAAAGACGCAAAACAGGAGACAAGAGGAAACACTGGACATTTCGTCAAATCAAACTGTCCCACGGCACTAAGACTGTTGAGGATCTTCGTAAAACAGGATCATAACGGATGTTTTGCGTTAACTGTGCGTTTATTTCCATTCCGTTGCGTCTCCGACGGAAGAAAATGCGAATGTCATTCTTCTTGCTTTGCCAGCAAAGCGCGAGATGTGGCAACCGTGTTTCGCAGCGCGATTTAGTCGTATTCCTATTAGAAGTAGTAAAAAGAATTATTAAAGTGGCAAAGGTGCTGGAAGTAACATCTCAAATTCGCGTAGCTATCGTCGTTATCGTTAAAAGAATCTATTCAAAAGGCATTTGACATATCAAACGGAAGTTCCTTGGCTTATTCTTATAAGTATATATTGAAAATTGAATTTTAACATTTTGCGATACTTAAAACATGTTACGTTGTATATTAATCACTAAAAACTTCAGAACTCCAACTATGTATCGCAATATATTAGTGTTGTGTGCATTTTGCATTTTAAAAGTGGCATTCGAAGATCAGTCATCTTTATATCTGAATGAAATTCGCAGCTTAAGCGAATTACCAATGGACAAACTCATTCAAATTAAATCTTCTCTTGCAAGCAAAAATGGTAAATCATTGTAAATCTTTTATTATATATAATACTCTTTACTTGGTCCTCTTATGGGGTTCCAAGAACTTTCGTCAGTTTCTCAAATTTGCTAATGTATATTTATGTTTACTAATACTTTACTATTCATCACGTGAGCACACATAAATCTAGCTTGATATACATTTTTTATTTCTATCTTTAATCTACGAAAATAATTCAATGCTTCAATATCTGAAAAAGACTTACGTTGTATTCTGCCGCAAATCGACGCGTTATTTCATAGTTACCTAACTCTTTCCAATGTTGAGAAACCAAACTGAAAGAAAGTAAAGACCTTTCGAGCTTACTCAAAATTAAAGTATCGAGCTTTCTCAAAATTATGCTCGCAACTTCTGGTGGTAGTTGGGAAATGTAGTCCACATCATCATCTCCTGCCATCGCTTATGCAAGAAAAGCTAATGCTCTTTACTGTGCAGTAGCGATGGCACTTTTGGCATGACTGCTGCATTATCGCATTATTTATAGTAAATGCCCCACCACGTCTTATGGAAAAATCTATTAAAATTAGTGGTGGGGGGAACAAGAACAAATCAAATGTTATAAAAGAGGAGGAGGGGAGGGAGTAGGGTGAAAAAGAGAGGAGAAGAAGAAAGAAAGTTGGAAATATTATACATTTTATTTTAACTGTTATTATACATTATGTATATATCGTTATACTTATTCTCTCAGAGTTTTCTAAATTTTTATATTTATTTCTATATTTATAGATATCACTGACGAAAATGAAAACGACGATATGAACGCGTCTAGCAAGAAATTACCGCTAACGCTGCCAATGGCACTGCCATTGAGAAGAAGTGGCAAGAAGCCTACACGACAATACGGGGACCATAACGATGAAAAAGACAAAGACACGAAGATTTCAAAAATTTTCCAACTGGCAATAACTGCTCTCTCATTTCTCGCATTCGGCAGCTATCTTCTTACACTTATAATAATAGCAATTCGTCGTAATTCGGCCAATGGTGGCAACGGAAATGTTCTGATATTTTCGGTAATAATTGTGCTTACGACAAAATTTCTCTATGTTCAATGTACTTTTGCGGCTGCAAAATTTATTTAATGTAAATATATAAAACTTTGTGTTTTCTAATAGACTAAAACTTTTAATTCTCACGGTCAATCAATGCGTGCGTAGACTCTTGAAGATCTTTTTCCGAAATTCTTGTTATGGCTTGAATAGCTAGGATATCATCGTAGCGAATTCTTATTATCAAAATTCTAAGTTTAAAAAATAGAAAGCAGTCGCATACAAGAAGTCAAATGACAAATATTACAAGTAAGTAAATACATATAATTATTTTTCTTCTAGAATCTGCAAAATCTACAGAAATCGAACCGTCCTAAGCGAATATTTTAATATTCGATTCGATGGAAAATAATTTAGTAACAGAGACTCTACGAAGGAATGATTATGCTTTCAAGAAGTTACGCCTTGTACAATTGAACTAAAACAGCAAATATTTCATGATCCAATAAAACATACAATTTTAATGTAAACTATATGATCAATTAAATTAATAAAAATTTATTTTTGAATATTTTAGAATTAATTATTGATCGCCACAAAGCCAGCATGTAGATAACGTAGTCAAGATAACGTAGTCAAATATTACTTTCTGGATAATTGTAGTAAATATTGCGCACTGAAATAATTGAACAAATTTAAAAAAAAAGTTTTTTTTTGTCTGATATTTGCAGTTTGATTACTCATCCCACAAATCTGACAGACTCTTGAAAATCCTAAAACCTAATAAAATCGAATAGAAAACCGCGATGTATACGAAAACTGTATACTTCAAAAATATATTAAATAATATAAAGCGTATAGTCATTAATGCTTTATACTAATTGTTATATGAGTAACAGTACAAATTTACGTTACATTGTATAGTCTGTTGTTAGAAATCTAGATCATTAAAAAGCCAGATCATTATCAAGAGTCCACCGAAATCATCGCAAGCTTAGAGACATTAAATTCAGAAATACGAGAGATTTGGGACGTTTTAAACAAACGTCAAGATAGCAACATACCTCCGACTCTTATGTACTTGTTGGGTCGGGATTATGCTTAAGAATCCACCCGATTACCTGAATAAACTTTTATTCTTAAAAAAATGCTTTTATAAAGACACACACTGAAGATGTGCTCGTCTCGCAAGCTTCTCTTACACACACGCGCTCGGTGCGGTCACCTTTCGTAACTATATAAAACAAACGCCTATCGCCACGGCGCGTTAATCAAATTCTTACAACGCCATAAATAAAGAACCCGTAACATATGATAATCATTCGCGATATAAAAATGCAAACTAAAGTTATAACTCCTAAGCGGCGCGTACACTAAAGTTATAACTCCTAAGCGGCGCGTACACTAAAGTTATAACTCCTAAGCGGCGCGTACACCGGCGAGCTTGAAAGACTCGACTTTCAATATCAGTTTTACTAAAACGTATCTATCGGCATCACGCAAATCTTTGGCAATGTTCTTTGGATTATTCCGCCTTGAGTCTTTAGAGTCACAGTACGAATCAAACCATCCTTTCCCGGATGGACGTCGATTATCCTTCCCAAACTCCACTTGAGAGGAGGCGTACTCTCACGAATTAAGACCAGTGCTCCAACCTTGATCTCTTCATTGACCTTTTTGGTCTTCCATTTCGTTCGTTGTTGTAATTGAGCGAGATATTCTCTGGACCAGCGATGCCAAAAATCTTGCTGCATTTTAGTCAACAACTCGTAACGATTTAAACGATTCAACGCTACGTTGGAAATGTCTTCTTCAGGAAGCGATGTTAACGATGAGCCTACTAAAAAATGCCCCGGCGTGAGCACTTCAAAATTGCAAGGATCGGAAGATAAGGGACTTAAGGGCCGTGAATTCAAACAAGCCTCTATCTGGCAAAATACTGTACATAGTTCTTCGAAACTGAGGCTAGTTTCTCCAATCACCGCCTTTGCGTGTGTTTTGGCCGATTTTACTGCTGACTCCCATAATCCGCCTACATGTGGTAAATGAGGTGGAATAAATTTCCACTCTATACTTTGGTCTGCAGAGAATCTAACTATCTCTTCCTGATGAGTCGCGCCTTTTATTAGATTGCCGAGTTGCTGTAAAGTATTGTTAGCGCCCACAAAATTTGTGCCATTGTCCGAAATAATAGTCTTACATCGACCTCGCCGAGATATAAATCTTTTCAACGCGTTCAGAAATCCCGCTGTAGTAAGGTCAGATACTATTTCAAAATGAACCGCTTTAGTTGCAAGACAAATGGATAAGCACAAATATGCCTTTGATGTCTTATTCCGTGATATCTTGATTGTGTACGGTCCTGCATAATCAACGCCAACATTTGAGAAAGGTCTACTCGGGGTTATTCTCTCAGCAGGTAAGTTGCCCATTAATTGTGTTGGGCTTATCGGTTGTCGCCTAAAACAAGTAACGCATTTCCTTAATACGCTACGAATTGCACTTCTAGCCGCTATTATCCAATATTGCTCTCGGATCGCAGCCAATAGTGCTAAGGATCCTGCGTGTAAGTCTCGATGATGAAAATGTAATATGATTAATTTCGTCAACGGATGTTTTTGTGGTAGAACCATTGGAAAACGCCTTTTGTAAGGAAGTGGTGCGTTTTGTAACCGTCCACCCACTCTTACAATATCATCCTCATCGATAAAAGGATGAAGATCCAATAGATTGCTTCTTGAAGAGACGGTACTCGTACTTCTCAGATCGTTGATTTCTTGAGGAAATGCCTGCTGTTGCGCCAGCATGACGAGGGCCTTCATGGAGTGCTGCAATTCTTCAACTGTTAAGTCTCCAATTTGCCGTTCCCCTCTTGCATTAGCGGCCTTCGCGTTAGTTTGGAATCGGAATACATATGCGACTATTCGTTGTAACTTCCGCAACGATGAGTATTTAAGGAACAGCTCGTAACTAATCGGCACAACTGGAAATGCTAATGAGTACGCCTTGGTTTCTGGTATCTCATGAACCGGCGGGTAAGACGATATTGGCCACAATTCTTCGTCCTTCTTCAGCCACTCGGGGCCATACCACCAAATGGAGGCGTTGATTAATTGCTGAGGATCACTTCCGCGTGAGATAATATCCGCTGGGTTGTGTTCTGATCTCACATGCCTCCAATGATTCTTCTCAGTGGCATCTTGTATTTCCGACACTCGATTACGAACAAACTCTTTCCACTGATAAGGTTGCCCTCTTATCCACGAAAGTGCTACACTGGAATCGCACCAGAAAATCTCACGATGAATTTCGATGGTTAGGGCCGTTTTCATTTTTTTATATAATCGTGACAGTAGTAGAGCGCCACATAATTCCAAACGAGGCAACGTGATAGCTTTTAACGGGGCGACTCGTGACTTCGCGCACAACAATCGCACGCTGGTGGCACCTAAAGGTTCCGTTGATTTTAAATATATGCAGGCTCCATATGCTGACATGGAAGCATCGCAAAATCCATGTAACTCGACACGTATCGGATTATTGCATAATACATGCCGAGGTATCTTGATCTCATTTATTCGTGCAAAGTTCTGTTTATACTTCATCCACTTCGTGTGAAGATTCATGGGGAGTCCTTCGTCCCATCCCACTTTTAATTGCCACAACTGTTGGATGATAATTTTTGCCTTGATCGTTGTCGGTCCTATGAGACCCAGAGGATCAAATAATTGTGCCACGAATGACAGAATAGTCCGTTTCGTGGGTCTTTGCTCCTGTCCTGTTAAATGGATTTTGTAAACTAGCTGATCGTTATCTGCGCTCCATCGTAATCCAAGAATTTTGGTTTCTTCGCCTATCGCATAAGTAGTCGATCGATCGTAGTTCTCGCCTTACACTATTTCGCGTGAGTTTGATTTCCACTTTCTCAAAGGGAATAGTGCTGATTGCAAAATCTCTGTTATTTCGTTCTTTCTTTGCAGAAGCTCCATGACCGAAGATCCTCCAGTTATGAGGTCGTCTACGTAAAAGTCTCGCTTGATAATCTTACTGGCTTCTGGGAATTTCGTGGCATTTTCTATCGCCAATTGTAACAAACATCTCGTTGCTAGAAATGACGCAGGTCCCGTTCCATACGTCAAGGTGTTTAATCTGTAGATCGTTGGAGTCGCATGAATATCTGTTCTCCATAAGATTCGTTGGAGGTCTCTATCTCTTTCGTCAACTGATATTTGGCGGTACATTTTTGTAATGTCCGCTGTCATTACATATGCATGTTGTCGGAAGCGTGCTACGATGTCTATTAATTCATCTTGAATAACTGGGCCAACCATCAAAATGTCATTTAAAGATTTGCCTGATGTCGTATGACTTGAAGCATCGAAGACAACCCTGAGTTTTGTCGTTGCACTCTCTTCTTTTAGGACTGCGTGATGAGGTAGATAATTTGCTGGTATGCCCTTTTCATTCATTTCCCCTCTACCCATGTGGTTTAAGCTTTCATAATCCTTCATGAAAGTTGTATATCTCTCTTTAATGAGCGGATCTTTAATGAATTTGCGTTCAATGGATCGTAGGCGTTTGAAAGCGATATCATATGACTCTCCTAACTGATCTGGATTTTCGCGCAATGGAAGTCGAACTTGAAATCTTCCGGAAAACAGTCTTCGATGTGTTTGCTGAAAATGTTTTTCGCATGCTAATTCCTCTTGTGATTGAACTTGACTCGTTGGTACCTCGTCAATCTTCCAAAAACGTTGCAGCTGGTCTTGCAGATAATTAGCGTCGGAAAATCCGCAGAATTCTTGTATGGTCGTTTGTCGCGGTTTAACGGCGTAAGGACCACCTATTATCCACCCTAACTTGGTCTTTTGTATGATCGGTTAATTTTTCCCATTTCTAATCTGTTCTGCGCAAAGTAATTCCCAGAATACCCCCGCGCCTAACAATAAATCTATCTTTTGAGGAATACAGTACGACGGATCGGCTAGAATAACATGCTTTGGAATCTTTACGGATTGCACGTCGAACGGCATAAGAGGAATATTGTTAGTGATTTCATCGAGCATAGAAAATGACAACGTAATCGAAAATGCATTAAATCTTGACCGTATAGTGACTGTTGTCGCAGCGGATATTCGTGTTACCGCTTGAGCTATTGCTCCTACTGATTGATTAAATTTTCTTTTCGGTAACTTTAATCTGTCGCATAATGAACTTGAAATAAAGTTTGACTGTGAGCCATTGTCTAAAAGTGCACGCGCTTCAATCTTATTACCTACGTTGTCATCTATATACACGATTGCTGTCGACAACAATACCTGCGCTGGTTGCTTTACGCTATATGTTGTGATCGCTTGTACCAGTTGTGGTTCGCTTAATGAAGAGGTTTCTTCTTTTGCTTTACCGTCTTTACGGCTATGATTTGGTCGAGATGCATCCGCTTTTGATGAGATGTCTGAAAGTTCTTCAATATGTAATAATGAATTATGTTTTCCGCTACATCGCTTACAATTTCCCGCTTTACAACTCTTTACAGTGTGTCCCTTCCCGAGGCAATTCAAACACAGATTCAGACGCTTGACTTCATTTATTCGCGCTTGCACTGAAAGATCGCGTATTTTTTGACACTGATATATTCTATGATCTTCTTGACACATCGGACAATTACCCTTGTTCTGAACGCTTAAATGAGAAGTGAGATGCTCCGATTTTTGTTTTATACTTGAATTTGCTTGACTCTTAGCGTTATTGTCCTTTCTTTGTTGAACTGCCTCGAGAATTTGATATCTATTCGCCAGAAAGCCTTTTAATTGTTCCATTGTAGATAGGTTATCCGCAATAACCTTTTGTTCTCATTCTCGCTTTGTAAATGAATCTAATTTGTTGACGACCATTTCAATAAGCAATGTGTTCCAAGATTCTACAGGTTCTCCCAGATTTTTTAGCGCTCTCAAGTTTTTGCACAGCTCATCTGATAGGGTGCGCAGAGCACCAGCTGACTCCTTATGGATTTGAGGTAACTCAAACAGCGCACGGACGTGATGCCTCGTAGTAAGACGCTTGTTTTCAAATCGACTCTTCAAGAGCTCCAATGCTATTCTGTAATTTTCACCTGTAACTTCAAGTGAATGAATTACTTGAGCTGCCTTACCCTTGAGTACTGACTGCAAATAATAAAACTTTTGTACATCTGACAACGATGAATCTGAATCAACTAAAGCCTTAAACAAATCGAAAAAATGACTCCACTTTTCATAGCTTCCATCAAAGTGCGGCAATGCTATTGTTGGTATTTTTATGTTATGATGTACGATCTCATTATTTGGCTGTACCGGAATTGCAGGATTATTTTGTGGATTGTTCGGCACCAAGCTTCGTGCCCTTGCAATCGCTCGAAAATATAGAGGCTCGAAAACTTCATTTTCCGCGTTTAATTCCCCATCAAGACCGTTATTAATGTCTAAATTGCGAATTTGATCCTAACAATTATTGAATTCTGTTAATAAATCCTCCGCTCGTTCTAATCGCGTTTTCAATTCTATTAAATTTTCTGCATTCGGATTGTATGCATCCAGAAATTGTCGGAATCTTGTTAGTTTCGATTTAACACCCGCGCGAGTTCGTTTTAGAGATGCAATATTTACCTCCATTTTTGTGCTTGTATGCGATGTATCGCCTTGTATAACCTTACTGCAAAAACCAAATCTATATTTACGTACTTTTGCTCTTGAATTAGTAAATTTGCTCTTATACAATCCCTTTGTGATTTAATCGTGATTAAATTATTACTTATTGCGCTGATACCTTCCTGAATTTTTTAACCATGCTATTGAATGCACGCAATCAATTCTCTCTGCTAAACGCACGCCACGATGTACTTTTTCTTGATGTGATGCGTACGTTGTCTTTTTTGTGTCTTCTACACATCCGGCTCGAAGGACCATTTGTTGGGTCGGGATTATGCTTAAGAATCCACCCGATTACCTAAATAAACTTTTATTCTTAAAAAAATGCTTTTATAAAGACACACACTGAAGATGTGCTCGTCTCGCAAGCTTCTCTTACACACACGCGCTCGGTGCGGTCACCTTTCGTAACTATATAAAACAAACGCCTATCGCCACGGCGCGTTAATCAAATTCTTACAACGCCACAAATAAAGAACCCGTAACATATGATAATCATTCGCGATATAAAAATGCAAACTAAAGTTATAACTCCTAAGCGGCGCGTACACTAAAGTTATAACTCCTAAGTGGCGCGTACAGTACTCTTATCTGCGATGGTTGCGTTTTCATCATCTCATCGCACAGCCTAATAACCTGCAAGGTATAAAAACATATAATTTATGCAAATGTATAGATATTATTAAGTCAACATAAAAAATATACTGATATCCATAAAATAAAGAAAATAAGTGCTGGAAACAAGTAGCTAAAAAGTATTTCCTACTTTTTATGAAGTCGTGTACGTTGTTATAAAGTGATAACGTGAATTACTTTTGTGATAAATATAATTACGCGATGATTTTTCAAATGAATACACGCTATTATCTTAGCTTCTAAGAATTTTTTGATAAAACAAAATTAAAAATAAAAACAAAAACTAAAAATTACTTTGGAATAAAAATTATTTTATTTTAGAATTATTTTAGAATAGTATTATTCGATATTAGCATACACTACTTAGCGTGATCAAATTCAGATAACTTTTTATAAGTAAAATATGTTTTATTATATACATATCTCTAAATAGAAAAGTGTCTTTATAAATTATTTAATAATTTATTATTTAATGATAACTTTTTAATCTATAAGATGTAGTTAATACAAACTACGTCTACCACCTATTTCTTAGGTGCCTTCGGTACGCCCAACATACAATCCAACATCCTGTCTCAATTAACCGCTGCACAACCTCCTACCACGACTCAAAATATCGTTGCTCAGTACGGCCATAACAGTGGCTTCATCACCAGTGTTGGCACAGTCGAAAGAAACGTCTCGAATTTGATGGAAAGGACCAGAAATCTCAGGGATTGGCTACGCCAAGCTCGCGTCGAAACTACCGACCTGATCCAGGTCAGGCGACCCTTTAAATCAACATTAACGTCTAGAAGCGAACATTTTTTCTTTTTCCCTAAATCCCTTTCTTTTTACAAAAGTCACCTTTATTCCCGGAGAATTATATAATTTTGAAATGTATAATTAGTTGTGCGAAAAGTACAGATTGTACAGTTACTCCTTCATTCTCCACATTTAATTAGCATTATACTTTTATCAAATAATTAATTGTACAATATATTTCTCGAGTCAATTTCAATTTATCTCACGTAGTTTACAATTATGAATTTGTTGAAAACAATGTCGTGATAATCCTATTTGAAACGTAAGCATACTCAATTTATATAGATTTCAATTTTACGCTTATTTATTGCTTCGAATCTTGTTATCGTCATTGCCGAATCGACGATCAAACTCTCAAGAATACATTACGAAAGACAATTTGTGTGTGAGCGAGATTAAGTCACAGACGTGACAATTGCATGTGATATAAATGCATATAATTTTCAATATTCACAACGTATTTTAAATTTGAGCTTGAATCGCAAATTTTATTGACACTGTGCTTTGATAAGAATAAAATTATATAATTTAATTAATGAACTGGATTAAGAATTTCTCCAATTTTTATCGATCTTGCGTTGATACTACAGCGTGATCGTTTAACATTTTTACAATCATACTTCTTTAAATGCAAAACAAGATCATAACACATGCAAAAGAAATATAGCACAAAAATTCATAAATGATAAGGTTTGGCCAAGTTCCAAAAAAGACACTCCAATATGTTTATATTTTAATAATTATCTAAATTTTTAATATATTACCAACATAAAAAGTAACTGATACATTATTCAAGGTGCAAATTCAAAATAAACATACATAAAATATACATAAGAATACATAAGAATATATGAAATGTATAAATAAAACTGATCAAAATTTGAGTGAAAAAAATTCAATTAAAATAACAAAATATTTATTAAAAAATACAAAAAAACTTGGCGTTGCCAACGGGCTTCGCTCCTTCCTTTCGAGCCCCTCTCCCCCATAGCGCAGCCCTTTGCATTATCCCTCCTGTCCTTTCCGTCGAGGGGTTTCTCTACCCCTCCGCTTTTACCCTCCTCTTTACACCCCAAAGTATTATGAAATAATAAAAATGAGTAATAATGTGATAATTAGCATGATTAATTGACATCATGTAATTAATTGACATTATGTAAGTTAACATGTTGTTCGGTGTGGCAACGCCAAGTTTTTTTGTATTTTTTAATAAATATTTTGTTATTTTAATATATTAAAAATATATTAAAAATGTAATATATTAAAAATTTAGATAATTATTAAAATATAAACATATTGGAGTGTCTTTTTTGGAACTTGGCCAGACCTTATCATTTATGAATTTTTGTGCTATATCACCTACCTTTTAGATTAATTATTTTCTAATATTACCAATAAAACATCTGTTTCACAGAACATGTAACAGCACGCGCTGTTACTAAGCACACACCCCCCATTACGGGCCGCATTCCGATCCCCCAACTCGAGGGTAATATCTCAAGAAGGGGTAGCTGCCGGGTAGAGTAACACCCCAAGTGGGGGTAGCGCGACCGGTATAAAAGCCGGCTCGCGGAACAGACCGACACCATTCCCCCGAGTACGACTCGGACAAGCCTCAGGGCGCACTCTGAAGCTCCGGTCGTACTCGCTCCCATCCCGATAGTCGTTCTAGGAGCAGGGCGTTCTCTGCTTCGGTCGGGTGTTCCCGGCGTTCGACTTCCGACTTTTCGTCGTTCTAGGAGCAGGGCGTTCCCTGCTTCGGTCGGGTGTTCCCGGCATTCGACTTCCGACTTTCCATCGTTCTAGGAGCAGGGCGTTCCCTGCTTTGGTCGGGTGTTCCCGGCGTTCGACTTCCGACTTTCCGTCGTTCTAGGGGCAGGGCGTTCTCTGCCTCGGTCGGGTGTTCCCGGCGTTCGACTTCCGTTATCCCTTGCACGAGAGAAGTCTCTCACTGTCTTCGGACACAGCGCACCGGCAACCGTCGACGACTCAGCAGGGCTCGGATATACGCGGTATCGCTTATTTTTTATTACTTTGACTCCGTACCGTACAAACCGACCGATTTAGAATTAAATAGGATTAATCATGTTCATAATTATTTAAATTGCGGCCAAACGCGCGACACGTTAAATAAAAACTACGCAGTCTGCTCATTATTAAAATATTTATTTCCGATAGTTGTATCCGATTATACCGTTAAGATATTAGACCGTTACAGAAATACTCATGTACTCGTTGTTAATATTTTCTTTTATAATTATATTATCCAAATGCTCTCTTGAATAAATATTTATTTTTCTTTAAATTATTTTTGTTAATTTGGAGTCTCCCGATAAACCACACGAACGAATTCTGGCAAACTGACGAGTTATTCCGCGTCGTAAGAATCCGCTTCGCTAACTACACACCGTCGTAATTCCGCATCGTAAAAATCCGCATACCGTCGAAATTCCGCATCGTTACGTACCGTTACAAACATAAGTGTGATATGAAACAAAAAACTTGTGTTAGAATGTGAAATAATTTAGTTAATATGTAATTAAGTTAATATAAATGTACAAAATTAATTATATGACAAAATTGAAATTATTTTTTAATTATTTTTGCACATTTTGGATATAACATTTATATTAACTTAATTACATATTAACTAAATTATTTTACATTATAAGTTTTGCGACTGGATCGACGTCGACGTCGACGTCGACGTCGACGTCGACGTCGTTCCTCGTTCATTAATACTAATAAAATTTTATTAGATGGCAGTTTATTTGTTAATAAAATATTAACAAGATTAAAAGATATAATTTTCTTTTTCATACTTTTCAGAAGTTCTTTTTCATACTTTTCGAGTTATTTTATATCTTAATCTGACACATTTCGATATAAAATTTAAAATATCTCTGAAAATATTAAGTTCTGGATAATTTTACCGTAATACTTTTATGAATAGAATAATGAGAATCAAGTGGTATAAAGGTGTGGCAGCGCCAAGTTAGTAAAAAAAAGTACATTGTAAATTACATACTTTTTTTTCAAAATAATAATGAGTTTTTTTTACACGAATTGATTCGTTTCATTATTTTGCGCATAAAAATATTACGGTAAGATTATCGATAACTATTTCGATTATCGATAAATATTTTTAAAAATTTTAGATTTTATATCAAAATATGTCATGTCTCTCTCTCTCTCTCTCTCTCTCTCTCTCTCTCTCTCTCTCTCTCTCTCTCTCTCTCTCTCTCTCTCTCTCTCTCTCTCTCTCTCTCTCTCTCTCTCTCTCTCTCTCTCTCTCTCTCTCTCTCTCTCTCTCTCTCTCTCTCTCTCTCTCTCTCTCTCTCTCTCTCTCTCTCTCTCTCTCTCTCCTCTCTCTCTCTCTCTCTCTCTCTCTCTCTCTCTCTCTCTCTCTCTCTCTCTCTCTCTCTCTCTCTCTCTCTCTCTCTCTCTCTCTCTCTCTCTCTCTCTCTCTCTCTCTCTCTCTCTCTCTCTCTCTCTCTCTCTCTCTCTCTCTCTCTCTCTCTCTCTCTCTCTCTCTCTCTCTCTCTCTCTCTCTCTCTCTCTCTCTCTCTCTCTCTCTCTCTCTCTCTCTCTCTCTCTCTCTCTCTCTCTCTCTCTCTCTCTCTCTCTCTCTCTCTCTCTCTCTCTCTCTCTCTCTCTCTCTCTCTCTCTCTCTCTCTCTCTCTCTCTCTCTCTCTCTCTCTCTCTCTCTCTCTCTCTCTCTCTCTCTCTCTCTCTTTCTCTCGTGTTTTCGAAATTCCCGTCACACAACTCGCAAAAGTCGAAATCGTCGACTCTTGGCACCTGATGCGAGAAATTCTCTAAATTATAAATAATACCCTGGACCTCACAAATTTTCTATCCACCCCTGACGGACAGAGGAGAAGAAGGAGACGACGTTTCTTATTAAAATATGAAAAACATCACTTTTTGATGTCGCTTGTATCTCCGGAACGACTGGACCAATTTTAATTTTCTTCGGCTCAAATTACTCGTGGCGATGCCACCTTTCAGGATATGCTATGTGTTTTTAAAAATTTCTTATATTTTAGTTGCTACAAACTTCCGAAAAATCGACTTTGTGCGCGCAGGATAAAAAGCTTAGTAGTGTCATTTTTTGAACATTGCCAGAGACACTTCTCCTGACTTAGTAGTGTCATTTTTTGAACTTGGCCGAAGACACTACCGCGTCTCCTGATACTGTGATTAACATTGCATTATCGTCATTCGACAACTTCTTCGATTGCAAGACTGTGATTTTCAACGGAAGAGTAACGCAATCGAAGCGATCGGTTCTGGTCACCAGAGTAATGTTTGATTGAAGCAACGGTGGATCACCCAAGATATCGATAAACAGTGGTAATGCTATTATATCTGTTTCTACTTTGTCATCATCTTCGATCAATTCGATAATATTTACTTTTATCACTTGATACTTCAGAGCGAGATACGTCGACAGCATCACGGCTTCCTGCAAAGAAACCTTCGCTCCGCCGCGATGAGCTATAAATCTGTACTCTTCGAGAACGGGCTCCCCCGCTGGCTTTCGACGAAATATGAAAGTAATCTTGATTCCGCGAATTTCCACACCGCCGGATACTACCGCGTCGCAGGTTTTGTACACACACACAGGAAGCTCTAAAAAAATATTTATAAATATTGTATTTTTTTATAATCTTAAACTTCTCTTACGTTAAACATATTTCTTTATTTGAGAATTAGTTACAACATTTAAAGTTACATTAAAAAATTAATATTAAAAAACTGTTAGAAAAAAAATAAGTCGACAGTAGTTATACTATGGGAGTTCTAACTCAGGGATCTGAGGGGGTACGCGTGTGAAGAGGGGAAGAGGGGTATCGGATAACAGTGGAGGGGGTAATGACGTCTTCGTTTTTGGAGGAGAGGGGGTAAATGTGGAGTGGTGGAGGTATCAGATTACAATAATTCCCGGAAGATAAGGATTGTTAATACAAATCGCGAGATAAGGATTCCCGGAAAAGATAAGGATTGTTTATTGGAAAGAGAACTGTTTATTGGTGCAGGTTTTTTTTTCTACGCATCAAAGTAGAGCGCCATGTTGTCAGAATCATTATGTTTATAGTATGCAGGTTCGTGCAGATTTACGGATTGCGTCATCGCTGTATTTTAGAACAAAGAGGCAGCATTTGAGCGCCGTTTCTTAGAGGGTGTGATAAGGATTGTTAATACAAATATAAACCATCGATAGTTTTAATCAATTTTGTGTGCAACAAGCGGGTATATAAAGCAAGTGAAAAAGAATAGGAACCATCAGTCGTTCGAAATCATTGAGAAAATCACTAGTTCGCTGTGACGTTTACTAGCAACGATGTTTTGCACCATGTCAACCGTGAATAATCAGATCAACGAACAGCAGAGTGCGAAGAAGCTGCAATTACCCAACGAGTATGTTGTTTCTTTAGCCACATCTTTAAACTTAATTGTTATACTTTTAAACTAACAATTTATTTTTTCACAGAAAACAAAAAAGTAATATGTCAAAGATGGAAAAAGAATCATCTAGGATCTTGGTTAGAAGATACCCGTTGACAAAAACCAGTTACAAATATCTCGACATCGGAATGAACGTCTCAACGCCGAGCCGTGTGGAAATCGCTCTTGGTGACAACCATGGCAAGGAGCTACGTCTATCATACGACGTATGGAAAGAACTCATGAATCAACGGAGCATCATCGCCAGCTTCTTTAAGAATGATGCGGACGAAGCACCGTCTCAGACCGTTGGACACTGCACGTTAAGTTTTGGAAAAATGAACAACCTAAAAGTAATGCGCCTGACAACATCAGCATTATGTTTAATCATGTCAAACCGAACCGTGTGTAACATGTTTGCACTTGAATATTGCGTAGACTGTATCAATCATTCGTTGAACAACATCACCGGTACGGTTGATGTCAAGTTCGCACACTTTTCAGAAATCGCGAGAAATGCGAAGGACCCCGATCACGTGGCGATTCGCAAAAGCGATTTATTCGATAAGAATAATATAATTGATTGTGAACTGGTGACTCAGGTCTTTGCGGAGTTGTAACAATACATATTAATAAATATTATTTCAACTGTAATTAAAATTTTTTATTATTTTTCCGTGCCATCTTATCCGCTATAACGACTTATCCTACAACGCGCGCATCAAAGTAGAGCGCCTATTTAAATTGCGTCATCATGTTTGGAGGAGAGGGGGTAAATTCGGAGTAGTGGGGATATCATATTACAATAATTGCCGGAAGAGAAAAGATAAGGATTGTTAATACAAACATGAGCCATCGTTATGCTTATAGTTAGTGTCGTGTGCAACAAACGGGTATATAAAGCGAGTGAGAAAAATATGAATCTTCAAAATCATTCGCAATGGAAAAGGAGCGCGATCTTACCGTACGAGCAGCGAATATCAAAACGACGGGAGAGTTCCTTCCATGGGACTACGAGTGCAACGAGTACCTCGATTCTCTCAAGGAACAATGTCGCAAGAGACAACGCACCGGAGTAGTCAACTCTCTGGTGGCGCAAATCGCGCGTCTGGAGGGTGTGAGGGACGCTCTGCACGAGCGTTTTGTACCCGTCGGTGCCGGATACGGCGGATACGAGAAGAGGGGCTACACGTGGAAGGAGATCGAGACGGCGTTTAGGAACCGTGTGCTGACGGGTGTGGTTGTCAATCACGAATACATCGATCCTCGTGAATTTTTCGAAAATGTAAAAAATACGGTTATTCCGGAGCGTCATGGCGGAGCATGGGAACGTTAAAATCAACACCGCGTTCAACGGGGAATTCACCGCAGGCGTCAAGACTGCCGTGAAGACCATCGCCACGAAGAACTGCGAGCTCTTTCCAACATCTGATCTACAAGAATGGTACACGAGGCATGTAGTTGACGCCATCTTGACATCCCTGGAGGAGTTTCAGGAACGCGACAGCGGATGGGCGTTGTCACGTATCCTGAACCTAATAATAAACGTCAACAAGTTCAATCCTCTGCGCGCGGGATGCCACATCGAGTTACCGCGGAAAATTATGCTGAAAAAGGCGGTAGTCAATGTTAAATCAAACGATAATGCGTGCTTTGCGTGGGCGGTGGTAGCAGCCTTGTATCCTGCGGAAAAAAATTCAGACAGAACAATCGAATACCCACATTACTCGACGGTGCTCAACCTGTGCGATATCGAGTTCCCCATGACGCTTCCGCAAATAACAAAATTTGAGAAACTCAACATTATCTCCGTCAACGTCTTCACCACCGAAGACTCAAAAATCATCCCTCTGCGGCTCGCCGACGACAAACAGGAGAAGCACGTCAACCTGCTCTACGTGCGTAAAAACAACGATGCTGACTTTGCATGCATAAAGAACCTGCCGCGGTTGGTGAGCTCACAACTGAGCATGCACAAATGTAAAAAGTATATTTGCGATCGGTAAGTAAAAACACATTTATAGAATAATTCGAAACTTTATTCACAGTATTAATCATACAAATTATTACAGGTGTCTACACTACTTTTATACACAGGAGAAATTATCGGCGCACAGCATCGACTGCGGCAAGATAAACGATTGCGCCGTTGTTCTCCCCAGCGAGGACAAAAAGTGGTTGACGTTTTACCACTATAGTTGGAAGGAGCGGCTCCCGTTCGTAGTGTACGCCGATCTCGAATGTACGCTCGAGAAAAAAGAGGATCAGGACGGTACTACTTACGCCTACCAACATCACAGAGCCTTTAGCGTAGGATTTTATGTAAGTTGCACGTACGATAATTCTTTATCTAGTTTTAAGTCGTATCGCGGTGAGGATTGCGTGACGTGGTTCGTCAACGAACTTCACGATTTGGCGCGCCGTGTGAAAGCGATCCTCACCACCGTCATCCCCATGGCGGATCTTACGCGGGAGGAATCGGAAAAATTCCGTAGCACCGCGATGTGCCACGTGTGCGAGAAACCGTTTGCACCGGACGATACGCGGGTGCGCGATCATTGTCATCTCACCGGGCGTTACCGCGGTGCCGCGCACTCGTCGTGCAATCTAAATTACAAAGACTCCCACGTTATCCCAGTGATATTTCACAATTTATCCGGTTACGACGCGCATTTCATTATTAAAGACGTTGCCAATGCCTTTGAAGGCAACGTCGAATTGTTACCGCTGACGAAAGAGCGATACATTTCTTTTACAAAAAATGTTAAAGATACCATGGATCAAAAATCAAAATTGTGTATAAAATTACGGTTTATTGATTCGTTTAAATTTCTCAGTACAAGTCTCGACAAATTGGCATCATATTTAACTGTAGATGAATTAAAAATTTTACGATCGGAATTCAATCATTTATCCGCGGAACATTTCAATTTGCTTACTCGGAAAGGTGTGTTTCCCTACGAGTACGTCGACAGCGTCGACAAGCTCCGGGACACAAGCCTGCCATCGCGCGAATCGTTTTACAGCTCGCTCACCGGAGAAACGATATCCGAGAGCGATTACGCGCACGCGACAAACGTCTGGCAAACATTTTCAATCGAAGATCTAGGTCAATACAGCGATTTGTATTTGAAAACAGACGTTCTTTTGTTGGCGGATATTTTCGAAAATTTCCGAAACACGTGTATAAAGAGTTACGGTTTAGATCCCGCTCAGTATTACACATTACCGGGGTACACGTGGGACGCTATGTTGAAGTACACGGGCATCAAGTTCGAGTTGCTCACAGACATCGATATGGTGCTGTTTGTCGAGCGCGGTATACGCGGCGGTCTCAGCCAATGCTCCAACCGATACGCCGCCGCCAACAACAAATACATGCCATCGTACGATCCATCGGAACCGTCATTGTACCTAATGTACTATGATGTAAACTTGTACGGCTGGGCAATGTGTCAACTGTTGCCCTATGCCAAATTTCGATGGGTCGATGATGTCGCGAGCTTTGACGTAATGTCCGTTGCATCCGATTCGGCTACCGGTTATGTGCTGGAAGTCGATCTCGAGTACCTGGTGAATCTTCACGACGCGCACTCCGACCTACCGTTCTGCCCGACGCGCGATAAGCCGCCCGGCAAGCGGGAGATCAAGTTACTCGTCACGCTGTGCGATAAGCAGCGTTATGTCATCCACTACCGTAATCTGCAGCAATGCGTGCGACACGGCCTGCGAATTGCAAAGATTCACCGCGTACTGCAATTCGCGCAATCTCCGTGGCTCCGCGGATACATAGAACTGAATACACAGTTTCGGACACGGGCGAAAAATGATTTCGAAAAAAATTTGTACAAATTGATGAACAACGCGGTTTTCGGCAAAACCATGGAGAATGTGCGAAATCACACGGATGTCCGGCTCGTTACACAGTGGGATGGTCGGTACGGAGCGGAGGCTATGATCGCGAAACCGAATTTCCACAGCCGAAGCGTGTTCTCGGAGGATCTAGTCGCCGTAGAGTTGCGAAAACTCGAAGTGAAATTCGACAAGCCAATCTACGTGGGTATGTGCATCCTCGACATATCCAAGACCTGCTTGTACGAGTTTAACTACGAGTACATGGCGCCTCTCTACCGCGACAATTGCAAAATTATGTATACCGATACCGACAGTCTGATATACTTTCTGCACTGCGAGGACGCGTATCGGGATATGAAACGCGATATATCCAAATTCGACACGAACGACTACTTCGAGGACAACGCTTACAGTATGCCGCGCGCCAACAAGAAAGTACCCGGTTTGATGAAAGACGAGAACAACGGCGCGATCATGACGGAATTTGTCGGACTGAGAGCGAAGATGTACGCGTTGAGAGTCACCGGACAAAAAGATGTCAAAAAAGTTAAAGGCGTTAAGAAAAACGTAGTCGTGAGAACGATAACGTTCGACGATTACACTCAGTGTCTCAACGACGAAATCGAGCTGATGCGGCGTCAATCGTGCATCCGCTCAAAGTTGCACGAGGTGTACACCGTATCGGAGTCGAAGCTCGCGCTCAGTCCGTACGACGATAAGCGGCACGTCGTATCCGGTTCCACCGACACTCTACCGTGGGGACATTACAAGATACAATTGTAGTATTATTATGTTGTATATAGTTTATACATTATATTATTTATATTGTTTATACACTAGTGTTAATATTTATGTATAGTTTAATATTTTATGTATTATTATCGTTGTTAGTTTTAAATATATATATTGTAGTAATAAAGAACACCATTGTATATATATGTATAATTGTTTATTGTACAATAAATATAGTTTATTACAATACATCGTCTTTATTTATCCAAGAGTTGTGCGAATTGTCGAATCCCAACCACTTTACAAACACCTTGTCGTCCTTTCGGCGCAACACCTTCTCCACGAGATAAACGTCGGGTTGTGCGGTCTTGAGCAATTCGTGCTCGTAAAAGCCTCCCGCGACCGGATCTCCGCGATAATCTTTAATCAGATACGTCACAGGATTGGTACGTTGCACCGTGGCGATCTTAAACACCTCCGTCGACCAATTCGGCGTGTATCCTTTCTCGAATACAGTTTTGAATTTGCTCACGCGCACCGAATCACCCACCCTGAATTTTGCCGGCGCGGCAATTTTTATATTACCGTACACGGTGCTCAAGAGTCCCTTTGCGATCTCGGGAGTGATATCAATCGGGCGCATACCGATCGTACGATGTTTACGACCGTTGTATTCCGAGACCAATCGCGGCAAATCGTCGATCCACCTGTACGATCCCGTGAGCGTGAAAAACTTCCACATTTCGTTCTTCAACGTGCGATTGAATCGTTCCACCACCGAAGCCTTCATAACCGAGTATGTCGAATAATGATTGATGCCGTGTTTCTTGACAAGATTTTGGAAATCTCTGTTGTAAAATTCTTTTCCATGGTCAGTCTGCAAATTTTTCGGAATTCTCTCCCTAAATATCGCGGAAAATGCTTTGGACGTTTCGATTCCACCTTTGGTCTTTAAGGGCATAGCCCACGCGTACTTGCTCAACACATCGATAACGGTTAGAATGTAGTTGCAGCCGCCGTTGGATCGCGAGTACGGTTTCATCTCGACAATGTCAGTCTGCCACAAATCGTCGTATCCTTTCACGACGACTGGCCTACGCGTAAAGTTTCTTCTCGCCGGTGCGTGGAGCTCGTCCACGAGCGATCTCCTCTCCAGGCTCACCGCTTCCTTCTCGCTCATTGCGATTCGTTTTGCTTCTTCTTCATCGCCTCATCGTAGTATTCGATAAAATTTTTTCTCACAGCTCTACGAAGATTGTGAATCTCTCGCTCGACAAGACTCTTCGTCTCTCGCTCGCGATCGACGAGTTTTCCATCGAGTCGCGCTACACTCTCGTCGAGGAGACCTCTCAGATCGTGAATCTGTCGTTCCAACGCCACGTATCTGGTCTCGATGTAATCGTCGTGGTCTCTCTTCCAGGTCCGCTCGGTATTCTCCGAATCTTCGAGTCTCGAAAGTACTTCTCGCTTAAAATTTTCACAGAGCATACGATTTCGATTCTCACGATCGCTCATAAGCTTGAGGTGATGATCCAGATGCAGCTTGTTGACAGCGTCGGTGTCCGCTTCAGGGTCGGCGAGATGTCTGATCACGCGCGACTTGGCGTTAAAAACCTCACCATCCTTGCAGAGACAATTCTCACGCACGTAATTCTTCGAGACTCCGCCGCTCTGTCTCGTCACCCTGTCGCTTCCTCCTAACTGTAGTCCGAATTTGTTGATAGACATTCCTGTAGCATCACACGAGCAATACTGGCGATAGTTGAAAAGCTGTGATCAATTTATAATCAGACCAGCTTCGCGCAGTTCCTCGATAATCGAGAGAAACTCGTTGTCGTGCGCGTTATTTCCCGCCTGACGGGAGGCGTCCAGCAATTGAAGGCGATCCACCAATTCGTTCGGATCATCCCAGTGCACGTAATCGACCGCGTTGTCGGTCACAGTCATGGTCTGTGGTACGTTACACTTGGGTAACGTGCGACCCACACCTCTCCTGTCGAGATGTGCAACACCTCCACCTTTCTTAGATATCAGAGGTGTGATGATATGTTTGTATTTGTATCCTTTGTTTCCCAAAACAGGTAAATGCGCGTTATGACCGCGTCTGTGAGCGTTAGTAGCGAGTAGTATGCTCTTGTACTTTTGTTTGTCATCCTCCGTACACAGCGTATCGTCGGGAAATCTTTTGAATATTAATTCAAACAGGCCGGGTGTGCCAGCGTATTTTACACCGTCCACGATCACATTGTCGTCTCTATCAATGTCGAAGACCTTGTCTCCGAGAAACGTTCCCGCATCGTTGAAGTATACACCGTACACGTTGTCGATCCCTCTCTTCTTGTCACCGCTCAAGAGCTCCCCGATGTACTCTTGACCCAGCGGACCCATTTGGCCGTACAGAGCTTCCCGACCATCGGACGTTTGCATCGTCTGTCTCACGGATGTTACGAAAGACGGGTCCGTGGTTTCGAACACGTTTTCGGTCGGTAAAAATGTCGGCGCTTCAAACACCAATTTTTGCGGCTGGAACGGAGTCGAGGCTTGTATCGGTGACGTCAATGGGGTCTATATCGGTGTCGTCAACGAGGTACGCTTGATTTTCTTCTTCTCAGAGCTTGTCCGCTTTCGTTTGATGTCCGGTTCGTTTTTAATCTCGAGATCGTCAACCGAATCATCGTCACCCTTGATGTTCTCGACGATTCGTTTCAACGGCTCTACGATCGGTTTCAACCGTTTCTCCAATTGCACCTCTTGCTCCACTCTACCCGTCTTCAACGTCCGATGCTTCTTGCGAATCGACTCGCTCGTACGAGCGATTTTCTTCGCGATCTTCTCCCTCTCGTCGATATCTTTCGTGTCAAGCGTCATCGTCAACGTCTCGAGAACAACTAACCATTCCGCGGTACCGCAAATTCGTTAAAACCACGTCTGTATCGTCCATCGTTAATCGCACTATCCTTGTCTATCACTAAAAATCCGTACTTGTGCTGCCAACATGCGTGACACAATGTACCGAAATCTTCGTACGTCATGTCCGTATTCACATGATCGTTGTAGACGTGCTTAAGGTTTGTTCCATCCTGCTTGAATATTACGAGTAAATTTGCGTTGTCGCGCACGAGATGTTTCGGTATTTTTGCATACGTTTGGCACAGATAAAAACAATCGACCTTCGAATGTCGACCCATAGCAAAGTACTCGCGTATCGCATTCTGCTTGTCGCACGCTATATCGTCGAAGACGAATACGGAATTCGGTAACGCCTCGCTGTGCGGTACAATTGTGTTGTTGTCCGAGAATGTAAAGTAGCCGATTTCATCGATCGATCCGAGCAATCTTTCGAGATATCGATACTTTGGTTGATTCAACGATTTCGAGTACACGTACACGTTTTCGAAACGTACACCGTTCGGACTTTCCAGCAGACTAATCATTACATTGGTTTTACCGCAATTCGAGGGACCGCAAATGATACCGCGTATCGTATTTGGCAGCATTTTACCGTGTCTGCACGCCTTCTCACAAACCCCTTGCGTCTTATCATCCATGTTTTGCACACGGATCGTGTACGGTTGTTGTACAAATTTCATTTTTTTTTACCAGACTCTTTCTCATCCTTGTTATTACGCGACGAGTGCGCAGCATCGGTTGTTGGAAAGAGCGGTGCTCGGATATTCGTCGCTAGATCTAAAATATCTCTATTTCCATACATGATTCGGACATTATCCTGAAAAAAAAAAAAAATATTGTTTCAAACACACGATTAGCGATACACGTTTGCGACATTCACCTCCTTCCGTTCCTTCTTATTATCCCGGTTATTCATTGTACTTTGTCGTCCGACAAACTTTGATATTCTACTGGTTAATGATCGATACGCGCCTCCTATTTATAGGTGAGCGCTGTCGAAACACACCTCAGTTGGAAATATGATTTACACGCGATACGTTAGAATTCGCGCTCTATGAAACGATACAAGGGTGCCGGTTTACTGAACAGTGTGATAAATCGACTACCGTTGGAGCTGCATATACCCGGCTACCAATTTTGCGGGCCGGGGACTCGTCTGCGGAAACGACTCGCGCGAGGGGATCGAGGTATCAATCCGTTGGACGCGGCGTGTCGCGATCACGACATCGCGTACTCGCAAAACCGCGAATCAGCGGACCGCCACGCAGCCGATCGCGTTCTCGCCGATAAAGCGCGGGTGCGGATCACCGCTGCGGACGCGACTCTCGGTGAGAGGGCTGCTGCTACCGCCGTATGGGCTGCTATGAAAGCAAAGACGAAATTGGGGATGGGTATGACAAAGAGAAAGAAGAAGAAGACCAAGAGGAGAACGCTTCCGACGGCGAAACGCGGTGGTATGTTACCGTTGTTACCGCTCTTGGGAGTCATCGGTTCGCTTGCCGGTGGAGCGGCGGGTGTTGCAAAGGCGGTGAACGACTCCAAGGCCGCGCGACGACAACTCGAAGAGATGAAACGTCACAATAAAGCTATGGAAGGACGGGGGATTTATCTCGCTCCGTACAAGCGGGGCAAAGGATTGAAAAAAAAAAAAAAAACGTCGAAAAAACGATAGAGATGCCCGCGGATGCCACCACCAATCTACAGTTGTTACAAATAGCGAAGCGTATGCGAATACCGTATTTCCGAGGTGTCTACATGCGTAACGCTTTACCCGACAAGATACATAAAAATGAGAGCGGTATCGTGAATTTGGACGATGTCGACGGGCCGGGCACGCATTGGGTGGCGTACGCCAAGAGAGGCGATCGCGCCGTGTACTTTGACAGCTTTGGCAATTTGCAACCGCCGAAGGAGCTTACACGCTACCTCGGAGACACCGATACAACGATAACGTACAATCGCACGGTCTACCAGACGTACGATCAAACGATCTGCGGACAATTGTGCCTCCTGTTCCTCCAGAAAATAGATATAAAAATCGATCCGCCATCGATCGACATCAGTCGTCGATGGAATCTCGGCAATGTCGCTGACGCTCACTCTAAGCGGTAAAAGCAGCGTTCTCACGGTGGATTATTTTCCACCGATAGACTTGAGCGATGGGGACTACGAGCTCGGCCTAACCACGATGGAGACCTACAACACGATTCCGAACGTGACGGTAGCGAACAATAAATTTTATTTCGACGACAATGACGAAGAAATTACAATTCCCGAAGGATCGTACGAATTGGACGCCATTGCTTCTTATCTGAAACGCGCGATACTGCAAAAACGAGGAAAAAGTGAAGAGCAAGATTATCCATTGTCACTTCGTCCCAACGTTAATACCATGAAGAGTGAAATCATGTGCGCTTTTCGAATAAATTTCGCCAAACCGAATACCATCGGACCGCTGTTTGGATTTTCGACGGGTCGTATACTGGAACCGAGAAAGTTGCACGAATCAGATTCCTCGGTAAACATTGTCAACGTAAACATTATTCGAGTGGAATGCAGCATAACCACGGGTGCGTACGCCAACGACAGGTCGGTGCACACGATACACGAATTTTCACCGAACGTGCCTCCGGGATATAAAGTCTCGGAAACACCGGCGCAAATCATTTACCTTCCGGTCATCGCGAGGAGCGTTACCGATATCACCTTGCGTGTGGTGGATCAAGACGGACGATTGATCGATTTTCGCGGAGAGGAGATTACCATCAGACTGCACTTGCGGCGACGTGGTGCGAGGAAATGCTCGTGTTGAACGAACAGCGAGTGATTGAGAGAACAACGAAAATTGGGAAAACATCACCATTCAAGAGGCTCAGTACGACGAATGTAAACTTTTTAAAATCGTTGGGATTCGTTGTGAGAAACGTTTAAAGAGATGGATATACTCGACATCGCTGACGAGCCCGTCTTCGACGAGCGTATCGTGAAATATGAGATGCACACGTACAATCCGTACGCTAACACGACGTTGGGACACAGCGATGAGATACGAATACCGATACAGCAACAGGATTTGTACACGTTACCGTGTGAGAGTTTTCTCTACATTGAAGGAAAACTCGTTACTCCTGCCGATGAAAATAGAGATAACGTGTGTATAATGGGAAATAATTGTGTCGCGTTCATGTTTGATGAAATGCGATACGAGCTCGACGGAGTTGAAATCGATCGTAACAGAAACGTTGGAATAACGAGCACGATCAAAAACTATGTATCACTGACGACGGAGAAGAGCAAGACGCTGAAATACGCATCGTGGAATCCGGATGGAAATCCGTTGCTCGATGGAAACTTTAATTTTTGCGTTCCGCTCAATACTCTTTTAGGATTCTGCGAGGACTACAAACGGATTGTAATCAACGCTCGTCACGAACTTGTATTGATACGATCGCGCAACTAATAATTCTCTCGTTGGACGAGTCGGTACGAATCCAACGATCGAACTACTCAAGATACAGTGGCGAATGCCGCATGTATCTCTGAGCGAAGTCAAGCTGTCTCTTCTTCGAACTTTGGAAAGCGGAAGATATCTGAGCGTGTGCTTCCGTTCGTGGGATCTGTACGAGTTTCCTCTGCTGCAGAATACAACGAAGCATTCCTGGGCGGTCAAAGCTGCGACGCAATTGGAAAAACCGCGATACGTAATCTTTGCTCTCCAAACCGGTCGAAAAAACGTACTGTCTGAAAACGCTACGCAATTTGACGCTTGTAAACTCACCAATGTGAGACTGCATCTGAATTCAGATTTTTATCCGTACGACGACATGAATTTGGATTTCGACAAGAGTCGATACGCTATACTGTACAATATGTATGCGCGTTTCCGCAAAGCCTATCCCATACAGCACACAAACGTTGAATCAATATCTAAAAAACGTAGAATTGTAACATTATGAATGTTTCAGCAACGTTGCGAAATACCCAGTCAGCACAAAAAGATCCCCTGAATGTACACAGGATATACGGAAACGGATTCTGGATATCCTGTGTACATCATAATACTTCTGAAAGATATCCATTGCAGATCGTATAGATGTTCAAAAGCAATGCGCCGTACATCTCAGGTGGATCCATTATGTATCCATTTGTATATCCAATGTACATACACGAAACATACAATTTCGTATATCCATATTATCGCACTTTTAGCACATCCTATGTACATTTAAAGAACATATATTGTACGTTATATATATGTACTAGGTACATTCATTGCGCATCCACCGTGGACATACATTTTCGTATATAGAAAAATATATATTGTACATCACATGCATGTGCTATATAGTCAGTGTATATCTACGTATATTTAAATATACTAATTCGTTTCCGTATATCTTGTGTACATTCAGGGGATTTTTTTGTGTTGAATGCTGGGAATAAAAGGTTTGAAAAAATACAATGCGTATTTTTAAACTTTGTAATTTTGAATATATATTTTTTATTTTAATAAGTATATATATTTATATATATTATATATATTATGTGTGTTGTTATACATAACATTACATTTTTAATGCATAAATTTTCTGTACGTGTATTGTAAGACTATGTAATGAAAATAAACTAAAGAAATCATATAAAAACGAAAATAAAATTAACATTGTAGCAAAATAGTATTAAACAATAAGTTTTAAAGCTTTAAAATAAAAATTACTATACTTAAATAAAAAAAAAAGAATACTGACAAAGGTGCAGTCAAAAAAGTGCAAATCAAATTTAAAAAATATTAATGCAGTACCAAAACAATTAAATTATTTTCATTTGAAATCTTAAACCTAACTGTACTTTTAATTTTAATAAATGTAAAACAAATAATAATAATGACATAAAATTATATCTTAATCGTTAAGATTCTGGTCCTTTTTCAGACATGACTGTTTCAGAAGTAGAATCTGTTTCACAAACCGAACCTGTTTTACGCACAGTGTTTTCTTTCAATTTTTGTTTCGACTGAAATTTGTTGCTGCGTTCTTTACTTCTAACTAACCAATTTCTTATCACTTCTATAATGTCCGATTCTGTTGCAGATTTTGTCTTGGAGTTCAGTCGAACAACACCTAAAATCATATAGTAAATATAAAGTTATGTGCGTACTTGAGTTCAGCTTTATCACGTAACTGTGGAACGTAACCGGTATGGACAGACCTACGAACTTTAATGCGAAACATCATATAATACATGTATAACAGGATTACAACTTGAGACTTCGAAGCGACTGGTTGTTATGATTTCTTCGTCGCACGTTAAATGATATTACGCATTAATACAGTAACGCAATATTAAAAATATGTCAGACTGATCCATAAATAGGAAACGTATTAAATCAGAAATAGTAGATCAAGTGAAAGCGACAAAGTTATATTACAAAGTTTAAATTAAAATTTTTATTTGGTTATTGCATTGAGCATCATTTAGTTACGCAACACAGTTACATTAGGCTTTGCTGAAAAATGTATATGTGATTAAAATTGTTTCGATGTAGAGTATATAAAATAATATATTTTACCAATGATAACTTGGACAAACTTTAACGATTTAAAAGGTTTTTTTTGCCGAGCTCCCTCCCAAGAATATAGCATCCCAACTTCGTTCGAAATTACTCTCGACATAACGCCCTTGATTAGATGGGAAAGATCCGTGCCTCCAATTAAACGCAGTTGATTACTCTAAAATATAAAATTCGAAAAGTAATTTATTAGAAAATAGTTTTCATCATGTAATATAAAATTTTCAAAAATATATAGGATAATTCAATACACACCAATGCATGTATGTTATCAGTTGCATTTGATAGCCATTCTTCCATTGACATTAGTTGCTGCTCTGTAATGACTGGAAACGATTGTATTAGAGTCTTAACAGTCATATTAGTGTCATCATTTAGTTCTGGTTCATCAATACATCGGGTTTTTTTTATAAGCATATCAATGCTCCTCATAAGGTCATTTAATTTTAGATGAATAAGATGAATTTCTTTAAAAAATTGTCTTTTGAATTCTGAAAATTTAAAAGTTGAGTCGTATTAAAATATTATACATAAAGGAATATTCAAAAATTACAAAATCAATAATAATAAATAAAAATAATTATTTACCAGCATTTATGTCAGCGTTGTCTGTAGTTTTGAAGTTATCTTAAAATAACAAGAAATATAATCCATTTAATTAATAATGATTATTTAATATAATTGGTTGATATATTAAGGTCAGTAGTACATGAATGAATTCAACGCCGAAAAAGTTTTAAGATATGTATTTTTAAGGTAGCACACCAGGGGGGATTGCGGGCTACCTACCATAAGAATAAATGTAATGATGATTTTTTCTGCTCCGTGTTGAATCCGTTCATGTGCTGTCAACCTTACAGTGGAATAAATTTATATACTTTTAGAATATAAAACATTAATGTTATCTGAACTGATAATTAATTTTTCAAATCTATATTCAAATTTATATCCATACGCGGCTTTGGACTTAATTTTCTTTAACATATTGATCTAATTAACAATGCAAACGTGCATTTTGATATAAAAATTGAAATTTCAAAAACTCTTACCATTAGTGATATTTTTATCTTGACTTTCCGTTGGAGAGCGATTACTGTCTGTATATTAAATATAAAAAAAATTACTTTTTAAAAATTAAACAAATTTTGAAAAATTTAATTATTTTATCGCGCTAGAAAAATTTAATTATTTTACCGCGTTCAACATGTGTGTTGCCAAAATGTGAAAATGATGGGTACGTGTTACTATCTTCATCAGACATATCACGGTTAGACTCATTGGATTTATCAGTATCTGAGGAATTGTGTTTCTTCCTGTCTTGTCTCCGTTTATGCATTTTATTCTTTTTTTTTTGTTAAGATCTCCGTATGTGATGAAAGGTCATCTGTACTTTGGGCTTTGATTGCCTTTTTTTTAGCAATTTTTAAATCATCTAAACAAATTAAAAGTTAATTATTTTTTTTAATACAAATTTTACATAATACAATTTTATAAAAATTTAACATAATATAAATAATATTTACCATATGTGCCTAAAACAATTGCTTCATATTTTATCCATGTCGAGCCAGGATTATGCTTCTTTTTTATTAATGCTTTAATAGCTGCATTATCGTAACTTTTTGATGGCCAATAGCATGCAGATTCTTTTGACAGAAACCATGTTTTCGGTACTGCCTCAACAGTATCTTCCTCTTTGAATCGAACGACAAGCCAAGTCATCTATATGTACATATTAATCAATAGCAATTCCTTAAACTTATAAATGCAATTATTATTAAATTTCTCGAATCACTTGTATACAAATAGAAATATGCCAATTGAGAAAACCTATGATTTAGCAAAGAAATCAAGATCAATAAAAGAATAGAATAAATATCATAACTAACCATATATTTTCAAAATTTTTTCATTATTTTTATTTTTATTTATTTTAATATTTTTATGAAATTATTAAAGGTAATTATAAATGAAGTAGAGGAAATGCAACATATTTATCATTATATGGTAAAACTAATAATTTTCTTCTGATCTTGTCCATTCTCCACATTTTCAATTCAGTATTATATTTTATAATTACTTTAATATCAAATAATGAAGAAAAACATGGCTTTGAATAGAAATCTTTATGTGCAATATATTTGATTCCTATTAAGAATATTTCATTTTGATATGAAGCAAAATTTTGTATTTCAACTATAGTTGTATCATCCAATTCAACAAATCGATCAGCTACTTTTAAAACATTTAAGCAATAATTAATCGTTTTAAGCTTCCTGTACTGCGGAGAAGTGCAATTATTTATCAATGGACCATTAAAATGTTCCCGCAATAATGTTACGGAATTATCATTTGTAGATTGTATTGGTTGCAAAAAATTATTTTCCTCGCTAACTCTACACACAACTTGTTGCAACTGCTGCGAATGCCTACGAATATTCTTTTTTATCTTCTGCATGTAATTTTCGAATGGAAAGGCACTAAATTCATCAAGTGAACCAAACAGGCGCACACAATCACTTAAATGCAATAAACTATGTATGTTGTGTGAAATGAAATCAGGTCCATAAATTGTAATAGAATTCTTAATAAAATGTTTCATTAGATCTTCGGCATAAGAAATATAATTCTCAAATTTTACATAGTGTTTACTTATCAATATCGAGCTTGCTAAACTTAGCATAAGAAAATTATTATACTCTTTCAATGGTATTATTTTCTTCAAAACTATTGGACCTGTGTATAATAAAAAAAGTCTAAACTCGGTTGCTTTAAATCTTTTACATTCATTTATTGGCCGAGTTTTTCTTGCAAATTCACAAGGAATATATTTCTTTAACAGCTGAAGATTGTTGCTAATTTTATTAATACTTGAAGCACGTAATTTATGAGGAGGCTTGCCAAATATCCATCCATAACGCTTACAGCATAACAACCTTTTTGTTGCACCTAATAGAAGAATATGCATATAGTCTAAAGGTACATTGTCAATCATATTAAAATTGGGAATTTGAAGCCAAAGTGTTTCTCCTGTATGATGTTCGACTTGAAGAGTATTTCTAAATGAATGATCTGTTCTTTTTTCATAATTTTCAATTTTATCAAAGCATAAAACATTGTTAACCATGTCGCCTTCTTCAGTACACTGTGTACATGAAAAATAACCTGAATGGCTCTTAACAGATAAAATATGAGACTTAGCTGGGGTATCACAAATTAACATTGAAATTTTGAATTTACATAACACAGATTGTATCATTATTCCATTTGATAGTTCTATACATTCTTCTACAAAATTTTTTAAAAATTCACTAGTTTTAGGTTTTTCACTTCCATAATGTAAAGCTATTATAAATACTTGATTTTTCAAATTTTTAATTGATTTTACTGTACCCAAAATTGGCCAAAAAGAACTTGATGTGCTTTTTGTTAAAGGCAATCCATCAATATTAATTGCGAGACAAAATTCTGTGTTTTCATCAACAATTATATTATGTTTTAAAGTTAAAGAATTTAATGAGTTGCGTATACCAAAATAATGAAATGAATTGTTTAAAAAATTAGATTTGCGAGGTGTTTTTAAAATTGTACGTGGATCAGCTGGTAAGATATTAGTCAAAGATGATTCTTCACGAAGTATATTTAATAATTCTTTAAATGCAGTTAGGCTAATATTTCTATCAATGGACCATTTTCCTAATTTTGTAGTAAGAGATTCCTTAGGCTTTGTAAATAATGGAAGTGAAATACTAGTGTTATTATGTTCTTGTAAATCTTTAATTGCAAGAGAAGAATAATCATTCAATTTCAAATTATTATCTTTACTATTTAATAAAATGTTATTGTTATTTTGAAAATCATTGTTGTCACTTTGAAAATCATTGTTATCATTATTTTCAATCATAATTTCATTATTATTATTTTTCTGTATTTTTTCACATTTCTGATCTGAGATTGTTTCATGATCTGTTAATTGATTAGTTTCACTAATCATTGCTAATGACAGATTGAGTCTTTCGTTAATTTTACGACACAATTTTTCTCTTTGACTTTTTTTGTTAGGCATTTTGATTTTCATTCAACAAGACACAAAACTTAAAATGAATGGATAAAAAGTGCCATAAAGTTTATCGATCCGATTGTAATGAAATAGTTATTACCTAAAATACCTAAAATGTGAAACAATTCATATATATTTTGAAATTAAGAAATTAATTAACATGAAGAAAAAATACGTTGTAACGATTCTTAACCTATACCGCAATGAAAAGTTAATGAAATAATATAGGATGTATTATATAATAGGATTTACCTTTAATTTAAGTGTGTTATTGCCTGCTACTACTCTATGAGTTTATTTCGTCCAAGAAAAGTTTTCACACAATGCACAATGCACACAAGACACAATAAAATATTGCACAAACCGTTTTTCATATGTTATCCAAAGTGTGCCGTACAGCATGCCACGCCTAGTAGAGAATTACACTATGCACAATTGATTGGCGATTTATATGGCGCCAAAATTAAAAAAACTATATTTATGTACCAGTGTTAAAACACATAACTTGCCGCATTATCACATTTACTTTTACATTTTACATTTACTTTTTATTATTAATAAAAAGTGCATAATTAATAGACATTTATTTTGCTTATTTTCAATATATATATACACACATTTGGCTTAAAATCAAATTTTATAAACGCAAGATTTTTGTCACTTTAAAATAAAAAATAATAAACATCTTTTTGCTTATATTAATAAATATCAATAATCTTTGTATTTTTTTGAGTTACTACGAATATCCATTGCGTATGTACTACGTATATGCGTTTTTGGATCTTTTACGTATATCCATATGTGTACGTACATACATGAAACATATTACGGATGTTGACTATTTGTATATCCGATTTAATATGTCCTATGTATATACGTTTCTGGATGTACTGCACATATGAAATGCGTATGTATACCGGATGTACTATGGATGTCCAATATGGGTATATCCGTCTTTGTATATCCTACGTATATGCGTTTTTTGATCTTTTACGTATATCCATATGTGTACGTACATGAAACATATTACGGATGTTGACTATTTGTATATTCGATTTAGTATGTCCTATGTATATACGTTTCTGGAAGTATTGCACATCAAATGCGTATCAAATGGGTATGTATAATGGATGTACTATGGATGTCCAATATGAGTATATCCGTTTTTGTATATCCTACATATGTTAGTTTTTGGAGCTGTTATATATATCCATATTTGTTTGTACATAAGATGTACTGTGGACATTTAATTCACGTATATATGTTTCTGGACATCCTATGTATATACACGAGATTCAATAGACGTACTTTTAATTTTACGGATATCCTATGCATATTCAGAGGATGTTCTGTGTTGACTGGGTATAGATTCAATGTTGAAAAAATATTGAAGAAATGTCTAATGTCCGCTGAATTGCAATGTCTGCAAGACAAGAAACATTAATTCAATATTGATTCAACATTTATTCAATGCAGAATTTATATATATTATGCATTATAATAATGTTTTGAAAAATTGAACGAAATAAATGTTTAAAATTAATTTTTATTTAAATATATATATATATATATATATATAATTATATTATTATTTCTTATTAATAATTATTGTAATAATTATTATATTATTTCAAAAGATAATAATTGTTAAATGTTGTTTCTACGTTATAGCAACATTTAACAATCAATATAGCAAAATCAACATAGATTCAATGTTGAAAAAACCTTTATACTTCAACATTCAACATTGCAACGTCTCAGCGACGTTATTTCAACTTTCTGTGCTGTGTGGGTATTATGGACAGGACGATACGTATTTGGACATCGATGAATTCTCGAAAGCCGGTCCGTTCGTAGTCATAGATTGTTTGCGACAAAACGACTCTGTCAAGAGCGCCACCGTTGACGTGCGAATAGAATTTGATTGTAAGGAAAATATACCGCCTATTGTCTCATTATACACGATCGAATGGTCAAATATAATCCACTGAACAACATTGTGCGCAGACTCGTGTGAAAAGTTATAAATTAGACGTGTGCGAATGGGAACGTCAGTTTTCCGACGGTCGACGACGATGTCTGACGTACCAATTTTTGTCGACTTGCAAGGTTACGCGTTCAACAACATTTTTATCGTGAAAGAGGTAGCGGTAGTTCGAGATGGCGAAACGCTATCTCATTACGTATTTCGTGAACACGTACCGTGGTATCTGTTGACGAAATCGGAAAAATCGCTGGCGTGTTGGTTACGGATACACCACCACGGCTTCCGATGGGAAGATGGACACGTCTCGTACAATCAGATGAAAAGTCTTATCAACAATGCCATTGGTACGGAACCGTCTCTGATATACGTGAAAGGACTCGAGAAGAAAAAGTGGTTGTGCGAGATTTTGGAAGATGATGTAGAGATCAATAGATGCATTGAAACAATAGATGCGGATTACGAAGATATCGCACGCCTGACGAACTTGGATGTAATCGGAACCTTGCGCTGCGCGTATCACACGAGACATTGCGCTATGCGGAATGTTTGCAAATTGTACAAGTGGTGGTTTGAGCGTAACAAACGTGTAAAACAACTATGATTTATGCTAATAAAATGATGTATATCACACTCGTATGACTTTTATTCCACCTTTTACCCATCACATAATCCACCATATAATATGGTCTATCGCTTATCTCGTACATCTTTCAGACATTTATTGAACGTATATCAAACGTTTTTGAACGTCAATCGAACTACTTTTAACATCTATTGAACGTCTATTGTACGCCTCTCGTACATCTTTGAACGTCTATCGTACGTCTTTGAACGTCTATCGAACGTCTATCGTACATCTATTGTACGTCTTTGAACGTCTCTCGTACGCCTCTCGTACGTCTATCGAACGTCTATTGTACGTCTTTGAACATCTATCGTACTACTTTTAACATCTATGTAACATCTTTTAACGTATTGTTGAACATCTTACGTACAACTTTTAACATCTTTTGTACATCTATCGAACGTATTTTAACGTTTATTACTACAGCGAAATTGACGTTTTTGCGTCGAGCTGTATATAAGGTGTGCGAAAGAGAGTAATTTATCAGTTCAAAGCGTGCACGCGGTGGAGAAAAAAGTATAGAAAATGGAGCGTGATCAGAATAGAAAAAATTCCGAATACGAGAAGTGTAAGGATTGCGGAGTGTACCACAAGCCGATAGCTGTGGTCGAGCCTCGTCCAAGGACGACTCAAGCGTCTCCCGTCCCTCCTCGTAATCGTGAAAGGCGTTAAAGGCTCGGTTGAAACAATTTTTTTTTTGTAAAAGATGTTGTATAGATGAAAAAAAAATATGAATAAAATTTGTTAATACTAATCTTATTACAATTTTTTTTCTCCTTTTACCTACCATCCTTAAATTACATATTAAGTTTAGATTAACCATTCTTAAATTACATATTAAGTTTAGATTAGAGTTCCTATTAAATTTATATTTTACCGCGAATAATTTGTATTAAAAAGAAAACTTGAAGTATATTATTGGTGTTTAGAATAAATGCATAACTTAAATAATTCACTCTATATTATTCACCACAATTAAAAGAAAAAAAAAATGATAGTCACTGGTTCGCTCGTTTCCTTCTATCATGTAGTGTAACATGACGCGCACGCTTATCTCGCAGTAGGATAGGTCAATGGATAAGATGAGGCACAGGAATAATAATTCAAATTATTTTATTGATAAATAATATTTATTAAAAATAATTAGTTTCGCATACATGGTTCAGTGTTGTATACTCCGTTATCCCGGTTCTGCAAAAACATTGTTCATTCTTTTCTTGCACTGAAGTGTTGCATACTCCGTTCTCCCGGTTCTGCAAAATGTGTACGATCGATGTTTGATGTTGAGGAGTTGTGTGTACTTTGTGCAAATATATCGATGTCGGCACCTTCTCTGGATGCATTTTTCTAATTTTTTCCAGTATCGCTGATCTATACTGCTTCGGTATCATATAATATATGTAGTCATAATAGTGTGAAGAGATCCTTGATATTAGACTATCCTGAGCGCATAACGAGCACAACTTTTCCATCAATATCGGCAGGATAGATTCTATTAAAAACGTCGAAAATTCCTCCTCGGAATATTCTAGTACACTGTCGTCAATTTCACTCGTCCATTCGATAAATTGTTGTCGAAATATAGTATCCGGAATATATGGTTTAATGAATGCAGGAAATGTTGTATACTTTTCAATTATTTCCTCACTGTTTTTATATTTCCTTCTACATTCCCGACATGTTGTTAACCAATCTGTGAGAGTACTCAGATTTTCCTCTCGTAAGATGAGACTGTCTTCCATCTCTGTAATAAATAAAAATTATTAAAATAAAAAAATATCCAATTAGTTATTACGCATTCGAAAAATGTGTATTAAAGATATTTTAAAAATGTGTATTTTACCTATTTCAGTTTGCACAGAGTGCAATCTTTCCTGTACGGTGGGGGCCCGTCGATGTGGTCACGCTGCCACGACTGGTTGTAGTGCAACGAGCACCGACGATAACCTTGCACTTCCGGATCCGCTCTTAAATGATCCGGTAGCCTATCCCACACGTGATCCACAAACCGAGCAAAGTTTTTTATAAGAATTACTTTCGGCACGATTTCTAATTGCTCCGCGGACAAGCTCAGAATGTCACGTTCGTCCAATAGCGCGATGAACATTTCGACTGTTACCTCGACTTGGTCATGATGGACCTTATATACCCGCTTGTTGCACACGACATTGATTAAAACTATCGATGGTTCATATTTGCATTAACAATCCTTATCTTATCTCTTCCGGGAATTATTGTGATCTGATACCCCCCACCATTCCAAAATTACCTCCTCTCCTCCAAACACGATGACGCATCTAGCAACATGGCGATGCCTACAATTTGTATTAACAATCATTATCACACCCTCTAAGAAACGGCGCTCAAATGCTGCCTCTTTGTTCTAAAATACAGCGATGACGCAATCCGTAAATCTGCACGAACCTGCATACTATAAACATAATGATTCTGACAACATGGCGCTCTACTTTGATGCGTAGAAAAAAAAACCTGCACCAATAAACAATTCTCTTTCCAATAAACAATCCTTATCTTTTCTGGGAATCTTTATCTTGCGATTTGTATTAACAATCCTTATCTTCCGGGAATTATTGTAATCTGATACCCCCACCACTCCACATTTACCCCCTCTCCTCCAAAAACGAAGACGTCATTACCCCCTCCACTGTTATCCGATACCCCTCTTCCCCTCTTCACCCGCGCACCCCCTCAGATCCCTGAGTTAGAACCCCCATAGTATAACTACTGTCGACAAATTTACGATAATCGTTAACTGCTGCGTCCCGTATTTGCTGTATGTGAAATTTCGATCAGTAGTATCGACAGGGCTGCGTTTGTAAAATTTGCGCCCAGGGGCTTGTGATCTTCGAGCGCCTCGATCTAGCCTCCCTCCCCCAATGAGTAAACAGTAAATAATTAACATTTTAAATATTAATATATTCTACCGAATAATTCTACCAAAACACACTTAAGAACAAGAAGATAATTAAAAATGGAACATTTTTTTATGAATATATAGAAGCTGCGGCGCCCCTGACACTTCGACGCCCAGGGGCTCAAGCCCCAAAAGCTCATAGGTAAACGCGCTACTGAGTATCGATCACCAATTTTTGTATTTTTGTGGGAACGTGAATACTCCTTGTGTCTATCCCGAGGATTTTCATTCGCAGCATATTATCCATAAATGACTACCCAATTGCCAAAACTAAATGAATACCCAATTGTACACCCAAGCTATGTGCTCTTGTTTTCTCGTAGTCGACGAACTCTTCAATCCCCAAAATATACCGGCGTATTGATATCCGCGTAATCTGAGTTCCTTGTAGATATCTTTTGTCTTCATTACTTCCTCCTCATTATCGTTCTTTTGATTTAACAGATGACTGGGTAACTTTTCTTCGGCAATATCTGTCGGTTCACGCACAGTGCCAGTGACGACGGCATTATCTCCTTCGATGACTTGAAACTTTCCAGTTGCTGCAATAAATAATCTTGAATATTTCTTTTTATCACATAAATTGAGTATTGTCATTCTTAATGTGGTAAATAAAGTAGCTTATTGAAAAATAAATTTTTAAAATATGATCTACCTTTCTGCACCATTATTGTTAGATACACGGGTCCTTGTTTCGGAAAGTGCATTGCCCGAATGAACTTGACATTCTCAAATACAATTGGTATGCGATAGACTTTTCAGCAAACCGTTTGCCAAACTAGCATGAGATATCCAGTAGCTGACAATAACTGTCTTTCGTCAATCACATGACCGCTCATATATTCGTAATCTTCATCGTAATTTCGCGCAACTTCAACCATCCTTTCACCGATAGAAAGTTTTGTCTGCATTTTATAACATGTTACGTACCAATCCTCGGAATGGTCCCATCTGGGAATAAAAAATAAAAATTTTTTACCGTGAAAATAATTTTTTATTCTATTATATTTAACAAATAAATATATTGTTCGACATACTTGATTGACGGTGAGATCATCGGCATGGAACGACTAACAGGAAATTTCACGGTCGGATATAAATTTGCTAGATATAGATTTGCTGGAATTGTGGTTGCAAGCCATTGTTGTACATTTTTCCCAGACCTTGCAAAAATACTTTGACGTTATCCTCATGATTACGCTGAAATAACGTGATCCTGGTTGTGTCGAACAGTTCTTTCGTAACACTCTGAAAAATGGCATCCGGCTCGATTTCAAGAGTCACTGCGTTTCTGTGAATTAATTGTGCGGTTTTATCGAAATATACAGGACTCAATAGATTATTCGTGAAATGTTTAACGCAGGACAATTTCGTGCTGCAAAATAAACCTTGCCATATCTGATTGGGAGTCATTGTTTGCGGTATTATTCGATTTAAATAGGTAAGCCAGAATCGTGGCTTTCGCGGGGAGGAGATAACAAGTATGCAAAGGATTATTGCAGCAGTTGACTTCCTCAGTAAATACATTAGTGGCCTGCAAAATTATATAATAAGTATAATTTGTTTATGTTAATTACACGTATATTCAACAAAATATTTAAATAAAAAATTAAAGTACCTCTAATTGTTTTGTAAACACCCTTACTAATTTTTTTAGACCGCTTATGGAGCAAGTATTTTGACTGTTGCTGTAGATTACTTCGATATCCGGTGGGCATTTGTTCTTCACATTCTCATAACTGAGACCGATATTCACCATCGCGCAGTTAATTATTTTCGTTTCCTTCAATCCCAGTCCTATGTAATATGAAGATAAAATCACTTGTTCAAGAGTAAAATTACCGGTTGCATATGCGCAGCAGAGTTCACCAATTGAGTGACCAACGACATAATCTGGCACGATATTTACGGATCTTAAGATATCGATTAATTCCACCTAAAAAAGAATAAAATATTTCTTTCTATAATTATCAAGAAACATTTACGCGTGAAATTACGCGCATATAATTTGTAAAAGCAATTTATCACCTGCATTACGGTGATGCTCACAAGTGAATTCAATATATCGTTAAAAATATCTTTATATTTACTCGTTAATATGTCAATAATATACATTTCATGCATTTTTAAAATCGTATCGCATTTTTCTATGGTTTTGGAAAATACTGGGAATCGCAGTAGCGCTTGACCTGTTAACATGTAAATTCGAGTTTAATTGCATGCAATCACTTTTCTAACATATGCAAAAAAGAATGCGTACCCATGCCAACCCATTGCGATCCAATTCCGGAGAACACAAAACAAATCGGTCTTCTCTCACTTGAATAATATTGTATTTCTTTTGTCGCTTTGATTGGCGTTTTATGTATATTCGACAATCACGTATCCTCTGTAAGGATGATTTTTCATCTCGTCAGCGTAAATATCATGCAATAGCCGTATATATTCGACGTCTATCGGCCGATTCTCGATCTAACATACAAATTTTTGCAATGTAAGTGTCTTTTTATTAACTGTGTAACCGTAAAAGTTTTATATATCTCATTTAGAAATGATTCAACTGCTTGTTCGGTCCAGACAAGACAACGAGTCTGGGCAGATTATCATTCGGCGCTCCTTTATTGATCTTTTCCTTTGTGTTACTTCGCAACAAGATGTGACAATTGGCTCCACTAAAACCGAACGAATTGATACCCATAAATCCAGAAGTCCACGGTGCTGTGTTGGTCATCACGCGTACTTCCATCTTCGAAAGCCTTAACACCTTTCCGTACTTGTGTGAAGTTTATATTTGGCGGGATTAAGCCAGTTTCCATTGCAATTATTACCTTACGAAAAGTTAATTACATGCTAACTTGTGACTTATTATTTTTTTATTAAATTATTTATTGATTAATAAATGTTTTTCATATTTTTATCATGATAATTTAGCAGCAAAAGAAATGTTATACAAATTTTTGTTTGTAAAGTGCAAAAATGTCACATATTTACAATCATAAAAATTGACGGCTACTATTATAATGCATATAACAATTATTATTACCTTAGCAATTTGACACATGCTACTAGCACCTTCAAAATGGCCCAAGTTTGATTTGATAGAGCCGATTAATAGAGGAGTTTGCCTGTTCTTGCGGAAAACCTGCTCGAGTGTATTGATTTCTTCTGAATCGCCAACATAAGTACCGGTACTGTGAGCCTCCATGTAGCCTAAACAAGTCGGCGAAATACCGCATTCATTGTAAAACTCTTCAAGTAAAGTTTTTTGCATTTTGCTCGACGGGATGGTAATTCCTTTTATTCATCGCAATTAGTTTTCCCGTAGACGACGATTGCATAAATTCTCTTAGCCACTTTTGCTTTTTGCAAAAATGCGACTCCGATTGTCTCGCCACGCATGTAACCGTTTGCATCGTCGTTAAAAGGTTTGCAGATTTCGTCAGGTGCTAATTCTTGAAATTGTAAAATTATGTTATAAAATCTAATTTAGATGTATATTTATATATATTCCAACTTATTTAGATTATAATCATTTTTATATTTTTTAATTATGTCCTATATTCTAAATTAATATTTCAATAAGTATAATACCAAGTCGCGCAAACTGCAAAGCTAGATAAGGATTCAGGCAGAGATTTAGACCGCCAACAATAGCGGCGTTACACTCCCCTGACTGAATACTTCTATAAGCGGACTCTAAAGCTACGAGACTTGAGCTGCAAGCGGAATCGAATGTGCAAGATGGTCCTGTTATATTTAACCAGTGAGACATCCGATTTGCGTACAGAGGTTTGTAACATCCAAAAGCTGCGGCGCCAGCTATCTAATGTGTGTATGTACATAGATTGTTTAAATTAAAATGTTCATTGTATGAGCATTGTACGAGGTGAGTTACAAACAAGTACATTGTTTACAATATGATATAAAAATAATAAACTTAAAGTTTAGGCTTGTAATTTTCAAATAGATGTAGTGGTAGAAGGATCTCAAGCCCAAGTAGATTGTATTTCTTGATATATATTTTTTATTAAACCAATGTTTGAACAAACGTTTCGGCTGATCATTCAATCATCTTCAGTGTTCCTTTTTATCTAAATAATTATACATCTTAGTGATTTTATATATACAATTGAGGTCAAGATAATAAATTTGCTTAATAAAATAAATAAATAATTAAATCTTTTGTGTCGTATACCTGTACTTAAAACTATGTAGATTCAATTCACCATTATTAAGGTCTTTACTGGTGAAGTCACTTATGTGATTGTGAGAAATTGCAGTTGCGGTGTTAATCACAAGTCACCATTTAACATCAACTGTGAGTTGATGTTAAATTTTAAAAGTGAAGACCCGAAGGCATGTAATTCTGTAGGAAATAAGGGAGAGGGAATCAACGGAGAAGGGGCAACCACAATCCCAGCCAGCAAGGCGAAAAATATTATTTTTCTTAACTCTATAAAGTAGGCAATAAGCTGAGAATAGGAATATACGAATCCGAGAGCAAATCAGTGTCACTTTGTTTGTTTAGACCGTGTGACTGTCTTTTTATGTTTATCATTTCAGAAGTTAATCTTCTCACATATGATTTTTCGTTATCTACGATGCTAACTCCTTCCCAATTCATTTGATGATTAAATTCTAACCGATGTTGAGAAATAACCGAAGGAGAAGTGCTTTTTTTAATGTCGTTTTTATGCTCTTTAATCCTAGTTTCCAACCTTCTCTTTGTTTGACCTACAGTACCGGTCAAAATTATATCACCTTTTGATTTTTTTAGGATAACTTGCTTTAAAGTGTACGGATATCTTTCAAATCATAATATATTTTGACGATAGGTACAGCTTACTAAACAAATAAGTTTTCATCAAATAATGAAAACAACAACTTCTGAAAAATTAATTTTATTTGAAATCTCCAAAATCTATGAAATTTAATAATAAACTTTAAATCATTATAATAAGTATAAATGTGTTCAAAATGAACAACAAATTCATATTTTACATTGTACTACTCTAGTATTTTGTAGCAAAACCTTTGGCATCGATTACAGCTTGGCAACGTCTAGGCATGGAGTCGATTAGTGTGTTAATTGTCGATTGAGGGATTTTCTTCCATTCTTTCTCAAGTTGGGCAAATTTTTCGGCCGTATTTGTAGCTCGCTTGTTGGCCAAACGCCTCTGCAGCTCTTCCCACAATGGTTCGATAATATTTAGGTCAGGTGATTGGCTTGGCCACTCCATTAGAGTTACTCGACGGCGTCGGAACCACTCTTGTACTTCAGTCGCACGATGCTTCGGATTATTATCCTGCTGATAAATAAAACCGCGACCAAGGAAACGCTTTGCATATAGAAGCATCACATTCTCAAGGATGTCTATGTATACTTTTCGATTCATGATGCCGTCGATTCTATGAAGAGGGCCCATTCCTTTTGCGGAGAAAGCACCCCACACCATGACTGAACCGCCTTCATGTTTTATTGTGGGAAGTTGGTATTTGGGGTCGAAGCGCTTGCCTTTAGAACGGTGAATCCATGTTATTCCATCACTACCAAATAACATAAACTTACTTTCTTCACTCCAGACGACGTCAGACCATTGCTGAGGTGTCCAGTTAAAATGTGCTTTTGCCCATTCTATTCGCACCTTCCGGTTCTTTGCAGAAATAAATGGTTTCTTCACGGGTCGTCGTCCATGCAGTCCTCCGGACTGTAGGCGACGACGTATGGTCCGTACGGATGGATTAGACTTTCCAAAAGCGAATATTTCTTTAGCAATTTCCGGAGCCGTGAGACGTGGATTGCTACGGGCTGTGCGGAAGATGTTGCGATCGATGATAGAAGTAGTGCAACGCGGTCGTCCGGTTTTCTTTTTCTTAATATAACCTCCCTGGGTCTTCCAACGTTTGAGAAATTTGGTCACCGCCGATTTGGAAATGCCAAACTGCTGGGCGAGTTGCTCATGCGTTCGTCTTTGTTTGCGGCCTTCTATGATGGCTTTCTGCTGTCGTTCATCAATATCTCGTGCACCACGGGTCTTTGTCATAATTAAAATACTAAATTTAACTGCTAAAACTAAATTATGACAATAAAAGCAACAATTGCCATATGAAAAACAAAGGAAGCACAAAGGCGGCATATTTGAAAAATTAATAAAAATTTAAAACTGATGATGTATTTTGTCAAATCTTATTATATTTCATGTACAAAGTATACCTACCACCAAGTGTCTAGTATAAAATTTTAAGCGCATTCGATGCACTTTGAAGAAAGTTATGCTAAAAAAATCAAAAGGTGATATAATTTTGACCGGTACTGTATGTAAGTTGCCTCACAATCCACACAAGAAATCTTGTATACTACACCACAATGTAAAAATTTTTCTAACATATCCTTGTGTCTCTTTATGAAGTACCTCATATCACATTCCCTAGCATAGGACATTCTAAAACCATGTTTCTTAGTCATGGACGTAAATTTCTCAGATATGCCTCTAACATATGGAATAGTAAAAAACTTATTTCTACGATCCTCTGACACTCCACTCACTCCACCTTGTATTCTTTTATTGCCAAAGGAATAGTATTTTAATCTTTCTTCCATATTATAAAAATTTTTTCAAAAAACAAGAAAATCTTAAAATTAGGTTGCTAACTGATTCTTTTAAAAGAATAGATAACAAATTTACTAAGACATTGAAAAAGCATAATAAGAATTTTAACATTAAACGTATTAATTTCTATTGTAAATATAATAATTCACAAGAATTGAGGTCGAATCTGATAATGGGTGTCAATAATGGTAGTGTTGAAAGGGCGTATTCTGTTGGTCGTCCTCCGATTTGTGACAATAAAGTTGAATCCGTCACTTTGTCTCCGGATGCTTTTACATTGGAGAATCCATTTCATACCATTCGCAAAGAATGGTTCATCAATCTTACTAGCTTTGACATTCCAAAAGAAGTTCAATTGTTGTTACAGTTGGATGACCAATTTTGTACTTCCTTAAAAATGAAAGACAAAGATAAAGTCTTGTTAGATTATATGAAGTATGTAGAAATAAATATAAGTAAAATTGATGAAGATTCTAGAACAGACATCAGGAATAAGACTATTCCAATACTGAAAAATTTTTATAACAACAATATTAAATACAACTCACAAGAGAGATCAAATTCTTAAATGGATGGATTGTACGAATGATTTCATTAAAAAACATCCTGAGATCATTTTTACTAATTCGGATAAAGGCAATGTAACGGTAGCGATGAATAGATCTGATTATATTGACAAAATGAATGTTCTTTTATCTGATGAGAGCACATATGAAATTGTGAGAAAGGATCCAACTAATAAAATTGTGAGTGATTTACGCTCGCATTTAAATAGATGGAAGAATAAGGAAATTATCAACAAAGAAATGTATAGTCGTTTGTTGTCGAGTGAAGGTATCCTACCACGTGCTTCCTAAAATCCACAAAGAAGGCTTTCCGCTTAGAATTATTGTTTCTAGTATCAATAGCCCATTATATAATTTGGGTTGCTTCTTACATAAGATCCTTAGTAACGGTATTCCCAAACCTAATAGTTTTGTTGAGGACAGTTTCCAGTTTGTGAAAGAGTTGAGCAGCATAAGCATGAGCCATGATTATGATCTTGTCTCACTTGATGTTGTTTCGCTTTTCACTAATATACCTATAGAAATGGCTATTTCCAGTATTAGAAGTAGATGGGAATTTATTGACAAAAAAACAGAATTTTCTCTTAAGGAGTTTGTTATAGCTATTAAATTCGTATTGGAATCTACGTATTTTAAATTCCAAGACAAAGTATATAAGTAAACTTTTGGTAGCCCTATGGGTTTTCCTTTGTCCCTCATTATCGCCAATATTACTCTTACGGATATAGAAGAAAGGGCACTCAAAATCTTGGTTTCAAAACCTCTTTTCTTTTACAGATATGTTGATGACATAATTTTGGCGGCTCATAACAACGTTATCAATAAAATAATAGAAATTTTCAATTTGTTTCATGACAGAATTAAATTTACATGTGAACGAGCGAACAATGGACATTTGAGTTTTTTGGACGTAGAATTGATTGTAGAAGGTGATAACATTATTACCAAATGGTACCACAAACAGACTACCTCGGGGAGGTACCTAAATTTTCTCTCTCAACACCACATATTACATAAGAGAGGAGTTATCTTTGGAATGGTTGATAGAAGTATAAGACTTTCCACGTTTTCTTCAAGAAGTTGATAGAAGTATAAGACATCCACGTTTTCTTCAAGAAGATTTTAATAACATCATTAACATCCTACGGAATAATAATTATCTTCTTCCATTTATTTTTTATAATATGGAAGAAAGATTAAAATACTATTCCTTTGGCAATAAAAGAATACAAGGTGAAGAGAGTGGAGTGTCAGAGGATCGTAGAAATAAGTTTTTTACTATTCCATATGTTAGAGGCATATCTGAGAAATTTACGTCCATGACTAAGAAACATGGTTTTAGAATGTCTTATGCTAGGGAATGTGATATGAGGTACTTCATAAAGAGACACAAGAATATGTTAGAAAAATTTTTACATTGTGGTGTAGTATACAAGATTTCTTGTGTGGATTGTGAGGCAACTTACATAGGTCAAACAAAGAGAAGGTTGGAAACTAGGATTAAAGAGCATAAAAACGACATTAAAAAAAGCACTTCTCCTTCGGTTATTTCTCAACATCGGTTAGAATTTAATCATCAAATGAATTGGGAAGGAGTTAGCATCGTAGATAACGAAAAATCATATGTGAGAAGATTAACTTCTGAAATGATAAACATAAAAAGACAGTCACACGGTCTAAACAAACAAAGTGACACTGATTTGCTCTCGGATTCGTATATTCCTATTCTCAGCTTATTGCCTACTTTATAGAGTTAAGAAAAATAATATTTTTCGCCTTGCTGGCTGGGATTGTGGTTGCCCCTTGTCCGTTGATTCCCTCTCCCTTATTTCCTACAGAATTACATGCCTTCGGGTCTTCACTTTTAAAATTTAACATCAACTCACAGTTGATGTTAAATGGTGACTTGTGATTAACACCGCAACTGCAATTTCTCACAATCACATAAGTGACTTCACCAGTAAAGACCTTAATAATGGTGAATTGAATCTACATAGTTTTAAGTACAAGTATGCGACACAAAAGATTTAATTATTTATTTATTTTATTAAGCAAATTTATTATCTTGACCTCAATTGTATATATAAAATCACTAAGATGTATAATTATTTAGATAAAAAGGAACACTGAAGATGATTGAATGATCAGCCGAAACGTTTGTTCAAACATTAGTTTAATAAAAAATATATATCAAGAAATACAATCTACTTGGGCTTGAGATCCTCCTACCACTATATCTATTTGATATAAAAATGTTATTAAAAAAATGGTATAAAAATTATATCTTGCTTGTTGGAGATAAGAATTACGTTAAATTATCAGCATCTAAAACGAATTCCATCAAATAGCATTAATAAAAACATAAAAAAAACAATAAAAGTAATAGGCAATAATTGACATGTTTGCAAAACAAAAAAAAATAGCTAAGTAGAGTATAGGTACTTTTACTCCTTTCTAGATGTGTCAAGAAAAAATGAATGAGAACAATACGTCACTCATTATGTTATGTACTTTAATAGTCTATCAATGTTTTAGTAACACTTATATAGAAATAATAATTAAATAAAAAAAATAAAAATAATATTTTAAACACATATAATGTAAAGACTCTATAAATTCAACAAATATAATAGAAGAGGCATCCAGAGCCGTCGCAGGATGTCAGTGCTACATTTTTAATTTAATTTCTTAAAGAATTATTTTAATAAATTAACTCGCGCCCTGATATTTTTTCTCTCTTCCTTTCTCTCCAATAATTCTTATATGTAAGTAAATGTTTCTCGATATGAGAACAATATACTTATAATTTCGTACACATTCGTATCTCGATATGAGATCGGTGTACAATTTAACTGTCTCTTGTAGATTAATTTATTAAAATAATTCTTTAAGAAATTAAATTAAAAATGTAGCACTAACATTCTGCGACGGCTCTGGATGCCCCTTCTATTATATTTGTTAAATAATATTTTATTTTCTAATTCAAAGATATTTATAATTACTTAGTACAAATTATCCTTTATTTAATGAACTCAAGAGCGCAGTAATCGAAAACAGCATGACATCAGAGACGGATAAATTTTAATAGATTTTTTAACTCAGTTAATCAATAAATCAGCAATTAATTTTATTTTCATTTTACAATACATTTGATATTTATAATGCTAAATTGCGTTAGCAATGTTATGCCATAATAATTTTATAATTGTCATTAAATAACATTTTCTTAATGCTTATAAATAACGTTAAAAATGTTTGTGAATAATGTTGCACATTCTACATATCGATCATAATTCGCATTTTCTAAAAATCCACCGTTATCGCAAGTATTATATGTGGAATTACAATTCAGAACCGAAAAAAATACACACACACACATATATGTGTATATATATATATATATATATATATATATATATATATATATATATATATGGCATAAAAGGTATATGCACACATAAACAATAAATGTCACACGAATGATACTCCTAAAACTAAATACTTGTACGTATTTTATACGCGACCTCCTAAGACACAACGAACGTGAGAGTGTTATAACGTATCAATATGATAAATAATTTCATATACAAAAAAGCGTTAATTACACATTCTCAAGTACAAAATTAAAAAAAAAAACACAAGCAAGAACATGTTCTTTCTTTTAAAAGTTTTCTTAATAATTTTATTAAATAAACCGTACGCGTCTACCAAGCAAGATGTCCAAACAATATTGCTGCCCGTATTGAATATGCCAGACGCAGAGGAAGTACGTGAGTTTTAGTGTATTACTTTATTTATTACTTAATGTCCAAAATATTATTCGAAAACTATCAAATCCTTTACTTATAGTCACCTAATTTACAGATAACGTTAACTCTGAAAGTCTTTGGAAAACAGATTCAGTTATACCTGCGTAGAAACAACCAAATCGTATCTACGTTTAAAGTATAGACACATGACGCAAAAGACATCACAGAAGATCTGTCGCAACCATACGCATCGGATCCTTGCTATTATCTTCACAAAGATCATATTAGCACAGCGGCCATAAACTTCCATGAACATGGATGGGTCAGTGGTGTCATGTAAAAAAACAAACAGTTTCCACTTTTATATTCAATTTCTTTTATTTTACATATAAGCATGGACCTTAATGTATATTTTTTAAAGTAGGAAGGATTCGTTTTTATGAAAAACGACACATTGGAAATTAGACCTATGCGAGATAATTTTGCGTCTTTGTCTTTAATGAATGATCTTTGCATCAAAGAAGAAGTTAATATTTCATTTGGCAAACCTCATCTTATTAAATGATCATTGCAATCATTTGGTAACGCAAATTTTCCAAATTTGGATAATTTTGTAATAAAGCAACGTCATGTACAAGATACTCAAAAAAAAATTAACTATGCAACTAGCTGTTTTATTAGACGAAGCCGCATAAAGCCGCATATCGTACGTTCGTGCCTTTTCTGGATGAAGATAAGGAAATGTTGCGCATGTTGATATTAGCATACGTGAATCGTATCCAAGCTGTGCTTCATCATCTGAGTTTGGGTGTTTCTATCGATATTTCATTGGTACATTTAGAAATTATGAATGAACAACCTTTAAATTTGTCAATTTTTGGCGGTGACGGTCAGAAACTCTTCGAATCATTCTCCAATTACGCAAATACGCAGAAACTGGCAATCCTGCGGACGACAATGATCGGAACCATTGGTACGTTGGTCTTTACTTAACAGGATTCAAAATTTATTGGATGAAAGGAAGTACCCAGCAATTAGGTACCTTAGGAATACCTCGCAACAATGGCGCGTGCAACTTAACTAGATCGTATGCGGTAGTAAAATTCGGTATTGCGGGTAAACTAACCTCGGGTTTTTAATCGTCTTTCACTGTTGCTCATGAGATTGGTCATGTGTAAGTTTATATATAAACATTAACATACAAATTAGTTTAACATACAAGTTTAAATATGATAATATGGTTTATAAGAATTATTTGAATTGTTTAATTTACAATCAAAAAGCAAAGAAACTTTTTTAGAAGATTTTTTTCCTTTAAATGTTCAGTATGATAATTATTAATTAATTTTAAAATTAAAATATTTAGAATAATCAATGTAAAGTAAAGCATATTGTCAAAATTAATAATTTATTTGGTTAAAAGTTTATATAGGAATGACACACGATTCCAATTATAAAATTCCGTGTGATGCATACAAATACATAATGTCATCTGAACAGTAGCCTCAAAGTCAAATCACATGGTCCGAATGCAGCCGTGGTATAGCTGAAGAACTCTGGTACAAAAAGAACTGTCTTCGAGATCAAACGAGACCGAAACGTCTAGGTGACGCACTCGACCATTCGCGTTATCACGATTGACCAGGAAAAAAATAAACCGCTAAAGCATAATGCGAAATATATTTTCGCGACAAGGATGCAAACGTAGTCTTGTTGCTTGATGTACGCAAGAACTTAGAATGCGAAACGCCTAATGATAATTTATATGCCTTCACGGGACCGGCATTGGAAGATACATTTTCCGTTGCTGATCGCTGAAACAGTTTATAGCTTAATTAATCTCATTTTTTAAGGAACTTATTGTGCGCCCGGGAAAAAATGTCGTAGCGGAGAATGCGTACCCGTTATCAAACCGTACATCTTTTAGAATTGTGGAGATAATAACTGAAGTGAATGGAAAGAAGGCACCTGTCAAAGTATCTGCTTGGAGAAATCTAAAGATGTAAAACTCAAACGATGTTCTTCCAAACATAAGAATTGCAGAACGACGAGTTGCCAAGGGCCATATTACGACGTAGTCTTGTGCGATAATAATTTACCTTGCATTAAGAAACGCAAGACGATCGACTCATTTACCAAAATGAAATGCATGGAATTTATCAATTACTTATCCACTATGCCGTTTAAGAATATGGCGCTTGAAGCATTAACAAGCGCTAGCACCTAGCTTCGAATCATGATGGCAGACTACTCATGATTTCGAGAAACCGTAAATAGCCTGTATCATACACTGCCAACGAAAAGATTCGTCTACTCTTTACGCACCACGCTTGGAAATGCTCAACCTTAATATTAATCCATACTTTCCAGATAGAACGTGGTGTCACAATAAAGATGGCTAAGATTATACTGCCGCCAACATTATTGTCTGCCGACAAGCTACTCTTAACATATTTTGAGGAATTATCAACATGTGTGAACAAAGATCGAGGAAAAAGAAAATTATAAAACGCAAGTAAATCAGTATAGAGAAGTTGGTGAATTCGTTCGGTACCGAATCTTCGATAGCACAATCTGTCGTGTTAACATTTGTTTTGCGAATCATCTATATCTTGCTCGATGGAGACAATAAACTACGTCAATTATAATATTTAAAACGAATTTCGGCAATTAGCATTAGTAAAAACATAATAAACAATTAAAGTAACAGATAATAATTAATATGTTTGCAAAAAGGGAAATAAATAGCTCAATAAAGTAGAGATACTTTTATTCCGTTCAACACAATGTATCCAGAGAAAATCCACGAGTGCAAGAACATCACTCACAATGTATTTTAATAATAGTCTATCAATGTTCCAATAATACTTATATAGAACGATTAATAAACAAAAAAGTAAAGGGATATTTTTGATTACAAAAATAAATAATTTTCAAAAATATTTAGTACAAATTGTTATTTATTTCTTCAACTTATTAACTCGGTTACCGAATACGGCACGTCGGAAATCAAAATTTCACAATATACTTTCTAACTTAGTAAATCCGTAAGAAATTGTATTTTCCATTTATATTAAATTTGATATTCATAACGCTAAATTGCGTTAGCAATATTATGTTATAATCATTTTAAAATTGTTATTAATTACAATTCTTTTAACGTTTATGAATAACAGTTAAAATGTTTGTGAATAATGTGGCATATTCTACATATCGATCATAATTCGAATTTTCTAAAATTCCACTATTTTGCAAGTAAGCATTATGTACAATGAAATTTACAATTCAAAACAGAAAGATAAAAAAATATATAGAGGGTGTCGCAATAAAATGTATATATATTTTATTATTAGATATTTTAACAAAATGGACAGACGTTAACCTGTTAAATGTGAATACATTTCATTGAGACACCCTGTATATGTAGCATATAGAGTATATAAACAATAAGTGTCACACGATACGAATGATTTTCCTACATCTGGATGCCTCTATGTGTGATCTATACGCGATCAGAAGATACGACAAACCTGTGAGTATTATAACGTACGTATATCATAAGTAATTTGATGTGTAAAAAAAACGTTAACTAAACATTTTTTGGTAGTTATAATTGAAAAACGAAATAAACAACATGTTTTTCATGTTGAAATTGGTGTTAATATTTTTATTAAACAAAACGCACGCGCATACCACGCAAGATATCGAAAGAATATTGTTGCCGGCATTGAATACGACAGAGATAAAGGAAGTACGTGAGTTTTACTGTATTGCTTCGTTCATTGCTCAATTATCAAAATATTATTCAAGTAAATAATATTATTAGAAATATTATTAGAGAATTATCAAATCTTTTTAAATTCTTATATAATTTACAGATACCACTGACTTTAAAAGTTTTTGGAAAACAGATTAAGTTAAACCTGCGAAGAAACGACAAGAATGTATCGTCTAATTGTAAGTATAAAATATGGAAACATGACGCAAAAGACATCACAATAGGATTGTCGGAATTACACGCATCAGATCCTTGCTATTATTTTCACAAAACTCGTATCAGCACAGCGGCCATAAACGTTTGTCAGAAATATGGATGGGTTAGTGGTACCACATCAAAAGCAAATAGCTTTTACTTTTAATCGCAATTTCTCTTTGTTTTATATACAAACATGACTTTCAAGAACTTAACATATATTTTTTTAAAGTAGGAAGGATTTGTTTTTCTCAAAGACGACACATTAGAAATTAAAACTTTGCGGAATAACCATGCGTCTTTGTCTTTTATGAATGATCTTTGCATCAAAGAAGAAGTTAATATTTCATTTGGCAAACCTCATCTTATTAAAAGATCATCGCAATCATTTGCTGATACAAGTTTTCCACATTTGGATAATTTTGTAATGAAGCGGCGTCATGTACAAAATACGCAAATAAAATTAACTATGCAACTGGCTGTTTTCTTAGACGAAGCCGCATATCGTACGTTCAAGCCTTTTCTGGGTGAAGATAAGGAAACGTTGCGCATGTTGATATTAGTGTACGTGAATCGTATTCAAGCTGTATTTCATCATCCGAGTTTGGGTGTTTCTATCGATATTTCATTGGTACATTTGGAAATTATGGATGAACAACCTTTAAATTTGCCAGTTTTTGGCGGCAACGATGACAAACTGCTTGATTCGTTCTGCGATTACGCGGCAACTCGCAATCCTCCGGACGACAATGATCCGAATCACTGGGACGTTAGTCTTTACTTAACTGGAATAAATATTTATTCGACAGAAGAAGACGATCTAGGTAGCATAGGAATATCAAACGTCGATAGCGTATGCGACTCGAATGAATCGTGTGTGATAGTAGAATTCGGTATTCCAGATAAGCTATCCTCGGGTTTTTCATCGTCTCTCACTGCTGCTCATGAGATCGGTCATGTGTAAGTTTAAATATAAAATTTGACATATAAATTAGTTCAACATACAAATGTAAATATGATAATATGTTTTATAAGAATTAATTGAATTGTTTAAATTTCAATCAAAAAGCAAAGAAACTTTTTTAAAAGATTTTTTTCTTTTAATTGTTCAGTATGATAATTATTAATTAATTTTAATATTAATATTAAAATTAAATATTTAGAATAATTAATGCAAAGTAAAACACATTGTCAAAATTAATAATTTATTTGTTTGAAAGTTTGGGAATGTTACACGATTCCGATTATGAAATTCCGTGTGATGCGTACAAATACATAATGTCGTCTGACCAGTACTATCAAGGTCAAGTCACATGATCCGAATGTAGTCGTGGTATAGCTGAAGAACTCTGGTATGAAAAAGATTGCCTTCGAGATCAGACGAGACCGAAATGTCTAAGTGACACATCACTCGACCACTCACGTTATCACGACTTACCCGGAAGAAAATGGACCGCCAAAGCACAATGCGAAATATATTTTCGCGACAAGAATGCAAACGTAGTCTCGTTGTTTGATATATGCAAAACCTTAGAATGCGAAACGCCTCATGATAATTTATATGCCTTCACGGGACCGGCATTGGAAGGTACATTTCCTGTTGCTGATCACTGAAACAGTTTATAGCTTAATTAATCTCATTTTTTAAGGTACTTATTGTGCACCCGGAAAGGAATGTCGTGGCGGAGAATGCGCACCCGTTATCGAACCACCGTACATTTTTGAGAATTGTGAAGATGATAACTGGAGTGAATGGAAAGAAAGCACCTGTCAAAGTATCTGCTTGGAGAAATCTAAAGGTGTAAAACTCAAACGACGTTTTTGTAGACATAGGAATCGCAGAACGACGAGTTGTCAAGGGCCATATTACGACGTAGTCCTGTGCGATGATACTTTACCTTGCATTAAGAAACGCAAGACGATCGACTCATTTATCAAAATAAAATGCATGAAATTTTTCAGTAACTTTTCCACCATATCGTTTAAGAACTTGACGTTTAAACTAGCACCTAAGTTCGAGCTAGGATGGCAGGCCGCTCATGATTTTGAGAAACCGTGGATAGCCTGTATTGTACACTGCCAACAAAAAGATTCGTCTACTATCGACGCACTACGCTTGAAAATGCTCAACCTTAATATTAATCCATACTTTCCAGATGGAACGTGGTGTCATGAGAAAGATGGCCAGGATTATTATTGCCGACAACATTTCTGTCTGCCTGAAAGCTACTCTTAAAAATTTTTGAAGGATAATCAACATGTGTAAACAAGTATCAAAGAAAAAGAAAATTATAAAATGCGCGTAAATCAGTATAGAAAAGTTGGTCAATTCGTTTGGTACCGAATTTTCGATCGCACAATCTGTCGTGTTAACATTTGTTTTGTGTATCATCTATACCTTGTTTAATGGAGTCAATAAATTACGTCAAATTATAATATCTAAATCGAATTTCGGCAATTAGCATTAGTAAAAACATATTAAACAATTTAACAGATAATAATTAATATGTTTGCAAAAAGGAAAACTAAATAGCTTAATAAAGTAGAGATACTTTTATTTCGTACCACACAATTTGTAAAGAAAAAATCTACGAATGCGATAACGTCACTCACTATGTAATTTAATAATCTATTAATGTTTCATTAATACAATACTTACATAAGATCGATTAATAAATAAAAAAAATGAAAAAAATTTTATTGCAAAAATTAATAATTTTCAAAATTATATAGTACAAATTGTTATTTATTTCTTGAACACATTAACTCGGTAACCGAATACGGCACGTCAGAAATCGAAATTTCACAATATACTTTCTAACTTAGTATATCGGTAAGCAATTGTATTTTCCTTTTATATAAAATTTGACATTTATAACGTAAATTGCGTTAGCAATGTTATGTTATAAAAATTCTAAAATTGTCATTAATTAAATTTTTTTAACGTTTATAAATAACTGTCAAAATGTTTGTGAATAATGTGGCATATTCTACATATCGATCATAATTCGATTTTTCTAAAATTTCACCATTCCGTAAGTATTATATACAATAATATTTACAATTAAAAACCAGAAAGATAAAAAAATATATAGAGGGTGTCCCAATAAAATGTATATACATTTTATTATTAGATATTTTAACAAAATGGACAGATGTTAACTTGTGAATATATTTTGTTGAGACACGCTGTATATGTAGCATAAAGAGTATATACACAATAAGTGTCACACGATACGAATGATTTTCCTAAGTCTGGATGCCTGTATGTGTGATCTATACGCGATCAGAACATATGACAAACATGAAAGTATTATAACGTACGTATATCATAAGTAATTTGATGTGTAAAGAAGACGTTAACTAATCATTTTTCGGTAGTTATAATTGAAAAACAAGATAAACAACATGTTTTTCATGTTGAAGTTGGTGTTAATATTTTTATTACACGAAACGCAAGCGTATATTATGCAAGATATCGAAAGAATATTGCTGCCGGCATTGAATACGACAGAGATAGAGGAAGTACGTGAGTTTTACTGTATTGCTTCGTTCATTGCTCAATTATCAAAATATTATTAGAGAATCATCAAATCTTTTTAAACTCATATATAATTTACAGATACCACTGACTTTAAAAGTTTTTGGAAAACAGATTAAGTTAAACCTGCGAAGAAACGACAAGAATGTATCGTCTACGTATAAAGTATGGAAACATGACGCAAAAGACATCACAAAAGAATTTACATGCATCGGATCCTTGCTATTATTTTCACAAAGATCGTATCAGTACTGCGGCCATAAACGTTTGTCAGGAATATGGATGGGTTAGTGGTACCACATCAAAAGCAAATAGCTTTTACTTTTATTCTCAATTTTTCTTTGTTTTATATATAAACATGACTTGCAAGGACTTAACATATATTTTTTTTAAAGTAGGAAGGATTTGTTTTTTTCAAAAACGACACATTAGAAATTAAAACTTTGCGAGATGATCATGCGTTGTTGTCCTCAATCGACGATCTTTGCGTTAAAGAAGAAATTAATGTTTTATTTGGCAAATCTCACCTCATTAAAAGATCTTTGCAATTATCTGCTGATTCAAGTTTTCATGATTTTGATAATTTTAAACTGAAGCGGCGTCATGTACAAAATGTGCAAGAAAAGTTAACTATAGAGCTGGCTGTTTTCTTCGACGTAGCCGCATATCGTACGTTCATATCTTTTCTAGATGAAAATAACGGAAAGTTGCGCAATATGATATTAGCGTATGTGAATCGTATCCAAGCTGTGTTTCATCATCCGAGTTTAGATATTTCTATCGACATTTCATTGGTATATTTAGAAATTATGAAAGAACAACCGTCAAATTTGCCAGTTTCTGACGGCAACGCTAGCAAACTGCTCAATTCGTTCTGCAAATACGCGGAAACTCGCAATCCTCCGGACAATAATGATCCGCGCCACTGGGACATTAGTCTTTACATAATCGGAATAGATATTTTTTGGAAAAAGAAAGGTCTTCTAGGCACCTTAGGATTAGCCTACCTCAAATCGGCGTGTGCAGCTTAACTAAATCATCGCGATTGTAGAATTCGATATTGCAGTTAAGCTATTCTCGGGTTTTACATCGTCTGTTACTGCTGCTCATGGAATCGGCCATGTGTAAGTTTATAATTGTTTTAACTATAAATTAAACATAAACAATACGTTCTATAAGAAATTTATAACTTGCAAAATTTTTAAGTAAAATGTAAAGACTTTTTTTAAGAGAGATTTAGTTCTTTAGTGTAATTAACTGTACAGTTTGCTTAATTAGTAGCTTTAATTCAGTTGCTCAGAATGTTAATTATTAATAAGTTTTAATACATAAATATTTGAAATAAACAATGCAAAGTAAAGCTTTTTATCAAAATTAATACTTATTTGTTTTAAAGTTTAGCAATGAAACACAATTCAAACCAGGATGAAAAATACCAATACATAATTTCACCACGCGGGCACCAAAACCAGACAACATGATCTGAGCATAGTCGCGATATAGCTGAAAAACTCTAGTACAGTGAACAGTGTCTTCAAAATTATACGAAAAATCTAGAAGACGCGTATGACCACTCGTGTTATTATGATTTACCCGGAAGAAAATGGACCGCCAAAGCACAATGCGAAATATATTTTCGCGACAAGAATGCCAATGTAGTCTTATTGCTTGATATTTGTAAAATTTTACAATGCAAAACGCCTCGCAAGAATGAGTATTACTACACGGGACCGGCGTTGGAAGGTGCGTTTCCTCTCGCTGATCTCTCAAACAGTTCATAGCTTAATTAATCTCATTTTTTAAGGAACTTATTGTGCACCCGGGAAGGAGTGTCGTGGTGGAGAATGCGTACCCATTCTGAGACCGTCATACATCATACATTCTCGAGTATTGTGAAGATGATAACTGGAGTAAATGGAAAGAAAGCACCTGTCAAAGTAGCTGCCTAGTGAAATCTAAAGGTGTAAGAGTCAATCGACGTTCTTGCAGACATGGACTTCGCAGAACAGCAAGTTGCAGCGGGCCATATTACGACGTGGTCCTGTGCGAAGACTGGATGCTTTGCACCAAAGGTCGACTGCCAATCTCCGTGTTTACTGTCATGAAATGCATTAAATTCAACAGTTATGTAAAGCAAAAATTCAAGATCGAACTGGAAAGAGAACCAGGAGTTCAAATCTCTTATAATGTCTCGGAACCGTGGATGGTCTGTACTATATGCTGCCGACGAAAAAATCCATCTACTTTCTACGCACCACGCTTGGAAATACTCAGCTCCGGTATCGATCCATACTTTCCAGATGGAACGTGGTGTCACCATAAAGATGGCCAGGATTATTACTGCCGCCAACATTATTGCCGGCAAGCTACTCTTAAGTATTTTTGAAGGATTATTGACTGCCGTCAAGCTACTCTTAAGTATTTTTGAAGGATTATTGACATGTGAACAAGGATCGAGGAAAAAGAAAATTATAAAACGCGTGTAAATCAGTATATAAAAGTTGGTCAATTCGATTGGTACCGAATTTTCGATCGTACAATCTGTCAATCCGTGTTTATTTTTGTTTTGCGTGTCATCTATATCTTGCTTGTTGGAGACAAGAATTACGTCGAATTATCAGCATCTAAAACGAATTCCATCAAATAGCATTAATAAAAACATTTAAAAAACAATAAAAGTAATAGATAATAATTAACATGTTTGCAAAACGAAAAAAGATAGCTAAGTAAAGTATAGGTATTTTTATTCCCTTCGAGATGTGTCGAGAAAAAGTGAACGAGAACAAAACTCACTATATTATGTACTTTAATAGTCCACCAATGTTTTAGTAACACCTATAGAAATAATTATTAAATAAAAAAAATTAAAATAAAATTTTATTTTATAATTCACAAGATATTCATAATTATTAAGTACAAATTGTCATTTATTTAATAAAATCAAGAGCGCGATAATCAAAAACAGCATGACATCAGAAACGGATAAATTTTAATAGATTTTTTAACTCAGTTAATCAATATATCAATAATCAATTGTATTTTCTTTTTATAATATATTTGATATTTATAACGCTCAATTGCGTTAGCAATGTTATGTCATAATAATTTTAAAATTGTCATTAATTACAATTTTTTTAATGTTTATGAATAACGTTGCAAATGTTCGTCAATAATGTTGCATATTCCACATATCGATCATAATTCGCATTTTCTAAAATTTCACCGTTATTGCATGTATTATACATATAAAAAAATTACAATTTAAAACCGAAAAGAATACATATATACAGGGTGTCCCATTTAACTTGAGACAACTAAATATTTCGAAAAATAAGCATTGTACGAAAAAATGTCCCATTTCACGTGTCAGGGGTCCACCTTAAAATGAACTGCTTGGGATTTTTAAAATGATCATAAAAACACGTTAGTGCGCATATTATGTAAAGTTAAAGATCAAAAAAATTAGTGTTATATGCCTTGGATCCAAGATATTAGAGGTAGTCGTTTTAAGAAATTTTTCTTTTTTTTTTGACATTTGTAGATAAAATTACAAAATTACATAATTTTGATAAACATGAAATTTTTAGGATTTTTTCCGTACTTTTAGATAAAAAATATCAGTTTTAGCGAGAAAAAATTATTTCTATAGAAAAAATTAATTTTTTAATTTTAAGTGAGTAGTTGAGAAATTATATCCACTTTTAAAAATCTAAAAAAATTCTTAAAAATACTCCAATATATGTAGAATATGATACGATAAAGGAAATTTTGGGATTGCAATGGGATTCACTCAAAAACGAATATTTTTTCCAAAACAAATTTGGAATTTCAGCGAAATTTCTGCCAAACTCGATAATACTACTCGATAATACCATTTTTTTTTTAAATATAATAGTGCTAAAGTTTTCGCGTTTTGTATTTTTTACTCATTTATTTTTTCTTTTTCTTTGAAAAATAATCTTGTTTCTTATCAAAACTAAATTCTTTTAAAATCAATTGATCTTTGCTCGCAGGAATAATACTCGTAGCATGATATTTTAATGTACCCGGAATAAGTTTTGCTAATGCAAATCTTGGTTCCAAAAACTTACTGCATTACATGATCAACTAATGAACTAGGAGAACGAAAGTTATAATATAAAATTTTATTATATGCGAGGACAATGTCGCTTTTATATAAGGAAAATAAACATTTTTTACGACCACTAACAAATAATCGAGCAACAGTACATTGAAAAATTGACTGTAAAAGAAAGAATCTTAAAAAATCTGTTTGTGATTATAGTGATTTACCTAAAATGCCAATTTTGTTGTAGAAAAAATACTCGTTTTTGAATGGATCCCATAGCGATCCCAAAATTTCCTTTATCGTACCATATTCTACATATATTGGAGTATTTTTGAGAATTTTTTCAAATTTTTAAAAGTGGATATAATTTCTCAATTACTCACTTAAAATTAAAAAATTGATTTTTTCTATAGTAATAATTTTTTCCCGCAAAAATTAATATTTTTATCTGGAAGTACAGAAAAAATCCTAAAAAAGTCATGTTTATTAAAATTATGTAACTTTGTAATTTTAACTACAAATGTCAAAAAAAAAAATTTTTCTTAAAACGACTACCTTCAATATCTTGGCATATAGGCATTTAACACTAATTTTTTTGACCTTTAACTTTACACAATATGTGCACTAACGTATTTTCATGATCATTTTAAAAATTCCAAGCAGTTTATTTTTATTGGAACCCTGACACGTGAAATGCGATATATATACAGGGTGTCTGGCAATAATCGCCCCACCGGTCATATACAGGTAGAGGAGGTCAAATCGAGTAGAAAAGTCCTTTACCATTTTTTAATTTTCATAATAAGTACTGAGTAATTAACGAAAAAAGATCGGCGAATCCGCGCGAGTAAAGCGCGCGCGGTGAGAAGGACGTCCCACTGCTACGCGATCACTAGGCGCGCGATGAAGCGTTGGGAGGAGCGCTCTACAAATGACAATGGCAACATACGAGCGGCGCGTAACGCTAGATCCTTGTGTCCTAGTGATCGCGTAGCAGTGGGACGTCCTTCTCACCGCGCGCGCTTTACTCGCGCGGATTTGCCGATCTTTTTTCGTTAATTACTCAGTACTTATTATGAAAATTAAAAAATGGTAAAGGACTTTTCTACTCGATTTGACCTCCTCTACCTGTATATGACCGGTGGGGCGATTATTGCCAGACACCCTGTATATACGGTAGAAGAGATCAAATCGAGTAGAAAAGTCCTTTACCATTTTTTAATTTTCATAATAAGTACTGAGTAATTAACGAAAAAAGATCGGCGAATCCGCGCGAGTAAAGCGCGCGCGGTGAGAAGGACGTCCCACTGCTACGCGATCACTAGGACACAAGGCTCTAGCGTTACGCGCCGCTCGTATGTTGCCATTGTCATTTGTAGAGCGCTCCTCCCAACGCTTCATCGCGCGCCTAGTGATCGCATAGCAATGGGATGTCCTTCTCGCTGCGCGCGCTTTACTTGCACGGATTCACCAATCTTTTTTCGTTAATTACTTAGTACTTATTACAAAAATCAAAAAATGGTAAAAGACTTTTCTACTCGATTTGACCTCCTCTACCTGTATATGACCGGTGGGGCGATTATTGCCAGACACCCTGTATATACAGGGTGTCAATTAAGTCCCGGGACGGCTGAATATTTTCTCATGTAAGGTATTTTTGAAAAAGGTCAAGGTCATTTCTGAAGTAATTTTCAACAAGGAATTCAACGGTGACCTTCAATTTGACCTTGAGCTTGACCTTCAAGGTTATTTCAAGGTTAGGTTAGGTTTTTTAAATAGAAACCCCTATTTTTGATTCCAAAATCTAATAGCTGGTGTCAAGAGCTTTTCAAAACACTATAATGAAGTTATTTTTCATTAAGTACTTTTCGAGTTATGAGGCTTGTAAATTACAGTATTTTGACATAAAATACAAAATATCTTGTAAAATATTTAATTTTTGGGAATCTTACCTTAATACTTTCATGCATAAAATAATGAAACAAATTAATTGGTATAAAGAAAACACATAGTTGCTTTCAAGAAAAAATATGCAATTGCATGTTGCAAACTACATGAACATGGATGGGTCAGTGGTGTCATATAAAATACTGATGGGATATGTGGAGGTGGAATAGAAAATCACAGAATTTGCCACAATAAAATGCAAGAGACAATGTGTTACGACTAAAAAACAACTTACAATAATATATATTCTATATTAAGCATTTATAATTTATGTGTGTGGGCCCACTACGCCAAGCGCACATTTATACAACGCATCATAATATAGATGCGATAAGCGTTAACCAATAGTCGCTCTGTTCGAGACAGCAATTCTATTGGTCCCGGCTAGCTCAACAGTTTGCTATAAAGGCAGCCGCATAATTTTCGTTACAGCATTCTGTCACAAAAAGCCGAGCCTTCACAGTTTAACATTCAGAAGCCGAGCCTTCTCAGTTTAACATTCAGAAGCCGAGCCTTCTCAGTTTAACATTAAGAAGCCGAGCCTTCACAGTTTAACATTAAGAAGCCGAGTCTTCTACATACATACAACTTTACAATAAGTCACTAATAAACATTTATTAACATCCATCAATTCAAAATTTTTATGTGGAGTGACCTTCCCCATATTAGACATAACAGTTTTTGGTGCCTCCTGTGAGGTCGTTTACGAGGAAAACGTAAACGACTAGAAGAACAATCATCTAGCGAGAATCCACAAGAAGAAGTGAAAGGACAGGACGAATTGCGAGACGACAGCTAACGGCAAGTACATTCATCCGACTGTCGATTAAGCATTATTCCTAATTCCTTCATTTCTAAACGACATAATGGCCAGTAGAGCAAAACTCTTAATTCAAAAACGGAAAGCATTAAAGTCTCAATTAACGAATTTAACAAATTTGATAGAGAAAGATCAATACGATAGAATCGCGTTAAAAATACGCATGGAAAGAATTACGGAATTATTCCACGCTTACGAGGACTTCAATGACGAACTAATATTGTTAGAACCGGACGATAATCATGACAAAGAATTAACGAATATACAAGAAAGATTTTACGCGTTTGCTAGTAAGATCAAACAACTAACAAGTTCTAACACGCGCGATTCAGATACCGATACCGTAAACGACTCAGTCGCCGGCACATCAAATGACGCAATCGCCGATATATCAAACAACACGATACAGCATAATAATTCAAATACTATAACCGTAATAAAACGACGAATAAAACTTCCAGAAGCAACATTGCCTAATTTCGATGGCCGTTATGAAAATTGGCTAACATTTAAAAATACTTTTGTCGCAATGATTGATACGCGTACCGACCTATCAGATGTAGACAAATTTCAATATTTACAATCTACGCTAAAAGATGAAGCAGCTAATAAGATAAAATTCTTGGCAATCGACGGCTCAAGCTATCATAAACCATGGGAGTTATTGAGACGTGCATATGAAGTAAATCGCATATTAATTTCTCGTCATCTTTCGTTGCTCATAAAGCTACCCATTTTAGAGAAGGAAACGTATGAAGGTCTATCGCGTCTCGCAGACGATGTACAGCAACACGTCGCGTCGTTAGCCGCATTAGGCGTTAACGTCGGATCAGAAATTTTGGTAAATATATTAGAAAGTAAATTGCCAAAGAACACAGCAGAAAAATGGGAAGAGACTCTTAGCCGCGATGAATTCCCGAAAATTGACGAATTATACGAATTTTTATACCGAACGGCAGTTCGAGTTTCCAAACGCGCCCGTGTAGAAACGCATAAACGAGAAGACAACAAAAACATGCCTCCCGTCAAAAGAACGCGATTATCTAACAATAAAGCTTTTGTCGTCAACGTATCAAACAATTGCGCGGCCTGTAAGACAAAACAACATCCACTATTCAAATGTGACAAATTTAAACAACTTAGCGTACCGAAACGGATCGATCTTGTAAAAGGCGCGAAATTATGTTACAACTGCTTGCAAAACCATAGGGGTAAAATTTGCGGTTATGGAAATTGCAATATTTGTCAGAAACGACACAACACACTGCTACACATTGACAATTATGCCAATAAACATACAAATGTATCGACGAAAACTGACTCGACTGATTCAAAAATTAAAAAAACCGCTTGACGATTAAAGGAGATGAGCGATAACATCACGTGTTTCGCAGCAATTTTACCTACTCTCACGCCACAGTTGATGACAACCGCTACGATATTTATACGGAACCACAAATCCGAGTTAGTAAAATGTCGAACATTATTGGATACGTGCGCTACCGCTAATTTTATCTCCGAAAAACTTGCGAAAGATTTAAACCTTCCAATGACATCTTGCACTTTACCCGTTGATGCAATTAATTCAATGAACACGATGTCAAGAGGCATCATTCGATTTACCATTCAATCATTACACAACGAATATTGCAAAGAGCTCACAGCCTTATTAATTCCGACAATAGCAGATTTTGTTCCGTCTGAAATGTTTTCACGACATTCTATTAAAATACCGCGCAATATAAAACTAGCGGATCCCGAATTTCACATACCGCGTCCGATTGATTTATTAATCGGCGCGGGAACAACATTATCATTATTCTTAATCGGTCAGATTAATCTATCTCGAAAGGATCACGACTTATATTTACAAAAAACTCGGCTCGGATGGATAATTGCAGGCGGAGGCGAATCAATAAAGCATAAAGCGAACGTGTGTTTATTAACCAATTTAGAAAAACAGAGCACCAAATTTTGGACAGTTGAAGAAATAATGAATGACGCGCCGAGATCCACGAATGAATTTGATTGCGAAATGCATTTCGCAGAAAATGTTACTCGCAATAATACGGGACGTTATGTAGTCCGACTACCTTTCAGCCAAGATAGCAAACGACTCAGGGAATCATACAATATCGCACTTAAACGTCTTCACTCTTTCGAACGAAAATTTAAGTCTGATCCGGAATTAAAATTCGCATATTCACAAGTAATTCAAGAATACCTACACTTAGAACAAATGTACCCGGTCGACGATCCAACTGATAACGGATTTTACATGCCGCATCACGCGGTAATCAAAGCCGCAAGCAATACGACTAAAGTCCGCGTAGTATTCGACGTGTCGGCAAAAACAAGCAACGGCATATCATTAAATAATGTCTTATTAGTAGGTCCGACGATTCAAAATTCTATATTCGCGCATTTGCTTCGGTTTCGTACATACAGATACGTCTTAACAGCAGATATTAGTACACGGCAGATACTAGTACACGAAGACGATCACAAATACCAGCGCATACTTTGGCGTCAAAATGATCAAATTAAAACCTTTCAACTTAATACTCTCACATTTGGTGTATCATCATCTCCATATCTCGCAATACGTACAATTCATCAGTTAGCCGATGACGAATGCCATGAATATCCGGAAGCGTCTAGAGTACTTAAAACACATTTATACGTTGATGACTTATTGACAGGCTCAAACACAATTAACGACACCCGTAAACTAAGAAACGAATTAAGAACGGTATTATCGCGGGACGGTTTTAACATACGACAATGGGCCTCAAATGACAATAGAATTATCATCGATTTAGATGAGAGCGCCGTAAATTCAAATCTTATAATCGACAAAAATAATTATTTAAAAACACTAGGCATATCATGGCATGCACGTGACGATACGTTACGTTACTCAGTACATCCGATTAATTACACTGAAAGAATTACAAAACGATCCATTTTATCTGATATCGCGAAAATTTTCGATCCGTTGGGCATTTTAGGACCGATAATATTATATGCCAAAAAATTAATGCAGGAATTATGGCAATGTAAATTAAACTGGGATGAATCTATTCCCCCCAGTATACATATCGTATGGACAGAATTCGCGACACAATTAAACTTGATTAATGATTTAGCCGTTACTCGCCCAATATTAATTTCTGATCACACCGACATTCAAATTCATGGTTTTTGCGATGCAAGTAATGTAGGTTACGGCGCGTGTATCTACATACGATCAAGCGATCTTTACAATAACATACATTGTCATCTCTTATGCGCCAAATCAAGAGTCGCGCCACTGAAAACATTAACGATACCGCGTCTCGAGTTGTGTGGCGCGCTTTTATTAGCAAAACTATATCGCGAGATACGTGACACAATAGAAATTCCATTCAATAAAGTAATATTATGGAGCGATTCGACCATCGTATTACATTGGGTAAAAACCTCACCCCATATTTTAAAGCCATATGTTGCACATCGCATTGCTCAAATACAAGAGCTCACATGTCTGGCGACACGTTAGATCAAATGACAATCCTGCCGATGCACTATCAAGAGGACAATTGCCAAGTCTTTTTTTAAATAATAAATTATGGTTCGTGGGTCCATCGTGGTTATCCGGAGAAGAAAATAAATGGCCTAATAATATTGTAACATTAAATGAAATACCCGAAATTTAAAAAAATATTGTTTTAACAACAAATTTCTTTGAGAATAACATTTTCCGAAAATATTCTTCATATTCAAAGTTGTTACGAATAATATCATTATGCTTACGTTTTCGTCCAGGAAACACCAATCGGGGGCAATTATGCGCAAATGAAATAAATGAATCTGAAAAAAAGGTAATAAAAATTATTCAAGCTTCTTGTTTTTCGCGAGAGTTAAAGGAACTTACCAATAAACAATCGGTGAATAAAGTTAATATCGCTGCATTAAACCCATTTATTGACGAAAAGGGCTTAATTCGTGTAGGCGGACGTCTCAAGGGTTCAGATTTATCTTTTTCGCAAAAACATCCTGTTTTATTACCAAATCGCCATTATCTAACAGATCTTATCATCAGAGAAACGCACGAAAAATATCACCACGCTGGTATTCAAACGACTTTATAGGCGATCAGACAAAAATTCTGGCTATTTGACGGACGAAACCAAGTGCGTAAAATTATAAGATCGTGCATACGTTGTTTTCGTTTCAAATCCGATACAGTCAAATATAAGATGGCCGATCTACCTAGTGTTCGAGTGTGTAATACATTTCCTTTCGCTAACACCGGAATAGATTTCTGCGGTCCATTCTATATTAAAGAAAAAAAACACCAAAATCGAAATTGAATCAAGGCATATATATGTGTATTCATATGCATGGCTGTAAAGGCCGTACATTTAGAAGTAGTAAGCGAATTAACATCTGACGGGTTTCTTGCTGCTTTGAGACGATTTATTTCAAGACGAGGCATTCCGACACACGTTTACTCCGATAACGGAACAAATTTTATAGGAGCAAACAATCAATTAAAAGAATTATATGTTCTTTTTAATTCCGATCAACACAAGAACAAAATAAATCAATTTTCAATCGAGAATCGCATCACATGGCATTTTATACCTCCTATCGCGCCTTATCATGGCGGACTGTGGGAGTCAACAGTAAAATTATTTAAACACCATTTTAAACGTGTAGTCGGAGAGCTTCTATTTACATTTGAAGAACTAAACACATTCACGGTAGAAGTTAAAAGAATATTAAATTCTAGGCCAATATCCTCTATCTCATCCGATCCTAATGATCTTTTGGTTTTAACACCCGCTCACTGCTTGATCGGCAGACCGTTGATTTGTATGCCTGAGCCTGATTTCTCGTCTGTCCCAGCAAATCGTCTTTCTAGTTGGAAGCATATCACCAAGGTACGACAAGACTTTTCGTCACGATGGAGTCTAGAATACCTCAACGAGCTTCAAATCCGTTGCAAATGGACGAAGGATGGAGAAACAATCATTGGAATGATTGTGCTCATCAAGGAAAAGGGACTTCCATGCATGCAATGGGCGCTAGGCAAGATTCTTCAGACTCATCCGGGAACAGATGACATTGTGCGAACAGTCACAATTAAGACTGCCACGGGAGAGTTGAAACGTTCAGTGAAGTATATATGTCCGCTTCCAATTGAACAATGATATAACAGAATTGTATCAACAAATTATAACTGTTAACAAGAATGTAAACCGTTAAACATAAGACATAATTGATCGGTACCCTCTCAACGGGGGGAATATGTTGCGACTAAAAAACAACTTACAATAATATATATTCTATATTAAGCATTTATAATTTATATGTGTGGGCCCACTACGCCAAGCGCAACATTTATACAACGCATCATAATATAGATGCGATAAGCGTTAACCAATAGTCGCTCTGTTCGAGACAGCAATTCTATTGGTCCCGGCTAGCTCAACAGTTTGCTATAAAGGCAGCCGCATAATTTTCGTTACAGCATTCTGTCACAAGAAGCCGAGCCTTCACAGTTAACCATTCAGAAGCCGAGCCTTCTCAGTTTAACATTCAGAAGCCGAGCCTTCTCAGTTTAACATTAAGAAGCCGAGCCTTCACAGTTTAACATTAAGAAGCCGAGTCTTCTACATACATACAACTTTACAATAAGTCATTAATAAACATTTATTAACATCCATCAATTCGAAATTCTTATGTGGAGTGACCTTCCCCATATTAGACATAACACAATGTATATTTATAAAACGAGCGCTACACAGGTCGGTGTCTAATAATAATGTGTTCAGTAAGCGATCGAGAAAATTCCATCCAATAGCGAATAGCGTGAGAATCATGAGAATGAAGAACTGACTTAAGCGCCATCCATCCCAACACCCCTTCTCGCGTTGACAGTTCGAAATTATCTGATCCCCAATTGATCAGCTAGTTCCTGGAAGCGTTCCTTTGCTAACGGCTTCGTTAGTATATCAGCGATCATTGCTTCCGTTGGACAGTAGCATACATCTATGATTTTCTGCTCCCTCAATTCTCGGATTTGGTGGTGACAAATATCTATATGTTTGGTCCGTGCCCCACATTGATCCGAGTTGATTAAACGGATACATCCCTGGTTGTCTTCATTGATTTTTGTAGGATCTTTTTCTGGAACATTCATGTCTTTCAATAATTGTCTAAACCACAGTAATTCCTTACTTGCGTATGATGCCGCGACATATTCGGCTTCCGTTGACGACATAGCTACCGATGTTTGTTTACGGCTTGACCAAGCCACCGTTCCTTCTCCTAGACAAAAAACGTACCCGCTAGTCGACTTCCAGTCAGTTCTGTCTCCGGCCCAATCGGCGTCCACGAAACATTCCAGTTTCGTCGTACCTGTTGAAGACAACTGTAAATTTTTATTTATTGTGGATGCTAGATATCGCATCACTCGTTTGACGGCTTCCCAGTCTTGTTTCGTAGATTTCTCCACTTGGCGACATAGAATATTCACAGCCGCGGCAATGTCCAGTCTGGACACTGTGGCAATATACAATAATGATCCGATGGCTTTCCTGTATTTATTATTATTCGGCAATTTCACGTTTTTATCCAATCCAGAGTTTAGGAATCCAGTTTCCATTGGCGTGGCCACGGGTTTTAGCTCCAATAGGCCATATTCTTTCAATATTTTGGCGATCTTCCCCTTCTGGTTCAATAAGAACGATCCATCCGCCTTGCGTTTTATCTGCACTCCAAGATAATAGTTAGCGTCTCCTAAATCCTTGATATCGAAGTACCCTTGAAGATCTCTGCTTACTTTTTCAGTCACCTTCGCAGATGTACCGGCTACCAGTAGATCATCAACATAAAGCAGTACGTAAGTCGTATTTCCGTCTTCTTCTTTTCTGGTATACAGGCAATGTTCTGCCTTTCCTGGTTTGAAACCGATCTGCGCTAGTGCTCCCGTAGCTCCCTTTTGTTCCAAGCTCGTGCTGACTGCTTTAGACCATAGAGACTCTTTCGCAGTCTCAGGATTTTAGATTCTTGTCCACTTTTTCGAAAACCTGGTCGCTGCTCTAAAAAGATCTCCTCTTCAAGCTCTCCATTTAAATACGCGGTTTTCACGTCTAAATGACGCACGTGTAATCTCCTTTAAGCTGCTATACACAGCAAGGTACGGATTGTTTCGTGTTTAACTACAGGTGCGAATGTCTCATCGTAGTCTTCTCCGTATGCTTGAGAAAATCCTCTAGCCACTAGTCGAGCCTTGTATGCGTAAACTCGACCTTCACCGTCCAATTTGGCTTTAAAAACCCACTTACAGGTGGTTACCTTCTTCCCTGGTGAAAGGTCAGTCAGCTCCCATACTTGATGATCGTTTAGTGATTTCATCTCTTCTTTAGCGGCCTTGATCCACCGTTCTCGTTCCTGTAACGGTAGTTCTAACATCTTATGCCACGATTCTGCTGGCGATTCTCCTGAACTGAATTTGTTTGCACTTTGTATGTCAATCTAGGTGGTGGCACTCCTTTATTTGTCCGTTGTGATACTCGTTTTTGCCATATCTTTGGCGTAGCATCGTCAGATGTTTCATAACTTTCATCGCTTATCTCTTCTTCGGATCTTTCTTCTGATCCTGAATCTTCATTAATTTCGTTTTGTTCTGGCATTTCATATTTGATAGTTCTTGATGGTTTAGCTACATTGCTGCTAGCCCCTTCTTTTCGTAATACTTGATAATGCCCTGACTGCTTATCTTCGTGTTCTATAATTCTCACAGAACGAGCTATCCATATCCGATTTGTTTTAGGGTTAAAAATCCTGTAACCTTTGGTATTTCCATCGTAACCAACCAATACTCCTTCTTCAGCCTTGTCGTCTCACTTCCTGCGTTTTTGCTTGGGAACCATGGAATAGGCTTTCGATCCAAACACTCTGATGTGACTGATATCCGGTTTTTCACCAATAAATAACTCGACGGGTGTTTTATCAATACTGCGACTCGTCATCCGATTTTGTAGATACGCCGCTGTCAAAACTGCCTCTCCCCAGAAGCGATTGTCCAAATGAGCGTCTAATAACATGCACTTTGCAGACTCTGTCAGCGACCTGTTTTTCCTCTCCGCAACTCCATTTTGTTGCGGCGTATACACCACTGTGAGTTGATGCTGTATCCCTTCTTTCTTTAAAAAATCTGTTAATTTGGATGAAATATACTCCTTACCGTTATCTGTACGTAAGGCAATAGGCTTTCTACCGAATCTTACTGACATTTCAGTAATATACTCCTTTACGACTTCTGGAACTTCCGTCTTCGATTTCAATAAACGTACTATGGTAAAACAAGAATAGTCATCGATTAAGGTAAGAAAATATCGATTTCCACTTGGCGTAGTGGTCGGCATCGGTCCACATAAGTCCGAATGAACCAATCTCATTAGTCCTTTTTCTCTTCGTTTGCTTTCGGGGAACTTTGTTTCAGCTAACTTTCCTTTTATACAATATTCACAAACCATCTCGTCAGAACACATAGTTACTTTAATTCCTGTTGCTAACTCTTCTTTTATTAAACGTCTTATTGCTTTAGGATCCCTGTGACCTAAACGTCGATGCCACTGATGGATGCATGTTGCTACGCTTGCAACTCTTGCCGAAACCTCTGTCTCCGTTGTCTGCAGTCGGAATAAACTTCCGTTGTTTTCCGCTTTAGCTACAATTCGTCGTCCTTGATAAATCGTGCAAGTACTTCCCTTGAATATAACTCGATGTCCATATTCAATTATCCTCTGCACTGAAAACAATCCTCCGTCAAGTTGTGGAATATATAGTACATTTTTAAGGTCTATCATTTGCACACTGTTATCTGAAACTCTGCATGGTAAACGACCTTCTCCAATTCCTGCTGCCTTGAGCGACGAACCATCAGCAAGAAAGATATTTATATTTGTATCCTCAATTTTTGTGAAAAAGGATTGGTCATTGGTCATGTGACTCGTTGCACCTGAGTCTATATACCATACTCCTGTAGTGGCTGCTCGAGCCTCCTCACGTACAGTGAACGTAATATGACTACTTTGAACACCGACCTTTGCTGTCTCTGTTGATTTTTCTTGTTCCGTGTTCATATTCTTCTGCTGTAGCTGTGATTTCTTGTAGAGCCTACAATCCGTTTTGATGTGGCTTGGTTTGCTACAAAAGAAACATGTTCGCATTTCTTTATTATTATCTTTCTTGAAATTTCTTTTGCCTTTCTCGCTTTTAGTTAAACTGCTACGATCGCTATTACTTCCCTTGTTAATAACTGCCGACTGAAGAACTACTTCCGATTTTTTCTCGCTCGACTCACCGCTTTCCGTACGTCGTTGATACTCGTCCAACATTTTTCCAGTTACGTATTCGATCGTTAAGTCCGCCTCATCTCTTCCCTCAAGCGCTGTAACCAGACCTGAGTATGTTTCCGGTAGACTTACCAAAACTGCGACTATTTCTTCGTCTTCGAGAGACTTTCCAGAACCGCGTAGTAATCCTACTACCTCCATGATCGCATCGATGTGGCTACCCATCGGTCCACCTCGATAGTGAATACTGTATAATTTTCTTCGAAAATACAATCTGCTACCGAAGGTCGAACGCTCGTACTTTTTAGATAACGCTTACCATATATCAAAAGCGTTTTCAAGATGCGCAAAATTTATCAGTTGATTATCTTCCACACTTAGCGTTATATATGCCATAGCTTTATTGTTGCGCTTTTTCCATACTTCATCGGGCTGTGCAGGTTTGGGCTCACTGACGACGTCCCACAATTCGTCTCGTATTAGTATTGCCCGTACTTTAGTTTTCCAAAAAACAATTTCCTCCGTTTAACAGCGGGATATGAAATTTCAGATTATCCTGTGCCATTTTTGAGGTTAGCTTGGCACTACTTTCGCGATCGTACAATAACTCTCTTCTTGCGATTAACTCTGTATTATTAGTATTGTTTCCTTACCGATACCTGGGCCTATAACCTGATGGGATATATGGAGGTGGAATAGAAAATCACAGAATTTGCCACAATAAAATGCAAGAGACAATGTATATTTATAAAACGAGCGCTACACAGGTCGGTGTCTAATAATAATGTTGTTGTGTGTCGAAAGACCACAACGTAATAATTATAGGTTAATTAGGCAATAACAATAATAAACATTTAGAAGGCCAATAATCGAGGTCACTTCTCGAGAATCCTGTGACAAAAGTTATTTAATTATTAAACAATCAGGCGCTGACGCGAGCACTCGTTCTTAGAAGCCCGAGTGTCACTTGCGTCTAAAGTAGATTAAACAGATCAGCATTTTGGTAACACAATGGATCGATATAGTTCAAGTCTCATTGTGTTCCGAATACTGATCCGTATAAATTAAGGCGGCACACAAGGCGCCGCGGATTATTAATCAGCAAGGTTCCGGACGAAGCACGACACGTCGCGTACACGCGTAACCACGGTAGTACGGTCGCCGAGTGAGTGAGGTGACAAGTGTAATAAGAAGATACCGAATAAAAGTTATTCAATCTATTTAAAGTGCATAATTATTCTAAACTCTCCGAGCCAAAGCCCCCTTGACCAGCACGGCGAATCCCGAATCTTTACGCAGCGCCTACCGCTACCGAAGTAGGCGCAACAATGTGTTCAGTAAGCGATCGAGAAAATTCCATCCAATAGTGAATAGCGCCCAATCATGAGAATGAAGAACTGACTTAAGCGCCATCCATCCCAACAAAAACAAATAGGTTTTACTTTGAAATTTAATTTCTTTTTATTTTATGTATAAGCATGACACGCCTTAATGTATATTTTTTAAAGTAGGAAAGATTTGTTTTTTGAAAGACGACACATTGGAAATTAAATCTTTGCGAGATGATTTTGCGTCTTTGTCCTTAATCGATAATGTTTGCGTTAAAGAAGAAATTAATATTTTATTTGGCAAACCTCATATTATTAAAAGATCATCGCAATCATCTGTTGATGCAAGTTTTCCAAATTTGGATAATTTTGTAATGAAGCGACGTCATGTACATGATACGCAAAAAAAATTAACTATGGAACTGGCTGTTTTCTTAGACGAAGCCGCATATCGTACGTTCATGCCTTTTTTGGGTGAAAATAAAAATGTGGTGGGCATGTTGATATTAGCGTATGTGAATCGTATTTAAGCTGCGTTTCATCATCCAAGTTTGGGTGTTTCCATCGATATTTTATTGGTACATTTGGAAATTATGAAAGAACAACCGTTAAATTTGCCAGTTTCTGACGGCAACGCTACCAAACTGCTCAATTCGTTCTGCAAATACGCGGAAACTCGCAATCCTCCGGACGATAATGATCCGCGCCACTGGGACATTAGTCTTTACATATCCGGAATAGATTTTTGGAGAAAGAAAGGTCTCCTAGGTACCTTAGGATTAGCCTACCGCAATGGCATGTGCAGCTTAAATAAATCATGCGCGATTGTAGAATTCGGTATTGCGGATAAGCTATCCTCGGGTTTTACATCGTCTATTACTGCTGCTTATGAAATCGGCCATGTAAAAGTTTATAATTGTTTTACGTATAAATTAAATATCAATAATACGTTCTATAAAAAATTTATGACTTGCAAAATTTTAAAGTAAAAGGTAAAGGCTTTTTTAAGAGAGATTTAGTTCTTGAGTGTAATTAACTGTACAGTTTGCTTAATTAGTAGCTTCAATACAGTTACTCAGAATGTTAATTATTAATAAATTCTAATACATAAATATTTGGAATAAACAATGCAAAATAAAACTTTTTGTCAAAATTAATACTTATTTGTTTTAAAGTTTAGGAATGGAACACGATTCAAACCAGGATGAAACATACCAATACATAATGGCACAACGCGGGTTCCATAGCAGGACAACATGGTCCGAGCATAGTCGCGATATTGCTAAAAAAACTCTGGTACAGTGAACAGTGTCTCCGAGATAATACGAAAAATCTAGAAGACGCGTATGATCACTCGCGTTATTATGACTTACCCGGAGGGGAATAGATCGCCAAAACACAATGCGAAATATATTTTCGCGACAAGGATGCCAATGTAGTCTCGTTGCTTGATATATGCAAAACCTTAGAATGCGAAACGCCTCACAAGAATGGGCATTACATCACGGGACCGGCGTTAGAAGGTGCGTTTCCTCACGCTGATCGCTGAACAGTTAATAGCTTAATTAATCTCATTTTTTAAGGAACTTATTGCGCACCCGAGAAAGAATGTCGTGGTGGAGAATGCGTTCTCGTTCTGAGACTATCATACATTCTCGAGTATTGTGAAGATGATAACTGGAGTGAATGGAAAGAAAGCACCTGTCAAAGTAGCAGCCTAGTAAAATCTAAAGGCGTAAAAATCAACCGACGTTCTTGCAGACATGGACTTCGCAGAACAGCAAGTTGCAGCGAACCATATTACGACGTGGTTCTGAGCAAAGACTGGATGCTTTGCAGCAAAGATCGAACTGGAAAAAGAGCCAGGAGTTCAAATCTCTTATAATGTCTCGGAACCGTGGATGGCCTGTACTATACACTGCCGACGAAAAAATCCATCTACTTTCTACGCACCACGCTTGGAAATGCTCAGCTCCGGTATCGATCCATATTTTCCAGATGGAACGTGGTGTCACAAAAAAAATGGCCAAGATTATTATTGCCGCCAACATTATTGTCTGCCGGCAAGCTACTCTTAAGTATTTTTGAAGGATTCTCGACATGTGAACAAGGATCGAGGAAAAAGATAATTATAAAACGCGTGTAAATCAGTATAGAAAAATTGGCCAATTTGATTGGTACCAAATTTTCGATCGCACAATCTGTCGTGTTAACTTTTGTTTTGCGTGTCATCTATATTTTGCTTGTGGGAGACAAGAATTACGTCAAATTATCAGCATCTAAAACAAATTTCATCAAATAGCATTAATAAAAACATTTAAAAAACAATAAAAGTAATAGATAATAATTGTTTGCAATAGATAATAATTGTTTGCAAAACGAAAAAAGATAGCTAAGTAAAGTATGGGTACTTTTATTCTCTTCGAGATGTATCGAGAAAAAGTGGACGAAAACAAAACGTCGCTCACTATGTTATGTACTTTAATAGTCTACCAATGTTTCAGTAACACTTATATAGAAATAATTAATAAATGAAAAAAATAAAAAGAAAATTTTATTTTATAATTCAAAGATATTCATAATTATTTAGTAAAATTGTCATTTATTTATAATAAACTCAAGAGCGCGGTAACCGAAAACAGCATGACATTAGAAACGGATAAATTTTAATAAATTTTTTAACTCAGTTAATCAATAAATCAACAATCAATTGTATTTTCTTTTTATAATATATATGATATTTATAACGCTAACTTGCGTTAATAATATTGTTATAACCATTTTAAAATTGTTATTAATTAAAATTTTTTTAACGTTTATGAATAAATAACGGTCAATATGTTTGTGAATAATGTTGCATATTCTACATATCGATCATAATTCGAATTTTCTAAAATTTGCACCAAATCCACCATTCCGCAAGTATTATATGCAATGAAATTTACAATTCAAAACCAGAAAAAAAGAAATATATAGAGAGTGTCCCAATAAGATGTATATACATTTTATTATTAGGTATTTTAACAAAATGGACAGACGTTAATTTGTTAAATGTGAATACATTTTATTGGGACACCTTGTATATGTAGCATATAGAGTACATACACAATAAATGTCACACGATACAAATGATTTTCTTAAATCTAGATGCCTGTATGTAAGATCTATACGCAATCAGAGCATATGACAAACATGAAAGTATAATAACCTACGTATATCATAAGTAATTTGATGTGTAAAGGAGACGTTAACTAAACATTTTTAGGTAGTTATAACAGAAAAACGAAATAAACAACATGTTTTTCATGTTGAAGTTGGTGTTAATATTTTTATTAAACGAAACGCACGCGCATACCACACAAGATATCGAAAGAATATTGCTGCCGGCATTGAATACGACAGAGATAAAGGAAGTACGTGAGCTTTACTGTATTGCTTCGTTCATTGCTCAATTATCAAAATATTATTCGAGTAAATAATATTATTAGAAATATTATTAGAGAATCATCAAATCTTTTTAAACTCTTATATAATTTACAGATACCACTGACTTTAAAAGTTTTTGGAAAACAGATTAAGTTAAACCTGCGAAGAAACGACAAGAATGTATCGTCTACGTATAAGGTATGGAAACATGATGCAAAAGACATCACAATAGGATTGTCGGAACTACACGCATCGGATCCTTGCTATTATTTTCACAAAAATCGTATCAGCACAGCGGCCATAAACGTTTGTAAGAAATATGGATGAGTTAGTGGTACCACATGAAAAGTAAATAGCTATTACTTTTAATCTAAATTTCTCTTTGTTTTATATACAAACATGACTTTCAAAAACTTGACATATATTTTTTAAAAGTAGGAAGGATTTGTTTTTTTCAAAGACGACACATTAAAAATTAAAACTTTGCGGGATGACCATGCGTCTTTGTCCTTAATGAATGATCTTTGCATCAAGGAAGAAGTTAATATTTCATTTGACAAACCTCATCTTATTGAAAGATCATCACAATCATTTGCTGATACAAGTTTTCCAAATTTGGATAATTTTGTAATAAAACGGCGTCATGTACAAAATACACAAAAAAAATTAATTATGCAACTGGCTGTTTTCTTAGACGAAGCCGCATATCGTACGTTCATGCCTTTTCTGGGTGAAGATAAAGAAACGTTGCGCATGTTGATAGTGTACGTGAATCGTATTCAAGCAGTGTTTCATCATCCGAGTTTGGGTGTTTCTATCGATATTTCATTGGTACATTTGGAAATTATGGATGAACAACCTTTAAATTTGCCAGTTTTTGGCGGCAACGATGAGAAACTGCTTGATTCGTTCTGTAATTACGCAATGTTCTGTAACTCGCAATCCTTCGGACGACAATGATCCGAATCACTGGGACGTTGGTCTTTACCTAAATGGAATAAATATTTATTCGAGGAAATTTATAGAGGAAATTGATCTACGTAGCATAGGAATAACAAACCCTGATGGCGCATGCAACTTGAATGAATCGTGTGCGATAGTAGAATTCGGTATCGCGGAGTATATAACTTCGGGTTTTTCATCGTCTCTCACTGCTGTTCATGAGATCGGTCATGTGTAAGTTTAGATATAAAGTTTAACATATTAGTTTAACATACAAGTTTAAATACGATAATATGTTTTATAAGAATTTTTATTTAAGTTGTTTAATTTACAATCAAAAAGCAAAGAAACTTTTTTAAGATACTTTTTCCTTTAATTGTTCAGTATGATAATTATTAATTAAATTTAATATTAAAATATTTAGAATAATCAATGCAAAATAAAACACATTGTAAAAAGTAATAATTTATTTGTTCAAAAGTTTGGGAATGATACACGATTCCGATTATAAATTTTCGTGTGATGCATACAAATACATAATGTCATCTGACCAGTCCTATCAAGGTCAAGTCACATGGTCCGAATGTAGTCGTGGTATAGCTGAAGCACTCTGGTACAAAAAAGATTGCCTTCGAGATCAGACGAGACCGAAACGTTTAGGTGACACATCACTCTCGTTAGGTGACACATCACTCGACCACTCACGTTATCACGATTTACCCGGAAGAAAATGGACCGCCAAAGCACAATGCGAAATATATTTTCGCGACAAGGATGCAAACGTAGTCTCGTTGCTTGATATATGCAAAACCTTAGAATGCGAAACGCCTCACAAGAATGGGCATTACATCACGGGACCGGCATTGGAAGGTACATTTCCTGTTGCTGATCGCTGAAATAGTTTATAACTTAATTAATCTCATTTTTTAAGGAACTTATTGTGCACCCGGAAAGGAATGTCGTGGCGGAGAATGCGCACCCGTTATCGAACCACCGTACATTTTTGAAAATTGTGAAGATGATAACTGGAGTGAATGGAAAGAAAGCAACTGTCAAAGTATCTGCTTGGAGAAATCTAAAGGTGTAAAACTCAAACGACGTTCTTGTAGACATGGGAATCGCAGAACGACGAGTTGTCAAGGACCATATTACGACGTAGTCCTGTGCGATGATACTTTACCTTGCATTAAGAAACGCAAGACGATTGACTCATTTATCAAAATAAAATGCATGAAATTTTTGAGTAACTTTTCCACCATATCGTTTAAGAATTTGACGCTTAAACTAACACCTAAGTTCGAGCTAAGATGGCAGGCCGCTCATAATTTTGAGAAACCGTGGATAGCTTGTACTATACACTGCCAACAAAAAGATTCGTCTACTATCGACGCACTACGCTTGAAAATGCTCAACCATAATATTAATCCGTACTTTCCAGATGGAACGTGGTGTCATGAGAAAGATGGCCAGGATTATTATTGCCGACAACATTTCTGTCTGCCTGAAAGCTACTCTTAAGAATTTTGGAGGGATTATCAACATATGTAAACAAGTATCGGAGAAAAAGAAAATTATAAAATGCGCGTAAATCCGTATAGCGAAGTTGGTCAATTCGTTTGGTATCAAATTTTCGATCGCACAATTTGTCGTGTTAACATTTGTTTTGTGTATCATCTATATCTTGTTTGATGGAGTCAATAAACTACGTCAAATTATAATATCTAAATCGAATTTCGGCAATTAGCATTAGTAAAAACATAATAAACAATTTAACAGATAATAATTAATATGTTTGCAAAAAGAGAAACTAAATAGCTTAATAAAATAGAGATACTTTTATTTCGTACCACACAATTTGTAAAGAAAAAATCTACAAATGCGATAACGTCACTCACTATGTAATTTAATAGTCTATTAATGTTTCATTAATACAATACTTACATAAGATCGATTAATAAATAAAAAAAGTGAAGAAAATTTTATTACAGAATTTAATAATTTTCAAAATTATATAGTACAAATTGTTATTTATTTCTTGAATACATTAACTCGGTAACCGAATACGGCACGTCAGAAATCGAAATTTCACAATATACTTTCTAACTTAGTATATCGGTAAGCAATTGTATTTTCCTTTTATATAAAATTTGACATTTATAACGTAAATTGCGTTAGCAATGTTATGTTATAAAAATTCTAAAATTGTCATTAATTAAATTTTTTTAACGTTTATAAATAACTGTCAAAATGTTTGTGAATAATGTGGCATATTCTACATATCGATCATAATTCGATTTTTCTAAAATTCCACCATTCCGTAAGTATTATATACAATAATATTTACAATTAAAAACCAGAAAGATAAAAAAATATATAGAGGGTGTCCCAATAAAATGTATATACATTTTATTATTAGATATTTTAACAAAATGGACAGATGTTAACTTGTGAATATATTTCGTTGAGACACGCTGTATATGTAGCATAAAGAGTATATACACAATAAGTGTCGCACGATACGAATGTTTTCTTAAGTCTGGATGTGTGATTTATACGCGATCAGAACATATGACAAACATGAAAGTATTATAACGTACGTATATCATAAGTAATTTGATGTGTAAAGAAGACGTTAACTAAACATTTTTCGGTAGTTATAATTGAAAAACGAGATAAACAACATGTTTTTCATGTTGAAGTTGGTGTTAATATTTTTATTAAACAATACGCAAGCGTATATCACGCAAGATATCGAAAGAATATTGCTGCCGGCATTGAATACGACAAAGACAAAGGAAGTACGTGAGTTTTACTGTATTGCTTTGTTCATTGCTCAATTATCAAAATATTATTATCAAGTTTTTTAAAACTCTTATATAATTTACAGATACCACTGACTTTAAAAGTTTTTGGAAAACAGATTAAGTTAAATCTGCGAAGAAACGACAAGAATGTATTGTCTACGTATAAGGTATGGAAACATGACGCAAAAGACATCACAATAGGATTGTCGGAATTACACGCATCGGATCATTGCTATTATTTTCACAAAAATCGTATCAGCACAGCGGCCATAAACGTTTGTCAGAAATATGGATGGGTTAGTGTCACATGAAAAGCAAATAGCTATTACTTTTAATTTCAATTTCTCTTTGTTTTATATACAAACATGACTTGCAAGAACTAAACATATATTTTTTTTTAAATAGGAAGGATTTGTTTTTCTCAAAGACGACACATTAGAAATTAAAACTTTGCGAGATAACCATGCGTCTTTGTCCTCACTCGACAATCTTTGCGTTAAAGAAGAAGTTAATATTTCATTTAGCAAACTTCATCTTATTAAAAGATCATCGCAACTATCTGCTGATACAAGTTTTCCAAATTTGGATAATTTTGTAATGAAGCAACGTCATGTACAAAATACGCAAAAAAAATTAACTATAGAACTGGCTGTTTTCTTAGACGAAACCGCATATCGTACGTTCATGCCTTTTCTGGGTGAAAATACAAATGTGTTTCGCATGTTGATATTAGCGTATGTGAATCGTATCCAAGCTGTGTTTTATCATCCGAGTTTGGGTGTTTCCATCGATATTTCATTGGTACATTTGGAAATTATGAAGAAACAACCGTTAAATTTGCCAGTTTTTGGCGGCGACGGTAAGAAGTTGCTCAATTCGTTTTGCAATTACGCAAAAACTCGCAATCCTCCAGACGACAATAATCCGCATCACTGGGACGTTGGTCTTTATCTAACTGGAATAGATATTTATTGGACAGAGCAAAACGATCTAAGTAGCATAGGATTAGCAAACCGCAATAGCGCGTGCAGTTTGACTACATCGTGTGCGATAGTAGAATTCGGCATTGCGGATCAATTAAACTCGGGTTTTTCATCGTCCCTCACGGCTGCTCATGAGATCGGTCATGTGTAAGTTTATATAAAAAGTTTAACATACAAATTAGTTTGACATACAAGTTTAAAAATGATAATATGCTTTATAAGAATTATTTGAATTGTTTAATTTACAATCAAAGGACAAAGAAACTTTTTTAAGAGATGTTTTCCTTTAACTGTTTAGTATGAATATTATTAATAAATATTAATATTAAAATATTTAGAATAATCAATGCAAAGTAGAGCACATTATCAAAATTAATAATTTATTTGTTTAAAAGTTTAGGAATGAAACACGATTCCAATTATATAAATCCATGTAATGCATACAAATACATAATGGCATCTGAGCAGTACCCTCAAGGTCAAATGACATGGTCCGAATGCAGTCGTGATATAGCTCAAAAACTCTGGTACGAAAAGGATTGCCTTCGAGATCAGACGAGACCGAAACGTCTAGGTGACACATCACTCGACCACTCACGTTATCACAATTTACCCGGAAGAAAATGGACCGCCAAAGCACAATGCGAAATATATTTTCGCGACAAGGATGCAAACGTAGTCTCGTTGCTTGATATATGCAAAACCTTAGAATGCGAAACGCCTCTCAAGAATGGGCATTACATCACTGGACCGGCGTTGGAAGGTACATTTCCTGTAACTGATCGCTGAACAGTTTATAGCTTAATTAATCTCATTTTTTAAGGAACTTATTGCGCACCCGGGAAGGAATGTCGTGGTGGAGAATGCGCACCCGTTATCGAACCACCGTACATTTTTGAGAATTGTGAAGATGATAACTGGAGTGAATGGAAAGAAAGCACCTGTCAAAGTATCTGCTTGGAGAAATCTAAAGGTGTAAAATACAAACGACGTTCTTGCAAACATGGGAGTCGCAGAACGGCGGATTGCAAAGGCAAATATTATGACGCGGTTTTGTGCGATGATACTTTACTCTGTAAGCTGAAACGCAAACAGATCGACTTTACAGCAAATAAATGCAGACAATTCAACTCTTTTGCAATTATACATAATATAAACTTGACGTTTGAATCGAAAATGAAGACAGAATGGCACGTCGCTCATGATTTCCAGAAACCGTGGAAGGCCTGTAGTATACACTGCCGACGAAAGGATTCATCTACTTTCTACACACCACGCTGGGAAATGCTTAGCATAAATATCGACCCATACTTTCCAGATGGAACGTGGTGTCATAAGAAAGATGGCCAGGATTATTACTGCCGACAACATTATTGTCTGCCAGCAAGCTACTCTTAAAAATAATTCTCTAGAGATTATCGTGTAAACGAAAATCGAAAGAAGAGAAAATGATGAAACGCGCGTATTTCAATTTAGAATAATTGTTCAATTCGTTTAATATCGAATATTTGATCGGTCATTCTGTCATTGTTAACATACGTTTTGCGTATCATCTATATCTTGTTTGATGGAAAGAAGTGGTCGAAGAATTACGTCGAATTATCAGCATTTAAAATTAATTCCGTCAATTAGCATAACTAAAAACGTAAAGAAAAACAAAAATTATAATAGATAATAATTATCATGTTTACAAAATGTGAAAGTTACGATAATAGCTAAATAAAGTAAAGGTACCTTTATTCCATATGAGATATTGTGTCGACAGATAAACGAGAACGATGACATTACTCGCCATGTTATGTATTTTAATAATCTATCAATGTTTCATTAATAATTATATATAAACAATTAATAAAAAAAGAAAAAAAAGGAAATTTCATTCCGTAAGTAAAAAAGTATTTAAACTTATTTTGTACAAATTGTTACTTATTTGTTGACCTTAGCTTGTTGGCTGATTGCGGCAGTAATGAGAGTTAGTGAGAGTTTTAATAGTCAATCAAAATTGGAAGAGATTCATGAGGAATGTTTTTTAAATCTGTCAGATATCTCTATTCCTAAAGAAGTACTGTTATTGTTGCAATTGGAAGACTTTTTCAATTTACCCATAACTGACAAAAAAATAATGGCAATACAATTTAAAAAAAGAATATTGAAAGAAGTATAGAGAAATGTAATGAAGATGTTCAATGTTTCGTGAGAAACAAAGCGATCTTAATTATATGTAGAATATTTCGATCTAACGCATGTAATAATAAGAACGACAAGATATTATACAATTGGCATACTAGAAAATTTATTAAAGAACATTCGGACGTTTTCTTTACAAGGGCTGATAAAAGGAATACCACTGTTGCCTTTAACAAAACAGATTATACTAATAAAATGCCCAGACAGCACACATGTCCAAAATATATCCGAAGGATATTCAAAGGATGTCCTGTTGTCCTAAAACCATCTTCGGAATATCCTCTGGACGTATTTTGGATATGCTGTGCTGGAGGCACTTTGGGTGATGAAGATGCTCTCGGATATTGATACGTACCAAATAGTAAAGAAAGATCCGACGAGAAATATAACAAAAAACTCACGATCTCTATTCTCCAGGTGAAAGGAAAGAGGTAAAATAGACAAATTTAAATACAAAAGTTTAATGGAAACGGATGGGGATTTTCCCCAAAGCGTATGGGTTGCCAAAAAGACAGATTACCTATTAAGAATAATAATTTCTTTGTTAAATAGCCCACTATATAAAATTGCAATCTTTACATGTAAAGAATAATTGTTTGACACTAGATTTAAACTTATGTTTGACGCCAGCAGTGTAGTGCGGAGTGCGTGCAATAGTCTCGCACTCTAATTGACGAGTGTGCGCAGAAGTTTTTTTTATTATTATTGTTACGTCGCTATGGACAGAGTCTTCTTTTGCATTTTTGTATAATAAACTTTTTCGTTAACTTCTGTAGAGCGCACATTATTTAAGAACCTCTGAATGCATAAGAGTAATATTTAACAGTACCGAACATTCGTTAGAATGAAGTTTTACTCGTACTTCGATTCAATACCACATTTAAATATTGCTGCGTTTGATCCAAATATTTATACCATTCTTCCGGCCATGATGCTATCAATTTTGTTAATATTATCAGTTAATATTATTTTGTTAATAGTATCAAGGTTCGATTTATTCTTTCTACTGGTGTTGAGGCAATAGTCTTATCTTACACTGTATTTTGATTTAGATTATTTATATTGTGTAGCGCTTATAACGCACTCTCTTTTAAATGTGAGGAACTAATTTGTAACGCCCTCTCTCTCTCTGAAGGAGCGCGTGTATTGCGTCACGTAAAACGATACCCGTGTAAGCCAACAAATAAAGATTTACAATTACTACAAATTTTACACGAATTCTATCACCAAAAAATACACGGACAAACACGTCCCCCAACAACTGGACTGTTTGCTAGCGGAATGCCCGTGGTAATAAGTATGTACATGTTTAATATTTTCCTTTTGGCAATGTTCGCGAAACTCGTTTGATGTAAAATCAGTTCCCCTGTCCGAGATAATTCTTTTTGGATTTCCAAAAATAACGGCCAATTTATTTAATTTATCTAAAACTTCTGCCGAACTAGTTGATTGCGTCCCGAATAACCACACGAATTTCGAAAATGCATCTACGACTACAAAAATCTATCGATATCTTTTTGTAGTTGAAGGAAGTGGCCAAGATGACCATTATGATAAGTTTCGAGAGGCACATCACCTTTAAGTATAAAATTTAGATAGCCATCTAGCCTGTCTGCTTTTCTATTTGCTAAAATACAATTCACGCAATTTCGAAAAATTCTTTTGATCGTCTTACGCATGTTGAGAAACCAATAATTTCGTTTCATAAGCGCTTCTATTTTTTCGACCGCAAAGTGCCCATTTTCATGAACACGCATGATACTTGAGATTGTAAGCATTTCGGCACTACTAATTGTATATCGCTGTCGCTTTCTTTAAACAGTAACCCGCCTCTCACAACATACCCGTCGCATTGTCGTTTGTCCGCTAGCAAGTAAATATTTTGTAAACTCGCATCCTCTCGTTGAACCTTTCGAATTCTAGCAATAACACTTTTTTCTGACTTTATTAGCATACTATCTATTAGCATACTACATGGAAGGGAATATCGGCTTAGCGCATCTACATGTATCATATTTTTGCTTGAGCGATGTACTATAATATAGTTATATTCCTCAAGTAACAAAGCCCATCTGGCGACGCGAACACAAAGATCTTTCTTATTCATTGTCAACGAGAACGCCTGGCAATCAGTAACGATTTTAAATGTAATTCCTATGGAAAAATCCGTTCTTCAAATCAATCGTACTAAATACCGTAGCTCCTTGAAGAGCATCCAATTGATTGTCAATTAACGGAAGCGGGTATCGATCTTTTATCACTCTTTTGCCTAACTGCCTATAATCTACACACAATCTTGTTTCCCTATCTTTTTTTTTTTACTAAAATTACTGGACTCGCGTATTCCAAAAGCGATAGTTAGATGATACCCTTGGCCAGACACTCATTTACATGCGCGTTTACTTGTTGCTTCTCTATGAGTAACAAGCGCCGAGATCTCTGACATATCGGCTCATTATCTTTAAGAACTATATTTATTTTAATTTTTATCTCGAGCTTTTTGTTAGAATTATACTTACCAATTAAATTCTTTATGATATCTCTATGTTTGGTAGTCACGTGAGATATATCAGTATCGCTATCTTTGCTAATACAATCTATTTTAAATATTTCCGGAAGATTATTCAATGCTTGAATTTTTGAACGCTGTTTTCGCATCGTAATTTTTCCTTCTACAACATATAAATTTACTTCGTCAAGGAGATCGGTTTCCAAGAGCAAATCGTGTCGCATCAAGTCATTTGGCACCACTGACAGACTTATTGTAAAATTTTCGTCGTCAATTTCAATTTTTGCATTAAATTGGCTTATAGTTTTATAATTTTCTGAGCCTATACCGCAAAATATGATCTCTCGACGTGTCAAGCTTGGCGATCCTAATTTTATATTCTGCTCTTCGCGCATCAACGACAAATCACTTCCCGTGTCTATTAAAGCAACTAGATTTTTATTATCATTCTTACATCTTTATAATATTTACGGCGATTCTGATTTCTGGAAATATCACACATATTTTTGACTTTGCTAATATTCTTTTTCTGACATTTTGCCGCAATGTGTCCGAATTCTCTGCAATTGAAGCACTTCATACCTTTTGCCTTGAAAGGGCAATCTATCGCATAATGACCTTGTTCCCCGCAATTATGACATTGCCTTACGTTTTTTGTCCAATCCTGACTCTCCTTTTCGCTACCTAATTTAAAAAAACGCTTATCGTCTTCTGCAGCTCAGAGTCATTGTGGAGCAAGGTGATCATTTTTTTCTTGCCAATTCGGAAAAATGCTAAGGTGGTGTCACAGCCACTGAAGGAGTGCAGAAATCCGATAAATTGTCTCAGTTACTGATATTTAAAACTTTGAGTTGAATATAATCTTGACTTCAATTTGTTGCGGCTTGGCTTGAGCAAATAATATTAGAATACTGTTCTAGAAGCAACGAAAGTATTACCAACAAGTCAACGTCTTCGCCATTAATAATCACTTTACTAAATAACATCGACTTCTCAGCGGCAGTGCTAATAATCAGATAATCAGCGTCTTCTTCCGCTTGATGTGTTTTAATCTGTGCAGCTGCCATTGCTTCTAGTAATAAAGTGATTCATTGTTGTTTATTGTTATCATTTGATAAAAATTTGTTCTTGTTTATCATATAAGAGAGGTTTCGTAAGTGCCGAGAAAATAATTCACAAATGTAATTAACATCAATTTATTTCGACTAGTTTTTGCGCTGTCTTCAAAAGAACTGTTCCTAGTTACACTCCTTTTATTATTAACAAAACGTATCTTGACGCTTGCTCTTATTGGAGAGATTTGTCTCTGTTTCCAATATTGATTTTATAATATAATTACAGCCGTTGTCAAGGAAGACGTCTTTTATAATCACTGGTTTCATAGTCGGGATAATCTTAATGTCTGGACACAAATTCTTCTTTGCATGTCTAAGTCTTTCAGCACTTTTCGTCCCTTTTGAATAGGCTTCGTCTGGATACCCATCGAATACCACCACATTTGTGTGTCGATAAGTCGTTATACATATATTTCACGTATTTTCTCGCAATTTCTTCAAATGTGCCATTGACAGTCCACACCACTCTGTGGAGTAAAAATCCACCATCGATGATGTGCATCACATTTTGAAAATTTTCATTATGTGATAGCGGATTGAAGCAATCGTAAAATGATGATTTCTTTCCTTTCCGAAGACAACCGTCGTCGAAGATAGCTAAGAAGTAAGGCATCAATTCATATGCGAAAAATTCCATGAGCTCCTCGTCTGACTTTTTTTGAAGTAGCATCCTCTTAAATAATGTGTCCGAATTTATGGGAATTATTTAATCTTTAATAGTAACTGATGAAAACATGTTCTTCAGGATCGAAACTGTCCGTTTCCGTTTAAAAGAAAGTTTTCCGAATTCAGTATTAGCAATTTCAGACATCATCGTCATACCTACTTTGTATGCTTAGTGGCAGTTAATTTTTTCATTAGCTACTACTCCAGTACTCACTGAGATCAAGTCCTCTGTTTTTGGAAATAGTAAATGGTCAGCGAGCCAGTTAATGATTAATTCGACATCTCTGTCATCGCGATCGATACGAGAGGCTCTTGCATCCTTATGCTGTGCGACTTTGTGTTGTTCCGATGTCTCACTGAAAGATATTTTGCAAAATTCTTCAAATTTTTCTCTCAATGTGACATGTAATGATATAGTTGCCAGCGATTTTGCAAATACAGAGTATGTAGTACTTCGTTCGTGGATGATTCCTGAAGTAGAATAAACTGACCTCATGAACGTCTGTTCTATCGTCATGTCCGATGGAATTCCTAACCAGAATTTGTCTGAGCGACGAATAACGCAGTAGCCTTCTTCGGTGAATAGCTCTATTTCTTGTAAACTCAGTTTAAGTTTGTTATTCAACATGTCTTGAAGATAAAGATATTCACATCTGGCGTAATTGAAGTGGCCGCATGCACAAAAGTATGGTAATATTCTTTGTAGAGTATCCAAATGAACTTTCCAATTTCCAGATCTGTCTGCTTGTATAGATTGAAGCGTTAATGTAGACATCTTGAAGTATTGGACGAATAGCAGTAGGACCGTATGTTTCTAGTTCATCTAACTTTTGCGTAAATTTGTTGACGATATTATTCATCGATTTTTCCGATATTTTTTCGAGTATCAAAGGATCAGTAATTTGCACTGCATCCATTATTTCCTTCTCTTCATCATTAAGCTCCATTTGGTCTAATATAACGTTAATCAAAGCTAGTCGAATAAGCGAATGACAGCGGATAGCTTTAGAATAAACATGGCCTGACATGATATATTCAATGGACCCAGGTGCATATATTAATTTCATTACATCTTGGATTCCACTACCATTCATTACATATCCTATACAGCCGAGGAAGAACATTAACGTATGAAAGTTGCCAAGCCGTACTACAATGCTTCTTAGAGGTGAATAATCGCCACTACAAGTTATAATCTCTTTCGACTTTTGGTACAGATGTTGATCGAATGTTACGATGCAGTATTCGTGTCCAAGACTTTTGCTTCTCTCAACAGCTGTCATTAAAGACGTGTAAATAGTGTCGTAGTCACTTGGTGGATTATCGATGATAGGCAAGTAGAGGATACTCGAGACATTGTATGGCTGACTCTTTGTAATAGTCTCCATATGTCCATTTCAGCCAGGGGATTTCTCACCACTCTGTCTTTGGCGCCTTTTTTTATGAAGCCGTAGAAAATCACTGGTACAAATATAAAATTCCTCCGCAATACGATTCATAACTTTCAGATTTTTTATTTTCATGCTCAAAGAGTTCTCTTTTTTCACTTTTTGATAGATGAGTAGCTGAGTTTTATCAATTGCGCTAAATTTACCAATTGTTTGCGATAACGGCATTAATTTCAGTCGTAGAATTGATGTTGGTACTGTATGTTTAACACGTGGAATTGTACATTGAATTCCAGCCAATGCATGCAAGGTATTGTGGCCATCCAACGTGTTAACATTATGATCGACATTATCGAAAAAAAATTGGGTAAAACCGCTTGGCAAATGCTTTTCAGATAGATGCATGATGACTGAAACGTCAAATGTTGCCTCTTTGTATGAAGCTGACATTCCTAGTGCCAAAAGAATACGTAACAGATCTCTTGACCCAAATTTTTTTAGCAATAATAAAGATAAACCGATTTGGATGGACGACAGAAAGGATTGAGGCCTCACAGCGGAAATTATGACATGGGCTATGGTTAAAATTTTCGGCTTCCATTTCTCTAGGTTCTCAGCACGTTTGTTTTTCAATATAATAGTTTCTAAAAATGTAAGCAAAGACTTTGACACATCATTTTCTGCGTGAATGAAAAAATTATCAGAAGATAAATATTCACTTGTATTGTAAATCTGTGATTGTATGTCTTCAACAATTAATTTTGCTGCTGCCTTAATTACTTTCTCCTTTTCGAGAAGCTCGTCTTCATTCCGATTCTGATACCAATCATTTGATAAAATTCGTAGTCCTGTATCTTTGAAACAAATTACTGGTTTGTGATTTGGTATTCTCGTGATTAAGATATCGCTGCCATACTTTTCCTGTAAATAAGCATATATAATTTTGTCTGTAGAAGGTCGAGGTCCATCATAATCTGCTAGAATTCCATCCAGAGAAAATTGGCACTCTTCTTTGTTGGCATCGAGAAAAGAAAATATATAATCCATTAGTGTTTCAGTTTCATTACTAACAGGTCGTCTCGAGAATCCTTGCTTTGGTCCATCATCTTTTAAAAATCAAATATAACACTTTCGATGATACCGCGTCCGAACTACTGCCAAATAAACTGCATTTATACGTTTCATAGTAGCTTCTTTCCATTCATCGTTTGTCTCAGCTGCTTTTTGCATTAATTTCTCTTTAACGTCGTTACATTTTACCATGTTAACAAAAAAACCGCTGGGCTTTTTACATTTCTGAATGTTCGCTATATATTTAGCAGATGCATCTTCTCCACAGAACAAGCACAAATTGAAAATCAAAAGGAGAACATCGACGAGATCTCTCCTCACCTAGTTTCTCATGATCTTCCGATCATTCTCTCTTTCGTTTTGCAGCAACAGCTCCATGTACGTGTGAATAATTTTAGCGACATGCCTCATAAACTACAATACTCGTCAGTCCTTCTAAAAGTAAATATTTATCATCTCCTCTCTCTTGACTTTGACGTATAAACGATTGAAATCCTTGAAACTTCACTTTCGACGTTTTTGCATCACCGTACTCTTTTACGCTTTTTCGCAGATAAAGCACTCTCCTTCTTTTGCCATTATTCATCACACTGCATGACCCGTTTATATATTTATTATTATTTTATATATATTATTGCTATATATTTTACTTACCATATGTGTCAAAAATCCACTTTCCTATTCTGAACTTCGAACATGCACAATATCAACCAATATCTACTAAAACATTCTGGGTGACATTAAATCTCAATAATTGGCTGACGAAAATGTTCAGTGTGATTAGAACTCGGTCTTACATGCCTCCGTTCACTTCGTTGGCGGGCAGCGTGCGACACGTTAAACCAACTTCACGACTTCATATTTTCGGTTCTGTTAATCGCAGATAGCTCCCCATAGTCGCATTATTTTTGTCATAAAGTCTACTTACAATAATGTCCTATGCACTTTCTTCGTCCGAGACGCGGAAATGTTTGCAGAGGCAAAATGTAAAAAGTTGGCATTTTCAAGCGATTTCTGGCTTTTTTTACTTAAACTTTGAACCGTTGTATCTCCGAAACTATTTGTCGCACAGAGTTCCGTTTGGTATCATATTATTTGTATAAAAATAGAGAAAATAAAAGTTTTCTACGACTTTTACGAATTTCTCCATAATTTCGTAGATAATCACAAAAAGTGAAAAACTAAACATATTTTAGATTATATTACTATCTTCCGCTTTGAAATCGTGGACGCAAAATGAAACTTATAATATTTACATCTAAAAAAAGCATTTAAAACAATAAACAGCCTTTTGGAAATTATTTCCTGTTTAATATCTCTGGGGACTGGCCTAAATTTCCAATCATCATTAATATAATGTGCAGTTATTCCATAATAAGATTTTCCTGCAATGGATGTCCAACCGTCAAATGTGAATGATATTTTCGATTTATTTTGCTTTAAGATGTCAATTACAGATTTTTGTATTTCCGTAAAAACTTGTACAACCTTTGTTTGCATCGCGGTACATTTTGGCATACTAATTGTGGGATTTAGAATATTAAAAAATTCTTGCGTTTCTTCATCACCAAAAAAGTTGAAAGGAAGATACTTCATTGCCATCCATTTCACAATCTTACGATCCAAATTCTGATTTTTGACACTTGGCGTTCTCTGTAATAGACAAATAAAAATTTAATATTTAATGTTATTATTAACGAATAGTTTTTCAATCTTAAATTAAAAAATCGGTCAATTGGTAAAAATAAAATAACGAATAACCAGGTTTCATATTTATATAAAGCAGTATCTCCATTATTCGATTTTTTTATTTAAATGACAATTAAATTAATTACTTAAAAAGAGTTGTAATATTGTATATTACAACTCTTTTTATGTAATATGTATATTACATTGATGAAGTAAATATCTATTTTATTCGGCAATTGTTTTTATCAAAAATTAATACGTAACTTAAAAAGTAAAAAGCGTAATGTAATTACACAGACGGAATACACATTCACACAGAAAAAAAATTTACCATTAGAGAACTGTGCATAATTATAGTTAGAACGACTATTGTGAAATATAGGACAATCAATAATGGAATAAGAAAAAACTTAAAATTAATATTAATTCCAAATAATTGCTATAATTATAATTATATATATTTAATTATACGTTATTTAATAAATAATATATCTTTTGTGACACTACAAAAACATACCTGCTTAAACATATCATAAATATATATTTATTTCGAAGATACTTCTGAAGATTTGGGAATTCCGAATATAGTTTCATAAACTTTTGCATGATTCCTTTGCAGATGTCTTTTAAGACCAGTTGTATTTGAGTTCGTCATGTTGATAGTCTTAGTTACAGTTTTGCACAATTTGTACACTCCAACTTTTGCACCGTTCACAATCTTAATATCAAAATTGTTTTTAACTTGTAATGTTTTATTTTTATTATTTATTTCGGTATCACTTTTATTTTCACTGATCCCAAATAACACAAACATATTCTATAAACATTCTATAAATATTTGTTGAAAGTATTAGAATATTCTTTTAATGTACTAAATGTTCTTTAAATCTTCATAGAACGTTCAAATGAGATCAATTTTAATATTCCAGATAGGTTGAAAAAATATTCTTTATTATATTCCAGGAATATTCAGAGAAGATGTTTAATATTATGTAAAGAACATTCACTGAATATTCTACTAAATTATTTTTAGTATTCTAAATATTTATGCAAATACATTGATATAAAAAAAAGATTTAATCAACTTTACCAATATTAAATGTTAAACAAAAGTTTTTATTGTTTTAATTTTTTATTCCAATAATATGTTTTAAAAATAAAAATTGATATTTTTAACAAAATAATTACATCTGTAAAATTGCACACATTCTTACAATAAAATATATAATTCTAAGCATGCTGTGGTTCCTCTTTTAATGTTACTATAAAAAATCACTTTACTACGTTTCATATTACTTTTGAAAAAATTTTCGAAGATAGACTCGAAAAGAAGTCTTGCTCGGCTTTTTAAAACGAGAAATTATTTGTTATAAAAGAGTACTTTTAAGGTTACGTTAGGATTAGGTTAAAGAATTTATTATTCTAAGCAACCATTTTTACTAAAAAAAAACTCTTAAAGTCTAAACTTACCTTTGGATTAATTGAATCTTTGTATTAATTATAATTGCGGCTTGAATTGTACAGACTAATCAAGACTAACTGCGTAACTATTAATGCACGTGCTGATCGGAAGTGGAACGGAAATGAAATTGACAGAAGTTGAATCTTGATCTGTTTTCTGCTATGCATTCTGAACGTCATTTATATGTACATCTTCAGTACATTTGAATATTCAGTGAACATTTATGGAATATGTAAACAATATCTTCCTATTGCCGATTTTAACATATTCTGGGCAGGTTTGTAGAATATTCTTTATGAACAAGGATATTCTACAAACATATATAAAAAATTTCTTCGAGAATATTCTCATAAAAATATATTTGATGCAACATAGAATATTCATACAATATTGTGTTATCTGGGATATTACCCTCATTGATATTATTTTCATCGCCTTTCTTTCCTTTTGTAGCCATTTTCAAAAATCGCTACAATCCCGCAGTCTGCTAAATATTGATTGCCGGCGTTTACGCGTCTGTGACAGTCTGATATTCACCGTAGACAAAATCGATAAAATATTTCGGGGACGCGACGCTGATAATCATTTGGAAAACAAACGATCATCGCTGCAACTAGCGATTTGGCGATCGTCTTCTTCATCCTCAACTTATTAATATGTAATTGTAAGGAATAAATAATTGTGAAGAATAAAAAAATAAAAGAAAAATAATCGTAATCTATTGTTACGTCCTGATCAGACTACACGATTCTTTTCTTTTCATTAAATACCAGACCTAGTAAACGCGGAACCAACAAAACTCTTAAGAAATATTATAACGCCAGAGCTGTTTTTCTCATGAGACACCAGGAGCTCGAATCTTCTCACGGAGAAAAATAGCATGGATATTTCAAAATACCTTGGCCGCTCAGCGTGCCTATCGTCGCCAGAAAAACCGTAAAAGTCAAAACTTCGCGGTAGCTGGAGTCCTTAACCGACTCCAGACGGTTAGAGTAAGAGATAAAAAGAAAAAACTGGCACCAACTAGTCATACTCTTGGATTCCACCTACGGGAACTCTAGCTAGTAGATAGGGTTTTACCGAGTAACGATCGGGGAATGACCGCAGTCGCATGCCGAGAAGGCGCGACACCTGATACGGCGCACGTGTTTAGTAGGTCTGGGAAACCGAGATGCATTAGTCGCACTCTCCACGCGACACCAAGGGCACGCGACAGTCGTAAACTGTCAAATTTATTAGATCAGTGACCCAAGGCTTTGCGAACTTATATACCGATTCTTAACCACCCAATCCGAAAGCCGAGAATCGGGGCAAGCACTTCTATAGACCACCCATCATTCCATCGTATGGTCTAAAGACTACGCCCACCCAGATCTTAAGACACTGAGATGCACCCCACCTATACTAATTAACACCAACCGGGTTACACCACCTCAAAAACCTACCCCCATCATATATGGACCCGAAACGACGCTATTCCTTATTCGTTAGGGCCTCTTTCTTCCTATCTCATTTCAAGTAACCTAGTCATCTAAACCCAATCCTATTAGCTAAAAATGACGCCATCCTCCCCCACATTAAAAATTTTCTCGCAAGACTAATTCCTATTCGATCCCCGCTCCAAAAACCTAAGATTTTCCAAAGGGATCTACCCCAAAGAAAAAGTATAAAAACCCGTGTTCTGGTGGCTCCGGACACACACAGTTTTTCAAGCAGTTTTGCGCAGTTATTCCGTTTAGCTCAAACAGTTTTTCGAGTAGTTCGGGGGCGCAAATCAAAGAGTAAAGTCAGTTGATACCTTGTCGCGATCGTCTCGTGGTGCATCTCAAGTAGAAGGCCCATCACCCTGACGACACCATCCCGCAGCAGGGTGCCCACGCGTTTACAAAAAAAAGGGGTCCTACGCTCATATAACGCCTTCCCTCAACGGGGCGCCTGCTCAGAACCACCGAACATATTCAACGCGATCCGAAACTACTCTGCAACGAGTAAGTCAGTTCATTTCTCTTTATTTTATTATTTCTTCTGTCCTCCCTCCGGAAAAATAAAACACTCACACACACACACACACACACACACACACACACTTGTAAAGAATACATAAATAAAATTATTAACATATGCGATTAAGAATTAAGTTTTTGTATCCTAATTATAAATTCAATCAAATTAAAATGTTGTCTTTAATAAATTAAACTTTTGTTCTTTTTCATTTAACCACACCCTCCTCGTTCGTCACCCCCCTCACACCTTCCCTCTCAAATTGCGCACAAAGGTTCCGCCCCGGGGTAATAGGGATTCAATTCCTTGACCCAAAAAGGGAACCACGAGCGGTTGACTTGTTGACGGAGTAAAAACGACTCTTCCAGTCGCTGACCCGTCGCAAGTCCTAAACGTGCCGCTCGGCTCGTGCGGTCAGGTCCGTTTACGTCGATCGCCGAGCCCAACGAAAAAAATTCTACATCTATCAGGACGTAACACTATTATTGATATGATTTAATTGTTCAGTAAGTGATTTCTTTGTGTAAAATTATTTTCACGAATACTTATTTTAATGATGGATACTCAATATTATAGAAAAAGTAAATATTAATGAATATTCCCGAGAAAAAATGGTATAATATTGTCAGATGTAAATATATATAATTAGTTAAAAAAAATCTGATAACATGCAATATTTTATAGGATCATATAAAATTACATATATTATCAGATCTTTTTGTAACTAATTATATATATTTACATCTGACCAATTATACCATTTTTTTCTCGAGTTTTTTACCTTAAAATAATTAAGATAAATGTACCTTTTACCGAATTGCTCTAATTACCGCTCAATTTACTTTTTACGCTAAAGGTAATAGCCGTTAACAGTACGATTGTCAAAAAAACTGAACGAGATTTCGAGAAATTTCATCTTATCTCGTCTTGCGGCATTCCTGTATACATTTTATTATGAGATATTTTAACAAAATAGACAGTCGTTAACTTGTTAAATGTGTACATTTCATTGGGACACCTGAATATGTAGCATAGAAGGTATGTAGGTGAAATGATATCACATCATATTTTTTCTTAAAGATAACTATGTGTTTTTTTTACACCAATTGATTTCTCTCATTATTTTGTGCATAAAAGTGTTGAGGTAAGATAATTAAAAAATGAATATTTAACGAGATATTTCGTAGTTTGTGTAAAATTATGTCTAACTAACAAGGAAAGAGACCCAAGTGTCCCCCTCCGATTTTGACAAGCTTTAAATATGTTGTAAAGTAGCTCAAAATAAGAGACACATATTTTTTTTTATGTGCTTTCTTGCACGTTTAGGGTTGAAACAACACCTACAAGCTAAAACGATTTTTTTGGTTTTGACTGAATATCGTCAAAACTGTAAGAGATATCAAAAAATGTTTCGAATAAAAGTTGCATGGTCTTTTATGAGCTTTATAACCGCGTAGCTCGATTTTTAAAAAATTTTATATTTTTTAATTTACCCTCATCCCTTCTTATTATTTTTACAAATTTCAAAATTTTTGTTATGACAAAAGTTGTAGCATTTTTTACGCTGAATACAACCATATATGATTTTATTATGTTTCGAAATTGCATCTTTCAGAAATGAGTTGTCAATGTCGCACTGTATGCGTCGCGCTGCGATATATGCATATACAGGGTGTCAATTAAGTCCCGGAACGGCTGAATATTTTCTCATGTAAGGTATTTTTGAAAAAGGTCAAGATTATTTCTGAAGTAATTTTCAACGAGGAATTCAACGGTGACCTTCAATTTGACCTTGAGCTTGACCTTCAAGGTCATTTCAAGATTAGGTTAGATTTTTTAAATAAAAACCCCTATTTTTGATTCCAAAATCTAATAGCTGGTGTCAAGAGCTTTTCAAAACACTATAATGAAGTTATTTTTTATTAAGTACTTTTCGAGTTATGAGGCTTGTAAATTACAGTATTTTGACATAAAATACAAAATATCTTGTAAAACATTCAATTTTTGGGAATCTTACCTTAATACTTTTATGCATAAAATAATAAGACGAATCAATTGGTATAAAGAAAACACATAGTTGCTTTCAAAAAAAAGTATGCAGTTGCATGTTGCAAACTACATATTTTTTCTTGAAGGCAACTATGTGTTTTCTTTATACCAATTGATTCGTCTTATTATTTTATGCATAAAAGTATTAAGGTAAGATTCCCAAAAATTGAATGTTTTACAAGATATTTTGTATTTTATGTCAAAATACTGTAATTTACAAGCCTCATAACTCGAAAAGTACTTAATGAAAAATAACTTCATTATAGTGTTTTGAAAAGCTCTTGACACCAGCTATTAGATTTTAGAATCAAAAATAGGGGTTTCCATTTAAAAAACCTAACCTAACCTTGAAATGACCTTGAAGGTCAAGCTCAAGGTCAAATTGAAGGTCACCGTTAAATTTCTCGTTGAAAATTACTTCAGAAATAACCTTGACCTTTTTCAAAAATACCTTACATGAGAAAATATTCAGCCGTCCCGGGACTTAATTGACACCCTGTATATGCATAACGTATTGTTTGTGCCGCTTGTGTAATCGATGTTTGTCGCGCATGTGTAATTGATAAAAAAAAAGCGGTCGTATATATTGACCTTCTAAAAAAATTAATCTTCCAAAAAAAATGTCGTATACATTAACAAACCTTCCAAAAAAAAGTTGTTTATATAAACACGTAAACCTTTCAAAAAAAGCTGTCGTATATATTAACCTTCCAAAAAATTTATCTTTTACAAAAAAATGTATATATTAACAAATAACAAACCTTTCAAAAAAAGCTGTCGTATATATTAATCTTCCAACAAATTTATCTTCCACAAAAAATGTATATATATTAACAAATAACAAACCTTCCAAAAAAAGTTGTTGTATATATAACCAAATAAAAATTTGCTATATATTCTGCCTATAAAAGAGGTGATATCAGAAAATGACGCCAAGTTTAAATAAAAAATCTTTCAAAAAAACTTGTATGTATATATTTTAATAAAAGTTGTATATACCAAATAAAAATTCGCTATATATTCTGCCTATAAAAGAGGTGATATCAGAAAATCAGAAAATGACGCCAAGTTTAAATAAAAAACCTTTCAAAAAAACTTGTATGTATATATATTACAAAAAAGGATTATATTTATTGCGCTTACAGCTTTTTAACCAATAAGCATCGATAAGATTGTATTTAGTTATTTTTGCATCTTTATCTAGTTATTTATTTAAAAATTATATTTATATCTACAATTAATTAATTTTTTTTCAAGTATACATTTTAAAATAATTGCATCTGTATCTAGTTACTTTTGCTTCTATATCTAGTTATTTAAATTTAAAAATGATATTTGTGTTTATATCTATCTAGTTAATTTTTCTTAAGTATACTTTTTAAAATAATTGCATCTGTATTTAGTTATTTTTTTTTATATCTGTATCTAGTTAAATAAAATAATTTTTTAAATAAAAGTATTTAATTCAAAAATAAAAAAATTTTTTAAATTTAATCAAAATAAAAAAATATTACAAAATTTTGCAAAAAACTTGGCGCTGCTGTACTGAACTACATGTTAAATACATCTTAAAATATTATAGAGAATGAAAATGAGCAATAATTTTACAATTTACATGATTAAGTGTTATAATGACTCAAACTGACCAGAGCGGCAAACGGCGACGCGATAGCCAATTAAACTCTTGTTCTTACGGTAAAATTGTAAGTTGATTGGCTATAGCATCGCCACTTGCCGCTTCGTCGCTCTAGTCTGTTTGAGCCGAAATTTGTTTGCATCGCTTGCTCTAACATGCTCCTACTCGCTCTAATACTCCAAACTAAACTATAGTATTACGTCACATATACTATAGATTAAAGTATGTTAGAATAATTAGGAGCATGTTAAAGTATTGCGATGCAAATCTTATGTAAGTTAACATGTAGTTCAGTACAGCAGCGCCAAGTTTTTTTGCGAAATTTTGTAATATTTTTTTATTTTGATTAAATTTGAAAATTTTTTTTATTTTTGAATTAAATACTTTTATTTAAAAAATTATTTTATTTAACTAGATACAGATATAAAAAAAATAACTAGATACAGATGCAATTATTTTAAAAAGTATACTTAAGAAAAATTAACTAGATAGATATAAACACAAATATCATTTTTAAATTTAAATAACTAGATGTAGAAGCAAAAGTAACTAGATACAGATGCAATTATTTTAAAATGTATACTTGAAAAAAAATTAACTAATTGTAGATATGAATATAATTTTTAAATAAATAACTAGATAAAGATGCAAAAATAACTAAATACAATCTTATCGATGCTTATTGGTTAAAAAGCTGTAAGCGCAATAAATATAATCCTTTTTTGTAATATATATACATACAAATTTTTTTGAAAGGTTTTTTATTTAAACTTGGCGTCATTTTCTGATTTTCTGATATTACCTCTTTTATAGGAAGAATATATAGCAAATTTTTATTTGGTTATATATACAACTTTTTTTGAAAGGTTTGTTATTTGTTAATATATATACATTTTTTGTGGAAGATAAATTTTTCGGAAGGTTAATATATACGACAGCTTTTTTTGAAAGGTTTATATATACAACAACTTTTTTTGGTTATATATACAACAACTTTTTTTGGAAGGTTTGTTATTTGTTAATATATACATTTTTTTGTGAAAGATAAATTTTTTGGAAGGTTAATATATACGACAACTTTTTTTGAAAGGTTTATATATACAACAACTTTTTTTGATTTATATATACAACAACTTTTTTTGGAAGGTTTGCGTGTATACAACTTTTTTTTGGAAGATATATACAACTTTTTTTGGAAGGTTTACGTGTTTATATAAACAACTTTTTTTGGAAGGTTTGTTAATGTATACGACATTTTTTTTTGGAAGATTAATTTTTTTAGAAGGTCAATATATACGACAGCTTTTTTTTGATCAATTACACATGCGCGACAAACATCGATTACACAAGCGGCACAAGCAATACGTTATGCATATATGGTATATGCATATATCGCAGCGCGACGCATATAGTGCGACATTGACAACTCATTTCTGAGAGATGCAATTTCGAAACATAATATAATCATATATGGTTGTATTTAGCATAAAAAATGCTACAACTTTTGTCATAACAAAAATTTTGAAATTTGTAAAAATAATAAGAAGAGGTGAGAGTAAATTAAAAAATATAAAATTTTTTAAAAATCGAGCTACGCGGTTATAAAGCTCATAAAAGACCATGCAACTTTTATTCGAAACATTTTTTGATATCTCTTACAGTTTTGACGATATTCAGTCAAAACCAAAAAAACCGTTTTAGCTTGTAGGGGTTGTTTCAACCCTAAACGTGCGAGAAAGCACATAAAAAAAAATACGTGTCTTTTATTTTGAGCTACTTTACAACATATTTAAAGCTCGTCAAAATTGGAGAGGGACACTTGGGTCCCTTTCCTTGTAAGTATAAAATATCTCGTAAACTATTCAATTTTTGACCATCCTACCTTTACAACTATATACGCCGAATATTGCAAAGAATCGATTTATATAAAAAAATTAGGATGGTTTTGTTTAGAAAAATGAAGATGACCTTTAAATCTCCGAAGCGTCTCTACCTAAAGTCAAACTGATAAGATCAGTAAATAGATCTTTTGAAATCCTACAACTTTTATCTGAATCATTTTCTTATAAACTTATACTTTGAGATATTCTGGAGTTCCGGTACTTTTTATACACCCTGTATATACAATAGTATACACAAGTGTCACCGACAAGAATAATATACCTAAAACTAGATGCCAGTATGTGTTTCATACGCGATCAGAAGATACAACAAACCTGACAGTATTATAACGTATGTACATCATAAGTAATTTGATATATATTAAAGAAAACGTTAATAAAACATTTTTAATTACTAAAATTGAAAAACGCAAGAAAAAACATGTTTTTCATATTAAACTTGATGTTATTGTTATTAAACGAAACGCACGGATATATCACGCAAGATATCGAAAGAATATTGCTGCCGACATTAAATACGATAGACGTAAAAGAAGTACGTGAGTTTTACTGTACTGCTTCGTTCATTGCTCAATTATCAAAATATTATCCGAGAAATATCAAATCTATTTAAACTCTTATATAATTTACAGATATCATTGATTCTGAAAGTTTTTAGAAAACGAATTCAGTTAAACCTGCGTAGAAACAACCAGATTGTATCTATGTTTAAAGTATGGACACATGACGCAAAAGGCATCACAGAAGATCTGTCGCAATCATACGCATCGGATCTGTGCTATTATCTACACAAAGATCATATTAGCACAGCGGTCATAAACTTTCATGAACATGGATGGGTCAGTGGTGTCATGTAAAAAACAAACAGTTTTTACTTTTATATTCAATTTCTTTTATTTTATATATAAGCATGAATTGCAAGAACCTTAATGTATATTTTTTAAGGTAGGAAGGATTCGTTTTTCTGAAAGACGACACATTGGAAATTAAACTTTTGCGAGATAATTTTGCGTCTTTATCCTTAATCGATGATCTTTGTGTTAAAAAAGAAATTAATATTTCATTTGGCAAACCTCATCTTATTAAAAGATCATTGCAATCATCTGCTGATGCAAGTTTTCCAAATTTGAATAATTTTGTAATGAAGCGGCGTCATGTACATGATACGCAAAAAAAATTAACTATAGAACTAGCTGTTTTCTTAGACGAAGCCGCATATCGTACGTTCATGCCTTTTCTGGGTGAAAATAAAAATGTGTTGCGCATGTTGATATTAGCGTATGTGAATCGTATCCAAGCTGTGTTTCATCATCCGAGTTTGGGTGTTTCCATCGATATTTCATTGGTACATTTGGAAATTATGAAAGAACAACCGTTAAATTTGCCAGTTTTTGGCGGCGACGATGGAAAACTGCTTACTTCGTTCTGCAATTACGCGGCAACTCGAAATCCTCCGGACGACAATGATTCGCGTCACTGGAACGTTGGTCTTTACTTAACAGGATTAAATATTTATTGGATAAAGCAAGACGATCTAAGTAGCATAGGATTAGCAAATCGCAATAGTACGTGCGACTTGACTGCATCGTGTGCGATAGTAGAATTCGGTATTGCGATTAAAATAACCTCGGGTTTTTCATCGTCTCTCACTGCTGCTCATGAGATCGGTCATGTGTGTGTAAGTTTATATATAAAATTTTACAAATTAATTTAACATACAAGTTTAAACATGATATTATGTTTTATAAGAATTATTTAAATTGTGTAATTTACAATTAAAAACCAAAGAAACTTTTTTAAGAGATTTTTTCCTTTAATTGTTCAGTATGATAATTATTAATTAAATTTAATATTAAAATATTTAAAATAATTAATGCAAAGTAAAACACATTATCAAAATTAATAATTTATTTGTTTAAAAGTTTGGGAATGATGCACGATTCCGATTATGAAATTCCGTGTGATGCATACCAATACATAATATCGTCTGAGCAGTACTCTCAAGGTCAAATCACTTGGTCCGAATGTAGCCGTGGTATAGCTGAAAAACTCTGGTACAAAAAGGATTGCCTTCGAGATCAGACGAGACCAAAACGTCTAGGTGACACACTCGACCACTCACGTTTTCACGATTTACCCGGAAGAAAATGGACCGCCAAAGCACAATGCAAAATATATTTTTGCGACAAGGATGCAAACGTAGTCTTGTTGTTTGATATATGCAAAATCTTAGAATGCGAAACGCTTCATGATAATTTATATGCCTTCACGGGTCCGGCATTGGAAGGTACATTTCCTGTTGCTGATCGCTGAAACATTTTATAGTTTAATTAATCTCATTTTTTAAGGAACTTATTGTGGATTCGGAAAGGAATGTCGTAGCGGAGAATGCGTACCCGTTATCGAACCACCGTACATTTTTGAGAATTGTGAAGATGATAACTGGAGTGAATGGAAAGAAGGCACCTGTCAAAGCATTTGCTTGGAGAAATCTAAAGGTGTAAAACTCAAACGACGTTCTTGCAGACATAGGAATTACAGAACGACGAGTTGCCAAGGGCCATATTACGACGTAGTCCGTTGCGATGATACTTTGCCTTGCTTTAAGAAACGGAAGACGATCGATTCATTTACCAAAATAATATGCATGAAATATATCAATAACTTATCCACCTTGCCGTTTAAGAAGTTGACGCTTGAACTAGCACCTAATTTCGAGCCAGGATGGCATGCCGCTCATGATTTTGAGAAACCGTGGATAGCCTGTACTATACACTGCCGACGAAAAAATTCGTCTACTATCGACGCACAACGCTTGAAAATGCTCAACCTTAATATTAATCCGTACTTTCCAGATGGAACGTGGTGTCATGAGAAAGATGGCCAAAATTATTATTGTCGACAACATTACTGTCTGCCTGAAAGCTACTCTTAAGAATTTTTGAGGGATTATCAACATGTGTGAACAAGAATCGAGGGAAAAAAAATTATAAAATGCGCATAAATCAGTATAGATAAGTTGGTGAATTCGTTTGGTACCGAATCTTTGATCGCACAATCTGTCGTGTTAACATTTGTTTTGCGTATCATATATATCTTACTTGATAGAGTCAATAAACTACGTCAAATTATAATATCTAAAACAAATTTTAGCAATTAGCATTAGTAAAAACATAATAAACAATTAAAGTAACACATAATAATTAATATGTCTGCAAAAAGGGAAAATAAATAGCTCAATAAAGTAGAGATACTTTTATTCCGTTCAACACAATGTATCCAGAGAAAATCCACGAGTGCGATAACATCATCACTATGTATTTTAATAGTCTATTAATGTTCCATTAATACTTATATAGAACGATTAAAAAACAAAAAAGTAAAGGGAGTTTTATTACAGAAATAAATAATTTTTAAAAACATTTAGTACAAATTGTTATTTATTTATTGAACACATAAGCTTGGTAACTGATTACGGCACGTCAGAAATCAATAAATTTCGCAGTATACTTTGTGACACAGTAATCGGTAAGCAATTGTATTTTTCTTTGATATTAAATTCGATATTTATAACGCTAAATTGCGTTAGCAATATTATGTCACAATAATTTTAAAATTGTCAATAATTAAAATTTTCTTAATGTTTATGAATAATGTTGCATATTCTACATATCGATCATAATTTGCATTTTCTAAATCCACCGTTATCGCAGGTATTATACGTGAAATTACAATTCAGAACCGAAAAAAACACACAACACACACACGCGCGCGCGCGCGCGCACGCACACACACACGCATGGCATAAAAGGTATATACACACATAAACTATAAGTGTTACACGACACGAATGATACTCCTAAACCTATATACTTGCACGTATTTTATACGCGACCTCCTAAGGCAATAAACGTGAGTGTTATAACGTATCAATATAATAAATAATTTCATATACAAAGATGCGTTAATTACTCAAGTACAAAATTAAGAAAACACAAGCACCAACATGTTCTTTATTTTGAAATTTGTGTTAATAATTTTATTAAATAAAACGTACGCGTATATATACCACGCAAGATGTCTAAACAATATTACTGCTTGCTTTGAATATGACAGACACAGAGGAAGTACGTAAGTTTTAGTGTATTGCTTTATTTATTGCTTAATGTCCAAAATATCATTCGAGAATCATCAAGTTTTTTACTTATAGTCACCTAATTTACAGATAACGTTAACTCTGAAAGATTTTGGAAAAGGTTCAATTAAACCTGCGTAGAAACAACCAGATCGTATCTACGTTTAAAGTATGGACACATGACGCAACAAGCATCACAGAAGATCTGTCGCAATCATACGCATCGGATCTTTGCTATTATCTTCACAAAGATCATATCAGCACTGCGGTCATAAACTTTCATGAACATGGATGGGTCAGTGGTGTCATGTAAAAAACAAACAGTTTTTACTTTTATATTCAATTTCTTTTATTTTATATATAAACATGACACACGAAAACCTTAATGTATATTATTTAAAACAGGAAGGATTTATTTTTCTCAAAGCCGACACATTGAAATTTAGACCTTTGCGAGATGATTTTGCGTCTTTGTCCTTAATGAATGATTTTTGCATCAAAGAAAAAGTTAATATTTCATTTGGCAAACCTCATCTTATTAAAAGATCATCGCAATCATCTGTTGAGGCAAGTTTTTTAAATTTGGATAATTTTGTAATGAAGCGGCGTCATGTACATGATACGCAAAAAAAATTAACTATGGAACTGGCTGTTTTCTTAGACGAAGCCGCATATCGTACGTTCATGCCTTTACTGGGTGAAAATAAAAATGTGTTGCGCATGTTGATATTAGCATATGTGAATCGTATCCAAGCTTTGTTTCATCATCCGAGTTTGGGTGTTTCCATCGATATTTCATTGGTACATTTGGAAATTATGAAAGAACAACCATGAAATTTGCCAGTTTTTGGCGGCAACGACAAGAAACTGCTCGATTCGTTCTACAATTATGCAAAAACTCGCAATCTTTCGGGCGACAATAATACGCATCACCGGGACGTTGGTCTTTACCTAACTGGAGTAAATATTCATTGGGTAGAGCAAAACGATCTAGATAGCATAGAATTAGCAAACCGCAATAGCACGTGCAACTTGACTGCATCGTGTGCGATAGTAAAATTCGATATTGCGGATCAATTAAACTCGTGTTTTTCATCATCTCTCACTGCTGCTCATGAGATTGGTCATGTGTAAGTTTATATATAAAGTTTAACATACAAATTAGTTTAACATACAAGTTTAAATATGGTAATATGTTTTATAAAAATTATTTGAATTGTTTAATTTACAATCAAAAAGTATTGGAGATATGTTTGTCGTGTTTCTATAATAAGAGAGAGAGAAGACACATTAGTATAGAAACGAGGCAATGGACAATTTTCGTTTGTTCCCGTCGTCGCTCGACTGTGTAAGGGAACTCTGAGCGCTGTTTAGTTTTAGTTTAGCTCCTTCATTCTCACAAGTAAGTTTGGTTATAATAAACTTTTATACAAAAGGAATAAAACTCTATTGGTTTAGTGTATACCAGAACCTCCATCATATCATAGTTCAACAAAAAGCAAAGAAACTTTTTTAAGAGATTTTTTTCTTTAATTGTTCAGTATGATAATTATTAATAAATTTTAATATTAAAATATTTAGAATAATCAAAGTAAAGCATATTGTCAAAATTAATAATTTATTTGTTTAAAAGTTTAGGAATGGCACACGATTCCAGTTATAAAATTCCGTGTGATGCATACAAATACATAATAGCATGTGGGCAGTACCATCAAGACCAAATGACATGGTCCGAATGTAACCGTAACATAGCTGAAGAATTCTGGCACGAAAAAAAGTGCCTTCGAGACCAAACGAGACCTGAAGATCTCATTGACGCTCGTGAGTCATATGACCACTCACGTTATCAAGATTTTCTCGGAAGAAATTGGACCGCCAAAGCACAATAAAAAATATATTTTCGCAACAAGGATTCAAACGCAGTCTTGTTGCTTGATATATGCAAAACCTTAGAATGCGAAACGCCTCATAATAATTTATATGCCTTCACGGGACCAGCGTTGGAAGGTACGTTTCCTTTTACTGATCTCTCAAATAGTTTATAGCTTAATTAATCTCATTTTTGAAGGAACTTATTGTGGACCCGGAAAGGAATGTTGTGGCGGAGAATGCGTGCCCGTTATCGAACCACCGTACATTTTTGAATATTGTGAAGATGATAACTGAAGTGAATAAAAAGAAAGCACCTGTCAAACTATTTGCTTGAAGAAATCTAAAGGTGTAAAACAAAAACGATGTTCTTGCAAACATGGCAGTCGCAGAACGGCGGGTTGCAAAGGCAAATATTATGACGTGATTTTGTGCGATGATACTTTACTCTCTAAGGTGAAACGCAAACAGATCAACTTTATTGTAAATAAATGCAGGGAATTCAACTCTTTTGCAATTATACATAATATAAACTTGATGTTTGAATCAAAAATGAAGGCAGAATGGCACGTCGCTCATGATTTCCAGAAACCGTGGAAGGCCTGTAGTATACACTGCCGACGAAAGGATTCATCTACTCTCTACACACCACGCTGAGAAATACTCGGCACAAATATCGACGCATATTTTCCAGATAGAACGTGGTGTCATAAGAAAGATAGCCCGGATTATTACTGCCGACAACATTATTGTCTGCCAGTAAGTTACTCTTAAAAATAATTCTCTAGAGATTATCGTGTAAACGAAAATCGAAAGAAGAGAAAATGATGAAACGCGCGTATTTCAATTTAGAATAATTGTTCAATTCGTTTGATATCGAATTTTCGATCGGTTTATTCTGTCATTGTTAACATACATTTTGCGTATCATCTATATCTTGTTTGATGGAAAAAAGTGGTCGAAAAATTACGTCGAATTATCAGCATCTAAAACGAATTCCGTCGATTAGCATTACTAAAAACGTAAAACAAAATAAAAAAGTAATAATAGATAATAATTATCATGTTTATTAAAATGAGAAAGTTAATAGCTAAATAAAGTAAAGGTACCTTTATTTCATATGAGATATTGTGTCGACAGATAAACGAGAACGATGACATCACTCGCCATGTTATGTATTTTAATAATCTATCAATGTTTCATTAATAATTATGTAATATATAAACGATTAATAAAAAAAAAAATAGAAGAAATTTTATTCCGTAAGTAAAAAAGATATTCAAACTTATTTAGTAGAAATTGTTACTTATTTGTTGAACTGAGCTCGTTGGCTGAATGCGGCAGTAATGAGAGTTAGTGAGAGTTTTAATAGTCAATCAAAGTTGAAAGAGATTTATGAGGAATGTTTTCTAAATCTTTCAGATATCTTTATTTCTAAAGAAGTACTGTTATTGTTTCAATTGAGAGACTTTTTTAATTTACCCATAACTAACAAAAAGATTATGGCAATAAAATTTAAAAAAAAACATTAAAAGAAATATAGAGAAATGTAATAAAGATATTCAATGTTCCGTGAGAAACAAAACAATCTCGATTATAAGTAGAATATTTTGATCTAACGCATATAACAATAAGACCGACAAGATGTTATACAATTGGCTTAGGCATACTAGAAAATTTATTAATAAACATTCGGACATTTTGTTTACAAGGGCTGATAAAGGGAACACCACAGTTGCCTTGAACAAAACAGATTATACTAATAAAATTCCCAGACAGCACACACGTCCAAAATACATCCGGATATCCAGAGAATGTCCTGTTGTCCTAAAAACATCGTCAGGATATTCTTTGGACGTATTTTGGATATGCTGTGCAGTGTAGGTGATGGAGATGATGCTCTCGGATATTGATACGTACCAAATAGTGAAGAAAGATCCGACGAGAAAAATAACGGAGAACTCACGGTCTCTATTGTTCAGGTGAAAGGAAAGAGGTAATATAGACAAATTCAAATACAAAAGTTTAATGGAAACGGATGGGGTTCTCCCCAAGACGTATGGATTGTCAAAAAGACACAAGTCGGGTTACCCATTAAGAATAATAATTTGTTCGTTAAATAGTCCATTATATAAAATTGCAATTTTTACATGTAAAGAATAATTGTTTGACACTAGATTTAAACTTATGTTTGATGCTAGTAGTGTAGTGCCGAATGCGTGCGATAGTGTCGTACTCTGATTGACGCGTGTGCGTAAAAATTTTTTTTATTATTATTGTTACGTCGCTATGGATAGAGTCTTTTTTTGTGTTTTTGTATAATAAACTTTTTCGTTAACTTCTGTAGTGCGCACATTATTTTAGGACCTCTGACTGCCAGCATAAGAGTGATATTCAACATTACATATTAGGCAAATAAAAAATTCTTTTGTAATTTTCGTCCCAAAATATCGCAAATTATTTTTCGACCACATGATCGGTGACCGCTTGGGAGCCGTAAACTGCACAAATCTTGGCGGCCGTTCAATTTACGTTCAATTCTTCGTGGAAGTAAAAAAGCATTATGTGGGAGTAATACTTCTTCGAACTCTCCATGGTTCAAAAGTTTACAAAATCGCAAAAATCCACAAAAATTCCACCAACGCTATTGCTTCTAGTAGCCAAGAGCTTTCCACTCCAGGCGCGATCGTTCAACCCGGCGCCGACTAAACGGAATGAACTGTTTGATTTACTTAATACTACTACTATATTAAATTGCAATTTTTACATACAATGATTCAGAAAAATATACACAATCCAAATAGCAACATCAAAAATAGTTTTGAATTAGTTAAGAATTTGAATGAAAGAATGATAGAATCAGAATATTGTTTAGCCTCTCTAGACGTAGTTTTTAAAAACATCAGATTTGTGCATAAAGGTAAATTGATTTTTTCTTTTAAAAAAATATAAAATAACGATTTTTCTAGTATAGAAAAATTTTTCTATAAATTTTTATAAAAAAATTTTTCTAGTATTGACTAATATTCATAGACCACACGTCCCGTGAGAGGATAACACAGACATTAGAAAGAGAGAGCAATAGCGTAAGTCATTGTGTCTCTTTCCAATACGTTAGTTGCTGGAGGGGACGTAACAGTTTATACCAGGGATCCGGACCGGACCGAAACCGAAACCAATAACCGAACCGTAACCGCTATTTAAGTCTAACCGAAACCGAAAACCGGACCAAAATATTGTGTAGGCTAATGGACCTGAACCGTAACCGGACCGAAAATATTTTTCCGGTTTTCGGTCCGCTTTTCGGTCCGCTTTTCGGTCTGCTTTTCGTTTCAGGCTCTCGAGCACGTACGTGGTTTCGCTGCGTGTTTCATTTTTTTCAACAATTGCGCATTGCTGAAAAAAATGAAACACGCAGCGAAACCACGTACGATACTTATCTATTCTGGCATTACGGCGCAGACATCAAGGCAGTGCTGTAGTGTAGTGAGTGTAAGGTGCAGTGTTGCAACACTGGTAAGGTATAAAAACATAAAAACAAAGCGTGGAATTATACAACATGGGAAGAAATCTTACAAATAAAGCGCACAAATATTTTAATTATAATCAAATAACGAATACTTCGATCTGTACTATGTGCAAGATATCGCTAACGGTAAGTACAAAATTTTCAAAGTTATACAAGATACATTGTTAGGATTCACATTTGTTTAGAGACAAGAGTCATGTCATGTCTATTTTACAATAAATAAGGTTACATTTGCTGTAATCTGCCCAAATATGCTTGTAAACTGTCATTCTTATAGATGTAGATCGTGTTTTAGATGTATATTTGTACATACAGCATAGTTGCAACTTGCAAGCAGAATTTATTATTAAAGATATCTCAGATTATATATACATATGTATATGGCACGCGGCATACGCACATGCGTTTTGCTCTCCTGCGTGAGTGGTCTGCTCTATATTATTCTGTTTGAATATATTTTGAATTTATAAATAATATATTTTGTAAAATATACGTACAATATATAACATATATATATATATATATATATATATATATATATATAATTATAAAATTTAAAATTAAAATAACTTAATCTTAATCAAAATCAAAATAAAATTTTTTCTTTGGAACACTTTTTTCAGTTTTTACTTGCTTATTCGGCTAGACCTTTTAAGAATGTAAGATTACTAAGATATTAAAAATTAAAATTAATAACATATTAATAGAATAATAAAGAAAATGTCTCTTCACAGGGTAAACACGCAACTAACTTAAGGAGACATTTAACCCGTTTCCACAACTTCAAGGAGAGTGATTTTGATGATGGTTCTTCAAGTACTGTTAAAAACAGCGGAACAAAGAGTAAGAAGATATCGAAGAATAAAAATCAACTTCGTATTAATGAGATAAACTTCATCAAAGTAGAAATGACGCGTAGAGATTTGGAAAACAGCTGCGTTGAGCTTGTAACAGTCAATGGGAGGCCTTTCAGCATCTTAAATGATTCCGGGTTTCTAAATATCGTAAACCCAATCAAACGGGCACTAGAACAGACGAGAAAAGAAACATTTTCAATTTCGCCGGAATCAATTAAAAAAAAAGTTGTTGAAGAAGCAAATAATATTAGAAGAGAAATATTAGAAGAAATTAAAAATACTATGGTTTCGATTAAAATAGATGCAGTCACGCGTTTGGATAGATCGTTTTTGGGTATTAATATGCAGTATATTAAAAACTCAAAAATTTTGCTTAGAACCTTGGGTCTCGCCGAACTAAAGGAAAAACATACCGGTATGTCAATATGGTTAATAATGCTGTATTGTGCTGCATATTTTGCTGAGAGAAACATTAATAATTATTTAATTTATAATGTAATTATAATTTGCAGGAGCATATTTAACTACAATTATAAGAAATATATGTAATCGTTATAACATACATATGGACCAAGTATACACCATCACCACAGATAACGGTGCAAATATGTTGAAAGCTATAAAGATACTGTCTTCAGACTGTAGTGATTCTAACGAAGCGCTTCTCGTGGAAGAAAATAAATACGTTAATATTAATGATGACATCGACTTAGACCTGCTAGATCTGGATGAACTTACAGAAGAGAATGAAAAAAATAAAACAGAGAATCATATCGAAAATATATTACAAGATATTGAAAACAGTACCCTAGGGTCTAATTTTTCAAGTAACATATTAACAGGTGCAGCGTTTTAACATTAATTAGCTAGTATTTTAACAAAGTTTTAAATATTTATTTGAATTATTGTTTTACAAGCATTAAAAGTATTATTTAAAAAATATTAGTAATAAATATTTAGTTAATTAAATAAAATATTATGCTTACAGCATATTACGGTTTAATGATTAACGATTTTATAGGAGTGAGATGTGCAGCACACATCTTGCAACTAGTCGTAGATGATGTCTTCAAAAATGCAGATAAAGGTATTTCATCCTTGATACAGAAGGCTCGAAGGCTCGTAAAGAAACTGAGAACGCAAACTTTTTTATACATGCTTAAAAAACAAAATTTGAAGAAGCCGATAATTGACTGCCCAACACGTTGGTCCTCGACAGTTGATATGCTCGAAAGATTATTATTATTAAAGGATTATTGTACAGAACTGGCTGTAACAAAATTCGAAAAGTTCGAAACATTAACTGATGCAGAATGGGTTAAAATTGAAAAGGTGTGCCAAATTCTACAGCCAATTAAAACGTGCACAGAAAAACTCCAAGCCGAACAACTGACTCTTAGCGACTTCTTCAGCAATTGGTTAGAGACAAAATTAACGATGAAAAAAATGAATACACCTTTCGCAATACTTATTTTCGAATTCATGATATCTCGGGAAAAGCACCTGCTGGAAAATAATGTGCTATTATCTGCTCTCTTTCTGGATCCAAGATTTAAAATTTTATTAGAGGAGATACAGATAGAAAAAGCAAAAACTCATTTAAAACATCTTTGGGTAAAGATTATGTCCCTGCAAGAAAACTTTATTACGTCAAACTCTGATTCACAAGAATGCCCATCAAGTGGCTCAGAGTCAACGAGTGACGATTTCGAAAACTTCCTCAAATTAAAAGAGATACACCATTTTGGTATTTCACGTTCATCGTCGTCTGTTCAATTACAAGGACATCTTTCTTTGCAACGGATTGAAGTTTTACTAAAAAACTACAACCAAGAACAAAAGAGAATCTCAAGAAAAACTAATATCTTAGAATTTTGGAAAGAAAACAGTATAACTCAACCAGAATTGTATAAATTAGCGATGATTGTTTTGGCAGTACCAGCCACGCAAGTGAGCGTCGAACGGTTGTTCTCAAGCTTAAAATTCGGGCTTTCACCTCTAAGAACGAATATCAACGAAGCAATTCTGGAGGATCAACTATTGGTCAGAGCTAATCGAATTTTTATCAACAAAGATGACACGTACGTTTGTAATCTTATATTCATATTTTTAACGCTCCGTAGACACGCAACTGCGTGTTTAACTAATTTCAAACAGAAATTTTTTCTCAAATTTTTGGACATAAAATATATTTTAAAAAATGGAATCTTTATAAGAGTAAAACTAAAAAGTCTTAAAAATATAAAAATTATCAATTTTTCCGCTCTTTTGTAGCACTGAAAAAGTATAAAAATCTTAATTAAATTTTTAAGATTATAGGTGTTTAATTCTAAGTTCTAGATAAATAGGGATATTACATAGTATCCACGGAAGATTACTTTTTTATTTCTTTGCTTGTATTATGATAATTTACGTAATATTAATATGTTATTATATAGAAAACTAACAAATTCGAAACGAGTATTGGCGATGATGCAAGTGGATGAAGCGGCAGCAAAAAAGAAAAAAGAAAATCCAAGATCCGGAACCTCCCATGATTCATGATGATGATGTAAATCATTTTTTCTTTAATAAATATTTTTATTTAATTAATATAAATTTTTTAATATGCGACTTATTATCTTTTTGTATTGTATTATCTGTTTTATATTGTACATTATAAATTTTACAATAGTTAATTATACACTTGTAAACCGTAACCGTATCTAAAAAAGACCGAAATCCAAACGGTTACGGTCACCGTTATCGATAAAAGAACCAGAACCGAAACCGAAACCGAAAATTGGATATAACCTCGGACCGTAACCGTAACCGAACCGAAATTTGATTTTGGTCCGAGTCCCTGGTTTATACCTATGACTACGTTTACACTTTACTCTTAACTAAGGCACTATAAACCTTAGAACATATATACTGGAAGGGGCATAGCCTATCTAAATATACATAACAAAAGTGTCCCCTACATCTATCTATCCTTGTCTGTACAAAATCGGTCAATGCGCTTGCGCAAGTGAATAACCGCTTAAGTTGAAAGTAGAAAGATTTAAAATAGGTGGAAAGCATTTGAAAATTTGATTATAACAATTTATTCTTTAAGTTATATTATAATATAATTGCAATATATTATAAATTATATATAATAATATGTAGTAATATGTAATAATAGTCTTGCAAAATAAAATATATAAAAATAATGATGCACATAACCAAAAACAAATACTGTAATGAACAATAATTATATACAGAATGTACAGGATGAACTAAAATAAGATAACAAGCTTTGAGGAGCGAGACCAAACATGAAAAAAAATTTGACATCAACATATGTCTGTCAAACCCACTGTTACTGATATAAAATAAATATTATTAATAAAAAATAAAAAAGTAATATTTATTATTATGTAATATTCTCGCTCCTCTAAAGTTTGTTATCTTATTTTAATTATATCTTGTATATATAGTGATTAGTACAATAAAAATTATTATAATAAATAATAAAAAAACTATTTAAAAACTTCATTGATGTTTTAATCTTTAGGAAATCTAAACGTTGTGGACAGAATAACATTTTAGATTATTTTAATGTACGTTATACGTACAATATATCTTTTATATTTCTAAATTAATTCAAGATACAACCTCAAAACTAAGAGCTTTAAATTACAAAGTAAATCTATACTTACGCATAAAGAGATATTTTGCTACGGTTTGTTGAGCTACATAAAATGCAATAACGTCCCATTTTCACATATACTTTTATTACTTTATTACTATACCCGATACTATACTTTTTTATGATTATTTCTTTAGACTTGATTATATTAGAAGGCTTGTCATAGGCTTAGTTTACATCGATTGTTTAGTACGCGTACCAAATACTAAATCTGCTTCTTTGATAGGTATAAATCGTTTAGTGTAAAATCTACACCAATCAAAGAAGCAGATTTAATACTTGGTACGCGTATTAAACAATTGGTGTAAACTAAGGCATAGATAAGCTTGTCTAGTTTGTCATCACACACATCAACATAATCGACGCATGCGTATTGCAATAAAATGTACAGACAAGGATAGATAGATGTTGAGGACAACGGCAAGTCAGCTATGCCCCTTCCAATATATATGTTCTAAGCACGGAGTAATAGGAAGGAGTAAAATCTCTGTATTTCAGTTTTGACTCCACAGCGGCAAAAAAATTCGTGGCGCTTCTGTCGCTGACAACCTCATCTTTCCGGATGTATTTCATACGATCACGATTATATCAATAAACAAACTTCTGATTTTGTGAAAGCGTATGTAGCAGGTTATGTTGTGCGAAAGACAAAAACATTTACAAATTGTATAGAATGTGAGCATTCTCTTCTCAATATAATGGCAGAAAAATCTATAGAAAGGGACAAACTTATTATTGTAAAAAACAGAAGCGGGCTTCTGCATCCTTCTGATGAAATGTTTGCTTTATGCTCTACATTAGAAGATGCAGTGACAAAAGTCTTGGAATCAAGAGATTTAAATAAAAATATTTTATTCGAAGTACTCGATATGCTCGAAACCATTAATATTCCTAAAGTTGGGTGCCTTGATCATAAAAATTCGTTAATCGTGGCTATAATGAATTTTTATTTAACAATCCGGATGTATTTTGCATGCAAAAAATTCAATGACATAAATGTTGCTAAAAGAGAAAAATCAAAACTCTTTAGAAAGCAATTTAAGCTAGCTTAAGTTATAAAACTTTTTAACTTACAATAATAGAGTATTTATGTTGTCAAATTTTTTACATGTACAGTTAAGGAATAAGGAATTGTTATTTTTTACTGTTTTTACTTCAAACATATTTATATTGTGTCAATAAAATAAATAATATATTTTTATACTTTTTTGTACTCTTTTAAATTTCTTCTTTAAATATTCGATCTTTTTAGTTCATTCAAATATTCGCGTCACGGAAGACGGTCAGGTTTTCATCTATAACAGCACCTCTACCGGTGAAAAAAATTAAGGACCGTTTTTAGAACGAAAAGGTCTATGAAGATTTTACTCTTTCCTATTACTCCGTGGTTCTAAGCTATAAACATGAGTATTCTCACGTCTGTGCCATTTTCGCTCCATTCTCCCACTCCTTGCTCTCTCACCACTGATATGTATACATCATAGGGCGGTATTCATAGTCCGTTCTTATATTCAAAATCGTCTTAAGCACGGACTTATATTCGCTCTCTTCGTCACACATAGATTGTGTCTGACGAAGAGAGCGAATATAAGTTTGTATTTAAGACGATCTTGAATATAAGAACGGACTATGAATACCGGCCATAGACTTATATAAATAGACCCAGCGTTCTGTGAGAGGAGTTGTCCGCGTCTTCTAAAGGACAGAATGATACGCAGTAAGGTGCTGTCTCCGTCACTTGCTGATCTGGAGGGGGAACGTCGACAACGTTGAGGGGAACTTAAAAGCGCATAATACGTATCGTACGGTTACCTAGCGTTTTATCTGTTGATCTGTGGTGTATTATAAAAAATAAAATGTCTTATTGCTGCATTTGCAAATCGCATTCTGGCTCTCATGCAGATATTACATTTCATACGTACGTATATAACTTTGAATTGCTGTAGAAATAGTTTATATCTACCTACAATAATGTGTATAACCTATACAATATATGTATAATAGCAATTTGTGCTATAAGACTCGAAGAATCACTTCAACCAATTCCGGCTAATTTGTTTTTCTTTTCCTTCTTATGGATTTCCGTCCTTAGAAGAAAAAGGAAAAGAAACTACCTGGAATTTGGTCAAAGTAATCCTAAAGAAGAGTTGAAGGCACGTTGTTTAAAGACCCACGACACAATTTCCTTCATTTGGAGGATACACTATTAAGAAAAAAAAGATATATATATATATATATATATATATATATATATATATATATATATATATAATAATAGAAACATTTTTTTTAAGAATACCACGGTCAGAAGAATTGCGAGCAAAGTGGATTGCTGTAATCGGAAAACATGTTTCTAATTACAGCAAAGTGTGCAACGATCATTTTAAGCCAAATGATTTTCAGTACAAAACTAATAAATTAGGTCAGATACAAAGACATTTAATAAAAGGAGCAATTCCTACAGTAGAAAAATGCCAGGATTTGCACGATACAAGGTAAATTCATCATAAGCTTTATGTGATAAAATTGTTGTGATAAAGCTATTTATGAAATAAAATTGTTATCTTTAGAATATTGAAGTTGCCAACAAATGAAAAGTCATCTTTTTGTGAATCGCAATCAGATTCGTACGAACAACAGCCCGGAGTAATTGAAGATGTTCTATCTCCTGTACTTATAAATAATGCTGATAATAGTCAGAATGATTCAATGTCAACAAGGTAAGTCACAACATGTGGTAAGAAAAATATGAAATTTTTAACAACAGCATCATATTAATATTTCTTTTCGTTTTTACAGAAAAAGAAAGCAATCTGTGGACGAAACTGCCACATGCAATAAGATACGAACTGTCAAATTTATTGGAGATCTTTGTCCTGAAGATTTTACTTCGCCCGAATGTTATGAAGTGGTTAAGAAATACCTTAAAAAGCACAACACCCGAGTAAATAGTCTTCAAAAGCAAGTTGGCCGACTAACAAATAAAGTCAAATGCCTTAAAGATTTGCTGTCACAGTTACACAACAAGGGTCTTTTGTCAAGTAATGCCGTCGATACTTTGAAGGTAAGGCTTTCCAACGACTCACTTTTCTCACTATTTTTAGCAAATTCCGACGAAAAAGCAGTTGAAAGATTATGAACACATAAAAAAGTGATTAATTCTTAAACATAGTGAATGATCAGCTCACACAGAAGAAGTTATAAGCCGACTGTGGTACAAAATTAAGAAAAGAAAATTCGGGCTCGTTATTTCCTTCCTCAAACTCAAATCATAAAAAGTACTACGTTTGGAATAAATGTTATATGTTCTGTTTTTTAATTCTGTTGTATGCTTTTGCTATTTAGAAGAATATTTTAATCTTTCTCCGTTTTATGTAGTTTAAGAATTTTTTGAAGTATTGATCATTTATAAATCAAAATACATCGATTTTAGTACATATTTTCTTTATATTGCACACTTTTATATGTTTTCAAACTTATGAAGAGTACTGTATGTTATACATAATAAGCCATCATTATAAATTTTTACATTATGCCTTATACATTTTTAGTGATATTTACATATAATTTACATTGTATTTTATTAACTTGAAAATAACAATAAAAAGCATAAAAGTCTAATACAATATAACGTGTATTTCTTTCTATTTTTTTCTAACAGTGTTCAATAAGTCCCGCATTGACCGAAATCCTTAAAAATGTCATGTCCACAAAAAAAATAATTATCCTAATGAATTAAAAGAATTTGCGGCTAGTTTGATGTTTTATTCGACAGCTGCCTATGAGTATACAAGACAAGTGATAAGTGGCTTGCCACATCCGGAGACTGTACGTCGATGGTATAGAAAATTCGACTTCAGCCCTGGTATAAATGCAGATATTTTAAAAAGTTTACAGCACTTAGTTGAAGAATATAAGAAAGAAGGTAAACAGTTGCAATTTGGTTTGCAAGCAGATGAAATGCATATAAAAAAATATATTGAATTTGACGGTAAAACTTCATACGGATTTGTTGATCTCGGAACTGGGGTGTCAAATGATTCAGATGAAGCAACCTCAGCATTGGTTTATATGTTAGTGGCATTAAATGGTCACTTTAAAACTCCTGTGGCTTATTATTTAATAAATGGTCTCGCAGCTGAGGAAAGGGCTAATATTACAAGAGTAATTTTACGCACTTTGCATGATTTTGCTATTGATAGCATATGCACCTTTACATTCGATGGCACAAGCGTTAATATTTCTACAGCTGAACGTCTTGGAGCTAACTTTGACGACATTGATAAAGAAATATTTTTTAGACATCCCATTAATAATAATCCCATTTATATTGTGTTTGATCCTTGTCATATGATGAAACTTGCAAGAACCGTATTATCAGATTTTAATCTTCTTGATGACAACGGTAATGAGATTAAATGGAAATATCTTGATAATTTGGTTACTCTTCAAGAAACAGAAGGTTTACATTGCGGAACGAAAATTCGAAGAAGGCACATAGACTTCAAAAGAGAAAAAATGAAAGTAAATTTGGCCGTGCAAGTTCTTAGCAGAAGCACATCTGATGCGTTATCTTTCTTAGAAGATGATTTGAAATTAAACTAAACTTTCAGGGTGCCAATGGAACATCCATATTTTGTCGAAATTTAAACGATATATTCGATTTTCTAAATGTCAGAACAAATTTTTGTTATAATGAATTTCAGCACTCCATTCGTCCTGAAAATATTGAAAATTGGGAAAGAAAGGTAGAAGAATATATTACATACATTAAGGGATTAAAATTAAAACCAAAGGATACTTTAGAAAATCAAAATAATTTCATCGATGAAAACTCTATTGGAAATAATCTTAACATGACTAAAAAAAATGTAAATAATACCAAGAGAAAACAAAATACAGAGAAACCCATTTTAAAAAGTAATAGAAAAACAGGCTTTTTCGGTTTAATTATTACTATGAGAAATGTCTTACAATTAGCAAAAGACTTATTTAGAAAAGAAATTGTGGCATACTTTTTAACATATAAACTTTCTCAAGACCACTTGGAGACATATTTTTCAGTCCTCAGAAGAATGGGCGGGTTTAATAATAATCCGAGCTGTCGTCAATTTCAAGCAGCATATAAAAAAATAGCGACGCATGTACATTCGCTCGTTCCAAAGTCTGCAAACTGCAGATTACAAGACCAAACAGCTTTACTTAAAGTTAAATTAAATGATACAAGCACAAATATTATTAACGAAAATGACCAAATTGAAATCGAAGAGATTTTCAGTCAAAGTTTTGATCACGATTATAATATCGATAATTTTTTGTTTTGGAGTGAGTATAAAGATAGTGTCATTGCTTATATTGCTGGTTTTGTGGTCAAAAAATTAAAAGAACAAATAAAGAAAAAAGATAATTGTCAAACGTGCTTAGAAGCTTTAGAGAGTGATGGCCCTCCTTGTTTATTGCAAATAAGGAAGAATAGAGGGTTATCAAAAAATTTATTAACAACTCCAAGTGAAGATGTCATTAAAATTTGCGTTTGTGCAGAACGGATAATAAGGAATGAACCAAACCTTTTAAAGATGAATAATGTAATTGCTAGACTAAGTTATCGAACAAAGTTGATACTTCCCACAAACTTATTTAATAATCTTGAAACAGGTATATTTCCACTAGATGTTGAATCAAATCATAAATACGATTTAATCAACCGAATTCTAGAAAAATATTTAAAATTAAGAATTCATCATGAAACTACATCATTTAAAGATAAAATTGTCCGATTTAGATCATTTTGTAATCGATCAGTTATATTTAGAAACCAGTAAATGTAAAGTATGACTAATAAAAATAATTAACTTTTTTTGTAAAAAAAATTTTGCTTTTTTTGGAGATATTATACCTTCTTATTACTCTTATTACATATATAAAATACTTATTACATATATAAAATTACATATATAAAATATAATACGCGTATAAGTATAAATGCGGTACGCGCGCCTTTTAATTCCCCTCAACGTTGTCGACGTTCCCCCTCCAGACCAGCAAGTGACGGAGACAGCACCTTACTGCGTATCATTCTGTCCTTTAGAAGACGCGGACAACTCCTCTCACAGAACGCTGGGTCTATTTATATAAGTCTATGGTATACATGGATAGCTGATGAGCGCTGCTATCGCGTCTGTAATTAAGGCACTAGATATGTAGGTATTCCCATCCGCCATTTTGGTTCCTACTAGATGGAGAATTATAGCGTATATAGTATAGTATAGCGTACATGTGTAACACGTCAATTATTAAAAATGATTCAGGACTTTTTTCGACTCATTTTTTGGCAAGGAATAACGCTATGTACTTAGTGGGCAGTCTTTAAAGCCCCTTGCACAATGCCAGGCAACAGGCAATAGGAACAGGGAACAGGAATAAGAAATAAGAAATTATCGCTCCCAATGCAGAATGATGCGATAGCGACAAGAACCAACCAATCAGAACTTTTGAATTTTGTCGGCTGCTTCGTAGTGTTTATAATTGATCCCAGCAACGTGACGCAAAAATATTAAATATTAATATTAATATTTAATAAAATATTAACATTTTAAGGTTTTTATTGAACAAAGTAAGTTAAATATATACTCATACATACACACACGTGTATTTATATAATTCTGTATATATAATACTATATGGTTTTTTTATTAGTATATTTTCTTTAATATACTTTTTAGATAATTTTGCTATGGATGACGAAAACATGATATTATTTCTCTGTACAATGCAAGTAGCTAGCCTAGCATTGTACACTGTATGGAAGACGAAAAAATCCAAATGTTGGAGGAACAGGCGATGGTGGGTTCGTCCCATCAATACTCGACGTGCACAGTATGGTGATTTCGCAACTTTATTTGCGAAGTTGAAAAAAGATGAAGATATGTTTTTCCGGTATATGAGAATGGATGTGCCTACATTTTATGAATTACTGCGACTAGTGGGTCCGTTCTTGCAGAAAAGAAGTATCAGAACTCCGATATGTCCAGAACAACGTCTTGCAATAACTCTGAGGTATAGATTATGTGTTTTAAAATAATAAACTGTACATTTTATGCATGGATTGAATTTTGGAAAGTTTATCAACTTTGTTACAGATATTTAGCAACAGGAGACCAGATGCTATCTGTAGCTTTAGCATACAGAGTAGGAGAGTCCACTGCTCATATGATCGTCAAGGAAACATGCTCTGTTATAGCGGATGTTCTGATGCCAATTTATGTGAAACATCCCACAAAAGAAGAATGGATGAAAATCAGCAGCGATTTTTTAGAATTATGGAATTTGCCAAACTGCGTTGGAGCAATAGATGGCAAGCACATATCTATCCAAGCACCTCCGAATTCTGGCTCAACATATTTTAATTATAAAAAGACTTTTAGTATTGTGCTGATGGCTGCTTGTGATGCTCGATATAAGTTTACACTGTTCAACGTTGGTGCGTATGGCAGTGAAAGTGATGGCGGAATTCTTTCTAGATCAGATTTTGGAAAATCTCTATACTCAGATACGCTCAACATACCTGGAGGCACTACTCTTCTACCAGGAAGTGATAAGAAAGTATTTTATTATTTCGTTGGGGATGAAGCATTTCAAATGTCTACACACATGATGCGACCTTATCCAGGGAGGTCTTTAAATGAACAAAAGAGATTATCCCGAGCCAGAAGGATAATTGAAAATACATTTGGAATCTTTACAGCCAGGTGGAGAATATTTCTAAGATCAATATGTGCTAGTCCAGATGTTGCTGACCGATTGGTGCTAGCAGCAATTTGCTTGCATAATTTTTTAAAAACTAAAAATGATGAAAAAGTCCCGCTGCAGCAAAGGTATTGTCATCCCCAATTTACAGACAGAGAAACGGAAGAAGGGGATTTAATAGAAGGAGAATGGAGACAACAGACACAAATTGATCAAATAAGACCTATGAGAAATGCAGGAGCACATCGAGCCACTAGAGAAGCATATACAATGCGCGATACTCTTTCATCATATTTCATGACAGCAGCTGGGGAAGTTCCTTGGCAATATGAATACATACGTCGAGAGCAACATCACGATGTACCTTAAAATTTCTATTTATATTTGATGATTTAATATTTTTTTCTTATTATCTAATATAACTTGTATTATATTCTGTAGTAAGTACTGTAATAAGTAATATTTAACTTTTTTTCCATTTATATATATATATATATTCCATTTTATATATTTTTTTATACTTTTATATGTGTGATTTGTGTATATAAATATATGTACATAAATATAATATGTGATGACTATTATATAGAAAAATACAGTAAATACTTTTATATGCAAAAAATAAAATTGTTTTTTATTAAAAGCCAAATAAACTTTTATTTCTAAGAAACTATAGTATTTAAAAATATATTTGTAATTAAAATAAATTTTTCTTGTATTGTAATGAAACTTAATTTCTCTAGTATTTCAAATTAAAATTAATTTCTCCTGATATTATAACAAAATTAAAACTTTTAAATTACATAATAATAATAAAAATAAAATATAATATGAAATAACGGATTTTAAATAAAATTAATAGAAATGTTTAAATAAAATTAAGAGAAAATGTTTAAAAGTATAGTAATTTCATAAATTTTTGCTTTAATTCACTTTTACGCGGTTCTATTGCCGCTTGAAGCTCTGCTGTGACGAGTTTTCCTATTAGAACATCTGTATCGTCGTTTACCGCTTTCTTCTGGGAACACACTTCAGCTGCCATTGTACTTAAAGTATGATTCATTTGATGGAACGCTGTTTCCACCGGGTCAAACTTCCGCTTTTTAAAAACTCTCTGCTGGTTCCCCGAAAAGCAAGAGAGTGGTGGACTGACTAAATCCGATCTCTCCGAAACAGGTGTTTGAGAACGATATGAAGATGTCGATGACTGCAAAGGAATATTAAAATTAGTAAATTTTACACTTTCTTAGAATCAGTTGATTCAATTACTCACGACTCCAAATTACTTACCAATGAAGTTTCTTCATTTGCTACAAGTGGCACTGTGTGGCTTATTCCTTTCGACAATGTATACTGGCCGGATATTGAAGCTGATGTCTTGTGCTGTAATGTGAGTAAAACGAATTTTCAAAACATATTTCTCTAGTAAGATAACATTGATAAAAAAAACTTATCGCACATTGGAGTCGTCATTGGCGAATATTTCATCTTTCTGAATGATCATTGAATGTTTATTTTTCAACAATGTCTCACTGATACTGCTTGATTGCTTCATACAGTTGACATTAGAAAAGCCTCTGAAATGATAAATCGTTGTTGAATATACTTTGTTCAAATTTATTAATAGATTTATGACTGAAGAAACAAAACAAACCTTTTTTGAGGTATATGTCTCTCTAAGAAATTGAGACTGTCAAACAAGACCCATTTTTGTCTTGTAGGTTTTTGAGCTCCACTCCTCGTCTCTTGCTCCCGCAGCTGCCTCTCTTTGCTGAAGCGTTGGCGAAGACGTAGCCATCGATTCTTGCACTCTATAACTATATTATACACGTCAAATATTAACAACTATAATCTTATGATATGTAAAATGGTAATGAGACAGAATGGAGACTGAAACGCAGAAGGGCTATCTCTGATAATGAGACTCAAAGTCAGTAAAAGGTTAAATTAAAGTTTACTTACGTGTAGTGTTCAAAGTAGTGGCAATTTCTGTCCATGCATTTTCCTTCATATTCGCATCTTTATAATTGTCTACTCTTTTATCATAAAGATATGGGCGAGCACGAACTAAGTCAATTAATAATTCATCACCATATTTTATATATTTATTGGAGTTTTCATCGAATGATTCCAATTCGTCGCTAAAATACCTTTCCTCGTCCTCGTCGAAACGACTGGAATAATCACGATGATCCATCATTGCTTCTGATAAAAGTCTTGTACATGTGCATACACGCGCCAAGAATTCATAAATTAACCTATAACATCCGAACGCAATGATTGGTTGGCAACAGGCAACAGGCACAGAATTTCCGACGTGACGAAAATTCTATGTCTATTTCCTGTGTCACAGTCTATTCTGCATTGATATATAGTTTCTGGTATGTTGGTATTCCTTGTTCCTATTTCTTATTCCTATTCCCTGTTCCTATTGCCTGTTGCCTGGCATTGTGCAAGGGGCTTAAGTGTCACCCTGTATACGCTATAATTCTCCATCTAATAGGAACCAAAATGGCGGATGAGAATACCTACATATCTAGTGCCTTACTGTAATTGAACGTCAGCCATCTTAGATGAAAATTTTCACGCAGACGCATTAACAGTGATGAACAGTGATTCTCGAGCAGTGAGTAGTGCAGCTGAATTGATTGTTTATATAAAAATAATATATATTGTTGTCGTCAAAATAAGGCGTTGTTTTTGTAATGCTACGGAAAATAAAACAATAAACCGTACATTTCACAAGTCTATATAATATATAAATACAATTTTTTGAATTAATATTGTATGTTACAGATAGGTTATGTTTGCGTACATAATAAAATAAATGTTGCAATTATTTTATTAATTAATTTTAATGCACTTATGCATTTGTATATTTTTTTAAGCATCAGTTTTTATATGTATCATTTTTATAAATTTTATACTGACTTGAGTAACTTCAAATAAAATTGTATTATATATCATATTAAAATATTTACAATAAATTTATTAAAACTTTAATTTTAATTCAACAGAAATTTGAATAAAATTTTATAAATAAAACAAATAAGTGAAATAATTATGGCATTTAATTAATAATAAGTATAATACAAGATATATATATATATATATATATATATATATATATATATATATATAAGACATTATATGTTTAAAGTTCCCACGTGAAATTTCTTTCTAATATGGCGGATTTTCCGGAGACGGAATTTTTGTGCGAAAACAAAGACATCGGCTATCCATGTATACATATCAGTGCCTCTCACCCTTTTAGCTTCTTAGCTCGCCCTTGCTGAGCTAAGAAGTTTATGGTGATTAGGCGAGAGGGCAAGGAGTGGGGGAATAGAGCGAAATGGCGCAGACGTAAGAATACCTATGTACATCTTTAGTGCTCTACCTTAACTAATAGCGTTTTCGAATAAACGGGGTTTGAACGATCTAGGGTTGATCAATTACTATTTTACTATAAATGCAAGTCTTTCATTGGTGGAGAGGTTGCAATGACGTCATTAACCAATCTTGGGTCGTTCAAATTCTGTATAATCGAAAACGCTATAAGGCACTATAAACGTGAGTATTCTCGTCTGCGCCATTTTCATTCCATTCCCCCACTCCTTGCCCTCTCGCTTGCTAAGCTGCTTAGAAGACATAACCAAATCATCATAAACTTTTTAGCTCAGCGGTAAAAGGGCGAGAGGGCAAGGAGTAAGGGGAATGAAACGAAAATGGCGCAGACGAGAATACCTGTATCTTTAGTGCTCTACCTTAACCAGTTCAGTAGTGAACTTTTTCGAAGAGTTTGTGCCAAAAGTAGAAGAGTCAAAAGTTAAAATATCGAAAAACGGTGAAACACGGGTTCAAAGATTTCGAAAAAGCTACTTTTCGGAATGGATATGGATCGTCCCCCACGCCCTGGAAGGGGGGGGGGGTAGAATAGGGATAAAAAATATTAAATAACACTAGGTCGAGTGGGAACTTATTTGATAAAGCTTTCCAAGACGAGAACAATGATTTTTGAAAATGTTTACTACGATCTTCCAATCAAAAGTTATGATCGTGTAAACCAAAATATGGGGGGTCATTAAAATATTTAACCAGCTAATGATGGAGGTGAAAAAGAATTCTTTATTTAGACATTTGAAAAAAGCTTTCGTGTATCAAGTACTATGCGAATATGTTAGAAATTATTGGTTTATTATTATAATTATTTAAACAATTAATAGTCGCCATATTGAGTCCGCCATTTTGAATTTTGCAATTTTGACATCAAATTCGAATTCAGCAGCCCAAAAAATCTTACGATATTAAGTTTTATACAAATCTGTTGAAAATTATTGGAGTTATTTAAAAATGTACATATATGATACATTACCACGTTTGGTACTTTTTTTTCGTACATATATGTTACATTATCACTGAACTGGTTAATCGATTTAATACATGGACGTAAGAATATATAAATGTAGCAATAAGTGGTCTTATAAGTGAGGGGGCTGCAATCTGTGCGGCAGGAGGACATCATCCAGCGGCATGTTGGTCGGCTAGAAAAATGGCGTTGTTATTAATTTAACCTTGGCTTGACGCTTGCATAATGAATAATATTCATATATTATAAATTCCGCACTTGTTTAGTTACCCAGGTTATCCGTAGTCACCATATTTTTTTTTTTTTTTTTTTTAGAGATGAGAAAATTTTCAAAAGACACCCTGGCCCGGACCAGGGTAGTGCTGGATTCGACCGAGACTCGCATCAGGGCTTCTCCAACAGAACCGAAAAGGAAGTGCATCTCCGACCTGACCAGGATCCGGCATCCTATGCGGGTCGAGGGACTGCCGAATGCCCGGAAGCAAGGAATCGCAGATCCATCAGATCCACTGGACCCCAATGATCATCTCGACCGCCTACCAGCTAAAAACTCACCTCACGCCAACAATAGCCTTTAAAAATGAGGGGAGACGGGATTACGAACTAGCGCATGACTCCCTTCCCCTCCCCCCTCAGACATATCCAAAGGCTCTCACCATCGTTTACCGGGCCGTCTACGACACAGGTAAGTACACAGATTTACATATATATAAACATAATACATGCAAAACGTACACAAACCCAATATCTATGGTTTATATATAAATATAATGGGCAGTCAGTCACTGACTTCATTAGACATCAATTGCTAACACGTTACACAATGTTCACCTAACACACACAACATGCGATTCTGTCTGTTTTAAATGGATTTTTTTTTAAATACCAGCTCTTGTACTGAAGATGGCCCGATAGTAGCCGAAACGTATACTGCTCTTTAATAAAAAAAATTTGGAAAAAGAATAAACTACAAAGAACATTCGGCATTGGTTCTCGATCCCAATTATCATTATATTTTATATAAATATAAGTTCTTCTAATAATAATATGTTTATAATTCTAGGTAAACCACATTGTTTAAATCTTAAAAATAATAATATTTTATAAACTAACGTATCACAGTGACCACTCTACCAGTTAGTTAAACTATTTGTTATTCATGTTTATTAAAACCAGGAGACCGATAAGACACTTTTTGTCATCTTTCAGGATACACAATTAATCTTGCGCCTATCTTAAAATTGTAGTCGCCATCTTGGTCGGCTAGTTTTCTCCTTGCCTCTCTGACTTCAACCCCGCTGGCTATCGCTCCGTCCATATATTCTTACGTTCATGGTTTTATAACATTTGTAATTATAAAACTGGCCAATCACAATCATTCCATTTTTCAGAGGAATAGCTTTGATTGGCCAGCTTCATAATTACGGATGTTACTAACCCAATTAACTATGCCATGTGAACGTACTCTATGATAAGATAAAACAGTTTACATTTTTAGTTAGTCACTTCCCTTTATTGCCCGTCAGCCGTCTTCTCCCCTCTCTTTGTAATGTGCGAGAGTGAAAGAGAGAGAGAGAGAGAGAGAGAGAGAAAGAGAGAGAGCACAAACTATCTCTGTCCTTCAATATAAGCGTCAACTCGCTCGCATAGATGTAATAAGTATAAACTGTTTGTTCCTTTCTACGCCTAAGCAGAGTGAGTACAGAGAATGCAACAGTTTCAATAGAACACTAAAGATGTAGGTATTCTCACGTTTATAGTGCCTTAGTTTCAATAGAATCGCTATTTCTCTTCAATTCGGCTAGAAGGAGTATGTGTGACAAAGAAAAAAATTCTATTCAGTCTTCTTACCCTTTCTAAATTCTCGACATTTTGCGAACGCCATGAGCAGTCTATACTTACTACGTCTACGCCTATAAGAACGCTTAGTTTATGGATATAAGGCTATGCCTTAGGCCGGTATTCATAGTCCGTTCTTATATTTAAGATTGTCTTAAGCACGGACTTATATTCGCTCTCTTCGTCACACATAGATTGTGTCTGACAAAGAGAGCGAATATAAGTTCGTGCTTAAGACGATCTTGAATATAAGAACGGACTATGAATACCGCCCTTAGTTTACACCATTGAAATATATACCATACTGGAACGAGCACGCCTTTGTTCTCGACCGGTCAGATGGAGATAGCTGTTCGGACCCGGATCTCTCTATCTAACCAACAGTTTTGGTCACGTGTTTACAGCTACTATTAGTAAGGCACTAGATATGTAGGTATTCTCATCCGCCATTTTGGTTCCTATTAGATGGAGAATTATAGCGTATACAGGGTGACACTTAAAGACTGCCCACTAAGTACATAGCGTTATTCCTTGCCAAAAAATGAGTCGAAAAAAGTCCTGAATCATTTTTAATAATTGACGTGTTACACATGTACGCTATACTATACTATATACGCTATAATTCTCCATCTAGTAGGAACCAAAATGGCGGATGAGAATACCTACATATCTAGTGCCTTACTATTAGTCGAGAGTAAACGAGATAGAAAGAGAAATCCGGTACCGAGTCACTGCCTTGTCTGACCGTTTTGTCGAATGGAGGGGGTAGCCTGTGCTCGTTTCAGTATGGTATATAGTTCAATGGTTTACACCGATTGTTTAGTACGCGTACCAAGTACTAAATCTGCTTCTTTGATTTGTGTAGATTTTATACTAAATAATTTTTACCTATCGGAGAAACAGATTTAGTACTTGGTACGCGTACTAAACAATCGGTGTAAACTAAGCCTATTGGTACATACAGGCTGAATTCCGTAAAGCGCATATACGCGCATGTATCTATGGTTTAGTTTACACCAATTGTTTAATATGCGTACCAAGTACTAAATTTGCTTCTTTGATTGGTGTAGATTTCACATTAAACGATTTATATCTATCGGAGAAGCAGATTTGGTACTTAGTACGCGTACTAAACAATCGGTGTAAACTAAGAGTGCAGTCCCATTGAGCACAAATCGGAATAACGGATCGGATTTCTCACCAGAATTCTAGTGAATTTTTGATCCTGCTATTTCTTCCGATCGGAACGTGTATTTCTGTCTGTTTAGAACATCCGGAACTATCCGGAACGACGTTTGTGTTAGTAACAAGCCATAATAAGTGCCAAATATGACTAATAAAACAGTTTTTTCATCCATCTCTATGAATTTAGGATATTTTTAGTCGCATTGAGGTTAAGGCCGGCGTCACATAGAACCACAGACTTCTATATATTACTAGACTGCTAACTCCTTATGTATAAGGCGTCTTCATTTCTTATGTACGAAACGATACATAAAGTATTCCTTTCTGCGCATGCGCTTTGTGATGTATGTCCCTACATGCTACACATTCACATATAAACACACATACATAATACAATTAACTAATATCTCGTCCAAAAAACAGAAATCTATTAAAAAAATAATAATATTATTAAATAATATTATTAAGCTAAGTTAATTTAAATGAATCAAGCTTTATAAAATGTGTAGTATGCAAAACATTTTATATAAAAATACTAATGTATAACACTAAAATTGTATATAAGAAATATTATTTTTAATGTTTAATGTTTTTGTATATAAAATATATTATTTTTAATATTTTTATTAAATGATATTATAAAATGATTGATATATGTATATAAAATATTTTAAGGATAAATAAAAAATACACACATTTTACATTTATATTTTATTTTTATATTATTTTAATTAATTACATATAAAAATATAAAATTATTACAAAATAAATCAAAATAAAATTCATATATTAAATAATTTTCTGATTTTTATATAATATATATTATAATTTATTATTTTTGTACCTAGCTGTATCGTATTGTATGTTGTATCAGCAGTATCATATTGTGCAGTAATATCTGTTTCACTTAAAGTTTGGACATCCAAATTCTCGCTATTACATTCATTTGAATCTAGATAAATCAAAATAAAATTCATATATTAAATAATTTTCTGATTTTTATATGTGCAATTGTTGATATACTTACTTGAATCTTTATCAGAACTTTGATCATATAAATTTTGAGTGGGTATAATATCTGCTTTTAATCTTCTCACTTTTGATGTATTTGCAAAATCACTATCAGTAAAATGAAATTGGCAAATACGGCTTGATGATGTTGGTATCCAATTTGTTCTATTAATTGCTATTATCCATTGTTCCAATAAATAAGGTATACTTATAGGAAATCTAAATTATTTAACAATTTATTAACATTGATACTAAATATATTTAGAATTTCTTTTAATGATCAAAAAACAGCAGTGTCACGACAATATAATTCTACCACATATTTTTATTAAATAATACTTACTTAAAGAAAGAGATTTTGTCATTTTTCTTTCTGTATGCTGCTGTGCTTTTGCAATTTAAAACAGCACATTTAAATGGCATTGTTGACTTCTTTTTATGACGTTTTTATCACGTATCGCGGATCACTTTTCTCATGTAAAAAGATTAGAATTATAGGTTAGAAGAACCGTATTATGGAGAATATATTGACTATATATATCTTTTTGCTTCTGCGCATGTGCACAATGAGACACTTTAACACATGCTTTTTGGGGCCATAGCACATAAGCGAAATTTGGGAAGTTAGCAGTCTAGTAATATATAGAAGTCTGTGCATAGAACCCGTAAGCCGTAATCCGCACCGGAAGTCCGCAAAAGTTACTAAGGATTGCGTCCGTAACGTTACGTGTGTTTTTTCTCCTTGTGTCCCATGGAGCCGTAAATACACACGTAACGGTATTACTATTTTTTATTTAACAGATTATAATTATTTATTTGTATTTTATTCATAAGAAAACTACAGAATATATTATAATTTTAACAAAAATTTTAATTAAATCGTCAAATTTAGTTAAATAAATAAAATTAAAAAAAGCATTACTAGTAATAACTAGTAACTTTTAGTAACTTTTACGGAAATTTCATGGAATTACGGCTCCATGGGACACAAGGAGATAAAACACACGTAACGTTACGGACGCAATCCCTAGTAACTTTTGCGGACTTCCGGTGCGGATTACGGATTACGGGTTCTATGTGACGCCGGCCTAAAACTGTCTAATATAAAACTATCTGTTACAAAATATAGTTTACGTTTCTTCACACATGTGTCCGTTCCGTTCCATAAAAAATTTCTCTACCAGTTCCATGTAGCAAAAACGGAACAGAAATATAGTTACAAAATATATTTCACTCTAATAATTCAGTATTTTTAAGTACTTATAGCAATGTAATTTGCAAGAAAATTGCAGAAATTATGTATATAATTGCTTCAACCACATTTAAATAACGAAATATTAACGTAATTAAGTACATTTACTTGCGACATTCCGTTCCGTTTTTGTTACATGGGACTGGTAGAGAAATTTTTTATGGAACGGAACGTGAACGGAACACTCAATTCTAGTGAGAAATCCAATCCGTCAGGGTGCCGTCACATAGGCCGGTATTCATAGTCCGTTCTTATATTCAAGATCGTCTTAAGCACGAACTTATACTCGCTTTCTTCGTCAGACACAATCTATGTGTGACGAAGAGAGCGAATATAAATCCGTGCTTAAGACGATTTTGAATATAAGAACGGACTATGAATATCGCCCATACAGCCCGTAATCCGTAATCCGCACCGGAAGTCCGCAAAAATTACTAGGTATTTCATCCGTAACGTTACGTGTGTTTTTATTTCCTTGTGTCCCATGGAGCCGTAATTCCATGAAATTTCCGTAAAAGTTACTACAAGTTACTAGTTATTACTAGTAATGCTTTTTCTAATTTTATTTATTTAACTAAATTTGACGATTTAATTAAAACTTTTGTTAAAATCATAATATATTCTGTAGTTTTCTTATAAATAAAATACAAATAAACAATGATAATCTGTTAAATAAAAAATAGTATTACCGTTACGTCTGTATTTACGGCTCCATGGGACACAAAAAGATAAAAACACACATAACGTTACGGACAAAATACCTAGTAACTTTTGCAGACATCCGGTGCGGATTACGGATTACGGGCTGTATGTGACGGCACCCTCATTCCGATCCGTGCTCAATGGGATTGCACCCTAAGGGTGCCGTCACATACAACCCGTACTCCGTAATCCGCACCGGATGTCCGCAAAAGTTACTAGGTATTTTGTCCGTAACGTTATGTGTGTTTTTATCTTTTTGTGTCCCATGGAGCCGTAAATACAGACGTAACGGTAATACTATTTTTTATTTAACAGATTATAATTGTTTATTTGTATTTTATTTATAAAAAAACTACAGAATATATTATGATTTTAACAAAAGTTTTAATTAAATCGTCAAATTTAGTTAAATAAATAAAATTAGAAAAAGCATTACTAGTAATAACTAGTAACTTGTAGTAACTTTTACGGAAATTTCATGGAATTACGGCTCCATGGGACACCACAGATGTCTATACTAGTACTAGATCGCTAACTTTAGGCTTTGACGTATGGAAAAACTAAGGCTGGCAGGATTTCCGGTTTCGGCCATGACACCCTACAACAAAATAGCCGCTCAACAACTGCTCAACAACTGCTCAACAACTGCTTAACAACTGCTCAACAACTGCTCTTCATCTTTCAAGAATTTTTACAATGGCCGGTATTCATAGTCCGTTCTTATCACGGACTAAGGAATAGAGGGACTGAGTCTAAAGTCCTAGTTTAGGCGAGAGGGGATGGTAATTCAAGCGTGCGGGGAGGACTGCTTTCCGCCATATTGATGTAGCGATGCTCACCATTGAGTAAAAAGAAACAGGAAGGAGCATATACTAGCCAGGACTAGGTAAATCCGCGGACGGATGTACGTCATGGCAGCCATCTTGAGCGACCACTTTTTGAAAGTGAGAGGGAATGCTCGAGCATAGCGGCAAGCGGCATGCCGTACGCATTAATATGCAGTGTATAGTCTTTTATGCAACAGTGTATGGAAATAAACGATCAAAATGGTATACTGTAGAGCTTGTGGCATAACAGCAGCAGCTCGAAATCATGGAATAACGTTTCATCGATTAGTATTATCAACAATAATGAGATTTTTATTTTGGAGATTATAATCATATGTATAGTATTGTGAAATTGTAGATTCACAATAATTACTAAATAATTTTTACTCACAAACAGGTTTCCGAAAAATCCGGATCAAAGAAATGCATGGATAAATTTTTGTAAGGACGAAGGATTTAATATAAATTTAGATTTTAGATTTTAACATTGCTCTTATGGAAATACTGCACGAGTGCAATCCCAATGAAAAACGCCATTAAAATTTGGTATTATTGTTGCATATTATAGTTATTTTCTTTTAATTGTACATTATTTCCTAATTAAACATAACAAGTCATTCAATATTGGCGCCCTTGAGCGGCCATCTTGAGCGACCACTTTATATAGTCACTTCCGTCCAAACTTTTACGACCAAACGCTCCCTCCTGTTTCTTTTTACTCAATGATTCTCACACAGAGATTCTGTGTCTGTGGCCGGTATTCATAGTCCGTTCTTATATTCAAGATCGTCTTAAGCACGAACTTATATTCGCTCTCTTCGTCAGACACAATCTATGTTTGACGAAGAGAGCGAATATAAGTCCGTGCTTAAGACGATTTTGAATATAAGAAGGGACTATGAATACCGCCCTGTGACATGGTTACACTCGTGTAGTGGTGCCACTAGACATAACGAGTGACAAGCGTAAAGAGATTAGGCGGTTTTATTATTGTTGTACTATAAATTTTATAAAATACTTTAACTTTTATTACTCTGGGGCTCTGCATACAGTAGACAAAATATTAGAAATAGCAATAATCATTTGATATTAAAAAGAGAAATTATTTTACATCTAACAAGAGAATAAAATATATTAATTAGTTCCAATTCTTATTTCTTAATTCATGCATTAATTTTTTCTATTTTTTTTATTTTTTAAATAAATAATTTCAATTTCTTATTTCTAATATTTAATAATTATTCCTATTTCTATTTCCTATTTTGTTTATTGTGCGCAGGATCTGACTTTCATTTCTCACACATACGCAAATAGTGAGTTCTATGCATTGAGTAAAAAGAAACAGGAGGGAGCGTTTGGTCGTAAAAGTGCGGACGGAAGTGACTATATAAAGTGGTCGCTCAAGATGGCCGCTCAAGGGCGCCAATATTGAATGATTTGTTATGTTTAATTAGGAAATAATGTACAATTAAAAAAAAATAACTATAATATGCAACAATAATACCAAATTTTAATGGCGTTTTTTATTGGGATTGCACTCGTGCAGTATTTCCATAAGAGCAATGTTAAAATCTAAAATCTAAATTTATATTAAATCCTTTGTCCTTACAAAAATTTATCCATGCATTTCTTTGATCTGGATTTTTCGGAAACCTGTTTGTGAGTGAAAATTATTTAGTAATTATTGTGAATCTACAATTTCACAATACTATACATATGATTATAATCTCCAAAATAAAAATCTCATTATTGTTGATAATACTAATCGATGAAACGTTATTCCATGATTTCGAGCTGCTGCTGTTATGCCACAAGCTCTACAGTATACCATTTTGATCGTTTATTTCCATACACTGTTGCATAAAAGACTATACACTGCATATTAATGCGTACGGCGTACGGTATGCCGCTTGCCGCTATGCTCGAGTATTCCCTCTCACTTTCAAAAAGTGGTCGCTCAAGATGGCTGCCATGACGTACATCCGTCCGCGGATTTGCCTAGTCCTGGCTAGTATATGCTCCCTCCTGTTTCTTTTTACTCAATGGTTCTATGTGTGGTGATTACTAAACGAATATGGCGGCCCCCCCCCCCCGCCGCAAACGTGCTCCCCCGGTACAGCTTGTGCTCCGTCCCTCTATTCCTTAGTCCGTGGTTCTTATATTCAAGATCGTCTTAAGCACGAACTTATATTCGCTCTTTTCGTCAGACACAATCTATGTGTGACGAAGAGAGCGAATATAAGTCCGTGCTTAAGACAATTTTGAATATAAGAACGGACTATGAATACCGCCCGATATTATCAATTTGTATCACCACGGCGGGTATCACATGTGCATACGCACGTACAGATATACACATACACACGCATTGTCGCCATTTTGTTGTAGGGTGTCATGGCCTAAACCGGAAATCCTGCTGGCCTCAGCTCTTTTGACGAAGTCAGCGATCTATAGAGTCCCTATATATAGAGTCTGGCCACTCGATTAGGCTGGCGTCACATAGAACCCGTAATCCGTAATCCGCACCGGAAGTCCGCAAAAGTTACTAGGGATTGCGTCCGTAACGTTACGTATGTTTTTTCTCCTTGTGTCCCATGGAGCCGTAAATACACACGTAACGGTATTACTATTTTTTATTTAACAAATTATAATTGTTTATTTGTATTTTATTCATAAGAAAACTACAGAATATATTATAATTTTAACAAAAATTTTAATTAAATCGTCAAATTTAGTTAAATAAATAAAATTAAAAAAAGCATTACTAGTAATAACTAGTAACTTTTAGTAACTTTTACGGAAATTTCATGGAATTACGGCTCCATGGGACACAAGGAGATAAAACACACGTAACGTTACGGACGCAATCCCTAGTAACTTTTGCGGACTTTCGGTGCGGATTACGGATTACGGGTTCTATGTGACGCCGGCCTTAGTTTTGGAAAAACATGGCGGCGGTATATGCATAGACGCATCTTGTGTTTACCATATTTATGGAATAAAACTTTCATTGCTACACCTTATTCGACTACAAATTGATAGTATTAATAAAAGCAGAGTAAAGCCTATAAAAGTAAGTACAATTATTTGGTATATGGTTTCTAAAATAAAATATCTAAGAATAATGATATTATAAAGAAGTAGGATTTGTCATAAAAATTGTAATTCTAACCTTACATTGTTTTTAATAGTTTTATTTACAATGAGTTTTATTTATAATAAGTTTTATTTAAATGAGTTTTATTTATTATTGTGATACAAACATTATTGTGATACTGAATATATAAGTAATAATAATATGTACTGTAATGATATGATTTTAAGTATTATTAGTTAATTTTTCTTTATTTTTTAATTAAAAATTTCTAGAAAAGAATAATATTAATTGTTAATAATTTTCTTGTTCTATTTCTTTTCAAATTATTATACTTTCTATAAGAACTCCTATTGGTTCCGCCATGTTTTTCCAAACTTTGTTTCGACCAATAAAAATAAACACAAGCGTGGCCAGACTCTATATATAGAGACTCTAGCGATCTAGTACTAGTAAAGACATCTGTGTGGGACACAAGGAGATAAAAACACACGTAACGTTACGGACGAAATACCTAGTAACTTTTGCGGACTTTTGGTGCGGATTACGGGTTCTATGGCCGGCGTCACATAGAACCCGTAATCCGTAATCCGCACCGAAAGTCCGCAAAAGTTACTAGGGATTGCGTCCGTAACGTTACGTTAAGGCACTAGATATGTAGGTATTCTCATCCGCCATTTTGGTTCCTACTAGATGGAGAATTATAGCGTATATAGTATAGTATAGCGTACATGTGTAACACGTCAATTATTAAAAATGATTCAGGACTTTTTTCGACTCATTTTTTGGCAAGGAATAACGCTATGTACTTAGTGGGCAGTCTTTAAGTGTCACCCTGTATACGCTATAATTCTCCATCTAATAGGAACCAAAATGGCGGATGAGAATACCTACATATCTAGTGCCTTAGTTACGTGTGTTTTATCTCCTTGTGGGCCACTTTTTCCAACGTCGGTTAACTTTAACCGACTGTTACAGGATTGCCAACATGAAGAACAAAATATTGTAGTAGAAAGAGAAAATTTCTCTCATAACCTAAACAACTGTTGAGCTGCTGTCATGGATATTATTAATGATAATTGGTTTTCGGAATATGACAATTTTTATAATGATGAAAGTGATGAGTGTGATAATTTAAATAAAAAAAATTTCAAAAAATTACATATTATAAAATTACGCAACAATTATTTTAATATTTGTGAAGAAAAAGATTTTCAAAGAAGATTTGTAATATCAAAAAAAAGTTTTGAAATGTTATTACAAAAAATCGAAAATAAAATACAATATAATACTAATCGGTATAAATAATAATATTTATAAATACAAAACCAAGTAGTATAAAATAAATTTTCCAAAAAAGAAGTGTACACAATTACGTTTCTATGAACAATATTTTAATATCATTTTATGTGTTATTTCAGTAATGCTGCTATTCCACCAGTCATTCAATTATTGGTTACACTCAGATTTTATGCAACTGGATGCTTTTTAATAACAGCTGCTGATTTTTGTGGAATTAGTGAAACAAGCGCTCACAAAATTATTCATAGAGTATCTCCTGAGATTGCTGCATTACGAAACGATTTTATAAAATTACCTCTTTTATCTGAGGAAATTCGAGAAAATGAACAAAAATTTTTCAAAGTAGCCAAATTTATTCGTGTTATTGGTTGTATGGATTGCACACATATTAAAGTGGAATCATTTGGTATGTAATACTTGAACTTATTCTTAGCTTACAAAATTATATATTTGTAATTAACAAATAATATATTTGTATTTTAGGAGGAGAAAATTGCGAATTATATCGCAATAGAAAAGGCTTTTTTTCTATAAATGTGCAAGTCATAATAAATGCCAAATTAGAAATAATTGATATTGTAGCACGTTGGCCAGGATCAACACATGATTCTACAATTTTTAATCATTCTAGAATTAAAACCTTATTTGATGCACATACATTTGGTGACAGTTTACTTCTTGCAGATTCTGGGTATCCAAATCTACCATATTTAATGACACCGTTGTTACATCCCACAACACCAGAAGAACATTTATATAATGAAGCTCAAATTCGAACACGTACAAGAATTGAAAGATGTTTTGGCATTTGGAAAAGAAGATTTGCTATTTTATCAATTGGAATGCGATGTCGCACAGTTGAAAATACATTTCCTATTATAATAGCAACAGCCGTTTTGCATAATATTGCCCAACAGGAACATAATTCAAACTTAATTAGTAATTCTGAACAATGTGATAATACTATTATACAAATACAAAATGCTGATTTAAATTCTAGAAATAATAATAATGAACGAGAAAAATTAATTTTAGAATATTTTAAAAGGTAATATTGAAATGAATTATATATATTATATATATATATATATATATATATATATATATATATATATATATATATATGAAATTATTACAAATAAGATATAATATGAAATTATGTATCTACAAATTTAATAATTGCAGGTTACTTTGAAGCATGTCAAAGAAACTTCAAAAAAACATTAAAGGCAACAATAATATATTTTATTAATTTTTTAAATATAAATAAATAAAAACAGATTATCAACTTAAAGAAAGAAATTGTTATTATTAATAACCTTTTACAAAAAATAATGACATTTTAGATGTATTTATAATAGTAATAACATTAAATACAATAAAAAATACAGCACCTTTATATTATTTTTTTAATATAATGCATTTGTCGTATTTAATAATCTGGTTTATCAAACTCTGATAATATAAACTAAAAATATGTTTTAAATAAGAAATTAAATAAATTCAACTTTTAAATTCAATGAACAAAACAAACATATTTCAGGTACAGAAGATTATCTCTTCAAAGAAACTTAATAGAAATAAAAAATTCAATCTTATCGAGTAAAATTCGAGTAAAAAAAAAACTAATCAATAAAAATATTGTAAACTATAAACTAAAAGTTTATTTTCATATTATTCTAAAGATATTACCTCTTGTTCCTCAATTTTTTGTTTTATCAGTTTTTCTTTTTCTATTAATATTTTTTCTTTTTCTATAGATAATTTTAATAATTCTACTTTTAATTTTTCTGTTTCTAATTTGTTCTTTAACGTTTCCATTTCGTACATTTCTTTTTCTTCTATATTAGCTTTTTTATTACATGCTATTTCAGTATTTTTTAGTTTTGAAATCTTATTGCACTGGCTGATTTCATCATGCTTCCTTTTTTTACCAATAGTACATGTTGATGTTGTTGGTATATCCTCTTCTTTATTTTGTAACGGAAAACTTATTTGTGATTTTAATTTCTTGCTATTCCAAATTGTCCAATCATTAATTTCTTTATTCTTTATTAAATGCTAAAAATTTTAAATGTTTTGTGTTAAATATTATATATTTATATTTTGTTAATAACTTTGTATTATTGAGTTATGAATTTACTGTAAATACTTCAGTTGAATTGCTTTCATCATTTGTATCTTGTAAAATATCATCAACTGTTATAATGTTTTCTTTATTATAAATGAAATCTGAATCATAGGGATTTAATAATCCATTTGTTGCTGTTTCCCCCATAATTTCTTTAGCTCGTTCATATAACATATTTTTTTCTAAATTAGACACACCTCCACCTACAAATTCGATAACAAAGTATAATACTTTTCTAATTTTAACATTAATATAATAATATAATACCATTAATTATATTAATATACATATCGTCCCTCTTATACCAAAATCATAAATGTGCAAATTTTCTTTAATCTCTTTGTGAAATTTATTTTATACTACTTGATAAGGTATTTACAAAGCTAGGAGCTTCAGAGGATATTTTAAATATCCTAGGATATTTTAAATACTTAGTTCTGAAGCTTTGTAAATACAAAATCAAATAATACAAAATAAATGTTACAAAGAAAAATGAGATTAAAATTTGCACATTCGTGGTTTTGACATAAAAGGCACGATATAACATTTATACCTGTTTTATAAATTTCTCGCTTAAATGTAGCGCAATATTTTCTTGTTTCTTTTTTTATATTATCCCATAAATATTTTAAATTTTTTTCTGTTCGTTGTATCGTATTACGTGCATTAAATTCCTTTGTAACATTTGCCCACGTTTCATCTTTTTTTAAAATTATATTATTATTGCATTCTTTATTTTCTATTATGTGTCGATATAAAAAAATAATGTCTAATAAACTATTTTTATCACTAGTTGTGAAGTTTCTTGATCGTTGCATTGTTATCTATTTTTAATTGTTAATATATTTATATACTCTTTCACTTTTATATCACTTTCTTTTTATTGTGTATTTAACGTGCCGTCACCGTGCTAAAAGATTACAGGTTAGGATCAGTTAGAATCGATGACGTGTATTTTAGTTACAAGTTTCGAAGTTGGCTATTCTGAAAAGTTAACGGACGGTTAGGCTTAACCGACGTTGGAAAAAGTGGCCCTGTGTCCCATGGAGCCGTAATTCCATGAAATTTCCGTAAAAGTTACTACAAGTTACTAGTTATTACTAGTAATACTTTTTTTAATTTTATTTATTTAACTAAATTTGACGATTTAATTAAAATTTTTGTTAAAATTATAATATATTCTGTAGTTTTCTTATGAATAAAATACAAATAAACAATTATAATCTGTTAAATAAAAAATAGTAATACCGTTACGTGTGTATTTACGGCTCCATGAGACACAAGGAGAAAAAACACACGTAACGTTACGGATGCAATCTCTAGTAACTTTTGCAGACTTCCGGTGCGGATTACGGATTACGGGTTCTATGTGACGCCGGCCTATGTGACACCGGCCTTATTTGCTTGCGACGGTTACGTTGAGAACAACGCATCATACAAATCTGAATTTGTTTCTATTTATTCTGGATCATTTTCAATTCTGTACTGTTCTACTACGAGAGGTAAGTCTTTTATCAATTTTACGCAAATAAATATAAAAATAGCTTTAATTTCATGCTTTTGCATTTATTTCGGTGGTTTGTTACAAAAGGCGTCGAATTTTTTCAATTTGTAGTGTTGTTGCTTTATATGATTATATATTTGTGATGTGGCAAAAATTGAGAATACATATAGCGTTTTCGATTAAACGGATTTTGATCCAACGCGGATTAATCACTATTTTACTATAAATTCAAGATTTTTATTGGTGAGGACGATGCAATGGCGTCAACCAACATGCTTCTTATTGCTCCAATATGCTCCAATCTATAGTATACGTAACATAATTGTAAAAGTATAAAGTCTAGTAAGGCTTGTTTAGATATTTGGTAGGCGGTCGGAATAAATGGGAGAGCAATGGAGCTGTCGTGAGGCAGCAATTTTCTTTTTTTAAGGTTATCCTCTGGTTAGAGGAATGTTGCCAAGATCTTTAGAGAGAAGATTACCTCATGCGCAAAGAGGGACAAGCGGCAAGAGGGGCAAATGCAGAGAGGGGCGAGCGGCAAGAGGGGCAAATGCTGAGAGGAACGAGCGGCAAGAGGGGCAATGATGATCTCATCGGCGAACAGAAGCTATCTCACAAGGGGTGGGCACGAACTGTAAAATACAAAATGGAATGAGCCATAGTTCATTCAAAAGGGGAGATCAAGGGTATAAAAAATGTAAAAGGGTTTGGGTGCATGGGCCTTAGTTTCGGAGAAATTTGCATGTGAAGTTAGACATTCGGTTGGCTGGGCGGTAAGTACTATGAATAGTTCCAACAAAGCATAAAGCGCCGTGCGCAGCCTAAGGCGCGCGCCTATAATTTTTCTCATCTATAGCGAGGACAGTTCGAGACCTCGCTGTACCAACTTTTTTTTTATACGACTATCTTTAGCAATGTAATAAATTTTTATTATTCTTTGCAGTAAAATATTAATTATGCAATCTTTATATTTATATATAATATTTGTTTTATATTATGTAATAAAAAATAACACCAATTTTTATATATTTATTTATTTATTTCATTTTATTTATTATAAAATTCAGACATTGCCGTACAATGTTGAGCACTACATGTGCGTAAATTTTCATGCACAACATTGTACGGCAATATCTGAATTTTATAATAAATAAAATAAAATAAATAAATAAATATATAAAAATTGGTGTTATTTTTTATTACATAATATAAAACAAATATTATTGTGGCGGCTCACCGCCACACCGCTGCACTGACGCGGTATAATACGCCGCGGCGCCGCTACGTGCCGCAGGCCGTCTACGATTACGAGCTTGCGGAGACACCGCCAGGTTGCGCAGGCGGTGAAGAGCTTTCTCGCGATCAAGCTTCGATCGAAGGGATATAAAAGAGCTGCTCCGCAGATCTTTCCTCACTCACTCGCTTCAAGGCGAGCTCTCTCCAGGGCCCTTGAACTGAGTCGTACTCTGCCTCGGCAGAATCTAACCAGAGACACATAGTCTCGCAGTTTTCCTCACGCTGCCTCGCAAGGCGCGTAAAAAGAAAACAGAGTCCCAGCATCGGCCGCACATTTCAACCAAGCGGCCCGCGGATACTCCACTTTCGCCGTCACCTCCTCAGTCTCTAGTTTGGAAATTGATTCCAGAGTTTCTAGAGTTCTGCGTCCGGTTGACTCGACCACCAAGGGACACTCTTACACAAGGCGACATCCGAATTCGGAGACCTCTCTCTCCTCGGTACACGGAGCAATCCGCAATTCCGAGAGCCGAGACGGTTGCTACCACCAGCACATCAGAGACTCGTTCCGTGGCAGTACAGACTTCACCGCTCAGAGCCTGCTCAGAGAGCAGTTGTCAGACGGAAGACCATTTCCCGAACGGAGTTCCACCGACGCCGGGAAAGGGGCTGCAACGAGCTAACTCAATTGAACCGTCCTTTTTAGGACCCGTTCAACACACTAAGACGCGGCCGGTAATTTCTTACCGCGCCCGTCAATTTTTCTTTTGACTCTCGGCCTTACACTTTTGCCGAGAAAGCGCCTCTGGCGCAATCAATTAAATCAAACAAAACTTGTACATTTACTCTACTTCTCTGACGAGGAAAAATAAATTATATTTTTCTAAGAAATTGGTTTCATAATTTCAACCAAGTCGAACACAATCCATTAGACCATACGCCTATAATTATATATAAAAAATATAAAAATTGCATAATTAATATTTTACTGCAAAGAATAATAAAAATTTATTACATTGCTAAAGATAGTCGTATAAAAAAAAAGTTGGTACAGCGAGGTCTCGAACTGTCCTCGCCATAGATGAGAAAAATTATAGGCGCGCAGCCACGGCGCTTCATGCTTTGTTGGAACTATTCATAGTACTTACCGCCCAGCCAACCGAATGTCTAACTTCACATGCAAATTTCTCCGAAACTAATAGCGTTTTCGAGTAAACGGGGTTTGAACAACCCAAGATTGGTTAATGACGTCATTGCAACCTCTCCACCAATGAAAGACTTGCATTTATAGTAAAATAGTGATTGATCAACCCTAGATCGTTCAAACCCCGTTTATTCGAAAACGCTATAAGGCCCATGCACCCAAACCCTTTTACATTTTTTATACCCTCGATCTCCCCTTTTGAATGAACTATGGCTCATTCCATTTCGTATTTTACAGTTTGTGCCTACCCCTTGTCAGACAGCTACTGTTTGTCGATGAGATCATCATACTCTCTCCTTCCTTCATCGCCCCTCGCCATCAAGCTGTTTCTAGCTCCCCCCCTTCTTTCATCGCTCCTCGCCATCCAGTCCTTTTTCTTGATTAACTCTAACACGTCCAGCTCTTCCGTGATATTTGCCTCACGGAGCTCAGCGTCCATCTTGATTCTTGCGTCATTGTACCTACTGCATCTCCATATCACGTGCTCTAGGGTGTGTTCCGATATACACTGTCAGTACTGGTAGTACTGAAAAATTGTTCCATTATTAGCATGCAGTGTGCCGCGACAGCATCTAGTTCCATTAATGACGTCATAGATAGTAGCCATATTGCCACTGCAACTGCTGCAGCTCATGAGCAATGCTGCCAGAAACGAGCGGTGGCATCACACTAATACAACCGAGAACCGATGACGTCACCCTATCCGTGTGAGCTCGACCCGGTCGACCAATGGAAGAGAACGCCGTCTCCCTTCCACCGAGCCGACGCAACAGACGATAAATGCTAAGAAGTAAGTGTTTCTAAGGCATGTGGCTGGAATATGAAAAATCCCGTGTTCGAGATTTGCTTCTCGCAACTTTCTTTTCTTTTTTCCGCATTTGTTTCTAACAGTGTAAATTATCAAATAATCTTTTTTTTGCTTAAAAAATAATAGTTTATATTTATTAATAATATTCGCATATGTTAAAACTAACAATTTTTGAAATAATTTAGATTTGCTATTGTCAATAGAAAAATGAAGTTATTTTGCAATATTGCAACAAAGTGTAAATTTAACATATACTATGTTCTTGCCATTCGCCTTATTCGTTTAGCCATGCTTGCTTTGGCATTTATGTCTATCGACTCGAAAGATTTTACATACCTGTAAAACTTTTAATTATTTCCCAACTTACAATTAGTCACTCGCGTCCTGATATTTTTTCTTCCGTTCAATAATTTTCTATTCGTACATTCGGAGAATCCGAATAGTGAGATCAATAATGTACTTAATTTTCGTACACTCTAGTATCTCAATCTGAGATCGGTGTACATTTTAACGTGTCAAATGTAGGCGAATTATTTCTATATAAAAGATAATTAAAATTTTCACACCAACAATCTATGATATATGCTCCATATGCCATATTATATTTTATTCCATTTTTAATCATTTATTTTAAACTACTGCATATTAGCAAAAGTTACTGTACTATGGAGATGAGTGGAGGAGACGGTAACATATATTATAAATGCAGTCAGATTTATTGTACTCTTGTTAAAATATTGTAAAAATAATGTATTATTAGTAATTATAATAGTATTTATTAGTAATTATAATAGTATTATTAATAGTGGTCTTCCGCACCACCTTCGAGGTTCCACTAACGGCGCGTTAGGTTTTTTTAGTGGACCTTCGCCAGGAGCCCTATTATACCACATTTCATTAATCTTTCTATATATTTCTTTTATACATATGTGATGTCATTTGCAGACATGTTAGTAATATTTTATTTATCTATAAATATGTGACGGGATAGAGAGTTAGCACGAGATAATTGATTTTATTTGAAATTTTATTTTATATATATGTAAAATAAATCTTAATATAAAATTATCACAATATGACTAGTCAATATATATTTATTATAATGTTATCACATAAATTAGATTAAAAAACATATTATTAATAATAATAATAAATCAATAAAAAAAATATGAAATAAAAATATAAATAAAAAATTAAAAAATAATAAAAATATCGTCAAAAATAATAAAAATATAAATAAAAAAAAAATATAAGTATATTGTATAAGTAATATAAGTTAAAAAATAAAAATATAAATAAAAAATAGAAAAGATATTAAAAAATAAAAATATAAGTATATTGTATAAGTAAATAAGTTAAAAAATAATAAAAATATAAATAAAAAATACAAAAAAAATATTAAAAAATAAAAGTTTGTTAAAAAAATAAAATTAATATTAATATGAAATTAATATATAAAATTATTTTTATATTTATCTAATATTTTTTTAATTTATATAATATTTTTTTATTATGATATGGCCTCTTCCGCCCTGGCCACCTCTCGGTCCCCACCCACCTCTGCCACCCCATCCACCTCTGCCGCTCCATCCACCTCTGCCTCCCCATCCACCTCTGCCTCCCTATCCACCTCTGCCTCCCCATTCACTTCTTCCACCTCGCTGGTGATACCAGCGAGCGCGAGACTTTCCGCCTCTTCTCCTTTTTTCTAAAAAATAAGCACATTTACAGATAAGTACTATATTAAATAAAACAATCATGCATATAAATTAATCATTTAGTTACAAAAAATAAAAAAAAAAAATAATGTACCTCTTGTTTGTTCCTCCGGCTGCTGCTGCTCTTGGATATTTTCTGTGTTTGTATTTTGCTGCTGCTGCTGCTGCGTTGTTGCACCACTACTTATTAACAAATGCAGCTGCTGCTGCATTTGTACCAATTTTTCTTGTTGATGCAACATTTGTTGCATCAACTGTTGTACAGCAGCATCTTTCTCCTCCAGCGTCATACTTTCCACTCTTTGTGTCATGTCCTCTGCAAAAATTAATATATATTTATTAAATTAGTAATACATTTATGAGTTTAAAAAAAATAAAAACTGTTATATATGTATAAGAGAGGAGAAAGAAACTAAAGATTAAACATTTTGCTAACAAAATAAATAACATGAAAAACGGTAGAAGAATTATGAGCTACAGCTAAATAATATGTGTTAACCTTTCTTATATTTACAAAATTGTCTTTAAGAATATAAACAGTTGACTATTCGACCATTCTCAATATACATAAAATTAAAAGAATCAGCAATTTTAATATTCAAAATACATAAAATTAAAAATTTTAATCTTTAAGCAAGATTTAATGTAAATTTTTTTAAAAAGCTATGCTACTTGAGAAACTTGCAACATAGAAACAATAGATTGAGATTAGCGATTATTGGAGTAACGTTATATTATAATAAAGATTCTCTACGTAGAATAGAGAAAATATTAGGAATAGGAATAAATATTAAATATTAGGAAAATCAAATTGGAATTATTTTATTTGAAATAAGATAACGAAATGTATTAATTATTCCTAATTCTTAACACATAATTCTAGTCATAATCAATCTAGTCATCACTCTTATGCCGTTTTTCATATTATTTAATTAAAAATTTTATTTTTAATTAATAAATAATAATAATTTATATCTCTTATGATGATTTTAATAATAATTTAATTTTCTACTTACGATCCATATTTCGCAATATTCTTCAAATCGACTTTTCCGTCAAGTCTATTAACTGATAAGGAACCGAAGGAACTAGTCTGATCTCTGTTTGTACGCGACTTATAAACACAATTGAGGACGCGGATCAACGAAATCGCTCTGCGCTCGAAATCGTGTAAAAATATCGTCTAAACGTCTCGAAGCATGAAAATTTTGAAAGTCGCAAAATTAATTTTTTTTAAACATAGGCTTGTAGAGAATGATGAGACGAAACTTTTTTCTATTTGCAGTTTTTTTGTTCGATGCTTATTTTTAATAATAAAAATAAAAAATTGAAAAATTTTTATTCCCAAATTCAATAAGATTTTAAGATATAAATCGTCGTAATTTTGCCAAATTTTGTTGAAATTGTTTAAAATTTGGTATATCTGCAAATGACACTACACTTGTAAATGACAAGAGTAAAAAGAGTATCTTGTCTGCAAATGACACCACACTTGTAAATGACAAGAGTAAAAAGAGTATCTTGTCTGCAAATGACACCGCACTTGTAAATGACAAGAGTAAAAAGAGTATCTTGTCTGCAAATGACACCGCACTTGTAAATGACAAGTGTAAAAAAAGTATTTTGTCTACAAATGACATCACATATGTATAAAAGAAATATATAGAAAGATTAATGAAATGTGGTATAATAAGGCTCCTGGCGAAGGTCCACTAAAAAAACCTAACGCGCCGTTAGTGGAACCTCGAAGGTGGTGCGGAAGACCACTATTAATAATACTATTATAATTACTAATAAATACTATTATAATTACTAATAATACATTATTTTTACAATATTTTAACAAGAGTACAATAAATCTGACTGCATTTATAATATATGTTACCGTCTCCTCCACTCATCTCCATAGTACAGTAACTTTTGCTAATATGCAGTAGTTTAAAATAAATGATTAAAAATGGAATAAAATATAATATGGCATATGGAGCATATATCATAGATTGTTGGTGTGAAAATTTTAATTATCTTTTATATAGAAATAATTCGCCTACATTTGACACGTTAAAATGTACACCGATCTCAGATTGAGATACTAGAGTGTACGAAAATTAAGTACATTATTGATCTCACTATTCGGATTCTCCGAATGTACGAATAGAAAATTATTGAACGGAAGAAAAAATATCAGGACGCGAGTGACTAATTGTAAGTTGGGAAATAATTAAAAGTTTTACAGGTATGTAAAATCTTTCGAGTCGATAGACATAAATGCCAAAGCAAGCATGGCTAAACGAATAAGGCGAATGGCAAGAACATAGTATATGTTAAATTTACACTTTGTTGCAATATTGCAAAATAACTTCATTTTTCTATTGACAATAGCAAATCTGAATTATTTCAAAAATTGTTAGTTTTAACATATGCGAATATTATTAATAAATATAAACTATTATTTTTTAAGCAAAAAAAAGATTATTTGATAATTTACACTGTTAGAAACAAATGCGGAAAAAAGAAAAGAAAGTTGCGAGAAGCAAATCTCGAACACGGGATTTTTCATATTCCAGCCACATGCCTTAGAAACACTTACTTCTTAGCATTTATCGTCTGTTGCGTCGGCTCGGTGGAAGGGAGACGGCGTTCTCTTCCATTGGTCGACCGGGTCGAGCTCACACGGATAGGGTGACGTCATCGGTTCTCGGTTGTATTAGTGTGATGCCGCCGCTCGTTTCTGGCAGCATTGCTCATGAGGTGAGGCAGTTACAGTGAGAATATGACTGCAATGGCGAACAATGTGCAAGTGCATCTATTTGACGCAGAAACTAAAAAATCATACTATTTACACTTAACTGAGGAAGACGCACATAAAGCGAAAAATGGTGAGTAAAATTTACATTACAAAATTATATTCTTAACATTATATTGTAAAATTGACTTACATAGTATGTTATAACCTCACTTGTAGTGTACATATTTTAATTACTTATAATTTCTTATAGCAAAAAAAATTAATAATATTGTAACATTATTCACGTACATATTTTAATATATTCTGTAATGTATAAGAAGATGGTATCTTATTTTTTTATAAAATTACGTGTTTTACAGATATAAACTTTGCATCAGTGTTATTGAAATATGCGAAAGAAAATGATAATTTTGGTATATAATATTCTATACTATATAACATAACTTATATTAATGTGAATTTTATATAAATCTTTTATTGTGTCAAAAATATAATTCTATTAACAGAAACACCGAGCACAAGCAGTATAGGAGGAACAAATAGTTCTACATCAGATATATCAGATTTTGGAGATACAAAATCTAATAATGAAGGTATTTAATAAGAATCTAATAATGAAGATATTTACATCTCATATAAATTATATATATATTATACATATATATATTATATATTATTTTGCTTATGTATTACAGATGTTTATTTATGGAATAAAAAAGAAACTTTATTATTAATAAGTTTATATAAAGAACATGAAGAAATGTTTACCTCGGGAAAAACAAAGCAAAATTTATGTTGGAAGCGAATAGCAACAGAAATGGCACAAAAAGGTTGCAATATCTCTGGAAAAAAATGTTGTACAAAGTTTCAAACTTTAAAACGAACCTACAAACAAATAAAGGATCACAATAATAAATCAGGGAATTCCAGGAAAACGTGGGAATATCTTGATGTATGTTGTATATTATAAAATCTTGTGTATGCACAATGCTAGAAATTGCTTTGAAAATGAATAAATAACAAATTAACAAATCACGTTTGAACAATTCAACCAATTTCTAGCATCATAGGCACAAGGCTTTAGATTGTGTGTGATACTTATATTTTTATATAAATATACATATAGATATATATACTTACAGGCTATGGATGAACTATGTGGAACAAAACCGTGGATTGAACCAATATCAACTGCTTCATCTGATCAAAATAATCAACCTGCAGAATTATTAGGTCCTATAAAGAAACATAAAGGTATGTATATTTTTAATTAGTACGTCTATATCATAATTACTTAGTTTATGTTAAAAAAAATATAACTTAATTTTAAATTAAATTAATAAAATAATTATTTAATTTGTGTATTGATATACTTACAGATAAAATACATGCCACATCAAAAAATGTATTGTTGGAGTACAGAAAACTTCGTGCAGAAAAAAGAGACGCGCAACATAAAGAAAAAATGGACTTGTTAAAGGATATTAAAAACTTAATCCAAGACACAATACAAAAGGAATAACATTGCTCGAACTGAACGTTGCTTAAAAGACTGAAAGTTATTAAAAAAGTTCCTATATATAGTGCAATTTTTATAAGATATATGTATTCTAGTGTGCAAACGTTACGTTCTATTTCATTTTTTCTATACAAATTTTTATTTTTATTTATATTGAAATTGCATATACTTAGAAGACTTAGTGTATACAAAGCGTTTTTTCTTTTTAACTATCTGTGATTAGCCAAAGATCTGTTAAATGTTATTGTTTTATTAATTTAGTTTAAAAATAAGTTTTATTTAAGATTTTTCTCATGTAAGTTAAGTAACTAACTATAGCATAGCTATACCAATTTGAAGTATACATATGTTTACTTTTTTTGATCTGATAATCAATATTTAATATAAAATATTAATTTTGTTACTATTAAACGCACAGTGTGATAAAGATAACCGTTTTTAGTTAAGAAATACTTAAATATTATTAATAGCATAGGATTATAATAACTGTGAAAGTGTTCAACAATAATCAACACATTGTATTATTTTTTAATCAAAGTTTAATGCTAAAATAAAAAATGTCATACAATATAAGTGTTACACGTAATACATTTCTGAAACGTCTGTAACGAAATGTTTAACAAAAGTTCAACTTTTAATAAATAAAAGTAGTTGGAAAATGCAAATATTTATATTATCTCTCATTCAACATATATGTTAACGCATTTCTTTTTTCAACGCCTCTTTCTTTATCTAAAGCAGTAATTTCATTGTCATTTGCAATCTCTGGAATATTGTTTCTTTCAATAATTATGACATCATCTATAAGATCATTGTTTAAAATACAAATATTGTGCAGCACACAACAAGTAATGATATATTGTGGTATAAGATCTGTCCGTTTCATGTATAATTTATCTAAGAGACTACGAAAACGTCCTTTCAACAAACCAATGGCTCTTTCAATCATTACACGAGCCGAACTCAGGCGTGTATTATAATTTATTTGTGCTGCAGTCAAATGGCCATTGTTTCTGTACGGCACCAGTACATGTTTTTGCAGTGTATATGCAGCATCACCTATTAGATGACTATCGTGTGGAAAGTAGTTTTCTGTACACATAGATTGGATGCCACTTAGTCGAAATACGCGCATATCATGCACAGAACCAGGTTGTCCTGCGTAGCAATGAATAAACTTTAAGGTGGAATCACATATAATCTGCAATAAATATCTGTATTACAACACTTTTGAGCATTTATCAATCTTTCTCTTTCAAAGCTTAACCATAGAATTATAATTATTCATATTATTAATTACACTAATTATACGTTTTACTTACTTGTAATTGTATTGAATAGTAACCTTTCCGATTTATGTAGCTTTCTGCATGTTTCTTTGGTTTATGTATATGTATGTGTGTACCGTCTATGGCACCAATTACTTTAGGAAACTTGTGTTTATTTTGAACATCCATCCATGTATATTCTGCTTCTTCTACGTTTGGCCATTTAATAAATTTAGGTGCTAGAGAATAAATTGCTGCGCAGACTCTTCTGTTAGCACGCCAAGCAGTTGCTCGTCCAATGTCGAATCGGTCACAAACTGATCTGTTAAATACAGAATATATATGTACAGTATATAAACATAGTATTAATAGTAGTATAAATATAATATTTATTTCACATAAATATTTTTTTAAGTTATATACAACTAAATATGTATTCACTTATATACAAATATAAATATAAACATATATAAATAAATAAATATATATATATATATATATATATATATATATATATATATATATATATATATATATATATACAGGGTGTCTGGCAATAATCGCCCCACCGGTCATATACAGGTAGAGGAGATCAAATCGAGTAGAAAAGTCCTTTACCATTTTTTAATTTTCATAATAAGTACTGAGTAATTAACGAAAAAAGATCGGCGAATCCGCGCGAGTAAAGCGCGCGCGGTGAGAAGGACGTCCCACTGTTACGCGATCACTAGGACACAAGGCTCTAGCGTTACGCGCCGCTCGTATGTTGCCATTGTCATTTGTAGAGCGCTCCTCCCAACGCTTCATCGCGCGCCTAGTGATCGCATAGCAGTGGGATGTCCTTCTCGCTGCGCGCGCTTTACTTGCACGGATTCACCAATCTTTTTTCGTTAATTACTTAGTACTTATTACAAAAATCAAAAAATGGTAAAGGACTTTTCTACTCGATTTGACCTCCTCTACCTGTATATGACCGGTGGGGCAATTATTGCCAGACACCCTGTATATATATATATATAAATTAAAGAAATATGCAGAAAGCTACATAAATCGAAATTACCTATATGAGTCAGGTGTTGCCATTGTCCACAGTGCTACTAATAATTGTACGTCCGGAGATATTGTGCACCGTCCGTATCTATTAGACTGTTTTTCTAAATTGGGTTTTATTAAATTTAATACATATGTGAATACTGCACGCGACATCCTGTAATTAAAGGTTAATTAATTTTAAATAAAATAAAATTTTCTTTAAGTATTCAAATTCTTTAAAAATTCAAGATAGTAAGATTGCTCTCATACTTTGTATAATAAATATTTTTACTTTTAATGTATTATACATAAAGCTACACGATATATTTTATTTTCACTTATCTTACCGAAAGTGACTCTTAAATTCCATATCTGAATATTCATTCACTGTATTCATGTAATTTTTTACACGAGGTCGAATTTGAATTGGCAATGATGGCAATTTTTCTTCTTCTTCTTCGGAAAAACTATCGCTGCTGCTTTCATTCAAAATCTCTAATGCTATTAAGCATATTGACAACTTACGTTGTTTGTCCATCATGTCTATAACAATTATATTTATTATATTAATTATTAGGGTTATCATATGACCTTCATGAAATCACTTATAAAATACTAACTTTTTTCTATTTCTTATACAGGGTGTCCCAGACTTACCGAATAACCGGTTTAGGGTAGACTCCTGAGGTTGTTCTGAGACGAAAGTTCTTTTGGCAAAATGTCGAGGGTGTCGTAATTTCGGCGTTATGAAGGGTAAAAGTTTCCCAATCGATGCGCTGAATTTTCCCGCGCTCAGGGACATCGCACATCAAAAGAGCCCCGTGCATCGCGCAACGATTGACTCGATCGAGCGCATTCCTCGCGATTGTTCACGCATTCACTGTTCACTGTTTCACAGTACTCCACAGGAAAAGTGGAGTCAGATCCGCCGGAGACCTCGCCGGCCAGTGCACGGGCGCACTCCGCGTAAGATTTATCTATCCGCGTATCTCGCGTTTAACACGCGACGCGTTTTCGCGCACGTGTGTGGCGAGGCTATCGTCGCGTCACTTTTCGACACTTTCTTCGCGACATTGACATTCGTATGACCGACAAAAAAGGACAGACTGATCGCTCACCGAATTGCACAAAATCACGACACGCGCGCGGAACTGTCAAGCACTAGCGTGAAGCATCGTGCGCTCCCGCGATAGAAAATCGATATGAGCACTGCGAGGTATGACCTACCGCGCCTTACGTCAATACGGAGCAATCAATGTGCACTGGCCGGCGAGGTCTCCGGCGGATCTGACTCCATTTTTCTTGTGGAGTACTGTGAAACAGTGAACAGTGAATGCGTGAACAATCGCGAGAAACGCGCTCGATCGAAACAATCGTTGCGCGATGCACGGGGCTCCTTTGATGTGCGATGTCCCTGAGCGCGGGAAAATTCAGCGCATCGATTGGAGAACTTTTGCTCTTTATAACGCCGAAATTACGACACCCTCGACATTTTGCCAAAGGAACTTTCGTCTCAGAACAACGTCAGGAGTCTACCCTGAATCGGTTATTCGGTAAGTCTGGGACACCCTGTATATACTAAGTGAATATATACTAACATGATAAACAATACACGTTTTGATCATGTCAAACGTTAACTCTAAATAATTATCATTATTCGTTAATAATTGCGCGTTAACCTTATCTTAGATAATGACACTTGTTTTTATTCACAGTCCACTGCATACTGTTCCGAAATGTTACGGCATACTGTTACTGGCAGTACCAAAGTAATTTCGGAACGGCCGCGGCAGTGGACTATCATGACGTCATGTTGGTAGCACCGGCAGTAAAAAGGGAACACACCCCTAGGCTCTCCAAATCGTTGCCACAGTCGCATCGCGCATGCTCAATGTATTTCTTTCTGGCCAGAGATTCATTCAAATTGAAGTGATTTGCTCTTATCCTGTTTACCAGTGTTACGAAGTATCTTTCCATATTTATTTTATTAAACCACGGTTTGGTTTTTTTCCTATTGTAGAAGTTTTGGAAATAGAAACTTCCTTTATATTGGGCTTTTTTAATAATTGTATCTTGGGTCATGTTCCACGTCTCTTTCTTAAAGACAAATCTAAAGTTCCAAACCGGAATTTCAATTGTTTTATTTTCTTCTTCAGTTGTGGCTTCTTTCTCAGTAAATGCAAAGTAACAGTAACGTAAGTAACGCAGTAACATTAATGTTATAATTTCTCACTCAACAATATAATTGTTACGTACAAGACATGTTGTATTGCAGTTACATTGTTGAGTAGGAAATTATAACATTGACGTTATATTACTGTTAGCTTGTGTTTACTGGGTCAGCTAGCCGGTCTGCCCACTCGTTTCCTTCTATGCCTACATGACTTGGGATGCTCGGCAAGCCTCTTCATTTTGACATCTAATTATTATTGTAGATAAGGTTTTGATTAAAAGAAAGAAATTTTTCAACAAATATTTAAAACAATAGATTTTGATGGTAAAATTTAATGGATAAATCAAATAAATACTTATACTTTTACAAAATCATTAAATTAATGCAGTTGATATTATGTTACAGGATCATGCAGATCTTTGTGAATATTTTTGGAGAAAATACCATCACTGTCGAGGTTGAGGAATCCGATACAATAGAAATCGTGAAGGAAGAAATTTACTTTATAGTAGGTAAGAAAATGTTTAATATAAATATCTACTTTAATCTACTTTTGAGAAGAGAGAAAGAAAGAGAGAGTAGTTATATGTTACATATATAACTATATGTTAAACTTATAAATGAGGTTTGTTATTAGATTTGTTATTAGAATAAAAGAATAAAATTGCATAATCTAATTTTGCACATTTAAAATATATTTTACAAAAGTTTTATAATTTTTTATTATTTTTATGTAAAAGAAACATTAATTATCTCGAGTTTTATATTTTTTTAATTAAAAAAATGACTTATACTAGTCTAAATATCTATTGATAAAATCATGATAAAATCTATATACAGGGTGTTTCATACTGAACGCATTATATGATAATGGCACATTCATGAGATTTTGGGATGAAAATCCTAACATTGAAATGTCGAGGCTATAAATAGTTTTTAAATGGGAAGCATTTAAAGTTGATTAATCAAGTTGCTTCAAATTCGCGCGCTCAGGTATAGTATATCACATAGAAATGAGAATATCTTCAGATCAATTTGCAGATTGATCTAAAGATATCTTCATTACTATAGGATATGTCATGCCAGACCCTCGATGCGGGACAGTCTGTATAATAACCCACATAGCACGTAATGTTGCAGCAATATTGCAGCAATATTATTTTTCCATTGCAATATTACCATGAAATATAGCAGAAATATTGATTAAATATTATTGAGATGTCACAGCAATATTAAAATGTCCGCGAAGATTAATCGCAGTAATATTGTAGTCATATATCACAATTATATTACTGTAATATTAATGAATATTTCTGTAATATTTATGTGATATTAAATATAGCAAGGAATTAAATAATAAAATTATTTTAATACACAATAATACTTTATATATTAAAATATGTTACGTACAATGTTAGTACAAACTGAATGGCATATAATATATATATGGTTACAATAAGTTTTCCGTTTGTAAATTTTTTAATCTTCACTTTCATTTCCTGAAAGTGCAAGAATATCGTCGGTGTCTTTTGATTTTACATTTTCCTTTTCTATATTCTTGCTTTTTTCTTCCTTTATTCTAAAAATTTTATATATATATATTTATGTTTGTGCAATAAAATTTAATTTAATTATTGTAAGTGATATTTTAAAAAACTGTACTTACTTTTCTCGAGCCTGACGAGTAGGTGCATTAGCAAGCCAAAATCCTATTTTTTTAATGATGTAGTCCTCTGTTACATCAAATTTATGACGATAAACGGCACCTAAAATATTAAATTTCTATTATTATTTTCAATTATCTTTAACAATATAAACTTACGCAAACACAAAATAATAGTAACATAACATTATTGTTATAATTTCCCACTCAAAAATGTAACTGCAAGTAACATTGCCTTGTATGTAATAGTTACACTGTTGAGTGTTGAAAAATTATTACACAATAATGTTATGTTACTATTACTTTGTGTTTGCTGGGAATTTATTATAATTTTACAAAATTTACCCAAAACGCATTTACATAAAACTAAATTATAAAACGGTTTCTTTTTCTGTTTTCCAAGATAACTGTAACTACATGCTAGAGAGTTAGTAAAAATTTGCCTCATTATTTTGTTCACAACTTCGTCAACATTTTTTCCTCCTCGATAATATAATTTAGTCACCTGTAATAATTATTACAAATAAATAAATAATATATTATTTTATTTATAATAAGCAATATGTTTATGATAACATATGCAATATATATTTATGATAAAATAGTAAGTCGTTATCATTATTTAGTATGTATTCAATAAGCGTAAATAGAAATCAAATTTACATATTAATCATTTTCATTTTTCATTCATGAAAACATTCATTTTTTAAAAAGAAAGATACTGATTACTCTGCATAGAAAATTTAACACACATGCACAAGCATTATGAACAAATTAATTGCAATATATTTATTACTACAGAAAATATCAATTTATATATATATACCTTGCATTGCAGATGAATTGTCAGGAAAAGAAATTGTCTACTTTAAAAAGTGGATTATTTGTAATATATAATATATATTATTAATATATATATATTATTTGTTAAAGCAAAAGAGTTTATATCTAATTTTTTGTACTGTAGTAATATTTCTACTTATTTTATAAAATTTTTCAACATTTACTATTTCTTGATAGAATTATATATTATAATTATATGTAGTAATAATATTATTGTATAATAATATGTATATGTAATAATAATAATGTTGAATGCATTTTATTTTATTAATGTAATTAAAAAAATGATTTTGAAAGACTTTTAAACTAAACTTTTAAGTTTTAAAAAAATTGTTTAATAAGTTGTAAAATTGCAAAAATATGTGTACCACTTGATTATAAAATTCCTTATTTTTTAATTTTTCTTCGAAGTTTTTCAGTTGTTCTGCATCTTCAATTGGAAGTAAAGAAGCAATATTATCATCATCTTCACTCTTGTTATTAACTGTAGCATTATCTATATATCCTGATTTATCCAGACTATTGATAGATTTTAGTAGATCATTAATTTTTGTAAGAACAACATTTTCCTTCTTTATAGATAATTTTTGTAATTCTATAAATATTTGCAACATTAAAAACAATTAAATATTAAAAAACAATCTTTTAAACTTCCATTTTATGGCTTACCAATTAAATAATCTATTTTTTCATTAGTTGTTAAAAATGTATGATCTATATTTCTTGAAGTTTCTCTTATGCAACATGTTTTCTGAGAAGTATTCTTCTCTTGTACAATTGAGGTGTCAACATTATATTTTGTCAACATTGCGTTATCTATGAAAATAAAAAAAATTAATTATTGGGTTGGCAAGAAAGTCGTTTTTTCCTTTATTTAAATGAAAGGCGACAACAAAAACTTATTACGACATGACTTTCTTGCCAACCCAATATTTACATTAATATTTTAACAATTACCCAGATAACAAAATGTCTGCACAATGCTTTCACAGTGCGCGCGTGCGGATTGTTCGCCCTTCGACTAATGTGCTTTAAAAAGCTTTTAAATTTTACGCTCAATAGAGAACCAAAGATTATTACTTAATATTTTAATAATCTTATTAAGTTTGTTCTTTTTAGCTAAAATAGCTACACTAGTTCAAAGTTTATCTTTTTCTCTCCACATTGGAAATGAAAGGAGAAAGATAAACTCTGAACTGATGCAGCTAGTTTAGCTAAAAAGAACAGACTTATTATTAAGTGTACAAATAAGTTCTTGGTTTTTTTTAGATTATATTTATTAATATAAAAGAAATGGTACACTCAATTTTAATCGAAATAATATCCTTTTGAATTGATTACTTTTTGCCATCTCTCAGGTAAGGTGCCAATCTCTCGACGAAAAAATGCTTCGCCTTTTAAAGTAATCATTGATCCAATTTTTGACTTCTATTTCATTCCAAAAGCGGATATCCAAAAAGTCGTGCTCCATGGATTAAAAGAAGTAAAAATCCGAAGATGCGATGTCCGGAGAACAGATTAAATACAAAATAGATAAAGGAAAAAAAAACGCCGAAGTCTTCCCCATGATAATGAGAAGCTGCTGTTAAATAAGCATTTCTTGATGTTGAATGAAAAATCTTATTGCAGCCTATTCTTCGAACATCGCATCATTGGATTTTCACTTCTTCTGGTTTATGCATGATCTTTTGGATACGTGCTTCTGAAATAAAGCAGAAATCAAAAATTGAATCATTTTAAAAGTAATTGATTTGAAATCATTTCGATTAAAATTAGGTATACTATTTCTTTTATATTAATAAATTTATAAAAAAAGCTGCGAGATCTTGTTTATACACGTAATATTCACGCGTGAGAGGAATATAAACTCGCACAAATTATCTGGGCATTTATTTTCGTGAGAATATTTTCCTTCCTCATACATAATTTTTGTAGAAATATTTAAAAATTAAAAATTTTTAATTTCCATTATTTGTAAATCACTTTTATGCATGACTTACCAATTACGTCAACAATTTTTTCATTACTTGTGTGATCTACATCTATATCTGTAGAAGTATCTTTAATGGTGAATGTTTTCATAAAAGTATTTTTCTTTTGTACAATTGATGTATCATCATCATGTACAATTGATGTATCACCATCATGTTTTTCAATTGAATTATCTATAATAGAAACAAGAAAAGAAATTATGTTATATTCAAGCAAATAATATGTATATCACAAATTAATGGAGCGTTTAAGAAGTACATTGACTGAAGTATATTACTTGCTATGCAATTTGTAAATATATATATAATTACCATTTTCCATACTAATAAGTGGTAATTTGGATGTTGAAGGAAATTCTGGATATTGGATGTTGGAATTCATTGTTTTTTTCATACTACTTTTAATTCTGTTTGATCTTTTTCTTGGAGGATATTCTTCATTGTCAGAATCCTCACTTGATAACATACGACGTGCACGACGTTTTCTAGTCTTTTTTGCATTTTCTGAATCACTAATATCAGTCAGCTGTTCTGCTAAGGACACTTTTTTCATAGCATTATCATAATCAGCTGTAATAAAACAAGTATTTTTATCACTTATATAACATATATTATTAATTGAACATATAAAACCTATATTATTATTTTACATGCAGTTCCAAAAATTCTTATGACACTTAAAAATTCCCAATTTTCATCAGGTTCTTCTCTCCTAGAGATAGCTTTCAAAGTTTTTCTTTCATCAAATGGAGGCCATTTAGCTTTTTTCTTGTCTGTGCTTAACCAAATAGTTGGAATAGCAAATATTCCATCATTAAATTCAACGATTGAATACATGTTCTAATTTTATTTTCAACTATTGTGAAAAGAGAATCTGAAAAAAATGACAGAAATAAAGAGTTCATTAAAAATATACATATATTACTATATATATTATATATATATATATATATATATATATATATATATATATATATAGTAATATATGTGTATATATATATATATATATATATATATATATATATATATATATATATAAATATGGTTTCTTGGGAACTGAAGCACTAGAAAAATGAAAAATTATGCATTATTAAAAAAGATATTTATGCTTATTATAACCCCAATAGCGTGTTATTACAATTTAATCGAGAGTCAGTTAGTAATAATACAAGAGGCAACAAGTTTGGTAAAACACGGCAAAGATAAATATATGACCTAAAATAAACCGATATTTTAGGAAACTGAAATCATGAAATTTCTGAATGTATGTACACATATACATTATATAATTTATATCTGTACCTTTTTGGAACTCAGCACTAGATTAAGTATATAATTCATTAGTATCAAAGTTATTAAATCTTGACACTATCACATGAAAAACAATCTGCGCACATTACATTATGCACACTATGCATTCCGATCCGATATAAGGTTATCGCACACAAAATAACACAATTGCATATATATAACATAAGACTATCTCGACCAAGGAGCATCTAATGTAAAGGCGCTATAAAGACGCACTTACTTAAACATAACGTGCGCGTGTCTTTCACGTAATATCAGTGTCAGGATTTAATAAATAACTTGGCACCAATAAATTATATACTTAATCTAGTGCAGAATTTCAAAAAGGTACGAATATAAATTGTATATATATATATATATATATATATATACACACTAGACCAGTGCTCGGAATTAGTCTGAACATTTCAGCCGATTTCCGTGGTATACGCCTCCTTTCCTCTTCTTACCGCGCGCGCCGCAGCCGCTAGGGCCAGCGCCGCCGAGCGTTAGGAGCGACACTATCTGATTATGAGTGGGTTCTTCTCCCTATTTATTAAAATTTAAAAAAATGTATTAAAATTTATTAAAAATAAATTTTTTATTTTTAAATTTATTAAGTAGAAATATTTCAATAGATTTCTATGTCACCCATGAGGTACTAATACTGACACGTTTTTCAAAAAGTGGTTTTTATCTACATTATTGCATCAATTGTTCATTCTCATAAAAGGCCAAGAAAATCTAATTAAGAAAATCTCTTTTATATATATTTTTTTTTAAATTAAGAATTTATTTTTATCTTTAGTGGAATAGGTCTACGGGGGAAACCACTTAAAAAAAAACGCGTCAGCATTAGTATCTCATGGGTGACGTCAAAATCTATTGAAATATTTACACTTAATAAATTTAAAAATAAAAAATTTATTTTTAATAAATTTTAATACATTTTTTTAAATTTTAATAAATAGGGAGAAGAACCCACTCACAATCAGATAGTGTCGCTCCTAACGCTCGGCGGCGCTGGCCCTAGCGGCTGCGGCGCGCGCGGTAAGGAGAGGAAAAGAGGCGTATACCACGGAAATCGGCTGAAATGTTCAGACTAATTCCGAGCACTGCACTAGACATTCATCAACATGTCATCTAGTGAAGAAACAGATGGCGAAATTGTGTGGGCAGATTACACAGATAGACACAAACGTCGTTTAGCACATAAAAGAAGTTTAAATGAATTTACAAAAATATATAAAAAGGTTAAACGAAATAGAGTTTATAATATAGCAAATAATAATGACGGTCAAATAGACTTTTCTTATATCAAATATATTGATACATATATATTATATGATATATATAATATATATGTATCAATATATTTGATATTTTAATAACGTCTCAATAACATCACTCTAATTATATGTATTATTTATTATCTTGCAACAATATATTACAATATTACTGTAATATTTCAATGTTATTTATCAACATGTAATATATCAGTAATATTTCTGTAATATAGTACGATAATGCGTAATATTTCTGGTATATTGCAATATTATTGAAATATTTACGTAATATTTCGTGCTATGTGGGAATATATACATGTTTATTGAGGTTGATGTTAATTACTTTGAAATAACAAAAAACATTTTATTGTTTTAGGAATTCTTCCGCCTATACAAAGTTTGACTTATGGGTGTTATAAAGAAATGGAAGACCAAAGGACTTTGTCAGATTATAATATTCAAACAAAATGTACGTTCTTCTTGGATTTTGTTCACGGGGTATCAGAATACTCAAAGACGCAGCTGAGAAAGTCGGTTAAACAACCCAGAAAACATTTTGCGCGTAAATATCTAGCAAGTCGCGCACAAATATGGCTCATATTGCGCAAGCAAAACCCTATTCCAGTGCGTCGTCATAGCGGTAGCAAAACGCTAGCACACTGCGTTCAATCTCAATAAGCGGTATGCACGCAAAACGCTAGCACACTTTGCGCACGATCTCAATAAGCGATATGTACGCAAAACGCTAGCACACTTTTGCGCGCAATCTCAATAAGCGATACGTACGCCTGTTGCTTGCATATGATGCTGCAAAGTTTGCGCGATTTGAGAGTCATATGCACATGCGAGTTGAAAGCGATATGTACAGACGGCGTCATTATATAATGTGTCTTCCTATTTTATACAGTATACATTACGTTTATACGTAATCCGTAATATATATTAGTGTAATATATATTACGAATTATGTATAAACGTAACGTATACTGTATAAAATAGGAAGACACATTACATAATGACGCCGTCTATGCAGATGAAATTAAAGCAATATACTCTGAAATTACTATATAAATTTTAATATTATATATAGAAACGTTATACATCATGTATTTGTTTATATTGTATGTAAATATAATGTCTCTGTAAAAAAAGTAATATATAAACAATTGAAGACGATTATATATACCATATTATAATTATTAAATATATGTATACAAATTAGAACACATAATTTTAGTCATGCAATATTGTATATAATTATATCATTATCTACATTATAATCATTTGTAACAGTTTACCACTTTTCACAGTAGCATACATACAATAAGCAAACACATGTATACGTTCTTACATAATATTAAATTTTATATAGCAATTTAAGAATATATTTTATTACAAACGGATCTATTATATGGATCTATCATATGGATAGAAAGAGAATTCCGCAAAAAAAGAATTTTTTTTATAAAATAAAATAAAAAAATTATATATATATATCTAATTAAAAATAAGTAGGGACATATATGTATATATAAATTCTAGCGTTTTATTAATTAATTCTTTTTACAATATGAATTAATTCACTCTTCTTTATATGAAACTTTGCGTAAGTAATGTGATAAAATAAAAAACTGTTCAATATGCATGAGTTCACTCTTCTTTATATAAAACTTTGCGTAAGTGATATGATAAAATAAAAAATTGTTCAATATGCATGAGTTCACTCTTCTTTATATAAAACTTAAAATAAAAAACTGTCACATCTATTCATTGCTTTTTTTCATAATAATATGAATAGTTTATAGTAGATAAAATAAAAAGATTTTTTCAAACATATTTAAACTTTATAAACAAAAACTTTCAACTTATTAATTTACTTGATGAAGATCTTCTTCGCGCGATTCGTCTTGATCATTTTGATCTCTTGAGTGCATACGCTGTTGATGTCGGTGTCTTTGTTTAGCTGAGCGTAAGGCTTCCGATACGTAATATTTAAACTCAGCCGTTGTTAATTTTGAATGTACAGAAGTAGCATCTAAAATAAAAATACTTATTTTAAATAACTAGCAGATATTTAAAATAATTATCTGTGATTTAATTACAAATTTATTATAGATTTATATAAAATTTATTTTGAAATATACATTCATATATAGGGTATCTCGAAATTCAACTACAATAAGTTTGTAATATAAACATTCTTAAAAAATTAAGCAATAAAAATATATATTTGCGGTTATTTAGTGTAAGAAATAATTTTTATAATGTAAGAATTTGAAGTCAGAATTTTTTTTTAAAGTAAGAATTTAAAGTCAATTATAGGCTATACATTTAGAAAGTTGCTTATCCGTGAATCACATATATGCGATACCAATATTATTGCACATGCAGCTTACGAATAAGCGACCGTCTGAATATGACCTACAATGGGCCAACTTTAAGGCCTTATATCTAAATAAGCATTATATTAAAAATTCTAAATATTTTTATTACTTCATTTTTCGAGATCTTTACTGCAGTAATTTTATTTTTTATGCTTGAATTAAGATAATTTTATATGAGTATTATTGCAAATTTATTGTCGTTGAATATATATAAAATATAATTCTTGTTGTAGACATACCATATAAAGCATTAATTATTCGTTGATCCGATAACTTTTCCTTTATAGAGCGGTTATTATTGTCTTTGCCTGTCCATGTGAATGATAGGGCTACATTTGTAGTAAAAATCTCTTTAAACGCCAAATGTATTATTTCTTTTGCATTTCGTCCTCCAATGGATGCAAGGTATTCTACCTATTATAGATAATATGCATTAACATAACATATAACATATTACATAATAAAATATTGATTCATTAAAAAGATAAGATCAAAAAATTATTACTATTTCGGTATATATTGTGTCGTCTGACCGATTAAACTTTAATACTGCTTCAACAGTGTGAAACGGGATTATGTTTGGTTTCACAGGTCTTCTATTTATTTTTTCTATATGTAAGCATTGATTCCTCGTTCTATTAACAAAAAAATTATAAACAAAGTGTTAAATATTCGATAATTTTCTAATAAAAAATGTTTCTAAAATTCCTTACATTTTAAATAACAAGAAAAAAGTTGTATTAAGTAAATCTTGAAATTTATTAATGCAACAGATGGTTTTTATGTCTTATATAAAAATTTCAAAAAATGAGATAAAAATTACATTATAGAGATTAGGAATTACTGGAAAAAATAGAGAAAAAGTTTCATAAACACAAGTCTATTATTAACATGCAAAAAAGACAGATAAGCTATTTTAAAATTGTAAAAGAATTGTTTCATTACCTGAATTCTGTCATTACGTTTCTCACACATTCCATCACTTGCATTTTAATTTCATTGATAATATTAGTATTTTCCTGCAGAGTATTTTGATGATACGTTATGGTGGGATTAGGATGTTCGTGATTAGAAGTGAGTGTATAATTAGGTTGTGTGTTATAAGTAACATTATTATGAGGTACTGGAGCTGACAGCAAAGTCAATGATGGAGTCTCGGAATCACGTGACAGTGAGGATGAATAAGATTGAGGTGAAGATGATGTATAAGATTCAGGACTTATTACTGAAGACGATTCAATTGTATTTTCAAGATGTGCCATCTTCTGATTACGTGTTGATTCTCTATTATGATGTGGTGTATAATGAACCATATTATTTGTCATCGGAATTAATGGTGGAATATGAGATGCCGATGATACTGGCAAACATTCATATGATGAAAGATGTTTAGTCGCATTTTGACAAGGTATTTCTATATTTCCGATAGGACACTCTGTATTATTATTCATTTCATAATCATATTTTTTATTACGTATTTGTTCAGTATCAATCATTGAAGTTAATGGAAAAGATAAAATCTGAGATTCTGAGAATGTTTGAGAATTTGTAAATGATGGATGTTTAATTGTTGAAGAACATGAAGGCTTAGATATCGTACAAAATGAAGATTGAGATACGATAGATGAATTTGTTACAGATGTCACTGGAAATTGATCGTGAGATATCGGAGTTGTATTGGCAAAAGGTCGAGAATTTAATGCCAATTGAGATGCAATAATTGGTTGAGAACCATGTATAGATGAATCATCTATATGTGACGGCAAGTGAATTGATTTGTCAGTTGAGAGTAACGTTATGGATGCAGAATGACATTTGGATGCACTGTTAATTGCTTTCTGTTTAGCCAATTCTTCATTCTCATATTGTGATAAATTCTTTCGAATATTTCTGATCTCATCTGTAACAGAAGTCTTGTTTTGCTCTTTATATCGTTTAGCTGATTCCCCTTCATTGTCAGAAGATTCGGTAGTTTCATAACGCAAAGGTTTTTTTATATTTTTTCTCTTAGGTCGTCTATTCATATTGACTTTATATCTGCAAAATTAAAATATTTAATTGTTACATAAACTTTGGCAAGAATAATTTTATCATAAAGTAGCAATAAAAAACATGATTATATATAGTAAGTTATAAAGAAGATAATGCACAATATTAACAGTCGGGAAATATAAGCTGATATCGCAATGATAATGAAATATTTTTATGTAAAGAGATAAGTCTATATATAAATTTATATATATTAATATATACAAAAGAAAATGATAGTTATATATATTAGGTGTAGTAAAAAGTAATCCATTATTTTTCTAATAGATGGCTATAGTAATCCGTATCTCGCGTTGTATAAGTGCGATCGGGTCACGCTTTATGGCGTTAGAAAGATAAGATTTCGAACTAAAAAAACTTCTGAAACAGTTTTGTGATTGCTTGACTCAGCATTGTTTGAGCGCACGTCAAGGATGGACACCAGCAAAGAGAAAATACGTCATATTCTACAGTTTTTCTTTGATAAAGGTGAAAACGCAAGCCAGGCGGCTAAAAATGTGAATAATGTTTATGGTCCTGATACTGTAACAGCCAATTACGCGCAATTTTGGTTTCGTCGATTCCGTTTCGGTAATTTTGATGTCAAAGATGCACCACGCCCTGGAAGGCCAATTGTCGAAAATGTTGATAAAATAATGAAAATCGTCGAGTCCGACCGTCATGTAAGCACTGTTTCGATTGCCCAGAAGCTAAACATTGCACAAAAAACCGTTTGGAACCACTTAAATAAGGCTGGATTCCAAAAGAAGCTCGATGTATGGGTGCCTCACGAATTAACGCAAAAAAACCTCATGGACCGAATTTCCATCTGCGAATTGCTGCTGAATCGCAACAAAATCGACAGTTTCTGAAGCGGATGGTTACTGGTGATGAAAAGTGGATCACTTACGACAATGTCAAGCGAAAACGGTCGTGGTCGAATCGCAGTGAGCCGGCGCAAAAGGTGGCCAAGCCAGGATTGACGGCCAGGAAGGCTTTGCTGTGTGTTTGGTGGGATTGGCAAGGAATCATCTACTATGAGCTGCTCCCCTACGGCCAAACTCTTAATTCGGATCTGTACTGTCAACAATTGGACCGTCTAAAGGAAGCAATCGCCCTGAAGCGGCCAGCTTTGGCCAATAGAAGAGGAATTGTGTTCCATCAGGACAACGCCAGGCCACACACATCGATAGTGACTCGCCAAAAGCTCCGGGAGCTTGGTTGGGAGGTTCTTATGCATCCACCTTATAGTCCGGACCTGGCGCCAAGTGATTACTACCTGTTCCTGTCTATGGCGAATAATTTTGCTGGTGAAAAATTTGCCTCAAGAGAAGCTTGTGAAAATCGACTGTCCCAGTTTTTTACCAGTAGGGACGAGGGTTTCTATGAGAGAGGCATTATGAAATTACCTTCAAAATGGCAACAAGTTATCGAACAAAACGGTGCATATTTGACCTAAATCGGATCATTCTAACTATGCTAAATAAAGCCTTCAATTTAATGCAAAAATAATGGATTACTTTTTACTACACCTAATATATAAATCTATATATTATGTTATCCAAAATATAATATATACATGTAAAATAATAAATCAATCTATGTTCAAGCCATGAAAGCACTTAATACTTCCTTCCGGTCATATTTGACGCATGTATAATATTTTGAATACAGATGTTTTATGTTTGTTTAGTTTCATCAAACTTTAAGAAATACAAAATACATGGAATAATTGAAACAAATATATTTACAAACAAATTTAGAATGACAGGTTCGTAAGATCAAAGTCACAAATGTAAATAATCGAGGCAAATACGAGCCGAACACGGATGGTAATGCGTTGAGCTTTGTAGAAAATTAATTTTTCTACGAAGCTAAATGCTGTGCACAAGGTACAAATTTTCTTGGTACATCACCAAGCATTATAATGTAAATGTTCTCCATTCGAGATACAATTTAAATATATTTACTATTTTTAATATTAAACATATTATGTTCTTACTTATATTGTAATTGACTATGTCTCAATTTAAATTTTGCCGATAAGTGGATGTCTCAGGAAATTCTGGATTCCAAAAACCTGTACAAAAATTTAATTTATCATATATATGTATTATGTATAATATATAAAGTATATATGGAAATACACAAAACTTATACCTTCTGGTGTATTTGCTGGTCTCTCGTATCTGTGTCGGTGACGCGAGACTTGATTTCTCCGTTTCTGCAACTTTTCTCCCATCAATGACAAATTCTTGTAATACTGAAAATAAAACAAGATTAGAAATTAATTTTTTTTTTTTTGTAAAAAAATGTGCTTTATGCAATTATATGTATGTATATTATTTGTTAACTGTCTATTACCTGTTTGCATTCCCAGCAATCCCAGCCATCTATTTTTGCTCTGTCAGCTTTGCATCGCATATTAAGCTGCTCTGGAATGTTTTTCTTTCTTCTTTTCCTGCAAATAATTTTTTATGTATCAGATGGACAAAGAAAATTACATTAACTTGTATTAAAAAATATTTACCTATTTTTCTTCAGTAATATTTCCACAGGTGGTTTATTTTCCGTATCACATAAATTGATGTCATTTATGTCATTGATGTCATTCCTCTTTAATTTCTCTTTTAAACGTCTAGCTCTATTAGATCTACTCTCTGTAGGACTGAGCTCTACTACATCATCTTCGACAGTTTCATTGGTGCTTGAAGCATTACTTTTCGAAGTAACAAATACTTTTTCTAGAGAAATATCACTAATGGAATTCTCTTCTGTTTTTGGCAATATGCTAGTTGGTTTATTTGGCAATGATATCTTCTTTTCGTTGCACTTTGCTGATTGAAACACAAGTCGAGATTGCTTCATCAGATTTTTGCCATATATTCTAGGGCATCCATGGAATAATATTGATGGACTTTTTGGTGGACTGGTAATTTTCTTGTCAGAATCGATGAAACTCGTATTCAATGTATCTAATCCCAAAAAGGGTCTATCAGCTTTTATAGAAATATCATGTTTTTTATCATTGCTCTTCTTTTTCATGTGCTTCTTCATAGTAAAGTTATTGGTTCGTCATCGCTGATTTAATAAAAAATACATTAAAGAATAAAGAATTATAATTTATAGTAACGTATGAGTGCAGTGTAAGAGTAGCAACAAAGTGTAAAGATACAATTTTGCTTATCTTTTTACATTCGTTACCTACGGGCACATCCACTTCACTGTCAGTTAATTTTAATGTCAAGTCTGAGTCTGACTCAAACTTATCAATGTTATATATATCGAGCGCGGATATATCGTGAATCCAGCACTGTACGTATATATTAGTGGGGTTATCTGTTAAGAAGCATTTTCGGACATATGTTTATTAAACAATTTTAACTCTAAATAACTTCAATAACACGCCCTTAAGCTATGAACCTCGAGTCATGGGACACTCTGTACATAAAATTAACAATTTTTACAGTAACAAATATTATGAAGTCGTTATATATTCCTATTTTACAATAAAATGTAAAAAGAAAAATAATTTTTATGTAATTTTTATTGTAAACGTACCATGTATAATAAATGAATCCCCACACATTGAGAAGCATATTCATAATTAAAAAATTATTAAATTCTAAAGAAGACCGCCTTTCATGTGAATAATAAAGATGTATGAAATATATACAAAAAAGGACAAAAATAATCTTTTTCATAAGTCAAAATTAAAAATAGTGTAAAAACAAAACATTAAATAATTGAAAAATCTATTATCAAAAATTTATAGCAGCTACTACATACTTATATGTGTCAGTGCCTTCATTACTGCTACTATTATCACTTTTATCAGTTTCAAAAAATGGCATTCTGTAACATTTTGTTACAACATTTGTTAAAGGAACAATTTCATTATTAAGTAATTTTGAACATACGAAAAATTCAACTTTGTCAGATAAAATGCCAACATCATAAAAATGTTTAACGTATTTAAATTTTTTTACAATAAAATAATATTGTTCATCCGCTACAAGAATATTTTGAATCAAACAAATTGATGAACATTTCAAAAGACAACAGTTATTGTTAAGACGAAGACTAAAAATCATGTTATTGTATTCTAATTTTTTATATTGCTTACAAAGAAGGAATATTTCATCTTGAATTAATGGACCAGATTCATGTGATTGTGATACTCGAATGTGATTATTCATTGTCAACTTTTCATAGTGTATTGGTTGTCCATGATATTCGCTCATTCTTCGAATAAACTGCTGCAAAGGAAGATGTGGCTTCCTGATATACTTTCTGATAAATGGAATTTTATTTTCAAATGGAAAAGTAGAAATGGTGTCTAAGGGTCCAAATCTTTTGACATCTTCTGTTAAATGTAACAAGCCATGAATGTTGTAAGATATAAAATCCTTGCCGTAAATATTCTCAGATAATAAAACAAATTTTTTTAATGCAATATCAGAGAAATGCAATAATTTTTGTGAATATGTTGAAGATATTAATATACGTATTGATGTATGAAGCAACAAAAAATGCAAATAAACATCTTCTTGCAATATTCCACTTAGTACAACAGGACTTGTATATAGTAAGAATTGTCGGAATTCTGTGGCTTTATAATCTCTCCAATCTTTCAAAGATCTTGAAAGATTGGTGATCGAGAAAATTCTACTGGACAATATTTCCATATACTTTCCAATCTTGAAGATATCAAGTCAATATGTCTAGCAGATAATTTTGCGGATTTTGTAAAATTTCCAATCAACCATGCTTTACAAAGTCTTCTTACCACGCCTAGACACACTAAATGCATGTAATCAAATGGCACTTGAGATACCATATTTAATGGAATTTGTAACAGAGGACTAACTGTCTCATTACTATGATGATTATTATATTTCCATTGTGCGTATTCATTATCTGTACGAGGCTCATGAGTTGTACCAAGGAAAGACATTGTTCCATTTAAATAAAGACCTGAAACTTTACATTTAGAACAAGGATATTTGGCATTGTGAGCTTTATGATTTAAAATAAATGCTCTAGCAGGAGCATCGGCTATAAAACTCCTATAAATAATAGGTATTAATTTATTTCGATAAACAATACCTCTAGCATTAGAAATTTTTTTTATTTCTTCAATAAAATATTTAAAAAATATATTTGGATTATTAGGTTTTTTATAACCTTTGTATATTCCAACTATTCCAGGACTATTATCAGTTATATTGTAAATTCGAAATTGAATAGGCCAAATTTGAATTTTTCCATTACGATGTAATTGTGCTCCATCAGTACTAATATCTATCTCTAAGGAAAGTGGAATTGCATGAGAATGCATGTTAGATAATTTTGCAATAATAGATACTTCGAAGCCAATATGAACATATTCTCCATCTTCAAGTTTTACAATTTCTCCAGTGTTAGAAGGAGTCTTTAAAAGAGTGCGTATGTCCTTAGGTAAATATGAAAAACAAGAATGAGAAATTAATACTTTCAATATTGCATTTCCCTGAACATGAGTGAAATTATTTTGAACAAAACAAGAAACTAATTGTTTGTGGAAATTATCAATTATTTCAATATTGTTGTCGTCAGAATAATCACATTCTTCATCAGTATAATTATGGTTAATCCATACATCCTCATCAGAATCTATTTCAGAAAATTCCGCATTAATTTCTTCATTTTGAAACTGAAATAATTCATTATTCGAAGAATTTACATCTAAACATAGAGATTCATTGCACATTCCATCTTTTGTATTCACTTGAAACAGATAATTATCTACTGATCTTGTATTGTATGTTTTCTCATGTATTGTTGTGTTATGCACATTTTCCTTAATTGCTTTCTTTATTCGCTGTTGTTGACGAACAGAAAGGCTATTAAATGGCTTCTGAGATGGACAATCATAAACCGGCTTCATTGTGGAATAATCTAGGCTGTAATTTATAAAAATAATGTAGTTTATAAAATTTTTAAAAATTTATAACTGTAAAATTCTGTAAAGATTTCAAATATATTGCATTGCAGATTACATTAAGGCAGGAATCAGTTTAAAGAAGAACTACAGCTTCTATTGAGAATTAAAAGAAAATATTAAAATAATAAAAGTCAGAACTAAAAAACGTCGATAAATTCGGATTATCATTATGTATAACTTAATTGCATCATCTGTTCTTTTTATGAAAATAATAGAAAACAAAACAATACAATATAAAGAATACAGAAAATACAAGAAAATAATTGCAAATTTTACTGAACATATATAGTTATATTTTTCCATCTTAAATTTTATATGTTACAATATAAAAGAAAATAATATGACATATTTTATAATTTTAATGTATATACTTCTTTCAAAAACATATATATATATATATATATATATATACATACATATAACTTTATTAAAATTACAATCCCAGACAGTACAAATGTCTAAAATACGTTTAAAAACTTGTAGACATACATCTTGTAAATGTTTTTAAGACATTTGTACTGTCTGGGATAGGAATCTGTTTCTTTATACAGAGTTACATGTATATATTTTTCTACAAATCATATTTTTTTATATTATGACAAAAAAATGTAATAAAAATGATAGTTTTTAAAATGTAGATAATATGCATATAAAAATATATTTATTTTTAAACTGACTTTTCTGACTTTTCACATAAAGTTGAAAATATATAGGTTAGAACACTTCAAAATATACTACGCTACAGATATAGAATATATTTTGAAAATATATGATGTTTTTATCGATACGAGTTACTTACGAGAAGAGTGAATGAGGGCTGCAGTAGAATGTGTTGAGCAGAGCAATGTTTTTCACTTAAATTAATACAGTCAGTCACGTATATCACATAACCGCAGTTACTATCGCTACTCGCTATTCCTTTGTTAGAATGCTTCCTGTGCGCTGCGCGGGACAAGTCGTTTGAGCACAACGACTGCAAGCAACTTACGAGCAAATATGGTATCCATTTGCATGTGATTTGCTGGTGTATAACGGACAATACATGAGCTTAATAAATTTGCGGGCAAAACTCACGCAAACCGCGTACAAAGTTTATATGCATAAGACGCGCAAACTTTGCGCGCAAGAAATGTTATCTGGGAATATATAATGTATAACTAGAAATGTATAATCATCTGGTTGTAATTGCTGGATTCACACTGGAAAGAAAGATTGTTTTATATAAAACAAATTCTCCTATTGGATATCGGACGTCGTACGTCGGAAATCGGACCCAGTGTGAATGCAGCAAATGCGGCCTTTGTAATCATGGGGGTTTCAGAAAGGTTATAGGTAGCTATTGAGGTGGGTTTTTTAGCTGGTAGGCGGCCTGGTTGACCATCTGGGTATATGAGATATCTGGGAGTTGAATCGTTTTCAGAGGGGAAGATCCGGAATGCCACCCGCATGGGATCTCCGGATCGAAACTTTTGAGAAGGTAAAGATTCTCAGATTTGATTATGCCTGGATATAATTCCAGGTTGAATCCAGCACTTCCTCTTGGTACGGGCTAGGAGGGGTCTTTGGAAGATTTTTTCCATCTCCGAAAAAAAAAAAAAAAAAAAAAATTGTATAATAAAAAATATATGTAATTACTATGTCTTTAATCTTACTAGCCACTCTTTGCAAGTTTTATATAATCATGACTGAAACTTAAATGCGAGATAAATTGCGCAACGCGCGTCGCATAGCGGTAAACGAACGAACTAGCAATTACCGAATATTGCTTTTGTAATGTTTTTGGAATGTTGCTGTCACATTCTCACGAAATATTACAATTACATGTTCCAATAATGTCTCAACAATATTACATTGCAACTTGAAAAATTGTAACATTGCTGCAATGTAATTGCAATGTTCTGTGCTGTATGGGATGTTAAAATTTAAAATTTGAAATTGATTAAATATTTGATTAAATAAATGTAAAAATAATTTTATATACATTATATAATGAATATATACATATATATAATGTATATAAAATTATTTTTACATTTATTTAATCAAATATTTAATCGATGATAATTAAATTTTAAAGTAACATCTACGTAAAAAATGTTAGCATTTATTTTCTATAATATTGTTGCGCCTGCAGAACGAGATATCACACGCGTCAACGGAACTCGCGGAAAATAAGTAAAACAACACAACACTTTATAAGAGAAAACACTTTAATTATAAACACTCAACATTCAACAAATAATAAACGGAAATATAATTCAATATATCAGAGCTGTCATAAACGTCCGTTCGAGCAGACAGCTACCGAAGATCTGACATATGACAGCTTGTTTACAAACTGTCATAGAGACCCTTTAAACCGCTAATCGATATCGTCTTGACAACAGAAATAAGAAAGATTCTTGTTATTTACAAATGCCATATGGCTTCAACTTATAGTGACCGATCGATATTATCGATCGGTCCGTCAGCTGTAACACACAGCATCAGCGGCGAAAAGCACAGGCGCAACACTGCCCCCCTTCTTCAAGATTGTCGTCCCGACAATTTTTCTTGAAATCAATCCAGGAAAGTTAATTGTTGTCTTCAAACTTCTAGTGTCGACTCCAGGGCATTTTAACGACTTCCTGCTCTACCTTGTGCTGCTGCATCAAGTTACCGAGCGCCGCTATTTTGATCCCAATCGAACACCTTTGAACTTGAAAACCGTCGACTCCAGGGTACCCTCTTGGTTTCTTGCTCTACCTTGTGCTGTTGCAACAAGTTACCGAGCACCAATCCAGGTCCCAATCGATTAACTTCCTCTCGCCGTCTTTAATTCCTATGCCGCCGCTCTTCACAATTCTTCGGATAAGAGAGGGGTATCTGCCGTGGACCCATCGCCCTAAGAAGGACTTCTCAAGTCTCTGCCTCAGCATTTGCTCTTTGGCCCACGGGAAAACCACGGTCAAAAACCGTGGGCGAAGCAGTCCTTGTTGAAAATGTTTGAAGAATGTCCGGAAAAATTTCTTGAAAACGAGTAAGAAATCCATCTCTCCAGATTTATTCTTCCAAAGAAATTTCTTTCCTTAAAATACATAAAAACTTAAAACAGATAAATTGTTCTTTAAAAATAAATCTTTACATTAATCGTTACAATCATACAATTATTTAATCAGTTTTCAATTTTTTTTATAATTCTGTTATAAATTAACTCAAAGTTTGTCTCGGAATATACGGAGCTAATCTATCTGAATGAATAATCTTCTTCTTGTGTTTTTTTTATTTTTGAATACAAAAGACAAAATTACTTAATTTTTTTATAATTCTATACGGACCCTCCCAATAACTTTGCAATTTGGGTGTTCTACCTTTAACCCTACGAGGATTATAAAACCAAACCTCATGTCCCTCCTCAAAACAGATTTGACGAGCCTTCTGATCGTACCTAGCCTTAGAACGCAACGATTGAGTTTCTATTCGTTGTCGAGCTTCAATGTGAATATTATTTAAGTTTTCTCTAAGTTTTTGTAAATAAACATCAACCGTTATGTCATTATTTTGATTTGGAGGACTTCCTCTTAATAAATCTAAAGGCAATCTTAAATCCTGAGCAAAATATAATTCTGCTGGGGAAACTCCAGTAGTTTCATGTTTTGAAGATTGATACGCCAATAAATACAAATAGATCCACTTATCCCAATCTTTTTGGTTTTCTGAAATATATTTAGCTAAATAATTTAATATTGTTTGATGATGGCGTTCTACTTGTCCATCTGACTGAGGATGCAGAGGAGTTGTCCTAGTCTTTTTTATGCCAACTAAATTTATCATTTCTAGAAAAATTCTAGATTTGAAACTTCTCTTTTGATCTGTGTGTATCTCTAGAGGAACACCATGACGAGAAACTACTTGATTCACAAATGCTTCGGCAACAGTTTTGGCTCTAATGTTTTTTAATGGAATAACCTCTACCCATTTTGTAAAACAATCAATAATTACCAAAAGATAACGATTTCCTTCTGAAGAACAAGGAAGAGGACCAAGTATATCCATTTGCACTCTTTCAAATGGAGTTCCTACATTATAAATCTGCATGGGTGATTTTTCTTTTTCAGATGGTCCTTTTTTTGCAACACAAATTTTGCAGGAGCGAATCCAATTTTCTACATCATTCTTACATGTGGCCCAATAAAATCGTTTTCGTATTCTTTCTAATGTTTTATTTATTCCAAAATGTCCACTTATCGCAGAATCATGAGCCAATTCTAATATTTGTTTAATATCCTTTCTAAAAACAATAATTTGGAAAACTACAGATTTTAAATTTGGAGTTTCCCATTTTTTAAATAACACTCCGTCTTTTAATACTAATGCATCCCAATATGATAAATAAATCTTTGCAGAAGGATCAAACATAGCTAATTCTTGTTGGAGAGGACGTTCTCCTAATTTCTTTCTTTGTATGAAAATAGAAATAATGGGATCTTTTTCTTGTTTCTTTTGCCAATCTTCTAAATTTTCCTCATGAAAAATTATCCGAGCAATAAAATTTTCTTTTATTTCTACTTTAGAACAATACGTACAATCTGATTCTGAACAAGGTCGTCTTGATAAGCCATCAGCATTTTGATGTAGCCGTCCTTTTCGATGAATTATCTCAAATTCATATTGTTGTAATCGTTCCAACCAACGAGCCAGCTGTCCTTCTAATTCTTTGAAAGACATTAACCATCGTAATGAAACATGATCTGTTCGAATTATATATTTTCTACCATAAAGGTAATGATGAAAAGATTTTATTGAGGCTACAATGGCTAATAATTCTCGGCGTGTAACACAATAATTTCTTTTTGGTTTGCTTAAAACTCGGCTAAAATAAGCAATAACTTTCTCATTACCATCTTGAATTTGAGATAGAACTGCTCCTATCCCATGATTTGAAGCGTCAGTATCCAAGATAAACTCTCCTAACTCGTTTGGAAAGGATAAAATCGGTGTTGAAACCATTGTTACGTCCTGATCAGACTACACGATTCTTTTCTTTTCATTAAATACCAGACCTAGTAAACGCGGAACCAACAAAACTCTTAAGAAATATTATAACGCCAGAGCTGTTTTTCTCATGAGACACCAGGAGCTCGAATCTTCTCACGGAGAAAAATAGCATGGATATTTCAAAATACCTTGGCCGCTCAGCGTGCCTATCGTCGCCAGAAAAACCGTAAAAGTCAAAACTTCGCGGTAGCTGGAGTCCTTAACCGACTCCAGACGGTTAGAGTAAGAGATAAAAAGAAAAACTGGCACCAACTAGTCATATTCTTGGATTCCACCTACGGGAACTCTAGCTAGTAGATAGGGTTTTACCGAGTAACGATCGGGGAATGACCGCAGTCGCATGCCGAGAAGGCGCGACACCTGATACGGCGCACGTGTTTAGTAGGTCTGGGAAACCGAGATGCATTAGTCGCACTCTCCACGCGACACCAAGGGCACGTGACAGTCGTAAACTGTCAAATTTATTAGATCAGTGACCCAAGGTTTTGCGAACTTATATACTGATTCTTAACCACCCAATCCGAAAGCCGAGAATCGGGGCAAGCACTTCTATAGACCACCCATCATTCCATCGTATGGTCTAAAGACTACGCCCACCCAGATCTTAAGACACTGAGATGCACCCCACTTATACTAATTAACACCAACCGGGTTACGCCACCTCAAAAACCTACCCCCATCATATATGGACCCGAAACGACGCTATTCCTTATTCGTTAGGGCCTCTTTCTTCCTATCTTATTTCAAGTAACCTAATCATCTAAACCCAATCCTATTAGCTAAAAATGACGCCATCCTCCCCCACATTAAAAATTTTCTCGCAAGACTAATTCCTATTCGATCCCCGCTCCAAAAACCTAAGATTTTCCAAAGGGATCTACCCCAAAGAAAAAGTATAAAAACCCGTGTTCTGGTGGCTCCGGACACAATCACACACAGTTTTTAAGCAGTTTTGCGCAGTTATTCCGTTTAGCTCAAACAGTTTTTCGAGTAGTTCGGGGGCGCGAATCAAAGAGTAAAACCAGTTGATACTTTGTCGCGACCATCTCGTGGTGCATCTCAAGTAGAGGGCCCATCATCCTGACGACACCATCCCGCAGCAGGGTGCCCACACGTTTACAAAAAAGGGGTCCGACGCTCCTATATATAACACCTTCCCTCAACGGGGCGCCTGCTCAGAACCACCGAACATAGTCAACCCGATCCGAAACTATCCTGCAACGAGTAAGTCAGTTTATTTCTCTTTATTTTATTATTTCTTCTGTCCTCCCTCCGGAAAAATGAAACACTCACACACACACACACATACACACTATTGTAAAAAATACACAAATAAAATTATCAACACCTGCAATTAAGAATTAAGTTTTGTATCGTAATTATAAATTTAATCGAATTAAAATGTTGTCTTTAGTAAATTAAACTTTGTTCTTTTTCATTTGACCACACCCTCCTCGTTCGTCACCCCCTCACACCTTCCCTCTCAAATTGCGCACAAAGGTTCCGCCCCGGGTAATAGGGATTCAATTCCTTGACCCAAAAAGGGAACCACGAGCGGTTGACTTGTTGACGGAGTAAAAACAACTCTTCCAGTCGCTGACCCGTCGCAAGTCCTAAACGTGCCGCTCGGCTCGTGCGGTCAAGCCCGTTTACGTCGATCGCCGAGCCCAACGAAAAAATTCTACATCTATCAGGACGTAACACCATTTTCTGTTTTAGTTTCTCAAAGGCTTCCTGACATGTTTCAGTCCATTCAAATTTGATTTGATTCTCAGTAAGTGAAAATAATGGTTTGGCTATTAACGAGAATCCTTCCACAAATTTTCTATAATAGGAGCAAAATCCAAGGAAACTTTGTACCTGTTTCTTGATCCTAGGAACCGGCCAAGTTTCTACAGCAGAAATCTTTTCAGGATCCGTAGAAATTCCATTTTCAGAAACAACATGGCCTAAATATTTCACCTGTCTTTTTAAAAGAGAACATTTTTTTTTATTTATCTTTAGATTTACTGAACGAAATCGAAGAAAAACTGATCTCAGATTAGCCATCATTTCTTCAAAAGTTTTACTAAATACAATAATGTCATCTAAATAAACTAAACAAATCTTAGATAAGAATTCTTGAAGAATTTTCTCCATTAATCGTTCAAAAGTCGCTGGGGCATTGCAAAGACCGAATGGCATGACTGTGAACTGCCAAAGACCATTTCCTATGGAAAACGCCGTTTTTTCCCTATCCACAGAACGAACCTTAATTTGCCAATATCCACTCTTTAAATCTAAAGAAGAAAACCACAAATTCCCAGACAATTGATCTAAAATATCCTCAATTCGAGGTAATGGAAAAGAATCTTTAATTGTGACATCATTTAATTTTCTATAATCTACACAAAATCTAAGGGAACCATCCTTTTTCTTCACAATCACCACCGGAGAAATCCAAGGACTTTTAGACTTCAACAACACCTTGCGATTTCATGTCAAGAATAATTTGTTCAACATCCTTTCTCAAATGAATAGGAATTCGTCGAGGGACCTGCTTAATAGGTTTAGAATCCTTTAATTCAATTTCATGTTCCACAACATTACAATTTCCTGCAATAATTTCTTCAGAAAATATATCCTGGAATTCATTCAAGAATTCGGCAAAAACATTTTTTTGGTTTGAATCCAACTCCTTTGAATCTTCTTCAAAAAGTTTTTTTAATTTCTCTGGAACTTTGTTTGAAAAATTAATCCGCGAACAAGAGAATTCCACTTTAGAGAAAGTATCTCTAAAATAAGGTTCGAAAATCTTTTCCAGATTTATTTTTTTAAGAAAATCTCCTCCTAAAATGCAATCATCTGAAATTTCAGCCACTATCATAGGAATTTTCAAAGAAAATTTTCCTAATTTGATTTCTACTTCTGAGCGAGTACACAATTACTCGAAAAACACGTGTTTCTTTTTTCGAGTAATTTTCACGCATCAAGTGATTAGTAGTGATCATTAAATAAATTCCTCGTTTTATCGATGAAGTGAGTAAACAGAGTATGTGAATGTGTTGTGTTTTAAAACGTGAAACGTGAACCATAAGAAAGTGGAAAAACTTTTACTCGATATGGATCTGTCTCATCGCGGGAGAAAGAGAGAGAGAGAAAGAGAGAAAGAGAGATGCGTATACGTATTTGTGTATCGTAAGTGTTAGCTGATTGTAGCAGGCGCCTCACGTAACACTCGCGTGTAACGGTGAGTTGCAACGCCCCTGCTTGTTTCTTGTACTCGACTCACGATACGCTAACTATTTTCTTTTATAACTTGAAAATTAAGCTGTGCACAAACTTTTGCCAAAGGAAAAGTTGTCTCAGAATACGCTCAGAAATATGCCCCTTTAAGGACATACGGTTATTTTGAATCACCCTGTATATAGTATAATATATGTAAAACACAGATGTCTATACTAGTACTAGATCGCTAACTTTAGGACGGTATTCATAGTCCGTTCTTATATTCAAAATCGTCTTAAGCACGGACTTATATTCGCTCTCTTCGTCACACATAGATTGTGTCTGACGAAGAGAGCGAATATAAGTTTGTACTTAAGACGATCTTGAATATAAGAACGGACTATGAATACCGGCCTTAGGCCGGCGTCACATAGAACCCGTAATCCGTAATCCGCACCGAAAGTCCGCAAAAGTTACTAGGGATTGCGTCCGTAACGTTACGTGTGTTTTATCTCCTTGTGTCCCATGGAGCCGTAATTCCATGAAATTTCCTAGTAATTTCTGTAATTTCTAGTAAAAGTTACTAAAAGTTACTAGTTATTACTAGTAATGCTTTTTTTAATTTTATTTATTTAACTAAATTTGACGATTTAATTAAAATTTTTGTTAAAATTATAATATATTCTGTAGTTTTCTTATGAATAAAATACAAATAAACAATTATAATCTGTTAAATAAAAAATAGTAATACCGTTACGTGTGTATTTACGGCTCTATGGGACACAAGGAGAAAAAACACACGTAACGTTACGGACGCAATCCCTAGTAACTTTTGCGGACTTCCGGTGCGGATTACGGATTACGGGTTCTATGTGACGCCGGCCTAACAGTATTACTATTTTTTATTTAACAGATTATAATTGTTTATTTGTATTTTATTCATAAGAAAACTACAGAATATATTATAATTTTAACAAAAATTTTAATTAAATCGTCAAATTTAGTTAAATAAATAAAATTAAAAAAAGCATTACTAGTAATAACTAGTAACTTTTAGTAACTTTTACGGAAATTTCATGGAATTACGGCTCCATGGGACACAAGGAGATAAAACACACGTAACGTTACGGACGCAATCCCTAGTAACTTTTGCGGACTTTCGGTGCGGATTACGGATTACGGGTTCTATGTGACGCCGGCCTTAGGCTTTGACGTATGGAAAAACTGAGGCTGGCAGGATTTCCGGTTTCGGCCATGACACCCTACAACAAAATGGCCGCTCAACAACTGCTCAACAACTGCTCAACAACTGCTCAACAACTGCTCGGCATCTTTCAAGAATTTTTACAATATTATCAATTTGTATCACCACGCCGGGTATCACATGTGCATACGCACGTACAGATATAAGGCCATCACACACAAAATGACATAATTGCATATGCATAGCATAAGACCGTCTCGACCAATGAACATGCTATGTAAATCAATATGGCACCTTTATGCTAGATGTTCATTGGTCGAGACGGTCTTATGCTATGCATATGCAGTTATGTCATTTTGTGTGTGAGGGCCTATACACATTACACCATAGATATCGGAAAATAGAGATGGAGCGTGAGTCTGCGGGAGGGAAGCCTCTTCGGGGAGGGCGACGAGGTAAACTGTGAGCACTTTTTATTGGCTGTTTTTCTACGCATGCGTACAATACATAAACCAGAATAAAACCGAGTGAAGAGGTTATTTACAAAGGTTATTTGAGTAAATAAACAACGAAGAAAATACATTAGCGGAAAAAGTAAAACAACAAGTGTATTATTTAAAAACAAGTGCATTATTTAAAAAAAAGCAGTTTATTTCAATATTTACCGGATGTTTATTAAATATTTAAACATAATTGTGTGTAAAACAGGTAAGTCCAAAATTAGTGTCTATAAAGTGTCTGTGAGACCTTCTCTGATTATATTTTTATATGTAATACAGAAAGTACTTAGCATCAATTGTAGGATGTCTTTAATGTGTGTGTGTGTATTTATAAATTATATATCGCAGATTAATAGCCATATACAATGGTACGCTGCTTAGTTCCATCGTGCAAGAACACATCAGAAATAAGAGGCTGGAAAAAGAGAATTGATACTGGCGAAATGAGAAAAAAAGTATCATTTCATAGGTAAGATATTGTAATCCAAGATTATATACAAGATATATATACAAATACATCATTTAGTGATATAGTTTCAAGCTACGACAAACAGAAATTGAACTTTGAAGGGACATATTCATATACAGTCAGTTAAATAAGAGCGTGCCAAACCTTATTCACAATCGGTAAAAAATATTATTCTAAATCTTATGTAAATTGATAGAGCAAACCTTTGTCCTTGGCGCATTTTAAAAAAAGATTTAGTTATTGTTGATCTTTTGTAAGAAAAACACGCTAAGCGCCATGAGTGCCAAATACGCAAAGCGCTACGAGGCTGTGTTTTTGTGCATTCACCCAAAAGGTCCAAAATGTCGCAATCAGCGGCTGCTAAATATATTAAAAAGTCAAGAACATTTGTGAAGAAGTGGATTCTGCGATATAAAGCCACAAAAAATGTGGATGATTTACCGGAACGTGGCTCAAAAGGCAAAGTGGACAAAAAAGGTGATAAAATGATCGTTGATCTGTTTTCGCGGAATCCTGGCTTAACACTGCGTCAAGGACAAGCAAAATTGAAGCAAAAAGGTTTATATATATCGTATGTAACTATTCGAACTCATCTCCGTGCTCATGACATGAAATGGCGCAGCACAATAAAGAAACCTTTGTTAAGTGAAAAACATGTGAAAAAGCGACTCGCTTGGGCGCACGAAAACATCGACCGAGATTTCAGTAACATAATTTTTACTGACGAATGTTCTATATGAGCACGTAGTAGCTTCAAACAAACTTGGTCAACCTCCACCAATAGATATGTCGAGCGAACCGTTAAACACGGAATAAAAGTGCATCTTTGGGGTTGCTTCTCAAAACAAGGATTCGGCGCTTTGCATCTGTTTACCGACAATCTGAATGCCAAGAAAATGCTGGGAATTTACGAAAAGGCTTTGTTACCGTCTGCCGAACGTTGGTTTATTAATAAAAATGAGGACTGGATTCTGCAGGAGGACAACGATCCAAAACATCGAAGCAAGCTCTGTACCGAATGGAAGGAGCAATCTGGCATCGTTACATTGGATTGGCCGTCGCAGTCGCCCGATGCCAATCCAATCGAAAATGTGTGGGCATATATTAAGTACAGACTTCGAGGAAAACGCACATATACCGCAAAGCAGCTATCTCGCAACATTCGTCAAATTTGGAAGGCCTTGCCGCTACAGTACGCCATCAATTTAGTCGAAAGTATGCCTCGAAGATGCCAGGCGATTATCGACGCCGGTGGTGACTGGACGCATTATTGAGAGAATTGCGTTGTAGTCCTCATCAAGATAAATGTATATATGTTTAAAAATTTTTTTAAATACATTTTTTTTATAAATTAACCCTGGTACGCTCTTACTTAACAGACTGTATGTATGTATATTCCAGGGACTCGGACCAAAATCAAATTTCGGTTCGGTTACGGTTACGGTCCGAGGTTATATCCAATTTTCGGTTTCGGTTTCGGTTCTGGTTCTTTTATCGATAACGGTGACCGTAACCGTTTGGATTTCGGTCTTTTTTAGATATGGTTACGGTTTACAAGTGTATAATTAACTATTGTAAAATTTATAATGTACAATATAAAACAGATAATACAATACAAAAAGATAATAAGTCGCATATTAAAAAATTTATATTAATTAAATAAAAATATTTATTAAAGAAAAAATGATTTACATCATCATCATGAATCATGGGAGGTTCCGGATCTTGGATTTTCTTTTTTCTTTTTTGCTGCCGCTTCATCCACTTGCATCATCGCCAATACTCGTTTCGAATTTGTTAGTTTTCTATATAATAACATATTAATATTACGTAAATTATCATAATACAAGCAAAGAAATAAAAAAGTAATCTTCCGTGGATACTATGTAATATCCCTATTTATCTAGAACTTAGAATTAAACACCTATAATCTTAAAAATTTAATTAAGATTTTTATACTTTTTCAGTGCTACAAAAGAGCGGAAAAATTGATAATTTTTATATTTTTAAGACTTTTTAGTTTTACTCTTATAAAGATTCCATTTTTTAAAATATATTTTATGTCCAAAAATTTGAGAAAAAATTTCTGTTTGAAATTAGTTAAACACGCAGTTGCGTGTCTACGGAGCGTTAAAAATATGAATATAAGATTACAAACGTACGTGTCATCTTTGTTGATAAAAATTCGATTAGCTCTGACCAATAGTTGATCCTCCAGAATTGCTTCGTTGATATTCGTTCTTAGAGGAGAAAGCACGAATTTTAAGCTTGAGAACAACCGTTCGACGCTCACTTGCGTGGCTGGTACTGCCAAAACAATCATCGCTAATTTATACAATTCTGGTTGAGTTATACTGTTTTCTTTCCAAAATTCTAAGATATTAGTTTTTCTTGAGATTCTCTTTTGTTCTTGGTTGTAGTTTTTTAGTAAAACTTCAATCCGTTGCAAAGAAAAATGTCCTTGTAATTGAACAGACGACGATGAACGTGAAATACCAGAATGGTGTATCTCTTTTAATTTGAGGAAGTTTTCGAAATCGTCACTCGTTGACTCTGAGCTACTTGATGGGCATTCTTGTGAATCAGAGTTTGACGTAATAAAGTTTTCTTGCAGGGACATAATCTTTACCCAAAGATGTTTTAAATGAGTTTTTGCTTTTTCTATCTGTATCTCCTCTAATAAAATTTTAAATCTTGGATCCAGAAAGAGAGCAGATAATAGCACATTATTTTCCAGCAGGTGCTTTTCCCGAGATATCATGAATTCGAAAATAAGTATTGCGAAAGGTGTATTCATTTTTTTCATCGTTAATTTTGTCTCTAACCAATTGCTGAAGAAGTCGCTAAGAGTCAGTTGTTCGGCTTGGAGTTTTTCTGTGCACGTTTTAATTGGCTGTAGAGTTTGGCACACCTCTTCAATTTTAACCCATTCTGCATCAGTTAATGTTTCGAACTTTTCGAATTTTGTTACAGCCAGTTCTGTACAATAATCCTTTAATAATAATAATCTTTCGAGCATATCAACTGTCGAGGACCAACGTGTTGGGCAGTCAATTATCGGCTTCTTCAAATTTTGTTTTTTAAGCATGTATAAAAAAGTTTGCGTTCTCAGTTTCTTTACGAGCCTTCGAGCCTTCTGTATCAAGGATGAAATACCTTTATCTGCATTTTTGAAGACATCATCTACGACTAGTTGCAAGGTGTGTGCTGCACATCTCACTCCTATAAAATCGTTAATTATTAAACCGTAATATGCTGTAAGCATAATATTTTATTTAATTAACTAAATATTTATTACTAATATTTTTTAAATACTTTTAATGCTTGTAAAACAATAATTCAAATAAATATTTAAAACTTTGTTAAAATACTAGCTAATTAATGTTAAAACGCTGCACCTGTTAATATGTTACTTGAAAAATTAGACCCTAGGGTACTGTTTTCAATATCTTGTAATATATTTTCGATATGATTCTCTGTTTTATTTTTTTCATTCTCTTCTGTAAGTTCATCCAGATCTAGCAGGTCTAAGTCGATGTCATCATTAATATTAACGCATTTATTTTCTTCCACGAGAAACGCTTCATTAGAATCACTACAGTCTGAAGACAGTATCTTTATAGCTTTCAACATATTTGCACCGTTATCTGTGGTGATGGTGTATACTTGGTCCATATGTATGTTATAACGATTACATATATTTCTTATAATTGTAGTTAAATATGCTCCTGCAAATTATAATTACATTATAAATTAAATAATTATTAATGTTTCTCTCAGCAAAATATGCAGCACAGTAGTTATATTATGGGGGTTCTAACCCAGGGGCAATGAGGGGGGTGCGGGTGAAGAGGGGAAGAGGGGTATCAGATAACAGTGGAGGGGGTAATGACGTCATCGTTTTGGAGGAGAGGGGGTAATTTAGGAGTGGTGGGGGGTATCAGATAACAATAATTCCTGGAAGTGGGGGATTTCCGGGATTCCCGGAAGAGATAAGATAAGGATTGTTAATACAAACATGAGTCGTCGAGAGATAAGGATTCCTGGAAGAGATAGGGATTCCGAGAACTGTTTAGATCCTTTGGTTTTTCTCTGCACATCAAAGTGGAGCGCCATGTTGTCGGAATGTATCATTGTTAAAGGATTCCGAGAACTGTTTAGATCCTTTGGTTTTTCTCTGCGCATCAAAGTGGAGCGCCATGTTGTCGGAATGCATCATCGCAATGTTTATAGTATGCAGGTTCGTGCAGGTTTACGGATTGCATCATTGCTGTATTTTAAAACAAAAGCCCATAGCAACAGGCAGCCACGTCAGCATTTTCGGCGCCATGTTGTCAGATTTCAATTTTGTATACAACAAGCGGGTATATAAAGCGAGTGAAAAAGAATAGGAACCATCAGTCGTTCGAAATCATTGAGAAAATTACTAGTTCGCTGTGACGTTTACTAGCAACGATGTTTTGCACCATGTCAACCGTGAAGTAAGTTGTTTCTTTAGCTACATCTTTAAACTTAATTGTTATACTTTTAAACTCACAATTTATTTTTTTTTTCATAGAAAACAAAAAAGTAATATGTCAAAGATGGAAAAAGAATCATCTAGGATCTTGGTTAGAAGATACCCGTTGACAAAAACCAGTTACAAATATCTCGACATCGGAATCAACGTCTCAACGTCGAGCCGTGTGGAAATCGCTCTCGGTGACAACCATGGTAAGGAGCTACGTCTATCATACGACGTATGGAAAGAACTCATGAATCAACGGGACATCATCACCAGCTTCTTTAAGAACGATGTGGACGAAGCACCGTCTCAGACCGTTGGACACTGCACGTTAAGTTTTGGAAAAATAAACAACCTAAAAGTAATGCGCCTGGCAACATCAGCGTTATGTTTAATCATGTCAAACCGAACCGTGTGTAACATGTTTGCACTTGAATATTGCGTAGACTGTATCAATCATTCGTTGAACAACATCACCGGTACGGTTGATGTCAAGTTCGCACACTTTTCAGAAATCGCGAGGAATGCGAAGGACCCCGATCACGTGGCGATTCGCAAAAGCGATTTATTCGATAAGAATAATATAATTGATTGTGAACTGGTGACTCAGGTCTTTGCGGAGTTGTAACAATACATATTAATAAATATTATTTCAACTGTAATTAAAATTTTTTATTATTTTTTCGTGTCATCTTATCCGCTATACCGACTTATCCTACAACGCGCGCATCAAAGTAGAGCGCCTGTTTAAATTGCGTCATCATGTTTGGAAGAAAGGGGGTAAATTCGGAGTGGTGGGGATATCATATTACAATAATTCTCGGAAGAGAAAAAATAAGGATTGTTTATACAAATTGTAGGCAGCGCCATGTTGTCAGAATGCATCATCGTTATGCTTATAGTTAGTGCCGTGTGCAACAAACGGGTATATAAAGCGAGTGAGAAAAAAAACGACTAATCACAGTTGTTCAAAATGGAGAAGGAGCGCGATCTTACCGTACGAGCAGCAAATATCAAAACGACGGGAGAGTTCCTTCCATGAGACTACGAGTGCAACGAGTACCTCGATTCTCTCAAGGAACAATGTCGCAAGAGGCAACGCACCGGAGTAGTCAACTCTCTGGTGGCGCAAATTGCGCGTCTGGAGGGTGTGAGGGACGCCCTGCACGAGCGTTTCGTGCCCGTCGGTGCCGGATACGGTGGATACGAGAAAAAGGGCTACACGTGGAAGGAGATCGAGACGGCGTTTAGGAACCGTGTGCTGACGGGTGTGGTTGTCAATCAAAACTATATAGATCCACACGAGTTTTTGAAAAACGTGAGAAATATGGTTATCGAGCGGATCCAGGGCGTCATGGTGGAACACAACAGCGTCAAGATTAACACCGCGTTCAACGGGGAATTCGTCGCGGGCGACAAGACTGCCGTGAAGACCATCGCCACCAAAAATTGCGAGTTGTTTCCCACATCCGATCTCAACGAGTGGTACACGCGGCACGTGGAGGATGATATTCTGGCGGCTCTGAAGGAGTTTCAGGAACGCGATAGCGGATGGGCGTTGTCGCGTATCCTGAATCTCACCGTCAATGTGAACAAGTTCAATCCTCTGCACGCGGGATGCCACATCGAGTTATCGCGGAAAATTATGCTAAAAAGAGCGGTGGTCAACGTGCAATCGACGGACAATGCGTGTTTCGCGTGGGCAGTCGTCGCCGCTCTATATCCAGCGGAAAAACATCCGGAAAGAACGATAGAATACCCACATTACTCGACGGTGCTGAATCTGTGCGACATCGAGTTCCCCGTGACGCTGTCACAAATATCAAAGTTCGAGAAACTAAACGCCATCTCCGTCAACGTCTTTACCACCCAAGACTCCAAAATCGTCCCTCTGCGGCTCGCCGACGACAAAAAGGAGAAGCACGTCAACCTGCTATACGTGCGTAAAAACAACGATGCACACTTTGCGTGCATAAAGAACCTGCCACGGTTGGTGAGCTCACAACTGAGCATGCACAAATGTAAAAAGTACATTTGCGATCGGTAAGTAAAAAAAAAAGATGCGTATAAAATAAATCAATATTTTTTATTCATAGTTTTAATCAAATAAATTATTACAGGTGTCTACACTACTTTTATACACGGGAGAAGTTGTCAGTCCACAGCGTCGACTGCGGGAAAATGAACGATTGCGCCGTCGTTCTCCCCAGCGAGGACGACAAGTGGCTGACGTTCCGGAATTACAATCGGAAGGAGCGGGTTCCGTTTGTAGTGTACGCCGATCTCGAATGTACGCTCGAGAAAAAGGAGGATCAGGACGGTACTACTTACGCCTACCAACATCACAGAGCCTTTAGCGTAGGATATTATGTAAGTTGCGCTTACGATAATTCGCTCTCTAGTTATAAGTCATATCGCGGTGAGGATTGCACAGCGTGGTTCGTCAACGAACTGCACGATTTGACGCACCGCGTGAAAGCGATCCGCACCACCGTCGTCCCCATGGCGGATCTTACGCGGGAGGAATCGGATGAATTCCGTAGCGCCGTAACGTGTCACGTGTGCGAGAAACCCTTAACAGCGGACGACACGCGGGTGCGCGATCATTGTCATCTGACCGGGCGTTACCGCGGTGCCGCGCACTCGTCGTGCAATCTAAATTACATAGACTCCGACGTTATCCCGGTGATATTTCACAATTTATCCGGTTACGACGCGCATTTCATTATTAAAGACGTTGCCAATGCTTTCGAAGGCAACGTCGAATTGTTACCGCTGACGAAAGAGCGTTACATTTCATTTACAAAAAATGTTAAAGATACCATGGATCAAAAATCAAAATTGTGTATAAAATTACGGTTTATTGATTCGTTTAAATTTCTCAGTATGAGTCTCGACAAATTGGCATCTTATTTAACTGTGGATGAATTAAAAATTTCACGATCGGAATTCAAACATTTATCCGCGGAAAATTTCAATCTGCTTACTCGGAAAGGCGTGTTTCCCTACGAGTACGTCGACAGCGTCGACAAGCTCCGGGACACAAGCCTGCCATCGCGCGAATCGTTTTACAGCTCGCTCACCGGAGAAACGGTATCCGAGAGCGATTACGCGCACGCGACAAACGCCTGGCAAACTTTTTCGATCGAAGATCTAGGCCAATACAGCGATTTGTATTTGAAAACAGACGTTCTTTTGTTGGCGGATATTTTCGAAAATTTTCGAAACATGTCTATAAAGAGTTACGGTTTAGATCCCGCTCATTATTACACTCTACCGGGATACACGTGGGACGCTATGTTGAAGTACACGCGTGTAAAATTCGAGTTGCTCACGGACATCGATATGGTACTGTTTGTCGAGCGCGGTATACGCGGTGGTCTCAGCCAATGCTCCAACCGATACGCCGCCGCCAACAACAAATACATGCCATCCTACGACCCATCGGAACCGTCATCGTACCTAATGTACTATGATGTAAATAATTTGTACGGGTGGGCGATGTGTCAACCGTTGCCCTACGCCAAATTTCGATGGGTCGATGACGTCGCGAGCTTTGACGTAATGTCCGTTGCATCCGATTCGGCTACCGGTTACGTGCTGGAAGTCGATCTCGAGTATCCGGTGAATCTTCACGACGCGCACGCCGACCTGCCGTTCTGCCCGACGTGCGATAAGCCGCCCGGCAAGCGGGAGCTCAAGTTACTCGCAACGCTGTACGATAAGCAGCGTTATGTCATCCACTATCGTAATCTGCAACAATGCGTGCGACATGGTCTGCGAATTGCAAAGATTCACCGCGTACTGCAATTCGCGCAATCTCCGTGGCTCCGCGGATACATAGAACTGAATACACAGTTTCGGACACGGGCGAAAAATGATTTCGAAAAAAATTTGTACAAATTGATGAACAACGCCGTTTTCGGCAAAACCATGGAGAATGTGCGAAATCATACGGATGTCCGGCTCGTTACACAGTAGGATGGTCGGTACGGAGCGGAGGCTATGATCGCGAAACCGAATTTCCACAGCCGAAGCATGTTCTCGGAGGATCTGATCGCCGTAGAGTTGCGAAAACTCGAAGTGAAATTCGACAAGCCGATCTACGTGGGTATGTGCATCCTCGACATATCCAAGACCTGCTTGTACGAGTTTCACTACGAGTACATGGCGCCTCTCTACCGCGACAATTGCAAAATTATGTACACCGATACCGACAGTCTGATATACTTTCTGCACTGCGAGGACGCGTATCGGGATATGAAACGTGATATATCCAAATTCGACACGAGCGACTACTCCGAGGACAACGCTTACGGTATGCCGCGCGCCAACAAGAAAGTACCCGGTCTGATGAAAGACGAGAATAACGGCGCGATCATGACGGAATTTGTCGGACTGAGAGCGAAGATGTACGCGTTGAGAGTTACCGGCCAAAAAGACACCAAAAAGATTAAAGGTGTAAAAAAGAGTGTAGTCGCTAGAACGATAACGTTCGACGACTACACTCGGTGCCTCAACGTCGAAATCGAGCTGACGCGGCGTCAATCGTGCATCCGCTCAAAGATGCACGAGGTGTACACCGTGTCGGAGTCGAAGCTCGCGCTCAGTCCGTACGACGATAAGCGTCGTATCCGGTTCCACCGACACTCTACCATGGGGACATCGCGAGATACATTTGTAAATAATGCTTAGTAATATACATAGTGTTTAATTTATATAGTTTAATATTTTATGTATTATTAGTTTTTTTTTAAATGTATATATTGTAACATATTGTAGTAGTAATAAAGAACACCATTGTATATATGTATAATAGTTTATTATAATACAATGTAAAATATACACAGTTTATTACAATACATCGTCTTTATTTATCCAAGAGTTGTGCGAATTGTCGAATCCCAACCACTTTACAAACACCTTGTCGTCCTTTCGACGCAACACCTTCTCCACGAGATAAACGTCGGGTTGAGCGGTCTTGAGCAATTCGTGCTCGTAAAAGCCTCCCGCGACCGGATCTCCGCGATAATCTTTAATCAGATACGTCACAGTTGATGCAATATAAAGCATCTTCGTTTGCAACAGATAAACCTTCCAAGAAACTTATAGGAAGGATGTTTACCGCAACGTTTGCTCCTTAGAGTTAGTCATTAAAAAGACATGGACCGCGGCACACTGGTGATCGCGGTTGACCGCGAATCCGATGTGCGACAAGTTAAACGTTTCCGGTTTTGGGAGGAAAGCATACCGTTCAAAGTGGAGGAATTGACGGAGGCCAATGTAGCCCTATGGCGGGCTAGTGTGGGGAAGATCTCGCGGCAGGAGCGAGTGGAAAAATGGCTCCAACAAGTGTCCAACATTCAACCCGACAGCCCGCTAAGTCCATAGGAGACTCCACCACCGGTAAGTATTGTTTAATTTTCTATAAATTTTAAGCGGTGCGCATGCGTTGTCATGCTTTTATCATCTATAAATTTTGTGTAACTCCATTCTATTTGTTACAGGAAACGCTGGCTGTCCGCCATCATATATGGACTGAAAATGTTTTTTTATTTTTTTACTAATAATATTTTATGTAATCAAATTTTATAAATATTTAAATTATATTTTTTATATTATATTTTAAATTATGTTTTTTTATTATCCCAACTTCTCGTATATATATTTCCTATGCCTCGTTTTATCCACTACAGACCTACTGCGTGACAAAGGCGCGTGTCAAGTTACTGCTTGAGATAGGAGAAGGAAAGAAATAAGTGGACAATAAGAATGAGAATATTAAAAGTTTATAATATTAATAATAATTTATTCTTCTAACAATATATATATATATATATATATATATATATATATATATATATATAGTAATAAGACATGTCTTCTATATGCTAACATCACACAGGAATAAAAATATGTAAATTTAAGCGTAATTAATATAAAACATAAAATAATAATTATAATATAATAATTAAAGCATCTGCTCAAAGATGCACGAGGTGTACACCGTGTCGGAGTCGAAGCTCGCGCTCAGTCCGTACGACGACAAGCGGCACGTCGTATCCGGTTCCACCGACACTCTACCATGGGGACATCGCGAGATACATTTGTAAATAATGCTTAGTAATATACATAGTGTTTAATTTTCATAGTTTAATATTTTATGTATTATTAGTTTTTTTTTTTTTTTAATGTATATATTGTAACATATTGTAGTAGTAATAAAGAACACCATTGTATATATGTATAATAGTTTATTATAATACAATGTATAATATACACAGTTTATTACAATACATCGTCTTTATTTATCCAAGAGTTGTGCGAATTGTCGAATCCCAACCACTTTACAAACACCTTGTCGTCCTTTCGACGCAACACCTTCTCCACGAGATAAACGTCGGGTTGAGCGGTCTTGAGCAATTCGTGCTCGTAAAAGCCTCCCGCGACCGGATCTCCGCGGTAATCTTTAATCAGATACGTCACAGGATTGGTACGTTGCACCGCAGCGATCTTAAACACCTCCGTCGACCAATTCGGCGTGTATCCTTTCTCGAATATAGTTTTGAATTTGCTCACGCGCACCGGATCACCCACCCTGAATTTCGCCGGCGCGGCAATTTTTATTCTACTGTACACGGTGCTCAAGAGTTCCTTTGCGATCTCGGGAGTGACATCGATCGGGCGCATACCGATCGTACGATGTTTACGACCGTTGTATTCCGAGACCAATCGCGGTAAATCGTCGATCCACTTGTACGATCCCGCGAGCGTGAAAAACTTCCACATTTCGTTCTTCAACGTGCGATTCAATCGTTCCACCACCGAAGCCTTCATGACCGAGTATGTCGAATAATGATTGATGCCGTGTTTCTTGACAAGATTTTGGAAATCTCTGTTGTAAAATTCTTTTCCACGGTCGGTCTGCAAATTTTTCGGAATTCTCTCCCTAAATATCGCGGAAAATGCTTTGGACGTTTCGATTCCACCTTTGGTCTTTAAGGGCACGGCCCACGCGTACTTGCTCAACACATCGATAACGGTTAGAATATAGTTGTAACCGCCGTTGGATCGCAAGTACGGTCTCATCTCGACAATGTCAGCCTGCCACAAATCATCGTATCCTTTCACGACGACTGGCCGACGCGTAAAGTTTCTTCTCGCCGGTGCGTGGAGCTCGTCCACGAGCGATCTCCTCTCCAGGCTCATTGCGATTCGTTTTGCTTCTTCTTCATCGCCTCATCGTAGTATTTGATGAAATTTTTTCTCACAGTTCTACGAAGATTGTGAATCTCTCGCTCGACAAGACTCTTCGTCTCTCGCTCGCGATCGACGAGTTTTCCATCGAGTAGCGCCACACTCTCGTCGAGGAGACCTCTCAGATCGTGAATCTGGCGTTCCAACGTCACGTATCTGGTCTCGATGTAATTGTCGTGGTCTCTCTTCCAGGTCCGCTCGGTATTCTCCGAATCTTCGAGTCGTGAAAGTACTTCTCGCTTAAAATTTTCATAGAGCATACAATCTCGATTCGCACGATCGCTCATAAGCTGGAAGTGATGATCCAGATGCAGCTTGTTGACGGCGTCGGTGTCCGCTTCAGGATCGGCGAGATGTCTGATTACGCGTGACTTGGCGTTGAAAACTCCACCATCCTTGCAGAGACAATTCTCGCGCACGTAATTTTTCGAGACTCCACCGCTCTGTCTCGTCACCTTGGCGCTTCCTCCTCCTAGCTGTAGTCCGAATTTGTTGATAGACATTCCCGTAGCATCGCACGAGCAATACTGGCTACAGCGATGACAACGACGATCAATTTATAATCAGACCGGCTTCGCGCAGTTCCTCGATAATCGAGAGAAACTCGTTGTCGTGCGCGTTGTTTCCCGCCTGACGGGAGGCGTCCAGCAATCGAAGGCGATCCACCAATTCGTTCGGATCATCCCAGTGCACGTAATCGACCGCGTTGTCGGTCACAGTCATGGTCTGTGGTACGTTACACTTGGGTAACGTGCGACCCGCACCTCTCTTGTCGAGATGTGCGACACCTCCACCTTTCTTAGATATCAGAGGTGTGATGATATGTTTGTATTTGTATTCTTTGTTTCCCAAAACAGGTAAATGCGCGTTATGACCGCGTCTGTGAGCGTTAGTAGCTAGTAGTATGCTCTTGTACTTTTGTTTGTCAGTCTCCGTACACAGCGTATCGTCGGGAAGTCTTTTGAATATTAATTCAAACATGCCGGGCGTGCCAGCGTATTTCACACCGTCCACGATCACATTGTCGTCTCTATCAATGTCGAAGACCTTGTCTCCGAGAAACGTTCCCGCATCGTTGAAGTATACGCCGTACACGTTGTCGATCCCTCTCTTCTTGTCACCGCTCAAGAGCTCCCCGATGTACTCTTGGCCCAGCGGGCCCATTTGACCGTACAGCGCTTCCCGACCATCGGACGTTTGCATCGTCTGTCTCACGGATGTCGCGAAAGACGAGTCCGTAGTTTCGAACACGTTTTCGATCGGTAAATTTATCGGCGATTCAAACGCCAATTTTTGCGGCTGGAACGGCGTCGAAGCTTGTATCGGTATCGTCAACGGGGTACGCTTGATTTTCTTCTTCCTCTTCTCGAAGCTCGACCGCTTTCGTTTGATATCCGGCTCGTTTGTAATCTCGAGATCGTCAACCGAATCATCGTCACTCTTGATGTTCTCGACGATTCGTTTCAACGGCTCTACGATCGGTTTCAACCGTTTCTCCTTTTGCGCCTTTTGCTCCACTCTACCCGTCTTCAACGTCCGGTGCTTTTTGCGAATCGACTCGCTCGTACGAGCGATTTCCTTCGCGATCTTCTCCCTCTCGTCGATATCTTTCGTGTCGAGCGTCATCGTCAACGTCTCGAGAACGATTAACCATTCCGCGGTACCGCAAACTCGTTAAAACCACGTCTGTAACGTCCATCGTTAATCGCACTATCCTTATCTATCACTAAAAAACCGTACTTGTGTCGCCAACATGCGTGACACAATGTACCGAAATCTTCGTACGTCATGTCCGTATTCACATGATCGTTGTAGACGTGCTTAAGGTTTGTTCCATCCTGCTTGAATATTACGAGTAAATTCGCGTTGTCGCGCACGAGATGTTTAGGTATTTTCGCGTACGTTTGGCACAGATAGAAACAATCGACCTTCAAATGTCGACCCATAGCAAAGTACTCGCGTATCGCATTCTGCTTGTCGCACGCTATATCGTCGAAGACGAATACGGAATTTGGTAACGCCTCGCTGTGCGGTACAATTGTATCGTTGTCCGAGAACGTAAAGTAGCCGATTTCATCGATCGATCCGAGCAATCTTTCGAGATACCGATACTTTGGTTGATTCAACGATTTCGAGTACACGTACACGTTTTCGAAACGTACACCGTTCGGACTTTCCAGCAGACTGATCATCACATTGGTTTTACCGCAATTCGAGAGACCGCAAATGATACCGCGTATCGTGTTTGGCAGCATTTTACCGTGTCTGCACGCCTTTTCACAAACCCCTTGCGTCTTATCATCCATGTTTTTCACACGGATCGTGTACGGTTGTTGTACAAATTTCATTTTTTACCAGACTCTTTCTCATCCTTGTTATTACGCGACGAGTGCGCGGTATCGGATGTCGGAAAGAGCGGTGCTCGGATATTCGTCGCTAGATCTAAAATATCTCTATTTCCATACATGATTCGGACATTATCCTGAAAAAAAAAATATTGTTTCAAACACACGATTAGCGATGCACGTTTGCGATATTCACCTCCTTCCGTTCCTTCTTATTATCCCGGTTATTCATTGTACTTTGTCGTCCGACAAACTTTGATATTCCACTAGTTAGCGATCGATACGCGCCTCCTATTTATAGGTGATCGCTGTCGAAACACACCTCAGTTGGAAATGTGATTTACACGCGAAGTGTTAGAATTCGCGTTCTATGAAACGATACAAGGGTGCCGGTTTACTGAACAGTGTGATAAATCGACTACCGTTGGAGCTGCATATACCCGGCTACCAATTTTGCGGGCCGGGGACTCGTCTGCGGAAACGACTCGCGCGAGGGGATCGAGGTATCAATCCGTTGGACGCGGCGTGTCGCGATCACGACGTCGCGTACTCGCAAAACCGCGAATCAGCGGACCGCCACGCGGCCGATCGCGTTCTCGCCGATAAAGCGCGGGAGCGGATCACCGCTGCGGACGCGACTCTCGGTGAGAGGGCCGCCGCTACCGCCGTATGGGCTGCTATGAAAGCAAAGACGAAATTGGGGATGGGTATGACAAAGGGAAAGAAGAAGAAGAAGATCAAGAAAAGGAGAACGCTTCCGACGGCGAAACGCGGTGGTATGTTACCGTTGTTACCGCTCTTGGGAGTCATCGGTTCGCTTGCCGGTGGAGCAGCGGGTGTTGCAAAGGCGGTGAACGACTCCAAGGCCGCGCGACGACAACTCGAAGAGATGAAACGTCACAATAAAGCTATGGAAGGACGGGGGATTTATCTCGCTCCGTACAAGCGGGGCAAAGGATTGAAGAAGAAGAAGAAGGAAAAAAAAAAACGTCGAAAAAACGATAGAGATGCCCGCGGGTGCCACCACCAATCTACAGTTGTCACGAATAGCGAAGCGTATGCGAATACCGTATTTCCGAGGTGTCTACATGCGTAACGCTTTACCCGACGAGATACACCGAAACGAGAGCGGTATCGTGAATTTGGACGATGTCGACGGGCCGGGCACGCATTGGGTGGCGTACGCCAAGAGAGGCGATCGCGCCGTATACTTTGACAGCTTTGGCAATTTGCAACCGCCGAAGGAGCTTACACGCTACCTCGGAGACACCGATACAACGATAACGTACAATCGCACGGTCTACCAGACGTACGATCAAACGATCTGCGGACAATTGTGTCTCCTGTTCCTCCAGAAAATAGATATAAAAATCGATCCACCATCGATCGACATCAGTCGTCGATGGAATCTCGGCAATGTCGCTGACGCTCACTCTAAGCGGTAAAAGCAGCGTTCTCACGGTGGATTATTTTCCACCGATAGACTTAAGCGATGGGGACTACGAGCTCGGCCTAACCACGATGGAGACCTACAACACGATTCCGAACGTGACGGTAGCGAACGATAAATTTTATTTTGACGACAATGACGAAGAAATTACAATTCCCGAAGGATCGTACGAATTGGACGCCATTGCTTCTTATCTGAAACGCGCGATACTGCAAAAACGAGGAAAAGGCGAAGAGCAGGATTATCCATTGTCACTTCGTCCCAACGTTAATACCATGAGGAGTGAAATCATGTGCGCTTTTCGGATAAATTTCGCCAAACCGAATACCATCGGACCATTGTTGGGATTTTCGATGGGTCGTATACTGGAACCGAGAAAGTGGTACGAATCAGACTCCTCGGTAAACATCATCAACGTAAACATTATTCGAGTGGAATGCAGCATTACCGCGGGTGCGTACGCCAACGACAAGTCGGTGCACACGATACACGAATTTTCACCGAACGTGCCTCCGGGATATAAAGTCTCGGAAACACCGGCGCAAATCATTTACCTTCCGGTCATCGCGAGGAGTGTTACCGATATCACCTTGCGTGTGGTGGATCAAGACGGACGATTGATCGACTTTCGCGGAGAGGAGATTACCATCAGACTGCACTTGCGGCGACGCGGTGCGAGGAAATGCTCGTGTTGAACGAACAGCGAGTGATTGAGAGAGCAACGAAAATTGTGAAAAAATCGCCATTCAAGAGGCTCAGTACGACGAACGTAAACTTTTTACAATCGTTGGGATTCGTTGTGAGAAACGCTTAAGGAGATGGATATACTCGACATCGTTGACAAGCCCGTCTTCGACGAGCGTATCGTGAAATATGAGATGCACACGTACAATCCGTACACTAACACGACGTTGGGACACAGCGACGAGATACGAATACCTATACAACAACAGGATTTGTACACGTTGCCGTGTGAGAGTTTTCTCTACGTTGAAGGAAAACTCGTTATGAATCCTACCGGTGAGAATAGAGATGTCGTGTGTATTATGGGAAATAATTGTGTCGCGTTCATGTTTGAAGAAATGCGATACGAGCTCGACGGAGTTGAAATCGATCGTAACAGTAACGCTGGAATAACAACGACGATCAAAAATTATATATCGCTGACGACGGAGAAGAGCAAGATGCTGAAATACGCATCGTGGAATCCGAATGGATATTCGTTGATCGATGGAAACTTTAATTTTTGCGTTCCGCTCAATGCTCTGTTTGGATTCTGCGAGGACTACAAGCGCATCGTGATCAACGCTCGTCACGAACTTGTATTGATACAATCGCGCAACGATAACAATTGTCTCGTAGGACGAGTCGGTGCGAATCCGACGATCGAGCTACTCAAGATACAGTGGCAAATGCCTCACGTATCTCTGAGCGAAGTCAACAAGCTGTCTCTTCTTCGAACTTTGAAAAGCGGACGATATCTGAGCGTGTGCTTCCGTTCGTGGGATCTGTACGAGTTTCCTCTGCTGCAAAACACGACCAAGCATTCCTGGGCGATCAAAGCTGCAACGCAATTGGAAAAACCGCGATACGTAATCTTCGCTCTCCAAACCGGTCGAAAAAACGTACTGTCTGAAAACGCTGCGCAATTTGACGATTGTAAACTCACCAATGTGAGACTGCATCTGAATTCAGATTTTTATCCGTACGACGACATGAACTTGGATTTCGACAGAAATCGATACGCTATACTGTACAACATGTATGCGCGTTTCCGCAAAGCCTATTACGGACAGGACGATACGTATTTGGATATCGATGATTTCTTGATAACCGGTCCGTTCGTAGTCATAGATTGTTCGCGACAAAACGACTCTGTCAAGAACGCCACCGTCGACGTGCGAATAGAATTTGATTGTAAGGAAAATATACCGGCCAACACCACCGCCTATTGTCTCGTTATACACGATCGAATGGTCGAATATAATCCACTGAACAACATTGTGCGCAGACTCGTGTGAAAAGTTATAAATTAGACGTGTGCGTACGCGGACATGTCAGTTTTCCGACGATCGACGACGATGTCGAACGTACCAATTTTCGTCATAGAACTTATAGTAAATGGAAGAGGAATAGCGTATCTAAACAATGGGTGGAAAGTGTGAGCAACATCTAAGAGACAGAAGATGTATTTCTGTCCTGCTCAGTGACTTTTCTTCTCTCTGCGCATGTGCCAAGCGAGACGCGGTATTTTAATTGTCGAGTTCTCTGTAACCTCTGCTTTAAAAAATATGAAATAATTGCAAACTATCATATTAAAAAGGAAAAACCATTTAATAAGATATAAGAACAAAAATAGATAACGACACAAAGAATACATAAAAATAAATACAATATGAGATATAATGTTGAAAGAAATATATGATATATGTATATATATAATGGAATTATCAAGAAACTTATAAAAAAGTACTTATAATAGATAATTTATTGATGATAAAAATGTATTATTTTCGAATACTTGTGGCGTATGTATTGTTTTTTTTCAGCATCACTTGAAAATTTTGCTTCGTGATATAGACGTATTTTAACATATATTTCAATGATACATTTTATCAACTGTATCTTATGATTATCAAAAATATCTTGATTTCTTATATGTTCAAACATAGCATCGTGCGTAAAACTATAATCAATCACAGCATTAAAGACTTTTAACGCTAAAAAATCTTTAATATTTTTTTTAATAAAAATAATATGGTTATTCTGTCTTATAATTTTTTCGCACGCGCTTGTAATTTTTATTACATCTTCCGAGGGAATTGTCAATTTTCCTCTATTTTTAAATGTAATTAAATTTGAGGTATTATTCGTAGATGTTAAAAAAGAGGCACATGTCTCACATATTTTTTTATCACGGGTCATTTTTTTTACTACGAATCCACTGATATATTTTACAACATCTTCTACGTACGAACTAAGAGACCATAACAAAGCTAAATAATCATGGTCAAACATGTCGATAGCAAAAATTGTTTCAGAATCATATGATTCGGTGTATATTGGTTCAGACTCTGAACTTCAGAGTATTTTTTTGTTGTTGAAGGTGCGTACAATATATGAATATCGTTAATTAGGCAATTTCCTTTTTCCGACGCACTAATTTCATGCCTGACCATCAACCTTTTGTATGCTGCTTCAAACTGTTGAGCGTTAGGATTGTTATTGAACCCTCCCCGACTTCTCAGAGCGCTAAAAAATGTTTCCAAATGATCTTGATTAAGTTTAAATGTTAATAAATAATTTAATTTTAATTGTTTTAAAACATTCCACAATTGAAATATATTTTTTAAACAGATAATAAATCCTAGAAAGCCAGTTTTTCTACTACTTCTTAGAATAGATTGATTTTGTACATTTTTTAAATCGCTTATATATTCTATAATTTTATCAACATGAGCTTTTAACTCGTCATAGTTTTTATTCGTTAAAGGTACTTTATAACTCGTTCCTCTTGAAAACTGACTACGCACGTTCAAGATATCAAAAGCGTTATTAAACACCGAGCAAAATTCAGCCGTTTTTTCTGGAGAATGGAATTGCTTATAATTACTTGTGTGCACATATTTGAGGGCAAAACAAACACTTTCACTCAGTGTTTGAGCAGCTAGCTTAACATTCATTCTATTGTTTTGATAGAAAATGTGTTTTTTTGTTAATTTTGTACCAGCACGCAACCCTTCTTCTTCCTCCAGCTTTTGCAGGAGCACAATATCCTGCCAATGGATATCTGCATTTTTACTTTTCATAATTTTTTGATCACCCAAAGTATTTCGAACTAATTTTAACATATGACATGGATCAAAAAAACAAAAGATTTTTTTTTCGTTACAGGATTGATAAAATATGGCTTAAAAGCAGTTCCTAATTCAAAATTTGCACCTAAATATTTGCACATATTTATGTTAACGCTAGCTCCATCAAAAGTTACGAAATGCACTTCTACTCCTGTCATTTCTATCAACTCCAGGCATTTTTCTAATAAACTGGCTCTCTCAGCTCCATTTAACGAGTTCAGTAAGAAATATCCTACAGGAATTTTCCAGTGGCCGTTGATCGCGACAAGCATGAAAACTAGGGCGTTTGTTGCTTTAAGTGAATGATCTACATGAAAAGCGTCATTATGATCAACTCCGAAATCAATAAGTCCATAGTATCTTTGTCCGTCATAAGTTACTTGTTGTCGAATCGCTATTTCGTCTATTACGATATTACAAATAATCGGATTATCACTTTTTTCAACTTGACACTTTAGAGCTTCAAATGCTTCTGCAGTAAATCCAGGGCGTCCATTCAATACTGAATACCATTTTCGAATTGTAGAGGGTTCAGGTAAAAGATTACAGAAACTCTTTCGTACGTAATTGTAAGCTTTTGAAGAATAAAAGTTTAACGTAAGAGTAAATGCTCTTAATTCAGGTAAATATTTTTTTTTCTTAGTTTGCTTGCGTTTAAAGATTTCTCGCATTGGGTCAGGTAATTGTGTCTGAAAAAAATCAACGTGTATACGTGATTACATTATTTTATTACGCTTGTGCACTGAAAATTAATCTTATTACTATATACAATTTTTTCAAAGGTTGTATTCATAGTCCATTTTTATTCTTAGATTATCTTAAATACTGTCTTAAGATACTAATATGACTTTTTAATCGATTCATAGCATTTTAAGATCATATTTAAAACAATCTTAAATATAAGAACGGATTATGAATACTGTCCAAAATGTACCATTAAGCAATCGACAGCATTATCTGATATGAAATTCTTCTTCTTGAGGTGATCTATTAAGTCTTTTATAGTTTTAAGACGCTTTTTCAATCTACCAGTAGTTTGTTGTAATGTTAAAATTTGTCTTCTTTGTTTCTTTACTACCAGCTTTGCTAAATTAAAAGCTCTCTTAGCTCTTCGTGGTGTAGCTAAATGTGGTGTCTTAATATCACCAATATAACGTGGTTCATTATAACGTGGAGAGTTTGGAGGAGTTACATTTATCAATGAAACTACATCAATGGTACCTGATAAATAATAATAATTAGTGAAACTATTTTCTCATGTAATGAATAATTAAAGCTTGCATCAGATTATGCAACTTGTTGCAGCAATTCACAAGCGATCTAATAAATTACTAGTATACACTATAGGTCTGTTCTTTATAGCTGAACTGGCTGTACTAGTTCAGAGTTTATCTTTTTCCTTCCACATTGGAAGGAGAAAGATAAACTCTGAACTAGTGCAGCCAGTTTAGCTATAAAAAACAGACCTTATGTGTTGTATGGTTCATTTTTAGTAATTTACTAAATCACTTGCGAATTGCTGCAACAAGATGCATAGTCCAATGCAGATTTAAGATTTTACTTGTGAATATGAAATGTTAAAGTGATACTTCATAAATCATGACACATTTAAAAAACTCACTGTGATGAATTTCTTCTTCATCTGGAATTAGTTCATTCAAATTTTCATCAGCTATATGTTGAATTGAAGTATATGCTTCCTCTTCACAGATATTTACCATTTTGTTCCGTTTTATATCAATTTCCTCATGTTTGCAATCTTTATCATTATGGCTCCTAAAATTATGTTTTATATATATAACTAAATCAAATAATTTGTTTTACATAATACAGTTTGTCTTTTCATGTACATATCTTTTTCTACTTTTGATATAGTAAATAGATGGTATGCTTCTATTTTTTAAAACTTTATTTTTTGTTGTGAGAAGATAATCTTTTTCTGTGAAGTGATTTGAGCATAAAAAAGTGGAAGTTTTGAGAACAACTTCATCAAAATTACAAAATTTTAGCCATTCTGGTCTTATTTGCACATTATTTGGAAATCTGCAAAAATTGGAATGTAATTTTATTTAACCTAAAATATCATGCAAGCATAAAACACATGTATTTATTAGAAGCTGTTATTATTAATATTAGAAGCTGTGAAATACATTTACTTACTTGTGATAAGATACTGTTTTGTCACGATTACCACATAAAACACAATATCGAACCATTTTACATTTAAAATTAACGATCTCGTACACAGAAAACAACAAATCACAAAAAACTGTGAAAATTGATGAAAATATTACGATCATGTGTTGTTCTAAAATCTGAAATTTTGATTGGTGGAACTTGGTCATGCGCATAGAGAAGAATAGTCATTGAGTAGGACAAAAAGATACTTCTGTCCTTTAGATCTTGCTCACAGCTCGTCACCCCGTATTCCTCTTCCATTTACTATAAGTTCTATGATTTTCGTCGACTTGCAAGGTTACGCGTTCAACAACATTTTTATCGTGAAAGAAGCAGCGGTACTTCGAGATGGCGAAACGCTGTCTCATTACGTATTTCGTGAACACGTACCGTGGTATCTGTTGACGAAATCGGAAAAATCGCTGGTGTGTTGGTTACGGATACACCATCACGGCTTCCGATGGGAAGATGGACACGTCTCGTACAGTCGGATGAAAAGCCTCATCAACAACGCCATTGGTACGGAACCGCCTCTGATATATGTGAAAGGACTCGAGAAGAAAAAGTGGCTGTGCGAGATTTTGGAAGATGATGTAGAGATCGAAACGATCGATGCGGATTACGAAGATATCGCACGCCTGACGAACTTGGATGTAATCGGAACCTTGTGCTGCGCGTATCACACGAAACATTGCGCTATGCGGAATGTTTGCAAATTGTACAAGTGGTGGTTTGAGCGTAACAAACGTGTAACATAACAATGATTTATATTAATAAAATGATTTATATTAATAAAATGATTTATATCGTACGACTTTTATTCCACCACAGTTATACAATCCTCGTGACATATGATCTGTCGCTTATCTCGCAGTAGGATAGGTCAGTGAATAGGATGGGAAAAGAGTCTGGTAAAAAAATAAAAAATTAATTTATTTAATATGAATAACATTTATTAAAAAAACAATAAAAAAAATATATGTACATTTAAGCAAACAAAATTTTTTTTTTAATTGCAAAAAAAAGTTTTTTCCTCGCGAGGAATCTGGCGAAACCGACGACTTCGAAAGCGCGCCGCAGGAACCTCGCCCGACCAAGTTTTCCTCCGACTCTTCTTCTCTACCACCTGTTTGAACTGCAAAAGTCAAAATTAAAAAATTAATGAATTAATTAAAAAATTTGAGTATGAAAATACTCACCTCTCGATTTTCTTCTTTTTATTTTACTCCCCCGTTTGAAAATTCTAATCGGAAGAGTAAGACATCACAGGAGGGCTGTATCCTGTGAAAATTTTAATGTTTAAAAAAAAAAAATTCAAACATAAAAGTAACTGTAAAAATTTTCAATTTTTCTTACCTCTGTCACCCATTCCCCATCCGTCTTGCGTGTAGCCTTCCTCATCCCCTCCTTCATAAGTCCTCTCCTCTTCCTCTTCCTGCTCTTCTTCCTCTTCCCGCTCTTCTTCCTCGCGAAGTGAGCTCATCGATTCGTCACTCACGAGATCGACGAGCTCAGGCGTTAGAACGATTCGAGCGCGAGCTGAAACATTAAATTTTTTTTTGTAAAATTTCCTACTATAAAAATCGATGCTGTTATTTCATATAAATAATGTATACAGCGACTTACACGAGGGTCCGGCCTCAGGCGAGGTATCCGCTCGACGTCTTACCCCGAGACGTCGAGTAGCTCGCTCGTCGTGGTTTCGACGCGTACCACGCACCACACCCTCCACCACCATAGTTTTTTTAGATGTTGGATGTTGTAGCGTTCCTAAAAAATAATGATTTTAATTTTTTAAAACTTTGTTTTAATATTTATAATAAAAAAAAAAAAAAAACTTACCATTTTTTACAGCATCATTATAGCAATGCGACAGCCAGGTGATATAACCTCCCGCATCCTCTTCAGCATCGCTGTAAATACGTCTCATTTCGACAATTTCCCCAGCAATAATCAAGAGCTGAGGATAATTCGAAAAATGTCCCAACCGAAATAACACAGCGAGCACCGCGCTAGGGCACGCACCCGCAAACTTTGCGAATACCGTATAATTATCATCGTCGTTGTCGGACAACGACGATAAATAATTATCAACGCATAGCCCGTTTAAGCTATGCGTCAATCGCAAACACAAATCGATTATTTTCCGACAACTAGACATTTTTTTTTAAACGAATAACTACGTTACGAACTTTGTGAACAACGAAGATCTATTATGGATGCAGTACTTAATCCCGACTTATATACCCTTACATCAAAGATGCCGCTAAATCTTATTATAATCTTATTATATTCGTCGCTAACTAACATTCGTATCGATATCCACTATAGTTTACAACAATATAGTTCTTTATAATATGCCGAAGACGAAATGACTCGCTCGACAGTAGCATCTCCTTTTCGAGGAATAGTAATCGCGGATCTAAGGTTTCGCCAGGACGATAGGTGCTAAGCTATTCGTCGCTAACTAACATTCGTATCGATATCCGCTGATAGTTTACAACAATAAAATTCTTTATAATATGTCGAAGACGAGATGACTCGCTCGACAGTAGCATCTCCTTTTCGAGGAATAGTAATCGCGGATCTAAGGTTTCGCTAGGACGATAGACCAGCGTATGATATTTCCATCTATTCAACGTCTATCGTACGTCTTTTAACGTCAATCGAACTACTTTTAACATCTATGTAACATCTTTTAACGTATTGTTGAACGTCTTACGTACAACTTTTAACATCTATTGTACGTCTTTGAACGTCAATCGAACTACTTTTAACATCTATTGAACGTCTATCGTACGCCTCTCGTACATCTTTGAACGTCTATCGTACGTCTTTGAACGTCTATCGAACGTCTCTCGTACGTCTATCGAACGTGTATTGTACGTCTTTGAACGTCTATCGTACGTCTTTGAACGTCTATTGAACATCTATGGAACGTCTATCGTACATCTTTGAACATCTCTCGTATGATTTTTATTCCACCTCAGTTATACGATCCTCGTGATATATGCTCTGTCGCTTATCTCGCGAAGAGATTATTCGTAAGAACATCTATCGTACGTCTTTTTGAACGTCTATCGAACGTCTTTGAACGTCTATCGAACGTCTTTTAACGTATTGTTGAACATCTTACGTACATCTTTTGTACATCTTTTCAACATTACTTAAACCACTTTTAACATCTATCGAACGTATTTTAACGTTTATTACTACAGCGAAATTGACGTTTTTTTGCGTCGAGCTGTATATAAGGTGTACGGAAGAGAGTAATTTATCAGTTCAAAGTGTGCACGCGGTGGAGAAAAAAGTATAGAAAATGGAGCGTGATCAGAATAGAAAAAATTCCGAATACGAGAAGTGTAAAGATTGCGGAGTGTACCACAAGCCGATAGCTGTGGTCGAGCCTCGTCCGAGGACGACTCAAGCGCCTCCCCCCGTTCCCCCTCGTAATCGTGAAAGGCGTTAGAGGCTCAGTTGAAACAATTTTTTTTCATCTATGTAACATCTTTTACAAAATTATGAATAAAATTTGCTAATATTAATCTTATTGCGATTTTTTCTCCTTTCACCTCCCATCCTTAAATTACATATTAAGCTTAGATTAGAGTTCCTATTAAATTTATATTTTACCGCGGATAATTCGTATTAAAAAGAAAACTTGAAGTATATTATTGGTGTTTAGAATAAATGTATAACTTAATTATTTCACTCTATATCATTCGTCGTAAATAAAAGAAAAAATGATTTATATCGTACAACTTTTATTCCACCTCAGTTATACGATCCTCGTGACATATGATCTGTCGCTTATCTCGCGGTAGGATAGGTCAGTGAATAAGATGAGGCACAGGAATAATAATTTAAATTATTTTTATTTAATATGAATAAATTTATTTTAATAAAACTTTTGAAATTGTTTATTTAAATGGTCCGCTACAACGGTGTAACTTGACTCGCGATAAGTCGGTACAAAACATTTCGACTGTTATACCACTCGTTCTTCGCGGGCCTTATATACCCTTATTGTATAAACATTGCGATGATGCATTCCGACAACATGGCGCTCCACTTTGATGCGCAGAGAAAAACCAAAGGATCTAAACAGTTCTCGGAATCCTTTAACAATGATACATTCCGACAACATGGCGCTCCACTTTGATGCGCAGAGAAAAACCAAAGGATCTAAACAGTTCTCGGAATCCCTATCTCTTCCAGGAATCCTTATCTCTCGACGACTCATGTTTGTATTAACAATCCTTATCTTATCTCTTCCGGGAATCCCGGAAATCCCCCACTTCCAGGAATTATTGTTATCTGATACCCCCCACCACTCCTAAATTACCCCCTCTCCTCCAAAACGATGACGTCATTACCCCCTCCACTGTTATCTGATACCCCTCTTCCCCTCTTCACCCGCACCCCCCTCATTGCCCCTGGGTTAGAACCCCCATAGTATAACTACTCAGCACAATACAGCATTATTAACCATATTGACATACCGGTATGTTTTTCCTTTAGTTCGGCGAGACCCAAGGTTCTAAGCAAAATTTTTGAGTTTTTAATATACTGCATATTAATACCCAAAAACGATCTATCCAAACGCGTGACTGCATCTATTTTAATCGAAACCATAGTATTTTTAATTTCTTCTAATATTTCTCTTTTAATATTATTTGCTTCTTCGACAACTTTTTTTTTAATTGATTCCGGCAAAATTGAAAATGTTTCTTTTCTCGTCTGTTCTAGTGCCCGTTTGATTGGGTTTACGATATTTAGAAACCCGGAATCATTTAAGATGCTGAAAGGCCTCCCATTGACTGTTACAAGCTCAACGCAGCTGTTTTCCAAATCTCTACGCGTCATTTCTACTTTGATGAAGTTTATCTCATTAATACGAAGTTGATTTTCATTCTTTGATATCTTCTTACTCTTTGTTCCGCTGTTTTTAACAGTACTTGAAGAACCATCATCAAAATCACTCTCCTTGAAGTTGTGGAAACGGGTTAAATGTCTCCTTAAGTTAGTTGCGTGTTTACCCTGTGAAGAGACATTTTCTTTATTATTCTATTAATATGTTATTAATTTTAATTTTTAATATCTTAGTAATCTTACATTCTTAAAAGGTCTAGCCGAATAAGCAAGTAAAAACTGAAAAAAGTGTTCCAAAGAAAAAATTTTATTTTGATTTTGATTAAGATTAAGTTATTTTAATTTTAAATTTTATAATTATATATATATATTTATTATATATATATATATATATATATATATATATATGTTATATATTGTACGTATATTTTACAAAATATATTATTTATAAAATCAAAATATATTCAAACAGAATAATATAGAGCAGACCACTCACGCAGGAGAGCAAAACGCATGTGCGTATGCCGCGTGCCATATACATATGTATATATAATCTGAGATATCTTTAATAATAAATTCTGCTTGCAAGTTGCAACTATGCTGTATGTACAAATATACATCTAAAACACGATCTACATCTATAAGAATGACAGTTTACAAGCATATTTGGGCAGATTACAGCAAATGTAACCTTATTTATTGTAAAATAGACATGACATGACTCTTGTCTCTAAACAAATGTGAATCCTAACAATGTATCTTGTATAACTTTGAAAATTTTGTACTTACCGTTAGCGATATCTTGCACATAGTACAGATCGAAGTATTCGTTATTTGATTATAATTAAAATATTTATGCGCTTTATTTGTAAGATTTCTTCCCATGTTGTATAATTCCACGCTTTGTTTTTACGTTTTTATACCTTACCAGTGTTGCAACACTGCACCTTACACTCACTACACTACAGCACTGCCTTGATGTCTGCGTCGTAATGCCAGAATAGATAAGTATCGTACGTGGTTTCGCTGCGTGTTTCATTTTTTTCAGCAATGCGCAATTGTTGAAAAAAATGAAACACGCAGCGAAACCACGTACGTGCTCGAGAGCCTGAAACGAAAAGCAGACCGAAAAGCGGACCGAAAAGCGGACCGAAAACCGGAAAAATATTTTCGGTCCGGTTACGGTTCAGGTCCATTAGCCTACACAATATTTTGGTCCGGTTTTCGGTTTCGGTTAGACTTAAATAGCGGTTACGGTTCGGTTATTGGTTTCGGTTTCGGTCCGGTCCGGATCCCTGGTATATTCATATATGTATATATATATATATACACTCACCCGAAAAAAAAGCGGTACACTGAAAATGTGGGAAAAATTCATCAAATTTCAACTGACGATAACTTCGTAAATAATAAAGATAGAAAGTTCTATAAAATATGGAAATGAAGCTAAAAATCTCTACTTTAAGAATCAATTTATTTCAATGTTGCAAAATAAATTTATTGAAAATGGCGGATGACAAAGCGCGAGCATGCAAAATTGAAAAATAATGGTTCGAGTTTGCGACGGTGCACGGTATAAACAAAAAATTGTAGCTTATTGGGATCAAAAGCGTACGAAAGTACAGAGTCTCCTCTTTAAAATGCTTTTTTATGCATTTCGATACGATGATTTTTCGCCGAGAGATTCGCATTTGAAGAAAAAGGCAGATTCTTACTTCAAATGCGAATCTCTCAGCGAAAAATCATCGTATCGAGATGCATAAAAAAGCATTTTAAAGAGGAAACTCTGTACTTTCGTACGCTTTTGATCCCAATAAGCTACAATTTTTTGTTTATACCGTGCACCGTCGCAAACTCGAACCATTATTTTTCAATCAATTGTTTTGCATCCGAAAGAGATGTCTGCAGATCTTTTGTGATTTCTCCGCCCTGACTTTTTGTTTATGCTCGACCGCACATTGCGAGAAAGTGCTTGATTTCTGCGATGAAGTTGGCATAAATCGACTCGAATGGCCAGCAATGAGTCCAGATTTAAATCCCATTGAACACCTATGGGACAATATTAACAGAAAAGTACGAAATCATATACCTGCTCCTCAGTCATTGCCAGAACTTCGAAGAGTTCTTGAAATAGAGTGGAATGACATTACGCAGTCTGAAATTAGAACATTAATAAGGAGTATACCTCGTCGCATGAATGAGGTAATACGCGCACGAGGAGGTCATACCCATTATTAATATACGCGCGCGCACACGCAATTGTACACGCACCACCGGGAGGGTTTGGAGTCGTTAAATATCGTGGACCTGACGAGCCATGAGATCCTTATCCCAGTGGTGCACGCACACACACACACACACGGGATCAGATTTCTGCCACGTCCACGCCGTTGATCCTGGGTAACGCTAAAAGCAGAATTGACACTTACAACCGTAAGAAGAGTTTGGAGTTTTAAAATACCGCGGAGCTGATGACCACGGAATTCTTATTCTTGCAATTCGGTCTGGTTCAAAATTGAATATCTCGGCACGTAATACAGCTAGCAGGATTTTTTAAAAACCATTTTAAAAGTTTGGATGTCTAGTGTTCGAAAATTCATAACGCAATAATGTGCAACAATTTTCTCCAAAATGGCGGATGACAAAGCAAAAGCATGCGAAATTGAAAAATAATGGTTCGAGTTTGCGACGGTGCACGGTATAAACAAAAAATTGTAGCTTATTGGGATTAAAAGCGTACGAAAGTACAGAGTCTCCTCTTTAAAATGCTTTTTTATGCATCTTGATACGATGATTTTTCGCTGAGAGATTCGCATTTGAAGTAAGAATCTGCCTTTTTCTTCAAATGCGAATCTCTCGGCGAAAAATCATCGTATCGAGATGCATAAAAAAGCATTTTAAAGAGGAGACTCTGTACTTTCGTACGCTTTTGATCCCAATAAGCTACAATTTTTTGTTTATACCGTGCACCGTCGCAAACTCGAACCATTATTTTTCAATTTTGCATGCTCGCGCTTTGTCATCCGCCATTTTCAATAAATTTATTTTGCAACATTGAAATAAATTGATTCTTAAAGTAGAGATTTTTAGCTTCATTTCCATATTTTATAGAACTTTCTATCTTTATTATTTACGAAGTTATCGTCAGTTGAAATTTGATGAATTTTTCCCACATTTTCAGTGTACCGCTTTTTTTTCGGGTGAGTGTATATATATATGCTTCTTTAAATATTAATTTAATAATTATAATTGTAAATGCTTTAATTTGTATAGTTTTCCGAAAGATCCAGCGATTCGGAACTTGTGGATTGATATTTTAAAATTAGATGCAGCATCCATTCCTGCGGCAGCACGCATATGTTCTGATCATTTTAAAGAAAAAGACTATGAGAAAAAAACTTTGCTAGACTCTCTAGGAATGCATTACCAATAGCTATACAAGTATAAAATAAAAATAAATATTTATATTTAAGTATTTCTCTCTCTCTCTCCCTCTCTCGCTTTCTCTAAATGTAATTAATTTTGGATTATTTGTATTTAAATATTTTAGGAACATGAAGGAGAAAAGTTATCTGTAAATAATACATTTATACATTCTCCCACAGGAATGTATGATACCTCTAATTTTGAAATCAAAACAAATATATCTGACAATATGTCTAACGTAGAAGAAAACTTGAATCTGGAGATAAGTCTGGCATCAATTTCACCAACAACAAGTGTTAATATTTTATCGAGTACGGATAGTTCTATAGGTAAAAGAAAAAGATGATTAATTTAGAAACTGTTATAAATATTATAATCATAAAAAAATTATAATTATAATTATTTCATATAATATATATAAAAGTACATGCAATTGCAATTAGTTTGTTCCAAATGAGATGTTAATATTATTTTTATTTTTAGCAATACCTTCAACTTCTACCAAAGAAAAAGCAACCATGACTTGTCATGATATAATATATAATTCTCCCGAGAAATGCAGACTAAGGAAGAGAATCGAATTATTGAAAAAAAATTATAAAAGAAGAATACGTAATTTGCAACAAAATGTACGTCGAAAAACAAAGCAGATTACTACAATTAAGGATATGCTGAATCAATTGAAAAAAACAAACTTATTAAATGTGGAGCAAGCTGATACTCTACAATCATTTAGTGAGTCAAGTAATATATTTAATCGAATAATGCATGCAAAACGTGTGCCTAGACAATATGATGAACAGTTTCGCGTTTTTGCTTTGACGTTGCACTATTATTCTCCGCGTGCATATGAATATGTTCGTTCAAAATTCAATTTCTGTTTGCCACATCCAAAAACTATCACTAAATGGTATGGGAGCATTCATGGAGAACCTGGCATTATTTCGGAAGCTTTAAATTATATAAGGCAACGTGTAAATAATGTTAATTATCCATTACTAGGTTCTATAATTTTCGATAAAATGGCAATTAAACAGCATGTAGAATTTGACGGTACAAAATTTTGTGGGTACACGGATATGGGTGATAACATTATTTCCGAAGACAATAGTCTTGCAAGCGAAGCTTTAGTTATTATGATTGTGTGCATGAATGAAGCATGGAAAATACCTATTGCTTATTTTTTAATTAACAAAATATCAAGTGAGATGAAAAGTAATTTAATATTGCAATGCATATCTGCTATTAATAATACAGGCATGAAAGTTATATCTGTTACATGTGATGGTTTGAGTTCTAATATTAGTGCATTTAAATATCTTGGATGCAATTTTGATGATATAATATCATTGCAGACGTCATTTCAACATCCTGATATAAGGGAAATTATTGTTGCTTTCCTTGACCCTTGTCATATGTTGAAATTGATACGTAATGTTATCGGAGATATAAAAATTATAATTGATGGAAATGGAGAACAAATAAAATGGTCTGACTTGGAAACATTACATGCTTTTCAACAATCTGAAGATATGCATTTAGGGAATAAGTTACGGAAGTCTCATATTGATTATCACAATGAAAAAATGAAGGTTCGGTTAGCAGCACAAATTTTTAGTACGTCTGTTGCAAATTCACTTTTGTTTTGTAAAGATAATTTGCAATTAAAGGAATTTCAATCCTGTCAGGGAACAATAAAATTTTTACGTATATTTAATGACTTATTTGATATTGTTGCGCCTACTATGGTAGCGGTAGGCGCTGCGTATAGATTCGGGATTCGCCGTGCTGGTCAAGGGGGTTTTGGCTCGGAGAGTGTAGAATAATTAAGCACTTCTGAATATATATAGAATAGCTTTTATTTGGTATCTTCTTATTACACTTGTCACCTCACTTATTCGGCGACCGTACTACCGTGGTTACGCGTGTACGCGACGTGTCGTGCTTCGTCCGGAACTTTGCTGATAAAAACCCGCGGCGCCTTGTGTGCCGCCTTAATTTATACGGATCAGCATTTTGGTAACACAATGGATCGATATAGTTCAAGTCTCATTGTGTTCCGAATACTGATCCGTATAAATTAAGGCGGCACACAAGGCGCCGCGGGTTTTTATCAGCAAAGTTCCGGACGAAGCACGACACGTCGCGTACACGCGTAACCACGGTAGTACGGTCGCCGAATAAGTGAAGTGACAAGTGTAATAAGAAGATACCAAATAAAAGCTATTCTATATATATTCAGAAGTGCTTAATTATTTTACACTCTCCGAGCCAAAGCCCCCTTGACCAGCACGGCGAATCCCGAATCTATACGCAGCGCCTACCGCCACCATAGTAGGCGCAACAATATTTTCAACTCAAAAAATATAAAACAACGGATTTAAACAACCTTTAAATGAGCAAAACGCAGAATTAATAGTTAATAAATTAAAAGAAATTAAAGATTATATTTTATCCTTAAAAACAATAAATGGCCAGCTTTTAATTCATACTCGAAAAAAAACAGGTTTTCTAGGTTTCCTTATATGTATCAATAGCGCGATAGTATTATATAACGAAATGTGCAAAAAGAAAAAACTTTTAAAATATATTCCATTCTATAAAATTAGTCAGGATCATGTGGAGTTATTTTTTGGTTGTATAAGACATCACGGAGGACATAATAACAATCCTACCACACGTCAATTTAAAGCAGCTATAAAAAAAATAATAGTGCACACTAAATTGCGTAATGAACGAAATGGCAATTGTATTTCATTGGAACAGATTTCAATTTTACATGCTTCCTCAGCTAATAAAATATCCAAATCTGAAGATATAATAAATATGACCTCACGTTTATCACGTTTGATTGATGATGCAACTATTACCACAAATGAAGATAGAAATTAATTTCATGCTTTTGTCGATCATAATTATGTAATAGATATTAGAGAAATTTCAGAATTCGCTGAAAATGTTATTGAATATATAGCAGGCTATGTTGTAAAACAATTGAAAAAAAAATTACATTGCGAAGAATGTCTTCATGTTTTAACAGACACTGATGATCATAATAATAATTTGATTTCTGTAAAAAATAGACAAGGAGCATTAATACAACCATCAAAAGACGTTATTACAATTTGTAATAAATGCAAAAGAATAATAAGACACGCAATTCAAGTAAGCACAAATGGATTTATAACTAAAAAATTTTATGAAACATATCTTACTAATGATGTGTTGAAATCGTTCCTTGATACTAATTTATTTCATTCATTACGAGAACATACATTTGATCAGTCTCCTTTAGAAAATCATGTTGTACATTTAATTCGGGCCATTGCTCAAAACTATATCAAAATCAGATTACATTATATAACATTGAATTCTATAGATAAATCTAAAAGCAAACGTCATCTATTTAATAAAATTGTATTGTTCAAGGGTATGTAAAAAGCATGGACATATTCAAAAATGTCTATGGTAAAAAGCGTTTGAATCTATATTATTTTCTTTAATAAAGTTATCTGTAAGATTTATTATAAATTTAACTAACTTTATCTAACATATATAATTATAATAGCTAATATATTTTTTAACTTTACAGTATATTTATGTTTTCAAAAAAAAGAGTATTATTATATCTATGTTATATCTTATGACTATGTTCCTAAAAAAGTATTTTATATATGACTATGTACTTTGCCAATAAACAAGCTTGTAATAATATTTATACTTTTATAGTAAAGTGTATATGTATGAAGTCTCTATTAAGAATACATATATATCGATTGTAATTATTTGAATTTGAATAAAAGTTTGCAATACATTTTAAAATAATCATTATTATTAGTGGCCCTTTTATCATGGTATTATTTATTATTTAAAAAAAGGTTGATGTTTTAACGTAAAATGTAACAAATTCAATTACTGTTTTTATTAAACATATATAGCTGTGTAATACTAGCATTCAGAGATATTAGAAAAAAAATATAGGTTTCTGCTTTATAAATCTATCACTTATGATAAATTGATTGACTACCACGTTCTCTTTTGTCGCGCGGCAAGCATTTCCGTGTGTGGTCGGCAGGAATCCTATTTCGTATTAAACGCCATTACGCACGCGCACCATTCCATCCAATAGAAAGTGCTCACAGTTTACCTCGTCGCTCGTCCCTAAGTGGCTTCACCCCCCTTGTCTAAATACTGTACTCACGCTCCATCTCTATCTTCCGATATCTATACATTACACACGCATTGTCGCCATTTTGTTGTAGGGTGTCATGGCCAAAACCGGAAATCCTGCCGGCCTCAGCTCTTTTGACGAAGTTAGCGATCTAGTACTAGTATAGACATCTGTGCAGCCCGTAATCCGTAATCCGCACCGGAAGTCCGCAAAAGTTACTAGGTATTTCGTCCGTAACGTTACGTGTGTTTTTATCTCCTTGTGTCCCATGGAGCCGTAAATACAGACGTAACGGTAGTACTATTTTTTATTTAACAAATTATAATTGTTTATTTGTATTTGATTCATAAGAAAACTACAGAATATATTATAATTTTAACAAAAGTTTTAATTAAATCATCAAATTTAGTTAAATAAATAAAATTAGAAAAAGCATTATTAGTAATAACTAGTAACTTGTAATAACTTTTACGGAAATTTCATGGAATTACGGCTCCATGGGACACAAGGAGATAAAAACACACGTAACGTTACGGACAAAATACCTAGTAACTTTTGCGGACTTTCGGTGCGGATTACGGATTATGGGTTCTATGTGACGCCAGCCTAATGGCTCCTGCACACAAGACGCGGTAACGCTTGCCGCGCGGCAAGACGCGACGCGGTGGCCAATCGGATGCTTGCTTTTCAGAAAGTAATGGATATATAACTTCCGCCGCGCGTATAATGTTGAACTGGATTCAACTTTTATCGCGCGGTAAAGGAAGATATAGTGATTTCTAGTGAATCTTCTTGTTCATACGAAAAGTTTTCAGTAAAGCGTTCCGATAATCCGGTATTCGCCGCTTATAATATGGATGATAACGAAGATAATAACGATATGATTGTAAGTACAAATGGAATAAAATATTGATATTTTATTGATTTGTAATAATCATTATTATTACAACATAATAAAATAAAGTTATTAATTTTATACGACTAGTACACAATTTTAGGTTAGATATATGATATTATTGATCAATATAATATTATTTATTTTTATTATATTTAAAGATTTGCATATTATCATTTAATGTAACTGCTTAAATGAATATTTTATATTATTAAACAATGATTTAATTGTTTAACTTTTATTTGCAGTGGTGTCCAGATTGTAGTAGTGTGGTGCTCGGAGAGCATAATTGCTCTGCTTTTAGTAATAATTTTGAAAATAAAAATGATTATTTAGAAGCATTGATTGCAGCAGTATTCGAAAGAGAGAGCTTATGGAATTCAGCATTACCATATAAATTTAGAGGACCCTCAGAGACAAAAGCATTATAGTCTGAAATAGATGGTTGTTTGAGTAAGTATCAATATATATGTAATTATCATCACATAATATTGTGTAAAGTTCTCAAATAATTTAAATTTTTTAATAAGTTAAATTTTATAATAAGATTTATATTTACATAGATACAGCTCCAGGTACAAGCCAGGCAAAGTGGAAGAATTTAAGAGATCGGTTTGTAAAAGAACACAGTCTGCAATGTACTTACATTCCAAGTGGCAGTAAAGCTATAAAAAAGAAAAACAATTGGCCGTTCTATGAAAGTTTACGCTTTTTAGTGCCAACAATAAATTATAGAAAGTACATATAGTAGTATATGTATGACTGTAATATAACATACGCACATGCACAAATACATACAACATGCTCACATGATAATATAATATAAAACCATCTATATATAATTGTTAACAAAATAATATAAATTAATAATTAATTAAAAATTATAATCTATTGTAGAACTAAAAGTAATATTGAAAACGTACATCCAAATGTACTATCACCTTCAGCAGAACAAAAAGAGGAATTTAATTTTTCATCTGTTCCTGGTGTGAGCAGCAGAAAAGAAAATAATATTTCACAGCAATCAATATCACAAAGTACCAGTAGTTTACTAAAATCTCAAAACTTTCAGTCAAAACAAATTTCTTGTAAGTAAAAACATTTAATAAAATATTAATACTAGTACATAAATTATTTTCTTATTTTATGTATATTTTTTTTTTATTTGATTTAATATTCCTCTTTTTATGTAGCCAGATCAAATTCCGCAAATTCTGATATTCTTAAGGAAGAAGAGCTAGTATGTACAACAAAACGCAATAGTATGTAGACATTATTCAATTTTTGTTTTTGTACACATATATATTAAAAATTTATTTATTTATTATATTATTTTTTTATTTATAGATAGTGCAAGATCTACTCCAGATTCAGAAGCTTTGCTTCATTCACCTTTACCTCCAAAACGCATAAGTTAGTACATATTATTTATATATAATGTACTATACAAAAAATAATTTTTTTATTATTTTATTTTTACAGAGAAATCAAAAACAGTTGAAAATATAGACACCCGTTTAGAACAGGCAATTTTGAAAGAGTTGGAGCAAATGAAACTGTTCCCGCTTGTGAAGAGATGCTTCGTGTGGACTGTATCTTTAAACAACTGTTTGTTGCATGCACTATATTTCGTGTATTATTACAATGTTCCATAAACTTCTTATATACGTGCTATTCACATGTTGCAACGCACACACACTGTGCTGCCATCTAAATAAAAAACTCTCTTGTTCCAAAGGTAATAATGCGAGGTTATTTATAAAGAACAACTACTTAACATACTCCCCGCCTTGAAAGACTAAAGTCTTTCAAATAGTCAAATGAACGAAGCGTGTAATGACAATTAAAAAAAAACATATTAATAAGTGAAACAAAATTATCAAATAATGGCTTAAACTAAAACTAAACGAATCGACACTCAATCGCTAAATAAATTACATCTCCTTTATCTAAGTGCCTTGAATGCTTATTGTCTCAATGGGTAGAGGACACAGATTTACTGTGGCGCGACGAATGAGTCCCTTGACTGTCCGAATTGTAGCGGCTCGGACTACGGAATCAGATCCCGAGTGGAGCTCGGTGACTCTGCCAAGTCGCCAACGTAATGGAGGCGCACTATTATCCTTGATCAACACCAAATCATCCATTCTGAGGCTGCCCATGTTTGTTTTCCACTTGGTGCGACATTGCAATTCGGATATGAACTCCGTGGACCACCATCTCCAAAAATTTTGTTGCATTTGCTGTATTCTTTGATAACGTGAAAGCCGCGTCTCAATCACGTTGGTTACATCCGGACATGGCACGGTCGTCATCGCTCGTCCGACTAGGAAATGAGCTGGAGTAAGTGGCTGCATATCTGAAGGCTGAGACGACATCGGGGATAGAGGCCGAGAGTTCAGAATCGATTCGATCTGTACTAGCAAACTGTACAATTCTTCGAATGTTAATAACGCGTTTCCCATAACGCGTTTTAAGTGATGCTTTGCCGACTTCACGCCTGCCTCCCAAATCCCTCAGAAATGTGGTGAGTAGGCTGGGATGAAATGCCAATTAATCCTTTCACATACTAAGCGATCCAGTAAGATCCTTTCATTTTCCGCAAAAAATTCGCTGAACGCCTTCAGTTCTGAGTTAGCCCCGACGAACGTGGTACCATTGTCAGAGAATATTTTTCCTGGCCTACCCCGGCGAGACACAAATCTTCGTAATGCCATGATGAAATTTTCGGTTGTGAGATCAGAGACCAGGTGAATAGCCTTTGTAGTCATGCAAATAAACAGGCAAAGATATGACTTGTAGGTCTTGCATCCTCTTCCTTTCCGATCCCTTGTAGAAAAGGGGCCCGCGTAATCAACACCAGTGTTATGGAAAACGGGAGCTGGAACGACCCAATCGCGTGGCAGATCAGCCATTTGTGGGATAATCGCCTTTGGTTTGTTACGGAAACACACAATGCAACGATGTACAACTTGACGAGCCAGGTTTCTTCCCCCGATCGGCCAGTATTTCTCTCTCACTTGTGCCAACAAAGACTGAGGTCCAACATGTAGAAGAAGCCTGTGTTCGTTCTCGAAGATGAGTTTCGTTAAGCAATGTTTTGACGATAATATCATTGGATGCCTTTTGTCGAAATCGAACTCGGAATGTGCCAAACGTCCTCCCACTCGCAAAGTGTTGTCCTCGTGCAGAAAAGGCTTCAAGCTGTAGAGTTTGCTTCGCGCGCACAAAGGCTTGCCCTTTGATAATGTAAGAATCTCTTCCTGAAACGATTCCCGCTGTGCCAGTCTCACTAACGTGATTGTCGCTTGTTGAATCTCTTCCGCGTTGAAGGGACCCTTGATTGTTGACTTGTACACTCGCACGCTTATGAACCTCTTACAGTAAGCTATTATTCTTTCAATCCTTTCCAGCTTAGAGTAGTTTTCAAATTTTAATATCGATTCTGTCGTTGTAGCATGCAAAGTGCGCAATTCGGATGGTATCTTCTTTATTTCAGGTAAGTCGATCGGAATGTGCTTGTCTTCCCTTGGCCATTGACCTTCTAATTCCGTTAGCCATGTGGGTTCGTGCCACCACAACTCTGCCTTAACTAGTGTCCTCGGTGCCACTCCTCGAGATAATAAGTCGGCCGGGTTGTCTGTAGATGGAACATGCCTCCAGTTGCCAGGCACGGATCGTTCTTGTATGTCTGCTACTCGATTGCGTACAAAAGTCTGAAGACGATAAGGCTCAAGCCGTATCCAGCTTAAAACAATGATGGAGTCACTCCAATAATATATGCGGTTAATCTTCACATCCAACGACGACACAACCTTGTGCACCAACTGCGTTAATACGTGTGCAGCGCTTAATTCTAGCTTAGGTATCGTGAGGGTCTTCAAAGGTGCAACCCTTGACTTGGAGCATAGCAACTTAACAACGGAAGCTCCCGCTTCGTTTGTCGATCGCACATACACGCATCCGCCATAAGCCGCCTCGCTCGCGTCTGAAAATCCGTGAATCTCGATCCTTTGCGGAGATGAACAGCAAACCTGTCGAGGGATGCGCAGTTCACTTAATGATGGGAACTCGTGCACGAATCTTCTCCATTCTGCTTGTATTTCGGCTGGAAGTGGATCGTCCCATGGAAGTTGCAATTTCCATAGCCTTTGCAGAATCATCTTTGTAACTATAACGCTCGGGCCGAGAAGTCCCAATGGATCAAACAGCTTTGCTATCTGTGACAAAACAGAGCGTTTCGTCATGTGATTGATGTCTATTCCTAGCTCGGTCTCATATATTAGCTCATCTTTAATACAAGACCACGTTAACCCTAACGTCTTCGTGGATTCAGCCTCTCCGAGCTTAACGAATTGATGAATGTCACCAGATCGTCCAACAGTTGCAAGTATTTGAGGATCGTTTGAAATCCATTTGCGCAGTTCGAAGCATCCAGTTTCCAAGATATGTGACACTTCCGCCGCCAGCCGAGCCGTTTCTTCGCGCGATGTTGCTCCGAACAGCAGGTCATCAACGTACATTGAATTACGTATGATATCTGCCGCCTTAGGAAATGATTCTTGATGCTCATCGGCCAAGCTGAACAGGCATCTAATGGCTAGGAACGAGCTAGATGCCATCCCATATGTGATAGTGTTTAGTTCGTAGGTGATAATTGGCTCCGATGGCTTCTCCCTCCAAAGTATGCGCTGTAACGATCGCTGCGATGGCTCTATCCGCACTTGACGATACATCATCGCGACATCTGCTCCCACTACGTAAGGATATTGTCTGAAACATAGAATGATTGATAATAGATCTCGTTGTGTATTAGGTCCAATCATCTGTAAATCATTGATCGACACACCGTTCGAGGTGGGGGCCGAGGCGTCGAAGACGACGCGCAGCTTTGTCGTGAGGCTACCTTCCTTTATTACTCCATGATGAGGTAAGTAATGTGATTTGATTGTGCTATCGCTGTCAGTGACTGCCGTCATATGACCAAGCTCCTCGTATTTTCTCATAAAACTTATGTATTCACTTCGCATTTTGTCGCAATCTCGTAGTTTTCGTTCCAATGATTTTAGGCGTCTCTCCGCCAGCCCTTTTGATTCGCCCAAATCATTGATCGAAGCCTTGATTGGGATGGACACGATAAACCTACCGCTGCTGTCACGTTTGGTTGTCTTTAAAAAATGCGATTCGCACGTCTGCTCTTCCGGTGACAAGTGACGTTCTAATGGAAGTTCTTCCACTTCCCAAAATTGCTTTAGATAATGCGAAACATCCTCAACATTCGTTGCCAGATTGCATGTTTTGTTTGGACTCCTGTGACTCTTCTGAGATAGTTTTCCTGACACTACGTATCCGAGCTTTGTTTTATATAGATAGGGATGTTTACAGGTTTCATAACAAATTAGATCCCAGAATAAATCAACGCCTATTAATAAGTCCATTTTCTTTGGTTTGTGGAAATCTGGATCCGCAAGTGAAGCCTCTGTTGGAATGTTAATCCTCTTGAGATCCAATGGTTCGCTCGGCAAGTTGAATGTGATTTTGGGAACCACCAAGAAATTAAGCCTTTCCTTAAACTCAGTATGCATCGATTCAATCGTTGCTGTCGCGGTTTCTAAAACCTTAGTCTTTGATTGATTCAAACCAGCAACTATTATATCGGTCTTAACAGTGTGGAGACCCAATTTATTGCATAAGTCCATCGTCATGAAGTTGGATTGAGAGCCAGAATCTAAAAGAGTACTGCATCGATGCGTTTGTCCATTCTCGCCAGTAATCATTACTATTGCCGTGGGCAATATACACTGTACAGGTCTTTCTGTTGCTATGTGCGCTGCCACAATTTCCCTTGTCTCTTTATTGTTAGCTGGTTGGGATTTTTGTCCTTCGTCACGCTCCTTGTCATCCTCGCCTCTTTCTAACAAGGAAAGGGACCCAAGTGTCCCCCTCCGATTTTGACGAGCTTTAAATATGTTGTAAAGTAGTTCAAAATAAGAGACACGTATTTTTTTTTATGTGCTTTCTCGCACGTTTAGGGTTGAAACAACCCCTACAAGCTAAAACGATTTTTTTGGTTTTGACTGAATATCGTCAAAACTGTAAGAGGTATCAAAAAGTGTTTCGAATAAAAGTTGCATGGTCTTTTATGAGCTTTATAACCGCGTAGGTCGATTTTTAAAAAATTTTATATTTTTTAATTTACCCTCCCCCCTTTTTATTATTTTTACAAATTTCAAAATTTTTGTTATGACAAAAGTTGTAGCATTTTTTACGCTGAATACAACCATATATAATTTTATTATGTTTCGAAATCACATCTTTCAGAAATGAGCTGTCAATGTCGCACTATATGCGTCGCGCTGCGATATATGCATATATATGCATAACGCATCGTTTGTGCCGCTTGTGTAATCGATGTTTGTCGCGCATGTGTAATTGATAAGACGAATAAAATTAGAAATAAAGATTAACATGTTATAAAATATTCGGAAAAATGTTCTGATCAAAGAACAAAGTTCACTAAAGTTGTTGCCAAGGCATCCCCTCTATTTTACACTTTTATAGTCGCATTTCGAGTGTATTTATAGCGCAGCGCGTTGTCATATTCTAGCAGTGCATATTACGCTTTAAAGTTGTGCGCTTGTTAGTGATTACGGAAAAACAATATATAAAACAGCATCAAAAAAAGAACAGCAAATTCACTATAAAGTAAGTATTATTTTTTTGTACATAAATAAGGAGAAATATTTAATTGTTACCATATATTTTTCAGAATGGTTCAATTAAATCCATTTAACGTAATAATGTTAGTAGACGTAACTTTTTCGGCCCTTAATCTATCAACAAGTCCGATAACATCTGAAGAACGAGAAATGGCACATAAAATAGAATCTATGCTGAAAGAAATGCGCGATGAGAGATACGAAATGGAAGTAGAAGAACCTTTAGATTATGAAAACGATAACGATATTCCAACAGCAGAGCAATTCGAACTAGGAGATGAAGAGGAAGAAGGTGAGCTATTGGACGCAAATCCTAAAGTTATATGTACTACAGATGAACGTATTCCGTATGAATATAAAAAAAATGCAGTCGAATTTTGGAAAAGCAGTACAACAAGGCCAAGAACATTAGAAGAAGTAAAACGAAGATTTCGGAAAGTATATTCATTACGTCAATTACGACGATGGGAAATTCAAGTGAATCAAGGTGGCAGTAGATTCGAAAAATTAAAACAAATTTCGGAATATACATTAAATAATTTTCATACAGCTCTTGAAAATAGAATTATTGTTCACGACGCTGATTTAGCTCGATGGGCTATTCGGGCACAGGAAAATTTAAATGTACCAGGATTTACAGCTTCATCGCGATGGATACGAAAATTTAAAATAATACATAATATTGTATCTCGTAAAATAAGAAAATTTATAAGAAAAACATCTATAATGTCAACGTCGATTTTGAAGAAAAATGTAACACATTTATTGAAAACGTTAAATATCAAATAATAGAATATGGAGTTGAAAATATTTACAATAGTGATCAAAGCGGATTCCAATTAGAACTTCATGCCGGTCGTACATTGGCATATAAAGGAACAAAAAAGATTGAATCTGCAGTACAATCCGTATCGGCAACTACGCATAGCTATACTATACAACCTACTGTTTCAGCCGATGGTAGATTATTATCGACTCTTTTTATTGTACTGAAAGAAGTTAGTGGAACATTTGGTCCCAGAGTGCAAGAAACAATGTTTAAGGCACCTAATATTTTTGTTACGGCTTCGAAATCCGGAAAATTAACAGCGCATCATTTTAAAATTTGGTTGCAAGACGTATTTTTTCCAAATGTAGGTCCAAAATCTGTTTTACTACTAGATTCGTGGACTGGTCATTGTCCAAATATTATTCAAGAATCTAAACCAGAATCTACAGAAGATATTATTTTGTTGACTATACCAGCTGGAACAACAGGAAAAATACAACCATTGGATGTATATGATTTTCGTTTGTGGAAGAATTTCATTAGACACTTTTCTGATACTGTAATGCTTTTAGGTCTGGAAGTCAATCTGCATGTAAAAAACACCATTTTAAAACTACAGTCATTGACTCATAATCAATTTTCATCGCCAAGATTCAGAAATTTATTGAAATACGCATGGTATAAAAGCGGGTACGTAATAAATAAGCCCGAAGAATTCGAAACACCAGTGGAATTTTGTTTCCATAAACAGTCAAAACCAACATGCGATATTTGTGGCGCACCTGCAATAATTACTTGCGCATGGTGCAAAAAGTCACTTCGTATAAATCACTTTTTTCACGAACATCACCTTTGTGATACGTTTGTTCCATAAATTCATCTGTTTTTAATATATGTTAATATATGTATTATATTCAATATATGTAGTATGTTATTGTTGAAGGTAAAGTTGTAATTGTTTCGACATATATTATTATAAAAAAAATAAAATAATAAACAAACAAATGTTTCTAGTATTGATTAATAGAAAAACCTAAAATTAATTGGAATTTTTTGCATTACCATTGAAAAACAATAAATTGCATTTTAATTGTAAGATTTTTATTTATTTATTTCTCTTTCGATATAATCCACTCTTAAAAAAGGCATGAAAGATCGATACTCGAATGTATCAAAAGTATTGTTGACGCTTATCCGCGACGCTGATTGGTTATCTCGATTATTCTGACAGTTTGGTAGTTTGAGAGCAAAGATTATTTTGACGGTTATTTAAAATTTTAAAAATTTTATTAAAATATTTAGATTTTATAATTATTAAATTATTATAATAAGTGTACGGGCGCAGCGCGCGCTTGTATTGTTCTAGTATAACTATAAAAGTGTAATATAGAGGAGATGCCTTGGCAACAACTTTAGTGAACTTTGTTCTTTGATCACAACATTTTTCCGAATATTTCATAACATGCTAATCTTTATTTCTAATTTTATTCGTCTTATCAATTACACATGCGCGACAAACATCGATTACACAAGCGGCACAAACGATGCGTTATGCATATATATGCATATATCGCAGCGCGACGCATATAGTGCGACATTGACAGCTCATTTCTGAAAGATGCGATTTCGAAACATAATAAAATCATATATGGTTGTATTCAGCATAAAAAATGCTACAAATTTTGTCATAACAAAAATTTTGAAATTTGTAAAAATAATAAAAAGGGGTAGGGGTAAATTAAAAAATATAAAATTTTTTAAAAATCGATTTACGCGGTTATAAAGCTCATAAAAGACCATGCAACTTTTATTCAAAAGATTTTTTGATACCTCTTACAGTTTTGACGATATTTAGTCAAAATAAAAAAAACCGTTTTAGCTTGTAGGGGTTGTTTCAACCCTAAACGTGCGAGAAAGCACATAAAAAAAAATACGTGTCTCTTATTTTGAACTACTTTACAACATATTTAAAGCTCGTCAAAATCGGAGGGGGACACTTGGGTCCCTTTCCTTGTAAGTGTAATAAGGTGTTGTGTGATTTTCCACATTTTCGGCATTTTCCTGATTTGCAGTTTATAGCAATATGACCCAATCGTAAGCAATTTAAGCAGATTTTTCCTCGTTTAACTTGCTGTATCCGCTCGCTTATCGGTAAGCTAAGGAATGTCTTGCATAAATATAATGCGTGCTCTTCTTGGCATAGTGGGCAATATCCCTTTATCACGGCAGTGTGTGAGAGCGTGGATGAATTATTCTTGAATTTATTCGTTGGTCGAGTTGCTTGTGCCTCGCCTAGCGATTTCGTATGTTTGCTTACCTTTTCTAATAATTGACAACGCTTCTTGAGGAACTCCAAAAAACCTTCCATGTTGGGTAAATTTTCATGTTCTATGCGCTCTCTTTCCCATTCCTTTTTCGAAGACGTGTCGAGCTTGTCTGAAATCAAGTATATTAATAAACTATCCCATTTATCTACTGGCTGTTCTAACGCTGTTAACGCCCGCATGTGACTTCGAATGGCGTCAACTAATCTTCGCAAGAATTCGTGGCTTTCCTTCGTTAATCGTGGATACTCAATTATTTCTCCTATGTGCTTGTGAATCATCAAATTTTTGTTTTGATATCTTTTGGACAATAGTTCCCATGCTGCTTCATAATTCACGTTTGAGACTTCCAATCCGTCAAGAACCTTTGCCGCTTCTCCTGATAATAAACCCTGCAAATATTGAAATTTTGCAATTGGATCAATTCGGCCGTCAGAATGTATCATTGAGCAAAACATATCACGAAATTTTGGCCATTTGTCGTATGACCCATCAAACTGTGGGAGTTTTAATTGAGGCAATTTGACATTTTGAAATGAGTCTCGTGACGCATGATCAAATTGTGCTCTGAGATCCTGATCGACGATTTCGACCTTTGGCTTTAGATCGTAAATGAGTTTTTGCGCCTTTGATATCACTTCGTAATATTTAGTCTCAAATTCTTCTCTCTGTGTGTAGCATTCGTCGATTCCATCGTCTTCCGTTAGTTGTTCGATCTCTGTTTGGCACGCATCGTAATTTGCAATTAATTCTTTGATTTTCTCGAATCGTTGTTCCAAATTTATGATTTCGAGTTCTTCTATTGTGTTGTGATCGTCGTTTAACGTTTCTAAGAATAGGCGGAACGAAGTGAGTTTTGCTTTCATGGAACCTCGTTGGCGATTAAGGCTTTTCAACTTGCTCTCGTTAGACATGATGAAGCTGACTGATTTGTTATTGCTTACAAGGTGATTTTATGGCGTGTTACTTACCGCGTTGATTGAACACGTCTGTCTTTCTTACTGTAGTTTGTGCTCAACCTAACCTGGTTTGTGAGTGTTTGTTCAACTTTGCCTTTATTGCATAAATCCGGCTCGTAGGACCAATCTTTGTTCCCGCTTGTGAAGGGATGCTTTGTGTGGATTGTATCTTTAAACAACTGTTTGTTGCATGCACTATATTTCGTGTATTATTACAATGTTCCATAAACTTCTTATATACGTGCTATTCACGTGTTGCAACGCACACACACTGTGCTGCCATCTAAATAAAAAACTCTCTTGTTCCAAAGGTAATAATGCGAGGTTATTTACAAAGAACAACTACTTAACAGAAACCAACAAATAAAATTAATATAAAGCCAGATAAAATTGAATCATTTACAAAATATCTGGAAACATGTCTTCGAGGAATGGCTCCAGACGTTTCGAAACGCGTTATCAATAAAATACTACAATTAATTCTAGAAGTAGATATTTAAAATATTCGTTCAATATATTCTTTATTTTGTAAAAATACAAATACATTTTTTACCTTATTTGTACTAATGATTATGTGAGTAATTAATACAATCGTTAATATATTTGTTCAAGTTAAAATGTTTATTTTTGTGTAGTTTGTCATATCAGGAGACGCGGTAGTGTCTCCGGCCAAGTTCAAAAAACGACACTACTAAGTCAGGAAAAGAATCTCTGGCAAAGTTCAGAAAATGACACTACTAAGTCTCTTATCCTGCGCGCACAAAGTCGACTTTTCGGGGGTTTGTAGCAACTAAAATATAAAAAATTTTATAAAAACACATAGTATATCCTTAAAGGCGGCATCGCCACGACTAATTTGAGCCAAAAAAAATTTAAATTGGTTCAGCCGTTTCAGAGATACAAGCGGTCAAAAAGTAATGTTAGTAATGCAAAAATTAAGAAACGTCGTCTCCTTATTCTTCTCCTCTGTCCGCAGGGGCGGATGAAGAATTTACGGGGCCCAGAGTATTATCATTATCATTAAAATTTACGGGAATTTCTCGCACCAAGTGCCAAGAGTCGACGATTTCGACTTCCCCGAGTTGCACTACGGGAATTCCTCGCACCAGGTGTCAAGGGTCGACGAATTCGACTTTCGCGAGTTGCGCTACAGGAATTTTTCGCACTAGGTGCAAAGGATCGACGAATTCAACTTCCCCGAGTTGCGCTACGGGAATTCCTTGCACCAGGTGTCAAGGTTCGACGAATTCGACTTTTGCGAGTTGCGCTACGAGAATTTTTCGCACCTGGTGCCAAGGGTCGTCGAATTCAATTTCCCCGAGTTGCGTTACGAAAATTTCTCGCACCAGGTGTCAAGGGTCGACAAATGTGACTTTCGTGAGTTGCGCTACAGGAATTTTTCGCACTAGGTGCAAAGGGTTGACGAATTCGACTTCCCCGAGTTGCGCTACGGGAATTCCTCGCACCAGGTGTCAAGGGTCAACGAATTCGATTTTTGGGAATTGCACTACGGGAATTCCTCGCACCAGGTCCCAAGGGTCGACGAATTCGACTACCCCGAGTTGCGCTACGGGAATTCCTCGCACCAGGTGTCAAGGGTCAACGAATTCGATTTTCGGGAGTTGCACTACGGGAATTCCTTGCACCAGGTGCCAAGGGTCGACGAATTCGACTTTCGCGAGTTGCGCTACGAGAATTTTTCGCATCAGGTACCAAGAATCGTCGAATTCGATTTCCCCGAGTTGCGCTACAGAAATTCTTCGCACCAGATGTCAAGGGTCGACGAATTAGACTTTTGCGAGTTGCGCTACAGGAATTTTTCGCACCAGGTGCCAAGGGTCGACGAATTCGATTTTCGGGAGTTGCGCTACGGGAATTTCTCGCATCAGGTCCCAAGAGTTGACGAACTCGAGTACCCTGAGTTGCGCTACGTGCATTTCTTGCAACAGGTGCCAGGGATCAATGAATTCGACTTCCCCAAGTTGCACTACAAAAATTTCGCAAATATGAAAAAGAGAGAGAGATATGACATATTTTGATGTAAAATCTAAAATTTTTTAAAATATTTAGTTATCGATAATCTTACCATAATATTTTTATACGCAGAATAATAAAACGAATCAATACGTGTAAAAAAACCCATTGTTATTTTTAAGAAAAAGTATGTAATTTACAATGTACTTTTTTTAACAATTATGCGTTTTCTTTACTACTTCTCATCATTCTAATCATAAAAGTATTACGGTAAGATTATTCATAACTTAATATTTTCAGAGATATTTTAATTTAAATTTTATATCGAAATATGTCACATTAAAATATAAAATAACTCGAAGAGTATTAAAAAGAACTTCTGCAAAGTATGAAAAAGAAAATTATTATATCCTTTAATCTTGTTAATATTTTATTAACAAATAAACTGCCATGTAATAGAATTTTATTAGTATTAATGAACGAAGAACATCTCATCGACGTCGACATCGATCCAGTCGCAAAACTTATAATGTAAAATAATTTAGTTAATATGTTATTAAGTTAATATAAATGTTATATTCAAAATGTAGAAAAATAATTTAAAAATAATTTAAATTTTGTCACATAATTAATTTTGTACATTTCTGTACATTTTTATGTTAACTTAATTACATATTAACTAAACTATTTTACATTATAACACGTCTTGTGTTTTATATAGCATTTAAGTCATGTGAAACAGATGTTTTATTAGTAATATTAGAAAATAACTAATTACATAAGTCTTGCGTTTGATATCACAGTTACGTTATGTAAAACATAATAAGTGTCATTTCGAATGTTTTAACTAAATTATTTTATGTTTGACATGTCTTTGATTTGATATTATAGTTTTATTTCGTATATTTTGTAAAAATTTTAACATAACTGTGATATCAAACCAAAGATATTTTATATCAGCTATCCATGGCTTTATATCAATGGAGCAGTCAAACCGAAGACATGTTACAACAAAAAATAGTTTAGTTTATGTTACAACAAAAATTAGTTTGAATATTCGAAATAAAACATTTGTTTCACAAAATGTAAGTGTAATACAAAATACTTGTGTTAAATGTAAGATAATTTAGTTAATATACAACTGACTTAAGAGGATGCTGAAGTGACGGGCGAACTCCGACGCGAAAGCGCCATCATTTCGATGGTACTAAAAATGAAATGACATTATCGGCGCAGCCTACGGACCTATGCCGCGTAGGTCCGTGTGTACGCATTTGTTTGTAGTGGTGACTCACTACACTGACGTGTGGTCTGTGTACGTGTGTCATCGGAAGTTTGTAAACAAACGATGCTTGCGCTTGTTTCCTCGATTGAAATTTCGTCGCAAGGCTGCAATATAATGTCCGAGAAAACATAAGCGTATACAAGGTGTCAAATAAATACAAACTAAATATGACAAAATAATAAATGAAAAATATACATATAATACTATATATATCATTGAAGAAAAATGTCATATACTTTTCTTACTTTTATCCTTATGTAGTAAATACTAAATAACTAATTAATCAATTAATTAATATATACATATACACATATATTCAATAAATAGTTATCTTTATTTTGTATTTTATATGATAATGACTGAAATAATAAAAGTATATATTATTTCAGTTATATAAAATACAAAATAAAGATAACTATATTCAATATGTATATGTATGTATTCAATAATTAATTAACTTATTTATTTATTTTGTATTTATTACATAAGAATAAAAATAGGAAAAGCATATAACATATTTTTCCAATTAGATATATAGTATTATACATACATTTTTCAAATAAAATATTTTATCATATCCAACTTATATCTATTAGACACCTTGTATAAGTCTATTTTGTCTCGTATGTACATCATTCAGCCATACGATAAAATTTCAATTGCGAGAAAAAAGGTTAAATGACCTTATAAATTATCTGATAAAATATAAACAGACCACACGTGCAGTAAATTGCAAACTAAAATAAATACGTATTTCTCCAAATCTGTCAGCTGACGTTAGATCGCCTATGACAATATTTCTTAAAATCTGCCAGTTCACGAATAAATCGTCTTTAGCTCTTTTTTTTCTAAACTGTCAGCTGACGTTAGATCGCCTCTGACTATATTTATTAAAAATTGTCAGCTCACGATAGATCGCCTCTGACAATATTTCTTACAATTTGCCAGTTCACGAATAAATCGTCTTTAGCTCTCTTTTTTCTAAACTGTCAGCTGACGTTAGATCGTCTGTGACAATATTTATTTAAAATTGTCAGCTCACGATAGATCGCCTCTGACAATATTTCTTACAATTTGCCAGTTCACGAATAAATCGTTTTTAGCTCTTTTTTTTCTAAACTGTCAGCTGATGTTAGATCGCCTCTGACTATATTTATTAAAAATTGTCAGCTCACAATAGATCGCCTCTGACAATATTTCTTACAATTTGCCAGTTCACGAATAAATCGTCTTTAGCTCTCTTTTTTCTAAACTGTCAGCTGACGTTAGATCGTCTGTGACAATATTTATTTAAAATTGTCAGCTCACGATAGATCGCCTCTGACAATATTTCTTACAATTTGCCAGTTCACAAATAAATCGTTTTTAGCTCTCTTTTTTCTAAACTGTCAGCTGACGTTAGATCGCCTCTGACTATATTTATTTAAAATTGTCAGCTCACGATAGATCGCCTCTGACAATATTTCTTACAATTTGCCAGTTCACGAATAAATCGCCTTTAGCTCTCTTTCTTCTAAACTGTCAGCTGACGTTAGATCGCCTCTGACTATATTTATTTAAAATTGTCAGCTCACGAAAGATCGCCTCTGGCTTGTCTTATTCTATATTGCCAGTCCACGACAAAGCCGCCTCTGGCTTGAAGACAAGAATAAGAATTTTCTTCTAATGCCAGTCCACGAGAAAACCGCCTCCGGCTTGTCTTATTCTATATTGCCAGTCCACGAGAAAACCGCCTTTGGCTTGTCTTATTCTATATTGCCAGACCACGAGGAAACCGCCTCTGGCTTGAAGACAAGAATAAGAATATTCTAATGCCAGTCCACGAGAAAACCGCCTCTGGCTTGTCTTATTCTATATTGCCAGTCCACGAGAAAACCGCCTCTGGCTTGTCTTATTCTATATTGCCAGTCCACGAGGAAACCGCCTCTGGCTTGAAGACAAGAATAAGAATTTTCTTCTAATGCCAGTCCACGAGAAAACCGTCTCTGGCTTGTCTTATTCTATATTGCCAGTCCACGAGAAAACCGCCTTTGGCTTGTCTTATTCTATATTGCCAGTCCACGAGGAAACCGCCTCTGGCTTGAAGACAAGAATAAGAATTTTCTTCTAATGCCAGTCCACGAGAAAACCGCCTCTGGCTTGTCTTATTCTATATTGCCAGTCCACGAGAAAACCGCCTTTGGCTTGTCTTATTCTATATTGCCAGTCCACGAGGAAACCGCCTCTGGCTTGAAGACAAGAATAAGAATTTTCTTCTAATGCCAGTCCACGAGAAACCCGCCTCTGGCTTGTCTTATTCTATATTGCCAGTCCACGAGAAAACCGCCTTTGGCTTGTCTTATTCTATATTGCCAGTCCACGAGGAAACCGCCTCTGGCTTGAAGACAAGAATAAGAATTTTCTAATGCCAGTCCACGAGAAAACCGCCTCTGGCTTGTCTTATTCTATATTGCCAGTCCACGAGGAAACCGCCTCTGGCTTGAAGACAAAAATAAGAATTTTCTAATGCCAGTCCACGAGAAAACCGCCTCTGGCTTGTCTTATTCTATATTGCCAGTCCACGAGAAAACCGCCTCTGGCTTGTCTTATTCTATATTGCCAGTCCACGAGGAAACCGCCTCTGGCTTGAAGACAAGAATAAGAGTTTTCTAATGTCAGTCCACGAGAAAACCGCCTCTGGCTTGTCTTATTCTATATTGCCAGTCCACGAGGAAACCGCCTCTGGCTTGTCTTATTCTTTATTGTAAGATACTTTTATTACGTCATATGCTTTATGTATATATATATATAATGTATATTATATGCTCCACATTATCTATATTTATATCAAAATATTTTTTTAAGAAATTGACATCATTTTGTATACTCTTTTTACAATAAATGTATATGATATATGCCATATTTTTTATTTCTAAAGCATGAAATATAAAGATATTTTTATTTTTTTGTGTCTATCATTTGTAAAAAAATCTTGATAAAAGAAACAACATTAATTTTGCGACTTGCAATAATCTGTTTCATTATATGCTTCTTTTAAATACTTACAATTAGCTTTATTTTATGTGATTAACTTGGTATTTAAAATACGTATCAAAATCGAAAATGTATTTCTATTACAGTAGAAAAGAAACATTCTTGTCTTATAACAGAGAGAAATGGCAAAATATAATATTGTTTAAAGTACAGTCCAATAAAAACGGTTAAAATTGAACATTTTATAAAACCACTGTAATTCATGAAAAATCAGGATTATTTTTTCAAAAATATAGACATATTTCGACTGTGTGTTTTAAACTGCACTACACATTAAAAATTCACAGAATAAATTTATTTCTGCAAAGTTGTGTATAATGTCAGTGGAAAAGTGATTTATTTGTTATTACATATACATGATATTTTCCCATTCCTCTCTGGTGTAAGACTACAATGTTTTTTTTCTTCTGAACTAGAAATAAATTTTATATTTTGATGTGTATTTTAGATACCAAGGTAAACGCATAAAATAAGGCTAGTTGTAAGTATTTAAAAGAAGTATATATTGAAACAGATAATTGCAAGTCACAAAATTAATGTTTTTTTTATCAAGATTTTTTTACAAATGATGCATACAAGAAACTAAAAATACCTTTATATTTCATGCTTTATAAATAAGTTATATGACATATACATTTATTATAAAAATATATACAATACACAAAATAATATTAACTTTTTACATAGATACTTTGATGTGAATATACATAATATGGAGCACATAATATACATAATATATACATATAAAGCATATGAATAAAAGTATTTTGTAGAAATTAGAATATGAATGTATGTAATTAAATAATATAAATGTTTGCAAAAATGTTGCAAAATTTATGTATAATACATACACTTTTTTATCCTTCAGAGTGCCTTCCCCATTTTTTTCAGCCGGGTTTCGTAGCACATAACACAAACACACACACACGCACAACTAACACACACATAACTAACCTAAAAGATTCTGTATATGACAGATAGCACTGAGAACTGTATAGCGCCTCTATCCCAAAATCTCGGAACTAATCTATAGCTCTTTTTTACCTTATTCTTTCTATATTGCACACATGCTTTACATAAATCTGGAAAAGGGTGGCGTTTTGAAAATAAGTCTCTAAGCTCTATTTTTTTGGTTTTCCATTATTGTTTCATACGCTCTTCTACGGCACATGGTCTTGTTTTGCAGATTGAAGCAGTATAATTTTGATATAAAAGATATAATTCTTTGAGGTGACATTGTTGGTAAATTTTCAAAAATTTTTTTTATTTTTTGGTTTAAATTTGACCAACTGCCGAAAGATTAGCATATGTACTTTATTTACACCAAAGAATTTGTAATTCTATTAAAGCAATAAAAAACGCCACCCTTTTTAGAAAATTAAAGTTTCGGTCGGTAACAATATGACTTCAGCATCCTCTTAAGAGAGTGAGTCTCGTTTGCGCACATAAGCGAATGGACACCGGAATTTTTCCCAATCGGACACAGTGGCAATTGGACACAAGTTAGAACGGACACAGTTGCAATCTGACACAGATGGAATCGGACACAGTTGCAATCAGACACAGATGCAATCGGACACAGTTGCAATCAGACACAGGCGCAATCGGACACAGGCTGACCTGACCGTTCTGACCTGGAACTGATTGACAGAACTAAAATAATAGTATAAATGGTTATATTGGTATAATGGTATGCTATAAAGGCTCGTCTACATGGTCATCATATGGACAGAGTAAGTATTTTCTAAAGAGTAAGAATAATTCTAATTAAAAAACTAAACGATTAAAACATTTATATATTTTGTAGGTTATAGCGGTAATGTTAATTTTATGCGAAGCACGTAAACAACAATTTTGAAGCACGAAAAACGACAATTTTATTCGTTATATGTTTCTGGGACCGAAAACTTGGACTGATTTTTAGCATCATGGACACAGGCCATTAAGTCGCATGTGAAAGCAGCCTTAGGGTGCTGTCCCATGACAAACAGAACTTGGGAAATTGGAATCTCGGAACACGCATGTAGTTATTACATAATATTTGTTTGTGTAATTATTATAATATTTGATTGTTGTAATATTTTTCTACTGTAGATTTTTCGTGTGTTAGCTGTTTCAGAAGCGAGTCTCTTCCTGTGCTGTGGATTATTATATTATCTTTGACTAAGTATGGAGGAGATTAAAGGAAAGTCCAACAATAGCATTATTTATGCTTATGAAGGTTATACTTATAATGTCGATAAACGTCAACGAACACATACATATAGATGCTCTACTCGTCGTATAACTGGATGCCGTGGATTAGCAAAAGTTGGTGAAGATGGCAAAATTATCGTTAATCCTTTCCATAACCATGCACCTGATAATGCAAGAATACAAAAACATGGATTAAAACAAGAGATGTTACGGTTATCACGTGAAACATTGCAGACTCCTAAAAGTATATTTGACGATGTTTCTCGACGGTAATTATAAGTAAAATTTTTGCTTAACAGTCCATCATGTAGTATAATAATCCTGATAGCTAAATGTTAATAATTATTGGCAAATTGACAGCAAATTTGATCAAATACTCATGTTTGATCAAATTTACCGTTAATCTGCCAATAATTGCTAACATTTGGCTATCAGAAAATTGATAAACTTATGTTTATGAAAAGGTGATTGATATATGATACATTTTATAGAAATCCTGAATCAGCAGCACTTATAACTTTTAAGTCGATTAAAAGCCAACTGCACAGAGAACGAATAAAGAGCAGATCAAAATTGCCACAATCCATAGCTATGTTAGCTGATCAGTTAAAATATTACACATCAATAAACCACATTTATAAGGGATGTGTAACTGCAAGTGATGGGAAAAAAGCATTACTCTTCTCCAGTGATAAATTGCTCCAGGCACTTGAGTCATCCTCTGAAATTTTTTGTGATAGTACATTTAATGTAAGTTTAATTTCCTATATATTATATTTGTTTTATTATATTGAAACTATAAGTGAATGTAGAATTTAATTAAAGGTTGTTCCTCAAGTTCCTTCCTTTAGTCAACTTTATACAATTCATACCCGTTATATGGACAGAGTAAGTATTTTCTAAAGAGTAAGAATAATTCTAATTAAAAAACTAAACGATTAATGCCCGATTCCACCAATGTAGATTAACTTTAATCTCAGTTCAACTTACTCTTCATCTTTTTCTAATTCTTAGAACTAGAAAAAGATGAAGAGTAAGTTAAACTGAGATTAAAGTTAATCTACGTTGGTGGAATTGGGCAGAAAACATTTATATATTTTGTAGGTTATAGCGGTAGCGTTAATTTTATGCGAAGCATGTACCACAGCACTGTATGAAATAATTTGGTCAAAACTAATAGATCTTGTTCCCAATCTATTAGTGAATATAAAATTCATCATGACAGATTACGAATGGGCAGCAATGAGTGCAATGGAAAAATACTTTCCAAATGCTACTATATATGGATGTTGGTTTCATTTGAACCAGGTATCTTAAGTCTTAATAATTTTTTTAGTTAGTACTTATTAATTGCATTGTTGAAACCATTACTAATACATTTTCTATTGTGCAGGCTTTACAAAAAAAATGGAATCATTTAGGTTTACATCATTTTTCGAGCATCATACTATCAATGGCAATGACAATACCATTGCTACCAGAACAATATTTAACACAAGCTTATCATATATTGTGCAATAACTGTGAAGACACAAATTCTAACTATGACAAATTAAAAGAATTCTTAACTTATTTTGAAAGGACATGGTTATCCAAAGCTTCAAAAGTAAACCTCTACAAGTATCCGGTTAGAACAAACAATGAAGTTGAAAGCTTCCATAATGTACTACATAGAAAATTGGGTCAACATCGAAATGTATGGATGTATCTAGGTAAATAACAATAAATAATATTAAATTATATGAAGTAATTTAAAAATATTAATATTTTGTAAAATTGTACAAATTGAAAGAATTTTTATAAATATTGATTGATAAATATTGATTGATAAATATTGAAATTTTTATAAATATTGACATAAATCGTGAAAAACCAGCTAAAAAAAATTAATTTAGAAATTATTTAATTATTTTTGTTAATAAAAAAAATATTAAGCATTGGGCCTGTTCGTTTTAGTTGCACTGGGGCAGCTCTGGGTTTGCTCTAAACAAGATAATACAGGACAAACTATTTATCTGTCCTGTATTATCCTGTGTAGAGCAGACCCAGAGCAGCCCCAGTGTAGCTAAAACGAACAAGCCCATTATAAGTGTTAATAAGTATGAATGTCAAGATATAAATATCTAATTAAACTAATTTTATTTATTATATAATTTTAGAAAAATTGCAAAATATTATAGCAGATCGAACAATTGATTTGGAACGTTTAAAAAATAATATAGAAGTACGATCTGTACGATCACGCAAAAACATGGAAAGAGATAAAAAAATTCTTCAAGCACAAACAGATCTGATTTCTGAAAGGTACACACAATTGCATTTCTTTTTTTGTATGCACATATATTATTTTAGATTAATATTAATATTGTACAATATATATTTTATAGATTACCACTTGAACAATTTCTTTGTATATTTAATGATAAATTGGATGACTTTTCTTACAAAGAGAATCTTATTGTCCAAAGTAAGTAGAAATAAAAAAATATTGTGATAATTATATATACACATATTCAAATCTAATCAAAAAATTTACAGCGTCTGAAGATGTTTTAAATGAATCATCGCCAATCAAAACAGATTTTGCACAATGTGAAAATATGGGAATAGAAATGATTTGTCCTATTACAAATACATCAGAATTCAAAAAAGAATCACAAAAACTTTCCGAGAAAAATATTGAAAATACAAAAAATCGTCAAGTGCTTGAACCAATTGAAAATGTCGACATAAAAGTGTAAGATTTGTCATATATAATAATTTGTTCTTCTTATGTCAAAACGACAAATGTGCAACTTTACAGTTTAGAGTTATTGCTATTTAAAAATTTAATTTGTTTTAAAAATTGCGATTCTTGTTTTATTTTTATAATTCTTTTAATTATTCAATTCATTATCCTAAAAATCTTTGTCCAAAATTAAATAAAAAAAAATAACATATTATTTTAGATTAATATTAATATTGTACAATATATATTTTATAGATTACCACTTGAACAATTTCTTTGTATATTTAATGATAAATTGGATGACTTTTCTTACAAAGAGAATCTTATTGTCCAAAGTAAGTAGAAATAAAAAAATATTGTGATAATTATATATACACATATTCAAATCTAATCAAAAAATTTACAGCGTCTGAAGATGTTTTAAATGAATCATCGCCAATCAAAACAGATTTTGCACAATGTGAAAATATGGGAATAGAAATGATTTGTCCTATTACAAATACATCAGAATTCAAAAAAGAATCACAAAAACAGAGAAATCAAAAAATTGAAACATTTGTGATTTTGACACATGAGGACGATTTATCATGCATAAATCTCACATTTATATAAAAAATGAAAAAAATAAAATATTTTATCTTCATAGCACAAGTAATAATGGAACATCGATGCATGTACAACTGTATTGCAATCCATTTCAACGATACAAGAAATAAAAAACTCGAAGAAATTAACTTGCATATATGTTTGAATTCGAAAATTACATAATCATACAGTATATATGTACGTATGTTATTTTTGTTAATTTTCTTATACATAAAACAAAAAAGTCTTCCAAAGCCTTACAAAGGATAAATGAAAAAGTATTGTGTTTGAGAGTCATTTTCGTAATAAATATTTTTTCAATTTACTTAAGAACCAGCGTAGTCTCGCGCGTATCTCAACTTAATTATAAGTAACAAATTAGTCGTTACAATAAAATAAAATTACTTAAATTTATATAAACATATATTGTTTCATAAACACTGTAAGGATTGTTATATTTTAAGAAGTATTTATTCAAAAAAGAGAGAATTTATTTTTTCTTATGTAGAATATAATAGAATGTAAGATTATAAGATATTTTCTTAGCTATTATAGATTATAGATTATAAGATATTTTCTTAGATATTTTATTATTTTCTTATATAATATATAAAATAATGTACGAACAACAGCAGCAGTGTATGCAACTTTTAGCGTTTTTCCTTGGGACTGCACTCGTGCAGTGTTTCTATAAGAGCAATGTTAAAATCTGCACTGTCTTCGTGCTAATTTTAACATTGCTCTTATGGAAACACTACACGAGTGCAGTCCCAAGGGAAAACGCCATTTATTTCTGCTACATATAACAGAAGAAACTTCATATTAAGAGTCTCTACATTAGTTTATATAAAACTAACGTTAATGTTAAATAAAATGCAGAAAACGCAATTCCTATACGAATGTGTAAAGTATATGTTTTCGTACTTATTATAATAAATTTTGATGCCGTTGTGCAATTTTCATCTTTTTTAGTATAGAAAAAAAAGATAATATATAATAAAAAAGTAATATCTCTCTTGCATATTCTTATTTAAGAGACTAAGCCCTATATTCTATAACTTTTAATGATGTCGTTATATATCACTTCGCAGGTTTTTGGTATCATATAATAGCTGCGCAATGATATATAACGACATCGTTAAGGCTTACAGAATAGGGGGCTAAATTTTTGTTTGTGCAACGATATGTATTATGATGTACATTATACTATGAAAACCAAATAAAGCGTAAGCTAAAATTGTACTTTGCACCTATTATTTTATGTAATTCCATGTAATTCCAATTATTCCTAAAATAATATAAGCTACTGTAATAATATATAATATCAAACAAAGTAGTCAATACACAGTGCAATGTAAGATTTTCAAACGTGGCTCTAATAATGTACTCCTAGATCTATGAAAGATCTGAGATCATAGAATATTTCAGTATTCACATTTTTGAGTATTCACACAACAGTTGTGTCCACTGAATGCGCCCATTTTTAAAGCGTTTTATAGGTTTCCTCTTCTTAAATTTTCTTTACATATTCATTGACAAATTGGATGACTATTCTTACAAAGAGTCATATTTTACAGGGTAAGTAGAAATAAAAAGAAATTGTGGCAATTAAACACATATTTAAATTATTTATAACGCAATTATTTTGCTTGCATCTGAAAATATTTTAAATGAATCATCAGCAATTAATAATACAGATTTTACACAATGTAAAAATATGACAATTTGTTCTATAACAAAATAAGATTTGTAAATTGGTCAATAATAAATATATATTTATATATATATGTATTCTGTTACAATGTGTATTGCTCGAATCATTTATTTCATCAGGGAAATCCTGAAAAGAGAACAGATTTTTTTCTTAAGAATTAAACAACATATAAAAATTTTAAAATATACTTAATTTCTAACAATGTATGATAAAATATGTGAATATATAATATACCATACCTTTTTTATTCAAGATATTAGAGTATACAGTCAAAAGAAAATTTATTTCTTCTTCATTTTAGGATTGGCGCGTCCTGCTTAATGATAGTTTTTCACTAGTGCTTGAAAGTAGTATATAAAAATAAATATCTTTTAACATATAGTTTTAAAAAGTCTAAATATTATATATATATGTATATAATATTTAGACTTATTACTTACAAAATTATTCATTTATAAATTATTTATTTATATACATCTATATTTATATACTCAAAAATGTGAATACTGAAATATTCTATGATCTTAGATCTTTCATAGATCTAGGAGTACATTATTAGAGCCACGTTTGAAAATCTTACATTGCACTGTGTATTGACTACTTTGTTTGATATTATATATTATTACAGTAGCTTATATTATTTTAGGAATAATTGGAATTACATGGAATTACATAAAATAATAGGTGCAAAGTACAATTTTAGCTTACGCTTTATTTGGTTTTCATAGTATAATGTACATCATAATACATATCGTTGCACAAACAAAAATTTAGCCCCCTATTCTGTAAGCCTTAACGATGTCGTTATATATTGTAAGCGTTACGTTAGGTAATTACGCGATACGTACGATGCACCACCGATGGGTACGGCACGTACATCTACGACCGACACTATTCTTACAATAGCAATGGCGATACCGGTAATTACATAATTGTCCACTCGAAGTTATTTATCGAGGATCTGTCAGGATCAAAAGGCAGGACGGTATATTAGGTGCAAACACAATAATACAATAACGATATTTATTAATATCATTAACACTCGCGTACATACATCGTGGTACTGATTACCGAAAAACACGACGGACGTGTTGTCACACGAACTGCTCAAACGGCAATTGCCCGGCACACATGCCGTGACACGCTCAAGGATCGCCTATTGCATCAGCTAATCCTGATTGGCCCTTATTAAGGATATTCCTACGCCTAGGTCGCTAGACGCAGCGCATTAGATAACTCGCGCGTGGTCGCGAGGACCGCGGGAAAGGGGGTACAGTGACGCTCAATCGGCGGCGCTGCACATCATTGCTTACAGTTCGGCCAGCCTGCATTTACATTCGACCCGAATGTGTTCTGACCCTAAAAGGTTTACAAAATAACATATTGCAGGAACTTAAAAGAAATTGGAACTGATCAATAATCATTTAAAGTTTAAATCATAAGAAATAGGAAAACAAAACCTGCATAAAGATAGGACACGATAGTGTACTCAAAACAGAAGTCAAAATTACGTAAGTAACAAAAGGAGAATTCTCAAATATAAAATATGAAATATCTGTATAGGCGTATAGCCTAAGGATTGTGTTCGACTTGGTTGAAATATTGAGACCAATTTCTTAGAAAAATATAATTTATTTTTCCTCGTCAGAGAAGTAGAGTAAAGTACAAGTTTTGTTTGATTTGCTTAAGTGCGCCAGAGGCGCTTTCTCGGCAAGAGTGTAAGGCCGAGAATCAAAAGAAAAATTGACGGGCGCGGTAAGGAATTACCGGCCGCGTCTTAGTGTGTTGAACGGGTCCTAAAAAGGACGGTTCAATTGAGTTAGCTCGTTGCAGCCCCTTTCCCGGCGTCGGTGGAACTCCGTTCGGGAAGTGGTCTTCCGTCTGACAACTGCTCTCTGAGCAAGCTCTGAGCGGTGAAGTCTGTACTGCGATGGATCGAGTCTCTGATGTGCTGGTGGTGGCAACCGTCTCGGCTCTCGGAATTGCGGATTGCTCCGTGTACCGCGGAGAGAGAGGTCTCCGAATTCGGATGTCGCCTTGTGTGAGCGTGTCCCTTGGTGGTCGAGTCAACCGGACGCAGAACTCTAGTGGAATTAATTTCCACACTAGAGACTGAGGAGGTGACGGCGAAAGTGGAGTACCCGCGGGCCGCTTGGTTGAGATGTGCGGCCGATGCTGGGACTCTGTTTTCTTTTTACGCGCCTTGCGAGGCAGCGTGAGAAAAACTGCGAGACTATGTGTCTCTGGTTAGATTCTGCCGAGGCAGAGTACGACTCAGTTCAAGGGCCCTGGAGAGAGCTCGCCTTGAAGCGAGTGAGTGAGGAAAGATCTGCGGAGCAGCTCTTTTATATCTCGTCGATCGAAGCTTGATCGCGAGAAGGCTCTTCACCGCCTGCGCAACCTGGCGGTGGGTCCGCAAGCTTGTAACTGGTAGAAGGCCTGCGGCGCGTAGCGGCGCCGCGGTGTATTATACCGCGTCAGTGCAGCGGTGTGGCGGTGAGCCGCCACAATCTGCTTTAGCAGAAACGCTGATATACTTAACCTAAATACAAAAGTATAAACGCTAAACTTAGGTCTAAAGAAACGCAATCTTAATTCAAATACAAATTTAAACTACAAACTAAATGACTGGTTTGACCCACGGCTTGATCCGATCGGGAGATAGTATCGAGTTATAAGGGCGAGGAGTTATATTAAAACCAGGGATGTCCTGTATCACGTAACGGTTATTATTTAAAACTTTTGTAACCTGGTACGGCCCTTTATAATTTGTTTTAAATTTTTTGTCCTCTCCGGATTTAATTATTGTATTGCGGATGAGAACGTAATCCCCGACGTTATACTGAGTGGGTTTACGATGACGTTTATCGTAATAAACTTTGTTGTAATTGCGGATCTTATTTGAGACTTCATAAGCGATTTCACGACAAGCGTCTCTTTCTTTGTTACAATCCAACTCGACTTTAGCGATCTGATTTAAAATACGCACAAGATGTGCATCGGAATGATTCCGAGCATCATACCATAAAGAAGTTTAGAAGGGGTTGACTTTAGTGACGAGTGATAGGTGTTATTAATGACGTATTGAATGGCTCCAATTTTGGTAGACCATGACGTCGGATCATCGATAGCCTTTTTGAGCGATGATTTTAAGAATCGATTGACTCGCTCTACAAGACCGTTGGCCCAAGGAGCTGCAACAGCTACTAAGCGATGTGAGATGTTTTTAGAGTCTGTAAACTCAGAGAATTCACGAGAAGTGAAAGCCGTTCCTCTGTCCGAGACAATTGAGGAAGGATTTCCAAAAATATCAAAAACTTTCGTGAAATTTTTTATCACTTCTATAGATCCTGTTGATTTGACTGAAAACAGCCAAGTGAAACGAGTGAAGGCATCGATTAAAAGCAAGATATGCTTATGTCCTTCAGATTCGGTAAGAAGACCGAAATGATCACAATGCATGATCTGCATTGGATACGATGGAGATTCTACTTGCTGAATTTCTCCTTCACGGGAATGAACCGATGAATTTGAAATCAGACAATCTAGACAATTATCTAGATGATCACGGACTTTTTTACGTAGGGAAGGAAACCAGTAATTCGAAGAAATTCCTTCAACCGTTTTATCAAAACCACAGTGGGCTTGCTCATCGTGATAAATCCGAATGATGTTTTGAATCATAGATTCTGGGACAACAAAACGAGGTTTGTCTGGTCCTTTTTTGAAGATAAGACCATCTTTAAGGTCGAATAATGAGAAAACCGTTCGATTCGATAACCGCGAGAGACAATCCTCTATTTGAGGGAACGGATATTTTTGTTTCTCTACCCGATCGTTCAAAGACCGCAGGTCAACGCAGAGACGAAGAGAACCGTTCTTCTTTCGCACCGGAACAACCCGCGCACAATACGGCGATAAACTATACTTAACAATATCTCGGGTTAACAAATCATCGATTAGTTTACGCATCTCTAAACGCTCATTAAACGCGAAACGTCTTGGCGCAAACGCATATGTTGAACGATCTTTCAAGTTTACTTTAACCGAGTAATTGTCTTTTATTGGCGTGACCTGAGAATTATCAACCTCAGTCAATACAGTTAACAATTTAGCTTTTATTTGATCATCAAAATCTGTTTTTAATTCAACAGATTCAAAGTCGTTTTTTAACGGCTGCTCAATAAAGGAATTAGCGAAAGCTATTTGACGGAAAAACTTTAAGTTATTTTCCGCGGTTTTTGCAGAAGGCAAAATAAGGATGCTAATGTCGTGTTTATTAAGAAAGTCACGACCTACAATTAATTCAGCATTAAAAACATTATTATGTAAAACATTTAACTGAATTTGTCCGTTGAAATCTGGTAATTTCTCAAAACAAACAAAAGAATTTACAAAACCAGTTGTTTCAATAGGAAGACCATTTAGGCCAATCCACGGATCTGAATTATTGTTGATCAAAGTATTTCGGTTAAAATATTTTTGATACAAGCGAGGACTTATAAAAGAGACTGGACTACCAGAATCTACAAACGCTAATAAATCGCACGCAATATTATTCAACGAAATAATCTTTACAAGAGGAGGATCAGATATCTCCAACCTTTTTTGTTGAACCACACAAGCTACCGTTGAGGAAGAGGAAGCGTCCTTTGAAGGCTGTCGATCCTCTGCACAAGAGACTGCAACGGGTGTTGGTTTGACGACTGGTTCGGCTGCTGCGACAACGTCAGAAATCGGTGATGTAGAAGACTGCTGCTCTTTTCTTTTGAGCTTGTAGCAATCAGCACGAATGTGTCCTTTAATTTTGCAATAATTGCAAATTATGTCTTTGTGCACTTTTGAAGAGTCACTGTTCCTTGCAGAAGTGTCACTATTCTTTACCGAAGTGTCATTTGAGTCTTTTACTTTCCTTTTGAAAGGCGGTGACTGTTTTCTGTTCACGTCACACATAACCGTAATGTCGTACATGTTTTGCAAAAATTCATCAACTGACTTAGCTCTTAATGAAATGGCAGTTGCTTTTAATGATGTACTACCAATTCCACTAATCAAAGTGTTAATCACATCACAGTCAGGCAGATCGAGATTCTGCATAAGCTCTATTTTATGAAGAGCATAATCTTGAAATGTCTCTTTCGCGAAGTTCCACTTACGCGCTTCGACTTTCTGCATGGTCACAAAGAACGGGACACGACGACGAAATCTATTCGTTACTGCTTGTTTGAGCGATGACCATGAGTCGTTAATTGTTCCAGCGTCCAAATCGAACCATTTACGCGCGGATTTTGTCAGCTTGCTAGAAGCAGCTAGCAAAGTGACGTCATCAGATACTCCATGTATTCGCGCGATGCGTTCTACTTTTTTCAACCACAGTTCCACGTTTTCTTCTTCCGATCCACTGAAACTGGGAATTTGTGACGCCAACAAATTGACTGCTTGAGCGGCTGATGCCGTTGAAAGAATAGAACCACCTCTTGACAGGCCAGAGGTGTTAAAGTTCGGAATAGCACTCACGAAACGATTTTGCCCACTTGTAGGATCAATGTTTTGATCAAAATCGTACGGTGAAATCGGCGGGTTAACGGGCCTTAGTGAGGCTTGCGGAATAACCGGCGGAACAACCGGCGGAACGACCGGCGGGAAAACCGGCGTATTAACGGGCCTTGATGAGGCTTGCGGAATTGCACTAATCGCAACTAGCATTTGTTGCATCATCGCGCACAAACGCGACAATTCACTTTGTGACGGCGCGGCTGAGTCACTCGGCCCTGCAACGGATGTTTCGGCACGAGGATTTTGCGTCGTTAAAGCGGCACTACCCGCACTAACCGTAATATCACTTCGCGGAAACGGACCAGCCAATGACGGCGGTGGATGAAGCGAATCGGTATTTTGCGGTGGCGAGACACTGTCCGTAGAAACCGCACTTTCATTTAATTGTTCATTGTCCTGAGACGACCCGTGTCGTTCGTAATATGACATGATTTGGTCAATGAGACTCGAACGCGAATTATCACGCGGTAATATCTGAAGGCGAAAAGCCTCAGCACAAAGCTCTTCGAACGAGAGTCTGTCCAAGTAATGACGATCCATCGTCAATTACTAATCACAAGCGTTTACTACAGAGGCGAATAAGTCACTCACACGAAATGGCGACTCAGCACTACGAACGCGACGTATCACGAAATGGCGATGTTCACACGACCACGTGTAACGCGCACAAATATTGCGTTTGCAGGACAAACGGAAAATAATCCTGGATAGGAATGACAGGATATTCCGATAAACAAACTAAGAAGACGGGAGGTTTAATAATAACAATTATCAATCTTATCCCACTTCTGAGATATTAACGTACCCGCTGTAAGCGTTACGTTAGATAATTACGCGATACGTACGATGCACCACCGATGGGTACGGCACGTACATCTACGACCGACACTATTCTCACAATAGCAATGGCGATACCGGTAATTACATAAATGTCCATTCGAAGTTACTTATCGAGGATCTGTCAGGATCAAAAGGCAGGACGGTATATTAGGTGCAAACACAATAATACAATAACGATATTTATTAATATCATTAACACTCGCGTACATACATCGTGGTACTGATTACCGAAAAACACGACGGACGTGTTGTCACACGAACTGCTCAAACGGTAATTGCCCGGCACACATGCCGTGACACGCTCAAGGATCGCCTATTGCATCAGCTAATCCTGATTGGCCTTTATTAAGGATATTCCTACGCCTAGGTCGCTAGACGCAGCGCATTAGATAACTCGCGCGTGGTCGCGAGGACCGCGGGAAAGGGGGTACAGTGACGCTCAATCGGCGGCGCTGCACATCATTGCTTACAATATCATTGCGCAGCTATTATATGATACCAAAAACCTGCGCAGTGATATATAACGACATCATTAAAAGTTATAGAATATAGGGCTTAGGCCGGTATTCATAGTCCGTTCTTATATTTAAGATTGTCTTAAGCACGGACTTATATTCGCTCTCTTCGTCACACATAGATTGTGTCTGACGAAGAGAGCGAATATAAGTTCGTGCTTAAGACGATCTTGAATATAAGAACGGACTATGAATACCGCCCTTAGTCTCTTAAATAAGAATATGCAAGAGAGATATTACTTTTTTATTATATATTATCTTTTTTTTCTATACTAAAAAAGATGAAAATTGCACAACGGCATCAAAATTTATTATAATAAGTACGAAAACATATACTTTACACATTCGTATAGGAATTGCGTTTTCTGCATTTTATTTAACATTAACGTTAGTTTTATATAAACTAATGTAGAGACTCTTAATATGAAGTTTCTTCTGTTATATGTAGCAGAAATAAATGGCGTTTTCCCTTGGGACTGCACTCGTGTAGTGTTTCCATAAGAGCAATGTTAAAATTAGCACGAAGACAGTGCAGATTTTAACATTGCTCTTATAGAAACACTGCACGAGTGCAGTCCCAAGGAAAAACGCTAAAAGTTGCATACACTGCTGCTGTTGTTCGTACATTATTTTATATATTATATAAGAAAATAATAAAATATCTAAGAAAATATCTTATAATCTATAATCTATAATAGCTAAGAAAATATCTTATAATCTTACATTCTATTATATTCTACATAAGAAAAAATAAATTCTCTCTTTTTTGAATAAATACTTCTTAAAATATAACAATCCTTACAGTGTTTATGAAACAATATATGTTTATATAAATTTAAGTAATTTTATTTTATTGTAACGACTAATTTGTTACTTATAATTAAGTTGAGATACGCGCGAGACTACGCTGGTTCTTAAGTAAATTGAAAAAATATTTATTACGAAAATGACTCTCAAACACAATACTTTTTCATTTATCCTTTGTAAGGCTTTGGAAGACTTTTTTGTTTTATGTATAAGAAAATTAACAAAAATAACATACGTACATATATACTGTATGATTATGTAATTTTCGAATTCAAACATATATGCAAGTTAATTTCTTCGAGTTTTTTATTTCTTGTATCGTTGAAATGGATTGCAATACAGTTGTACATGCATCGATGTTCCATTATTACTTGTGCTATGAAGATAAAATATTTTATTTTTTTCATTTTTTATATAAATGTGAGATTTATGCATGATAAATCGTCCTCATGTGTCAAAATCACAAATGTTTCAATTTTTTGATTTCTCTATGTTATTTTTTTTTATTTAATTTTGGACAAAGATTTTTAGGATGATGAATTGAATAATTAAAAGAATTATAAAAATAAAACAAGAATCGCAATTTTTAAAACAAATTAAATTTTTAAATAGCAATAACTCTAAACTGTAAAGTTGCACATTTGTCGTTTTGACATAAGAAGAACAAATTATTATATATGACAAATCTTACACTTTTATGTCGACATTTTCAATTGGTTCAAGCACTTGACGATTTTTTGTATTTTCAATATTTTTCTCGGAAAGTTTTTGTGATTCTTTTTTGAATTCTGATGTATTTGTAATAGGACAAATCATTTCTATTCCCATATTTTCACATTGTGCAAAATCTGTTTTGATTGGCGATGATTCATTTAAAATATCTTCAGACGCTGTAAATTTTTTGATTAGATTTGAATATGTGTATATATAATTATCACAATATTTTTTTATTTCTACTTACTTTGGACAATAAGATTCTCTTTGTAAGAAAAGTCATCCAATTTATCATTAAATATACAAAGAAATTGTTCAAGTGGTAATCTATAAAATATATATTGTACAATATTAATATTAATCTAAAATAATATATGTGCATACAAAAAAAGAAATGCAATTGTGTGTACCTTTCAGAAATCAGATCTGTTTGTGCTTGAAGAATTTTTTTATCTCTTTCCATGTTTTTGCGTGATCGTACAGAGAGATCGTACTTCTATATTATTTTTTAAACGTTCCAAATCAATTGTTTGATCTGTTATAACATTTTGTAATTTTTCTAAAAGTATTTAATAAATAAAATTAGTTTAATTAAATATTTATATCTTGATATCAATACTTATTGCTTATTATTATTTTAACACTTAATGCTTATTATTTTTTTTCTTAACAAAATAATTAATTGAAAAAAAAATGTTTTTTAAATTAATTGTGTTTAGCTAGATTTGTTACGATTACCAATATTTATAAAAATTCTTATTTCTTATTTTAAAAAATAATAAAATTAAAAATTATAAAATAATTTAATATAATTTATTGTAATTTACCTAGAAACATCCACACATTTCGATGTTGACCACCCAATTTTTTATTTAGTACATTATGGAAACTTTCAACTGCATTATTTGTTCTAACCGGACACTTGTATACGCTTACTTTTGGAGCTTTGGATAACCACGTCCTTTCAAAGTAAGTCAAGAATTCCTTTAATCTGTTACAGTTAGGATTTGTTTCTTCCCAATTATTGCGCAATATATGATAACCTTGTGTAAAATATTGTTCTGCTAGCAATGGTATTGTCATTGCCATAGATAGTATGATGCTCGAGGAATGTTGTAAACCTAAATGATTCCATTTTCTTCGTAAAGCCTGCACAATAAAAAGTATATTAATAATTGTTTCAATAATGTAATTAATAATTACTGATCATAACTGAAAAAATGATTAAGAATTAAGAATTAACCTGGTTCAAATGAAACCAGCATCCATGTATAGTAGCATTTGCAAAGTTTTTTTCCATTGCACTTATTGCTGCCCATTCGTAATCTGTCATGATAAATTTTATGTTCACTAACAGATTAGGAACAAGACCTATTATTTTCGACCAAGTTTTTTCATACAGGGCTGTGGTACGAGCTTCGCATAAAATAAATACTACCGCTATAACCTATAAAATAAACAAATGTTGCAACTGTTTTCTTTTTCTAATTATTAAGAATCATTCATAAAGTAAAAAGTAAAACACACTTACCTTATCCATATAACGCGTATGAACTGTGTAAAGTTGACTAAAGGAAGGAACTCGTGGAACAACCTTTAATTAAATTCTACATTTACTTATAGTTTTAATGTAATAAAATAATATATAACAATTAAACTTACAGAAAAGGTCCCGTCACAGAAAATTTCAGAGGATGACTCAAGTGCCTGGAGCAATTTATCATTGGAGAAGAGTAATGCTTTTTTCCCATCACTTGCAGTTACACATCCCTTATAAATGTGGTTTATTGATGTGTAATATTTTAACTGATCAGCTAGCATAGCTATGGATTGTGGCAATTTTGGCCTGCTCTTTATTCGTTCTCTATTAAGTTGGCTTCTAATCGACTTGAATGGTATAAGTAAGGCACTAGATATGTAGGTATTCTCATCCGCCATTTTGGTTCCTACTAGATAGAGAATTATAGCGTATATAGTATAGTATAGCGTACATGTGTAACACGTCAATTATTAAAAATGATTCAGGACTTTTTTCGACTCATTTTTTGGCAAGGAATAACGCTATGTACTTAGTGGGCAGTCTTTAAGTGTCACCCTGTATACGCTATAATTCTCCATCTAATAGGAACCAAAATGGCGGATGAGAATACCTACATATCTAGTGCCTTAGTATAAGTGCTGCTGATTCAGGATTTCTATAAAATGTATCATATATTATCAATCACCTTTTCATAAACATAAGTTTATCAATTTTCTGATAGCCAAATGTTAGCAGTTATTGGCAGATTAACGGTAAATTTGATCAAACATGAGTATTTGATCAAATTTGCTGTCAATTTGCCAATAATTATTAACATTTAGCTATCAGGATTATTATACTACATGATGGACTGTTAAGCAAAAATTTTACTTATAATTACCGTCGAGAAACATCGTCAAATATACTTTTAGGAGTCTGCAATGGGCTTGTTCGTTTTAGCTACACTGGGGCTGCTCTGAGTCTGCTCTACACAAGATAATACAGGACAGATAAATAGTTTGTCCTGTATTATCTTGTTTAGAGCAGACCCAGAGCTGCCCCAGTGCAGCTAAAACGAACAAGCCCATTGTTTCACGTGATAACCGTAACATCTCTTGTTTTAATCCATGTTTTTGTATTCTTGCATTATCAGGTGCATGGTTATGGAAAGGATTAACGATAATTTTGCCATCTTCACCGATTTTTGCCAATGCACGACATCCAGTTGTACGACGAGTAGAGCATCTATATGTATGTGTTCGTTGACGTTTATCGACATTAGAAGTATAACCTTCATAAGCATAAATAATGCTATTGTTGAATTTTCCTTTAATCTCCTCCATACTTAGTCAAAGATAATATGATAATCCACAGCACAGGAAAGAGACTCGCTTCTGAAACAGCTAACACACGAAAAATGCAAATTTTAACATTGTTGTTGTTCATCATAAAGGTCTATCCAGACAAACTTGCATAAATATATGCATAAAGAAATTGATTAATCCATTTTCTTACGCATTTGCTTATAAACCACTCAATATCATTATGCAAGTATTTATGCGGTTATGCAAGTTTGTCTGGATAAGCCCTTATCTACGACATTTCGACTTTTACAATAGCACAATTTTCTTTAGTATAAATTTGAAATGAATAAATCCTAACGTTGCTTGATTTATCCAATTTTCTATTCAAATATATAAATTATAGCACGCGAATAAAACTTTAATTTTAAATTAAAAAACAATCTTTATTTCATGTCTCACACATTGCATGCATGCACGTGCATGAACGTGCATACGTGTGCGAGCATGTGCATGCGTGCAATGTGTAAGGCATGAAATAAAGATTGTTTTCTAATTTAAAATTAAAGTTTTATTAGCAATTAATAATTACATTAACAAAAACTAATGATTTCTTTAAATTCATCCAAATCTTAATCACAATCTTGGATATTCTGATAATGGCAATCCAATTTAATTGCCGCATGGAAACAAACAGCCGCGCTCCGATATTTTAATAGTAGCAATTTCACGCCTAATTTTTTCAATCACAATATTACATATACTAATTTCAATGTTTATTGCCAAAGACATAATAAAGAAAATAATTACCAATTGCCATTGACATGAATGTTCAGAGATTTCACTGGTTCACAGCGATTTTTGTCACAACGTTGATAAGCGTTTAGAAGGTACATATAGATGTTCAACTCGTCGCAACACTGGTTGTCAAGGATTAGCATTAATCAACGACGATGGCAAAGTAATTGTTTTCACTCCACATGACCATCCTCCTAATGACATGGTGTTACGTACGTTATACTTGAAGCGAGAAATGCTTCGCCTTTGCCAAGGAAGTGTACAGCCTATAAAAAAAATATTTGATGATGTTTGTGAAAGGTTGAGATCATATATATAATGACATTTTTTAAGTGATAATTTTAATTTTATAATTTTTCAGATTGTTAGGCATTGTTTCATATATCAAATTTTTGTTTCAGTGATCCTGAAGCAGCAATGCATATCAGTTATCCAAATTTTAAAAGTACTTTGAATAGAAAACGAGCTGCATGCAAACCACCTGTGTCAGATTCTTTCGCATCTCTCAGTGTAGAACTTGAAAAGTATGATTCATGCAAAGATATTTACAAAGGAAGTGTAATCGCAGAAGATGGTAGCATGGGACTTTTATTTTCAAGCGATGAACTGCTCAATGCATTGAATGAAACGACAGAATTATATGTTGATGGAACATTTTCGGTAATTTTTGTAATTTTCTCATTTTTTTCATAAACAAGTTATTTTCTACTATATTTGTTTAATAATTTTTTTCATTACAGGTTGTTCCTCGGAAACCAAATATTGTGCAGTTATATACCATTCATATTCGTTATATGAATACGGTAAAAAAACTTAAAAAATTTGAGCATTTTTTAGTTTAAAAAATTTATTTGCAATTATGTATCATTATTTACATGTTACAGGGAATTGCAACAGTATTTATTTTATGTAAATCGCGAACTAAAAATCTTTATCGGGCAATTTGGAAAAAAGTAATTAAGCTTGCTCTAGCACTACAGAACAATGTAAAATTTATTATGCTAGATTATGAAAGAGCAGCGATATCTATATTACATGAATTTTTCCCCGCAGCTGCGATACATGGATGTTGGTTTCATTTTAATCAGGTATGTTAATAATGTAATTAAATTTTTTTTTTTATATATATTATATTTAAATTAATAGAATATTGAGTATATGTAAATATATATATATATACACTCACCCGAAAAAAAAGCGGTACACTGAAAATGTGGGAAAAATTCATCAAATTTCAACTGACGATAACTTCGTAAATAATAAAGATAGAAAGTTCTATAAAATATGGAAATGAAGCTAAAAATCTCTACTTTAAGAATCAATTTATTTCAATGTTGCAAAATAAATTTATTGAAAATGGCGGATGACAAAGCGCGAGCATGCAAAATTGAAAAATAATGGTTCGAGTTTGCGACGGTGCACGGTATAAACAAAAAATTGTAGCTTATTGGGATCAAAAGCGTACGAAAGTACAGAGTCTCCTCTTTAAAATGCTTTTTTATGCATCTCGATACGATGATTTTTCGCCGAGAGATTCGCATTTGAAGAAAAAGGCAGATTCTTACTTCAAATGCGAATCTCTCAGCGAAAAATCATCGTATCGAGATGCATAAAAAAGCATTTTAAAGAGGAGACTCTGTACTTTCGTACGCTTTTGATCCCAATAAGCTACAATTTTTTGTTTATACCGTGCACCGTTGCAAACTCGAACCATTATTTTTCAATCAATTGTTTTGCATCCGAAGGAGATGTCTGCAGATCTTTTGTGATTTCTCCGCCCTGACTTTTTGTTTATGCTCGACCGCACATTGCGAGAAGAGTGCTTGATTTCTCTTGATCTTTTTCTTTCGAGACGCGTTACTTATTCGTACGACTTCGTCAAAGTAAACAATAATTAATCTTTTCGCATTGAAATTATTGGTCAATTATGGCGACGATAAGTCCTGAAAAAGCTGCTCAAGTTGTAGCGTTAATTGAAGATGGGAGAAGTCGAAGGTACGTTGCTGAGGCACTTGATTTATCAGTGTCAACCGTGCAACGTGCTTATGCTAGGTACTTGGAGACTAATTCTGTCCAAAGAAGACCTGGTTCGGGACGTCCTCGTTGTACGAATGAAAACGATGACCGAGTTTTTTTTTTTATATATATTATATTTAAATTAATAGAATATTGAGTATATGTAAATATATATATATATATAGTATTATTTATATATTATTATATATATATATATATATATATATATATATATATATATATATATATAATATTATTTACATATTATAATCTTAATCTCAATAAGTAAAATAATAATCTAATAAATTTAATATAAAATATACAATACACATAAAACTCATTAACATTTCTAATAAAATTAAAATTAAACAATTTTCAGGCAATATTACGCAAGTGGCGACAATTAGGATTAACCAACGCTCCAAAAACCTTAATATTAATGGCAATGGCAATTCCATTAATACCGCATATCAGATTTCAAGAAGCGTTCACAATATTACAACGTATTGCTGATAACATATGTGATAATCATCCTGTTGTGTTGCGGTTTATGTCGTATATGCGTAATACATGGCTTGATATATCTACAAAAGTTTCAGTTTACAACTGTCCTGTGCGAACTAACAATTTTGTAGAAAGCTTCCATAATACAGCATCAAAACATTTTGGTAGACATACAAGCATCTGGATATTTATAGGTACGTTATTTCTTTTATCACTTTTATATCTAGTAAAACAAAGGATTTTATTCTTTACGATTGATTTTTCTATATTTGTTCACTTATCTTTTTTTCTTTAAAAACATATTTGTTTCATTTTCAGTGCAAAACAATTTAGTTATAAAGAACAAATTTATACAGTAATTATATATAAGTATTTTATAAATAAATGAATAAATAATATATCATAATAATAAATAATTTAATATGTATTTATATAATAATAAATAATGTAATATATAGAGCGACAGGTCTTTAACAATCATCAATGATAGATTAATATTTTTATTAGAGAATTAATTATTTATTAATAACATTTATACTTTTTAAGAGAACGTTAAAAGGCAGATTTATTTTTATATAGATAATTTGAAGAAACTGATCATTACTCAGCAAATTGATTTTGGTCGCGCAAAAAATAATCTTCAAGTACGACGCTCTAATCTTAAAATTAGCAAAAAAAGAAATGATTTTATACTCCAAAAACAAGAAGATCTGAGACAAAATAGGTATTATCTATTATACAATATATCTTATCATACATTGTTAGAAATATAAGTATGTAAACTTTAAAAATTTTTAGATATTGTTTAATTGTAATAAAAAAATTTATTCTTTTTTTTCAGGATGGCTCTGACGGAATTTTTAAAATCTTTTCATCAATTTACCGAGACTCAACAATATCTTATTGATGCAACTTCCTCATCTGTAATGCATAACAATGAAGTAGATGACATTTGCGGCGATTTGTTATCAGAATTATCTATTCAACATGATAAAGGTGAAAATATAGATTTATTTCTGTTTTAATACATTATACTGTTATACATTATACATACTTATTTTTTTTGTTTTAATACATTTATATTCCATTTTTATGACTCTATTTTCTTTGATTTCTTTCTCTTTTTCTCTATCTAGAATTTAACAAGAGTGATAATACTGATTCAAGCAATACACATAAAAATACACATCGTCGACCACGGCGAAGAAGGACGCGTTTTCCACCAGAAAACAGTACATCAGTTGAAACTGGGTCTGAAGGGGATCATAATCCCACGATTCGTGAGACTTCAATGCCTGAAAGTGAAGGCATGCCAACAAAAGTGACAGAATGTCATTTACACGGTAAATAGATGAAAATTTTTTGTTTTAAAATATATTTCGTATAAAATTAGATGATACAGTTGATAAATATTAATTATGATCATTTTTCAAAGTTATTATTATTTTTTAAATAAAATTAGTTTATTTTATATAATATTTTTAATATTTCCCAAAAGAGCACCGATACTTTATGTACTCCCTCCTGTGTGTACATTTTTACATAAATTATATATATATATATATATGCGCGCGCGTATATATATATGTATGTCACGTATAGCACGTATTATTTTGTGTGTATATATTTTATGTATTATATATTTCAGATGTCGCCGAAAATATACTCATAGTTCCGGAGGATGATAACGGATTTTGGAATATGACAAATGATTTAGATAATATTGTACAATATTACTCTATAGAGCAGCCTTCATCAAATTTCAACGATGATCACACAGCTTTAAGAAATGAAGTACCGCAGGGAATTTGCATTATATGCTTTGATTCGAAAGCAAATCAAGTAATCGTACCATGCGGTCACATGTGTATGTGTGCCCGTTGTATTAATACTTTAACAAATATGCATGAAAAAAAATGTCCAATTTGCAAGAAACAAATTGCAAGTGTCGTTAAAGTCATTTTGTCATAAATATTTTTTTTATTTACTTAAGAGCTAACCTAGCTCTTAAGTAAATGTCGCACACGCATTTCTTCTCAACTTTGTTATAAGTAACAAATTACTTTTTTTTGTGCAATTTTCATATTCTTTAATATGGAAAAAAAGATAATATATAAAGAATATTTTGTTTGGATTATATATTATATGATGTACGTTATACTCTGTATTGCAATAAAATAAGATGTAAGCTAAAATTGTGTTTCCACTGATTATTTTATGCATGTAGTTCCAATTATTCTTAATATTATATAAGCTATTGTATTGGTCCTTGAATAAGTTCTCGCTGTTTCTTAAAAGATGGCGTAGCGGCACTCTGTGCATGGAATTTCGTACGGAAACGCATCAGCTAAGTAGTACTATATGTAACCTCAAATTCTAGTAGATACAGTTTACCACAGTGTCAACCACGTGTTTAATTACCTATTGCGAAAATGTCTACTTTTGTGCCAAATAAAGTGTTTTTGCGGGGAATTTTATTGCACTGCTTTATTCAAAAGAAATCTGCAGCTGAAGCACACAGAATTCTTGTTGAAACATATGGTGACAATGCTCTGTCGAATACGACATGCAGAGACTGGTTTAGGCGCTTTAAAAATAATGACTTTGACCTTGAAGATAAAGAACGTTCTGGAGCACCGACAAAGTTTGAAGACGAAGAAACCTAATGAAACTATCACGGGAGCTCGCTATCGACTTCAGATGATGCGTTTGAGTCGAGCTCTAAAAGAAAAGCGGCCACTATACGGGCAGAGACACGACAAAGTCATTTTGTTACATGACAATGCTCGGCCACATGTGGCAAAACCAGTCAAAACTTACCTGGAAACGCTTCAATGGGAAGTTCTACCTCACCCGCCGTATTCACCGGACATAGCCCCCTCGGATTACCACTTGTTTCGGTCGATGGCGCATGGTTTGAGCGAGCAGCGCTTCCATTCTTTCGAAGAAACCGAAAAATGGGTCGATTCATGGATTGCGTCAAAAGATGAATCGTTTTTTCGACGGGGGATTCAATTACTGCCAGAAAGATGGGAGAAAGTGGTCTCTAATGATGGACAATACTTTGAGTAAAGTTATTGTAAGCCTTATATTTTAAATTAATGTTTTTTTTTAACAAAAAAAACAGCGAGAACTTATTCAAGGTCCTAATAATATATAATATTAAATAAAATACTAGTGTGTAAGCGTTTTATCTTGCAGTTACACTTTCTTTTCTTTATGTGGATAATTTATGTTCAATTCAGGCTGGATTATATTAATGTTATTTTGGCTTTAAGCTAAACTCGAATATGTCTATCTTTTTTTTATTTTGACAGAAAGGTAGAGATAAAGGAACATGGAAGATAAAGATATTTAGCCACACTTAAATCCAAGATAATGCAACTTGGTATTAATTCATAAACAAGTACAGCTAAAGGTTGTGCTTTTTTATACATTTTTATGCAATTTTTATACATTTTATTATCAATAAAAATTTATACATACTATATTCATAATTATATTTTTACTTTATCATATTCTGAACTAATAGTTTGAAACATTGTCATGTGAACTTTATGTTCACTAACAGATTGGGAACAAGATCTATTTTGACCAAATTATTTCATACAGTGCTGTGGTACGTGCTTCGCATAAAATTAACATTACCGCTATAACCTACAAAATATATAAATGTTTTAATCGTTTAGTTTTTTAATTAGAATTACTCTTACTCTTTAGAAAATACTTACTCTGTCCATATGATGACCATGTAGACAAGCCTTTATAGCATACCATTATACCAATATAATCATTTATACTATTATTTTAGTTCTGTCAATCAGTTCCAGGTCAGGACGGTCAGGTCAGCCTGTGTCCGATTGCGCCTGTGTCTGATTGCAACTGTGTCCGATTGCATCTGTGTCTGATTGCAACTGTGTCCGATTGCATCTGTGTCAGATTGCAACTGTGTCCGTTCTAACTTGTGTCCAATTGCCACTGTGTCCGATTGGGAAAAATTCCGGTGTCCGTTTGCTTATGTGCGCAAACGGGACACTCCCTTTTAAGAGGATGCTGAAGTCATATTGTTACCGACCAAACTTCTAATTTTCTGGAAAGTATGGCATTTTTTATTGCTTTGATAGAATTACAAATCCTTTGGTGTAAGTAAAGTGCACATGCTAATCTTTCGGTGGATAGTGAAATTTAAACCAAAAAATAAAAAAAATTTTTGAAAATTTATCGACAATGTTACCTCAAAGAATTATATCTTTTATATCAAAATTATACTGCTTCAATCTGCAAAACAAGAGTGTGTGCCGAAGAAGAGCGTATGAAACTTTAATGGAAAACCAAAAAAATAGAGCTTAGAGACTTATTTTCAAAATGCCATACTTTTCCAGATTTATGCAAAGCATGCGTGCAATATAGAAGAAAATGGTAAAAAAGAGCTATAGATTAGTTCCGCGATTTTGGGATAGAGGCGCTATACAGTTCTCAGTGCTATCTGTCATATACAGAATTTTTTAGGTTAGTTATGTGTGTTAGTTGTGCGTGTGTGTGTGTGTTTGTGTTATGTGCTACAAAACCCGGCTGAAAAAAATGGGTTGAAGGCACTCTGAAGGATAAAAAAGTGTATGTATTATACATAAATTTTGCAACATTTTTGCAAATATTTATATTATTTAGTTACATACGTTCATATTCTAATTTCTGTAAAATACTTTTATTCATGTGCTTCATGTGTTTATATTATATATATTATGTGCTCCATATTATGTATATTCACATCAAAGTATCTATGTAAAAAGTTAATATTATTTTGTATATTGTATATATTTTTATAATAAATGTATATGTTATATAACTTATTTATAAAGCACGAAATATAAAGGTATTTTTAGTTTCTTGTATGTATCACTTGTTAAAAAATTTGAATAAAAAAAACATTAATTTTGTGACTTGCAATAATCTGTTTCAATATATACTTCTTTTAAATACTTACAATTAGCCTTATTTTATGTGTTTACCTTGGTATCTAAAATACACATTAAAATGTAAAATTAATTTCTAGTTCAGTAGAAAAAAAAACATTGTAGTCTTACACCAGAGAGGAATGATAAAATATCATGTATATGTAATAACAAATAAATCACTTTTCCACTTTTCCACATTATACACAACTTTGCAAAAATAATTTTATTCTGTGAATTTTGAATGTGTGGTGCAGTTTAAAACACACAGTCGAAATATGTTTATATTTTTTAAATAATAAGTTCTGATTTTTCATGAATCACAGTGGTTTTATAAAATGTTCAATTTTAACAGTTTTTATTAGACTGTACTTTAGACAATATTATATTTTGCCATTTCTCTCTGTTGTAAGACAAGAATGTTTCGTTTCTACTGTAATACAAATACATTTTCGATTTTGATACGTATTTTAAATACCAAGTTAATCACATAAAATAAGGCTAATTGTAAGTATTTAAAAGAAGCATATAATAAAACAGATTATTGCAAGTCGCAAAATTAATGTTGTTTCTTTTATCAAGATTATTTTACAAATAATAGACACAAAAAAATAAAAATATCTTTATATTTCATGCTTTAGAAATAAAAAATATGGCATATATCATACATTTATTGTAAAAAAGTATACAAAATGATGTCAATTTCTTAGAAAGATATTTTGATATAAATATAGATAATATGGAGCATATAATATACATTATATATATACATAGAGCATATGACGTAATAAAAGTATCTTACAATAAAGAATAAGACAAGCCAGAAGCGGTTTTCTCGTGGACTGGCATTAGAAAATTCTTATTCTTGTCTTCAAGCCAGAGGCGGTTTTCTCGTGGACTGGCATTAGAAAATTCTTATTCTTGTCTTCAAGCCAGAGGCGGTTTTCTCGTGGACTGGCATTAGAAAATTCTTATTCTTGTCTTCAAGCCAGAGGCGGCTTTCTTGTAGACTGGCAATATAGAATAAGACAAGCCAGAGGCGATCTAACGTCAGCTAACAATTTTTAATAAATATAGTCAGAGGCGATCTAACGTCAGCTGACCGTTTAGAAAAAAGACAGCTAAAGGCGATTTATTCGTGAACTGGCAAATTGTAAGAAATATAGTCAGAGGCGATCTATTGTGAGCTGACAATTTTAAATAAATATAGTCAGAGGCGATCTAACGTCAGCTGACAGTTTAGAAGAAAAAAAGCTAAAGGTGATTTATTCGTAAACTGGCAAATTGTAAGAAATATTGTCAGAGGCGATCTATCGTGAGCTGACAATTTTTAATAAATATAGCCAGAGGCGATCTAACGTCAGCTGACAGTTTAGAAAAAAGAGAGCTAAAGGCGATTTATTCGTGGACTGGCAAATTGTAAGAAATATTGTCAGAAATGATCTAACGTCAGCTAACAATTTTTAATAAATATTGTCAGAGGCGATCTAACGTCAGCTGACCGTTTAGAAAAAATAGAGCCAAAGACGATTTATTCGTGAACTGGCAGATTTTAAGAAATATTGTCATAGGCGATCTAACGTCAGCTGACAGATTTGAAGAAATACGTATTTATTTTAGTTAGCAATTTACTGCACGTGTGGTCTGTTTATATTTTATCAAATAATTTATAAGGTCATTTAATCTTTTTTCTCGCATTTAAAATTCTAGCGTATGGCTGAATGATGTACATACGAGACAAAATAGACTTATACAAGGTGTTTAATAGATATAAGTTAGATATGATAAAATATTTTATTTGAAAAATGTATGTATAATACTATATATCTAATTGGAAAAATATGTTATATGCTTTTCCTAAATTTATTCTTATGTAATTAATACAAAATAAATAAATAAGTTAATTAATTATCGAATACATACATATACATATTGAATATAGTTATCTTTATTTTGTATTTTATATAACTGAAATGATATATACTTCCATTATTTCAGTCATTATCATATAAAATACAAAATAAAGATAACTATTTATTGAATATATGTGTATATGTATATATTAATTAATTGATTAATTAGTTATTTAGTATTTACTACATAAGGATAAAAATAAGAAAAGTATATGACATTTTTCTTCAGTAATATATATAGTATTATATGTATATTTTTTATTTATTATTTTGTCATATTTAGTTTGTATTTATTTGACACCTTGTATACGCTTATGTTTTCTCGGACATTATATTGCAGCCTTGCAACGAAATTTTAGTCGAGGAAACAAGCGCAAGCATCGTTTGTTTACAAACTTCCGATGACACACGTACACAGACCACACGTCAGTGTAGTGAGTCACCACTACAAACAAATGCGTACACACGGACCTACGCGGCATAGGTCCGTAGGCTGCGCCGATAATGTCATTTCATTTTTAGTACCATCGAAATGATGGCGCTTTCGCGTCGGAGTTCGCCCGTCACTTCAGCATCCTCTTAAGAGGATGCTTAAATCCTACTTTATCGATCGGTATTTTCAATTTTCTAAAAAAGGTGGCGTTTTTTATTGCTTTAATAGAATTACAAATCCTTTGGTGTAAATAAAGTACATATGCTAATCTTTCGGCAGTTGGTCAAATTTAAACCAAAAAGTAAAAAAATTTTTGAAAATTTACCGACAATGTCACCTCAAAGATTTATATCTTTTATATCTGGAGACGCGGTAGTGTCTCCGGCCAAGTTCAAAAAACGACACTACTAAGTCAGGAAAAGAATCTCTGGCAAAGTTCAGAAAATGACACTACTAAGTCTCTTATCCTGCGCGCACAAAGTCGACTTTTCGGGGGTTTGTAGCAACTAAAATATAAAAAATTTTATAAAAACACATAGTATATCCTTAAAGGCGGCATTGCCACGACTAATTTGAGCCAAAAAAAATTTAAATTGGTCCAGCCGTTTCAGAGATACATGTGGTCAAAAAGTGATGTTGGTAATGCAAAAATTAAGAAACGTCGTCTCCTTATTCTTCTCCTCTGTCCGCAGGGGCGGATGAAGAATTTACGGGGCCCAGAGTATTATCATTATCATTAAAATTTACGGGAATTTCTCGCACCAGGTGCCAAGAGTCGACGATTTCGATTTCCCCGAGTTGCGCTACGGGAATTCCTCGCACCAGGTGTCAAGGGTCGACGAATTCGACTTTCGCGAGTTGCGCTACAGGAATTTTTCGCACTAGGTGCAAAGGGTCGACGAATTCGACTTCCCCGAGTTGCGCTACGGGAATTCCTTGCACCAGGTGTCAAGGTTCGACGAATTCGACTTTTGCGAGTTGCGCTACGAGAATTTTTCGCACCTGGTGCCAAGGGTCGTCGAATTCAATTTCCCCGAGCTACGCTACGAAAATTCCTCACACCACGTGTCACGGGTCGACGAATTTGACTTTCGTGAGTTGCGCTACAGGAATTTTTTGCACTAGGTGCAAAGGGTTGACGAATTCGACTTCCCCGAGTTGCGCTACGAGAATTCCTCGCACCAGGTGTCAAGAGTTGACGAATTCAACTTTCACGAGTTGCGCTACGGGAATTTTTCGCACCAGGTGCCAAGGGTCGACGAATTCGATTTTCGGGAGTTGCGCTACGGGAATTCCTCGCATCAGGTCCCAAGAGTTGACGAACTCGAGTATCCCGAGTTGCGCTACGTGCATTTCTTGCACCAGGTGCCAGGGGTCAATGAATTCGACTTCCCCAAGTTGCACTACAAAAATTTCGCAAACATGAAAAACAGAGAAAGAGATATGACATATTTTGATATAAAATCTAAAATTTCTTAAAATATTTAGTTATCAATAATCTTACCGTAATATTTTTATGTGCAGAATAATAAAACGAATCAATACGTGTAAAAAAAAACCCATTGTTATTTTGAAGAAAAAGTATGTAATTTACAATGTACTTTTTTTAACAATTATGCGTTTTCTTTATACCACTTGATTCTTATTATTCTAATCATAAAAGTGTTACGGTAAGATTATCCATAACTTAATATTTTCAGAGATATTTTAATTTAAATTTTATATCGAAATATGTCAGATTAAGATATAAAATAACTCGAACAGTATTAAAAAGAACTTCTGAATAGTATGAAAAAGAAAATTATATCCTTTAATCTTGTTAATATTTTATTAACAAATAAACTGCCATGTAATAGAATTTTATTAGTATTAATGAACGAAGAACATTTCATCGACGTCGACATTGATCCAGTCGCAAAACTTATAATGTAAAATAATTTAGTTAATATGTTATTAAGTTAATATAAATGTTACATTCGAAATGTAGAAAAATAATTTAAAAATAATTTAAATTTTGTCACATAATTAATTTTGTACATTTCTGTACATTTTTATGTTAACTTAATTATATATTAACTAAATTATTTTACATTATAACACGTCTTGTGTTTTATATAGCATTTAAGTCATGTGAAACAGATGTTTTATTAGTAATATTAGAAAATAACTAATTACATAAGTCTTGCGTTTGATATCACAGTTACGTTATGTGAAACATAATAAGTGTCATTTCGAATATTTTAACTATATTATTTTATGTTTAACATGTCTTTAATTTGATATCATTGTTTTTTTTTCGCATATTTTGTAAAAATTTTAACAAAACCGTGATATGAAGCCAAAGATATTTCATATCAGTTATCCATGGCTTTATATCAATGGGGCAGTCAAACCGAAAACATGTTACAACGAAAAATAGTTTAGTTTGAATATTCAAAATAAAACATTTGTTTCACAGAATGTAAGTGTGATATACAAAATACTTGTGTTAGAATGTAAGATAATTTAGTTAATATACAACTGACTTAATATAAATGTTACATCCGAAATGTGCAAAACTTATTGAAAAATAATCTCAATTCTGTCACATAATTAATTTTATACATTTATAAAAAAGTAGGTGATATAGCACAAAAATTCATAAATGATAAGATCTGGCCAAGTTCCAAAAAAGACATTCCAATATGTTTATATTTTAATAATTATCTAAATTTTTAATATATCACCAACATGAAAAGTAACTGATATGTTATTCAAGGTGCAAATTCAAAATAAACATACATAAAATATTCATAAAATGTATAAATAAAACTGATCAAAATTTGATTAAAAAAAAATTTAATTAAAATAACAAAATATTTATTAAAAAATACAAAAAAACTTGGCGCTGCCAACGGGCTTCACCCCCCCCCCCCCAGCACCATTTCTCCCTTCACCCACCCCCCCGTCAAGAGGCTCCACCACCCCTTCACCCCTTTACATCTTTACACCTATAGTATTATGAAACAACAAAAATGAGTAATAATGTAATAATAGCATGATTAATTGACATCATGTAATTAATTGACATTATGTAATTAATTGACATTATGTAGGTTAACATGTTGTTCGGTGTGGCAGCGCCAAGTGTTTTGTATTTTTTAATAAATATTTTGTTATTTTAATTAAATTTTTTTTTAATCAAATTTTGATCAGTTTTATTTATACATTTTATGAATATTTTATGTATGTTTATTTTGAATTTGCACCTTGAATAACATATCAGTTACTTTTCATGTTGGTGATATATTAAAAATTTAGATAATTATTAAAATATAAACATATTGGAATGTCTTTTTTGGAACTTGGTCAAAATTATACTGCTTCAATCTGCAAAACAAGACCATGTGCCGAAGAAGAGCGTATGAAACAATAATAGAAAACCAAAAAAATAGAGCTTAGAGACTTATTTTCAAAACGCCACCCTTTTTCAGATTTATATAAAGCATGTGTGCAATATAGAAAGAATAACGTAAAAAAGAGCTATAGATTAGTTCCGGGATTTTGGGATAGAGGCGCTATACAGTTCTCAGTGCTATCTGTCATATAGGGCGGTATTCATAGTCCGTTCTTATATTCAAAATCGTCTTAAGCACGGACTTATATTCGCTCTCTTCGTCACACATAGATTGTGTCTGACGAAGAGAGCGAATATAAGTTTATACTTAAGACGATCTTGAATATAAGAACGGACTATGAATACCGGCCATACAGAATCTTTTAGGTTAGTTATGTGTGTGTTAGTTGTGCGTGTGAGTGTGTGTTATGTGCTACAAAACCCGGCTGAAAAAAATGGGTTGAAAACACTCTGAAGGATAAAAAAGTCTATGTATTATACATAAATTTTGCAATATTCTTGCAAACATTTATATTATTTAGTTACATACATTCATATTCTAATTTCTGTAAAATATTTTTATTTATGTGCTTTATGTGTATATATTATGTATATTATGTGCTCCATATTATGTATATTTACATCAAAGTATCCATGTAAAAAGTTAATATCATTTTGTATATTGTATAATAAATGTATATGTCATATAACTTATTTATAAAGCATGAAATATAAAGGTATTTTTAGTTTCTTGTATGTATCATTTGTAAAAAAATCTTGATAAAAAAAAAACATTAATTTTGTGACTTGCAATAATTTGTTTCAATATATACTTCTTTTAAATACTTACAATTAGCCTTATTTTATGCGTTTATCTTGGTATCTAAAATACACATCAAAATATAAAATTAATTTCTAGTTCAGTAAAAAAAAAACATTGTAGTCTTACACCAGAGAGGAATGGTAAAATATCATGTATATGTAATAACAAATAAATCACTCTTCCACTGACATTATACACAACTTTGCAGAAATAAATTTATTCTGTGAATTTTGAATGTGTAGTGCAGTTTAAAACACACAGTCGAAATATGTCTATATTTTTGAAATAATAGTTCTGATTTTTCATGAAGTTATATTAGATAATAAGAAAAAAATATTAAATCATCAAATATAAATAGAAATTTTAAGGTACATCGTGATGTTGCCCTCGACGTATGTATTCATATTGCCAAGGAACTTCCCCAGCTGCTGTCATGAAATATGATGAAAGAGTATCGCGCATTGTATATGCTTCTCTAGTGGCTCGATGTGCTCCTGCATTTCTCATAGGTCTTATTTGATCAATTTGTGTCTGTTGTCTCCATTCTCCTTCTATTAAATCCCCTTCTTCCGTTTCTCTGTCTGTAAATTGGGGATGACAATACCTTTGCTGCAGCGGGACTTTTTCATCATTTTTAGTTTTTAAAAAATTATGCAAGCAAATTGCTGCTAGCACCAATCGGTCAGCAACATCTGGACTAGCACATATTGATCTTAGAAATATTCTCCACCTGGCTGTAAAGATTCCAAATGTATTTTCAATTATCCTTCTGGCTCGGGATAATCTCTTTTGTTCATTTAAAGACCTCCCTGGATAAGGTCGCATCATGTGTGTAGACATTTGAAATGCTTCATCCCCAACGAAATAATAAAATACTTTCTTATCACTTCCTGGTAGAAGAGTAGTGCCTCCAGGTATGTTGAGCGTATCTGAGTATAGAGATTTTCCAAAATCTGATCTAGAAAGAATTCCGCCATCACTTTCACTGCCATACGCACCAACGTTGAACAGTGTAAACTTATATCGAGCATCACAAGCAGCCATCAGCACAATACTAAAAGTCTTTTTATAATTAAAATATGTTGAGCCAGAATTCGGAGGTGCTTGGATAGATATGTGCTTGCCATCTATTGCTCCAACGCAGTTTGGCAAATTCCATAATTCTAAAAAATCGCTGCTGATTTTCATCCATTCTTCTTTTGTGGGATGTTTCACATAAATTGGCATCAGAACATCCGCTATAACAGAGCATGTTTCCTTGACGATCATATGAGCAGTGGACTCTCCTACTCTGTATGCTAAAGCTACAGATAGCATCTGGTCTCCTGTTGCTAAATATCTGTAACAAAGTTGATAAACTTTCCAAAATTCAATCCATGCATAAAATGTACAGTTTATTATTTTAAAACACATAATCTATACCTCAGAGTTATTGCAAGACGTTGTTCTGGACATATCGGAGTTCTGATACTTCTTTTCTGCAAGAACGGACCCACTAGTCGCAGTAATTCATAAAATGTAGGCACATCCATTCTCATATACCGGAAAAACATATCTTCATCTTTTTTCAACTCCGCAAATAAAGTTGCGAAATCACCATACTGTGCACGTCGAGTATTGATGGGACGAACCCATCATCGCCTGTTCCTCCAACATTTGGATTTTTTCGTCTTCCATACAGTGTACAATGCTAGGCTAGCTACTTGCATTGTACAGAGAAATAATATCATGTTTTCGTCATCCATAGCAAAATTATCTAAAAAGTATATTAAAGAAAATATACTAATAAAAAAACCATATAGTATTATATATACAGAATTATATAAATACACGTGTGTGTATGTATGAGTATATATTTAACTTACTTTGTTCAATAAAAACCTTAAAATGTTAATATTTTATTAAATATTAATATTAATATTTAATATTTTTGCGTCACGTTGCTGGGATCAATTATAAACACTACGAAGCAGCCGACAAAATTCAAAAGTTCTGATTGGTTGGTTCTTGTCGCTATCGCATCATTCTGCATTGGGAGCGATAATTTCTTATTTCTTATTCCTGTTCCCTGTTCCTATTGCCTGTTGCCTGGCATTGTGCAAGGGGCTTAACATACGGTACATTGTGTCGTACACTAATAGCAGAGAGAAACCTGAGAGAGGCCACGCTGCCGTTTTCCGTACGACGCTTTCTCTAGGCCGTACGCTAGTGACGCACGTCCATTTGCGGCCGGCTTAGGAACTAAATAGCCACGTCCATTTTCCGCATCGGTCAAAAAGTCACGTCTATTTTCTGAGATGGTTCATGTCCATGTTATATCCACAAGCGAAGCTATTTACGTCACGCGTCCTTGCCGTGCGTTAGACTGTTTGATCAACAGCAGCGTACAACAAAGAATCAAGCGTTTTTTAATCGAGTAAGGCGAATCGCTTGAATATTAAAGATCCCATATTCGAGACCTACTTTTTGCAACTTTTTTTTCCTTTTTTTGCATTTTTTTCAACTGTATATAATCAAATTAATAAATTAAAATAAAGTTTAATAATAAAATAATGTTAAAATAATGTTAATATAAAAATAATATTTAATAAGCTTTTATTGCAGAATTGTAAAATTATTTTTAATTTTTTTATTAACAATAACAAATCAGTTTTTATTAAATAATTATAAAAAATTTTTTATATTAAAAAATGCTTTTTATAATGTTTTTGTAATATTTAGTACATGCCATGTACAATAAAATATACATATTTTTATATAACTAACATATGATCTGTATTAAAAAATGTTTTCTCTTTCTCGATCCTTCAAAAAAAAAAGTATTAATCGTAAAGAGTGATTCAAATAATAATTTCAATGTAGAAAGAAATTCAGTCTCTTATGCAAATGTAATACAAGTAACGATAGCATCGATCTCATTCTTAATAATGTGCAGTGGCTTAACGGAAAATAGTTGGTCTATCACAACGCAGATCAGGTTTCGAGACTGAGTGGTGTCCGATTTTTTTCAAGTTTATGGTACATCTTATATAGATCACATTTAGATTTGATAATTTAACACAGGCTTCGGAATTATTTCATCTTTTCAGCCGATTCTCGTGGTACACGCCTCCTTTCCTCTCTTCACCGCGCGCGCGGCAAACGCTAGGGCCAGCGCCGCCGAGCGTTAGGAGCGGCACTATCCGATTAATGTTAAAAAAATTTATTAAAAATATTTTTTTCCTTAATAGCAATAGTACCTCATGGGTGACGTGGAAATCTATTGAAATATTTTCACATAATAAATTTAAAAATAAAAAAAATATTTTTAATAAATTTTTTTACCTTTTAATGATCAAGGAAGAAGAACCCAACATTTATCGGATAGCGCTGCTCCTAACGCTCGGCGGCGCTGGCCCTAGTGGCTGCCGCGCGCGCGGTGAAGAGAGGAAAGGAGGCATATACCACGAGAATCGGCTGAAAAGATGAAATAATTCCGAGGCCTGATTTAACAAGAAATAAGTCAAAGAGATTTATGTAGATTTTTTTACTTTTTTTTTAATATTTGTTTATTCATGATACATAATGATACATATATTTATTAATGTGATTATATTTAACAGAAATATGAATATATTTAAAGAAGAACACGTAAAATTTATAAATAACTGAAAAAAAGATATATAAATAATTATTTAGTAATAATAATTAATAGTGGTCTTCCACGCTACCCATGAGGTGCCACTAATAGCGCGTTAGATTTTTTTTAAAGTGGATCTTCGCCTGTAGCCCTATTATACCACTTTTTATTACATTAAATATTTACAAAAGATATACATATATATACAGGGTAGGCCATTTTAATCCATCCACGCAAATTTTTCTGTAAGTAAGCCAAATACAGAAAAATGCTTCAGACAAAAGTTGTTCAAGACAATGGGGGTCACCTATTTGTGTTAGTGACTTTGACCTTGAAGTCAATTTTCAAGGTCATTTGAAGGTCAGAGTTATTTTTTAAAATAAAAACCCCTATTTTTGATTCCAAAATCTAATAGCTGGTGTCAAGAGCTTTTCAAAACACTATAATAAAGTTATTTTTTATTAAGTGCTTTTCGAGTTAGGAGGCTTGTAAATTACAGTATTTTGACATAAAATACAAAATATCTTGTAAAACATTCAATTTTTGGGAATCTTACCTTAATACTTTTATGCATAAAATAATGAGACAAATCAATTGGTATAAAGAAAACACATTGGTTTTAAAAAAAAGTATGCAGTTGCATGTTGCAAATTACATATTTATTCTTGAAAGCAACTATGTGTTTTCTTTATATCAATTCATTCGTCTCATTATTTTATGCATAAAAGTATTAAGGTAAGATTCCCAAAAATTGAATGTTTTACAAGATATTTTGTATTTTATGTCAAAATACTGTAATTTACAAGCCTCATAACTCGAAAAGTTCTTAATGAAAAATAACTTCATTATAGTGTTTTGAAAAGCTCTTGACACCAGCTATTAGATTTTGGAATCAAAAATAGGGGGTTTATTTAAAAAAATAACTCTGACCTTTAAATGACCTTGAAAATTGACTTTAAGGTCAAAGTCACTAACACAAATAGGTGACCCTTATTGTCCTGAACAACTTTTGTCTGAACCATTTTTCTGTATTTGGCTTACTTACGGGATATTTACGTGGATAGATTAAAATGGCCCACCCGGTATATATATATATATCTTTTGTAAATATATAATGTAATAAAAAGTGGTATAATAGGGCTACAGGCGAAGATCCACTTTAAAAAAAATCTAACGCGCTATTAGTGGCACCTCATGGGTAGCGTGGAAGACCACTATTAATTATTATTACTAAATAATTATTTATATATCTTTTTTTCAGTTATTTATAAATTTTACGTGTTCTTCTTTAAATATATTCATATTTTTGTTAAATATAATCACATTAATAAATATATGTATCATTATGTATCATGAATAAACAAATAGTAAAAAAAAAAGTAAAAAAATCTACATAAATCTCTTTGACTTATTTCTTGTTAAATCAGGCCTCGGAATTATTTCATCTTTTCAGCCGATTCTCGTGGTATATGCCTCCTTTCCTCTCTTCACCGCGCGCGCGGCAGCCGCTAGGGCCAGCGCCGCCGAGCGTTAGGAGCAGCGCTATCCGATAAATGTTGGGTTCTTCTTCCTTGATCATTAAAAGTTAAAAAAATTTATTAAAAATATTTTTTTTATTTTTAAATTTATTATGTGAAAATATTTCAATAGATTTCCACGTCACCCATGAGGTACTATTGCTATTGAGGAAAAAAATATTTTTAATAAATTTTTTTAACATTAATCGGATAGCGCCGCTCCTAACGCTCGGCGGCGCTGGCCCTAGCGTTTGCCGCGCGCGCGGTGAAGAGAGGAAAGGAGGCGTGTACCACGAGAATCGGCTGAAAAGATGAAATAATTCCGAAGCCTGTGTTAAATTATCAAATCTAAATGTGATCTATATAAGATGTACCATAAACTTGAAAAAAATCGGACACCACTCAGTCTCGAAACCTGATCTGCGTTGTGATAGACCAACTATTTTCCGTTAAGCCACTGCACATTATTAAGAATGAGATCGATGCTATCGTTACTTGTATTACATTTGCATAAGAGACTGAATTTCTTTCTACATTGAAATTATTATTTGAATCACTCTTTACGATTAATACTTTTTTTTTTGAAGGATCGAGAAAGAGAAAACATTTTTTAATACAGATCATATGTTAGTTATATAAAAATATGTATATTTTATTGTACATGGCATGTACTAAATATTACAAAAACATTATAAAAAGCATTTTTTAATATAAAAAATTTTTTATAATTATTTAATAAAAACTGATTTGTTATTGTTAATAAAAAAATTAAAAATAATTTTACAATTCTGCAATAAAAGCTTATTAAATATTATTTTTATATTAACATTATTTTAACATTATTTTATTATTAAACTTTATTTTAATTTATTAATTTGATTATATACAGTTGAAAAAAATGCAAAAAAAGGAAAAAAAAGTTGCAAAAAGTAGGTCTCGAATATGGGATCTTTAATATTCAAGCGATTCGCCTTACTCGATTAAAAAACGCTTGATTCTTTGTTGTACGCTGCTGTTGATCAAACAGTCTAACGCACGGCAAGGACGCGTGACGTAAATAGCTTCGCTTGTGGATATAACATGGACATGAACCATCTCAGAAAATAGACGTGACTTTTTGACCGATGCGGAAAATGGACGTGGCTATTTAGTTCCTAAGCCGGCCGCAAATGGACGTGCGTCACTAGCGTACGGCCTAGAGAAAGCGTCGTACGGAAAACGGCAGCGTGGCCTCTCTCAGGTTTCTCTCTGCTAATAGCAGAAGGATCAGGTAAATTAATAGTATTGTTGTAAAATCGTTGTCCCATTATAGAATTTTTAAATATTCCTCCGTCACTATGTTTGCCTTGAGCACCAATATCGACAATTAAGAATTTGTAAGTAGCAGACACGAGTGCCAATAAAACAATGCTATGAAATCCTTTGTAATTGTAATAAGTACTTCCTGCTTTCTCAGGACACTGTAAAAGTCAAAATTTTTGTCTATAATATATTTTTACAAAGTTTTCTATATTTGATTTAAAATAATAGTAATAAACTTACAATTATGGCGACGTGCTTCCCATCCAAAGCACCAATACAGTTTGGGAAATTCCACATTTGTTGGAATTCATGGGCAATATCTCGCCATCCATTCTGTGCAGGAGTTAATAATTCTTCTTTGTGAAAGCATTTCCATAAAGCTTCACAAGTTTCTTTTATTATACCTGATGTAGTACTTCTTCCAGTTCGATAGCACAATGCAATAGATTAAAGTCCATCTCCAGTTGCCAAATAACTAAAAATTACAAGTTATACTCTATAAATATTTGTTTATTATTATTTATTATTTATTATTTATATATATATTTAGACATACCGTAGAGTCATTGGGCGCGTTCAGCAGAACAAATCGCTTGGTAGCAATCGAACATGATTGGCTCTTACTTTTAGAACCAACAAATCAACGTTAAGTGTTGACTAGACGACAATTCAGCAGTTGTTCTGCTGAACGCAGCCATTGATAATCTTGCAGCTGCTGGAATAGGAACTCTCCAATTTGTTTTCATTTTTGTAATGAAAGGCTTAATTCTTGATAATATATAATCAAACATATTGGGTGTCATTCTCATATAATTGAAAAATGTTTCTGTATCTTGTAGTCTCATTTCATGAACAAGATTATACCAGTCCCCTTGTTGTTGTTTTAACTGTAATATAGGATGTACCCAATATCTTCTCTTTTTTATGTTTATAGTATTTCTTTCATTTCTCTTTCTTCTTATATAAAGCAGGGCCAGCAGTAATATTCGACGTTTTTTACTCATAATAACTGCATCCATATCCGTTAAAAAACCGTACACTAAATTTAACACGTCTAAATACAATATATCTATTTTATATTGTATATTATATTGTATTACTTGTGTTTTAGGTTAAATTACGTTACGTATGTATATGGTTGCGTTCCGTTTCGCAAATTATGCGCACGAATTACATAGAAAACGTTCCGTTTCACTCAATGCGCGCATGAACAGCGCTTAGAATTCCCTAGATCCCCACCACCTGCAGCGCATAATACACGCATCAGCTACCTCAAGTTTGAGTTGCAGCAGCTTATGCGTTCCATGCGATTGCGTAATTGCATATGGCGATTGATAGCGATATTGTAAAAAGTGTCAAAATAGGAAGAGTCATAATGGAAGAGTCATTGATGATTCACTACTATTACTGTCACTCATTTCATCAATTAAAAACATTGTCACATTGATAGCGCAATTTATTGTGGAATCCATTTTGATTTTCCGCTTCTAATGCGTTCAATATCGTTCCGTTTCAAAGCATGTATCATGCGCATAATGAAACGAAACGCAATGCGCTAAGCATTAGCGATGCGAACGATGCGTGCTATGCGTAAAACGGAACGCAACCTATATACATATATATGTAAAGAAAGTGCATTTCTTTGATTAGAATTTACCGCTCAACGCGGCCATAATAAGTAAACATTAGATGATAAGTTGAAACCTATATTACCATTGCGCGAGCTACGTAGAGAAGAATATAGAGAATTGAGAAGAATAGATAAACTCGTTTATTACAGGTAGGAATAAGATAAATCATTAGGATTCATAGGTTAGGAATTAAATAAAATCGTTTATTACAGAAACTCAGTACTGCTTATTTGACGGTGTGAGATCCTTAACCTCAACCCTCAACGAAATAACATTATATATATATATATATATATACCCAGTTTGCGCATGCTCACCCAATCTTTAATGCGTGCAATGTGAACACTAGAAAAATTATTTTTCTTTGCCGCGTCGCGTTTTGCCGCGCGGCAAGCGTTACCGCGTCCTGTGTGCAGGAGCCATAAGTCTATGGATACATACCATAGAACTTATACTACTGGAAGAGGAATAGCCCATTCAACGCATAAGAAAAATCTGAAGGAGCCGAACGAGAGAGAAAGATATATATGTGCGAAAGAGAAAGGTATATTCATCCTTTTGGTCGTAATGCGCATGTCAAAAAGCTATATAAAGCGCTCGCTTCAAATTGTTCAGAAAATCATGCAATAAAAAAATCTGAAAATTTTAAAATTGCCTGACTGCAACTCGAACTATGTTTGTAATTGTAAATAATCTCGAAATTATTAAATAAATCACTTTATATTAAAGTACAATAGTGAAGTTTTTATAACTTATAATTAAAATAATAATGCAGTTTATTTACTTGAATTAAAATATTATTAAATATTGTTATTAACCAATTGTTATCAAATAATTATATTATGAAATAGTAAAAGAAAACAATAAATAAATGTATTTAATTAAAATAAATATATATTTTGAAATTAATAATCATTCGATTCATTTTGCAAAGATTACATATGTTTAAAATGTATCATTTTCGAGTATTTGTGCCTAATGTATTCATATTGATTTCGGTGTGTTATACATTTCCCTTCATGAAATAATCTAATTTTTATATACATTTCTGCAATGCTTTTAACTAATTCTGTCTTGTGATTATCTAAAAATTCTTGTTCTGATATGTGTTCCAACATTACGGATTGGTTAAAAACTTTTTCAATGATTTTATTGTACGTTGTGTTGATTAATTTTTGTTTAACATTATTTGTTCCAAAAATAATACTTTTGTTTTCCCTAATCGTTTGTTCTGCTGCAAGTGCAACTTTAATAACATCTTCCGAAGGAATAACTAATCCTCCTCTGCTTTTTAATTCAATTAACTTCGGTGTTATTGTTGATGTTAAAAAAGTTGCACATACATGGCATATATTTTTTTGACGCATTAACTTACGTACTACAAATCCACTGATATACTTGACCACTTCTTCAATATATGGAGAAAGCGTCCACAAAGTAGATAAATAGTCGTGGTCAAATACATCAGCAGATATCGCAATAGAACTATCGTTCAATTCATTGAATAACCCATCTGACGATTTCTTTTTTGCAGAAGATACAAATAGAATCTGTATATCATTAATGAGACAATTTCCGGATTCGGATGCCGATATTTCATGCCTAAGTAGCAATCGTTTATAGCTCCATTCTAACTGTTGGGCATTCGGGTTATTATTAAATCCTCCTCTGCTTCGAAGGGCGCTGAAAAATGTCTCTAAGTGATCCTGATTTAATTTATATGTTAACAAATATTTCATGTTTAAATTTTTCAATAATTGAAACAATTCAAAAATATTTGTTAAACATATAATGAAACCAAGGAATCCTGTTTTGCGATTGCTTTCGACAATCGGCAGATTTTGTGAATCTTTAAGATTTTTAATGTAAGCTATAATGTTATTAGCATACCCTTGCAACTCGTTGAAGTTATTAGTTGTGAGAGCAACGTTAAATTTATTTTTCTTCGAAAATTGAGACCTGACATTTAATAAGTCAAATGCATTATTGAACATTGTACAAAACAATGCTGTCTCTTCGGGAGATTTGAAAGTCTGTGGAGCACATTCCTTTGCGAATCGAAGACCGCAACTAACGCTCTCACTAAGTGTTTGTGCTGCCAGTTTAACATTCATTTTGTTATGGGCATACATGATATGTTTTTTAGTTAGTTTTGTACCAGCCCTTAATCCCTCTTCATCTTGCATCTTTTGTAATTGCACAATATACTCCCAAAATATATTTTCACTGTTGCTTTGTAAAATTAATTTATCTCCCAATGTGTTTCTTACTAACTTAATCATATGACAAGGATCGAAAAAACAAAATACTTTTTTATTATTAGCGGGATTTCTAAAATAAGGTTTAAATTGTGGACCTATCTGAAAATTAGCACCCAAACTATTGCACATGCTAATGTTAACAGTTGCTCCATCAAACGTTAAAGAATGTACTCGAACTCCTGTTTCCTCGATTAATTGCAAGCATTTTTCTAATAAGCTACCTCTTTCTTTACCATTCAACGAATCAATTAAAAAGTATCCAAGAGGAATTTTCCAATGTCCGTTTAAAGCTACAGCCATAAAAAAAAGAGCATTCTTCGCCTGCGGTGGATTGTCCATATCAGTGTTGTTATTGACGCCTAAATCAACACACCCATAAAAACGATTGCCGTCATATGTAATTTGTTGACGAATCGCTATCTCGTCAACTACCAAATTACAAATAATAGGATCTTCATTCATTCTTGTTTTATACTTGAGTGCGGTGAAGACTTCATCCGTAAAACCTGGACGACCATTTATGACTGCATACCATTTGCGAATCGTTGAAGTTTCAGGTAAAAGATTATGAAAAGTTTTCCTTACATAATTGTATGCTTTCGAGGAATAAAAATTTAAAGTTAGCGCAAACGCTCTCAATTCTGCAGAGTACTTTTTTTTCATAGCTTTTCTTCGTTTCAACATTCCTTGCATAACTTCGGGCATCTGGGCCTTTATAAATAAAATACATATAACATATATTAGATTTACATGTATTTAAAATACTTTCTTTTATTAGTTTTCAAATTTCATATACACACAATGTGTTTTGTATATGATACATAGATACATTGTACATAGTAAACATGTAGCGCATAGAGAATTAAGTACAACAATTCAGTATAAAAATAACCCAGCAAACACCAAGTTACAGTTATATAATTGTTAGTTGTAACTTGGTGTTTGCTGGAAATATATAAAAAAGTACTAATAATAAAAATACATTTAAAAATGTCGAAGTGTATATAGTTGTGTATATAATCAACTATATAAAAATGTAATATAACTATATAAAAATTGTAAAAAAATTATTTGTACAAATTACATATATACAGAATTTTAGATACAAGTATATCTATTTTTGTACTTTAGATACAAGTATATTTTTCTTGGAATTTACAAATAAACAACCCAATGTAAAAAAGTATCTAATAATTAATTTTATCGAAACTTACTAATAAACTATCTGCAGCTCCATCTGACACTAAATTTTTCTGTTTTAACATTTTTATTAGGTCTTTCATATGCAATATACGTTTTCTGTATCTTCTATTTGCTTGCTGCAATACCTCAATTTTTCTTCGATACTGTACAATATTTGATTTGGCTAAATTTAATGCCCGCTTAGCTCTTCTTGGTGTAGCGAGATGTGGTGACTGAATGTCTCCAACGAATCGAGGCTCAACATATTTTGGCGGAGTTTTGAGAACATTTATTACAGCAGATGCACCTAATAATCATTACCAATAATTTGAGTTGGATCAAATATCCGATTTCAATATTTTTATTTTATAAAATGCAGAAATATCTAATTTAATTGATACTTAACTCCATTAATGCAGTATTTTAAGCAATAAACTGCAATAAATTATTATAAACTTTCATTTTTCAGTAATTATTACATTGATTTAAATAATATAAAATTATGTTATCATTCTTTAATTTATTGCAATTATTGATTTTCAATGACAATTACCTTCTACAGGTACAGGTAATGTATCTTCATCGCTGTTCGTCATTAACGTTTCATCATGCTCCATAACTAGATCATAGTTATTATCCAATCGAAGTGTTGCATCTCTGTCATTAGTAGTTAATGCATCCTTGTTTTTTACAACAGGATCATTGTTATTATCCGACAATCCAATTGGAATTTCTTTGTTACCGCCCATACTAAATGCATTTTTTACTGCAGGATCGTCGTCAAAATTCAGTTCGAAATTTTTTTCAATGAAGTCTCTGCCAGACTCTTCTTGACTTTTATCCGTTAAAGTCTGATGTTTTGACTTCTTTTTCATTTTTCTTAAGTGGAAGAAAGAAGGAATTGCATTGGGTTTTACTATGCGTTTACCCAATTGTGAAATCAAATCTTCATCCTTAAAATGACTTGAACAAATTGTGCTGACGCTTCTCAAATGATGTTCTTCCATTCCACAAAACTCGAGCCATTTCGTTCTCAACTCAAGATTTTTCGGAAACCTGTAAATTGAAAATATTGTTGAAATCTAAATTAAAAATACAGAGCAAATTTATTAATAATATATTATCTTCAGAAATATAACATAACCTATTTTATTTTTCATATTACAATAATTTGTATGAGATTAAGAGAATATTTACTAATTATTAATTTTATTATACACTTACCCATGATACGAAATTCCTTTTTGACGGCGACTACCGCATAAAATGCAATAATTAACCATTTCTTAAAAACTCAATAAATATTCGATTATAAACGACTAGCGTGAATATTTTGTCTTCGGCTATGTTTATTTACACAGTTCATTTATTCTCGACAGCCAGTTGAGGATCATGCGCAGAAAACAGCAAAGGAAAGAAAAAGGAGAACACTATATCTTCTGTCTCTCTGTTACACCTTCAAATGTTAAGCTGTATTCCCCTTCCAGTAGTATAAGTTCTATGATACATACGCGCATATGCATTGTACGGCACTCAGCCACAATATCAACGAATCGAGCGTATAAACTTTTTGGCCTGTCTATATTCTTAATATTGTACGCATGCGTGTAAGCGAAACACCAATCACAACAAACTATCTATCTCAAGTTTTACTTCTACTCCGAGAGAGGTGCTAATTTCGCTCTTGTCGACCCTTAACAGGGCATCGATTATGTAATTTTTCCCTAGGAGCGGAAACGTGAAAAGTGAAAAATTATACGTGAATTCGACGAATAAAATAGTCGAATTTACGGGAAAGTTTTTATTTTTCATGGGTGTTTACGATAATTCAAGTTCGAGTTAGGGTGCCGTCACATACAGCCCGTAATCCGTAATCCGCACCGAAAGTCCATAAAAGTTACTAGGTATTTCGTCCGTAACGTTACGTGTGTTTTTATCTCCTTGTGTCCCATGGAGCCGTAATTTCATGAAATTTTCGTAAAAGTTACTACAAGTTACTAGTTATTACTAGTAATGCTTTTTTTAATTTTATTTATTTAACTAAATTTGACGATTTAATTAAAACTTTTGTTAAAATTATAATATATTCTGTAGTTTTCTTATGAATAAAATACAAATAAATAATTATAATTTGTTAAATAAAAAATAGTACTACCGTTACGACTGTATTTACGGCTCCATGGGACACAAGGAGATAAAAACACACGTAACGTTACGGACGAAATACCTAGTAACTTTTGCGGACTTCCGGTGCGGATTACGGATTACGGGTTGTATGTGACGGCACCCTTAATTCAAGGTCGAGTTTTACTAGGATCGAAAAATGAGATAGACATAACCATCTAGAACCTTTATAATTCATGACAACTCGACGCTGTCTTGTATCAAGCATTGAGTAAAAAGAAACAGAAGGGAGCGTTTGGTCTTAAAAGTGCGAACGGAAGTGACTATATAAAGTGGTCGCTCAAGATGGCCGCTCAAGGGCGCCAATATTGAATGACTTGTTATGTTTAATTAGAAAATAATGTACAATTAAAAGAAAATAACTATAATATGCAACAATAATACCAAATTTTAATGGCGTTTTTCATTGAGATTGCACTCGTGCAGTATTTCCATAAGAGCAATGTTAAAATCTAAAATCTAAATTTATATTAAATCCTTCGTCCTTACAAAAATTTATCCATGCATTTCTTTGATCCGGATTTTTCGGAAACCTGTTTGTGAGTGAAAATTATTTAGTAATTATTGTGAATCTACAATTTCACAATACTATACATCTGATTATAATCTCCAAAATAAAAATCTCATTATTGTTGATAATACTAACCGATGAAACGTTATTCCATGATTTCGAGCTGCTGCTGTTATGCCACAAGCTCTACAGTATACCATTTTGATCGTTTATTTCCATACATTGTTGCATAAAAGACTATACACTGCATATTAATGCGTACGGCGTACGGTATGCCGCTTGCCGCTATGCTCGAGCATTCCCTCTCACTTTCAAAAAGTGGTCGCTCAAGATGGCTGCCATGACGTACATCCGTCCGCGGATTTACCTAGTCCTGGCTAGTATATGCTCCCTCCTGTTTCTTTTTACTCAATGATGCTCCCTCCTGTTTCTTTTTACTCAATGGTATCAAGATCTATAGAGAGAAGGTTATCTCAGGCAAACTGGTTGTTGGCGAGGGACGATGAAGTAAGGGGGGGAGCTAGAAACAGCTTGATGGCGAGGGGCGACGAAGTAAGGGGGGAGCTAGAAACAGCTTGTTGGCGAGGGGCGACGAAGGAAAGGGAGAGCATGATGATCTCAGTGTTGCTAGACGGGACCATAGACATAGGAATATAGGGACCGAGCATATCGTTGCGGGGGGGAAGCTACTGCGGGACGGTGCGACGAGGTAAAGTGTGCCTAAATTTGATTGGCTATTAGTTTGCGCAAGCGCGATGTAAGTATCGTGCGACTTCCAGTGTGCATGGACATAGGAATATAGGGTCGGAGTGTAACGTCGCGAGAGGAAAATCACTGAAAGAAGGGGACGAGGTAAACTGTGCATATTTTTGATTGGCTACTATTTGACGCAAGTGCAATTGGTCATTATTCGACGCAAAAATATTATGCAATTTGGGCAGATATAATGAGCATTTGAAGTTATATCAAGAAAAAACATTAATTAAAATTGTTATTTTAAATATATTTTGTGAATATAAAAAATGGTGCAGTGTTTTGTACAGTCTTGTAAAAATAGATCCGACTATCAAAATTGGAAACAAAGTAATAGCAGAAATAATGTAAAAATAACATTTCACAGGTATTGAAATTATTTATTCATATTAAAGTTAATATTATATGTTTAAAATAATATTATATATTTTATTTTAAGAGTATAAGTTGTTAAAAATATTGTTTTTTTTTTCTTAGTTTTCCCAAAGATCCTAAAACTCGTACATTGTGGTTAGATATTTTGGAAATAAATTCATCATCTATCCCAAGTACAGCTCGTATTTGCTCTGTCCACTTTGAAGAGAAATTCTTTGACAGAACATGTTTGATAACTCGACTTAGACGAAATGCATTACCTAGTGTATAATAACAACAGCATACGTATAACGATAACCAATCAGATTCAGGCACAGTATCATGGCGGACCCCCCCGCATTTTGGCTTCACTCCCCTCGTCTATCAACCAAGTTTACGCTCCGTCCCTATATTCCTATGTCCATGGACGGGACGCTTTTTTTCACGAACGCACTTGAGAATCGGCCTCAACGGTGTACTAATTGAGGAAAAAAAAGGGCACTTGTAGACCCTTCTATTAAAAAATTATTAGAAAATTTTGTTTATCGTTAAAAAGTGATAAAAAGTAATAAAATAATAATAAATTAAACGCATGTAAATATTATGTTTATTTTTATAATAATAAAATAATTAATAATATTAATAAAAAATAAGCTAAAAAAGGAAAGGATGTTTAAATAATTGTTAATAACATTTTAATAACAATAAAATATTTTATTTGGCAGAATTATTTTCCCGCTTTGCAAGAACTTCTTTAATAATATTGGTGCACTTTGATCGAGCCAGTAAAAGATCTTGCACGATTGAAGAATCTATACAAATGTCTTTTAACAAAGGAACTAAGTGATCTGCGGTATAAAGAGCAACGTTATGTTCCAAATAAAAAATGCTAATTTAATTTTGGCTCGTTTAACGTTTTCAATATGAGAATTTTTGGAATGTTGGCTTTGGCTTTGACTTATTTGAGAATTACTGTCACAATTTTTAATATGTTTAGCCCTTTGTGAATGTCGTATTAAATCTGATTTACAGCATCTAATGGTAATATTGCACAAGTTACAAATTGCCTTATTTTCCGTAGGATGAGAAGCCAGCCATCCTTTAAATAAATCGTCAGCTAACCAAGAATTTTGAAAATTTTTAATATGCGTCTTTTTAATGGCTCCTTTTGAACTATCCATATTTCGCGTAACAAAAAATACATAAAAATATATATATGATATAAATATTATTATTTTTTACATGTACTCACCTAACTTTCTCCTGTAGCCTGTCAAACGTCTAACTTTTCGCGCCAGCACCCAACACTATAAGCCGTATACACCGCTGGATTCATAGCTGCAGCGCTGCGCATGCGCGAGAAAAAGCGTCCCGTCTAGCAACACTGGATGATCTCATCGACAAACAGTAGCTGTCTGAGATAACTTCTGTTTGCCGATGAGATCATCATTGCCCCTCTTGCCGCTCGCCCCTCTCTGCATTTGCCCTTCTTGCCGCTCGTCCCTCTCTGCATTTGCTCTTCTTGCCGCTCGTCCCTCTTTGCGCATGAGGTAACCTTCTCTCTATAGATCTTGGTCTTGTATTGCTTGAGTTAAATTCATTGAATTTGTTGAATTTATTGAACAAATTTTATTGTAATAGAAAAATGTCAACTACAAATCAGTCTATGAAAGAAACAAATAATTTTGGTATGTATGTTGGTGTATCTCTTTAATAAATTAATTATAATGGCTGCGTTCCGTAAAGCGCATATGTGCGCATGTATTCTTAGTATACGTTACGTTTACTATAGATACTTGCGCGCATATGCATTTTACGGAACGCAGCCAATATAATTAATATAATAATAATATAATATAATATAATAACATATAATATAATATAATAATATAAGATAATAATAATATAAATATAATATAATAATATAATAATAATATAATTAATAATAATAATAATAAATGACATTTTTCTATTACAATAAAATTTGCTCAATAAATTCAACAAATTCAATGAATTTAACTCAAGCAGTACAAGACAGCGTCGAGTTGTCATAAATCATAAAGGTTCTAGATGGTTATGTCTATCTCATTTTTCAGTCCTAGTGAAACTAACTCGAACTTGAATTATCGTAAACACCCCATATTTCCGCTCCTAGGGAAAACTTACATAATCGATGCCCTGTGGTGCCACTATCACTATCATCATACACTTTTATCATGGTGGTAGCATTGGTAGTGAGTTGACGTCATTGTTAAATTCCGAAATTGAAATCAATAAGCGATGTGCAATGTTGTGTGTACATGACGGTCGGTGGGAAATGGCGATTATGACAAAACATCGTTTTAGACTTCATTGTGCTTGATTGCGGAACCGACGAAATAGATATTCGTTAGCAAAATGACTCGCAACAGCAAAAAGAAACTCGCGATATTCGCGGGTACATCCAAGTGTCTCATTTACGTAAGTGGTGTCTCGTCCTTCATGAATAGATAATATCTTATTTTTGTTAATTTTTTATGTTTATAAAATTATATATTACAATATTTAAAAAGTTACAAAGGTTACATATACGTTTAGAAATTATTAGAATATATATTCTGTAGGAACGATTTGTTTAAATAATTTGTAATAGCTTTAATTATAATAGCCATTATATTTTATTATTTTTACACAGAGTCAAACAATGTTACACAGAGTCAAACATTATAGCATATTGAGTGTAAAGAGCTCATTATAGGATTTTACAATAAAATTATTATTTTAAATTAAATTATTAGTTATTAAACTAATATCAGTATATTACATTGCATCAAATACTACTTTTTTTTTTACGAAACTTTGTTAATGCATTTTTTTAGGCAGAAGCAAAGTACTGTGCCTCTGAAATGCCTGGAGAAATAAAATACTATGAGTAAGTTATTTTTCCTAAAATTTACACATTGGGGTTGATTTTATTGAACTACATATTTATTGTCTATGTAATAAATAATAAATATTAAAAATTATTTATGATATTTTAGAAACTTTACACTTTATAATTATAAATTTGCAGATGTCCAAAAACAGAATATTGTTGTGCTTTTGGATGTTGTGTGTCACCTGGACTCCATTTCCATCATTTATGGTACTATTGGTAAGTAAAACTTTTAATAATTTTTTTTGGTTTTGATAATAATTACAGCAATATATACATTGTACAATTTGCATTTTTTATAAATATTAATATTTATATGAAGATATTTTGTAATCAATTTTTTTCAGGATTCTGGTTATAATAATGTTCCTGGTGTGTTCTGGTGGTGGTTGGTGGTACCGATATTGGTTGCAGGGCAGATACAGAGCAGCCGCTTCGGCTATTCCAACCCGACCGTCTAATACTAGATCTCAAAATTCTCTTCGTAATGCATCTTGCCAAGCGCAGCAAGCTCGCATTACATACAATTCGGCGAGAAATACCGTCCTATTGCATCGTATGTGGAAAGGCTCGTATTATCTCCTGACCTAATCCCACTTTAAAGCAAATGGAATTTTGTGGAAATATTTATTTTAATTTATATACCTAAATGTTCATGACAGGTCCTCAAAGAAACGCAGCTGCACCGTGGAATAATGGTAACGCAAGCACATCGACGCACTATCAGAATATGAACGTCGTATGGAATGATGCCAATTGTCCTTACTACCAATTATATGGTCCTCCGCCTAGTTACGAGACAGTAATAGCACAGACACGTGGCAAGATCTCTAATCCGGCGTCACCAGAATCGTCCTCTACCGCGCGATTGAATCTACAATCAGCGAACGTGATACCGAATCCAAGTGTGCCACAGTGTTTTTACTACCCTTGCAATTCGCCGGCGAGATTGGTAAACGGCAACACGAATCAATGTCAAAGTGATAACGCAAATTCCCATCAGTTTGACAGTGTTCCAATCGCGCATTTCTCGCAATATTGTGCCGCAAACGGCGCGATAAGCCAAAACATGTGCGTTCCTTTGGAGTGTCCAGAAAAATCAATTGCTTCCGGAAGTAGCAATTTTACTCGCGGTTATCAGAGCAGCTCACAGCGGTTACCGGGATATCTAATGGACAGATCGCCTGACGCCTCGGATACGGAGAATGCAACTCACGGCTATGAAGTCCAGAATGTGGAAGAACACGCAATGCTCAATATCAATGCTGCGACAAGCAGCTATAGAGAACACAGTACGTGGCATGCGAATGATCAATCTTTATTGAAAGTGCATGGTAAGATCAGTTTACAGGATAAAAATCGAGCATCTCAGCCAAGATGCGTGACAATGGCAGAGACGCACACTACCTCGCTTAAATCAGAAGATAGTGGAAGCGAAAACGAGCGCACGTTCCCCTTGGTTTCTGCAACACAAAGAAATTTCCCGAGGGAACGTACGAATTACGGCGGTTCCTTGCGTTTACCGCGTAGACACACCAGAGGTGTCACTTGTCAAGGCAACAGCTTCCAAAGAGTTTCTCCCAAGAAGTCGTCGAGCATCCCGCAAAATGCTTTTAATATCGCTCAGACAGCTTCCGAAAGCACACCTCCTAACACTAGCTCTCTGGCACGAATGGCGGATGTCGAAGCGAGTTCTTCTCAATCAAATCCATCCAATAATGTGATATTAGAACCTTTTATTTTTGAAAATGCGCAATCACCTCCAAGGAGAAATATCGAAGAGGTGCGTGGTTCTTATGCAATGAATCGAAGTACAAACTTTGATCTTGAAAGTAAACACAAATTAGACAGATCGAAATCGCTAGACTGAGCGTAAAATGAAATTCTTATCATTGCATTATTATAAGTGATGATTATTTTTGTATATCTCTGTTAATCGCGCATACACCAATACAAGTTTCAATGTCGTTTGTTATTGAGGCAAATTAGTAAGATATTTTTGCAAAATGATGGTCAAATTGTTTTGAATATCGTAATAATATTGTGATAAATAATAATTTTATCATTTATTCTTAATAATATAACGCTATTTTCTTTAATATGTGTTTAATATATATTTCATTATTTCGCATTTATCAGTTTTATATTTTTGTTTTGCGTAACTTTTTTATTAAGATTAATCTCGTGAAATGTATTTGTCATTGATTTTTATCTCACGCAAGAATCTTAGTGAATCTGATACTAAACGTTTAGAGTTAAATTGCACTTCCGCAATATTTTTCGCAAACAGTATTGCAATTTCGAAGCTAAACTATTTTGATTACCTATTGATACTAAATATTATCTAAGTGTGATAGGTGATAATTCTATTTACATATGCCGATAAAGCATTTTATTTCTGATATCTACGACACATACTGCCATGGAAAGATCTTTTTGAAACGTTGTATTATATAACCACTGATCTAACTTTTATTTCCGTATTATATTTTTAACGTAATCTAAGATTTCGGACCGGTGAAAATGTTTTAGAAACGCGTATTTCCACAATCAGCGGCCCAATTTAGTCCACTTACGCACAAAAACTATATCAATCATTATGTTTCATTATTCTATATTCTTCGAGTGGAAACTACTTGTGTGAATCAAGTCTATGAATGATAAGATTTCCTCCAATAATATAAGATTCATTTTAAACATTATTATATATAAATTTTGACGTATTTTCTAACAATAATATATTGATATCAAACTTGACAATGCCAAAATGGTCTCACTCTTCGAGCAGTATTTCTCTCAAGCCAGTCCTTTATAGATAGAACTATAGTAAGCCTCTATTATATGTGCACGTAATATCTCGATATTAAATAATACTTAAATTTAATTATCACACGTTACGCACGTACCTAATGTTAAAATATAGTTACACAACAACGTTCTAATTTATTTACAATTAAAGCGGAACTATTGCTATGTAAAAATACGCGACACGTCACGTAACAAACTAAAACTGACTAAACAAGAATTATTTGAACATTAGAAAGCATGAAAAAAATAAAACATATACAATGGAAACAATCCATTATTTAATTAGACTTAATTATGCACATATGACGCATTAATTTCTTTCTGTATAATTACAAATATTTAATATTTTTCACTGCTACGTTCTCGTATATCGTGCAAGAAATAAAGACTGTCCTTACGCTGTGACACAAGTGATATTTAATTTGCTATACTTTTATCGATATCGTGAGAACGTTATTTGCAATCGTCAAATTATAGTATAATTATTATATCATATAAATTGCATTATCGATTTAAGTGGGCTACAATTGTTTGATTATTTTTTGATACGGTGCATACAGGCAATCTTTAATTTAAGGTTGCAAAATTTAAGGTTGCATTCTACGTCGAATGCGCTAATAACTCCAATTTAGGCTCTTGAACGTAATAGCGGTCCAAGAACGCATACGTGCCAATAGCGACAAGTCCATTAGATAAGCAAGTATTGGATAAGCGAAACACGATTTCGCAGCCAAGGAGGTCTTACCTTAAAATGTAAAGCAAAATAAGAGAGATATATATATATATATATATATACATATATATATACACAATTATATTTTGTAACCGATCCTAATTAATAAACGGACTGTTTAACAGGTGATTATATCGTAAGCTTGTATTATTATATATCGTATATACATATACATATACCATGTATATACTGACGGTATATCGCATATTTATATATACGTGTATATGTATGCATGTGTGTGTATACCGTCACGAGTTTACAAGAGTTTCTAGTCAGAAGCCATTATATTTTGTGTGCGTGCGTAGTCTGCGCGTTATATCGTATAGCTTTAATAAGCTCTAATCTGAACGATTCTCATAGTAATGTGCAATCATGTATTCACACGGAATCAATGACACACTGTAACATACTGTACCTAACATGGAAAAATGTCTGTCCGAAATAAAGACACGAAATATTTATTCACGTACACACCTAAAATAATCTGCAGTTTTTATGTGAATCCTAAAGTAATATATCTTTTTTTTTTTAACACATAAACTAAAAAAATATACATAAAATAGATGTACGTTTGGCGCTAAAAATTTATTTACTTCTAATTTTTCACAAAATCTTATTATTAAAATTTAATTTAACATACGTTATTTTATACTCTGCCATTATTTATTGTTTAGAAAATGTGTCTTTTACTTGAAAATATTTTATCACAAAATGCTTTCTCTTTGTTTCTTTTGAGATTAAAAATTGACTGATTAAAAATTTTTTCGAGCTTTTCTCAAATTCTATTAAATTAGAAATCAATGCTAAACACTTTAATTTCTGATTATTATATTATACAGGATATTTGAAAAAAAATAATAACCTTGCAAAAAATAAATTATTTGTTTCATAAATTTACTTTATAAAATTACAATTTTCTAATTCTTGAAATAAAAAAATAATTTTGAAACTGTTGAATCACTTTTTGTATTTTTATTTAATGTTTGCATCTGTTTATTATCCAACAAAAAATGATTAAAAATTAAAAATAATAAATAATTTATTCAGACTTAAGATATGTTAAAATAAATTTCTTTTTTTTAATAATAAGCTAGTATATCAGTGAACATATTACTAATATATTAAAATTAAATATAGTAAGTTTTAAAATAATAAAATTAACATAGATTTAGAAATTAAAAGTTTACTTTTAGAATAAATTTTTTACTAATTTTTCTACATTTTTAATAATTTTTTTTTAAAAACGTATGCATGTACGCCGAATATTCAAATAACGTAAACGATGGTTTAGTTATTTATATCTATTTATAATTTGTGCAATTTTTGAATATTTGGAGCGGTGAAACAGTATCAGTATTATGATAAGGCAGTACCTATCGCGAAATGACGATAAGAGATGGCAGGTGCAACCAGACAAGTGAGAAATCAATATAAACTAGGGTTGCGGGGCGAAGATAGAAAAGAGGGAGGCGTAAAGGACGGTAAAGTATCCCCCATGAGAGAGGCGGCCGCCAAAAGCCGTTTGCAACACGTTTTAGCGGCCACGTTGGCGAAAACGGTGGAAAATGCCATAGTTTCGGCGTTAATCAGAACCACCCAGTGAAACCTATATTTTCATCCCGCTCTTCCTTCCATCCGTCCTCTTCTCATCTATCCGTCGACCTTCAATCGCTGCTTCGGACTCGTGTCAGTGTGTGCATTCCGCCCTCAATGGTGAATCAATAATTAAAGTGACAGTGCAGTGGTTGCGCGATCGTGTGCCGGGTCAAGATGTCGGTGAAGGTGAGTCCTCGGGTATGCATCCGCGAATGCAACGCGAGAGCGTCCTAACGCGGTGCGAGGGATTCCGAGCTGGTTAACTGACGAAACGATCTCAGTCGAGCTGGAGCTGACGTGACACGTCTCTGTTCCGCTACGAATGCTATTGTTATATAACGCGTATGATTTTGAGTAAAATTCTTTGATACATTGCGATTTTGCGGAAATAGTAATAATAGTTGTGAATTCTGACAAAGCCGTGTCGTCCTGATCGCGCGAAATTTTATTACGATCTATCGTTTACAGAATTTAATAATCGTAGGTCATGGTTTGTACAGTGTGCTGATTATAACGCGATATCCCAGTAATGTGAGCGCGACTTACGTGTATGATTATATGATTTTCGAGTGCGATTATGATACACATATTGGTATTCAACACACATCTTCAATTTTTGGTGCACTTGTACTTGCACGTACATACGCAAGCATGCAATTTGACGCGTGCTGCGTATAATGTTACGCTCAGAATGCGATAATTTAAATTTCTTTAGCTGTTTTGCCGAGAAAAAATCCAAAATAAAATGATGATGCGTTTAAAAACACTAGTCTTCGTAAAAATTCATATAAAATACTTTGTTTGATATTAAAACATTTTTTATGGTAATTAAAGCTTTTTGCAAAGATGCTCCTGCAATTGTTTATCAAGCGTTATTAATTTCTTTTTCAGATCGTACAATATTACAGTACGCTACAGCACAGGCATCTTTTGTTCTTATGTGTGCAACAATACCTTCAGCTCTACGCGTATTGTGTATTGTATCTATATTGTATCTTTGTTGATCTTGTTACGATATAATGTTCGCGTGGAGTCGACTGTCAAGCCGCGAAATATTTTAATGGCAATAACGGCGTCACAAGTGTTCGCTTCCTGCTGAAGAGAACACTTTGGCGAAGATAAAGCGAGGGTCTCGCACGCAGACACGCGTGCGCGCGGCGCGTGCGTGTCTGAGACGCGCGCTTTTTCGGAGCGTCACACTCGTGTCGTTGCTGGCACAACGCGTGCAGACGGATTGCAGTTAGTCACCACGGCATCGCGTACGCTTCGCGTATCCCGCTCTTTTCTGCGCAGAGCTTCGAAAGATCGAAAGTGCTTGTGACAATACACTGTTTCTCGATTAAGGTCTTTAAAGGCAATGGTGGCTTGAACATTTTAGTTTAAAAAAAAAATTTAATTAAAACGGAAGGTTTGTTAATTAAAAGCTTATGTGATGATTTGCATTGCTTTAGTGTGTTTTGTGTGTGTCGTGTTCTTGAAGATACGTCCTTTACACGGGTTTGATATACTTGATTTTATTTATAGAGTTGTTGATAAGCCAGTTTATAAAGCCAGTTTCTCTTTTTTAATAAAAATTTTATCGTAAGTTATTGAGTTACAATTTTTTAATGTTTAACCGATTTAATTGATACAAAAATTAAAATGACAGTAAAGCAAAAAGCTTACTTGAAATTAAATAAAAAATTAAATTTTCTCACTAATCTTTTTATTTATATAAAATTTAATTAACATTACTTAGACTTTTGTAAATAATTTTTACTTTCGTTTATTTGTTGCATTTTATAAGTGTTCAATCTCTGCTAAATTTTATTTTCTTTCTCGATGTATTTGGCATTTTGAAGAGACAAAACATCTATTTGTAAAATTTAAGTGATAAATACATCGTATCTGATCTTATTCTAAGAAAGAAGCGAAAAAAAAGAAAACAAGAGAGAAAAAGAGAGTATTTGTATGACGTTAACGATAGAGTCACGTGCAATGTATTTGTAAATCTGTCATCTGGTTTTGCTTACAATGACGTAAATGATATCAGCGAATCTCATCTCCAACGAAGGCTGCACATCAATACGCGTTCTTGTCGGGCGAACACTGAAGTTCGCATTCACATTCTTTGCTCAAGTGTAATGGTGCACTTGTATATTTGTCCGCCAATGCTATAAAGCCCGATACAAATTTTTTTGCGCTCTCCATTACATTTATTAAATACAAATAATTGAAATTTACGCAAATCGCAATTGGCAAGTGCGCGAGCTTTTAACGTGAAATAAAGAAGCAGGTTGTGGCGGTCCGCTATTATCTGCCTGTACCTTTAGAACGTCGAGTCGAGGGCGACGATATTTTTAGTACAGTCTAAAATTGTAGCGTTGCTGCGAAGTTTGCGAATAAATGTTGCATGTTCAGCGAAATCATCTCGAAAATTGTCTCTGCGAAATGCACGCATCAAAGATCGCTGTCTGAGGAGCGAATTTTAATGAAAAATATTTGCAATTTAACATTGATTATAATTTTAATTTTGATTTCTTAGTTTTTCTACAGACTCTACTTTTTTCGAAAACTTTTATTCAAACTTGCCCGACGAACATTAATTATAAATAAATTATAAATATTCTGTTTCGCGTTAAAATTAGTAATGATTTGTCAGGATTCGATATGTAATATTTACGGTCAAATAATTTACAATTAAATTACAGAGATCGTTATTCCAGCGGATTTAATTGCTATGCAACTGACATTCTCTGTGAATTTCATTTCCGCGTCATCGCAACGCATGAATATCGTTCTACAGCGCAGACACGAGTGTTGATATAGCGTTCCAACATTTGAACTGGGATCATTGCACATATTGTGTTTCCACTCTACAAACCATGTTACAAAAGCAATATCTGCGATGCAGATGAGAATTAACGAAATACAAATAGAAAATGCGTCTCTCTTTCGCGAGAATTCTATACGGATAGATCTCTCACGGTTTTCTGTTATCACATTCTCAATTTTCAAACGGTACAATTGTAAATTAATGAGTGTCGTGATACGAGAAAAAACATAAAAGAATAAAAGTAGATTTATTAATTACTTTGTAATAATATGGCAAATAAAACAGGATATGTTTTTTAACTCACCCGAGAAAAAATGGTGTAATTGGTCAGATGTAAATATATATAATTAGTTATGAAAAGATCTGAATTTTATATGATCGTATAAAATTACATATGTTATTAGATTATACCATTTTTTCTCGAGTGAGTTAAAAAACATATCCTGTTTTATTTGCCATTATGTTACACAGTAATTAATAAATCTACTTTTATTCTTTTATGTTTTTCTTCGTATCACGACATATATTTACATCTGACCATATTATACCATTTTTTCTCGAACAATTACTCTTTTTGAAACACATAGATGCATAACTTTTTTGTTTCTCTTTTCAAAGAAGGTTTCTGTATCATTAAAGTCATGCGTATGCATTCTTAACTTTATTACATTGGCAAATTTCTAATTTTTTGAAAAATATAATAATTAAAAATTAGAATACCGGTGAAAAATAAAATATACTGTATGCAAAAATACTGTAACGGTTTGAAGAAATGAGTTCTAATTATTGTATAAAAATCTGCACATGGCCTTCTGTGATTAAACAACTACGTTATCGTGCGCGATCCTAAAATAAATCTGTTGACTGTACACCATATGTTCCAGATTGCATGTCATTACTGCTAGTCGTTAGTTATTAGTATTTTTTAATAATTATTTAATAAAAATGTAGAATTTATCAGATATTTTTTTATCTATCACAATTTATTGCTGTTAAATAAATCTCAAATAATAAAAATTTTAGCAATTTATATTTAAGTTAAATAATATCTCATTCAATTTATTTTTTGCTAATATAAATATTCATAATATAGTATCATAATTACTATATTATTGACAGTTTTTTTTGCACTAATAACTTTATAATATTTTCTTTTTTTATACTTGCACATTTTTTCATTAATTAAAATACTTATAATGAAAAACAAATCTATATTTTCGTTATCATGACACAATGACAATATCTATTATTAAAAAGCAATTCAAATTTTAATGACGTCTTTTTTTTAATTATCTTTTGAACTTTGATGACGTCTCTTTCTAGTTATCTTCAAGGGACAAAGTAAAGTCATACGCGATGGTAACAATTTATGACTAATTGCCTTATCTTAAACACGCGCGCGATACACCTCGCTACTAATCTTATCTTTATTTGCGATTTTGATAATCATTATACTTTTGTGAAAACTGTTGCGATTTTACCACGTTGCATCGTTGACATTTATATTTTTTAATATAATTTCAGTAGCAACCGTTATCTTTTAACAAGCAGTTCGTTAAAGAGCAGACGCATTTATTATCATAAATTTACGCGACTGCGCGATATTCGGATTACACATATGACGGTTTATACGTTCAATTTAAATATTGCTTTGGAATCTCTGGCTGCGTATACTTTCTATGCTTAATTTGACTTTCTCTTTGATGACTGTTATTCAGATGACAAGGTATAAACAAGCCGAATTCGAGGACGAAGACAGCAGCAGCATCGGCTCCGTCGCTCTAAATAGCGAAGGCATCAGCACGTCCGCTACGCATATAAGATATCATACAGTAAGCCTTCTAATATCGTCAAAATGCTTTCAAAGAAACAGATTAGAGACGGATCTCAAAGTCGGAATAAATCCAATTTTTAGGATAATATAACTTTGTTGTTTTAGGGTACAACAATGTGGAAGGCGAGAAGCACTTTGGAGAGATGCCTCCTCGTAATTTGCGCTGTGTTGATGTTGACGATCGTGGTCCTCGCTATTGTTATCAGCAGCAGAAATAGTTGGGACGAGGCTCAAATTCTTCATGTTGCCTCTCACGGAGGAGGTAGGAAAAAATTGTACTAACTTCTAGATAATTCACAATCTGATTGGTCAATCGAAGTTAAATAAATCAATGAATTACATTCATATCTGCAGAATGGATTGAGGAAAATTTTTCACTCCGTTTATCTTGCATCAATTAATTTTTTATGAAAAATGTCGAAACAGGTGAATTTTATTTTTGTACGACAGTGATGCATTTTCTTACAAACGAAATTGAGCTATCTCGGCATTTTTTGCATTAATTGATTATGAAATAGACGGAATGGAAAGTGTTGTTCAATCCACCCTGTACGTTATTTTGACATTAATTAGCGTTAACTGTAATTAACACTAACTGATAGTCTTATTAGCTTTGGCTTACAAATTGTTGCAGACGACACGCATTGTCTGACAGAACACTGTGTAACGGTGGCGGCGTCCATAATTAATAGTATAGATACCTCCGTTGATCCTTGCGACGATTTTTACGAATACGCGTGCGGCGGCTGGAGAAAGAAAAATCCCATTCCGGATGGGAAGAGCGTTTGGGGCACGTTCGGCAAACTGGATCAGGATAATCAGTTGGTCGTCAAGAATGTTCTCGGTAATTAATCGCGCATAATCGAAATAAATATGAGCATAACGAACGAATGTCATTTGTATTAAGTCGTTTTCTCGGGTAGAAAAACCGTTCAGCGAGATGAAATCGAAAGCTGAGAAAAAGGCCAAGTATTATTATCAATCTTGCATGGATGCAAATGAGACGATCGAAGCGCTCGGGGCCAAGCCGATGCTGGAACTGCTGGAAAATATCGGCGGCTGGAACATTTCCGGCAAGTTCAATATAAGCACGTGGTCCCTGCAGAACAGCATGCACGTTCTGCAAAACGTTTACAATATGGGTGGTCTATTCTCTTGGGCTGTGAACGAGGATGATCGGAATAGCAGTAGACACATAATTCAGGTGAGCCGAATCAAAAATATATCGTTATTTTTTCCTTTCCATTTTTGAGCAAATATAATATAATTTTTATAAAAACTGCAATTTTCTCATATATTTTTTGATAAATTTTTGTATACATCTTTATGAAGTAAGAAATATTATGTAAGAGAAATAATTAGTTTGTCAAGAATTCGCGCAACGAAGAACTTGTCTGCATTAATAAATTAGATCTTCATCGTCGTAATGATAGTTAATATCGTGCTAATATGTTTGCTAATTATCTTAACATGTGTACCAAAGTTCCCTTTAATTTCAAGATCGATCAAGGAGGCTTGACGCTACCAACAGCGGACAATTATCTTAATGTGACCGAGCATGGCAAAGTGCTGGCCGCGTATTTAGATTACATGACGAAGGTACAGGAATGACTATCTTCTCGTACGTTTACGACTGCACGATTACGGCTGCATTGTCTCGGGCGAATCGAGTACAGGTGCTCGTACACGTTTTCAGATCGGCGTGCTCTTAGGCGGCGAGGAGAACTCCACGAAGAGACAGATGCAAGATATAATCACCTTTGAGACGAAGCTCGCGGAGATCACCACGCCGCCGGAGGATCGCAGAGACGAAGAGAAGCTGTACAATCTCATGTCGTTGAACGAATTGCAACGTAAAGCACCTTTCGTACGTTCATCGTGTTATTAATAACAATAATTCGATATCAAACGCTCTGATTAAAATATTCTAATTGCTGCGGTATCGAAAAGATTTTCGCACATTTTTTTCAACCAGAGCAATTATTCAACGATTAAAACTGTCAACGATATAACAAACGATGATTATGTGTTTAGATGTCGTGGGTGGACTACTTTCAAAATGCTACGCGTCTGGTTAATAAAAAAATTAGTAGTAAAGCGCTGATCGTGAATTTTGCGCCGGAGTACTTCGCTAAACTGACGAAAGTTGTGCAGCAGTACAACAATACAACTGATGGAAAGATGTACGTATATGTGCGAACTGTGCATAAATGGCGCACTTGCATTCAAGCGCAGATTTCAAAGAGAGATCAAATTAATGTTTTTTAACTCTTAAATCTATAATATCTATTTAATTACTTATTTTAACTAACTTATTTTAACAAATACTTAAGGTGATCCCGGAGTCGTTTGTTTTATCGATTTCTTTTAAATAGACTTTACCTTTTTTGGCTGTGTAGAATGAAAAATCCTTTTCTGTAATTAAAGTACATATTCTCTAATTAAAGTACATATGCTAATACAGGGTGGACCGTCGATTTTAAAGGATTTTTTATTTTGCACAGCCAAAGAAAAGTAAAGTCTATTTAAAAGAAATCGGTAAAACAAACGACTTTGGGATCTTCTTAACTTCAATTGATATGACACGCTTAATGAATAAAAAATTATAAACTTATTAAACTTTTTATTTTTATTTAATTTTTGCTAACGAAATATTGCACAATAAAGTATATTGGAAAAATGTATTGAAAGCGTGCGACTTCTGGACCGTGCTGTGTATTTATAAATTTGTTTCGACCCCGTTGAAAAGAAATGTCAATCTTTTCCTCTACCTTTTTTTCCGCAGAATATTGAATAACTATCTGGTTTGGCAGACCGTGAGGTCCTTGACGGCGTGCCTGTCGAAGCCATTCCGGGATGCTTACAAAGGCCTGCGGAAAGCTTTACTCGGCTCGGAAGGTCTTGAGGAGCAATGGCGTTACTGCGTTAGCGACGTTAATAACGCTATGGGTTTCGCCGTTGGCGCAATGTTCGTCAGAGAGGTTTTTCACGGAAAGAGTAAGCCCATGGTTAGTACGCGTCAGTGTTTGAATATTTGAGACAATCTCGCTATTCGTTATTCTCTTTCTTTCTTGATTTCTTTTTTATTATATATAGAATAGCATAAAATAGCAAACAATAATAAATTGTTTCTTTAAGATGACAATTTGTTGTTTTAAGACCAAATCTACCGTTTTCTTCAACTTTTCAGGGATCAGTTGAATTCTTGAAAGTCCAAAATATATGTAAATACTAGTTTTTAGACTAAAGCTACCACTTAGACATAGATATGTTTAATTCAACGATAATATCTTGCTTTTTGAATGTTCTCAGGCGGAGGAAATGATTAATCAAGTTCGCAAAGCGTTTACGAAAAATCTAAAAAATCTGGACTGGATGGACGCAGAGACGAGAAAAGCCGCCGAGGACAAGGCAAACGCCATCACCGACATGATCGGCTTCCCGGATTTTATTCTGCAGCCCAGCGAGCTCGACGAGCGCTACAGAGATCTGACGATCAAACAGTACGAGTATTTCCAGAATAATTTGCGCGTGAACAAGTACAATTTGCGTAAAAACCTCGAGAAGCTCGATCGAGTGGTGAATAAGACTACTTGGATAATGACGCCGCCGACCGTGAACGCTTATTATACGCCTACCAAGAATCAGATTGTCTTTCCCGCCGGTATTCTTCAGAGTCCGTTTTACGACAGACAGAATCCTAATAGTTTGAACTTTGGAGGAATAGGTGTAGTCATGGGACACGAATTAACCCACGCTTTCGACGACCAAGGTATCGTAAAAGAATATTTACTTCAAATCGATAAGAAAATTTATCAAATTAAATCAATAATAATTATTATTTAAACGTACGATACATTTATTCATCTGCTGAAGATAATATTTTATATTTGTTAAGGTCGAGAGTACGATTTACATGGAAATTTGCATCAGTGGTGGAATGACGCGACGATAGAGCGATTTAAAAATAGAACAGAATGTTTCGTGGAACAATACAACCAGTATCAGATACAAAGTCGAAATATAAATGGCCGGCAGACGTTGGGTAATAATATTGATTATTAATAATCACTTTGCGAGAAAAATATCAGAATTTCGACTGATCTGTTGTAATAAACAGGAGAGAATATCGCGGACAACGGAGGCCTTAAGGCAGCGTATCACGCTTATCTATCGACGTCTAAGAGCTACAAGGACCTACTGCTGCTACCCGGTCTTAACCTAACGCATCGTCAACTATTCTTCCTAAATTTCGCACAGGTTGTTATAAAATAATCGCGCGATGTCAAGTGTATTAAATCGATGGAAAAATAATCGCGTTTGATTTGACACTAATCTCAGTCACGTCAAAAGCATGTTTATATTGGCCGCATTAATCATGTGAGAAATGTCCGCAGGTTTGGTGCTCCGCTACGACGTCCGAAGCGGTGGCTCTTCAGATCGAGAAGGATTCTCATTGTCCACCAAAGTACAGAGTGATAGGACCACTTTCAAACCTGCCCGAGTTCGCGGTGGAATTTAACTGCCCTAAAGACTCGAAGATGAATCCGATTCATAAGTGCGAAGTGTGGTAATTACTCGTACTTTTCCCGACTGATTCAAGACAGTTCGGTTGAACATGATTTCTGGCGATCGCGGTGCGATCGTCGAGGCTGTTCTACATGCCGTTGCATAATGGAAGTAGCACGTCGTAGAGCACGGAACGAGTTTCGGGCATTAGATTGTACGTTTGTTAATTTTTTATACACACATCTTTTTTATCACATAACACCTTATTATGTGATTACAAAATTGACGAAAGATTTAACGCAATTTTTAAGCGCCGACGAAAATTATGCAAAATTTTAATGCCCGTTTTTGACTGCACATTTTATTTGCTAATTTTGAACTTTCTTGTTTTGATTATTTTGTAAATTTACATTTAAATATATATAGCAAAAGTGTGCGATAATTACTTTTTGAATAAACTTTAGTTATTATTTGTCATTTCTTAAAATATAGATCTCAACTCAATAGAATTTATATAATATTGAATTTTTTAAATCAAATTGCGCAAAATATGCCATTCAAAATATGATATTCTTAAAAGAATTCTGATAAAAGATCTATTGAACAGTATATTTTCTATTATAAATCCAAATTACTCTTTTGCATCATTTGTAGAGCAAATCGGTATTTCTTCACAATTAAAAAATCTGAACTTTATTAACAAAAATAAACTATTTGTATAAGCTAAATGCCTCGAACAAGTACGTGCAAACTATAATATGATCGAGGGGAGTTTTTATTTGTCGAAAGGACACTAGGACCATTATACGTATTTTTCTTAATTACGTTGTACTGCGATTAATTTCTTTTCGGCATAGTCCAACCATGGTTTATCGAGATTCACTAAAGAGCAACATCTAGCAGCATTAATAAGCGCAAAAATATTCTTAACGTGCAGCATATTTTTCACTTTTATACACGATACCAATATTATACAATGCCAATTAATTGATTAAAGCGTATGCAGGACGAATGGCTGAAATAAATTTTTTAAATGTTGAAATTTTTATATTTGAATCATCGATATTATTTCACTTTTGATGCGATCTCGGTAAACTACGGCTGGAAGACAACCGTAACTTTTGCTAGCAGGATCTATTCTAGCGTTTTAAGCTTGAAAAGTTTATTTTATAAAAATTACTTACTTATATGACTAGCTAGACGAATTTCGGAACGTCGAGATTGTGGCAACGCGTGATACGATGCACTATTGCTGATAACAAGAGAAATATTTTTAAATGTGTGCTTAATTGTATATTTCGTGCCATCCAGCGCATACTTGAGCGAATCAAAGGTTTGACTCCGTCTGACGGAAAGGCGTCTCCGCTAAAAATAAGTCAGCTTAAAAGAATTTAAACACACATAGTGTGAAATACATACCTAATCTTCAAAAGCAGAAGTTGCTTTCAGAATTGTTAATTTTCTTTTCACGTTAAAGCGTAGAGAAGAATTTCTAAGTATTGTATCGAAGTTTCTGTCTCTAACGATTAAGTATTTTATCCTGGAGATATTAATTGTTTACTCTGTTCTATTTAATTATTATATATATTTTTATAGATTATTATAAATGCGTATATTATAAACAGTACTTGTGCGTATATGTTTGCGAGATGTTGTTTGATCTCATACTTACAGATTTTTATCAGAATATAATTCTCTATACGTATTCCTTTCCTTCTTTTTAGTTGAAATAATTTTATGCAAGAGTTTATGGCGTATAAAGTTTCATTGATAAAGGCTGATTTTGTAAATAATGTGGTTTCTAGATCGGAGAGTTTATGCGTCTATTGATAGAATAACGTAGAATATCTGATTTCTAATTTTCATTGAGATTAATTTTAGCGTTTCTCCAATTTTGTAATAGGAAAGAATAAGTTTCTCCGTAATGGCCGGCAGCAATTTTCTGTTACCGTGCAAAGACGAAGTCGAATAGGCAAATACCTAATACGTAATATCTTGGAATTATGGACAATATAAGAACTATTGATAATCCAATTGCACTCTTTGCGGTAACGTGAAAGAAAAGTCGTCGATGAAAAATTTCGTGTGTCATATCTTCCAATGCAAAGCGGACTTTAAGACTATACATATGATAAAAATGAAAATTTGCGATATGTTTTTATATTATAAAGTTTTTGTAATTATAAAGTTTCATTCTTATTACTGAACTTTGTTCGCGGAATTCATTCGGGAAAGAGCTTCAATAGCGCTGTGAGCGCAACAATATTGCAGTTCGAGTGAGTTTTGCGTGCTTCAAAAGAGAGGCGAATCAAAATCCAATTTCTTTTTTCAACGTACATCAGAAGGAAATAAAGGTACACTTCCGTACAGCGTATGAAGGAAAAAGAAGAAATATTATATAGATAGTAAAATGTCATTGTACATTGCGTAAGATACACTTATTACTGACGCACGTAATAAATTCACTTAAGATCAAACGATCCAATGATTATCAATGATGTTCGTATAAATCGCGGCAGCAGGATGAAAAGTATCTCGATAACAATAATCCACACAACGGTTACGCTTAACTTTTTCTTAGCTTACACCACTAAATACTGAGGAAGTGTGTTATTCTCGTCGGAATATTGTAAACTTTAGAAGCCCACGTACCCTCTCTGATACAGTCATTAAATGCATACTGAGGTCACAATTCACGATTTCTCTCTTCATTTTTTTTTTTTTTTTTTTTTATATTAAGCAAAGACAAAAGATTTCATTGTCGGAAAATATCTCTTAGAGCAAAAAATAATCAAATATTAACACATTTTTATGCTCAAGAGAATACGATATCTTGCAAGACAAAAAAAAAGTGTTAAGACCCGTTGGATATCTAGGATTAAGTCTAGGGCCCCTATTTAGGATTAAGCTTATCAGATTTGAGATCGGTGATAATGCGGAAAGAGGGAACTTTCACACAAAATAATTTGGGGCATTCTGTCTACGCATTTTATTCCTTATTGGAATCGCCCCCCTTCCCCTTCTCTTCCTCTCGCGTCTCTCTTGAAAAGTGGCAAAAATTATCACGTAAGAAAAAGCCAAAGTTTCTCTAATTACAACGTAAGATCCGTATAGGCCTTAAATATTTTATGCCAATTGCATTTGTAAATGTCCATTGTTTATAATGATTGTGAATAACGTATTGTAACAATGAGAAGAGTGTTGTCTCTACGGTTGTTGCGCGTTGCGTTTCGAAAACACTATTCGTGTATGGTTTGTGTAATACAAAAAAAATGTATTGGTCATTAATGATGTTCGTCGTAATTATTTTTTTGGATTGTACTATGCTTGCATTATTAAATCAAAATTAAAGAAGCAGAGCAATTCTTTCATGCTCACCACTAAAATCATATTCTTTTCATTATTTTGTCACATTGATAGCATTATGTAGTGTTTAAAAAATATATATACGTAATATTAATATTATCGTATAAAGCTTTCAATATTTTATTAATAAAGTTCTTTTAAGCTAAAAGATTTATTCAAAAAATTGCATAAGATAATAATAATCAATAATAGATAAAAGATAAAAACAGAATTGTTCAGCAGAAATATGCGATTCAGCATAATAATTATATTTTCAGATTATATCAATATATAACTTTTTTTTAAACTCCAAATCTTGATATTATTCTCGTGGATCATTATATTTATCGAAAATACAGAGATATTGTTTTTGAGAGACATATTTGCATATAATTTATAATTATAAATGCAATATTCACCACCTATTAATTTGCACCGTAACGTTCTGAAAAAATTCTGGATTGTTTATATTTCCAGATAATAACGTCGAGTTGAATTTCTGACGCCATTTGAATTTTGGTCGCATTTTATAACACGTTTTCATTACTTTCAGCTTGCTATTGCATGTTTGCCGTAATATTAAATTAGATGGTTTCTTCTTGAATTTCAGTTTATACCAAATATTTTCCAAAATGCAGATAATTATGCTGAGAGCCGTTATCGTGAAGAATAATAAGATACTCAAACGAATGTGTTTGAATCGCACGGGTTGGAAATTGCTCGTTGAAAAATAATTGGGTCGGCTTTCTTTTAACATCCATTTTTTCTCAAGATATTTGAGTATCCCAGCTGAACGCATACGTATTATGCTGTTGATAGAAATGCACATTTCTTATTAAATTTAAAACTGGATAGAAAAATTGTTTAATTTAAAATATAAAATGTAAAACATAATTTCGACCATATTCTACATGTTTTTTTTGTATTCTGTAAAGTTATTTTACAAATTATGTGGTAATAATAAATAATTCATAATTAATCGAAAAAATAAATGGTTAATTAATTTCATGAATATATGATACTTTAGAGAGAAAGAAATCAATTTATTAATTTTTTTTAATATTACATAATTCTATTTTGAGGCAAAAAAGAGTTTTTTTTTTATTTTAATGTGATTAAAATGAGTTGTATTTATATGACCAAACATAACCTAAACAATAAAAAATAGTACTCACTAAGTATCAATGAGTTGCCGATGTTGCGCTGTTCTCGCATGCAGAAATGCCAATTTAATTCTCCAATAATTATCGGGCAATTGTACGATATTGCATTTGCTCTCGATTTTTTTATAGTGTGATAGAAAGATTTCTGGTAGTTCCAAGTAGGCGAAACCTGGACGGCATAATTTTGAAAGGAGAGTCGCGCTGTCTCTCATGTCGGGACAGCCTTTGTTTATCAATCCTTTCCATTCTTTGTGAAAGTCGCTATACATTGATCCATTCTGCAAAATAATTTCTTAAATACATAGTTCCTTTTATTATATTCAAATTTTAATACGTAAACGCGCTAACACATAATAATGTTGTGCAAACAAGTTTATGTTATATTTATATTTTCCTTTGTTTCTATTTTTAAGTACCATTGTAAAATAAGTATATGCACTGCTTTTGTTTCTGACACAAAGTGAGTGTGTCCTTTTTATCGCTACGTCTTCGAGATTAGCCAAGGGAATGGTATTTTCTTTACTCGCCAAGCATGAAATAAGAGTGCTACTGAAGCCACATGTCAGTAACATTCCCATCATCAAGTTAGATAATATTATTAATTGTAGAGATAAGCTTTTTGGTATTTTTTGGAATCCTAAATATAAAAGTTTATATTTGTAAAATTTTTCAACGTTCCGATTTTATTATACTAAAAATATTTTACATACATCGGAAAATATATAAACATTTACATAAAGATAAAAATTGCAAAAATATTATAAAATTTACAAAGAGAAAAAACGATTCAAGAGCTTCGACGAGATGTTATGAGTCAAATCTTTCGTGCGTTTACAATGACATCTTCGAAATTATTACAAACGCATTTCGGTTGATTTATAATATATATAATATATATAATAAAAATTAATTAAATGCACATCTCAAACATTATTTCTAAAACTGCAATGTTTTATCAAATTATGGCATATTTTATCTCTTATATTACTTATACGCTCAATTTCCATTGCATGCGTCAATGCAGTTCATGCGTTACCTTGACCACAGAAGCTACCTAAAATGCAAAGGAAATTGAAGGACGGTGAGGCAAGCTCGTCGTCACAATCTTTATAATTAATGCACATAAACTTCTTGAAACGGTACATTCCCATGATGCAGCATGCGATACATGCGATCATAGTGAGAGACACTATCCACAAGCTGCGGCTAAAGATACCGATGTATCGCCACTTTGCGATAATCGCATCGTTCGACTGAACAAATAGCGCGTATCTAAAGATGGAAAATGTAATAAAAATAACAATTAAATTAATTAACTTAATATTCCAACGGAATCGTGCGGGAGAAATGTGCAAACGGAATTTTAATTAATTTTTACCGCGCCTGAAATTTGGGCAATACAATTTTTTTAAATCGACGACAAACGCAACTACTTGAAAAAAAAAAAAAAAAAACAAGATTATATTATAATCTTATCGCGCGATCGTGATATCCATATTGCAATTATGTGTACCGCTGTGTGCTTTTTATGTGCATGCTAAAAAGTTCCTTTCAGATAACGATCGATGCGAAAGCTTATCTACGCTCCTTCCATTTCTCCTTTTTCTCGCGGTACAACGGCCAACACGAAGAGAAATCGCGCAAACGAAATCAGAAAGTCATTATCCGCGATACGATCGCGGAGTATATCTCGATAGGCTGGTGCCCAACCGGAACGGGTTAATGACCGACGTAAAAGCGCCAACTAAAAAAGCTCTCTCGCGTCGCGCGCACTCGCGGGGGGAGGGAGGAAGAGGGAGGGGGGGGAACGAAAGCTTGCCGCGCGATAAGGGCGCGCGTCCCTCGCTCGCTCGTCCGGTATTGCATTATAAGAAGGGGGTGGCGAAATAACGGCTGGCGTTCGACTTACGAACTGCTCGTGAGCGGCGCGCTGTAGGTGTAATAACTCGAAGTGTGCGAGTACATCGATGTGGCGATCAGCAGTGCGTGGCTATGCTCATTCATCAGCGTCGCGGCGGATGACCGCTGTCCCGTTCTTCGGTAAATCGTCCTGCATTTTCGTCGAAGAGACGCCTTTATTACGGGTGCCGCGCGCTCGCTAATCCAACACAACGCACACACACACACACACACACGCGCGCGCGCGCGCGCATATTTACACGCACGCACGCACCCACCTACCCCCGGGCCCCTCCACGCTATCGCCGCAACGTATCCCTTTCGCTTCACTCTCCCCCCTCTCTGCCTTTCTCTCTCCCGCTACCATCTGCCCATCCTGATACTATACTTATACCTGTCTAGACGAATGAATCATGCGAGTATTTTGACCCACACCGGCGACGTGGGTGTGGGTGGTACGCGGAAAATTGGGCAGGTTCTACGTACGGCTTTTTCGTCACACATACCCCTTTGAAGACGCGCGTCGCCATGAAAATCATGCGTGTAAATCGGTGTTACGGTTGTTTGGCTGTATACAGACTGACGCGAAAAGAGAAAGCACACGTACTTTAACGGATCTTTAGAGATAATTTTGAGCGAAAAATTTCATAATATCAAAAATCTATATTTATATATTTTTACTCAAAATATTTTATCAAGTCATTGCCGAAGTTGCTTTACAAGTCATGAATCATTTTACATAACGACAAATTTAGAAGTAAGAAAGACGGGGGAGAGAAAGTGAAATTTTTTGCAACGGCAAATATATTTTGCCGTCTCTCGAGAGAAATTTGTAATGCTAAAATATTCTACTGTAATATACTTGAATTTTAAAGCTGTTTCTAAAATTCTCCAGGCATCTCCTATTAATCCCGTGACTTCGTCTTCATTTGCATTTATAATGACGTATGGATATATCTGAAATGATACTTTAAATAGCATGTGCTACTGCGATTTAAAAACACAAACTTAAAAAAATAAATTATACAAAAATATATTATACATGAGAAAGAATTATACAGAAGGATATTTTTTTATTATAAGCTGAAGCGTGACATTCTACGTGTTAAAACTTAATTTCTCATTCCCAATTCTTATTTCTTATTTATACTCGTAATTTCGAACTTGATAAATGCGGCATTTAACAATCGATTTCGATCTCACTTCGATCATACGAATAGATCGCACACAAGAAAATCATTAATACTCGGTACTTACGTCATTCACATCAACGACGAGTGTCTTTCCACGCAAGTCGTTCACTGTATTGACGCTACAGAGAGCGGTATCATTTAACGTTAGCGCCTCAAGATGCTCGAATTTCTCCATAATCGCGTTCCAATGCCAAACTTGTCCCGGTTTTCTTTCTATAATCCTGGTTTCTCTTTCGTTTCCCAAAAGTCTGAGGCATATTTCCGATGCGACGGACGGAAATATCATCTACAACAGTTGTTATACAATCGTCACAATAAAAGCAACTGATAAAACTTTAGAAAACTTTTGTGACTAAAAAATAATTTTTGTAATAAAGAGAAATAGAATAGAAATGGAAATAGGAGATGAAAAATAAATTATTTAAATAACAATAGAAATTTAATAATAATAAATGTTTATATCAGAATGCAACAAGATATTCTTTTCAACAGATTTCTGCACCGATAAAAAGAAATATTTCATTGCGGCAAGTCCGGCGTTCACTATGCTCTAGCTGAATCATTGCTAGCTTCACTGCGCAAGAGTAAAGAGGAAATCGTTTTCAGGTGAATTCACGTCGTCTTTTGTCGTGAAAATAGAATGATAATTGACAGGTTTGATGCGAGACGTAAGAAGTTGTTATTACCACTTTGTAATATCACGTCGCAGTGTCAATTATATTGACACGTAATCATGCGAAAGAAATTAACGTGCAATATACATATATTTGAGAAATTACTTTTTACAAATTTCCATAAAATATTATGTAATATATTATGTAATATATTGTATATAAAATATATTGTAAAATATATGTTTTAATTCCCTGACATTCTTATGAAAAATTAAGTATTAGTTACGTTAAATTTTCTAGCTTTTTTTTAATTTTCTAATAATTATTTATACATATGTTGAAAACTTTTAGTAATCTAATTTCCCAGAAATGTTAGCAAATGTCAAGTTTTTCTTATTTTATATTAATATAATAAAAAAGAAAATTCAAACGATGCGCTTTGTTTTATCCGCAAATCAAGAAAAAAATTAAATTAAATTAAATAATTTATTGCAAAAATAACAATAAATGATTTTTATTTATTGCCGTCTCAAATTTAATTTATTATCTAAATATTATATTTTTTATACATGCATCTTACTTTTAGATGAAAAGAAAGAAATCACCGCCATGTGTATTTAATAAAGACTTAGCAAAAACTTTTTATAGTCAGATACGCAGTGACAATTTTTTCTCGGCAACTGTTTTACACAAGACTGTTACTTGTTCCAAGTTTTTAATTTTTAACGTAAAATATCATTGACAATTAGGCTTCAAGGCACTTTTATTCACAAGTTCCCGTACATCAAGCAGCGTCTTCATAAGTTTCTTATGTAACTCAGCATCTGATTGTGTGCTGAATCACACTAATAAACAATCTTATTTGCATGGCAATTAAGAGCTCTTAGAATTTAATTTGAGATCTTATATGCAAAGAAAAAAGTTAATTTGCATGAGTCGATAAGACAACGATGCTATAATTGAGCCACGAGCCACATGTACCTGTTGATCCTAGCAAATCGTGGTTATTAATAAGTCGTAATAAGTATTCTTAATTTTTTTTAACTATCTCGTCAACCTTGCGCACTTGTGATGTAGTACATCTGAAAGTCATCTTCATAATTTGCAGCTATTTTTAAAATATTGTTTCGGATTAATACCAACGCTATTTTCTAATCATTGAATTTTAATTTTGATCGCCCAGCCGATTCGACTTTATATGTATATCGATGAAAATGTCAATTTAAAATTTTATTATTTTTGATTCTTTGCGATAATGTAGTAAATTTAAGTAAAAATTATAAAAACTTAAATATTATTATCGACACCCGACGAAGGCTGAAACGTTTGTTTATTTTATTTCAATACATGTTTTGGCATTGGTTCTTTTTGCTCCTTTATATTTCTATTTAAAATTATGTAATTTGTAAATTTAGAATGGTTTTTTACTTTTTTTTTACCTTGCATACATTTAACTTTTATAGAAAGAAAACGTTAATCTCCACAGTTTTTTTCTGCAGAAATAAGAAGCGAAAGAAGTACACGCGAATTGTATCGGTAACGGTGATCCGAGATCACGAATCAAATCTCATCAAAAAGGAAGATCGTGCGACTGCAAAGATCAAAGTGAGATATCTTCGGCGAAACTGAACCTATAAGCGATTCCGTTCCCGATCTCCATGAGGATGCAAATTATTAAAATTGATTCCAGAAAAGAAACGACGAAAAAAATGGGAGGGATATGGAAATTGGTGCGATCAGACAGCTATAAAATTTTATTGAACGACATAATGCACTTTAGTAGTGCAGTTACAATGTGAGGATCCATGGTCCAACTTTAACCAGTTATGATGAAAGAGTTCGTTGCCGATGAAGGTACTCATTACTTAACGATCGACGTGTTAACGGACAGGCGGATATAGTGAAGATTTCGATGAGACCAAGCATTGGTCTTGCTCTTCACTTTTTATTTGCCAACGGTCGCGTACGGATGTCAATTTCAATCATTTTACCGTTAGAAGTGCGTTTTGTACATCCTTTGTACGTTTCATCCGTCATTCTCGACTAGCCGTAAAATGTTCCCCAATTTATTAAATATTAACATTATTATCAAATTAAATTTCTTTCAATGAAATTCTTCTAATCATTTAATCATTCGCGCCCTGATACTTTTATCTTTTTTGTATTTTTTATTATTTTTAATAATTTTTGTTAAAGTAAAACTTTCCATACCGAGATTTATGACTTTTAAATGGACCATTAACTTATAAATTCAGATTAATTTTGACTGAAAAAGAGATATATTTTTCTCTACTAACAGTCACGGCGGCTCTTATAATCAAACTTTTTAGTTTAATCGATTAAAAATCAGAAGAATCTGTATTCAATTTATTTAAAGTTCTTTGATATTTGAAAATACGTAACAACTGCGATTCTATGGTAGCAAAAAGAAACCTTGGTGTGTTCTTCCTGTAAGAATGCTACTCGAAATCACCGAGACTCAAATTATTTTTTTTTTTTTTTTTTTGACTTTGCAATTTAAAAATACTACTTTACGAGAAGCAATATTCGGATGATACAAGTCGATTCGTCGATCCGAGTTTCATACAATCAGTTTGCGCCTATCTGAAATCTCCAGTTTCGCGTTCGCAAGAAAGATGTATGCGCAATGCAAAAGATCGAGACGCTTAAAATACACGGCGGGGTGCATCTTCGATTGCGCGTGGTGGGATTTGAATTTTTTTGAGGCCCTATTTGGATTTCAAATGACACAGAGACAGAGTCCAGGGCACAGTTAGTCTCGCGCTTCATCCGATCTCCTTTTTCTTCTGCCTCCTCCTCTCGCCCTTATCTTTCGCTATCGCGTATCGATGGGACAACATGACCCGATCGACGCACGCTCCCGCGTCGCGTGCCCTCGATTTCGAATAAACATAAAGATTCGATCGATCAAGTGATTCGCACGAGATCGAGACCGTGCACAAATTGCACGCATTGACGTGACGTGTACAACAGACGAATTTGAAAGTTTTATACAGCACGATAAGAGGTGGCACATGTCAGCCGATATCTTTCGCCGTTCGGTCCGCGCGTGGCTCGAAAGAGAACAAAAAAAATATTTCACAACTGGATGAGAGCGATTACTCCTCGTTTAGTAGCGTGATACGAACATACGATGCATAAAACATGTCCATGCGGCCAGCAACCGAAAAAGGACGCACTTTCGCACTTTTTCACTTTCATATCTTTTTTTTTTTTTTTTTATTTATGCTTCATGAAAACTTTAAATCGCCAGGAAAATAAAAATAATAGAAATAAGAATGATATAATAACAGTAAAATAATAATAATTTCAACAAAAAAAAATCAGCTAATGAATTACAAGCGCGAATTATACGTGCTTACAACAATTAATTGTATATTAAAAGAAATGTTTAGAAACAGAATAAAACAGAAATAATATTATTCTTTTTTTATTAGATTTATTCAATCAATCAAGCTTTATTTTATCGATTAATAAAATTAATCGATATTTTTAATTATTTCTCTCTGTATTATTTTCAAAACTTTAAATTTAATTTTATTAATCAATAATAATAAAATTAATATAAAAAACACACATATTTAAAGCTTTGAAAATAATATAAAGATAGAAAAATAATTAAAAATAGTTGATATCATGATGATATTTATACTGCATAACCACAATGGGAATTATTTGCTTTTAATTGTTCACAATGGAAATAACAATTCCATTGCGATTAGAATGCGTTTGATTAATAAAACGAATTTCTAGAATTTAGTGCAATGACTTAAATTCGGATTGTAACAACGACCAAAATTAATCAACAATGCGTTACAATAAACAATCGAAATTATAAGGCATATACATTTGAGATCTTGATGCGCTATTTACTAATTCATGTCATTGTTAGCCCAAATTAGCGCTATCAGACTGAATACTATGAATTCATTTTATTAATCGAATTCTAAGCAGCACGGAATTTTGTGCATATTGCAATTTTAAACACTAGTTTTAATTTTCGTGTGCAATGGAGTGTTATAAATTACATAAATTATTTAATTGCATGTCTGACTTGTAACATTGTAGTTTCTTTACTTATTGAAAAGCATTAAAAGAAATTATTTACAATAATTCGACAAATCTTTACAAGCTAAACAGAGCTAGGACGTAGCACTCTAATTTATTGTTTAAATCTATGAACATACACAAACATTTCGGCCATCGAATTTATCCATCTTTAGTGTGTAAGAAAAAATTAAATAATAGAATTAAATTACATAACCTCAAACGCAAACGCAAATATACAATAATTTGGTCATATTTGACGAAATGAACTAAAGCTGTTACATTCATTATCAAATTACATAAAACTGTGAATGTTAAAGAATGGTCAGCGATGGAAGTTAAAACTACAAGAGTTAAAAGTTAAAATCCGTTTGTAAGCTAGGTTTGTCAAAAGATTTATCGAATTATTGTATTAATTGAAGAGCCCATTTTGAAATTATACTTTATTTAGAGATTATTTAATCGCGATACTTCTAGTGTTAACTCGTGAATTATATTATATAATGTAGTCGTCCCGCAATATTTTCACTTTTAACATAGAACGCGGAAAAACCGGTTCGAGATACCTCTTTTTTTTTAAGGGTTCACGATCTTTCTCAAATCTTCCGCCACTCGACGAATACGACGATCACGTTATCCTTCACCGCGTCCTAACTAACCCATTAACATCGCCGTGACCGCGATACAAGAGTAGTCGACGGCGGTCCGCGTCTGCGATGGCCCGCAGTACTCGAACCCTTTCGACAATCGTAAATGTGACCGAGCTTTCGACGGATCGTCATGCCGGCCGGCGATTTGCAAGCCAACGTGTAGAGAAGAACGAAGCTGAGCATTGTCGTTTTTCACGCGAAGGAATCGCGGAGGCGAGCGGCCGGGAGGAGAGGTTCGTACATGAGGAACGGGGTATGGCGGGTCGCGCCGGGTGCGACGGTCGGGCGCGCGAACTCGTGAGAGGGCGGCAGAGGGGGACGGCACTCGGTGGTGGACGACGTGGCGACGGCGACGGCGACGGCGACGGCGACGGCGACGGCGACGGCGACGGCGACGGCGACGGCGACGGCGGCGGCGGCGGCGGCGGCGGCGGCGGCGGCGGCGGTGGCGGCGGCAGTGGCGGAAAGGGTTCGGAGCGGGGGATAGCGAGGGAGGAGGAGAACGATGGGGAAGGGGGAGAAGAGGAACATTTGTTGGCGGCGGGTGTAGGTATACGTTCGGCCCCTACGACGTGAGTGCGTAAGATACTACGAGAGAGAAGAGACAAAGAAAGACGTCGTGGCGTGAGCGCGAAGGAGGGAGACAGCGTCGGAGCGACGGAGGATAGAGGGAAAGAGAGGGAGAGGGAAGAAGAAAGAAGAAGAAGAGAGAAGGAGGTCTCCACCTCGGACATATATGCGGTGAGAATTCGCGCCTCCTGTCTCAGTGCTTGACAGGCCGGCAAGCTCTTAGGATCCATTGGGTTTTACCAGTCCGTCCACGGATCACCGCTGCCTCCGCCGTCACGCACGATCGTCTTCCTCGTCGTCGCCGCCTTCTTCGGGGTCCCGCCGGATTTTTTGGGATAAGCGGTGTCTTCAGAACAGAGAGGGTGAAATTAGTTGACGCGCCGAGACTGGTCCCCGTAGTAGTAGCACTCAGTGGTGCCGGCTGAGTCAGAGTACCGGAAGTGTAAAGTCACGAGGCAGGAAACGACAAAGAACCGCGGGATATATAAGCGAGGAGAGGTGGAACAGGGTTGACCCAGCTCTCGAGGGTTGAGAAGTAACCGGTACGGATTCGGTGCCGTGACATTTGAAGCACGCCTGATAAAGAACAGGATCTGTCACTGAACGGTACATGGCGATGCGTGTCTTGGAACGATAGAGACTGGCGCCAGGACTGAAGGTCACAATGATGCAGCGGGCCGCATGATATCCGAGACACTTCGCACAGTTACAACGAAACACTGAAAGTGCCTTGTGATTCTCTCTCGCAGTGATTGGTGTGCGTGAGAACAGTTTTTGGTGAACCCATTTAAGTGGAGCGGGTGACACCGATGATAACTCTTTCAATCTGATCGCATTGTAGCCTAGAAAAGGACTCGTTGTTGAAGACTCAAGGTTCCACAAAGTTGATAGATCCGCAAGGAAGGCAGAAAGAAAGCGAAACTGGATCGTGCGGATTGCAATTGTGATCAAGGCCGGTCGCCTAGTTCCGGTGGAACACCGACTCCAAGGCGCAGTGACGAGCTCCACATCAAGGGAACCAAGAAGCTTCTCGAAGAAGAGAACGTATGGTTGTGCAAATTCAGGAAGAAGTTGGCATTGCGCGATAAGCGACGAAGAAAGAGACTTTCCTTGCGGAAGTAGTCCAAGTTGTGCGGGAAGAAGTAGAAGCGGAAAACGAAGAAGAACAGTGAAGAAGAAAGGCTTTTTCTACGCGAGAGTAGCGGAGACTGTTATCAAAAAGAAAAGAGAAATAGCGAAGAAAAGGAAGTGCATAGCCAAGCGTACATTGAGAACAATCGAAGAACTTTGGTCGCGGAAGAAAAGAAACGAAGCTAAAGAAATTTAAGCTTTGTTCCGAGGAAAAATAAAGACTCGGCGAAAACGAGTGACAATGCTATCGATCATCTGATCGTTCCTCTCGCGACGAAGGCCGATCGTAGTTGATTTAACCAAGGGCGACCTTGAACAAAGATGGTCACGAGGGCGCTGCTGCTACTCCCGCTGGTTCTCCTCGGTGCCTTTGACGCTCCCGGCATCGAGAGAGTTCACATCCGCCACTTGGCAATGGCCGGTAACGTCTGTAATGCCTGCAGGATGCATGAGGAACTCCGCGCGCTCAGTCTAGAGGCGATCAAGGAGCAGATCCTGAACAAGCTCGGTCTCAAGCAGGCGCCCAATATGACAGGCAGGGCTCTGCCAAGAATCCCACCGATCTCGAAGCTGATGGACATGTACGGGATGCAGGCCGACCAACCGCAGCCTCTCGAACCTGGTATCACGCACCATGAGGAAGTCGACGAGTATGCTGCAAAGACAGAGAGCGTTTTTGCCTTGGCGCAACCCCGTAAGTTTTTTTTTTTTTTTATTCTCTGTCTTTGAGTATTTAACAGAATTGGAACAAATCGTTAATAAATGTGTGCACAATAGTAAAACAGCAAATATACAGCTTATAATATTATTTTTTATATTTGTCATTATTTTTGAGATAATTTGTCTCAATTCTACGGACACTCTATGTATCTATTGTTGAGTATTTACTTAATTTACTTAAACTATTTTAAGAAAATTATTTACGGAAAAAAATATTAGTACGAATTTTTCTTCTTAGCTAGTTTCACGGTAGAGATTAAATAAATTTAATAAATAAAATTTGGATAAAGGTGGTTAAACGAAACTAAGCGAAAAGGAAAATTGGCTAACGACTCAAGCGCAAATTATACATGCTGATGTGTATTAAAAGAAATAATTGTGCATTAAAAGGAATGTTTTTACAAACGTCTCAGGTACAAATTACAAACGTGAAAAACCCCAGGTAGCACATATTCGTTTCACTTACGTTTCCTAAAAACATTGGATATATTTAGGATATGTGCAATGTGTAATATATTATTAAAATTCTTTTGCAACGAATTATCAAATGCGATATGTGTCGAATGGCGGTCATTTTTTGTAAAGTGTTTTTTTCTCTCTTTTACAAATTTTAATGCACGACTGCAAGAACTCGTTTCATATCTTAGTAATAGGTAGCGTTATCCCAAAGATCATGCCAACCAAGCGCCATAGTTTGCTCAGAATTAATTACCGCGAGTGGTAATATTTCATACACAACACCGATCACGTTTTCCTTGGCAACATCAAGTAAATTAACCTCAGCGACTCGGCAATCTGCCCGGCGTGACTCGCGTATATACATGCTCTCGTATGCAACATTGTACATACACTGAATTGCATCGTATCATCGCTGCTGATGAGCATCTTGTAACTTAATAGTGCCGAAGTAACAATTATATAACTGGCTCTTACATCCAACATATCGCTGCTGTTAACTATACCATTTACCGGACAAACGCTATAGTTTATTCGTTGCGTGCATATTTTATTTAAATTGAAGAAACATATATATAAATACTTGAAAACAATATAGAGAGATCTAAAACGACAAAGAGCGAAACAGAACGAGACTACATATTGAAACAGAAAACAATTTTTTCCCAATCTTTATAAAATGATAAATAAATTACTGTTAATTAAAAAAATACTTCATTTAAATATCTATTTTTTTATTTGCTTTGTGTTAACGCGACGCGTTTAGAATCGAATCATCAGAGTTTTATGCTTTTTTCGATCTTTGTTACATCTTCTAACAACTTCGATTTGAAATTGATCCCGCTCTGTCGCTTCTCTTGAGAACTCTCGCAAGGCGATAATGGGCCTTATCGAAACTCCGTGCCTCCCTGAGTGCAGGTCCCCTTTATATTACGTTATAGTGGGTGTCCCGGAACTCGTGCATTTCGAATCTTTTGAAAGTTCTTCTGTCTCTACAATTTTTTGCCGAAAGAATCGAATAGGAGATCCATTGTTGTTAATTATAAATTTCATGCGGTGACAATTACTTTAACAACCAATTGATTCGACGAATTATTCTATAATATAAAGCACCTATTCTTATTATAATAAAGCACATTGTGAGTAATTTATTATAAATTGCCTGCAAAGTGTACGAGAGATTGAAAAATGCGAGTAGCGTAGACGATATTCGAAGACGAAGCAATTAAAGATATCGCGTGTTTTAGGGGACACCCTGTATACGCTTCGTGTATAATATACACTTGTTAAGGAGCAGGAGGAACTCCAAACGGTCCGCCGCCGCACGAGTCCCTCGGGCGAAACTGTCTTCGAGCCACTTGCTGCTAAACACGTAATAGTGGCGGTAGAACCGCAACCTGTTATTAAGGTCCTCGCGTTCGCGAAAAAAAAACGGAAACAAAATAAGATCAACGACCTGCTTAGGAACTCGGTGAGAAACCGATCGGTCTTGCTACTAGCCGGCGCTTTTTTCGGGCAAATTTGAATTTTTATAAGCGCAATTTGCCTTTGCACGCCTCGCCGACGATGACGACGATCGGACAAGTTTGACAGAGTTTATCGGCGCACCGGCCACGTTGTGGCCGATTATCGCGTATTGCGTGATTATAGAGTCTTTGGCATTTTGATAAGCGTTGACTTATTATCTGTATCGCGCCAATTATGGCTTTATTTTCCAATACTGCAATCGTGAGAGCCAAGAGATTGAAGTTTCTGCAGTGAACACACATTATATATTACTGTTGCTTCAAATAAGTCACTAAATTGTCAAATTTGTTCCTCTAACGATGACGAAACACGCTCAATTTATACGGGAGATAAACCAAAAAAGACATCTTTTGTATTAATGTGATTATGACTTGTATATACGTATACTAAAGAAGACGTTCCGTAGTGAAGAAAATATTTTTTATCACGAAATGCATGAATATAATTGCACTTGTAGTGCAGATTTTTGACATTTATATTCAAAAAAAAAAATTAAAAGGAGGAAAGAAGAAATATCATTGAAATTGTCCAACATTTTGAAAAAAAATTGATTACTCCGCTATTTACAGAACATGTTTATTTATAATCAACTTGACACATTTTAAATGTTTCATTCTAAACATACCAAACACTTGATAAAGCCACTATGTTCCACTCGTTCTGCTCGTAAAGTGCGGCAATCAATGTCGCGCAGTTTGCTTCCTAAACTGATCTCATCGTTGCAGCAGTCGAAAATAAGTTTGCATATATTTAGCATTACGTTTAGATAACGAGTAGCGAGGCACGAATGAAAGTTCAAAAGTTACGTTTTTATCCGGCATTATCGGTGAGATTAATAACCGGAACGATTTAATTAAAAAACATGTATGTACATAGCCGGATAATGCGGTATTTAATTGCGGTACATGAGCACCATGTGTAAAATATGCGAAATTCATAATCCGAAGATATCAGCTGTTGTCCGAAATACTGACACTTAAATAGGCGAAAGTGCTAAAAAAAAGAATGAATAACGGGTATCGTATTCGCGTGGGGTTATCATGAACGACCTCTTGTCTGTCTGTGTTCGACCATCTCGGTCCCAGTGCAGGGAACGATCTTTGGAAATTGCGTTCACGCGAATTTTCTTCCTTCGCGAATCCGTCGTTCGCTGCCTTGCTGCCTCCAAGACTGTCTCGCTTATTCCGCGCATTGTATTTTAGTGTAACAGAAGATCTATACGTTTTTCACTTTTCTTCAGAATTTCTATTTTTATTTATTTTTATGTATCTTGAATGTTTGAAGAATTTATTATATCTTTTGACTTACGAATGTGTTGACTGATACATTGATCAATACATTTAATCATCAATAATCTTAGGATAGGAAATATTTTCTTCTTTTTGTTTCGTATTTGCTCTTGAAGACAGGTTCAATTTCTGCTCCGTCAAGGTATCACATATACTTGTTACATTTAGTGCTGTATCATACACTTCACTTTTGCAAATTTTCTTTTTTTTTTTCTTACAATAGAAGTTGATTCTATTCTTTTCATCTTGCGCGTATCGCTAGTGCGCACTTTGCGTTTGTATTATTTTCATATCTCCATTTGTTGTTTTTAATGTACTTGCATATCCTTATTTATGCACAGTTCACTCATTGCACTTGCCAATTGTTGTTTTACTACATTTCCTTCTGGCTTTATCATAATCTTTTCCTTCTTTTATCTTCGCTACTTTTGGACCGCTCTTTATCCGCGATACATTCTTTATTCATGATTTATATACTGAATTATAATATGACTTTTCCTCGTGCCGAAAATACTTATTTTCTTTTGTACATTATTCGTTCTCCACGATTTCTGTTTCATTTGCTTTGCAACTCTTTTCTTCTGCAATGATTTGTTCGCCTGAGCTATCAAAGTCCATTTTTTTCGATTTTTACATGTGTTGTTCCTTATCTTAATATCTCTTTCGACGAAACGATCGGTAATCTTTTACCCGACGTTCTTGAGAAATCGAACAATCTTGATCGCCTCTTATCGCAGATCAATCAGTTTGTAAGTACATACGGATATATGTACGTATGTACTTATATGTGACTGCAAATGCTGCACATGAAGTGTGATCGATAAGTCATGGTTCACCGATAATCAGCACAAATTAGCGTTTTAAGGCAGGGTTTGAGTGATAACAATTTAAAAGGCGTCGCCATTAACAGCAGAGAAATAAATGATACCAAATCCATTAATAACAAGTTTCTTGAATTTTTTTCTACAAATACGGCTAACAATTCGGCATTAAAACGTCACATGATATGCTGTGAGATTTAAAAATTGGTTATAACAAAGACTGGCTACCTCTTTGTAGTTTACCGCCGAGTAACCCCGATGACGTTGACCAAAATTATTCCTGCAGGAAATATACCGCGCACGTCGGTCCGATAATCACTGCAGACGCGATTGATTAACTGCCTTTTAAATATTTTTCTCGCATGTATCGCCGGCGCATATTCAGACGATACGATAGGGGACCAATTAAGTGCATAAAAAAGTTCAATGACGAACACGTCGTCCTGTCGCGGATGAAGCTGGCAGTCTTCAGCGTCATAATTAGCAGCAATGGATTTTTTCCCAATATTATTTATTGCTGAAAAATTATTATACAGCGCCATTTGTTTGCTATTCGAATTAAGATGTGATAATTTTATTTTATTTTGCATAGCTTCGTAGAGGGAAGCGCGGAATACTCTGTATGATGCTGAATACATTAGCGTTATGCTGTTGCAATTTGATCATAAAGAGCGCACAAATGAGTCTATGCAAGCGCGCAGCGATATACATGAGCTTTGTGTAGGAGTACATTAAATCAAATGCAATAATTTCTAAACTAAACGTAACTAGCCATTTGATTACAAGATTTATTGCTTAATACTTTCAATTAAAGTATCCTTTTAATTCTTAAAATAAATAATATCCCTAAGAAACGTAATAGGAAAGAGAAATCAATAAACGATAAACTTGAAATAGGAGCTGTCCGACCCTGTGGTGCTCTTTACAGTTAAGTGTAGATATTAAGTGTAGACTTGTCAAACTACTAGAAACGATCGCCAAGATTGCATACGTGTGCGAGCGACGAACCGGCCTCCATCCGTAACGAAGGTCACGGCCGGTACACAGCCTAGGTCAGGCCCATCGCCCATTATCGCGTTAAAGCTGTCTGTGAATGACTGTCGGCTGTTAGGACAACTATATTATGTTGGGACGGAGCATAGTTCGTGACGTAGCGCTCAGAGCTCTACTCTAGAACGGCAATTTACTCTAGTCAGCTGGAGCACAGTGATCAAAGCGGCACGGCAACTCGAAGTTCAGAAGAGAAAATGTAACAGCAGAAAGAACGAGAAGGGGTGAATTATAAAAAAACAGATTACAGAATAAAATTGATATGTTGTCATAAATGTGATATAATTATGATTCAATTATTCAATTGCAATTCAATATTTGGTTCTACGTTTTATGCACATTATTTATACAAATAAATTAATTTGTTTCTGAAAATTAATTCTTTACGAAATAAATAAGAATTAATTTAAGCGCAAATAATTATTTCATTTTTTTCTTCTATATTCTCTTTTTTTTTATAAATAATAAATTTCACAATGTATTTATCATATTTATCGTATTTGAATTATATTTATAAAAGATAATATGTCTAATAAGAAAAATATGCTGCACCTATATTTATGTGTATCGGATTTTTACCAGCTTGCCACGTGGACTCAAAGTCGAACTGCTGCTTTTTATTACTTATATACTTATATAAGTTCTCCGAGTTTATCGATGTCACTGTATTTCTTGTATAATTGGCATTTGAGTATGTAATGATGTGCTTGAAATTTGATAATTAATCTAGGGGCATAATTGCGCCCTCATAATTAAAAATTATTAAACACAGTTATGAAAAATATTTTATTTTTAAAAATATTTATATAGAACATGTCTGCTGTCACATTTCCACAAATTGTAATAATATTACCGTTATTGTAGTAATGAGGCTCTCTCTTTTGGCATATAACGTTCCATAGTTTATTACTAAATGTAACTTTTGCGATTAACAGTTTGTATTAACATTATAGTGACAGAATCGAGAAGATATTAGCATCCTCTGACAAAATATAAATTTTTCGATTAGTTTGCTAATTAAATTTACAATTTTGTTTTCGGAAATTCTTGTATATATTAGAATAGAATAGAATTTTTTATGATTTTGTGACATTTTATCTGAGCTAAGTGTTTGGTGTAAAAAATATCAAAAAATTACAGATTATGATTTTTTAATGAAATATACATTCCCAAAATAATTGCAAATTTAATAGACACAAGCAGAGGATTATATAGCATTTATAGTACCGCGAATGTGCCTGTCCGCTATTTACATAAGCTATCTTTTACGTGACCATACTTTTTCTGTCATTATTTCCATGATTATGTCCTTTCTTCTTCACCTCACGAATTGTGGGCACCACTCGTGCACCCTCCTGCTGTTGTTTCTCAACTGCCACTTTACGTTGGTCTTAAATCAGTCCTACCTCGCGAAATTAGCAAATCTGAAATAGATATATATCCGGTGAATAATGACAGTTGAGATAGTGCTACTGCGGTCAGCATACTCGCAGACAGGCGCCGTGTCTTCAGGGGTTCTCATTCGCTTCGCATTTTGTCTTCTTTCGCTTCGGAACGCCGACATCGATCGTCCGAATTTCGCTTTCTCAGAACCAGAAATATCTGATATAGTTTAGATTGGTATCATTTGAACAATACTTTAGTTTAGATCTTGATAATGTTTATGGTCAATTATGATAATCAAAGTTTAATCATAAAACAAAGAACATTTTTCTACGTTTTCAAAATTAAATTTAGAAAATTATAATTTCCGATTTTTTAACTTTTGTTGCACAAAAGAATTTATGTGGAAAATTAGTCAATATCAATGTTATTAAAAAATTAGTCAATATTATAGATGTTATTGATAATATTGACTAATTTTAGTTAGTCAATGTTATCGCTTTGCAGAAATTTGTGACTGACACACGTGGTAATTGTAATAAGAGTTTAGATTTAGTGAAATTATAATACTAAACTAACTTACTGAAACTATCGATAAATCAACATTGATGAGAAACTATGAACGATCTATGAGTAACCTTTGCAACAAAAACCAGTTTGTCGTGTTCCTGGCTTCGCGAGCTGATATTAAAAATACAAATATCACCGCCGCACGACCAGTGCATTTAAGGGTTACTATTGTTACATCACATCTCTATATTATCGTCATATGAATGCTAGTACACAGTAATAGATTGAATTTGATCGCTCGCGCAGTTTACTCGGCCGTACGCTGAAGATATTGTTATCGGAGTTTTATGTTAGAATCCAAGTAATTAGAGATCAACAGACTGACGCGCGTGGGATAAATGAGACAGACAATAAAATGTAATTATATTGTCTGTTATCAACGTTCGCCAAGAGAAAACTTAAATACACAATTCCAATTGTAGCAAAATTTTTATTTCCAACTTGTAATATATTGAATTCAACTTTTATCTTGAATCTTAAAAAAGTGACATGTACTTATTGATTAATGGGTGAAAACATAATATAAAAAATAAATTTTAATTATTTATTTTATATTTTATATTAGCCAAAGTTATCTCTTATTAAAAATATTTTTTATCTTAAATAAAGAAAGGTATGCATTTAAGAGTTAATGTTATCTTAAAAAAATACACAACATTTCAACCTTTATTTTCGGCGATAATCGAAATTCTTGCATGCGATTACTTTTGAGAGTTTTCTCTTTTCAGTATCTAACAGATTCATGTCGATGCGTATAAGAAGGCAATCGGGGTACAATAAGAAACTTTCTAGTTTTTTTTCCGCCCTCCAGCAACAGAGGCCCCTTGAGAAGGGGCGCAGATGCATAAACGCACGCGATGCCGCGAGGCGCGTAGGCAGGCCCTTTCGAGGGAAAAAGCGAAAGAGGTAGCGAGAACCGGGCAAGAAGCGAAAGAGTGAGAAAGAGCGCGAGAGGGAGAGCGGGAACGAGTACGCGTGACCCAAATGCGAATTTTATCGAGTTACGCTGTTATACTGTCGAAGTGCAGTCGCAATTGCGGGCCGCCTGTGTCACGCGATGCAGATTACTCGGAGACGGCAGTTTTTACGTCCGGTTTCACCCGGTCGGCCACTCTCCCCTCCTGAAGGTGATCCCTCAGGAGGAGCGTGTTTTACGGGGTATGTTGCAAGCTCGCGAGCTCGTTCGCCCGCGCACTACCGGAAAAACGATAAGTGCTTGTAGATAGGTAGCGCATAGCACCCGCGGTGGCCACAAACGTTCCCCATGTACACAGGGGAATTAGAATTATCATCGATCGTGTTCAACGCGATTCTCGGTAATTATTTAACATGAGCGCGCGATAAATCCGGCGTAACGCGGATTTTCTACGAACGGAGTGGAACTTTTTATTAAAGCTCATTGATGATTTCACGTGAATCAATGTTGCCTTAGAACGTAATTTAAGAATAATATAATATTGTAAAAAAATTATAAATATTGTTTTAGTGATTTGCACAAACATCAATTAACTTTAGGTATCTTTTTTACTGTGCAAATTTATAACTATAAAGGCGAAATAATAATTTTGTTAAATGTAATAACAATGAATTTTTATGGATGTATACAATAATAAGATTATATAAATATTTATATAATCGAATTTAATGCGCATGTATGTATATATATATATATATATATATATATATATATATATATATAATGTTAAATTATATAACAAGCATTTGTTATGCAACACGCTTATACGCAGCGTAAAAAACTGTGATACGGTCGGAACTTGGTTGCAACTTTGACAAACAAATATTTAATAATTTGTATGTCTAAATAAAAACTGCGTTTTGCCCGATAAGAAAAAATGGACTTGTTTGGAAAATCCAAAATTACTCGTTACACGATGCAACAATATTGAACAATGTAGAACGCGGATCAGTTTTTAGAGACTAGACATCCGACGACCTTTGCGCGACACTTGTCTTTAGAAACAGCCGATAATCGTATTCGAACTTGCACATTGCGTCTCTCTATCGAACGCGAATGCGTTCTTCATGCGACAAATCTGCAAAGGGTCGTTCACCCCCGCGCCCTACGGGCTCGCAGGATCATTAGTGCAATTAGGTATTCCCAAGTCGAAGTCAGAGGGCACGTTATCGAGCGGCTTTAGGCGCAACGAGACAGCACAGGGGGTAGGATGAGACAGGACGGAGATACGACATTGCGTTACAACATTAATTTCGGGGTTCAACGCTCCTGGCGAGCGGGTAGGTGTGCGTACAGACGTTTTTGTGTAGACACACGCAAAGCCCGCCTCTCAACACCACCCTTGGCTGTTTAGTTGCATTGGATATATAAGTCGACGTCTCGTTTGCGAAAATTCGTTCCTTTCAACACTTCGAGCGAGAGCGATCTTGTCGCGAGATTAACTCTCAATTAAAAAAATAAAAAAATTAAATCCTGTTATGTTTGGCACGTGCATTTTTTGCGATATTTTTTTGTGGACAAATATGATATCAGTCATAGTCATATTTATTTAAATTTAACAGATGCATACCTTCATTTAAAAATTTATAATCCAATTCTTACAATTCGTGTATTTTTAAATGAGTAAATTTTTCGATCGCGTCTTGAGATCGAAGCTACTTCACTTTTGCATTTTTACGAGACATCGGCTTTTCACCGATCCCTTTTTGTTTCTTCCTGTTGTTCGTCTTCATGTTTGAAGGTCGGATACGAGAAGGCACCGTAAGACACACGAGCATCGGTCGGAAAAAAAAACGAAAAGAAAGATTAGGACGGGAAAGATGGTGGCTTATTTTCGTCCAGACGAGGCTACAGACCGTCTGGCGCGAGAAGTTTCGGATTATATTTAAAGTCACGAGCACAGAAAAGAAGCACCATTCACCAAAATGTCACGAGACGCGCGAAGACGACACGCGTTTTTGCCATAATATCGTATAATTTTGGTGAAAAAGTTGACACAAAGACATTTTTAATATTTTAGAAAGAGTCTCTCCAATTTTTCCAAAGAGCATTAGATATATTAAGACAAAATGTGAACAAGATATCATTAAATTCAATTATTTAAAGAATCAGTAATTTTTTCAATAAAATCTGAAAATAATAGTACTAGAAAATTGTCAGAAAATTATAAATCTTTAGTTACTTTAATTTGGTAATACAGACACCTTCTTTTTTTCCATAACTATAATTTCTCAAAAATTATAAAATTTTCTGCTTTTAATTCTTCTGACTCTCTTTGTCCATTATTGTCTATTATCTTTGTCTATTATCACCTAGGATTTCTGATTGCAGCCAATAATAGTAGAGTAAAACGATTTTTAAAATTGCCCCATCCTGTATAATATGATTTATTTACATTTCACAATTTTGTATGATATCTAATGAATTTGATCATTATTAGTAAATAATTTTCAAAAATTACAAGTTTGAGCGTATTACAAATCCGAGAATTTTCATGTATCGCGCAGACACAAATAAATGCGCACTGTAAATGTGACAGTTGGCAGGCAAAAGTGAAAAAGGTAAACAAAAAAAAAAAAAGAAAGAGTACGTGATGAAAACAATAAGGCCAAATCACTAAGTACATCGTGCTTTAGCGCTTGAGATAAATATAGATTTTAGCGAACGCAGATCACACTCGCATTGCACATGGTAGAACAAACGTAGAAAGACTCTCTGGCCTCCGCGTACATATTCCGAGTCTTCAGCGACGAATACAATCAAAGTACTCATTCTTGTTGCTTATCTAATAGCGTTACATTTGTAATTAGTTGACAAAAATAGCGTGCGATGCAAGACATAGTTGAAAACATCGTGAGTAGAGAATTAATTGATTCGATTTCTAAAACATCGGCATGTTATAATTTATCAACCGTTTGATAATGCTTGTTCTTTATGCAATTTATTTCTGTTATGTTTGACATTTGTTTTTTAATACATTCCTTGAACAATGTACATATGTTGTAGGATTTATCAGAATTATTGAACTTTTTTTATTGAACTAAAAAAAAACATTGGTGCAAAAATTTTTTAAATTATAAAAAATTAAAATAATAAAAAAGTAAAAGTTACACAAAGTCTTACTTTTTATTTAATTTTAAACGTCAATCTTCTTTTAACGTAAACTTTTATTCAAACCTTAATTTTTTAACGTTAAAAATAAAAAGATTGCAAAAATAGTTGATATCTAATCAAATAATGAGTAAATAATTATCGTTTATTTAGGCATTTATCAATCTAAAAATCTTGCAATAGTTGCTAAACGCGACGAGGCCTCGCGTGTGAGCTGCGATCGCATTTTGTCGACGCGCATCCGCGACGAAAACGTCGCGTCGTAGAAGCGCGTACGCAGAAGAAGCGGGAAAGCGAAGCAGGAGAGTCACTCAAACGAATGGAAATCATGGAAAACAACGATGATACGACGGTGTCGTGGCCCTGCCTATAAATAAAGCGCAGAAATAATTGATATGCGGAACGACCTCTTACCATCCGTACCGTGGTCTCCCTCCTCGTTTATCCGAAACGCATCCCCGATGCACTTTTCGCCGCTATCAGTCGATTCTTTCACTCTCCGGCTACGCCATACGTAAGGGCGGCAACAAAGTTTAAAAATATCGCACGACAAATTGTCCATCGTCGTGAGACGGTCTCGCACATTTAGGCGATCAGCCCGCTTGCTGGTACTTCGTTCTGCCGCTCATTTTTTTCATCTTAAATATTGCGTTAATTCTTTTTATAAATAAATAAGAAACATATATATATGAAGAGTGTTAATTAACAATGATGATAATTTGAAGTGACTTTACTCGGCGCGTAACTTAGAAATAATTGAAAATTTTACGTTACAAGTTCAATTCTACGAATTTTTTGCAAATAATTGCTAATTTTTGCATATATTTCCTAAATTACCTAAAAATAGTTTAAAGAAATGATATGGAACATTGTTGCTTTCTTAATTCGCGATAACATTTTTGATAGTGCAAATCACAAAGTAGTAATTTATTTGATACTTTATTAAATAACGTATTGCGACGATTGCATATATAACTCTCTTTGAAAATACTGATTAAATTACTACATCGGCTCTCACTTTTCAGCTAGATAAGCTCGATAATTTCATTGATAATATTTTTATTTCGTACTCACATTCACCACATTGCGGCGACTGATTGATATAGAATCGGTTATGCGGACATTTACGGAGTCGGTGCACGAAACATCTCGGGTGTCAAACTTTCTCCCGTTAACCTTCAGCCGTTTAAAAAGCTGCGGGACGCGTTTTTGGCAGCGCGGCGGGGCGGATATGCCCATAATCGGAAAGTTGACGGGATTAATAATAATTAATCCCTAGGGCGATCGGGTAGACGGGCATGACGGGTAGACGGTAAGCATCATGGGTAGGTAGATGGTAGATGCGAGTCAGCGCGCGCGTCAGACGATTCGTTGCAGAAATACGGGACAGCTGACGGGTGACAGTGACAGTGACGGCGAATAAAAGCGAGACGAGGGTAGATCGCGCGAGGGCGGGAGGGATGGTAATCAAATTATTCGAAATGCTCGAAAAGCGGAGAGTTACTCGGCAAGGTTAATCGCAGCGTCCGTCGGCGGTGCTCTCATAAAATGTTAACGAAATTAAAAACCTCCACGCTCCGCAAAGCGTCACGCAATTTCCATGCACCGAGTTCCCATGCAAAATTGAGGAAAGTCGAAGTTGCGTGTCCTGTTACGAATTTGCCCTTCCTTCCCCCCCCTCCCTCTCCCTCCTCCCCCTCCCCCTCTCTCTACCTCTCGTACTTCTCATGTGTCAAGTAATAATATTTCATCCGAGAAACTTTGTTGTTCTGACATAAATAAATAAATGTCTCGCGAAAAAAATTCGCATTTTTTTTTTGCTTTATTTGAAGAAACGATTAACAAATATTTATGCAGACTTCAAACTTTTAATCACATAATTATGAAAAATAACCAGCGTATTTTATTATAAGAAGCATTGCTAATTTAATTTTGTAAGAAGTCACGAAATAAATAACGAAATAAATAATATTAACAAAAATTTGTTAATTGTCAGGATAATAAAATAAGTTTAGTACGCATATGTATAGATATAAGAGCAAGAAGGCAAGCAATTATCTTCGCATTCGTACGAGCGATCTGTGGACTCGACTTGTAGACGACCCGGCAATAGACTACTTGCGATCATCTCGAACGCTAACGGCTCCAAATTTATCGCCAATCTATATATTATTGTATTTTTCGCTGACACACAATCGGTCGAAGTCGAGCGGTAACGCCCGGACGATTCAAAGTCTTCATTGTTTTTCTCGTGTAAGCAAATTATAATATTCCCACAATTTAAACGTGACAAGCATATAATAACGAAGTGAATTCTTGATAACTAAAAGAATATATTAAAAAATTAATTGTGTGTGTCTTTTGGTCGTCATAATTGATTATTTATTATGTTTATTATAAAAAGACGTCAGATGACGATCATTTGCTACTTGAGATGTTACATCGTCATATTCTACACTTACAAAAAAGGAATACATTTTTTAATGGAAAAATTGATTTCTCTCCATGTGACTCGGATAAATTATGCCAATGTGATCGTGTAAAATGATTTTTTGCATCAACTAAGATCATCCTCGCGTCGTATTTCTCAACTTTGCAAATGCCGTCGCCAATGCTATGCGAGTGGCGTAAGATTCATAAGTTTCATGGAAAACTTCTTACGACGACTGGCGCGAGGAACCAGTCGAATACCAGGACGAGCGCAGTCGGCTTAGAAGACACGCACAAAATCGCGCCGATGCATCGATACGCGTTGAGAGCGCTGATTGATCGATCGGGAGAAAAACGCTCGCTCGCTCGCGTATAACGGTACGATTTGAGGTGGCTTTACCCTTCGTGGAAGCGGTCTTGTCGAGCGATGGCCTGAATAGAGTCTCCTACCGTGTGTATAAATCTGTCTCGTGTTGTTTCTCTTTTATTTCTTTTTTTTTTTTATTCGTTGATCGATCGATCGATCCGCGATTGATCGCTCTCCGCGAATCCAGCGGAGATGCAGGGTCGAGTTTAACGTCGGTCATCGGGGTAAATGTCGAACGCACAACACACGTGCGTAAACGTGTTGTGCGGCCGTACGAGCGCCGCTGCGCTTTGATCGGCAAGAAACTCGGGGACGACTTTGCCGTGCTTGCTTCCTGATTTATTGCCGATTCCTCGACCGCGAAGAGGCCCTGCGCGGGCGTTTGTGAAGCGTTTTTGCGACGCCGCGACATGCGCCGCTCAGCAACGAGGATTTTCTAAGTTCGAATCTTCTTATTTTGAAAACCGGCCACGTAACACGTCGAACGTTTTGCTGAGCTATCGGTGCAGTCTTCATTTATGCAATTTATCTCGATCTAGTAAAAACTGTCGCACGAGCAGGACAATATTAATAAATAATATAATATCGAGAGGCAGATAACTCAAGAAACTAATAACCAATGTAAATTGAAAGATATTTTGCAATCTATGACGCGAAGTGAGCTGCTGCAAATCGAAGCAATTTTAATACCGGAGATGTGTGTTTGCAATATCGTGTGTTATAGAGCAAAAAGAATGTCACGGATAATCGTTTGTCGATTGCATATTATAAATGTTTTTGATCTGCCGAGAGTTAACCCGCTGACAACACAATATCGGAAATTTCATATCGTTAATGAAATTACGACTTTGAAGGAAAACGCGCTTTACAGCGCTATTAAAGTGCTGTAGACAGCCTGAAAGAGAGACGCACCGTGTGCGTCTCATTTGATCGGTTGATTGGGAAAGTACCGCGGAGGAAGTCTATCGCAGTTGCCTCGCTAAATTTATTTTAAGAAGACCCATCGAGCCCGATCGTACGTGCGTACCAAATTATTACATATAATCGTCAGGCTCTCTTCGATTTACAAAGAGACCAAATCGTCGAAGCCGAAATGTCGATAACGTCGCGATATTACGTCGCCGTTATAAAAATTACAGAAAGTCATGCGATTAGTATTCGTATCCGCAATTTAAAACAGTCTTGTCTAATATGCCGCGTTATCGCCAATACTTTTGCCTTGTTATCGACCAATTAGAAATAATTATTCGCACGCAGCACACATCGCCGCGCGCGTCGCATCACGCGTGCATCACAGCGATGCGGTCCGATCACAATCGCAAGATCGGTGCAATCATCCATATTGTTTTCTCTTATGCAATCCCCGGCTTTTTTTTGAGCTTCTCTTTGCGGTGCATCGTGTCATCGCATGATTAATAAAAAGATAATTTTCGAACGCCAACTTTGTATCGACTGCTCCAAATAGCTTCGATACGTAAATGATTATCGCGTTCATTTTCTCTCCCGATAACCTTACAGCGACTTGACGAAGCTGTAATATTATACTATGTAACGATCTTTGGCATCAATGATACTTGATACTTTCGCGAACGTTGGTGTATTTTTATATCTTTATCTTTGCGAAAGCTAAAAAAAGCCGCACGCTCGCAGCCATACTTAATGCAGCGCATCTTCGATTTCAGAACTACTTTCTAGCCGGCAGAAATGTGTCAGGACTTGTTGAATCTTAAACGAGTAATGTGAAAAGAGACACAGTCGAATGTCTCTTACGTCCACAAAGTTGCGATGTGCTTTAACGCGATTGAAAATGATCGGATGATTCACATAAATATGTCTGTTTACAAACATGTAAATAATTTTTATCATATTCAAATGGAACGAAATAAATATTTACGTATTTTTTTGTACATTTTATTTTCAATGCTACTTTATTCACGCTGTCCAATATCTCCGTACAGATAGTACTAAGCGAGTACATTAAGCAGCACAGCGATACTTATTTATCGAACAGTGTAGTATGACCAGTGACAATCTCTTTATTCACAAATAATAAATGATGCAAGCCAAGTTCGGAGGATCTTGCATTTTGAAAATGCAAAGAGATGTGCATTCATGTGCGGATAGGTTAAGTGGAAAAGAAAACGGCACTTTATCGCTGACATGTTTAGCGTGTCTCGGCGAGTCTATCGACGAAACTATATCTCCTATTTGGAATTTTCCTACACAATTATTGACGCGCATCATACCCCTCGGTGCATTTGTTACTACGCAGCATTAAATAATCGTACGCGGCTGTAGGAAAAAAAGAATGCAAATTAAAAATAAAGATCTGACGCAATTAGAATTCTATTTCAGATCTAACGTTTGCACAATTAGAATTCTCTTTTCCGATCGTAGAGAGAATTTCAAAATATGTTTTTCTTTTTCCTATAAAGATTTCGCTTATCTTGCACCGAGTAATCTATAAATCTATAAATAGTTATCATATATATATATATATATATATATATATATATATATATATATATATATATAAAATTGAAAAGGGGTAATTATTATATTCCGCGACTGACGTATATCGCAAATCTTATGCTTGCAGATCAGAGGTTAAGGCACTCAAAAGGCAATCTGGACGTGCTGTACTTTAAGTTCTCCGACAAAGTCGTCCAGCATCGCGTCACCAAGGCGGATCTGTCTCTGTGGATATGGGGAGTGAATCAAGATTCGGAGCTCAGCGAGCCGAGCGACCTGGACAGCCAGGACGCGGGTCCGGTGACGATTACCCTGCAAAGGATTCTACGAGGCGCGACCGAAACGGGTGGGCCCCTGTTGGGCCCGCCGTTGACTACGAAGCATCTGAGACCGTACGGACGACGAGGCGGCTGGATCACGATCGAACTTAGACGAATGGTGGCCGAGTGGTTCAAGCACCCCAGGGATAATCTAGGAGTGGCGCTAAAGATCATCGGACCTGGCGGCAATCACCGCAGGAACTCGGCCCGACTAGTCGAAACGAATCCCGGCGCGGAGTACGCCCCGTATCTCGAGGTGCAGATGCAGGAACTTGATTCGCGAAGAGGCTCCAGGATCAAGAGGAACGTGGGACTCAACTGTGACGAAGCCAGCCAGGAGACGCGGTGCTGCCGATATAAGCTCACGGTGGATTTCGAAAAGTTCGGCTGGGATTGGATAATCGCACCTAAAAAGTGAGTACATAAACATTCCATTTTTCTTATTAATATGTTGCTAGTGCTATTGTTTAGAACGGGGTAGTTGGGTAATAATACCCGAACCAACCGGAACTAGTTGTAGAAGAAATTTGCAAAGAAAACTAGTTTGTAAATCATTTTGTCACCTTTTTCAATCTGCACTCGGCACCCTTGTTGATGCATGCTTTTATTACATATTTCGAGAAATTAACAATAAATCTTGTTCGGAATTCTAATTATTTACGTAATATCAAGATTATGAGTCGCTGTCGAAAGCAAACAATTATAACAATAAATGCACAACGAAAATGACAGTGAAATCTTTTATGTAAGTTATCAACGTGATATATTTCACGCTTGTTTCATAGAATATACGCGCACTTCCGCGAGAATATATTGCGACTTACAAAACGATTAATGCATCGTCGGCGAAGCACGTACTCGTAAAGATTTCTCCGGCGAAGGAGAAAATATTTAAACCAAACGCGGTTTCAATAAAGGAACTGTGACTTTCTTGCTGGCACGTAGAATGGCTCTACATAAACAATACTAAAACTGTTTTTGCTCACGTTCACGTCCGAAAATACGTCCTGCTATGCGCCGCTGTTTGCATATGCATTTTACGCGAATTTAACGTGGCAATACTTGACTCGTTGATAAATATGACAAATTAGGAAAGCGTAACTGAATCGGCTGGGAAAAGACTGGCTTTTCAAATCAGTTTCATCAACGCTGTCTTAAGCTTTAACAGTCCGATTGATTGTTCGGCGAAACCGGCCGTTATAGCGGCCAATATTGCGAATCAGTTCGTAGAATTCTCATTAATGATCGGCTCCCAAAATGTTTGTGTCGCAGATACGATGCCAATTACTGCTCGGGTGACTGTCCGATGGCTTTTCTTCCGGCTTATCCGAACACGCACATCGTCAGCCTGGCGGAACCGCCGAATAACACCGGGCCGTGCTGCGCACCTAGGAAGCTATCCGAAATCACGATGCTGTACTTCGACAACGAGTACCAGATCGTGTTCTCGCGGTTGCCGGGTATGGTCGTCGAAAAGTGCGGCTGTTCATAGTCCACCTTCGATTCCGGCAGAACAAAAGCGACGTGGACGACGCCGAGAGCACGTCGACGCGAGGTAACGTCCCGCGACGCTCTCCTCCCGATTGATTCCGATAATCATCGTCGTTGTTCTCGTCAATCGTCGTCAATTGTTGTCGCCGCGTTCTTGGCGATTCCTCATCCGATAGACTGAAAGTGCCTTGTTCGGAGAGTAGTTGCGTGATGCGGATCTCTTTGGAGCGCGTAAGGGGGGGGAGCACGAGAGTGAGCAGCAGCTAGAACAGTGGATGGTGGATTCGAGTGAGAATCTCCTTCCGAAGACCGCGCTGGATGCCAAGAAAATCCAAAGAGGGACTCGCGTCGTTTAGCGGGGAGGCACCTCGACGATGGTTTTATAGTCCACGGCAAGGCGGATAGTTCCTAGAGTCACGGTATTATTTTTAAGATGCCGATACGTTTGCATCTGATCCACGGGCGCGACCTCGTGATTATTCGATTACGTGAGTTTTCTCACTCCTAGCACAGGCGGGAAAGAGCCCGGGGTTATTTATAACGCTCGTAGCCGCTACGAGCGTTATATATTCGCAAAATCCCAAAGCGATTTTGTGATGAGCAGTACAAAACTATGTTAAAATTTTTACTATTGCATTACTATGCCCGGCTCTCGTGAGACTTTAGATGCGATTACGAAGGATACAGCACGGTCGTTTCGCGTGGCTGAATTGTATCCAGACAATGTATTCTTGTCTCTTTTACGTTGGAAACAAGATACATTGTCGTTAACAGAGGTCGTCGACGATCGATGAAAATGTGTCGGCCAACAGATCTCGGTGTACAGTAAAATCGTTGTTTTTTTAATGGTTTTTTCTCTCTTACTTCCTTCTCTCCCCTCCCTTCCTTCGTCTTTATATACATATATATATATATATATACATATATATATATATGTTTTTGTCATTATGGTCGTTTTAGCGAATTGTGAGAGTGCGTGTGCGAGAGAGCGTGTCGAATTATGTAAATAAACAGGCAAGAGTGTGGTGTTGCTTTTTTAAGACTCCCGGGTCCTGGAAGGATTCAACGAGGACGTTACTCGTATATTGGCGGAAAACTCTGTCTTCCGTTTTTTTTTTTTTTTTTTTTTTTTTACTGCGAGTACGGCTCCAAGTTGTAATTAACGGCGCGATATTCGATTAAATGGCGCTCAAAAACTTTAAATATCACGGTAATCGGAAATTTCATACGTTCTCGTTAGTCGTCACGGACGCAGAACAAGCACTGAGCGTTTATTTCTAGATGAATGAGCGTTTGTTGTGCAACGAACGTGAAATACGCCTGATTTTTTAGTAGTTTTTTTCCTCGTAATTCACGGTATTAATAGTTACATTTTATAACGCGGATCAGGAAAAGATAACTTTCTTTCGAAATGCACCTCTTCCTATTCCGCACATTGTACAATTTTTTAAAAATTGACAAGTATTTATAAACAAACTTATGTTAAAAGTTCTTTTTTTTTCCTCCGACAGACAGTGAATCTAACGTTTTATTGATTTTAGGTCCATTAAAAATTACCGTCGCTGATTCTTTCGTAATCCTTATTAAATGTATTCACGATGACAGAGAGAAAAAATCAGTGCTCTAATATGTGTAGACATATCCCCGATGCATAAAATAATTCTGTGTATAGCGATTGAAATCGATGTAATTTCGACAAGTTTAGATCTCTCTATATTTAATCAAATCAACGAAAACGCGCCAATCGATCGTAAATACGGCGCATTTCTTTGAATCTGGCATTAAGAATCTAGTGTTGAGAATTAAACTTATCAAGATTTTGTCGGTTTCAATCCCTCGTTGTATAGCGATCTTCAAAATCCGGGAACACGCCTGAAATCTCTTATACTACGAGAGTAACATTTATTGTTAATTCCACGTTTTTCCCTCTGCTTCGATTCAAGTGCACGGTAGCTATATCTTGTAAAATAGTATACGATACACGGATCGACTTGCGCACACCGTCCCTGACCTTTATGTGATTGTAAAGGAACAAAAAAACACATACATACACGAATTTATAAAAAAAAAACTGCGATTTTTATAAAGCGATCATTAGAAAGTAAGAAAAAGCTCCTTGAAAAATCGATTCCTTTGTAATTCGTCTCTTTTCCGTTAAGCTGTCCTCTATTTTTCATTTTTCTGCGATCACCGTTTTTCGCTTTCTATCTTTACTCCTTACATTCTCAGTTTGCGAATGTACCAATAATTAAAAAAAGAAATAAAGGAATTGTGTATCTTCCCCAATGTATAAATGAGGACGGCAAAAAATGCATACTTATATGTATAATGTGTACTTCTTAGGTAGGCAGCATAGATAGAAGAATATTTATTCCATGAAATAAATGGTTTTTCGATGAGCACGGAATAATATTTTAATTTTTTCCTCCTTTACTTTTCTATTAAACACACAAAGTTCACTTAATAGTGCAATTATAATTGTTTATTTCATTTAAAAAGCTTGAGTTTTAAATTTAAAAAAATTAAATTTAACTTTTATTCAACATCAAAGCATTCAGTATTCTGACAAAAATCTCACGGAGCACAAATTATTTTATAATTTGTAAATTAATTTCAATTATTTTAATTACTTGAGTCACACATATTTGATTTCCTTTTCTTCCAAATAAGACACATTTATAACGTAAGTGGTTCGCCATTTCTGCAAATCATTCATATCAGATTTATTTTTAAAGGTCAGTTACGTGCTAAATTTGGCAATATCGCATGCGTATTTTACAATAACTAATCTTCATTTTATTAAATCATGTTCCCTCACGTCTCTCTTTCTTTTTAATCAATGCAAGATTTGTGGTGACGGCTGACGATAAACTTTCGGGGCACAAAAACGATTAGTGTTCAGCGATTTCGTTTTGTCTGCCAATTAAAACCAGTCGTGTTTTCGCCGATTTCTGGTACTCCCCAGAACAAAGAAAAATATTTTTTGCGATACATGCGCCGTATCAGGTTGCTTTTCCAAATCATCGGTACAAAGTTCCAATCTTCAAACAATTCTTGCCGACCAGAATTTTACCAATCTCTGTCGCGCGAAAATGTAGACAGATCAATTATAGATGTTTCCTGTGTGTTAATGTATATTCAGAATTCTCGATATATCTAGAATTCACGCAGCATCGCGTCACATGTTGATAATGCCAAAAATTCGGGGCTAAATGGTTCACGCCATTTGCGCTGTGAACCAGAACGACACTCCGTAAATACAACTATCACTTACTTATCATTGATTAATGATCGACAAATACGTTACTAAAAGAAATTGTGGAATTTGTCATCAATGTATCGTGTTTATCTTTTTATGCCAGATTAGAGTAAAGTATATACATAACTTGGCAATTATAAATGTAATATTTCTTTAGCATTATAATATTGTCATGAATGTAAACAATAATTTACCTATCTTTAATTATCTATTATGCGTATGAATATGATAAAATGAGTGAAATGTGCGAATAGTAACAAAATTATTAGACTATCTATTCCATTATTTATTTATTTTTTACAGTTTTAATGTTTGTTAAATACACGCCTCGCTTAACTTGCCTAAAATATTGCATGTGCAACATTATTTTGCGCAGCGGCAATAAAATGACGCATACTTTGAAAACATGTTTACCGAAACATTTATGGATATTTTTATCCATATCTCACAGTGCATCACATCAGAATAAATAAAATTTGAAATATTTATATATATAAAATTTTTTTACACGCTTTATTCTTGTAGGTCATTATAACTGTGTCACGGCTCTTATGTCAGTTGCGATAATTGAAGCAATTGTAACGTGGAACTGAAGGAAGGGTTATCTTATTTGTCGCCGCACAGATCGAAAGGGTGCCAAGGAAAAATTTATTTAAACGATCGGCGCCACTGCATCGATAGCAGAATGCATTCCATCTAAGAATGCAAGTTACAATTAAACAATAAATTCATCATAAATGGTTTTAAGATAATTTCCGCAATGAGCACAAATCAAGTTTCACAAGTCATCGTCTTTAATTCTCTCTCTCTCTTTTCAAAAAAGTTATACATCTTTGCACCTACTTGCTATTATCAAAATGTATTTTAATAAAATGTATAAAAATTTGAATATATAAAATGTAATTTTATATTTAATTTAGAATACGTTTAAATGCAAAATTTCTTTTGCTTTTTATATATATATATATATATATGTTGAGTATATTGTAAGTATGTATAATTATTTTATTATATTATAAGTAATTAAATTTATTTACATAATATTTTACAATTTTAATAACTTACAATAAAATAATTGTACTCACAATATATTTAGATAAATTTATATTAATAAAATAAAAATAAAAAGGAAATTTAAGCTTTAAATAAACTATACACGTCATGTTTAAAATTTACATATATATTCATTGTTACTTTAAATATTTCTGACGACACAGTATGTCACTGACACAGTCAGAGTCGCATTATTCCGAGACATGTGACGATAATTCGTGCATATAATACGATAGTTAGGTGCACGTCCTGACAAGAGTCGGCCAGTTGAATTGACGACAGTCAACTGTTTCGCCAGACGTGCCAATTCTCGTTTTATTGTTTTTCTTCGGCGCCGCCTCGGGCACTCGTCCTTGCCGACGGTCGGGTTAGTGCTCTCCTTTCTCCGAAACAAAAATGCCAAAATCGACATTAACCCGAAAACACCACAGAATTTATTCATATACAAAAATAGTCGACGTTATATGCTAAAAATATTCTAGACAGAATTATAAAATTTATATTATTTGAAAATAAATTCTAATCACAATTAATGATTAAGCAAACAAAGCTTTTTGTAAGCCTTACAATGCACACATTAAAATTTTATTATAAATAAATCGTATTAAATCAAGATTGTCCAAGTAAAAATAATTATTAATCTACCTATTATTGTCCTCACTATTAAAATTTAATTAGACTATATAGAAAAATGTGAGTAGTATACAAAAAATACTATATTAGATAACATATATACTGCAGATTCTACAATATAACAGACGCACAAGTTCTTCCTTTTATTTTTATTAACATATTTTTCACTGCATTAAAATTCGCTACAAGTTATTCCTTTAAGTTTTCGATAAAGCATGAAACTTTCTAAAGACTCAGAAATATAACTTTTTCAAATTTGCACTTGAAAATTATAAGTTGCAAAGAGTGTGTTCATCACAATCCAAATGCGCAATAATTTCTGCAATGAGAGCAGGCTGTATTTCCACTGCGAGAAGAAATCATTGAGTAATCTGAGATCAAGCTTTGCTCGTCCGTCGATAGCAATAAGCTCTCGAAAATGCACTGGCCCGTTGGACCAATCTACCTAAACTCGCCGACCGTGCCGCCGACCAGACTATGCCTTAATAACCTTGCACTCTGCCAGGCGCACGGCATATTGGCCGGCTCATCGGATCGGCATTTAAATTGGTGTAGTTTGAAACATTCTCGCCTAACTTTCCTCCTTCCACTTAAAAAAAGAAACGTAAGAAACGAGAGCCGCGCTCGTTTCGCAGACGTTTATGTAAATCTATGAAACTTCTGGCGGATGGATACAAAGCGGCTAAAAAACATTGTTTACACATGTTAACACGTATTAGTTTGTACTTAATATGTTATGCAAATTAATAGTGATTAACGGAAATAATTAAGATAAGAGCGGAGTAAACTCTGAATAATGAAATAATTAAGTAACGTGAAAACAGTGCGGCGTTATTTGTGATAATATTTTTCTTCAAAATTCTAATATCAGACTTATTAGCAGGCATGATCAAGGCCATGATCGGAGATATATTTAAACAATATCTGACAAACATTTGATAAATTTTATCCAGTTGATTTATCAGGATTTTAAAAGAAATTCTTCATTTAAAAAGTTAGAAACTCTTCTCAACTCTTTAAACGATAAATTCTTATCAATTCTTACAATATATAATTTCACATTAAGTAGCTTTGGAATTTATTTGCAGCTTATGAATTGCTGTATAATATGTGCAATATTAACGGCTCTAATAATCGACGAGGAATGTACGCGCGTAGGAACAGCAATACTTCGCGTGTACGAGCTTTCGCCATTCGGAGGAGTGAAAACGAATGTAAGCCGATATTAGAACGCGTTTCTTACGCATGGGCTGTTAAATGATAAGCACTCCGGGAAATGGGGATAGGAATAATAATATTATTCAAAGACATACGGCCTTTGACATAATGTCATGGTGGTGCTGGTAATCTCTAGTTGCGTTTTATGATCCATTCGACAATCCGGCTTAAAGCACTTAAGTACGGTCGTTACTAGGATTTGCATTACGAGGATTTTACGAGTGAGCAAGCAGAGGTGAACGATAGATCAAAGAGTAACAACCAGAAATAATCGGACAGAGACGGCACAACGACGTACGTGCTGCTTGTACTTTTCTCGATAGTGTAATCTAATTTCTTCGACGATCATCATCGACCGATTACCTATCGTACGATTAATTAACGCCGTGTCTCACGGACTGATTACGTAAGCATTCTTACTTTTACACCGGTTTGGTTATTTATTTGTCAGAATTTTTAGAAATATATAAATTTGTTTTTTGCACATTTTTATGAATTGTTATTTACCATTTTGTTATTAAAATTTTTATTACAAATAGAATTTGTTCTCTAAATATGAAATCGATGTATTAGAGAATCGAGAAATTGATTAATAGCACAGCTGAAATGATTCTCTTACTACTCAAGTTTCGCGCGGTTCGCGTGTGCTTGTGACGTGAAATGATTAGCATTTGTAGATAAGGAAAGTGATGACGAATAATGATGACAGCACTTGCAAGCACCTAGCGACTTGTCCCTTCGTTCGAGGGCACAGATGAAGTGGTGCCTTTTACTTAGGGGACGTCAACCTGCTGGCTTTCTTTTTACGGAGGGTCGAAACGATGAGGAACCTAAAGAGGAGGTTGAGTTTGCATCGCGAGGGTGAATGCTACTTCTTTCCGAGCATCAAGCTGAGTGCATATGACGATGCATTCGGGTAATTCTTACGTGTACATCACGTTTGGAAAATTTATTTTTATTTAAAAGGAAATATCGAAACTCGCGTAATTTAATCGGGACTCAATAAATCTCTCATAGTCAATACTTTTTTCACTTGCTACTAAAATTTGTTGCGATTAAAGATAAGTAAATAATTGTTCGTGAGTGAGAGCTTAAGTGGCGATTTATGCTAGAAAGAAGCTCGCGGACAAGAACGGGAGGAGGGAATGTACATAGCGACAGCGAAGGCGATGTACTTGAATTAACTTGGAGTGTATTTCTAGCACTCTAGGTTTAGCTCCGGAACACTCATGGTATGTTATATGCTGGCGAAGACCTCGCGATTCCCCCCTCTCTCTCTCTCCGTGGGCTCATCGCGCTATTACACTTTCAACGTCGATGAGGCGCGTTCTCCTATCGCCCGATTCTCCGATTCTCCAAATGTCCGCGCATTGTTCAATCAATTAATGTTTCGTTATTTGTGCGACAGTCAATTGTCGTAATCAAGAGGGTTTATTTGTAAATTAAATCATCAAGTCAAACAAGAGTCGGGGTATATTTGTGCAATTTGCAATTGAATTTCGAGAGGGGCGATAAACGCGAGAGATAAGGGAAGCGTCTCAAAAGTGTAAGGCGATCGCGGCATCTCATTTACGCGATATTGGAATCACCTGTTTCCGAACTATTGGCCCTTATCGATTGTAAATACAGGTGTGCTTTCGGGTGACTAAGTGGAATAGAGAAGGCGTGAAAGAATAGAGGAGGAGAGAACGAGGGAGAGTACGAGAAAAAAACGCGCGCGAGTGAGAGAAGAGAAGAGGACACGCTACGTGAACAAGTCGTGTCCTCGGAGCATTCGGGTTTCGGTCGTTTGGGTGGCTGCTTGCTTGCCCGTGTTACCCGATGCCCCCTTCACCTTCACTGCACATATAAGGGCTGCGAGTCCCCGGCGCACGCACCAGCGAAAAAAAATGCATACGCATACGATAACGGGGGTGCGTGCCTGAGGGCTATCCTTATGGGGCTTGGGGAGGCCATACAATACTTTAGTAACCCCGTAATACCCTCCCCCTTTCGCGCAGGCAGTCAGGCAGGCAGGTGGAGCCTCCGAGTATAAAGTAGCCAGCCGCTGCACCTCGGGATTAAAGGGTTGGCGAGGGACTGCATCAACAAAAGGGATAGTATCTCACGTTTGTGTGCCAATTTATCAAGTGCCGCTGATATGGGGGGGAGAAGACGGTTTCTCGTTTCCCTTGGCGATGAGGAATTCGGTTACTATCCTAGTGCATCTCGCGCGAAAACACTTCTGTTTTCGAGGAAAACATCTGGATAGAAGCCTCATTCGCATTTGTAATAAATGTGAGTAAATGATATGCAACCAATGATATGCACAAGAAACAATTTTTGAGATATGATTGTTTATTCTAAAAATGTATCTTATATTAAAAATAAATTGGCAGACAATATTCAACACCAAGAACGCATTAAAGAAGTCATCGTCATAGAATCATAGAATTTTGGGATAATAAATTCTCTTTGATATATTTAAAATCTACTACTATCGAAAAATTACTTTGTCACTGTTTTATGATGCATCAGTGCATGCATGCGTAGATAAACGAGCTTTTAAAGGCATGCGTTGCGATGTACAAGTACTTATCTTTTCGATAAAACTTTTTATTCAAACAATCATAATACTACGTACGCACTGATAATTTTCAAAGTCATGAGCTGTTAAGTCGCGCATATTCGCTGGCCACATCAAGATTTATTATCGCGCAGAGATTTCGAGTCTAGCGAATAAACGACGATCGGATAAAGAAGCCGCACGATAATTACCCATAATTTCAGTGCGAGGGGATTTAGAAGGCGCGGAATCGGAAAGCGTGCGGAAAGAGAACAAGGGATGAAGAAGGTGAACGCGAGCGGCGCCAGAGGTCGAACCGTTCGGCAGACCGAATGCATAGCGATCGTCGCGCTGCTGGCAATTAAAACAGTGACCAGAGAGGCGAGTTCAGCTCGACGGGTCAACAACTGTGGCTTTCGTGCCGACTGGAATTCCATTTTGCAGTCTGGATAGGCGGGCACAACGGCGCGAGTGGGGTGCATAAATCGCGCGGGTGCCGAATATTCGGGTGCTGCCATTTCGGCTTTCTCCACCGCGAAGAGCCCGCTGCAACTCCCGGGTTGTAGTCAAGTCGCGAGCACATGTACACGCACACACGCGCGCACGCACGCACACGTACACACGTGCACACTAGAGCCCTTCTATTTATACCGCGAAATTCCCGGAAGGAGAAGGCAGATAGCATCGAACCACCGACATGTACGAAAGAGGACCTAGCCATAATTTTCCCCCGATTCGTGGGCTGTCGACCACCGGCCACCGGCTGCACGCACATCCGCATTCAATCAAGCCGCGTACACCGCGAACTTCGCTTTCCTTCTCTTTCTTTATTTCTCCTTTCTCCCTCGCCTCTTCGCCAGCCCCTTTTCTATTCCTCCCCTCGCGCTCGCGCGCGCGCGCGCGGGCGCGAGAGCGAGTTCCTCGACTCTCTATTCTCTTTCTTATCTTTTTCTTGTCGTCCAAGCGGAATGCGCACGCCGTGCTTCAGATCTTTGCATTTCAACGCCATTCGTCAGAAAAAAGACATTTTGTTTTGATACCATGGGTAGAAAAAGAATTTGAAAGATCTGTTGTTGATTTTCTTGATGCTGATATATGATGATGAATTTATCATGATAGGCATGCTTATTACATTTTACATATAATGCTGAATAAAAAATCTCATAGAGAGAGAGAGAGAGAGACACGTATTCATAAGCTTTTAAAAATTTTAGTAGAAAAAGTCGACATCAAAGTTGCCAAAATTATATGTAACCACGTGCAGTAATCTATGAACACGCGCACAGAAAACTGTCATGCATTTTTGAAAAATTAAAGAAAAATATATATATACAAATTTTAATTATATTTTTACAAGAGATACAAAATTTAAAACAATGGTTTTGAAAAATAATTAAATAGCAATTACGCATAAATTGCACATTCTCTTCTTGAGTTTTGAAAAATGCTGATAAAACATTTAGAACTGACTTTAAAACTTATTATTAAAAAATAATTTTCTAAATAACAATTTTCTGTTTAAATAAAATTTTTATTGATTTAATTAGAAAAGTAATATTAATGTCGAAACATAATATTTGCATGTATTCTCCCTTAGAAAAATTTACTTTAGATTGGCCTAAAGTTTATTAAAGTTTTGTTTAGTAACTTTAAAAATTTGAAAAGTTCTTTTAAGTAACTATAAAAATTGTTAAGTTTTGTTTAAGTTATTTCGGAGTTTTTAAAATATCCTTGAGTTTTTGCTTCTTTAGTTATTAAAGACATAAAGTTCATGAAAAGTATCTAAAAGTTTATATGAAGTAACTTAATAATGGTGTTTAGTATTAAAGTTGGCGTAAAAGTAAGTAAAAATTTGTTTAAAGTAACTTCAAGGCCCCAAAGTTTCTTAAGTTTTGGTCCTTGAAATCATTTGTAAGACTTAAAGTTGTAAATATTGCAATGCTCAGAGAATTGAATGCGGAACACAAATTACTCACATTGCACATTTATTAGCACTAAATAGATGTGTAATACAGAAGTAATAAACAAGAAAAAAGAATTTAAGAACACTTTTTTATTTATTAAAAAAAATTTTTTAAGTTTTTGAAGAGTAAATCCTATTTTAAAGTGTTCAAATTTACTTTTTAAAACTTTTAAAAAGTTCTATAGTAAATCAAAAAGTTTTCTTAAGTTATTTTTTTTAAGTTTTAAAAAGTAAATTTTTCTAAGAACTACTCGCAGGAAAGTTTTATTTTGCTTTTTTTTAAACTCTTAACTACTTCTCATAACAAGCAAAATAAAATAAAAACTCTTAGCATTTTTTAAAAATTATACTGTGATTTTAAAACTTGGAACTTTACGATTGATAAGATAATATTCCTCGTTCTACAACTCATTCATACTTCAGCGGAAAATTAGATTCAATCAGCCTCTTTAAATTCCCCTATCTTGTGCAAAGCAGTTAGTGCGAGACACCGCGAAATCGGTAATCGGTCGCGGGAATTCTGGGAATAATATTTGCCTCGATGGCAATCAACCGTCCAGACGGCGGCCAGACAAGACAATGATAGATCAATCTTGTAAGTCTCGCACGCTCGGATGCGCGTCACGTCAACTCGTTCACCCGCTTCGCGACCTCACGATCGTGTTTGCCGACGTCGGGCTGGCTGACTTAGAAAAGAATCACTGATGACCGCGGTACACGACCCTGACCAATTACAAACAACAGTCGTCGTTTTCGACAGTGAGGTAAGCGCATCTTTCTTCAAGTCAGTAGCCCCGATCGGTCGAGAGGTCAACGGTAGCGAGAGGCGGACGACGCTGTAAATACAGGAAGTGACATGGATGATGATGATGACTTGGTCTCATTGGCAAGATTCTCTGGTTATCTGCACGAAGCGCCATCTCGTCATGATAAAGGATGTCAGGAAATCAAGAAAAATTTTTCAATATGCAATAAAAAAAAAAGAGGTTTTTTTTTCTCCCGAATAATTATATTAGTCGTATTTTGGAAAAGTTCAAAAATTTCGAAATATATATTTTTTAGAATTACAAAAAAAGAAAATATCTGGTTGTGTCAATACAGCTATATAAAAGCATTTTATTGCTATTTCTTTTATAACTGTTTCTTTTTATTGTACAAAGGCACCAACTCTGTACATTATCTAGCGCAACTATGTTACAAGTCGTGAAAATTAAATTAAGCATGTATAAAGCATGCGTATGAGATTACAATCAAATTCTACAAATACAATAGATATCTAATCTGCATCAATATTAAGTCTTTATTGAAAATAAATAGGAAATGCAAGAAAAATTGGCGATTTTGCACGGCAAAGCTTAAAATGTAAACACGTGTTTATTTTTATTTAAAAAATTAAAGTAATACCGTTAATACCATTTTAAAGATCAATCTAACATCGTTATCTTGTTTCTTTCGCACATGAAAAAATATTGATCTTAGTATTCTCTTTGAAAATTGCAGCGATTTTTCGCTTCTTCGAGAAAAAATCGCCTTAATATTAAAATAAATCATTTGTTATCACTATATCTGGTCATTTACAAAACTAAGATTTTCAAAACCATTTCCTTTACTAATCTTTCCACCTAATGGGTTGGTCGAGTTGTGAAAATCATTTGCCATTTGATCACTCGGAACACTTCGACGATAACTGTCACACGTAATATCCGTGTTCTGTATGCTATCTTTCTTTTGCAAAATAGATAATACTGACAATTGTTTGCTAAGACTCGGCCAATTTTTGCAATGCTCCAATTCATATTCTATCTTCAGATATCGTTTCTTCGATTTCTCTGGCTTATACAATTTTCTCCTCAAAGTGTTTTCGATTACATGCTCTATTATAAAACTTTCAATGAAAAAACAAACAAGAAAGTTGGCAAGAGCGAGCGCTAGGATAATGAATCTCCATTCGTAAGGCGGTAAGATTAATTGCAACGCATTCACTATCCAATTCGCGGGATAAATCGTAATGTACGCGCATATAATCGTCAACACAAGTATGGAAAACATGAATACGCCATTTGTATAAATCGCGCGCCTGTATGGTTTCCCGCGTGAAAATATAACAGCCATTGTGATGTATTGAAACATGGAGACGCAAAAGACCGAATAGTTCTCGTAACACGTGTATTCAATGTCGCTGGTACGGACAAATGGCGTGAACCATGGAAACTGCCGAACGGCATGATACGCTATCGCTTGAAAAACTATAAACACGAACATGTGTGCCGTCAGAGACAGAAGCGGAGTAAAGCTTAGCAGGCTTGTCATCGGCGTTTTCTTGGATAACTTCTTTTTATGAGCGTGAGTTTTGCCGAAGAAGAAGGCGAAATTAACGATTAGACAAATATCGATAAACAGAAATTGCAAATCCGTCAAATTTGAGTCTATGGAATATAATACTATGACGGAGAGAAATTCGGTGAGAGAATACGCGACCATGAATTTGAAAATTCCAAACGATGTGACCAAAGCAGCGCGTCCTTCTCGTATCACTTTCGGGACGCAAGTTATATCGGATATTCTCGAGGTGAAAGGACTAGCCACACTGCAAGAAAATAACAGAAATGTAAACGAAAGAATAACAGTTAATAATAATGTAACGTGTATCCGATATATTTCTCACCTGGATTCTGCTTCGGAGAGCGATATGCCAATATTCGCAGCCCTTAATGCTCCACAATCATTAGCTCCATCTCCACACATGGCTAAGTAATATTTATATTATAAATATATTTATTGCATGTATTTCAAATATTTGTTACAAATTAATATTGGTCTTGTTTGTCTTTTTTTTCTGTATTCACTCACACGCGAGTGAGTAATGAAAATACAGAAATCATTTGTATTACTCACCTACGTAATAACCGAGCCGCATAAGCTCCATAACCAAATGTTGCTTTTGATCACTGCTCATTCTAGCGAATATTGCGCTACGCACGCAAATGCGGTCCACAAGATCAGGATAGTATTCTCGAAGCGCTTGCCACGTTTCGCCCGTTAGAGCAAATCTGTAATTACAATTGACTGCACCGTGTTCTACGTCTTCGATCGTCGGCGGCACAAAGACTTGATCTTGCGAGTTCTATAGGAAAATAGTAAAATATAATATTGATTCTGAGTTTTACCGCTTTGTATACTATTTAATTTAAAAGTTTGTAAATTTACCAATTTTGGAGATTCAGATTGAACATTGAAGAGAATCTGTGGACGATTTTTTTTTCCTCTCGAAGCTATAGCTATATCTACAACGCGTTCTTTGATCGAAAGTATTCCACATTCTCGCGCGACGCTCACCGCGGTTTGGATATTGTCTCCTGGTAAAAATCAAATCTATCAGATCGTGTTTATATACTTGCAAAGTGTTTATTTTAAATAAAGACCTAAAATATCGAAACTGGATGGAGATATAAAATATCTTGCACACAACAATTATAAAATTTGAAAGAAAAAAAACATCCGTTTGATTTTGACTCCTCAAGATTACGTAAAAGTCACATTTTTAGGTCAAATTTTATTACAAATTTTTGTAGCTGACGAAATATTTGAAATAATGTAATTACATTTTTTTATTATATTATTTCGTACATCATAATAAAATGTTATGTCTACTAAATATGTCAGAAAGTTGATTAAAAAAAAAGGGTTTAATCATTATTTTTAGAGCATTTTAATATCAATTACAAGAATATGCAATGAAAAAGTTCTTATTTAAAAATATTCAAAGTGATCTCGATATAACGTTTAGAAATCAACTAAAAGTTTAAAAAATATTACCATTGGCGTGGGAGCTGAAAGGTCCAGGTCTCCCCCAAAAATTTCATAAATAGTAATTAATCTAAATAAAAATGATTTTGGCACGCAGCTCAGAGTTCTGACGTGAGAAAGTTGGAAGTATTATATTTTAATGTATTTATTCAGTTTAGAATTTTATTACCCTCATTAAATAATCGACAATAAAAGGATCTACAATAGGGATTTAATTAAACTTCACAGGTAGAAAGGATCACGGCCTTCCCCCAAAAAATTCCCTAGCTACGCCAATGAATATTACTCTCTTTTCCCCTTTCAAGTCTTATCACTTTTGTTTGTGAAAAAATTGTTGTGCATCTCCATTCAATTCCAATACACATATATTTCAGATCATCATTTAAAATAAGACATCCTGTAAAGAAAAAAACGAAAAATCGGTACAATATCTGACCTGTAACCATCACCACACGTATATTGGCTTCTCTCAGCTCCATTATCACCGGTGCCGTTTGTGGTTTCAATCGGTTTTCCAGAATAACTAATCCCAAAAACTCCAAGTTTTGCTCGACCGCTTCTCGAGATAATTTTAACACCTAGAGATACAGCTTCTCGTGAGATATTACATTTTTCAATAACATGTTTACGGGTGGAAGAAGAGGAGGGAATGTATTTGTGTAAAAAAATTACGGATAATACCTTTACAATATCTTCGGAGATTGATGCTCGGCGACCCACAGCTATTACGCGATAACCCTGTTTGGTGTATCGCTCCAAAGCGAGCAGAATGTCTTTCGGTACGGTTTCCGCTTTACTTAGATTGATGATCATTTCGGGGGATCCTTTCGTGTAAACTTGAAAATTATTCGATCCTTGTGTACGCACGATCACGGACATTCGTTGTAACGAACTCGAGAATTGGTACTGTTGTATTATGTCAATTTCCGAGGTCTTGTTCGTATTCTCCGTCCAACTTTTCGGCGGTCTGACAGCCATCGCTACCGTATTGTATTTATTTATGTGCGCACAATTCGATTCTTTTAATATCCATTTAGTACTCTCGAACATCTGTAACATATAATAACGCAATATATTATTATATTGAGTAGATCACAGAATAAAAATATAAAAAATACTATAAAAGAAAGACGAACGAGGCGATACATTAAGGATACTCAAAAGTAATCAAGTATTTTATAAGTCTCTTACAATTCTTATAATTTCTACTTGAGCTATGCAATGTAAAAAATATTTTCTGCATGTGCTAACGTATTTAACTATTTTTTCTTATTTTTCAATCGTCTTTATTTAAATAAAATGTCAGGATTTCAACCTTCAGAGAAACGCATACAATACTGTGTGCAATTTAAAAATTTAAAAATATTGTAGATTAAATACAACAGTAAAAAAGCTTGTTATGACTACAGACAGCTACAGATAGCTCTATCTGATTATCATTTAAAGAATTAAAAATAATAAATCCATTCTGTTCCCTTATTTGAAGTAAAATTCCAAATTGCTCTGCCTAATATTTAATATTTATTCCTATTCCTAATATTTTCTCTATTGTGCGTTGGGCCTTAAAGAGCTGAACAAATGATAATCAAATGACGATTATTTGCTACTTGGGATGTCTATCAGTCATAACAAACTTTTTTTACTGTAGCTATTGTATTTAATCTACAATATTTCTACGAAATTTTGTGCCTTGTGTCTAAAACATTTCTTGTTGAAAAAATATTTCAAAAAGTTAATGAACAAAGTTATGTTAAGATACTCTTCACTTCAAAAAAACAGAAATTTTTCAAGAAAAAAAATTGAAAATTTGCTAACAAAATGGCAAACTGTTAACTTAAAAAAAAAGCTGTTTTTATAGACTTTTTAACTTCTTTTTAAAATACTTGATTACTTATAAATCATTTTTAATATTACAACTCTTCGTTACATTAAATTACAAAAATACAGACGTTTTGGCTTTTGATTAGGCCATCCTCAGTGTACATTACAAATTAAAATGTATTACAATAAAAATCCGAAACAAATATAAAACAGATGATTGAAGCATGAAGTTTGACGTATCGTTTAGTCTCGTTATGCGACCAAGTGAAACACAATAGTTTCAAACATACCGCACAATAAAGTACTGAATTATAAATCATTTAAAGTAAAAAATGGAATAAATATCTTACCTTCGCGTCTAAAGGATCTCCACTAAGTTTTCCATTGATAAGTGTTAAACTGTGACAAACCAACATCCCTTCGAAAAGAGGATGATCCTTGAGCTTCGATATATCCGTCTCGGCCTCATCAAGGACGCCGTTTGTACACGGCACAACACCCCACATATCCAATCCATCTTCGGTTAACGTTCCTGTCTGTGACATGACAAAATTAAGAAAAACAAAAAAGTATTATATGCCTAATATTATGTGGGATAATTAATTTGGAAAAGGCAATACCGCTACCTTATCAAAACACACACAATTTATGCTTCCGGAAACATTGATGGTTCTGTTATTAATGCAATATATTTCCGCGCGTTTTAATCTCGCTTGAGCGTACAGCTTTCCTACTGTCATCGCAGCTGGTAATGCCGGCGGCACGACTATTGTAATAATATCTAATGCTTTTATCGCTATATCGCCCGGCGTAATTCCTCTGGAAATCTAAATTATTTGTCATATTAATGCACATCAATGTCGATTATCTTTATACGTAAATCAATCAAATAAATAAATAAATAATCACAAATAAATATGTGTGAACATTTACATCAAAATAAGAGATTACCTTGGTTATTACGGTGTATATAAAACCACAAGTTGCAATTACCGCCAGAATGCCGATAAATTTATATGAATCTTTGTCGAATTTAAAATCAGCTGGTGGAGGATATAATATAGCGCCGATTAGAGCACCTCTGTTAGTTAGAAAACCAGTCCTGATTACTCTTGCCAGAACTGGTTGATCTCCGTGACATCTGCAAAGGTTATTTCTTAATTGTTATAGCTAGTAGAATATGTTTGTTATCAACCCTATAGAAGCATTTATCATTAACCCTATTTTTTCGGTGTTAATAATAGCATTTGATTGTTAGTTTAAAAATCAATGAAAAAATAAGGTAAAATAAATTAGAATAATATAACAAGTGCAATAAGATAAAAAGTTTTTGCTCACCGATGTACAATAATTCGCATACAATAGAAAGAAACATTTTTTGACCGCGTAAAAAATGTACCACGTAAATCAAAGGACAGGTGTACCCTTTCGATACCATGATAAATTCAATATTGCAAAACTGGATCTAAACACGAGCGTCCATGTGTGCCACTGTAAAATTTCGTGTGTTCATACCTGGTTTGTATTATAGTGGTACCGCTATATAATGTATGATGCGCATACTTTTGTGCATCATATAGTACACGGCGTGATGGTAATGATGTTTTTGTTATTGGTGTAGACTCGCCTGGTAAAATTATTAAAATAAACAAATCCCTTAAAATGAAGGAAGAAAGTACCTTTTTTTTATTAAAGTTTATAAAATATGAAAGAGATTTTACCTGTTAACATGGATTCGTTTAGAACGCACTGCCCTGTCAATAAAACCACGTCGCATACAAGAGTCATTTGATGTCTCGGTAATTCTATAAGATCACCGGGCACTAATTCCTTGCTAGAAATATTCTCGGAAAAACCGGTGTTTCGTAGTACGCGTACATTTCCCGATGACGCGACAGTACCGCGTAAATTCGATTGATTCTAAAAACAAGTAAAAATTGTCAAACTCAAGATTTATCTGATTTGTTTATCATTCGTTATTTTTCATCCTCTTGTACACTATATACCTTGCGCGTTTGTATTATAGAACTTGTTATGCCAAATAGCGACATCAATATTATAGCGATAGTGTAATACAGATAACCCTCCGCGAACCATACGGCTAGAGTAAATACTTGAAAAATATAAAATGGGTTTAAAATCTCTAGCAGTAGTAACACGCCGATATTCTGAAGCGGTACAACGATATCGTTATTTCCATATACAATACGCCTGTAACAAAAATGACACATTTTTTTGCTGGGAAAAAACTCTACTTTTACAAACACTAATAATGTCTTGCGTATGTTTGTTTGCGAAAGAAAAAGTAGTTATTATTTTACAAACAACAAATAAAAGTCTAATTTTGCAGGTTAATGTAGTTAATTTAACTCATATGATATATGATCAATTAACATTATAATATTTAACAATATTACCTAAGTAACTGTTCTTCCTTGGACAAGCCGCTGTTGTATGAGGTATGAAGGTCGGAACACATTGTGCCATTATCAAGCCCTACAAGTTTGGAAAATATGTTTCTTGTAACATCCCAAATATAACATTTCTTTTTGAACCAAAAAGCTTTGTATTCATGAACTTCGCAACGTGTGCCGTTTTCTAAATTAATTTTCATTTTTTTATTCTTTATTTTCGCCTCAAGATCTCGATCAACAACACCTAAAGTAGTTGACAGACATTTCGTGCTGAAAATGCATAGCAATAGAATTAATGAGCCTTGGATTTGTTTCTCTTTATACAAAAAAAGACAGACAATTTAAAAGAAACTTAAAACATATCTAATAAACAATGCAAATGTGAGAAAATTTATTTATATAAAATTAAATTATTCTTTGATATGTATACAGTACCGCTCAAAAGTATCAGATGCCGAAAACATTCGCTAATTTCAAACATCAGTAGCTCAGCGCCCAATTATCGTACAGAAACGAAAAAAAATTGCAAATTGAAAAGGAGACTTGTCAGCTTTCTAATCGCGTTGTAGATCATGTGTCATTGAACTGTTAAATTTACTAACGTAGTTTCTTGTAACGTATTTTTTCTTTATTATTTAAAACAGCTCTCGTTTTTGTGAAATTGATCACAGATGAAAATTGTAAAAAGCATTTGAAAGCTTATAGTTTCAGCTTTAATTTCGATTATTAGGATTTTGTCTATAATTTTTTTTTGCATAGTTATTCAACTTTTTGTGCAAAAGTGCGGTATTTTTGTAATATCACTTAGCTTGAAAACTTGCGACTTATGAGAAAAAGTCAAAAGTAAAAAAAGTTGCGTCTTGTAGTTATCTATTGGCTGAAATTTTCTTAAATTTTTAGGAGCGATTTTGTTCGTGCATTTTTTACCCATTCCTATTTTTTTTAACGCATGGTCAAATTCAATTTTTGATAAATAATATTAAGCGATACATAAAATATTTACTATTATTATAAATACAGATTTTTAACAAAATACTTTTTTCTAAATATCTTATGTATAAACAAAATAATATACATTTTGATTTTATAAAATTGCCAAGCTGAACAAAAGAAAATAAGTAACATTTTGAGCTGTACAAATAATGTATAAATAAAGAAAGTAAATAAACGTTATATTTTGCACTATAATGTTCTGACTAAATGGTGGCTATTTTGAGAAAAGCAAAATTTATAACAGATATTATAAAAATACTGTACTTTTGCACAAAAAGTTGAATAACTATGCGAAAAAAAAATTGTAGACAAAATCCTAATAATCAAAATTAAAGTTGAAACTATAAGCTTTCAAATGCTTTTTACAATTTTCATCTGTGATCAATTTCACAAAAATGAGAGCTGTTTTAAATAATAAAGAACAAATACAAAAAACTACGTTAATAAATTTAACGCAGTTCAATGACAAACTGACATATCTACATGATCTCAACGTGATTAGAAAGCTGAGAGTCTCCTTTTCAATTAGCAATTTTTCGTTTCTGTACGATAATTGGGCGCTGAGCTACTAATGTTTAAAATTAGCGAATGTTTTCGGCAGGTGATCTGATACTTTTAAGCGGTACTGTATATATCTCCAAAAAAAAATATTACAAAATAATTAAAAAAACATATATATATTTATTACAAAAAAATTGCCTCGATATTTCGATGACAAATGTTATTAATTTGCGTTTTACAATTTTGATCATTATATATACACTATGCTTCTAATCGAACTCACCTTGTAGAAATTATCTTGACATCTCGTACAAAGTATGACTTGTATTCTCCTTGATAATCATCCTGTATTCGTTATTACCATTATTACTGTTATTATTATTATATACATAAAAAGTCTATTTAATTATAAATAGTAATAATAGCAATAAAGTGCATAATATTGAGAACAAGAAAAACTTACTATTACGAGTATTTTTGTTGCGCGAGATAAAGGACATTTCTGATGAGTCGCGTATAAATGCAGCTGAGGATACCAGTGAAACAATAGTCTGACCCATCCGATAGACAATATGTATGATACATATGTTAGAATAGATCTCAGTAAACTTTTCTCAAAGCCATAAATACGCTAAAATACCGTACATAGCTATGTATAATAAAGAACAAATTCAATATAATGGACTCACTTATAAAAAATTAAAAATTTTTTTTTGCTTAAATAGTATAAATGTTGAATATATTACAGAAAACCAATGTTATGTACGTACACATGTTAAGTAACAATGAATTAAAAACCTTCAAAGGTGTGAAAAGTTCCACGTTTAATACGCTTAATGTCACGGTATATGAAATATAACAATCGCATGTGACCAACGCTCGCAGATCTGTCGATGTGACAGAAATTCTACTGTATTGTGACGTGTATCACACGATTGTAGCAACAATGCTACGGCAGCAATTTTAAATGTATTTTTAAATTGTTTGGACATTGTTGTAATAACTTGCTTATAAGTGTAAATACTTTTTATATTATTTTTAGAACTTACAGTTTTGTTTAAAATTATTTTAAAAAATTGAAAATGAATCCATTACGAATTTAAAACATATAAAAAGAGATAGCAATATATACCAGATATTCATTTTGATCAGTATGAATTTTTTGCCATGAATCATCCGACTTTTCGTTGTCATTCATCCCTAAGAAAAAAAATAAACTAGTAAGATTATAAAATATATTGACAATTGCGACAAAAAAGTAATGATCTTTTACTCTTTCTACTTTGACAAAATAATAGATACTTAAGTCATAGACGCAGCAACGCTTGCCGCGCGGCAAAAGACAACGCGGTAGCCAATCAACTTACAACTTTTCCATAAGAGTGAAAAACTAATTGGCTACCGCATGGCTTTTTGCCGCGCGGCAAACGTTACCGTCCTGTCTGCAAGAGCCTATATAGATATGTTAGCGCCGCTAATGAGAGATATCGAGATATCGAGAGATATATGATATATACCGCGTACACGCACAATACCTAGATAGAATAAATATATAAATTATACTACTTGACCCATTTTTCGACATATAATTTTAATAATCAGACCTGCCTACGAAATGGCAACTCGACCAACACATTTTAAAGTATATTATAAAAATACCGGAGGCACAATAAATATGAAAAAACTCAAGTGCAAGATTACTCGCGTGATAATCGATTGTAATTGCTTTGCGTTTTATTTTTATACTTACTATTATTATTATCGATCATTCCAAACTTGTCAGATTATTATTCCGTGAGTTCGGAACGGACAGCTTCCTCCGTTACAATCCAATGATGTATTACCGAAGATTGTTAGCCGCCGATTATGCTGCCTGAAATGTTGCTTGTTATAAACACTAGCCTTCACACTTTCATACGCGTTGTTAAACCTTACGCAAGTTAGTCATCGACTTTGCATAACACATCCTGACAGTAATTGTATTATTTGAGCTCATATATTTCTTACGTTATAATCGCTGTCATCAACTGATAGATAAAAATCATCTTACAGATATAATTTGAAAAGATAATTATTTATAACGCAATGCGTTGCAATAATTTAATTTATCGCATCTAATATATGTGTCTCTCTGTGAAACTAATCATGCATATGTGATTATATTCTACCTCAATTTTCGCAACAGCTCCCGTGAGCTTATATAATAAGCTCGGTTATATTGCAGACTAGAATTGCAGTGAAGGGGATTGAGATACACGTGGAACACGTGTGGAATGTAGATATCAGTTTTTACGTCTTTTTTCATTCGTAGAACCTCTGACCAATTTGACATAAATAAAATTGATTAGAGTTTAAATATTTCAAATTAAAAATTGATTGATTGAAATTTGATTAAACTTTATCAATAGATTGATAAATTATAAATTAATAAATAAACGCGAGTAAATATTAATACACTGAATACGCACTGCTACAGAACATTCAGACACCTTAACATGTTGACTGCCATAATACAAATACCATAGAAATACTGTAATACATCATGGAAATTTTTTAAGTGGAATATGTGCAAAAAATATTAGTTCTTCAATAAACGTAGTTATGATTGCTTCTGTTTTGACAAACATAGTGTCCTGATAATTTTTTCTGGAGGTGTTATTCATTTGCAGTCGATATGTTAACAGTGTTTGGTATGTTCACAATCAAATTTCGTAACACCAAGTAAAAAAAAAAATATTTTTTGCTTGTATACTCGTAATAAACCAAAAAAATGCTCGTGATAAACCAAAAAAATGAAGAAGATATGTATTACCAAGTGTCCTTGCGAATACGGACGCACTAGCACTATTAATGCACCCGTCTGGCTGATAAATGGTAGGTAATAACTCGTTGATAAACGACAAGAGGTTGGTAAATGAGAGATAGGGTTCGTGTAACGTATAATAACAACTTAACTTAACTTTATCTTTATAGATATCATTAAGATAATGTTAATATTATTGTACACAGATATTAATGAGTACTATCAAATTGTATCGCAAATAGAATAACTGTTAAACACATTACAGATTTTTGTGATATGCATGCTTTGATAGAAGACCATTAACATAATGTACATAAAATTCATTTTAAAATAAATTTTTATATTAGGTTTTATTGCATAAAAGTATTGTTATTGTACAGCGCAGTAAAAGCGCTATGTTAAAAAAAATATCTTATCAAAATTTGCATTAGCATTAATTAATTTCTAAAAACATTTTAAGTGATATATTTTATTTTTATAAATTAACTATAAATTAATTATTTCAAATTACTGTATTGGAAAATATTTTTTTTACTATTACTAAATTATTCTTTTATAAACGCCAAAAATTAATATCTTTATTTACCTCTATTATCTACACCATATTCTAATAAAAATTTATATTTAAAAAATTTGCTATTTTTTTAAAGTTATATTATTTTAAGAAGAAAATAAACAGAAGTTTAATAGTTAAAAGAAAATCGAATAGCATTTAAGCGTTATAAATTCTAAATAGCACAATCGGAAATATACTTTACGTCAACTTTACTAATTGTAATCATACAACTAAATATATTTGAGAGAATCTACGAACAAAAAGAATACAGTGCTCATATCATTAACACAAATGATTCATGTAAATAAATTTTATCATATCTGGACGTACGTTTATATTTTAACAAGTGTTACAAGTATATAAGTAAGCATATACAAACTATCGTTTTACACGAATATGTTGAAAAAGAGTGTCACGAGCCGAAGTAAAATTTTAACTTATTTGCATTTTATCTAAAAAAAAAATTCACGACTAGTGCAACGATATTCATGCAATGATAACAACGTAACGATCAGCGGCGATCGATGAGAGTATCGAGTCGAACGTCATTAAAAATTTCAATAAATGAAAGTTTTGCCGAGAAAATGTAAGTTATTGATATTCAATATGTGTATTAATAATGTTATAAATGCGTAAATTTCAATTTTTTATTCATTATTTAAAAGCATTTTTTTCCAATACAGAAATGCGGAAAGGACGCGTTGATAATTCGTAATTCCTCGCATAATGTAAAATAAACTTCCGCTTGTTCTTTTATCCGACTAATACTAATACGTCGTATATAATAAAAATTAAAAAAAAAAAAAATAATAATAATAATAATAATAATAATAATATATAGTAACAAATGCTAATACATATTTCAATAGTATTTGTAGTAGTAACAATAGTAGCAGAGCAATAATAACAAATATGCAATAAAATAATAATAAAAAAAATACATACGAAATTTTTTGAGTCTCTTTGACGTTTTTCTTCTTCGTAACGGCAAGAACAATTTTGTGCGCGTGGTAGAGGCAAGTAATTTCGAAAAACACACCCGTGCTCTCGATTTTAACCAGTTTGTCGAATTTTTACAATATGCGGAATATTTGAAATTTTTTGTAGTATCCGTTTTTGCGCCCTTTTAAAATATTATCACACAAAGAATAAAGCACTTGTTTAAATACGCGCGAAATCAGTATGACTTGGATTTAACAAAATAATTTGTCTGTCAAAATTGCTTGAAATTCAAGTAATAAACGAAGGAATCGTAAGACGGAAACTGTAAGAGGCACTATTTGTTATCATTTATACAACACGAGATCAGCGAGTGAACTTTGGATCAATGGCTAGCGTTCGTTAGCGATACGAGCTTTCCCGCACGATTGATTAACTTGATCTGCTAATGTTTCTTTATATGTTTTTTTGTCGGCGCGCCGTTTGTTTCGTATCAAGCGTACAGAACTGCACTGTCACATTTTACGCGACTGCTATTAGAGAGAGAGACGAAGCGGAGCGGTGTGGCACGCTTTAGCCAAGTCTCCCCCGCTCCGCGTTTCACGGATAAGGTGTAACCATTCACCAATCTTTCCGCGCCGTGTTCGCACAAACTTGTGCAATAAATATCTTATGGAATATTTTTCATTTCGGTGAATTTCGATAACGGAATTACAATGGAATAATCGAAACCAGAAGAGACATTGGGTTAACAAGTAAGTTGTGAAATGTAAAAATTTACGCAAGCTGAAACCAGTATTATATTAATGAATGACGTCAATTCATTTTTAACTTTTGTGTAGAAGAAATATTAACCACTGATGATCGAAGCCAATTTTTCGTTTTGCTGTTAACTGATTAACATAAGACATACATGCGCGCGTTGCCCGCGCGCATTTTTTTCTGTTCTTTGTTTTTGTATCCGTTTAAACACTTTAAACTTAAACTTCAAACAGCTGTTAAAATAAAACTGTCGAAATACAAATTGCAAAACGCAATCAACTCTATCTTCTAATTTATTTTTAGTAATTATTATTACAGTGATTGATACAAGATTCTTACATTACTCATATTTCTGAGAAATTATATATTCACAGCATCTCTCTCTATTTATCAAAAAGCATCGCATATCATAAGTATGATAAGTCTCTGCGTGTAACACTTTGAAACATTTCGCACTGTATAAAATAATAAGAAATAATGTAAATTATTTTTTTCTAAAAATGTTTATTAATTATATTTATTAAAATTTTGTACTTACTATTTATAAATATAAAAATTTTTGACAAAACGGTTATAACAATCACGCAAAAATAATAATTTTATATATTTTAAAACAACTTTTTTTTATTCTTTCGAAGAATATGTATCGATATGTATTATGTATCAATATTATTAGATTACTATTTGTTACATATACTTTAAAAATTGTTTTGTTATAACTGAATGGCGCTCTCCGCGATAAATTTCTATCAGTCAAATATTACATACGATATTTTCAAGATTAGTTTATTGAGTATAACACAATAGAGAAGATTAGATAATTATACATACAAACAATATTGCTCTTATTCTTTATCAAAAAATTTAATAACGCGGCAACTTTAATTTATATATATTTCAGATTATACGATAAAATTCTTTAAATTAATAACGGTACTGCAGTCAGTGTGTGTGTGTGTGTGTCAAATTATAAATATGACATTACACAGTGAATCCTGATATAAACCATAAATATGCACGAATTACGCATTCGCCTTATGTAGACTAAGTGAATAAGCATACAAGTCAAAAAGAAACCTATGTGTTAAATAACTTCATGCGCGGATGAAAAAAAAAATTAGACGCACATCTCGTACGGATGTGACGCAATGAAATTACCAGCAATTTTCTCATGTAAACATACAAGACAATGTAATTGTTCACGAAATTGTTCATATAGAAAAAATATACTTTACGCGTCTTATTTTTTCTTTTAAAATTATTCTACGTATCATATGCGCATAAATTTGAGCGACAAAGAGAGAGGAGAGAGAGAGAGAGACACAAAAAAAATACTTGAAAGTAAAACTGATATCGATTCAAAAAAATAAAAATCCAACGATTCTTGCCATTCGCCGAATATTTTTAAATATCTGAAAAAATGATAATACCCGAAGCTTATATTAACAACGCATAGAAAAAAGAAAAGAGTAAATAATGAGTGATCAGGATAATCCCCTTGACGCGTACGCGAAAGTAAGTTATTGTTTTGCACGGCCTTAATCTCGTGCAACGATCTCTTATCCTATATTTTACCGTTGACATTTATAATCCTTTCGTTGGTACATTTGCTCTGCACAGTAAGCCTATGAATCGACCTTGAAATATGCTCTCCGATAATCTGCTGGAATATCTAACTGTGCCGTAGCCTCATGAATCATAATTTGTCTGAATTCTAAAGCCAGTTTTAGACGATCCGGCAATAAAATTCAAGATAAAAATTCTTTTTATAATTTTACATTAAAAAAAACATTTGAATTCTCTCTCTCTCTCTCTCTCTCTCTCTATATATATATATATATATATATATATATATATATATATATGTATGTATTTGTAAAAATTTTATCTCGAACTTTACTGCAAATTATAAATCGCCTAACGTAGGTTTAAAAAGCTGCAATAAACATTAAAAAATATATGAGCACCTCGGAGGTGCTACCCAATAAACATTAGGACATTCTATGTACGTCCTATGTATATACATATATGCATATTGTATATTCTATGTATATACAGAAAATGTGAAAAGTATATACATCGCATATCCTATGTATGTGAAATAATTACCACATGTATGTACATAGAATGTCCATAGTACATACATAGGTATATTCCAAAGATATGCAGTGTACATTCGTGGTATATACATGGGGTATATTGCAAGAATGTGCAATACACATTCGTGGCATGTACATGAGGTATATTCTATGTATATTTACGCTGTGATCTCGTTTGAATATACAAGTCATGTATATCCATACAATGTCCTACGAATATCCCTAAATATACGTAAATTCATGTATATTCTATGTACATAGCATATATATGTACATAGCATATACAGTACATTTTTTCACATTATGGATATTCCATGTATATATATATAGGATATCGAATGTTTACTGGGTATATGACAAAACACTTGACCCAATGTAATTAATTAAATAATGAAATAATTTTAAATTTAAATAATTTATTTCTTAACATTAAAAATTTTATGGAAAGTGGACTTTACACTTGACTCTACTCTTAAGTCAATAATAAACAATTTTTATTCATTCGGATATTTATCTACCCAATTTCTGAACAATCAGTTTATCTAAATTTCCTGTGTTGGAATTCAGATATTAAATTGATAGAAAAAGTTATTACATCTTTAATATTATTAGCCGCCTTTTGCAAGTTTTTATATAATTCTCATGATTAAATATGTAAATATGTATATGTATAAATTAATATTTATGGATATTGTGATGTCACTGTGACATTATCAGAAAGTTACAGTAATATCATTAATTACAATCGTGGTGATATCATCATAATATGACATAAAATGTCACAGAAATGTTACAACAAATTCCAAAAACATTACAAAAACAGTATTCAGTCATTAGTTCATTCGCTTGCCGCTATGTGACGCATTATACGCTATCTATCTCGTATTTAATTACAAGAATTATATAAAACTTGCAAAAGGCGGCTAATAATATTAAGGATGTAAAAACTTTTTCTATCAGTTTAATATCTGAATCCCAACATAGGGAATTTAGATAAACTGATTATTCAGAAATTGGGTGGATAAATATCCGAATGAATAAAAATTGTTTATTATTGACTTAAGAGTAGAGTCCACTTTCCATAAAATTTTTAATGTTATGAAATAAATTATTTAAATTGAAAATTATTTCATTATTTAATTAATTACATTGGGCCAAGTGTTTTTGTCACATACCCAATAAACATTCGATATCCTATGTATATACATGGAATATCCATAATGTAAAAAAAACGTACTGTATATACTATGTACATACATAGAATATACATAAATTTACGTATATTTAGGAATATTCATAGGACATTGTATGGATATACATAGAATGTATATTCGAACGAGATCGCTGCCTGTATATACACAGAATATACCTCATGTACATTCCATGTATATACATCAAACGTATATACATACAATATATGCTGATGTAGATACATTTATGGATGAGGTGACATTTTATGTCATATTATGATGATTTCACCACGACTATAATAATATCACTGTAACTTTCTGATAACGTCACGGTGACATCACAATATCTATAAATATTAATTAATATTTAAATATAAAATTAATAATATAAAATAATATAAATATTAATAATATAAAATAAATATTTATGGATATTGTGATGTCACTGTGACATTACCAGAAAGTTACAGTGATGTCATTAGTTACAGTCATGGTGATATCATCATAATATGACATAAAATGTCATCTCATGTACATTCCATCTATATACATCAATTGTATATACATACGATATACGCTGATATAGATACATTTATGGATATTCGTATATATATCTACATCAGCGTATATCGTATGTATATACGTTTGATGTATATAGATGGAATGTACATGAGTATATTCTGTGTATATTCTGTGCATATACAGGCAGCAATCTCGTTCGAATATACATTCTATGTATATCCATACGATGTCCTACAAATATCCCTAAATACACGTAAATTTATGTATATTCTATGTATGTACATAATATATACTGTACGTTTTATTCACATTATGGACATTCCATGTATATACATAGGATATCGAATGTTTACTGGGATATTGTGCTAAGTCACGTAAACATAACTGTTCAAGAGAAGGATCTGTAAAGATTTTTCGTTTTTGATATACTCTCAGTAAAATACTTATGTTTTGCCAATTTTTTTTTTTTCAAACTTCGATATGTTTCAGAAAATGAAGTTGTGTGATTACGTAATATGACTTTAATGTGACTTAATACAGTATGTTACACAGTGTAATACAGTGTTTACCTGGTGAACGTGTAATCGCAGTATGACTTAACTTTATACAGCCAACATCTCCATTTTCATTGAAAACAATTGCCATCAGATAAAAATTGGAATATAGAGTCTTGTGATAATAATAACTCAATTTTCGAAAAAAAATGTGACTTAACACAGTATACCTTTGAGGTATTCATATATACTCACGCAACGAATCACTTGGCAAAATCAAAAAATAAGAATCATCCTTTATTCTACTTTATTCAGCCTAAGTATATATATGTCGTTGTTTTGAATATTTTATTAATTGCAAAATCAATTGAATTCAATGATCATATATACGTTAGACATCCGTATTTATTGCAACCATTACGCAGCCGCGTGTTTCGTTTATACTTTCTAATCTTATATATACTGTGTATGTGTCTTGTATATAGCGTTGTAAAATTACGTGTGATTAACGTTTTTATTGCCCGCATCAACAAATTGTGCACAAACGTACTTTGTTATCGGTAATTTTACAATACGTAATAAAATGTTTCACAAATCTAAGTAATAAAGTGATAAAATGACAAATAGTATTTCAATAACAACAATTTAATCAGAAATAACTCTAACTTAGCAGTACAAATATTATTGTATATCTATATTACACTATATGTCCTGTTTTAATATCAGTCGATTTAAATTATTGTGTTCAGACAATGCCGTATATACATAGTAAATCGAGATCAAATTTAATTTTGTACAATGCAACGTCAGAGTATTTACAGAGATATGCTTCTTTTTAGCATCCTTTCTTATAATTACAAGACGTTATCTACATCTAACTGTGACAACATCTCGTCGTCTGAATCATACTCGTTATCGCCAGCGAAGTGGCTTACGGAGATATCTGAGTTTTGAATATTATGCTTTATTACCGGCGAGATAGATTTTGTATTCGAATCTTTATACGCTTCCCGCGTAAGTGCTACATTATTATTAGATAAAAAACAACTTTCACGCGAATGACATGCGTCAGTGACGTTTACACTTGCGACACATTTTTGTAAATTTTGTTCCTTTATATTATCTTGAAAACTTAAAACCGATTCAGTTTTTGTATTTTTTATATGATTTATTCTTTTTTCAGACTCACTGCATCGAATTTTGTTAGCTTGCGAAATAGTTTCACGTGATAAACCAATAAGACGATTCTCCTTTTCCGAAGGCACAAATTCGCAATCAATTGTACAGAAATCATCTATCTCCATCGACTGGTCGAAATATTCATTCACTTTACCCATAATTTTACAACTTTTGCTATTGTTTTTGACAACTTGCTCGTGTTTTTCGTATTCTGCATTCGATTGATGTAATGAACCATCAATGTTTGAGTTTATACAATGCTTTGAAATTAGCATATCGCGATTTCTATTTGATTCAACATTTGAAATATTTGACAAAATATTTTTCATACGAGACGTATTCACAATTCGACCTTTATTTGAATACGCAGCTAACAAATTTACTTCAGATATAAGAATATGATACTTATTTGTTACTACATATGTTGTAGTTTTCAGTAATCCCACATTGTTTAAAAAAATAACCACATTTGGCTCTAATACACCAGGATAATTCAACAAGATGTCATGATGAATTGTGCCTTCTATACTACCTGTTGAATCTTTCAATATAATAAATGGATTATCCTGACTATGATCTATATACTCTAACGTGCCCGCTATAAATTTTACTTTCATACTGTTACAATTACTAGCATTTGCTTTATTTTTAATAGCAGAAATGCTGTGCTCTTTCAAAAAGTTATTTGGCAAATCATTCAGCAGAAGATTCCAAGCTGTCTCCTCAAACAAGTTCTTTTCATCCTGAGATTTAGATAAATTATTCTCATTTTTTATCGCTATTTTATTTTCTAATTCTTGCATGTGATTTAAATAAGATTCAACAGAAATATTATCCTTTTTCATGTCAGCTACCAATCCAGCTGGACCAGGAAATATTCTATGCAATTTTACTCTTGTATTAAGGTCAACTTTATCTGTAGATTTAACGTGATTCTTTTGTTTTAACTCTTTATGATTCATTGTATTTGATGTTGCACTTATTTTGAAAGATTGAAAACATTGTTGATCTCTTTTTACATTTGTTGAATTTTGGTTTGTTTTTTTGACAAAATCTGATATCTCTTGGGAAAAATTTTCCTGAAAGATTCCTAATAATAAATTTCCTCGTGATAAATTACTCTTGTTGTCACGAGGTGGATTATTGCTCTCTGCATTTGCTACACTATCCAATCTTACATCAAGAATATTTGTCGATGAAGATGAAGCCTTGCAGTTATCCACTTTACGTCGTTTAATAGACGATGTTTTTTCTTCGCTTTGACATAGAGAATGGGACTGTACCGTTTTCTCATCGAGATTGTTAAAAGGATCCTAGAATACATCGGAAGTTTGTATCAACTATATCAATTTTGAATAACGAGATACTCGACCGTAAATATTTGCCGTGTTGTTATAAAATTATAATATACAACAAGAATTATATGGATTAGTTGAGTAAATTTTAATATAATTATACAAGAAAACTTACTTCAAGAGTCCAATCATCACTTTCGAACATAATTTAAGAAAAAATGTTGATAACGTGTATTTGGTATAAAAATAACTTTACGTTGCGATAAATAAATTACTTTAAATTCGTTTCTATTTCAATCACAAACGTATAATGTAGTAATTTGACAGCTCGTTTAACCATAGACCCATCATAAGCTTAAAAAAATAGACTGCACACTCTTATAGCGTTTTCGATTATACAGGATTTGAACGACCCAAGATTGGTTAATGACGTCATTGCAACCTCTCTACCAATGAAAGACTTGCATTTATAGTAAAATAGTGATTGATCAACCCTAGATCGTTCAAACCCCGTTTATTCGAAAACGCTATTATAGTTATACTGTGGTTCAAGTTCGAGTTGCAATCTCGATATATCGAGACATTTTAAAACTCGAATTTAAATTGCGATTGGTACGATTGGCACGATTGAATTCTGAAATCCCCTAAAGATTGAGTTCACGAGTGGCTGGGTTACGGCGGTACGCTGTGCTTCATCACGGAAAAACGTCAAGATGAGAGCATTTTCGTGATAACTCTCGGAAAATAAGTGTGCAGTGCAAGTTTCCGGACGGGGAACATCGATAACATCGTGCAACAACGCAACTGATGTCCCGCGACAAGCATTCACGCTGATGTGAACTGAAACCAGACGAATTCCGTGATACCTCTCTTGTTGATATCGCCTGGTAGTCCGGAGAAAGCAAACGAAAGTGTGTACATACGATCTTGTATGTCATTTCTGTGCATGTGAAATATCTGGCATTTAAATTTGCCCTGTACATCGGTGATTTTAAAGCTTTTCAAGACAAAGTATTAAGACTTTCGAATTTATGTCGCGAAACGTTGCAAAATCCTTTATTTGTGAGTCATTGAAAATCCACTTGGATTGCGATTGTAATATTTTCATTAAAAATATTGTTGTTTACTTTACATTTTTGATAAATATAAGAAAATATCCAGTTCCATATGTTTCTTTTAGTTGGAGTAAAATATTTTGTAAATATAGATAAACTTTAAGATAAACGCATTACATTATTTGAATGATAAATAACTTTCAGGGGCAACAAATTATTATCTAAGAAATGGAATTTATTTATTCCAAGCCAATATATGTGAAAACTTCAAATTGTAGAATTGTAATCAATATTTAAATTTTAAATTAAAATTTAAAAAATCCTGCGAGAAGCATTAAAAGATGAACACTGTCTACCATAGTTTTATAATGTTCTGTGACTTAGAGCCACACATATTAGTGTAATTAAACAAAATTTGGTGGTTAATGTAGATAATTGTTATTGTGATTTTTATAATTTGTATGAGTGAATAATTTATACTTGTTATAAGATTTCACAGCTTTTGTAGAAATTAAATTGTGCAATATTTTATATTTTTTTATTATGTTACATTTCTATCTTTATTTTTCTGTTTAACATTGAAAAATATGTTTTATGTTACTTTAATCTACACAACTCTGTAAAATAATGATAAATATATATAATAAATATAATATAATACTAGAGAGAGAGTATATCGAGCCGTCGCGATTGTTGGTGCGAAAATTTTATTATTTTTTATATAGAAACTTATTCGTCTACATTAAGTCTACGTACACCGATCTCAGATTGAGATACATAGAATGTATAAAAATTAAGTACTTTGATCTCACTATTCAGAGAATCAGAATGTACGAATAAGAAATTATTGAAGGAAAGAAGAAAAAACGAGGGAAAAAATATCAGAGCGCGAGTGACTAAGCCAGGACTTTCATCCGAGTCTTTCCGTTTGCCGGGCGACTGTTTTTTCCACTAAACTATTCAGACACTTTTAACATTTATCTCTTGCTGGTTTTAGGAAATAAACAATTCTGTAAGAGATAGACGCGTCTTTATGCCCGCGTGACTTAAATATGTACAAGGGATTTTATTATTTTTTATATAGAAACTTATTCGTCTACATATATTTTTTCTCTCCTTTTCTCCGAATAGTGAGAACAATGTACGATTTAACGTTTCAACGTAGATATAATTACAATAAAATTTTCGCACCAACAACTGCGACGGCTCGATACACTCTAGTATTATATTATATCTGATGGTCATCATCTTTCCCTTGTATGTATATAAATAACAAATATTATCTTACTATTAACTGAATAATATATATATTACATATGACATCACACACACATCGTCTTGTCGCTATAGGGAAACCACAACATTAGGGGACCTGCTGCAGGCACATTTGAGACCTGCGGTGGTTGGTGAATGGTGTTGCAGATAGATTCGGTGTGGGGCTGGGCGTCACCCCCGCTGCGCCTCCAGCTAGCCGGGGGGACCAGGGGTGCCTCGGGGAGAGGGGCCGTGGGAGCCCCATCCTCGCAGAGGATGGGTGAAATAGTCGTAGAACGCGCTCCCTCTCCAGCACGCCTCAGTCATACCTCTGAGAAGCATCCTCGCTCGACGTTAACCGAGCTCAATGTTCTTCGCCGTCATCGGGAACTCTGCGACGTTGTTCTCAATGTTGGCTCTAGAAAGATATTTGCGCATCGTGTCATTCTTTCGGCATGTAGCCCATACTTCAGGTATTTGCACGAGCAATTGATATTTTTTTACTCGCTCAAGTAGTTTGTACAGCGGAAAAAGGAATGAGTGTACAATTTTCAACCGATGAAATTTTTCTGTCTTCAGGGCGATGTTTACTGGGGAGTTGGCGGAATCTAGACAAACTGAAGTAACGATACGTGATATAGACGAAATGGCTATGGAATTACTCATAGACTTCTGTTACACTTCTCACATTATCGTCGAAGAAGCAAATGTTCAAACTCTCCTTCCAGCAGCGTGCCTTCTTCAATTAGCAGAAATTCAAGATATATGCTGTGAATTTCTCAAACGCCAATTAGACCCATCAAATTGCTTGGGTATCCGAGCTTTTGCGGATACCCACTCATGCCGCGAACTTCTGCGTATTGCCGATAAGTTCACCCAACATAATTTCCAAGAGGTGCGTAATAATCGAAAAAGATATTAGTTAACATACAAGAATATATTGTTTTCATTTTCTATACTTTTATAGGTAATGGAGAGCGAGGAATTTCTGTTGTTACCTGTCGGCCAGTTAGTAGACATTATTTCGTCGGATGAATTAAATGTGCGTACGGAGGAGCAAGTTTTCAGCGCCGTGATGAATTGGGTGAAATACAACGTCTCGGAGAGGCGGCAGCATCTCTCTCAAGTGCTACAGCACGTGCGACTGCCGTTACTTAGCCCGAAATTTCTAGTCGGCACCGTCGGATCCGATCTGTTGGTTCGCTCCGATGACGCCTGCAGAGATTTGGTGGACGAAGCGAAAAATTATCTACTTCTGCCGCAAGAAAGACCGTTGATGCAGGGACCTAGAACGAGACCCAGAAAACCTACGAGACGGGGGGAGGTGCTGTTCGCGGTTGGCGGATGGTGTTCGGGCGACGCTATCGCCAGCGTCGAAAGATTCGATCCCAATACTGCCGATTGGAAGATGGTTGCACCGATGAGCAAACGAAGGTGCGGAGTGGGTGTAGCGGTGTTGAACGACCTGTTGTACGCGGTTGGCGGACACGACGGGCAAAGCTACTTGAACAGCATCGAGCGGTACGATCCGCAAACGAATCAGTGGTCCTGCGACGTCGCTCCTACCACTTCCTGCAGAACTAGTGTAGGCGTCGCGGTTTTGGATGGATTTCTGTACGCAGTTGGTGGCCAGGACGGAGTGCAATGCCTTAATCATGTGGAAAGGCAAGTATTACTGACAATTTTTCAGTGCTAACATTTGGTATGTAAATATTCAAAGTGGTACGCTTGTGTAACTAATGACACACGCGTTACTTTGCAGATATGATCCCAAAGAGAACAAATGGTCTAAAGTGTCGCCGATGACCACCAGAAGATTGGGAGTGGCGGTTGCTGTGCTTGGAGGTTATTTATATGCCATCGGCGGGTCTGATGGGCAATCACCCCTCAACACGGTAGAAAGATATGATCCGAGGCAAAACAAGTGGTCCCAAGTGTCCCCGATGTCTACGAGACGTAAACATCTAGGCTGTGCTGTATTTAATAATCTAATTTATGCTGTGGGAGGACGTGATGATTGTATGGAGCTCTCCAGTGCGGAACGTTACAATCCCCATACAAATTCCTGGAGCCCGATAGTAGCGATGACATCTAGGAGAAGTGGAGTAAGTCTACTTCTTTGTGGATTGCATATAAAATTCGAGTGTGAAACTGTTGTAAATATCGTATTGTAGTTCCGATACACTTCTAATGCTTATTGTTATGAATTTTCAGGTGGGCTTAGCGGTAGTGAACGGTCAATTGTACGCGGTGGGCGGATTCGACGGTACTGCGTATTTGAAAACGATCGAGGTCTACGATCCGGAGCAGAATCAATGGAAATTATGCGGTTGTATGAATTATAGGAGGCTTGGCGGTGGCGTGGGTGTGATGCGGGCTCCACAAACTGAGAACTACATTTGGTAGCTCAGGCCCCCCTCTTCAGCCCAAGTGGCTGAAACTCCACTAACTCCTCTCACACCAATAACGCCAGTTACTCCTGTAACTCCCCCGGCCCCCGTATCGGTTCCTGTTGTTATAACTAATACTAGAAAACGCTACCGTCGATCGATGAGCATTATATAAGTAACTATGCATTTTGTAAAAGACTTTGCCTTTCTAAATTTTTGAGAGAGCATCCTCCGTATATCGATCTTTGGTGTTTATTTTATTATCAACTTTTAAAATATTTTTTCGCTCGATCAAACATGTAATTTGCGCATATGGAAAAAAAAAGATGCGCATATTCTGTCGATTTACTGCCGTTATTTTACATTTTTACTCCACAAAACATCATGTCGAAATATTACTTTATAAGATTTTTTATCAATATTATTTGTATTGTATGTGAAACAAATTCCAATTGCTTTAGATTTAAGTGTTCGTAGAATTATAAATGCTTTGTGTTCTCTATTGTGCACAAAACTTTATGTTTTTTTTTTTATGTGAAAAGAAAGGCAAAATCTCTTCCCTAATATTCACCAAAATATATATGTTTCGAAAGAACGTTCGCAGCTTCCATTCTTCAGTAAATAATCGAAATAAGTTAAAATTTTTCCAATTATAATCATGATTTAATTATCGAGGGTCGCTTCTGTACCCAATAATGCAAAAAATATAACATAAAACATGACGATTTCTCTGTAAGAGTAGACTGCTTTTTAAGTATATAAGTACTTTTTATTTACAAGACTGAATTACAACAGCAAATATTAAAAGATCGAATCGTGATAAACATGATTCAAATTCTCTCGTATAGACATCAAAGATACATTTGCTATTACAACTTTGCAAATAATTCGTGTATCAAATTTATTTGAGGCATTTACTATGTTGTATCAACAATTTATCACAAATATCAAGATACACGCCTAAACAGAAATATATGTATAATATATTTGGGATTATAAATTATTTAATATATATTCGAGATTATTGTTTGAATATATATTTGGAATTATAAATAATTTAATACATTTGAGATTATAAATGATTTAAACGTGATATTTGTGCAATTGTTCTTTCGCATTGCTGCAACAAAAGACACCATTTAATCAACATCTGTTGCGTATGTTTAAATCTACGGAGAAGTAGCCTTATCGTACAAAATGGTGATAGGGATCATTAATCAATAATCTCATAATGTAGCACTCTTTGCAATTGTGTAATACGAAAGAAGAGAATTGGCTATGAATTCAATGTTTTATTGACACACAGTGACCAAATGATTTTATTAATAATCGATATCGTTTGTGATTTATTTTGATGAAAATCGCGAACGGTCGTAATGTACAAAAGTAAATTGGGATGATGTGCAAAAAGAAAAAATTATTATGAATCATCTCTGTTACATGTATGAGATTGTTGAAGGCAGCAAAATGCATGTCTAGTGTAAGAACATATTGATGATATAATGTAATTCTTTCTAAGCAGCTGATTGCAAACGCGACTATTCCGATTCTCTCGAATCTTCTGACTTATTAACGCATTTCTCAATTAATTGCCAGACTATTCTATAGTTCATATCATTGTATTTATGTTGCGAATTCGTGAAACACTACGAAAGAGAAATTGTGGATCTCTATTCGGTTGATCAAATTACATAGACATTATAATAGTACAAATTATTGTAATCCGTAAAAAAGTTCAAATAAGTGTTCAATATCCAATCCCGTCTGATTCTGAAGAAGTTGGAGCTATGTCCAAGAAAAATGTAATATTATTTCCACAATACTTAATATGCATAGTATTCTAGTTATTTAATTTTTAACTTGTGTCAAAATTTATACATAGAAAAACATTATATCGAATCTTTACGGATATATTTCGTATAAATGAGAAACATTAAAAGCGATTATGTTATCAGTTAGCGTGTAGCAATCCTGAGTAAAAGACGAAGTCTTGACGCAAGTATATTGTTTCATCTTACTAAATGAGATCAAAAACATGTTCTATACAATTGTTCAGTACAAAGGAAGAATCATAGGATTTCTTTCCTGTTTTTTGGTGAATAAATTAAAGAAAGTGCGCATTAGAAATTTGCGCGAACCATTACGCATAGCATTATTGTATCCTATAATATGTTTGTATATAAAATATCCTGAAATTTGTTATCTCTCAATTTTTTTTTTTTTTTTTTTTCAAGTACTTAATGGAGAAGTCTTTTTAAAGAATATAAATTTCTATTGTTTTTGAAGAATTAGTATATGTAGATTTACGAACGCAAAATAAGGTTTTCTGAAAGGATAAACTTGAAAATCATAATTATTTATATGAAAGACAACATGAGACATTTTACAATAATTTATCATTTTTTTAAATTTAATGTACCTAAAATTAAAATATAAAAAATCATTTTCTTATGATACAAGTTAATTTTTTGGATTAATTTGTATTTATTACAAAGTAATGTTTAGAAAGCAAGTTGTGATGTTATGAAAATTTGATAAGAATAGAGCAATTACTATTAGAATTTTAATTTAAAATTGACCACCAAGGATTGATTGGTCCAAAAGAAAATGGACCAATCAATTTCCTTATGCATATGTTTATGCGATTATGCAAGTTTGTCTGAATAGGCCCTAATTTGCAGACTTCGCGCATGCGCACTTCATTTTGGGCTTCAAAAAGAAATCAGACGGTTATGCTGCTGCACTGTGATACAAGTCTGTGGTCAAAATTGACTCGTGTTCATACCGCATCCGTTACGAAAGAGAGGTTATATTTCTTTTAGGTCCTTACTTTTAGCAGGATGTACGAGGATTATAACGAGGTATTAATCTATTTTAAAATTTACAATTACCCAACGCAATCGTCGAGAAAAACCACAGCGTGATTTTGACATAATTTTATTCGTACGACTTATTTCAACCTGTTTTCGCAGTTCGATGCCTACGATGACTACGGGCCGCCAGAGGCACACGATCAGTATGAACGGCCAAGCTATCGGCAGGTGCCCGAGTTAGTGCGCAACTTCCTGGTGTTTTTGCGCAACTGCATCAATGAGGGCATGATCTTCGAGATTCAAAATCTGTATGAGAATTCGTTTCCGAAGATCTCGGAGCAGCTGTTTGACAAGTCGCCATGGCCAGACGCTTCAACGATCGCTCACATCGTCGACAACGACCCCGTCTTTCTCACTCTTTATAAAGAGTTATATTACCGTCATATCTATGCACGCATGCAAGGCCCAACGCTGGAACAGCGTCTCAACTCTTTTTACAATTACTGCGATCTCTTCAACTATATTCTTCACCCGGACACCCCAGTGCAATTGGAATTACCCGATCAATGGCTATGGGAACTCATTGATGAATTCGTCTATCAGTTCCAATCGTTTGCTCAGTATCGTGCCAATCTGTCCAACAAGACGCCGGACGAAATTGAAAATCTAAGTGCGCACAACAAGATTTGGGATGTCTTGTGCGTATTGAACGTCCTACACTATCTGGTTGACAAGTCAAAAATTAAGAGCCAATTGGAGGTGTACGCAAGTGGCGGTGATCCGGATTCTGTGGCTGGCGCCTTTGGCAGACATTCCTTGTACAAGATGCTCGGTTACTTCTCGCTCGTCGGACTTCTGCGGCTGCATTCTCTGCTGGGCGATTATTATCAAGCCATCAAGGTTCTCGAGAACGTGGAGCTCTATAAAAAGAGCGCGTACTCTCATGTGCCTGGCTGTCAGATATCAACGGCATACTACGTGGGCTTCGCGTACATGATGATGCGTCGATATGCAGATGCCATTAGAACTTTTTCCGGCATCCTGCTGTACATCCAGCGTACAAAGCAACTCTTCGCTACGCGAAGTTACCAAAATGATCAGATCAATAAGCAGACAGAGCAGATGTACCATTTGCTCGCCATATGTCTAGTCTTACATCCGCAGTGCATAGACGAAGGCCTGCAGCAAGCTCTGCGGGATAAGAATTATCATGAAAAGATGTACAAGATGCAATACGGGGATCTCACCGAATTTGAAAATTGCTTCGTATTCGCGTGTCCTAAATTCCTGTCCTTGACACCGCCGAACCCGGACAATCCCAATGAGGATTATGTCCGCGAGGCTATCAAGCATCAAACCCAAGTATTCATGGATGAAGTAGTGCAGCAGAAGATGTTGCCGACTATTCGCTCGTATCTGAAGCTTTACACGACGTTGCCGTTGAGCAAATTGGCCACGTTCATGGGCAGCAATACTAGAACCGACGAAGGCTGGGATTTGGACAAGGAAGTCAGTGCACTGACGATCCATTTGCTGTGTTTCAAGCACAAGATGAAGAATATCGTTTGGACGAAAGGCACATCGGGATTAGATGGGAAATTTCAATCCGGATCCGAGGTAATTGTTTTTGTATTATGTCACGTACGTGAGAAAAAATATTTTGCATATTTCTTCGACAATATATACTTTTTATCATTTTATCCAATGGAAGATAATGTGTCGTTATTTCCTTAATTTATTTTTCTAAAAAATAGATTGAGATCCTTCAAATTTGGAATTTATTAGTTTTTTTTCTTGTCAAAAATCAAAGATATAATTACAATTTAGTTTATTCTTTCGTTTCTTAACGACATATAGGCAAGTGCATGATATGAACATAATTGATGATATGAACATAATTGATAAATAAATAAATATGAAAATTTTCTTTTCAGCTGGATTTCTACATCGATAACGATATGATTCACATTGCCGACACGAAGGTAGCGCATCGCTACGGAGACTTTTTCATTCGCAAAATACTAAAATTCGAAGAACTGAATCGCAAATTGCATCACATAAAGATTTAATTGTACATTATTATACAATTATTATATTAAATATTTTGACAGTGCATTTGATGTGTATAAATGTGCAGTAAAAATACAATATTCGCAAAAAATTATTGCGAATACGTTTCCTTTGTCGATACAAATCATTCATAATTCTGTACTTCTAGCTTTTTACAAATGCAAATATATCTGTATTTAGCAGAGACATAATAAATTCAATTACAAAAAGAAGTCATTCCAAAATACTTATGATACTACGTGTATATATTCATATAACAGCAACAATACATATTTAATATTACGCTATCAGTAAATATAAATAACTCTATGTACAATAGAAATTCAGTATCTAATTAAAGTTTTATCGCAACTTCGAGTTTTAATAAAAGTACGCGCATATCCGACGTACGTAAAAAATTTACATTTTTCCTAAACGTCAATCGCTGGTGACTCCGCTCGTGGATGCATTTTTACTTACTTTTTCTTGCAACATTCTACACGCGGCGGCTAAGACATTCGGTTTCATCAACAGCGTCGGCACTTTCAAACTATGCATATAATGGAAAAATCTACTGCCTCGCTTGTAATTAGCGGTAGAACGAGACTCTTCCGCGCGACATATCGTTCGTGCAGCCGGAAGGTAATCTAACGCCATAATTTGTCGATCTAAACACGTGGATGTGATGTGCGAGAGAGCCAAATCCACTCCTTCGTTCAATTGCTTTCTTACAATAATATTAGTTTGATTTTGCACGATTTCGTTTACGTTAGAGTCTTTATACAATATTTGATCGATTATAAAATTTGCTATTTTTGTGTTCAGATCACACGAAGCGGAATAGAACGATACATTTTCGGCTAAAGACAAATTGGGCTGCGTGTTCTTCTCCGTTACATTTAACGCCGAATCCTTAATATCAATTAAACATGACACTAGAGATAAACCATCCAATTTGTCTGCTAAATTATTCAATATACACGCAGTAGTGTTAGTCTTTTCAGTATTTGTACTTTTCTTCGTCTTATGTTTCCTATTTAACTTAATGGCAGGTTTATACAGATAGCTTCGCATGTCCTGCCAAAGCGGCTTCGTAATTGTTGACTGCTCGGATAATATTGGTGGACCAGACAGCAACAGATATTGCAATTGCAGCAGCGCCTGCCGTAGATCGCCCATTTGTAACAATTTCTAAATATAACAAAACAATTGCATTCAATATAACAATGAAAAGATCCGATTGTAGGGCAGTCTGAAAAGTTCGCGGAGCGACATCTGTAGTAGAGTTATAAATTTTAATTGGTTTTTTAAAATGGAAAATTTGAAACATCGTGCTGTAATAGAATTCTTTGTTAAGAAAGGTTTAAAGACAATGGAAATTCATACTGAAATGGTAAATGTATTAGGAGAATCTGCTCCTTCAAAAACAATGGTTTGCAAGTGGGCGCTTGAGTTTCGACGTGGTCGTACAAGCATCGAAGACGATCCCCGCAGTGGACGCCCAAAAAGTGTCACAACACCGAAAATCGTTCGACAAATTCATGACATGGTATTGGATGACCGGCAAATAAAAGTGCGTGAGATTGCTGAGGCCATGGGCATCTCAAAAGAACGTATAGGTTATATTTTACACGAAGAATTGCATATGAAAAAGCTTGGTGCAAAATGAGTGCCGCATTTGCTAACAATTGATGAGAAACGGAATCGAATGCGAATTTCTCAAGAGTGTTTGGATCGTTTTAAGAAAAACAAAGTTGATTTTGTGCGTAGATTTATAACTATAGATGAAACATGAATTCATCATCTCACACCAGAGACAAAACAGCAATCGATACAGTGGACAGAAGCCGGTTGTTCTGCACCAAAGAAGGCAAAAATGATTCCAACGGCGGGAAAGATTATGGCGTCTGTTTTTTGGGATGCAAAAGGGATTTTAATGATTGATTATCTTGAGAAAGGTAAAACAACAACCGGAGAGTATTATGCAAAAGTTTTGGACCAACTGGATAAAACAATTCGTGAGAAAAGACCCGGTTTGAAGAAGAAAAAAATCATTTTTCACCAAAACAACGCACCTGCCCACAAAAGTGTTTTGGCGATGGGAAAAATCAACGAATTAAAATATGAATTGTTGGAACATCCACCCTATTCGCCAGATTTGGCTCCCTCCGACTTCCACCTGTTTCCAAATCTAAAAAACTTCCTCGCTGGTAAGCGTTTTTCGTCCAATGAAGAAATGATTGCAACCGTAGACGAATACTTTGCAGACCTTCCGCAAAGTCATTTCAGGGATGGGATAGATTTATTAGAGAAGCGCTGGACTAAGTGTATTAAAGTTAAAGGAGATTATGTTGAAAAATAAAACCTAAATAAATTTCTAAAACTATAACTTATTTTTTCATTTTCGCTCCGCGAACTTTTCAGACTGCCCTCTTACTTGGAAAATTTTTAATAAATAAAAAGTTTTAATTTGAGTACAAATCTTAATAACTATGTAGACTTCTAACAATAATATATGTACAGACTTCTTTTTGCATCAAATCTTATTATTTCAAGTCCGAGATTATAACTTTGATTAAAAAAATAGCAATCAAAATTTTAGAGTATAATTTAAAGACCACTTACCATTAGACAATTATGTGGAAGCCTGTAACCTTTCTCCGCCAATGAAATTAATTCTAGCAAGGCAGACGCTCTGTTACCATTCACAAAATTTACTCGTTGAAAGTAAATCTTGTTTTGTTGCGGTGCCATTTTACTCAGGTGAGGGCATATATCTCTACACGTCATGACGATCGGTCGTTTCGTGTTCGATGCTAATTGACACGCAGCGGAAACAAAGCCTTCGTCCTCCTCGAAGATGAGATCAATGTCTTCCAGAAGAATCAGAGAGTTTTTCGATACCTTCGGGGTCTCACTCTCGTTTACAACTCGCTCGAACAGAGATGTACGCTTCTTTTCTTTAATCCTGTGCGACTTTGTGGCTTCCTCCAATTCTTTTAGAATTATTTTTCCGCTCCGTCTGGAGGATGCATTCACCTCCAGCACGCTATAAAAATAAAATTTTCAATAGTCAAGTTTTTTCAATTTTTATTTATACTTAATGTGTAAATAGTGCTTTCAATATTCAACCATTTTAATGATTATATATTTACGTTATGGACTTTTTCCATCACAAACCTGTAACCGAGCTCCTCCGCTATTGCATATACACTCGCACTCTTTCCGCTGCCGTGCGGCCCCAGCAATATAGCTATTTGATTATTTTCATTGTTATACATAGAACTGCAATCGGACGAATAGAACTCGTCGCTGCTACTGCCATCATCCTCCTTTGTCAAGGACACTCTCCAGCCGCTCAGCCAGCTCTTCAGTTTATCCGCGGCTCCTTCATTTCCGACTATCTCTTGCGCGCTCTTCGGCTTATATTTACACGTCCACGTGCAATCATGAGACAGAGCCTCTTTATTTTCCAAATTTTCCAAATTTTCCAAATTTTCCAAATTTTCCAAATTTTCCGCTTTCTTTTTTCGCTCGAGTGATTTCGCCCTTCTGCCTTTCATTCGGGGCGGCGATTTCTTCTCCGAATCATCCTTGATCGTCAAGGCTTTCCATAATTCTTGCACATCCGGACAAAGTTTCTCGATTTCAGACAATGCCGCATTGACGTTTTCCTTCACAGGCTCATTGACCGTTTCACTCGCTTTTGATTCCTTATAATTGGTGATACACTTGTAGTTATTAACATCTATCGAAGGTAAATATCTCCTCTCAGTTTTCATCTTGTATTTATGCTTGATTTCCGGTTTGATCAAGTCTGACTTATCTTCTAACTGTGTCACGTGACTAATAGTCGGAAACGGTAACATAGGTATGTTATTGTTTGTCTTACGATCTGTACTTTTGCTCTCTACGTCAGTTATGTCTGACTGCAGAAACGAACGTCTAGCTGCTACGACAATAGGATCTGTTTTACGTCGTTTAACGAACAGAGGTGCCAATTTTTCATTCGGTTTCCTTTTCAAGATGTTTTCACTGATGATTTTACAATCAGAATAGTCAGTTGTTGTTGTAACTTCTTCACTCTTATCACTAATTTTGTTCCTTTTATTAACTTTCTTCAATTTTTTTGGACATAAATCAATATCTTTATTGTTATCGTTCACAACAGCATCCTTAGTAGCATTTGAAGCATTACTTTCTTTCTGCTTACCAATCAATTCTTTTTTCTTTTTGTTTTGTTCTCTCGTCTTAATATGTCCATTTTTTATATTAATCCTACTATTTTCTTCCATATTTGTAGAATTTCGAGACTTATTTGAGACATGAAACTTTGATTTGCTTCTTGGTGAAAACAATTCCTCATCAGTGGTATCTGTATGCCAAATTGCGAATGTAAATTCTATATTGTTATTAAAACTAAAAAAGTTATTCACTTTTGGGAAATCAGCGATCAAAGTGTGAAAAAAAAGTCATCGCCATCGACCAATGAGTATCAGTGGGAGACTCTAGTTATACTTTACATCATATGTACATGTATCATATATTATGATTTTTATATACTATTTTAATACGTACCATTCGAAGAATCATTACTTTCAGAACGTAATTTTATGCGCAAAGACCAAGGTTTTTCTCGTTTTAGCTTATCTTGACTGATGGTTTGTGGTGAAAACAAACTTTCAGATGCTACAATGTGAATACTATTCACTGTTGAAAGATCCAATTCTGATTTTGAACATTTTTTGTTAAAATACATCTTGTCCGGAATCGATTTTTTTGCAGATTTAACTGCAGATTCATTATCAGAATTGTGAGTTCTATGTACATCCGCCTTTACGATGAAAGTAGATGAACATTTCTCGTTCTTATTTGTAACATTTAAGTGTGATTTGCTGCTTAATAAAAAAAAAAAAAATTATTACTCTGTTTGAGCAATACTAAAGTTACTAAATTTAAATTTACATGTTTGTTAAATACTTTATAATTTTTTTTATTAATGATATTAACAATACAGTACTTGATAATACTAAAAGAATGTAAGACTATGCATTACCTAAAATAACTTAGTAAATTTCCAGATGACTTGTTTTTTATCGACAATCCAATATCATCCTTTTTATTTGCGATGTCGCTTTTATCGTTATTTTTGAAAAATCTTATACGATTTTCTATATTCTTTTCTATTTTTTCACCTTCTTCCATCTCTGCAATTTTTCTTTTAGAATAACCCTTTTTATCAGCCAAAGCTATTAGCTTCTCTTTGCATTCAGATTTCGATTCTTTGGCTTCATCCAATTTCTGCTTACATTTAATATCCTCTATAGATTGCTGCGATAATACTTTGTACTGTATTGGTTTACCACGATTCATTAAAACTTGAAAGGCATTTGATTCTTCCCGCTGAGAACCAATTTCATCGCAAAGCTCTATATTTGATAGACTCTCATCATTAACATTCTTTATATTGTCAGTAGAAAAGTTATTCAAATCTATAATAACCTGTTCATTTGATTCTATATTATCTTGTAAAATATTTTTCATCTTTTCAGATGGGCTATTTTCTGTGTTTACTTCCACATTAAGTTTGGAACCCTTAAAAAATTAAAAAAAACTTTAAATATCAAGAAATTAATATCAATCATATCTCTATTTAGATTCTAAATCTGATACCTTTTTGGAACGCAACTTCAAGCCAGTCGAATAAGATTTTGGTGTTCCATCCTGTGAGACACTTTTATCGTTATTTACTTTAACATTTAATGGACTAGGTGTTTTGTCGATCAGATCATTCTTGTTCTCTATTATATCACATATCCTTTGCTTAGAAACGTTACGTGATATACGAATCTTTACACGTTTACGTTTACCCGTTGCAATGGTTTCTTCCTGCTCTTTCTGTTCCACGGCGGTGCTTGGATCGGCAGTAACCTCCACATCGACGTCTTTCGTCTTTCGTCTGCCGTTGGCAAAATATTGTTTGATGTTTTTCATATTCTGATAGCAATAGAAATACTTCTTCTTTACGTGTGAACTTCTGTCCTGTCAGAGACACAATATCGCATTTTATTATTTTTCCTTTCTGCTGATATATTTATAGAGATTTTCAAAAAAAGTACTTACTGATCCACCAACAATTAAAAGCAGATGTTGATAAAATGCTAATATGTATTAATGACAAAGATATCACTAACTGTAGAATATTAATTATATATTGATGCCGTATTAAAAGTTTATCGATTGTAATCAATGGTGACTAAAAATTGTTGCAAAATTAGTTATATTCATGTTATTATTGCAAGGTATATATTCACGTTATCATTCCGTGATACAACACAGTTCCTTTACGTCATGCTGGCCACTTCCCGCCTTTTTGATATCTAAAGGTTCGTTCTTTGTAGCGGAATTTTCTGTACTAGTGCAAGAAGTGTACACTGAGGTCGGCGACGTCCCATTGGCAGAAATCCACAGCGGAACGGAAAGCACGGAGTCAGCACGACCAATCACAGCCATTCCGCTTGTTTTTTTATCAGTAAGCTATATAATGCTCGTATCAGACTACACATTGAAGATTGAAGATTGAAATTTGACCAATCAGAACAAAGAACTTTTAGCCCCTTTTGTTTCGATTGATCTAATTTCAATCTTCAATCTTCAGTGCGTAGTCTGATTCAGGCTTAAAGGCGTTTCTGACACTGTGAATAGACCAATATATACCGGTGACCGGTGGTGACCGGCACTATTGGAAGCGTCCTTACAAGTGAGGTTATGGTGATATGTCGCAAAAGTCACAAGAATAAACGTTCATGTAGTCGTCAAGTAGACATATATATTTTGCCGTTTCACTGAGTAATTTTTGTAACTCACGGTAAGCTTTTACAAACATAAATACCCAATATTTAGCGTAAGTATTTGTATAAGTAATTGTAGGACAAAGTTGTACTGTATCATGTGATATTGTCAATATGCGTGGTGCTGTTGTGTCATGTGTCAATTAATCATATTAAAAATCAACAAGATTGTAGTGTGTACAATTGCAGTGATAATTACAATACTTTTGATATCATTTTTGAAAAAAAACTTCATAATTTTTCAAGATGTCTGGTGGTATGCTGTATGGTGGAGATGAGATAGGGGCATTAGTCTTTGACTTGGGTCATCACTCCCTAAGAGTCGGCTATGCCCAAGAGGACACTCCGAAAGCAGAAATTCCAGCTGTCGTGGGAATAGGAGAAGATGCCAATGGCACAGCCACTAAGGCTGAACCTATGGACATCGACGACAAGAAACCTGATAGCAATATTACACAAAGTGGAAGCAAATATTACATCGATACCACAATTCTTCATGTTCCGCGTAAAAATATGGAAATTGCGAGTTATATGAAAGATGGCATGATTGATGATTGGGATCACTTTGAAAAGGTAAATGAATGAGCGATTTTTCTTGAGATTTCAGCAATAAACTTCTCACATAAAAACTTAAAAATTTAATATTGCGCATTTATCTGTTTAGGTCTTAGATTATACATATTTAAAAATAATTCAATCTGATGCCGAATATCATCCTGTACTGTTCTCTGAATCTCCATGGAATGTGCGCAGCAAGAGGGAAAAGCTGACTGAATTGATGTTTGAAAAGTACAATGTGCCAGCTTATTTCCTTGTCAAAAATGCAGTTCTGGCTGCATTTGCAAATGGTAGAGCAACTGGTATTGTTGTTGACAGTGGAGCCACACATACATCTGCAGTGCCTGTACAAGATGGATTTGTATTGACACAAGCTATTGTTAAATCCCCTCTTGGTGGCGATTACATAAGTATGCAATGCAGACAATTCTTACAGGTATGTAAATATATATATATATATATTTATTAAACTGTTTTTCCTAAATATATTTATCTTGTTTATTTTGAATAAATGTAGGACAATGATATCGATTTATCACCTCCTTATATGGTGGGCAGCAAAGAGGTAGTAAAGGATCACGATAAACCACGGTGGGTAAAAAAGAAGGCTTTACCCGAAGTCACTAAATCTTGGCACAATTACATGGTGAAGAAAGTGATTCAAGATTTCCAAGCCACAGTTCTACAAGTGTCGGAAACACCGTACGACGAGAAAATTGTTTCCACAATTCCCGCTGTTCAATATGAATTTCCAACTGGGTATCATCAGGTATTTATTCAACATTTCTTCTTTACATCAAATTTTCCGATCAAGAGGAAATGAATGATAGAGAAAAATGTCTCCAGGATTTTAGTAGCGAGAGATTTCGGATACCGGAAGCGTTATTTGATCCCAGTATGGTACAAATGCGCGGAGGTATGGTCGGTAATACCATGTTAGGAGTGGGACACATTGTCACGACCAGTGTTGGCATGTGCGACGTTGACGTGCGGCCTGCGCTTTACGGCAGCGTTGTCGTAACTGGTGGTAACTCGTTTATTCAGGTGCGAATTTGTCTCTTATACTGTTGCTTACAAATCGCTGTCCTTACTGACAGACTGCTTTACATTCCACAGGGGTTCCCGGAGCGTCTGAATAGAGATTTATCAATGAGAATACCCTCCAGCATGCGTCTCAAATTGATCAGCGCGAACGGCTGTGCGGAGAGAAGATTCGGCGCTTGGATAGGCGGCTCGATACTAGCGTCGATCGGCACCTTCCAACAGATGTGGATCTCCAGTCAAGAATACGAAGAGAGTGGAAAGAGTCAAGTAGAAAGAAAATGCCCTTGAACTGCAAATAGCCCTTTGTACGTTTTCATTCTCAAGCCGCATTCGCGTCGACGTTCGTGCAGACGTCACGCAGAGGGAGTGAGTACAATTTTCGGAATATGAAACATCTACAATATTGTGCATCGTTTGATACGTATAAAGTACGCGTAAGACTATAAACTACCTTTTTAAATAAAACTTTTTACAATGTTAGATTATGATGATAAATACACTTGTAATATTATTGAAAAATAACGTCTGCCAGCGTTTCATACACACGGTAAGTATATTCTATCTACAAGTGACATTACACATTGTTGAATTGTATAAGCAAATTAAGGAGTTCCATCATTATTTATTAACGAAATATTAAGTCGAAATGTAAACGACGAAATTTGATAAATTGTAAGATTTTTTTATAAAAACTTACCGCGACAGGCTGTCGTTTTGAAAGTAAACTTGTCTGTTATTTTTACGACTTTACATATCCTGGTATTTGCACGCCGTCTCGTAAGTTTCACTGCCAAGTGTTATACGCATCATAATGTTTGATTCCCCGTAGCGAATGTCGCCAAGAGTGTGATAGAGTATATGTTCACCTGAAAGGTACAATTTCCCTTCTATACGTACATGTATTTTACATTAAAATAATAAACGGGTGTAAAATGGAAGAAACGAAGAAAGCCATTTGTCTCTTCACATGCCTTAATTAGGGGTCGATCGAGGAAGTGGCGTTGTCAGCGTCTGCTAAACAGCATAAGTAAAAAGACACACTGAAGCGAGGGTCTCGAAACTACTTTGTTCCCTGCAATAATGAAAGATGTTGATCGTGCAAATTAGATGTCTGAAATATTAACGAGCTTAGGGCGGTTATAAAGTCCCCATGTCGTACCTTGCACCTCTACGCTTATAGTACAGTGCTCCACTAATTAGGTTCATTAGTGATGTTTGCTAATTGCCTGTGTAAAACGATTAGCGGAGAAAAACTCAAGAAAATATGATATGCAAACTGCTAATGTGAACTAATAATGTGTTTTCAAACATCAAATTTCTAATGTTTGTCCGTAGGTCTCGTTTTATTTTTATTAATAAGATCTAATTAGCACAGATCTGATATACAGGGTTCGCGAATGCTTCCAAGACTCAGTTTCTCATCGTATTTTCTTTCAAGGAAAATAGAATGGATGTCAATAACTATGTGCTTATTAACAGAAAGGTCTTGAAATTTGTCGGTCTCTATCCAACGAGTATTGTAAGATATATCGTGTGTTGTGTGTGCATGTTCACCATTATTATACCGCAAGCGATACAGATTTTTGAGGATTGGCAAGATTTGGCTGTCGTACTGGAAACGAGGTATACGTTCGCAGTTCCGCATAGTACAAAGTAGATTGCAAATTTTACAGGGTGTTAAAAAAGTCTGGAAACGGTCAAATATTTCGAAAAAAACTCATTTTAGAGAAAAATGTTAAATACAAAAGTTGTTGGGTATCAAGTAGTGCATTAGATGGGAACATGCGATTAACCTTGGGTGGCGTCGTGAAGGTCATGTCAAGGTCGACTTGAATTTTTTTAAACGGGAGCCCTTATTTTTCATTACATATTCTTGTAGCTGACGTCAAGGCGTTTTCGAAACACTATAATGAAGTATTTTTCCGAGTACTTTTCGAGTTATAAGGCTTGAAAATTACGGTAGAGTGAGGGAGAAAGAAGCGTGTTGAGCGCGTTGCCGCATTCTCTTTCTCTATCACTCTACCGTAACTTTCAACTCTGATAACTCGAAAAGTACTTGACGGAAAAATACTTCATTATAGTGTTTTGAAAAGTTCTTGAGGTAAGCTACAAGAATATGTAATGAAAAATGGGGGTTCCCGTTTAAAAAATTCAAGTCGATCTTGACATGACCTTCACGACGCCATCCAAGGTCAATCGCATATTCCCAACTAATGCATTACTTGACACTCAATAACTTTTGTATTTAACATTTTTCTCTAAAATGAGTTTCTTTCAAGATATTTGACCGTTTCCAGACTTTTCTAACGCCCTGTATATTGAGATTTCAATATTCAAGTAAAACAATAATTATAGTAATATAACAATAATCATAATAAAATTAATAATCTTATTTAATTCTTTCATCCTTTCACAGTTCGGTATTGCTCACTATCCTGCTTGCTGTGTTAAAATCGCTGGTTTGGATAAGCAACAGAAGGAAAATGGATCTTTTTATAGAATACATGTTAACAGATTATTGGGAACTAATGACGGCACAAGTTCCGAATGTGTATATAGTGTAAGTGAAGTTCTTTCCGAACCGCAGTGTGCTGGTATACCAAATTTATTTATTTGCAGATACGTGAAGAAGGGACATTTGTTTACCAAAGGATACTTGTTCTTGATTTGTAATGCTTTAGTATTTTTCTTCAGTCTACCTGTAATCGAGACACTTGTTGCGGTAATCAAGGATACTGGCGATAACAGTACAAAACATTTTCCATTCGTAGCTTTATATCCGGAGCCTTGCTATCACTTTCCGATGTACGAGGTGAGAGCTTCACTTTCCGGTTTATCCAAATTATTAAGCGTGACGACATCCTTGTGTACCTCCTGTTTACGCAGGTTGTTTATTTCTCGCAAATAGTTGCGACGAGCCTGTGTGGTCTTATCATACTAGGAACTGATACTTTAATCGCAACAGCCCTGTTTTACACCTGCGGCCATTTCAAAGTACTTCAAACAAAATTGGAAAATATCGGCGCTGAAATTGATCTCGTTAGTGCAAAGCTTTTCACGTCATCGGGTTGAAACGATCACGAATTGATAACACTAGTTTACAAAAAAATTTTTTTTTTAATTATTTTGAATCAGACAAGGTGTTTCTTATAGATTTTTGGATGTTGAAAACGATGCCGCAAATTTCACCAGCACGTCAAGTTTCCAAAATAATTGAGGTTTAATATGTAAAAAATGGGTTTTTTTGCGATATTTGATATTTTTTGTAAGAAAGGTTAACGTTATCTTGAAATTCTGATCAGAAATCATGAATATATTGTTCATCCCCTATAAAATGCATTTTTTTTTATTTTGCCTCACGAGCGCGCGCGCGCGCGTCCCTATATTAGAAGTAGCTTGTAACGAAACGGATTTTTGTTAAGCGGAGAATAGTTCGACGGTTCGTCAGGATTCGTTCGGGTGATTGTGGGGAGACTCCAAATTAATAGATGTTAATTAAACAAACATAAATTTATTCAAATAAATTAAAGATGGAATGTAATTATAAAAAAAAATAACTATACATAAGTATTTTATTACCGTAACTAATATTGCAACGGTGTTGTCGTAAACGAAAATAAATAAATTCTCGGAAGTAATAAATAACGGAAGCATCAAAATAAATAACGTAGTCGGACGGAATGCGCCTTTCCGAAATTAAACAAATAAATCTAATTAAATTTAATCTAATAATCTAATTCGGTCGGTAAGAAACAAATATAAAGTAAATAATGATACCGCGTATATCTGAGCTGGATGCGTCGTAGATGATTGCCGGTACGCTGCGTCCGGAGAGAGAATCGTCTCTCTTGCGGAGATTTTAGGAGTCGATCGTCGGAAACACCCAAACGGAGTGAGGAACTACTCACTACAAAACCGACGGAAGACTGGACGCCGACCGTCGGGAACACCCGACCGGAGTGAGGAACGCCTCACTACTGAGCCGACGGTAGTCTGGAAGTCGATCGGCGGGAACACCAGATCGGATTGAGGAACGCCTCACTACTAGATCGACGGAATACAAGAAGTCGGTTGTCGGGAACACCCGACCGGAGTGAGGAACGCCTCACTACTAAGTCGACGGTAGCCTGGAAGTCGATCGCCGGGAACACCCGACCGGAGTGAGGAACGCCTCACTACTAAATCGACGGAATACAGGAAGTCGGCTGCCGGGAACACCCGACCGGAGTGAGGAACGCCTCACTACTAGATTGACGGGATACAGGAGTCGGTTGTCGGGAACACCCGACCGGAGTGAGGAACGCCTCACTACTGAGTCAACGGTAGCCTGGAAGTCGATCGGCGGGAACACCCGACCGGAGTGAGGAACGCCTCACTACTAAGTCGACGGTAGCCTGGAAGTCGATCGCCGGGAACACCCGACCGGAGTGAGGAACGCCTCACTACTAAATCGACGGAATACAGGAAGTCGGCAGCCGGGAACACCCGACCGGAGTGAGGAACGCTTCACTACTGAGTCGACGGTAGCCTGGAAGTCGATCGCCGGGAACACCCGACCGGAGTGAGGAACGCCTCACTACTGAGTTGACGGTACCTTTTTTTTTTTTTTTTTTTCGCAAGGAGGGAAAATCTTCGAAAGACTTCCCGCAGCCCGTACTGCGGGGGAGTGCGGGATTCCCTCGCGGCTCTAGTCCTGACTATTGTCAGGGTACCGCGAGGGCCGACCCGCTAACCACCCTCCTTGTGGGCCTGACGCGGCAGTGCGAGGGTGAGACGGAAGACCTTACGGTATGACATCATCTCACAGTCGACGGTAGCCTGGAAGTCGATCGCCGAGTACACCCGACCGGAGTGAGGAACGCCTCACTACTAGATCAACGGGATACAGGAAGTCGGTTGTCGGGAACACCCGACCGGAGTGAGGAACGCCTCACTACTAAGTCGACGGTAGCCTGGAAGTTGATCGCCGGGAACACCCGACCAGAGTGAGGAACGCCTCACTACTAGATCGACGGGATACAGGAAGTCGGTTGTCGGGAACACCCGACCGGAGTGAGGAACGCCTCACTACTAGATCGACGGGATACAGAAAGTCGATTGCCGGGAACACCCGACTGGAGTGAGGAACGCCTCACTACTAAGTCGACGGTAGCCTGGAAGTCGATCGCCGGGTACACCCGACCGGAGTGAGGAACGCCTCACTACTAGATCGACGGGATACAGAAAGTCGATTGCCGGGAACACCCGACTGGAGTGAGGAACGCCTCACTACTAAGTCGACGGTAGCCTGGAAGTCGATCGCCGGGAACACCCGACCGGAGTGAGGAACGCCTCACTACTAAATCGACGGAATACAGGAAGTCGGCTGCCGGGAACACCCGACCGGAGTGAGGAACGCCTCACTACTAGATTGACGGGATACAGGAGTCGGTTGTCGGGAACACCCGACCGGAGTGAGGAACGCCTCACTACTGAGTCAACGGTAGCCTGGAAGTCGATCGGCGGGAACACCCGACCGGAGTGAGGAACGCCTCACTACTAAGTCGACGGTAGCCTGGAAGTCGATCGCCGGGAACACCCGACCGGAGTGAGGAACGCCTCACTACTAAATCGACGGAATACAGGAAGTCGGCAGCCGGGAACACCCGACCGGAGTGAGGAACGCTTCACTACTGAGTCGACGGTAGCCTGGAAGTCGATCGCCGGGAACACCCGACCGGAGTGAGGAACGCCTCACTACTGAGTTGACGGTACCTTTTTTTTTTTTTTTTTTTTCGCAAGGAGGGAAAATCTTCGAAAGACTTCCCGCAGCCCGTACTGCGGGGGAGTGCGGGATTCCCTCGCGGCTCTAGTCCTGACTATTGTCAGGGTACCGCGAGGACCTACCCGCTAAAAACCCTCCTTGTGAGCCTGACTCGGCATTGCGAGGGTGAGACGGAAGACCTTACGGTATGACATCATCTCACAGTCGACGGTAGCCTGGAAGTCGATCGCCGAGTACACCCGACCGGAGTGAGGAACGCCTCACTACGAGATCAACGGGATACAGGAAGTCGGTTGTCGGGAACACCCGACCGGAGTGAGGAACGCCTCACTACTAAGTCGACGGTAGCCTGGAAGTTGATCGCCGGGAACACCCGACCAGAGTGAGGAACGCCTCACTACTAGATCGACGGGATACAGGAAGTCGGTTGTCGGGAACACCCGACCGGAGTGAGGAACGCCTCACTACTAGATCGACGGGATACAGAAAGTCGATTGCCGGGAACACCCGACTGGAATGAGGAACGCCTCACTACTAAGTCGACGGTAGCCTGGAAGTCGATCGCCGGGTACACCCGACCGGAGTGAGGAACGCCTCACTACTAGATCGACGGGATACAGGAAGTCGGTTGTCGGGAACACCCGACCGGAGTGAGGAACGTCTCACTACTAAGTCGACGGTAGCCTGGAAATCGATCGCCGGGTACACCCGACCGGAGTGAGGAACGCCTCACTACTAGATTGACGGGATACAGGAAGTCGGTTGTCGGGAACACCCGACCGGAGTGAGGAACGCCTCACTACTGAGTCAACGGTAGCCTGGAAGTCGATCGGCGGGAACACCCGACCGGAGTGAGGAACGCCTCACTACTAAGTCGACGGTAGCCTGGAAGTCGATCGCCGGGAACACCCGACCGGAGTGAGGAACGCCTCACTACTAAATCGACGGAATACAGGAAGTCGGCAGCCGGGAACACCCGACCGGAGTGAGGAACGCTTCACTACTGAGTCGACGGTAGCCTGGAAGTCGATCGCCGGGAACACCCGACCGGAGTGAGGAACGCCTCACTACTGAGTTGGCGGCTCCTTTTTTTTTTTTTTTTTTCGCAAGGAGGGAAAATCTTCGAAAGACTTCCCGCAGCCCGTACTGCGGGGGAGTGCGGGATTCCCTCGCGGCTCTAGTCCTGACTATTGTCAGGGTACCGCGAGGACCTACCCGCTAAAAACCCTCCTTGTGAGCCTGACTCGGCATTGCGAGGGTGAGACGGAAGACCTTACGGTATGACATCATCTCACAGTCGACGGTAGCCTGGAAGTCGATCGCCGAGTACACCCGACCGGAGTGAGGAACGCCTCACTACTAGATCAACGGGATACAGGAAGTCGGTTGTCGGGAACACCCGACCGGAGTGAGGAACGCCTCACTACTAAGTCGACGGTAGCCTGGAAGTTGATCGCCGGGAACACCCGACCAGAGTGAGGAACGCCTCACTACTAGATCGACGGGATACAGGAAGTCGGTTGTCGGGAACACCCGACCGGAGTGAGGAACGCCTCACTACTAGATCGACGGGATACAGAAAGTCGATTGCCGGGAACACCCGACTGGAGTGAGGAACGCCTCACTACTAAGTCGACGGTAGCCTGGAAGTCGATCGCCGGGTACACCCGACCGGAGTGAGGAACGCCTCACTACTAGATCGACGGGATACAGGAAGTCGGTTGTCGGGAACACCCGACCGGAGTGAGGAACGTCTCACTACTAAGTCGACGGTAGCCTGGAAATCGATCGCCGGGTACACCCGACCGGAGTGAGGAACGCCTCACTACTAGATTGACGGGATACAGGAAGTCGGTTGTCGGGAACACCCGACCGGAGTGAGGAACGCCTCACTACTGAGTCAACGGTAGCCTGGAAGTCGATCGGCGGGAACACCCGACCGGAGTGAGGAACGCCTCACTACTAAGTCGACGGTAGCCTGAAAGTCGATCGCCGGGAACACCCGACCGGAGTGAGGAACGCCTCACTACTAAATCGACGGAATGCAGGAAGTCGGTTATCGAGAACACCCGACCGGAGTGAGGAACGTCTCACTACTAAGTCGACGGTAGCCTGGAAATCGATCGCCGGGTACACCCGACCGGAGTGAGGAACGCCTCACTACTAGATTGACGGGATACAGGAAGTCGGTTGTCGGGAACACCCGACCGGAGTGAGGAACGCCTCACTACTGAGTCAACGGTAGCCTGGAAGTCGATCGGCGGGAACACCCGACCGGAATGAGGAACGCCTCACTACTAAGTCGACGGTAGCCTGGAAGTTGATCGCCGGGAACACCCGACCGGAGTGAGGAACGCCTCACTACTAGATCGACGGGATACAGGAAGTCGGTTGTCGGGAACACCCGACCGGAGTGAGGAACGCCTCACTACTAGATCGACGGGATACAGAAAGTCGATTGCCGGGAACACCCGACTGGAGTGAGGAACGCCTCACTACTAAGTCGACGGTAGCCTGAAAGTCGATCGCCGGGAACACCCGACCGGAGTGAGGAACGCCTCACTACTAAATCGACGGAATGCAGGAAGTCGGTTGTCGAGAACACCCGACCGGAGTGAGGAACGTCTCACTACTAAGTCGACGGTAGCCTGGAAATCGATCGCCGGGTACACCCGACCGGAGTGAGGAACGCCTCACTACTAGATTGACGGGATACAGGAAGTCGGTTGTCGGGAACACCCGACCGGAGTGAGGAACGCCTCACTACTGAGTCAACGGTAGCCTGGAAGTCGATCGGCGGGAACACCCGACCGGAATGAGGAACGCCTCACTACTAAGTCGACGGTAGCCTGGAAGTTGATCGCCGGGAACACCCGACCGGAGTGAGGAACGCCTCACTACTAGATCGACGGGATACAGGAAGTCGGTTGTCGGGAACACCCGACCGGAGTGAGGAACGCCTCACTACTAGATCGACGGGATACAGAAAGTCGATTGCCGGGAACACCCGACTGGAGTGAGGAACGCCTCACTACTAAGTCGACGGTAGCCTGAAAGTCGATCGCCGGGAACACCCGACCGGAGTGAGGAACGCCTCACTACTAAATCGACGGAATGCAGGAAGTCGGTTGTCGAGAACACCCGACCGGAGTGAGGAACGTCTCACTACTAAGTCGACGGTAGCCTGGAAATCGATCGCCGGGTACACCCGACCGGAGTGAGGAACGCCTCACTACTAGATTGACGGGATACAGGAAGTCGGTTGTCGGGAACACCCGACCGGAGTGAGGAACGCCTCACTACTGAGTCAACGGTAGCCTGGAAGTCGATCGCCGGGAACACCCAACCGGAGTGAGGAACGCCTCACTACTGAGTCGACGGTAGCCTGGAAGTCGATCGCCGGGAACACCCGACCGGAGTGAGGAACGCCTCACTACTAGATTGACGGGATACAGGAGTCGGTTGTCGGGAACACCCGACCGGAGTGAGGAACGCCTCACTACTGAGTCAACGGTAGCCTGGAAGTCGATCGGCGGGAACACCCGACCGGAGTGAGGAACGCCTCACTACTGAGTCGACGGTAGCCTGGAAGTCGATCGCCGGGAACACCCGACCGGAGTGAGGAACGCCTCACTACTGAGTCGACGGTAGCCTGGAAGTCGATCGGCGGGAACACCCGACCGGAGTGAGGAACGCCTCACTACTAAATCGACGCAATGCAGGAAGTTGGTTACCGGGAACACCCAACCGGAGTGAGGAACGCTTCACTTCAAAACCAACAGGAAGTGACAGGAAGTCGATTACCGGGAACACCCGGCCGGAGCAGAGAATGCCCTGCTACTTTTCCGACTGTCAGGTCGGGAGCGAGTACGACTAGAGTTTCAGAGTATGCCATGAGGCTTGTCCGAGTCGTACTCGGGGAAATGGTGCTGGTCTGTTTCGCTAGCCGGCTTTTATACCGGTCGCGCTATCCCCACTCGTGGTGCTACACTATTCGGCAGCAACCCCTTCTCGGGCTGTTACGGCCGAGTTGGGGGATCGGAATGCGGCCCGCGATGGGGGGTGTTTACGCGGAGCCCGATCGGCGCTTAGTAACAGCGCGTACTGTTACAAGCTCCTAACTTTAATCCTTCCTAATATGGCTAAAAAGTAAGATATCGAAATTTAAAAAAATGCATTTTGTAGGGGATGAACAATACATTCATGATTTCTGATCAAAATTTCAAGATAACGTTAACCTTTCTTACAAAAAATATCAAATATTGCAAAAAATCCATTTTTTACATATTAAACCTCAATTATTTTGGAAACTTAACGTGCTGGTGAAATTTGGTTTGCGGCATCGTTTTTAGCAACCAAAAATCTGTAAGAAACACCTTGTTTGGTTGAAAATAATTTTTGGCTGTAAACTAGTGTAATCGTTTGAAAAATTATTGTTCTCACAAACGTTCCAAGTAACGACTTTTCTTTCTTATTTAGATGCAACGCGTGCACAACAAAGGGAACGTTGTGCAGAAAATTAAATTGCAAGTAATAGATATCATTAAACATCATTACACAATTCTCTGGTAATAATTTTAAGTAATTAATCACACACACACGTGTTTCCACGGTGTCTCCGCGAAGTGAAATATAACAATGTCGTATTCAGGTTCTGCGATTACATGGAGACAATTTTTAGTCCGATGTTGTTTCTGCAAACGATAGCCAGCAGTCTCATAATCTGTCTAGTGGGTCTTCAGGTTGCAACTGCGAATATGGACGCGGGCATAATTTCTAAATCGGTGAAATATATCTCGTACTTGCTCATGGCACTTTTCCAATTGCTGCTGTTTTGCATTCCCGGGGACGCTCTGATAAATGAGGTGTACAACAACGGACTAAAATTAATAGAGAATGTAAAAGAACATAGACAGACAAATATTATATACATTTTTTTATATCTTACAGAGTTCCATGATCAGTAGAGTCGTATACACAATCGCTTGGTATGAATTGCCGGCTTGGTTTAAAACGGAAATATGTCTGCTCATGTTGCGTAGTCAAAAACCTAGTAAAATTACGGCAGGAAAATTCTACGTTATGCATTTGGAGAATTTCAACGCGGTAAAAAAATATCACTTCAATGTTTTATAAAATTATTTTCGCACGTACATTTAAAAAGTAATCTACAATCTATTCTAATTTTGGCTTACAGGTGTTGAGCACTGCTGTCTCATACTTTATGTTGCTTCGAAGTTTCGGCTCGGACGAAACTAATGAGAAATTATAATTTGATGAGAAATTGAAGATGTGATTAATCTTTAACTACTACCATGAAATTGATAACCGTAACCACATGGATGTTTGTTGAAAATAATTAACTAAAATAAAAATAACTTTTTGAACAACTTTGTGTTCAAGGAGCGCAAAATTAAGCAATGGGAATTAAAAAAGAATTCATTGCATAGTAATAGTTCAGAAGACGAAGATATAAAATAAGCATTGCGCGTGAGAATTAATCGCTCTGAAGCGTCAAGAGGTCGTCTGCGATCCATGATGGTAGTCAAAGGTTAAACATAAAATGAGAGAAATAACATTAAAAATGTAAAAATAAAATAAGTTAAAAATTATGTGTGGAAGTTTCGATGATAATAATTACTGTTCGTAGGCTCTTGTCCTGTAAGGATAATCGTGTCAAATACTCATTATAGATATGCACCCCAGCCGAAATACATTTGGCACAGATTATCCGTATTTGTCGCTTCTAAAATCAAGTGATTGGTTTGTCCCTCGACGCTGAGATGTAACGCAATATTTTCCGCCTTTCTTCCGGGATATCGAACCAAGCCTTTCAATCGCTGCTCAATATTTTTTATATGCTCTACAGCCTAAAACAGGAATAAACGCATTATTCTTCTTCCTTGTTCTTACAAATTAATACAAGAAAATGTATTTGTTATACTTTTTCATTAGTTTTTTCAGCTGCTTCACCGGGCTGATTCCTATTCCAGCTGACAAGGGGGTCGTACACAAAAGGCGTGAGCACGCTCATCAGTGTACTCGATTCCTGCCGAAGTACTCGCATCGTAACTTGGCAGGCGCGTCTGAACGGTCCTTCAATTTTTAGAGGACCCATAGCATCTACCATGTTGTGTGTTAAACGAAACGGCACGCGTTCAGGCCAATCAAACAGTTCGCCCTAAGAATTATAATATTTAATACGATAAAATAAATCAAATTAATACTTTCACAATATATACATACATAATAAAAATGATTGCCTAAGAGATTTATGATTTGAAACTAAATATTTTGTCTTATTCCTCAAATCATTATTTAATTACGCGTGAGAGCTACATTACCCTGTTGAATAAGCAATTGAAGTCGACGTGTACACAATCCCCGCACTTGGAATCGAATAATATATTTTCTCCGTGGCGATCACCGAGTCCAAGTATGTATCCCACCATGGACATAACAGCGGTGGTCCTGGTGTAAGCCGTGCGGGCTTCGTACCTTTTTTTCAAAAATGGAATATTGAATATCCGCATTCACGGAAGAGTGCGAAAAATATATAAGATATATTCTGTACCATCCATACGGATCAGGAAACATAATGCGAAACCAATCTCCGAATACAGGAGGATGCCGTGGCAATAGCTTCTGTAGAAATATCTGTCTTTTCTTTTCCAACGGGTCTTTCAATGCTAGCGAAAAGATTTTTGAAGAGAATCGATCCTTCGTTTTAAATTGTTATAATTTCATTGCGACTTACTACATATATATGTCTTGAGTTCCCTATTTGTTAGCGCGATGCCTTTCTCCTTGTACAGATTCATAATAGTAGGTCGAAATCCAACCAAGTTGGGCACCCACTCTATTAAGCCGCATTCTTCGTTCAACGGCACCACGCTCTGCAAATTTCGGGAGAATCAATGATATATCGAAGTGAGATCTGGGCGATGTCACTGACAAGTCTTACGTATGTCCGAATGTAGAGCCTTCTTTGTCGCGACTCCGGATCATTCTGAAGATACTTATTGACGATATCGTTAAACTCCATCAATCTGAAATCTTTGCGTAGATCGTCTTTCGGCTTGCACATGAAAAGATACTGTTTGCCGTCCGATCCTCTCAACGTGATTCGTCGCGGCCGTTGAAGCGACGGCATTATCATCACGTTTTCTTCTATCTTTGTTATGTGCACCCATCTCCTGCACGTCAGACATACAGAATATAATGATGGTTACAGGAAAATAGCGTTTTAACAATACCAAACCGCAATACGTACAATAAGAATGGATTATGATTCTTCATCGAAGCGTTCTTGGACGGAAGGTGTAGTTGCCTGAATTTTGTCGTCGGTATCATGATCGCGCTGAAATCCTTGCTTGCGAGTAGTCTGGGCAAATTTTTCGATAACACATTCACCGTGGTGTTCAACGTTCCCTGTTGTAAAGTCGAAAAAGCGTTACACGCGTTACTTTTCGACAGATCTCGTATTGTTGACTGAAAATGAAACTTACATCTGACACTGGTTTATTAGACAACTCGATCAGCCTTTCCCAGAGTCTGTGGAAATCCTTAATAAGCTTGGACATGCTTGACGTTTTCAACTGTGCGTGGTTCAAGATCTCTTGACACCGCTTCTGTCGCGCCGGGTACGAAGACTATAAAGTGAGAAGAATGCGTTTTATATTCTTGCCGATGTCGCGCTCGATCGAAATGTATATTAATAAAGTACGTTAAAAACTGATGCCATCATCCACAAGCAATGCTGAGGATACGTCGAAATGAGTTTCACTAGAATTGTGCAAAGGGTGCTCTGCACTTGCGGAGACGGATGACAAATCCTCGATACAAGTTGGCTGAATGCCGTCAGCCACATGAACGTCGGTAATCTGTGATGATAAACCTCTGTGATATAAAAAAGAGAAACCGATTAGATTTATATTCTTTACACAAATCGACTCCTTACGGAATCCGCAAAAATTATTATGCTACTTTCATCGATTCACAAACCCATAATCTGAGTCATCTTCGTCAGACGATCTTGGCGAAGTTCAATGACATCCGGTGGATCCGAAGCTAGTGTGGCGCGAGAAGCAACATCTAACCAGACGGTCAGCATCTTTGGCATCGAATGATGAATGTACTTGCAACCGTACTGAAGCGACTTGCCGTAAAAGTTCAACATGTGTATTTGCAGATCTCTGTCGATAGAGAAGACAAATTATTGCAACTTCAATTGCGACGAGATTGAACAGTGTCGAATCAAATTTACCGCCTATTTCTATCCTTGTCTTCTTCAGACATCCTCTCAACTATAGTATTATAATATTCGGCACATGCCAACCAACTTTTTTCCCACCCTCTCCATACTTCTATCGCTTCCTTGTAATTAAGGATGGAGCCGTCCGTGTCGACGTTGAGAGTTTCATCGTTATATTTTGCGAAAAGTAGCTTTGCCTGAAATGAAAAAGCGCGAATGTAATTATAAATAGCTCATCTGACAAAGTAATCAAATTTTAGAATTACAAACCTTCGCACACTGTTTTCTTTCTTCGTTGCAGTCTCCTGAAGATAATTGTTTATAATATTGCGCTGGTTGGAAACAATTTGAAAAACAACGTTTTAAAGTAGTGAAGGCATCTTCCTGACAGCCCTTCTGCCAATATAATTGAGCTTGTTCTATGTACAATGGCTGCGGCGGGCACGAATCGCTGGCAGATAAAATATGCATGTACGCTTGTTGGTGAAAACCGGCTCTAAAAACGATCCGTTTAATACAAAATTACGTTCTATTTGGAAGTAATACAAAAAATACATCGAAATGTTTATACATGTCACACGTACTTTCTCGCAATTTTGGCGCTTTTCAACCAAATTTTACCAATTTCTTGCTTAAGCATGGAATTTTCTGTATTGTGCGTTTTCTGTTCCAACTGTACAGCTAAATCCAAAGTGGCTCTTCGCATACTCAGAACGAACTCCACACCACGGGATGCTCTCAACAACTGCCCGCGTTCCTCCCATTCTTCCAGTATCGTCGGCAGGCTTTCGGCATTGTTCAACATCATCGACACTGCCTTATCGAATTCATTCAATATGTGTAATCTGAAAATAAAACGTAACAAATAAATCTTAGAAAACTATTACAAAAATTAAGAAAGATAAGAAATATTTAGCGCTCACTTCATGATATGCGAGTAACTCTGTTGATAAACTCCCGGTCGAGACGCATCTTCTAGCAGCTGCACTAAATTTTTCTTTAACGACAGCAGATCCGGCTTAGTCCCTTTTATGAGATCGTCTAGCAGCACGTGTTTGATATTCTTTTGCGACGTTTCTTCAAATCGAGAGAAGTGAGCGAGCCTCCAGAAAAGCTCGCGTTCGGTTATGAGAGGCTCTAGTTCCGGTCTGCCAGGAGAAGATGTTTGAGTTTATGAATAATTTAACTATGCGTTTACTTTTATTATAGTAGTATTACCTGCTACTCAACAGGCCCTCAGTAATATGCTTGGCAGTGAACGGTTGATCCAGCCCAAGATAACATTGAATCATGCCTTGTAAGTACGTATGTTCCAAGTTTTTGTTCTGTACGAGCCTTTCGTAGCACGTAGCTGCGTCCTAAGTGAATTAATGCAAGTATTTTCCTTGTAATTCCAACATAAGCAATAAAAGCATGGCTTCCAACTACAATTGTCTCAATATTCCAGCAATACCTGAAGCTGTCCGTTGACTTCATGAGCCACGACTAGCTGTTGCAAAGTAGGGAACTGATCCTGGGTCGCCAAAATACCGGATACACCGTCGGGCTCATCGAGTTGCGCGTAAATTTTCTATAACAAATAGTATTTTATTGAGGAATATGCTACATGTGCTATGCCAAAGTACAGAACGTTACGTACGGCGAGTAAACCACCTTCCGTCAGCTCCGACAAGCCTTTATTTGTAGAAGCCATGTGCTGTTCCAGATACATCAATGCTCGATGGTATTCCTGTGACTGGTAACAACCTTTTGTCACTACTAAGCTATCTAATCTGTCACAAAACCCTAATGAAATAAGCAATCAGTTATAAATAGTTTGTAGAAAATATATACATTCTTTGTAAAGAAGTGAAAACATATCTACGCGTAATACAAAAAACTTTTCATATAATCCATGCGAGATAGACACCTTTCTTACGTACTTTTTATCGCCTCGTATCTGCTGTCTTGAAACAGTCTTCGTTCCCTGAGCCATCTTTGCAAATGGTCCAATATGCAGAAAACTACCTGTTTGACGAATGAAAAAATTTAATAATAATACTAAATTGACGTATAAAATCATGCAAAACTATATTAACCCGAGAGTAGCGTGTACGCCTGGTTTCCTCCGAGATTCTCTCATCATCAGCCTTCACGCTCTGTCCGTATTGCAGTGGTTGGTGACGCAAGAGTTCAGGATCCAACACGGGCTTCTCTCGCTTGATCACGGCTAACATCTCTTCTCTGAGTTTAACATGTTCCTCTTCTCGATTATTTGCGATTATATACGCTGGCGAAAATGAAAGAAGCAGCACATAAGCGCACACGCTACAATAATCATAAACGTTTAAACATATCAGCGCTCAAACTTACACACGATGTAGGGCAGACAAAATATTAATGTTTTTATATCGCGCTTGAATGCCAATTTGCATGCCTGCAATACTTTATTGAGTGTCGTATCGCGTACGGCGCTGGACATGCTGCAAAGCCAGTTGTAAGCCCAGCTTTCGACCGAAGAATCTGCTTCAGAACTATAAAGATGTTAATTATCGATTGTAAAAAAAAGCTTAAAGAGTATTTCTTGTAAAACATACTCATAAATAGGATGTGGAAACTCATCGTCGTCACTAACGGTCGCTATCTTATAATGTGACGTCAAGAATGGAATAATAATCTGTTGCATCGTAGACGGCAAATTATTCCACAATTCACTATTCTGACCTTGCGGAGAAATGTCGTACGCTTTCAATATCTCCTGAAAGTGTCGATCGCGATTTAACAGACCAGCGATTTCATTGCAATTGTATGTATAAAGCCTGCGCGTGTGTAGAATTACATACCTGTATAGCAAGCGAGAAGCAGTCCATACTTTGGCTATTCTTCTGCATTTGGAAAGCCCGCACGTGTTCCAGGAGTAGCGCGCACGCAAATTTTTCATTTATGTCTGATATAAATTTGCTGTCCTCTGCGATATAAAAAATTCAAGAAGTTTGCGAAAGATATAAATTACTTATTCGTTGTAAGAAATAAAGTACCTCTGGAAATAATCCTTCGCGGAAGAAGACTCGGTTCAATCGCTCCCAACTCTCCGAGACATTCGCCGTAACATAAACGGATCGATTCGTCCTTGTCCTGACATCCAATCAGTAGAGTATCCAACAGCTTTAAAAAACGAACGACATAAATAATATATGCGCAATATTAATGCTTATGTGTAATAATAATGAACACACTTCAACGATCAGTGGATGGACGTCCGTTTCGCTTAATATCATTCTGTTCAGCTCACTGCGATGTTTCTCCAAAAACGTTTGCAAATGCTTCAGAGCCCTGATTCGCACTTCATCGGTTTCGTGAGTAATCCGTTTCAACCATAACATCAAATTGGCATTAAATCCCTCGGGTCTGAAATTGAACAAGATTCTTCAGAGATGCATTTTCGAGATACGATGCGATGAATTTGCAATGCTACTCACCTCGCCTGCAAGATACGTGCCTTGACTATGTTAGATATATGAGTGGGAACGTCCATGTCGTCTATGAAAAATAATTCCGAAATGTGGCTGCTGTGCTCTCCGCTATTTTCAACAATCAGAAACTCTAACATACTGTTGACCTTTTCAGGAAATATCTTCTGCAATGGTATCAGTGACACGCATATCGTTGGAAATAACGTTCCCAAGTCCTCGATGGCTATGCTGAAAGTAAGTTTGGAGAATTATTATTCTGCAACAACATAATTGACATTTCACATATTGTTATCTTCGTCCGACATACACTCGAACGTACTTGTGAATAAACGCATCCCACGCTTTACAGACCAACGTTGGGAAACCAGGTCTCTTGAATCCAAGCGACGTTCGTAATGTGGCTAAAATTTTGTATCTCAGCGGAGTCAAGTAAGCAGCACCCATGTAACGAATTAGAGCAGCCAGTGAGGCAAGCGCGGATTGCTGTGTATATTCGTCTGATTTCGGACCGAGTTTTATATCGAAATTTACCAATATACCGTGTAGCCGTAGATTCAAATAAGCTGCCTGCGAATACGTACGAATCCTTGACAATTATTTCCTAATTAATCGATTTTATAATATCAATATTAAAATACTCACAACTTCTTCTTGTGTACCGAAATTTCCTTTCTGATTGCTATCAAATTCAGAAATAATTTCTAAGAAGTTCACTATTTTTTCGGGAGATTCGTGAAAATTCAACATAAGTTCCTCGAAAATTCCCTACAAAATTACATAAATATATCTTTTAAACTGATTGATAAAAATTAAAATTATTTAATGACATACCATAAATGACTGTTTTGTAAGAACTGCAAGACTCATTTTTGTTATTCTTGATACAAGTTTCAAACACCCTGTAGCTATGCGTAGAGGTGTTTCTAAAAATGCATAACTGCAAATATACTAAAAAAAAAAACAGAAAATAAGACATGTAGATAAATTTATATTAATCAAATTAAATCATTGAACGCATTTTATATACCGGGAAATATTCTTGAAGCATTTGTTCCTTGTCCATGCTTATCAACTCTGCTATATCGTTTAAAAGTACGTTTGCTTTTGGATTTTCAACGACAAGAACGATCAGAAAGCAGATTGCGTAATGACCGTCCTTGCGCAGCAATTGACGCGATCCTTCGTAGCCTATGCATTTGGCGATCCGGTGTACCGTAGTTGCCATGTTGTACGAGAAATCTATATAATTGCTGACTGCACGTTCCATTATAAGCTGTAAGAAGACAAATTGATTAATGAAAAAAAAAATATCACAACATTGTTTATATAAGAAATTACCTTTAAGAAACTTTTTCGATATCGGATGTACAAAGCTTTTGTAGAGACATTTAGAAAGCTAGCAACATCCTGATATGCCATTGTGGCGGATGCTACAGCTGCGAGTGAGGAATTTAGATGTAATATTGTAATTAAAAATACATTCAAAATCCTTCCTTCCGTTATATGCAGTGGAACGCTGAAAAATAAAGATAATTTAGTATTTATGCAGATTTTCTTTGTAAAATTAATATTCTTACCATACAAAGTTCTTTGCAGTGTCAAGTAACGTATCGTGCAAGGAATGGTTGGAGTTATTCAATGCAGTCATAAGAGTGTTGGCTATAACATCGATTACTAGATCGACATATTCGTCCAAATCGTCTGGCACGGTGTCCGGCAGGCATTCGCTTTCCAACGTGGAAATTTTGTTACTCAATAATCGTCCAATTACCGACGCAATGTTCGATCGGATCTCAACATTGTCATCGTGTATGTAAGAAAGCCATTCCTTCGTTACCTCGTTCGAGTTAAATGACTTTATATGATTTGAAAGAGACAGGATACTCTTAGACATATGCAGGCGTATGGAAACGTTAGTCGAAGAAAGTAATTTGAAGTATGCGTTAAAAATATGATCGTGGTCTCTTGGCAAAAAATGTACACTGGATTCCGTATTTTCTTGCGTATTCTTTGTACAGCATTCGCAATATATTGTCCACTTCCTGTCATTTAATGACTCACTGAAAATAATATTTTATGTAATATTCTATAATTTCACAAATACGAAAGATGCTAACAAAATACCTGATTATCCTTCCTTTTCTCGACGAGACACAAACCATCGGACTTAAGACATTTGCAAGAGCCTCGTGTATTTCTACTTTTGTTGAAGATAAAGCAGTATTTAAAACATATTGGCACACATCTTCTAATTGTATATTTGCATCGTTCAGTAGCAATACGCTGTTTCTAGAATACAATTTTGTGATTAGTAAAAACAGATGTTATTTAAAAACGTATAAAAAATGTATATAGTAGACAATGATATAAAAATGGTTAATTCTATCAAACTGAAGAGAGATCTCAAAATTGTCATTAATTTATAACAGTTGACAATTCTTGCGCTCTGGCAACCACGTTTCTAATTCTTATTTGCCTTCGATATCGTCGTTTATCTTGAGAAACTACAATATAAAATATCAATACTTACGACACTGCTGCAACAGCTATTTCTGCTTCACCATTTAAAATACAAACACGTAATAATTTCAATCTTTCTCTTCCGTTACCATGCGCACACAAGGTTTCAAGGCACTTTGACATTGTTTTAACATTAAGAGATTTTGCTTTTTCCACCATCTTTTGACTGATGTCCATGGACCCTTTGAAATCCTGAGTGAAAGGCAGTGCTAATATCGATTGTAGCAAAACTTTATTCGACTCCTTGTGAGCCATTAGATGAATTAAAATTTCAAAGACAATCTCTCCGTCTTGACGCGCATCAGAATTCAAGTTTTGCATGAGAATTTTCAATATGCAATTCAAGTCGTTTTCGTATAGCTTTATTTGAATTTCCTCTTTTTCCAACCACGATTGCAATAAAGCTGATGCTTTAACTATATGCAGCACTTCTGTGAATTTTCCAGCTTCCATAAAGTTTATTAACTCTTTTCTTAATAATGCCCATGGCTTGCTGATTTCCGTTGCAAGAATAACTTCGTTTGGCACGACAACTCGTCGAATATCAATAAAAATAAATTGCATAAAAATGTCAATAATAGCCTGAAAAAATACAAATTACTTAAATTACTGAGAAAGTGTAGTATTGATATATAATACACATATATGATTCGATTACTGACTGGCCAACGTGTGAAGTAAGACAAAAATTTCCCAATTTCTGAAACAGTACTTGGTTCTACGCTTAAATATTGTTTAATCTTATAACATGTTGCCTCCATTAACTTTTCTATTGTCTCTGCTCTTGCATCAGCATGTGCTGAAAAAAAAGATAATAATAATTTTTTATGTATTTCAAAAGAACATACAAATTGAAATAAAAAAGCATACTCACTAAAACATTCAGAAGCTGTAAAATCAATAACTTGAAAACATAATTCTGTAACACTAAGTGAAACAGGTGATAATTGTATTAAATGCGTCAATATTTCTGCAAATTGATACAATGAATTTATTGGTAACAGATTTGAATTAATCCAAGTTGGAAGACTTTTCACTATTTCTAAGCTATACATAATTATAGCAGTAAATTCCTAAAAAAATCAAAATCACATTACTCAACATATTACATATATAAGAAAACTATCTTCAAATTATAATTACTTACCTTTTCATGAACAATACCGTTCTTTATTATTTCTGTGCATAGGTGCAATGCTTCAATTTTTAAATCTGGAGGAGATTTAACAATTATTGTTATAGTCTTATTCAATAGTTTTTCTTGATCCCAAACTAAAACACCAGTCTTCATAATTATCTGTTAATACAAAAGTATCATCATTATTGAAAACAATACTTCTACATTTTATTGGAAAATAAAGTTAAGAAAGCAATACCTTTAATAAAGATGTTTGCACCAAAGGCACATTTGTTAATTTAATCTTTGCAGGAAATGGTGTCAAGTCCAAATTCTGTATAATATCCTTTTCTGTGTGAAACTTTGAGAGTGTCATTTCTTCTGTTTCTGTGCTATTTGTATGAAACTCAAATATCTCTGTAGAAAATATAATGCTTCATAAATTTTGTTATCGATAAAAATTCATGCATGCTATATTCATAATTACTTTTTTACTTCATTTAACTTATTCCTAGTTGCTACTGTAACATACCGTCGAGTATATTTAAGTATTCTGAACTAATGGTCTGAAACATTGTCATGTGATGCGTTGACAATATTCTAAGCATACAAGCTTGCACTTCAATACTATTTGAAAGCACCACATTGCTTGATGGCTTACATACCAAGTAAAACATTGTGCCAAACAACCAGGTTGTGAATGCTAAAAATATAAATAACAGTACATTATAAAACATAGTATTTGCACAATGTAAAATGTAATTGTACTGTACAATTTATTACCTGCATATTGCACAGCCAGTTGTTGTAGAGTTTCATCCGCTGCATTATTACTAAATGGTGGAACCAATACAGTTATTAAGGTGGAGGATCTTTTTAACAGAGACTCCAAAAGGGAACAAAGCATCTGCTCTGTCGCAGGATTTTGCAAGTCCGAAAAAATTGCTATTATTGGATTATTAATATATTTCCAGACTGAGTCTGCCACAGACTCCCTGTGAAAAAAGCAAATGTTGTCAATATATATTTGTGCTGTTGCACATCATTATTTTGTAAAAATTGTAAAGTAATTTCTTCATAAAATAATAAACTTTTTATTGTACAAAAAATTATTTTCTTATTGTTTAGATACTATGTTATTCTTCAATAATTTAATAATTGCATATGCGATTGTCAATATTTTTAATAGAGAGATGTATACGTATATAACTCACGCGCTGTTATCTTGAGGGGTCATCATTGATTCACTATTCACTTCCATTATTGTATATTAAACACTACATTAAACAAAATACTGTACTAATATGTACAGCCAGATACTAAACAGTGCTAAACTGATTCATGGTTAAACATTCCGCCCTTACGCATTTATTTGAAGTATTTGAAGCCGGGATAAAGTCGAGTTTGCATGACACATTGCGGATATATTGCATAATACATTGCAACTGCCTTTCGATTTCGATCTGCAATCAATTTCAGAACGTACTGCAGTGATTACAAAATTGCATTGTGAAGAAAATCGTTCTCGCGTTATTATCTAAAAGAATGTCGCGTGGGAAATATTATCGCGAAAATTTCTCGTAAAGACGTAGAACATTTACGTTAAATATCTCATGAAATTGTGTTGTGATAAATTCTACATCAGTGATTCGCTTTCATATCGTGTAGTTGTTCGAAACTTTCCTCACGTTGTTCCTCGCCGAGATGTATCGAAAGATTAGCAGATACACGGTCATTGCCAGGTATATACATTTTTTATTCTATAATTAACTGCGCTACTTACGGTATTAAATCGTTAATTCGAGCGTATTTCATGTTTATGAGAATATTTCGTATTTTATTTACCATTAATTTTTGCGAAAGATTCTTTCTCACCATTGGACGTTAGAGTCCGACCAATCAGATGAGCTTAAGATCGGTTTGCTTTCTGCCTAAATTTCAATCGCTGACGTGTAATTTGATATACGAGCTTAAGAATGCGCAGACAAAACGAACAGACTCAGCTCCGTTCGCGACGACGTTCAGCGCGCAGGGGTGATCAGCTGTTCTCGTCTAGTCACGACACTTTGTGCGGGCGCGCGTGTAACTGTTCGTGATGTCGTTTTTTCGCGTGGAAATCCGTACACGCGCCGGCACGAACTGCACGATAACGTTGACGTGACGCGCTGTTAAACCCGTTTAATTTTTCAGCCGCCTTCCCGCCAGTGAGCGAATCGTGATTTCTCTCGGAAGCTTTTCGATAATACACCACGTCAGTTTTTCGCAGTGACGACGGTGGTGGTGGTGGTGGTGGTGGTATCGGTGTTGGGTCGAGAATAAGCCGTGTCCCCCGTCCTCGTGTTTAAAAACGACTGTGTGAAAAAAAATCGCTCCTGATGCAGTGGATAATAACGCCGGCGCCGCGTAAAGGAAAAAGATGAGGCCTTGCGTGCTGTGCGTGTACTGGGCGCTGCTCCTAATATCAATAGTGTCCAGGTGAGTGCACATTAATAGATCGAACATATTTAATTTTTGAACAGCAAATCGTGAATTGCAATAGTTTCGCTGGTTGATCGTAGATGGAACGCGAAGACGAATTCTTGCGCAAATTTTCCTTTTGTTTACATGCTACATATCTAGATACAAAATTATAATTATAATTTTTGGCAGTGATTCTGGTTGAATAACTGTAAACATCTCGCAAGCATCCTTCTTCAAATAATTTTGAGTAGCAAGTCATGATTAGTGTGATGGAATGAGACTAATTTAATCGATTGAATTGCTTTATGTAAAGTGTGTCAGAAATTGCATATTTTTGGCATTACTTTGAAATTGAAGTTGAGCTTTATTTATTATTCAATTCTTTACATATTGATATTAAAAGTCGTTGATGAATCTTTGTTAAATTAAAAATCTTTGATGACCTTAAGTTAAATTAGTATTATAACTTAGTTGAAATGAAATTTATTAAGCAAAAGATACTTTATTTCTTTTTACTTATAAAATTTATTAAGATTCTTTAATTTTCATTAATAAACAACTTTGTAATTGGTTTTTTAATTAACTTTTCATTGAACTAGCTAGAAATTATTTTTCATTAACTAGAGTTTAATTACATTGTTTTTATTGTTATACTACTTTTATTATTATTGCAACTAGCAACAGTTATTAAGTAACTGTAATAATATGTAAATTTAATGAAAAAATGATTTAATTTTATGTGATGTAATGCTACTTAACATAACATAACCTCATTTTTTGTTACAGTGGACTGCTATTCCTAATAGTAGCTTTGGAAGGCGCACAAGCCGAAGATCCGTCTTTCTATGAAAAGAATGAGACTTATGGAACTTATAACAACATTACACTCAATTATGACAATTATGAAAGTCTTGAGTCATCCATCATATTGGATGTCGAAACGCAAACTACAGGAACACTCAAGCCTAATCAAAACGATGAGTATCAACAGGTAAGATAATAATACACAATAAAATAAAGAAGATATTTATTTACTACACACATACCCATATTTACACTCAAGACACAGTTATTATATACAACACTGTAACATATATCATATAACATACAATATATCTTACGTATTTTATATTGTATTACAGGAGGACGCTACTACAGTCTCTGCTAGTTTTGAGGTAATCAACGACGATGCACAGGAGAAAAAAGATGTGGATATTTTAGCTCAGAGTCTTACGCAGCAACCTAATCTTTCTCAAGGGTAAGTTAATACACATTGTTATATTACTGAGCTTAGCAGCTTAGTGTTTTCAAGTGATAGATATGTGAAAATATGCACATTAATCTAATGTGCATATAAACTTAATGTTAATTGATTAATATCGTATACAAATAAGATTATTGTTTGTATATCTGAATAATTGGTATTTAATAGTTATTTATGCTACACAGTCATTACATTGCGTAAGCGCAATATTTCTTTTTCAGTTATCTAAAATCTTTGATAGTGGATTGCATTGATTTGATAATATTAAATAAATATAGTATTCAGTATCAATGATACGGTCGAATGTAGTATTAAAGTAATTCTGAAATGATTAAATCTATTTCTATTTTATTCGTTATCGAAACGATGGTGAAACGATCAAGATTATTTTTATCTCGATTGCAAAAGTTCAGGGACAATTAAGATATGTGTATGCATAATATAGCACGAAAAAACCGGCAAGGAGCCAAGCGGAATTTGAAACTGACGCATTTTATATCAAACAGATATATACGTCATAATATTGGAACATATCATTGCAGTTATTTAGCACAATAATTTGGATAAAACCTCCTTTATGGTTATACGATAATATAAATAACGTAATGCAATTTATCGTTGCAAGATTTGGCTAAATATGATTTAATAAAGAACTTATTAATTAATATCAGACTTGCGCAAACTGAATATAAATGAATATCTCGACTTGTTGATGTTTTAATGATGCAATGCATAACGGATTTGCGTCAGAGTAGTAAGAATGTTGCAAAATGGTAATAGTAGATCATCGCGCGGCAATATATAACAGGTTTTTGACCTCTTTTTCTCTTCTCCTTTCCACCTCTCATTCGTATCATGTTTTACAAAGAAGAAGTAACCGTATATATACATTATACATTCTTTTCATCAAAATATGCGTATGTTTGGTTTATTTTTTCGGTTACGGTTTTTTCGATTGTTTTATATTTTCGCTAGGCTCGCTTTTGTAATAACGAGACAATACTGCGTTATGTCGTAATCCGAGCTTCTAAATGTGAAGGCCGCTAGATTATTTTTTGCGCTACTTTGCATTTGTATAGTCAGCGCGATCGGCTTTTCACCGGATCACAATAATAATGTTGTCAGCAAGATAGATTTTTATATGAATCATATTAACAAAATAACAGGGGTTTATTGTTTCATAACAATATTGCATTCGGGCGACAGAACAATATGCTACATATAAATGCGCCGAGATTTTTCTATTATTTAATATTGGGAAAAAAATAAAATAAAGAGAGTTAAAATGTAAAATATAAAATTTAACAAAAATTCAAATAAAATACGCGAAGTAATAAAATTCTCAGAATTTTTTTTATTATACAGACGTGTTTCGTGCAAAGATTGCGCTGCGTATTTTTATTTATTTTTTTTTTTTTTTTTTGATAAAAACATCGTGAAAATATTTTGCATTGGCGTGACTTTGTCATTGTTTTAACGTGTAGAAAAGTAGTTGCAATATTTTGAAATATTTATCATCGTTTCTAGTGAACGAAACGTTCATTTTTCTCTCTTAGTTATCAGTGGCGCCTGTGATGCGAAAGCGTCGTCGCTTGTTGTTTGCACAGTTTGTCCGTTGACAAATTGCTTCACGTCGATTGCGTTACGAGCATTTATATCAAGTAATGTATATCACCTCACCACGGCGTTATTGTCGTACGAATAAGGCACAATTTTTTGCCGCTCACCTCATCACCTTGACCTCGTTTCCGGACACTCGTTGCGTGACAGACAAATTAATTCCACAATTCTACAATTAAAATGAAATAGATAATTAGATAAATGAATCAATTTAGAGAAAATCACGCTAGCGATTTCAGGCATAATGTAGACCGGTCTGTAATCAAAGATCTCTGTACGATTAAATTTAGACGCGAAGTGTGAAGAACCGGTTCGGTATGCAAAGGTCGACGAACGCGATATTGATTCCATCCTCTTAATTTGACATTTACACTCGTTCGAATTTGACATTTCGCCATTTACATCTGTCAACTGTCCCTTTTGTACATACGTGAAAAAACGTTGTCGTGTCTCTCGCATTTCACTTTCAAGAGTTCGAGAATTTCAAAATGTTCAAGGCGCAATTCAGAAGGTTCTCTCAGGAGAATATTATGCGGAAGTTTGTCGAACAATTTAGTTCTTAATACATATTTAAAGCTATATCGAAATAATAATGAAATGGAAATATACGCGTAATTAAATTGTTCTGCGAGACTAGTAAATTTCCATCGTACTTTTCATTATTTAAGAATGCGCACGACCGAAATAATTTAATGTGCTGTATAATTATTGGCGCGATAACTTAACGAATTCAATTATTATTAACTTATGATAACAAATTTAACGTGAGCGTAATATCTTTGAAATAAATAATATAATATAATCCAAATTATATCTGAATAATAAAATATTTCTAAATTACATTAAAAAGAAAAGAAAATTTTTAATTAAAATATTTTTTTCATTTTTTATCTTCATCATAAATTGAATATTTCTCAGAATTCCTAAACTTTGTATCCAATACTGCGTGTTAATTGATGATATTGAATAAGAATAATAAATATAATATAATAAATAATGAACTTATTAATAATATTGCAATATTGAGATATTGAAATATTGAAAAGCTATATTGACGTGTGAGCTAAAACTAATTATGCGGCGAATGAAATGCAAGCCAGGAATGAAAAAAATTGTTGTCAGAGGGAAATGTGTTCCAACCGATTTTCATGTTGCACACGCAGTACTTTTAAGACTCATGTCAATATACATCAATATACATCAGTCTATACGCGCGCGAATGTACATATTAGACTTATGCATTTACGCGTATGTAAATGTAATAATGTCTGCCATGACGGATGTAGGGTTTCATTCGCGACCCAGACGCTAAATCTGTGTTCGCGGATTTTTCACCTAATCATCCCCAAAAGGCTTCACGATTATTTCCGCGTGTGTGCGTGTGTGCGAATACTTGAAGAAAAACGTGAGGCATCACGTTTGCACGTGTCATCTAAGCGTAGACTAAGCTCTTAAGTACGGTAAGCTCGATCGCCTGAGTCATCGTGAGTTTGTGCATCTTAAAGCAGGGGTAAGCAACCTTTTTCAATGGTTGCCAACTGCATTTTTTCGCGACCAAAAGAGAGCAGGTTCTATGGAAAATTGTCGACGTTTATTTAATCGGGTTTTTTTTTTTATTATTTTATATTTATTTACTAGTTGTTAATTACCAGATTATTGAATCAAATTCGATAATTTGTTTGAAGGTTGTATGTTTTAATCTTTGCAATGTTTATTGGCTTGGCAAAAAGAAACGTAACATTCCCGCTACAGTTCTGAAAATCTACACGAAAAGTGATGTGTGTATTTTGTTCGCGATTAAAACGGTATTTTTGCTTTGTGAAATCGATACCAATCGATATTTGATATTATTTTCTCTTGAGCGTTGAATAGATCATATAATTGCATTTATATGGCTATTAAATTACTTCGTATTTCTACGTCAGCATATTTGTCGGTGAAATATTATACTTGGTTGTCGATCAGAGAGAAATATGCGATATATTTTATTACCGTGTAGTAATAAAACATATACGTTTTCTCTGCGGGTGATTACTTCCGGTACGCCAACTCGAAGAATTATATCTAGAAATATGTGACAAGCTTTCCGTCTTCCTTCGACTTCCGTAGAAATTACAGATCGATAAATCACTGCGCTTTCTAACTTCGATCGGCGAACAGTCTTTAGCTCCACATATGGAGTATCGCGAGATTTATTTTCGATCGCGGCACTTGCTTTATCCGGACAGGTGTTCTGACACCTCGATCGTGCATCTTCAAACATTAAATATATCTTGTTAATTGGATATCTTGCGGGGATTATTTTGCTGTGGAATAAAAAAAAAAGAAAATTTCTAACAAGTGTTCCGAGGAGAAAAAAAGCACATTTACGCGTGAACGGTTTATAGGGCGTAAAAAAAAAGTACGTGCAGCACAATCAGTTGCCAATTGTTGGCAATCGTATGGGGAGGGGGGAGGGGGGAGAAGGAGGAGGGGGCTCTCGGAGAAAAAGGGCGGATTAGAAAGGATGAGAAAGCTTCGGAAGGAGGAAAGTCGCGGTTCGAGCGGCGCGACACGAGGGGAAATGCGAAAGAGAGGTGCTGGTGGAAGTAGGCTGCCGGCGGGGCGCGGATCGTAAGGGGGTGACGGTGCGGAAGGGTCGCGCCGCGACGTCGCACGAGGGCGGACGTCAGTCCACGTTCGAGCGGCCGCCGATATGGGTGCCCGGACGGATCGGTCGATCGGGTCCACCCTTCGCGATCTCGCAACAGAATTCGCCGCAGTGTATGACAGACGTGAATTCTAAGCGCGTGTCAAGGTGATCGAAAGAGAGAGAGAGAGAGAGAGAGAGAGAGAGTGAGAGCGAGAGAGAGAGAGAGAGAGAAAGGGAGTTGTGTGCGTGTGTACCGAAGCGACGCAGAGCGCCGGAGAGCGCCGGTCGACATTCCGACAGGATGGTCATTGGTGCAGTGAACGCGGGATGTCGCTAAGGACTCGGATGTATCGCTCGAAAGGCCTTCCCGGCTGATCAATATTTTTTGTCAATTCGAATAGCGACGATCTTCTGAGATACGTGTGTGGGCAAACCGGTACTATTTCTTTTATATGTTTGATTCTGTGCTTGGTTCACGTGTGTCGTTTCAACGATGAGTTCTGAGAGGAGATCGATCGATTAGCAAAATCTACTGCGATAGATCCGGATTTTCTGAAGAGTACTCTCGTTCCTCAAATATTCATTGTTACTTTTCCATTTTCCAGCGACAAATTCCTTCTATTTGACAAATCTCTTTTTCAAATAATACGTTGATATTTTCGGATTCTTCGATTCTTCAACTTTCTCTCGGATATTTGTCAGAAGTAAGTGTATCAATATTGGAGCACCGCTAATAAATATTTATCGTCTGACGGTTTCTTAAGATTAGGATGTATCATCGTAAGAAAGTGTTTAAAAATGCGTAACCTATTGATCGGCGTGGATAAACTATTATCGCAATTAATTCTCTTTGCGAAAGATCAAACTTGTCGAAAATCGTTTTTACTAAACTCCTTCGACATGTTTTCTAGCGATTTTCTTGTAGATCAATTAACCTTGGCGATTTAAATATTTCATGCTTTGAGCATATGCGTGCATTCAGCTAATTTTGTTACACAAAATTATGAAATGCTGCAACCTTCACTTCGTTACTTTTTTTTCTCGCGAGCGCGTTTTATTTATTTTCCAGATTAGTAGAAATATTATGAAAAATGCAGAATAGTCTGTTATTAGGGAAAAATAATGAGCCGAACTGTCAGCCATTTTTTAATTATGATTCAGAATGCGATGAGAAATTAAAGATTTTTCAGCGAATAATATTTGAACGATGTGAGTGAAGAGCAAAATAAAATTCTTTTTGTTTAATTTTAAAACTACTTCAGAAGAATTTTTATTTAGAACAAACTTTGACAAATAATAGCTTTTTGCCAACCCTTTTTTGTAAAAAATTCATCATGGAATTTATTATATAATTATTTCTTTACGGCACATTTAATCAAAAATTGCTGAAATTGTTATCGCTATTTTTAGCATAAGCAAAATTATTTCAATTAAATTAAACTATGTGCAGTTTAGTTATTATATTCTCTTCTTAACAGAGATGGAAAATTAATTTCAACAAAGTTAACTCTAGACCGTATATTTAATGCGCCAAAAGCTGGAAAAAATAACTTATCTGTAACACGCGTTGTTGATGTCGGTTATTTTTTGTCTCGAAGAATTTATGCGATGCAAGGTGCTTCTTCATTTCTAGACACGGTAGTCCCTAGTTTTATGTTGTTCGGAACTGGCTGATATCTTTAACGGAAGCGCGAACTCTCTCATAAATCTTACCGGTGAGTGAGACAACAATGAAAGGAGCGAGCGAGATCGAAAGGATTTCCCTCAAAGAAGCTGACATTAGATAAAACTCAAGCTCGCTCGTCGAGCTCAATATTAAGTCCATATTTCAGATTCTTACACCCTTTCAACGTTTTCGCAATGTCACGCCATTGAATTTCAGATTCTTTCCAATTCATTCAAATGCATTTAATGAATTCTTATTTATTCCGATTTATTTAAATTTATGCGCGTCTGAGGAGGAAAAATTCAGCAGTTTCCGAACGAATAATTGCAATGAAAGTCGGATAAACGTAAGTGGCGAAGCAATAAAATAACAGCAATTATTTGAACAGCTATATCGACGCGGAACACAAACGTGTTTGCATTAAGAGTGCGCCGAGCGTGATTTGTATACAAATACGATCTAACGAAATTATAAATATTTGCGCTTGTAATACAAAACGGCGATAACGAATATTGATATCGCGACGCTTCAACTATTTGCAAGCGAGTCTCTCATGGTAATAGCGCGTAACGTGCTCTCGATTCGCAAAACGCGTTTTCGAAAGCTCTCGCAAAACGTTTTTCAGTAAATCCGATCGTGCATTAATTGCTATTATTTTCGCCCCGAGCGAAAATCTGAATTAATCGTTCCGGTTTTTCTCGCTCTGCTCTGCTGTTTTTGCGACAGCTATTCGCTGCCCTCGGCGAACCGTCACGCTTGTCCCGATATAAAACACTCGTCGTCGGTCCGAAAGCACCGTCGTGTGCCATTTTAATTGCGCTTTAATCGGCGCCGCTGGCCGGGCTCCTCGCGCGTAATTACTGGCGCGAGTTTAACAGCACGAGTGCAGCTAAGGCGCGCGCATAATTACAATGCGTGTGTATATGCGACTCAAAATTATGTGCAATTCCTTTTGAAAGCAGGTGGCGACTGTTTACTTAATCGCGATCTAAATTTCGCATCTGCGCGGATTTTTAACTTGGCATTGATTTACCAAAGCATAAGAATCTCTTGATTTTATCAGAGCTTGGTTTCGAAATCTTCTTATTTCACGTAAAGCGCTATGTTGTGTATTTCATTTTCTTCTTAATTCGGAGAAATTAATGAAAATACGGCTAATTTACATTTCTCCGTCCGACCGTGTTTCGGTTCGTTCTACTGTGAGCTTTCGACAATGAACGACGGGCAGATGCATTCGCGTTTAATCTCAGAAAGCATCACTGCACAAAGTGTATAATGTTTGTTCGATTAAATTTCATTTCAATACTATTGCGAGATATCTGATTCTGTTGTGTTAAAATTTATACGGATTAAATAATCCGTACACGGAAAAAAGATATTCTTATTTTAAAAATATCTTTATTTTTAACATGAAAATCTTGAAATGAGATTATATTGCTTTAAACGAAGAAAACTGGCTTGAATGAAGTCATTTTATATAGTTTAACCAAGAAAAAAATATTCTTATTATTTAAGAATAATTTTCTTGAATGGAAAAGAAAAAATGTTGGATAGAAAATAACATATTTTTCAAATCAAAGATTATAATTTTCTTAGAGTAAAATTAAATATTGTATTCTTCAAGTGATCATTATAAAATGGAAATAAGATTATAGCATTGTTAAAATTTAAGATTATTAAATTCTCATCGGAAGATTATAAATTGTTGCGTATGTACGAAACAATGAACGCGTCAATTTGAGTATATAAGCTTTGATTTGACACTACTTTTTTTTCCGTGTATAAATTTGTCAACGTAAATTGTGATCAAATTAATGCAAGTTCGTATATTGAGTCTTTCTAAAAATGATAAAATTGGACAACTTCTGCAATTTTTATTTTTTGCCATATTTTAATTAATTAGTTTACAATGTAAAATAAATTATTTTGCAGTATTTGTTGTAAAAGAGTCGAGTATTTTACACATTTGCTTTTGTAATTAAAAAAAAAAGATCAATATTAATATATCTATAGCACAACAAATTTTGTGCAAACTGAGCTGGTTTTTCTAAATTTCTATCTGCGAAATTAGCGTCCGCACTGGGAAACGGAGAAATGTGAGATATTTTTTTAAATCTTCCAGCGTTTCCCGCTGGAAAGATGAGACCACGGGGAATTTATCGTGACATCTTTTTAAGACTTCTGGCAGTCAAGAAAATGCTTGGTATATAATTCCTACGCGGAAGAGCAGCGTTCTTGCTACATTTAAATCCTTTTTCTTCTGCGATTTAGAAATATTTTTACCATGATGACATTTCAACATTACATCTTTTGTTGAAAACGTAACGCCGTAAACAAGATGTAGACGTGAAAACGTTTTGACGATGTGTCTTTTACATAAATTTTTATATATATTAATTTTCTTATGAAGAAATACAAAAATATGATAAAATATTTCCAAAGATCTTTTCAAACATAAGGAATGTGGAATAACTAAAATCTAAAAAGAGAGTGTAGTATCGATTTGCGCGTCAAATTATTTAGAATATGAGAATATAGAATATAACGATTCTTACAGTTATATTATTCATTGATCTTGTAATATTTTATTAAAACGAAGAGGTTTCTGCAAGGGCAAAATGTTAAAAAAAAAATTGTTTAGTTTTCGTATACGAATTTAATGAATATTAGAAAAGCTTGTCATATCTTTTTCATTTATCAATTAGATCACATTGTTGATATAAAGTTGAGATAATAAAAAGAAGAAGAGACCGTTGGCGCATTTTGCGTTTTCTAACTTTCCTCTATTCTGCATTATAGAACGGAATTTCTTTCATTGGACTTTTCTCAGCAGAGTAAGTCGGGGAATAAACTTTCGCGTTTTCCTCGCACTTTTGAGAGCACCGGGTGGAATTTGTCGAATTTGCTGTATGCCCTTTGCGCGCGCGGAGGGAAAATACGAGAAAGCCACGACTCTCGGGAGAAACTGCATTCTTCTCGGAATCGTTTTTCGGGTTTCGACGAATAGACAAGAACCGCCGAATCATGACTTTCTTATGGAAATGAGGGGAGTAAAACTTTTTACGACGACTTGCTGTCAGACGTAGAAAAAAAGGACGATTGTAGATTTAGCCTGAAGATTTAGCTTTATGCGCAGGGAAAGTAGTTTCATCTCCGAAAAAGCTCTTTGGAAACTTCGTTGATGTTGTTTCACCTCTCACTTTTTTAAATTGTTTCGCGAAAGGACGTTTTCGATTAGCTTTGTAGGAGAATAAATTGAAAAATACGCATGCGCACGTGTAAATCTAATTTACTTGATTACAAATATTCTCTTATCGGAATAAATCGTGTATTTATCTTAAAACGATTATTGCTATCTAAACATTTATATTTTGTCGACATTTATATTCGGCATTTTTTATTTCGGTTTGCGCGATACATTGATGCGATATGATACGGTAACAAAGATTACACGGCGAAGATTGTATACAAGAAGCGAAGAAACTTTTGTATAAGATCTGATGTGGTAGAACATTTTGGAACACTCGATCAAATATCTTCTTACTAAAACGAAGCAGTCGATTCCGCGATTGTCTGTGATAACTCGCGGACGATCAGTCGTACTTGTTGGTGAAGTACGCGTCTATGGCGAATACCAGGGCTGCTATGACCGCGAAAGAACCGGCCGCCACCATCTGATCGTTGTAGTCCTTTAGATACGTGTTAATCAGATTAGTGGAGGAATTGTCCCAGTCGCGAATTAGGACGAGGCCGGCGGTGCAGCACAGAATCGCCCCCAGTGTCGTGAAAATGAGAGCCTGAAAAAGACGAACGGTAGATTGCATTCTCCGCTTAGATTTGATACGCATTGCTCATTTTTGCGACAAATAATAGCGATTATTTTGCATCCTCTTACCGTTTTCTTTGGCAACTGCTCGCCCAGAAAGTGACTCATGATAAGAATGCCATTTATAAGAATATAACCGCCCACTGCAATGTGGAATACCGCTACATGATGCATATCAATCGGCCGTATCTGATCCTGTTGAAACGGCCCTGCCGCTAATCCCGTCGCGATCACGCAGAAAACCTGTAATTAAATTTTTCGAATAGTGATGACACAAACGCTTGATTGTATATTTTGAAGTACACCGAGAAAATTTTATATCAAAAATTATTTAGTGCTATAGTAGCCGCGGACCATGAAAAAATTATACAAATTTTTACGTTTTTCGCATAATGCTGCCGTATCGTAGTAATTTTTTATATAAAATTTTTTCTCTGTAAAAAAATGCTCGCATTTATTTATTATATTATATCAATTTTTTAAATTTATTATTAAATCAAATATATTATTACTATTTAAATGGAATATTAATTAATTGTTATTTTTGTTGCGAAGAAAGGTTTTGTTCCAAAACAGTGCACATATATATATATATATTTTTTTTTGCTTGTTAAATGTCACTGTATTCGTGCTGTAACGTGAAAAAGATCGGTCACTTTATTAACTTCTCGATCACGCAGAGTATCATTAAGAAATGTGACATTATTTTTAGTGATGATACAAACGCTGTTGATTGTGGAAAGTATTTCAAAATATGAGGATGTTTATATTTATTAAATTAATCACGTTTATTTATTTATTATACATTTGTTGTACGTTATTTATTATTGTATCATGGATAATCATTGCGCCTGCCGGAGACATATCAATAATCATTGAGATAATAATTGGGATCGCAAGAACACTGTAAAAAAATTGTAACAATCGTGTAAATTTACACAACCAAGGTGTAAAATTTATGAAATTATGTAAATTTACATGATATATTTAGTGAATTTCTGTTATCTATCGTGTAATTTTTACATCTCAGTTGTGTAAATTTACACGATCATTACAATTTTTTTTTACAGTGAGTCTTACCAGTTCGATAATTTTGCAAAAGAACGGCACTTCTTTGAGATGCTTCTTTAATCTCGTGGCGAGGCTAGATGCAGTAGTAGTCGTTTCCTCAGGCATTTTTGAATCACGATTTTTCGCTCACTTTCTTAATTTGAAACACGCGCGCACTTTGTAATCAAGTTGAAAAAAAAATCTGTCGGCACATTCGCGGCTGAAAAACGTCTGTTTCCAACTACGCTGAGAAACGCTCCACCCAACTATTGACTTGTCAGTGGCCAGTATGATACTAACATCAAACCGACCAAGTCCCCACTTGTTCGCTACCTAAGCGCATTTAATGCCGTCATTGCAATAATTCCTGGTACTCAACCTTCGCGGAGGGTTCGAGAGATCTCTGCTCCGCATCTCTCCTTCTGAAGATGAAGCTCGCCATTGTAAATACGAGCAGGAGTGCGCTAAGAACCGTCTCTTGACGCTTAAATTGATTTCGCTTAATAATGATTTTAAATAACGTTCAGTTCGATGAAGCAAGCTGCGATGAGCAAGTGGCTCATTAATTTAATGAAAGCACCTGCTTTTAACAAACTTTTGTCGCTAAAATTATTAAAATTGATCTACCAACGAGTTTAGCACAAAAAACATGCATTTTCGCGAGATTTCGCGGCATTAACGGCTTTAATGCGATGTAAAGGAGGAAGAGATAAAGCCGAAGATAGAGCCTAATTTGACTGAGAATTATAATCTTCATAGAAGTGTGTAACTGCTGGAAACTCGGTGGGCAAGCAAACTTTGTTGGCAATCTAGCGAGTTTCATGGTGCAAAGGATAAAGAATAGCTATCCAAAGTGGCGAATGGAGGAATGCAGCGAATAATTTTGCATCTCATTGCATCCCGCTCAGACTGTTGCAGGTGACTTCTCGTTAGTTCGAGTTCCCCGCCGCAAATATTAAATCATTTCTCACGATCGTTTAATTCGATAAAATATCGGGGAAGAGAAGATTTATTTATTATTGGCTTCAAATTCCGTATTAAACAATTCATTCAATGTATCATCAGTTTTCCTGAAATTTAAAAGTTTAATTTGTTAGCCACGCTATGTATATCGTTAATTGTGGATTACTTTTATTATTTTCAGTCATATTTATACGCACAAATCTCGTTATTATTTTACGCTTACTCGTTTCGTAAATGATATTGGAATTTTGCCTTATTCGAAAATAATAGGATTTTTTTTTATTATTAACAAAAGAAATGTTAAATTAGCTTTTTGCAACTCACTTTAATAGCATTGCCGTGTAATATAATTGAAAATGTATTCGCCGGGTTTGTATTTAATTTTGGATAGTCGCATTTGGGATGGGAACCACGCAAGAAAACAGAGGCGTACTTATATCATCCACCTACGTTCATCTCATTGCCACACTTGACTGCTCGTTTAATTTATCACAGCTTCCAAGTTCTCTTCTGCCGCCCCGCCTTTCTCGTTTTCTCCTTGTCGTACAAAAACTTATGGAATCTTTCCCGTTTTTCAAAATACTTTGACTACAATTGCTTTCATGAGCGTCATAAAATTTTAATTCGAAATATCTGAATCGTTTATTTTTATCTTTATTTTTTTTCTGTCGCGTTAATTTTCGCTTCTTTCGATAAGTCTGACGCTATGCGCCACGCATTCCGCAAGATTGAACGTGGGTTCACATTCTACCATTCGAAGGAATCTAACAACTGTCGTATTGTGTGCACTCGTCCACTTAAACTTTTCTTTACAGATCTAGATATTTATAATCTAGACGGTAAACATTTTGCTCCTGTTATTGCGACGCGTCATATTTACTTCGCAAATTGCTCCAGCATTGAGCTTTATTATTGCGCTCGAAAGGGCGCGATCGGCGTAGCCGCGCGTTCCACGTTCAACAACATCAATCTAAGCGTCTGCGATTTGACACCCTTCGATCGTTCAGCGCTCGTTAAACGAGCGGATCGTGTTGCCGGGCGACTGCACGGCAAAACCGATCTCTGAAAAGCGGGTGAAAGCTCTCTCCGCCCGCTAATTAGAGCTTTCACTCCGTTTACGGCCGGCCAACCTATATATTTCCGCGACACAATCAACGATCAGCGTCCGCGATTTTCTCTGTCGAATCTTGTTCTACGACTAGATCGGCAAGTCACACATGTTACTCGGAACTTTACGAGCGGCTTCCAACGCTCGCGATAAGAATCGCTCTATGCCGCAGCTCGGTCGGCGAAAATAAAATTCTCGCGGGACCGCATCGCGCCCACAATGTGCTATTGCTTGCATATTTATCCGCGAGATAACGCGAGATCTTGCGCGCAACATATTTCAAAGAAATTCCGTGCTGTCAAGCGTTTCAAGATGCCAGTTCCATTCATGTGAAAAGCACTTGTGCTGAAAAAGCTTACGCGTTTTATTATGTATTTTCAGTAAGAGAAACGGAAAGAGAGGCGGATACATTCATACATTCATTGTTGGTTTTAATCCGCATTGCGCTCAAAGAGATAAAGGATTTTTGCTGAATAAAAAAACATGTAATTTTAACTTCAGCTTTTCACGGATGCACAATAAATATAACTGAGAACTCTGAATCAACTTTGTCCAAAATAAAACTTATCAAAATTTTGTTAATTTAATTCGAGTATTTCAGAAATTTACCATTGAATACAATTTTTTTATACATTTATCACAATACAGAAGTAAGGCAACAAACACAGTTTATGTTCTACACGATAAGAAAGCGGTGCTTTAGCTAATTCAATATAATTAAATACTTCACTGCCACGTTGACGAAAATAAGTAAAATACGAAATAAGAAGTGAGAAAAGTCCGCGGCAAAAAACTCGTTCGACATCTTAAAGATGAATATCATTCTTGTCATGCGGCTAATTATAATTATGTCGATTGTGATTTCTATGGAGAGCCGGTTCTGCTGAATGACTGTCCACTTTTCTTGACCTTGTTCATTTCTCGTCTTTGTGTGTATAGACAGCCTGTTTAATATCAGGCACGTGTACGCGCTGATACCTTATCGGCCGTGTGATCTTCGCTTTCATCCATTCGAGCGTATCTATCTCGCTTCGGACGGCAGCCTACATTTTTGTCATCGCAGTCTCCTGTTAACACAATGTGCAATTATGTGTATCGTGGCGTGTGTGGTTTCTAGAGTGACGACTAGCAATCACCCATGATATTTACTTATCGTTCACACACGCCGACCGGCGGCCTTATTTCGCGTCGGAATTGACAATTTGCACTTTCGCGTTCGCGCCGTCTCGCCGTACGCAAATTACTCTTCATCTCCAGTAAGAATCGGCATTTATATTTTTCTTCTCGCACGCGCAGCGCCGTTCCGACGAGAAGAAATGGGCGTGCTAACCCGTATTTCTCCGTTCGACGCGATGTATAATTTTCTCGCAGGTAATTATCATTCTAAAAGTTTATAATAATTTATTGTTATCCGTTTAACATCGACGGCTCATTAAAGCCCCATCATGTTAACCTACATTAGAATGATTAATGGCTTTTCGCTCGAAAAAGCAAGCGAGCTTTAATAACGATATTTTGTATATTTTATCAATTTTCTCTCAATTTTTTTACTCAAATCGCGGAATAATGCTATTTCGTAATTCAGACTGGCATCCAGCATTCAGCACAGATTTCATTATGGAATATACAATTGAGAATTTTTCGATATTTCATCTTATGCCACTCATTCAATGATAAAATTAATTAACAAAATTGAAATTCTTCTTGTTAAATTTGAGAGAAAGAAGAGATGCGGAATCGTAAATTTGCAAAAAGGTTACGTTCCGGCGTAAAACAATTGCAAATGCTGTTTAAATAATTATTACAATTATCCTAAACGTAATCTTCTATTCCGCTGCATTCTTTTTTCCATTATGCAGTGGCGTGGAGAGAATTTATATTCTTACATTCTTCTCTGCATCTCCCGCTACCCGACTACATATCCATTATCGATCGATCGGCGAACTGCAGATGTAGCATGCGTAGTAAATGCAGGTGCAGCTGCAAATTCCCTCTCGACAAAGCAACGACTTAACGCTAGAAAGACCGAGCTTTATATGTCTCCTTAGAGAACGGAGGAATCTGAATTGATTCTTAAGCAGTTTTGCCTTTCCTCTGCAATATTAATAGAATCAAAATTGCAGTTGTTATTATCTGCGAAACAAAAACTCATAAAAACAAAAACTAGCTACGATATTAATTCGTCTCGAAGTTGGATAATAGGATAAAAAAATGATTCCTGTAACTTTCTAGGGTTAAATCTTAATTGCCGTTTCTTTCTTCTCGCTCACGCTTCCTCGAAAAGCGCTTTCAATGGGCACATTTACTGCGATGTCCACGTAACCCGGCGACTTCATCAACTCGCTCTAATTTACTGGATCTCGTGGTGTGCGGGTTCCCTCATTTCATTATCCATGTCGACACAAGTTTTCACTCTATCGGCCACGCCGACCTCGGCACTTCTCCGCGACAATGTAATGGGCCGACATTTACGCACGTTAAATCATCACTCGTATTGTGAACCGGAGATTGTCTAATAAAATAGCGATGCGATATATTAATATTCTCGACAACTGAAATAAGTATGCGATTTAATATGTTATTGCCAATATCAATGTGTTATCGGCGATAAGTTATTATACAATAAATAATATTAATAAGTAATATTAATATGTTACTAATTGCATAATTTATTGCACAATAAACGCAGCGCGCACCGCGAGCGAAAATCCAATTAAATTCCTCTCTCTCGTTGCAAAGCCGCAAAATTGTTTTATGTGAAGGAAATTAGCGCGATAATCCAAATTTTCCGTTACAAATAAATTCCTTTTCGGTGCGATCCAATTAATATCCGTATTCTTGGCATTGTCTCGCCACGTGTTCTCGCGTCAAATTACGTCTCTCTTGCGCAATAAGTCATCGTGTCGAAATCTTCAAACGATAGCTCGTCGAAACACTTGTTTCCGTACGATTGTCACGTTGAACGCTCATACGAGCGACTTGAGAATTGTTTTCGTAATACGCGACGTTTTCGACGGGTCGTCGCGAAATTCCGGCTGTCACGTGGCAAATTCTTGGTCGCGCGACACACGCGCCTTCGGCGCCGGGAATGACCCACGGCGAAACCGCATCTGCCACGCGAAGCACATCCAATTTCTGGGGTGCACGCGGACGAAGTTACCGCATCGGAAACTTGCCGGAGAACTTTCCGACCCAGTTTAACGCGCGTACATTTGTCGTTGCATTCGCGATTCGGCGCGACCGAAGGAACAAATCGCGAGCGAAATTTGTAACCGTGGAAAGTAACGTGTTGACGATCACGTGCTGCTTATTGAAGTCGTTAGTCATCCTCGCGTTACCTTGAGTTTTTTTTTAATACCTCAACCGTGATCGTTGCATTCTTCATCTCGCATATTTCAATGCATACATTCTCGTCAATGTAACAAGCACAGCAATCCAGCAGCAGTACAAAAATATGTGTTTTTTTATTATCAATATTAAATTTCTGTATTATTAAATGTTTTATTACTAGAAATTATTATTCAAATTTCAATAACAGAGAGCGAGAAGAATTTTGTGAAAAGAAATATAAATGTAATGAGTTTTTATTTTAATTGTTTTATTTATGTAAGGATTTCTAGCGACGCGCAGTACGAATTTTCACCGTGCAATCACGGGCTATTGAGTGTCGAGCGAGTGTCGGTTGATCAATTAGGTCTACTCGACAAACGCTCATATTTATTTTCCGTTGCGGCATGACGTGATCAGCCATGTTTGCATCCAACTGCAATCGTTGGTGTCCTTCCATTCGCGAATTCCAATTCAAGTGGGTCATCGTGCAAACGAGAACGGTTTGCATAATAATAGAGCTGATTAGTCTGACAACGAACGTTAAGATTTCATTGTCATGAGATATCGTTCGTCCGGCATGAATTAATCATTAACACTAAAGTTGTATAGCGCGAATTAGATAACTCCTGATTAAACGATTTGAATATTAGACGGGAATGTAATAATGGTTGACGGTTTATCCGGATTCCCCAATTTCCCATCGCATGGCATGTTGTATTAGTCAGATCAATGTAACAGTGATTATTTAGCGTGCAGCTGCATCACGAAAGTGCACACGAAATGTATCGGAATGTGCAATCAATTCCACTTGATTATTAAATTATTTTTAAACTGTCATTGAAATGAAAAAGTGTCAAATAAATAGCCCGGTTCAATAGCGATAATGGTCAGTTTTGTTAATAAAATTCAATAGGTAAATAATTTTATTTTCCGTAAATGCAGAAATAGTCGTATTTTACCAGAAAATCATGATTTACTTTATTTACAGAAATATATACCGTAAAATAATTAATAGAGGAAATTCTCTTTTGGCTTAAACTTTTCAAATTTGTAAATAAAATTGCAAAAATAAAAAGATGGCAAATTACTGCTTGGATATAAGATAAATACATATATCCACTTGTACAGAAATGCATCTGTCAAGAGTTTGTTATCTTCAGCTCCTTGTCGATATCGAGTTTCTCATCAAATTTCTGTTACTCGCGATTCGTCGCAAACGTATTGTAGTATTATTTAGTACACGGCCGGAAATAACGATCCGCGGAATGTGCAATAACGCCACCGGGATTGGTAGCATCTCGCGATGTGCCGTGGCCCAATTTTCGCTGCGAGGTCGTGTGTCTCGCTAGGAAGAATTTCTGCGAGCGCTTAAAGAATGCAGACGGTCGATTAATGTCGGGGCAGAAATAATCTTACTTTTCCCGCAGATCAATTTAGAAACGGCTGGCGAGTAAAATTAATCGAAAACATATTTGAAAACGCGGTTATCGACATTCCGAGACAAATATTGAAAGAATTCCACCGAGAGAACTTGATAGATTCGCGAAGTAACAAACTTGGAAATTTCCAAAGTTGGCATGATCGTGTCGTGCGAATTTCCGGAGGAATTCTTTACAATGCACTACACATGCACGTCTATTTATATATTATAGATTTTCTTAATACCGCCTACTATTTGTGTCGCATTTAATAAAGCCTTAAATTGTACTAATTTTATTGAGGCTCGAATGAAGCCATTCACGTCGCCCAAGATGAAAGTATTGAGGTGTGTCGATTGACACAGTATCAACGTCTAGCCATATATGTGTGGTAGCGTGGAAGCTCGTAATCCACCACGCCTACCGTGGGAAGGAAAACCGCTTATCTGTGTCGGACTGTCACGATACGTTCTTATATACGTTATATTACGCACGACAGGTGCATCTTCACTTTGCATAACGTATTCTATTATAATCGGTTCTTATTGTGTCATAATTATTGTCGAGCATATTGAAATATCATGTGCGTTTTATTGTAATTAGTTCTTATTATGATAAAATTATTCTTATTTTATCTGTCATTTTTGCGACAAAAATGTATATTCACGTTTGTTTAATAAATTTTCGTATATATACATTTTAATATGTTTATTGCATTTTCCGCAGAAAGTGCTCTCTAGAGTTTGCAATTAATCTATGTGCGTGTACATCCGCACAGTTTGTACCTGAAAGTTCATCTTAATAACGCACTGTGGCGTGCGATAGTGAGTAGACGCAGACATGTCGGTTTCGCGACGAGTTACATTTCCATCCTAAGCGTCTGTCGCGCGTTACACATGTATTTTGGCGACTAACCGTCGCCGCATAATCGCGCGAGACGGATCGATGGACTTTATAAAGGTGACAAAGGCACGTGCAAGTCGATATTCTACATAACTCGGCCGGACACGCCTTGGAACGTGCCTAACCATAAGGAATTTCATTTTTTGTGCGACGACAATTGTCGAGTTACGCGTGGGTTGCGCGTCTCACCGCGCCCAAACAAGAAAACAGGAAGAAAGCCCGATTCGCACGCGCGCGCGCGCGGCTAAGCAGCCGTGTTTTTCTCCTCTACAACAAGATTTAGTACTAATCAAGATACATTTACAACGGCCACGTGCGTGATCCATAAATCCAGTCTACATAAAAATTATCGCGTTTGAACCACGCGTGGACAGTAAATATTATAGCCGCGCGTTTATTTTTTTCCGCTCTAGCTCACGCGAGTAACGATAAATGTGGTTGTGCTTAGGGCGCAGTTGCGAGCGTGTAACAAAACGTTGCAACAAAGTTTTTAATGAATTTTTCATGTTGACAGAAATCGCAGTTTTTTATTGGATAAAAAATCCAATTACAATTATTGTTTTTATTGATTTAATTTTTGTAAATAATTGTCACAAACGACTATTGGCATTTTTAGCTAAAATCCCATTTTTGACGTAATAGTGAAACTATATATTTCTTGCTTGAGAAAAAATAGTGTCAATTTAATCATTAAAATTCATGAATACAGTAGATGATAAAATAGTTATCACGCAACAATCAATATTGTATCAGTTGCAAAAGCTTAACGATTTCTTCGAAGATTTGATGAATCAAATTTAGTTTTAAACCACAAAAGTTTAATTAACTTTAATTTATTTTGCTCATAAAATTCAAGGATAAAATTGGATTGGATTTGAGATGATTCGAGATGAGCTTTCAAACAATTTTAAACAGAAGTTTTGACTAACATCGCTGAATGTTCTTTACACGTCTGTCACGCGTGTAAACATTGATTTTCGAACGAAGAAAGTATTCATACTCGCTTAATACTTGTCGAGAAAGAGATACAATCAATTTTAATCTTGCCTTGTCCGCCTTTTCCATTACAATCATCGATCATACTTTCATTAATGAATAATAGCTGTAAATAGCAAATTCTCCCGTTGTGTCAACATATAATGTAACTCCTATGATCACTCTTGACCAGACAAGTTTCGCTGTTTGACGAATTATTGTAGGCGAGTGTGCTTTCTCGATGCTCGCGATAATTATACGAGTATTATATTTTCGCAGCGCGAGTGTGCCATCGACATGATTACAGTTTCTAAACGCCTCGAGATTCAATCGGGCATGCATTTATCCGCTATTAAGTTTTGAAAAATTATTTCGCGTCTCCGCGCCAAGGATTGGCGCTCTTAGTCGATAATATTCTTGTACAAATAAGAGGTAGTAAGTGAAATGTTTTGTCAGAATGACGGATGGAGAGTCGGAAATTATTTTTCCCTCGGCTAAGCGCTCCTTATCGAGACGGTTAAACGAGGGATGTAATGTTAGAAAGGATCTGTACGTCCGAGAGCACTCCTGCGCATTTTTACGCGTCTTACGAGAAAAGGCTACTTAGAAAGCCGCTAAGTCGATAGAATTTCCAAGCTACTTTCGTGTATAGTCACTTGATGATTTCGCTGTCACTCGAGATTTATCGATCGCCCAAGTACACGCAATGGAGAACGTGCGCACTAATATGTGAACAGGGACATTATTTAGTGCCCTCACAAAGAGCCATCGATATCCGATTGAGAAAGCGGGGCTCCTCGACAGATCCCCGCATTCAATTACGTATGTACAGTCCAATTGTCCGATTATATATGTCGATATTTAAATTTTGTTAACGTCGCGGTTTCCATCGCGACGCGCCGGGAAGAGAAAATCTCTTTGGAGAATTTTTGGAATCGCTGAAATATCTATTCGGCGATATCCAGCTTTTGCAATCTCATTTATATTTATCGTGTAATATATCTTTCGAATTGTTTCGCCACGCAAAAAGTTACACGCGAGATTTATTCTAAACTGAATGATTGATAACGATATCGAAATGTTAAATTTGTCTTAACTTTGCATATTCGACTGGCTTTTACGACAAAACGCGAATCGAATTAATGACTTTTCGATTGAACCTGTATCGCTTATTTAATGTGTCGATATTAAACTGCGTTGCAGCGATTGCGTTTATGTCATGTGAAGCAATATTTGCTAAAATTTTGATGATTAATATGCAATTCGCGTCACTTCTGTTTAACGGTTTATTTGCAACGTAATCGTCACAAATAATCTCCTTCCCTTTAATTAGTTCCAGTTTAAACTCTGAAAACATTAAATTGTCATATTCAATAATTTGATAGAAATTGACGTAATTAAAATTATATAAAGTTTCACCGGTGAATTCGTAATTCAACAACCGAATTTTTAATTTCTTTTATTTCGCTCTTCAAGTTTTTGATCTTTGAATTAACGCCACGTTAGTCTCGTGTGCTCGCGTTTATTTTTAGTTCTTGACTTAATTTTTCCATGCTAATATCCGGCAATTATGACTCATGTTAATTACATTAGTTAAGCAATTGAAGCTTTTAATGCATAAACTCGGTGTAATTAACTGTCTTACTTGCGCGTTTTTTTTTTTTGCATTATACATTGAAGATTATAATTTTGAAGTTAACAAGAGTGTTCACGCACAACAATGGCGCTTCACTGCAACTTGTTTATTACGAGCAAAACGTCTGGACGAGAAAAAGTGGTCCGGATTGCTCCAAGGAACGTTCCAGTTACGACTGACAGGTTTACAAGTCCGATACATATGATTCATTTTCCGAGGAATGAATTTCTCTAGTTAGCAATTGTGTGTTTTCACCATTGATTGCTATTTATCGGATCACATTTTCTACCTTTTTAACGCGCGAATTTGTGTTACATAAAACAACACAACCTTGCTTTTCTTGCCGCTCTGCGGCATCTAATTGCTTTCCTTGACGTGCTTATGTCCTTTTTATGCAAGAGATCGAAACTCTTTATAATTATGAGAATAATAGCAGTACACATTATCATTTATTCAACCGTTATTTTCTGCTTTGATTGTTTCTCAGAAATAGTTGGAATTTTACGTTTGTATTAATTTTTGCACTTTTATATGATAGAAACCGATAACAATCGATATAATATATTTCTTTTATGTGATTAAAAAAAAATAGCATTATTGCACATTTGAAAGTCGATGCAGAATATGATTGACGCAAAAATCCATGCGCGTTATTATGGTAATTTTTGAAAGTTATTGATTAATATTGAATTATTATTGGACCTTAATTGCCTGCTGAAAGGATAATTATTTTGTACGAATTAATGATGAATTGAGTCTGTATTGTACAACAATATTATAATTATCAATAAATGAAATGGTTTGCGCGAGATAAAATTTTCAACAGCGTATTGAACATTTTTAATCCATTTTTTAGTACAATTTTAAATGCGCAGGTAATAAAATTTTTTATAATTTTAACGTTTTCTCTAAAAAAGATTTTAATTTGTGATACAATTTTTACATTACGAATAAATCAATTTTATTAAAACGAATTTTATTACAGTCAGACAAGAGATGGACAGTTTTTACGCGACCGCTCGGGGCGTTTTGCTGTACAGTTTGCATTATGATAATGCTGTAACACGTACGCGCATAACTGAGTTACGTAACAATGAACATGGTGAATGACTTCTAAATCGTTTCGTGTTATTAATAGCCCATTGAAGAAACGGGAAATGCGTTGTTGACCATTTTGCCTGCCTACGTAAAATGATTGTCATTTATGAATGAAACCTCGCTCGCAGCTGCGTGCGCGCCGATACGAAAAATACTAGGTAGGCGTTGATAATAATGTGTCGTTTGTTGCTAGGTTGCTTGATAATTGCCTGTTCTAATAATGGCCGAGGGACCCATTATTTTTACGACTGAACTAAATACACTCGGTACATTAAATGATTGCTTTATCGGCGACGTGAGTTTGACGGATAATCGATAACTACGTTGTTATTTCTTTATGAATGCGTAATTATTTTAGTTTTCTCGATGTGAAATATGACTGTGAGTTAATATATCGAACTTGTCAGCGGCAGAAAATAATGTATTATAGGATGTCTGCAACCTGGAAAAACCTGGAAAATTCATAATTTTCAGAGGGAATCTATTTCCGTTTGAAAAATTCTCAAGCAATTCTCGGGGAATTTTGTTTGAAAATACTTTTTCAAAGATTTATTTCGCGATCGATTTATCCTTGAATTCTTTCCTTTTTCAAATTTAATATTTGAAACCAATAATTTTCTCACTAATAAGCATTAGTAGTAAACCTTAAGAAGCTCATACAAATTTATTTTAAATTTGCGCATGAGAAATGCTTTGTTTCCGCTTAGAAAATGACTGGAAAATCATGAAATTCTCAGAAAATATTTTTTTGAACATTTTAATTAGGTATTTTTTTTTTTTTTATTTTTCTTATACTTTTTTTCATCGCCGGTGAGCTATCCTTCTTCGTTAACGAAAGTCTGCGTTTACTTTGCGTCTTAATGACTGACGCTGGATCGATTGCCATCGCATTAGTTTAACTAGATTCTCGATTGCAGTCGAGATCAATGTTTGTAGCTAGTTGCAGCCCGAACAGACAGTAGAGACAGCATTGCGGTTTCTCAGCGGCGGTCGTTCTCGCAAACCGGCTCGCTCTCCCATTGATCGATATTCGCCAGACCGTGAAACGATCTCGACGAGGCTTTTACCATTGGCGGTGACATCGCCTCCGTCCGATGATTTGTCCACAATGCGCCATTCGTTCCGATTAAATGCACACGCGATAAGTCGGATCGTTCGAGAGGAGCCATTGTCGTAATAGAGATATAATCATCTTTTTTAACGGAAGCGCAGCGCGCGGAAGTCAATCTTCCCGTACGCAAGCATAATGCATCCCGCAAGTGACAATGTTCTGGCTTTGGAATGCTAACCAGCCGGCTTTTCATTCGATTTACGGAGAATGAAACGAATGAGGCTTCTCAAATGGCACGATTAAACACGCGAGTACTTTCTAATTATGTGGTTGTACAGAGATCATTAGCGAAACTGGTAATCTAGCTTGTTGCCGGCGTGCTCCTCGCACGCTGTTTTTCACATCAAGCTCGACCTTCGGTATGACATCGGCGATATATCGCCGATCGGAGCCGCGGACCATCAAATCAATATTTCACAGGGAGATTTATGTTGCCGCGATACGAAAAAAAAATTTGCAAACATCATTTCATGAGCGGTAAATCCTTCGACATCGAATATAAATGAACTCTTCGCTCACGGTTGGCCTTATCCGGCGTATGCGAAACTTCCGCAGATTGAATTAGCGAATCGGAAGCATGGAAGGGCTTGCACGGGACCGCTGTATCACATTGAAAGTATATCGATGTGATATGAAAGAGGGACGTACGCGGTCCGCTGTGTTTTCGAGTCAATTTCCAATATTGGATATCGCGACAAGTGGAGTGTCCGTGAAAGAATGTCCGCCTGTCGATGATTCTCAACGATAGGAGCGTGCGATCCTAAAGCTCTCCGTCTTTTTGCCAAAGCAGGACAGCAACTCTAGCGCGGTCCACTTCCGACGCCTCGATCGCAGCTTGAACGGCGAGGAACGACGCGGTGGCGCGTAATGGGAAGTATGTGTGACATCTCTATCGCGAAAGCATCGTAAAAGTGATCGCGCGAAACGCTCGTTTGCATACACGCGGCGGTGCGCAAATGTGATGAACAAGTCGGAGAGAGGGTTCGCGACGACGAGACGTGGTAAGGCAACGGTGAAGTCGTGACCCGTGAGGTGTGCGCCGAAGGTCATGGCCAAGAGTGTCATCAAAAACGGGAACGGTGGATGTCCTCTGCACTGGGTCGACAATTCCGCCGGACAACGTAGACACCTTTTTCAAGCGGCCGCCTTTTACTTGATTGTGCTGGCGGTCTTGTGGTGCATGTTTTCCACATGTTTCCATCACCGGTAAGAAAGCGACGTGACCTTGTAACATATCTCGAGATGGGGAGTCTTTAGAATATTGGCGGTTTCCTAATATATTTCTATTAAAGGATATTTTCTTACATTTATAAATATAGAAGAGGTTTATGTTTTAGAAAACTGCCGAGATTTAGACATATCGTTTTGCGAAGGATAATCTATTTTATATTATATCTAGAATTAAGATAAATCTTTTTAAAAAAAATAATTGCACGATTTTTGTATTCACGAGTAATGTCAATATGTGCGTGTGTTTCTCAAGCATATCTTTTTTCCATGTTAATTTAATTTCTCGTCATCAGCTCGTATTTTCACGTATATGATTGCAGTGCTCAAAAATTCTATGCATCTGAAAGTAACTATGTTTTATCCCGATTTGTCATATCTGTTACTCTCCATGCATACTACAAACGCAATATATCATCCGATTTTCATCGACGGTGACACTGCAGTATTTATCATAATTGCGGCGCACATATATAATTTTCTTCTTTAGGAAGAGTAACAAGATTTGCAAAATACTTGTTAATAAAGTACACTGCGTTCCACGAACTTTTGTAATTAACGAAACAAGTCGAGATATCTAGCTGCGAATTGTTAATTAGTAGTTGTATTACGTCGACTATCGAAATAATTACTCCCATTATCGATCGTTATATAGCAGTGTCATGTTATTTGCAATGGAGTTGGATTTGCACGGTAAACCGTCAACGCAAGACGATTGTTTGCTCGCAGGATTTCCGAGACCGGCCAGGCAGTGGTGTTGACACTAGTGGACAATGCAGCGGCGAAACTGCAGAATCTGGCGGAGACGAAGATCGATAGCGAGTTTTCGTCGAGGTCGTCCGTCAAGAATTCCTCTTTACTGAGCGGGAATCAAGTCAGACAATCCGAGGAGCTAACGGCGGCGAGGGCCGCCGCGCCGTCGACGCAGATCCCGTCGCCACCGATCGCGGACGAGACGACAGTGGCGCCGAACGACACGGACGTCCTCGACGACGGGGAGGATGTGCTTCTACCGAAGAACATCTCCGCCGAGGAGACACCGGAGGTCGTGGTGATCGTCAGGGCGGAGCAGAAGGACGGAGAGTCGCAGCTGAAAGTCGAGGAGGAGGTCGACCAGGTTCAGGTGTCTTCCGAGGAGCTGCCGCCGAAGACGGACGGCGCGTTCACCACGGCGCCGGAATTGAACGACACGGCGGCTCGAGAGCAATTGGTCGGCGGCAACAGGGACGAGAGTGCGGCGGTGATTCTAGACGGGCTCGTCGCTTCGGGACCCACCGATCCGCACGAGGACATCCCGTCCTTCAGCGAATGGGCGCAAAAGCGTTTGGAGGAGGCGGAGAAGAAGAAAAGTGAGTGTGTTGCGGATCAGCGTTTCGTTGATTTATTTGATATCGATAACATTCCGTATTGAATTCGATGTTATTCGGGTACTTATCGACAGTTGCTTCTCTGTTTCACAGCTCATCCGAACGCTTCCGTTCAGACCCCGGGTGGCCCGGGACGAGGCGTGAGCGGCATGAAGATTCGTTCGAAGAACTACGCCTCTCCCGATTGCGGCGCCAAGATCGTGGCGGCTAATCCCGAAGCGAGTAGCGCCAAGAACGTTCTCGTGTCCACGCGCGACGAGTACATGCTGAACGCCTGCACGTCGCGCGTCTGGTTCGTCGTCGAGCTCTGCGAGGCGATCCAAGCGAAGAAGATCGAGCTCGCGAACTTCGAGCTCTTCAGCTCGTCGCCGAAGGACTTTGCCGTCTACGTGAGCGACCGCTTCCCCACCAAGGAGTGGATTCCGGTCGGTCAGTTCACCGCCAAGGACGTGAAGGATATTCAGAGCTTCGCCCTGCATCCTCACTTCTTTGGCAAGTTTATCAAAGTGGAGCTTCTATCGCACTACGGGTCGGAGCACTTCTGTCCCGTCTCGCTGTTTCGCGCTTACGGCACCAGCGAGTTCGAAGTGCTCGAAACGGAGACGGAGAATCAGATTCTACACGAGGCGAGCCCGGACGAGGACGATGACGAGGACAGCGACGAGGAGGAGCTGTTGGACAGCGAGGGCGGTGAGTCGCCGAGGAACCTCTTCGGCAGCGCGCGCGACGCCGTGCTGAGCATCGTGAAGAAAGCCGCGGAGGTTCTGGTGAAGTCGAGCGATCTCACCAGAAACAACATCACGGAGATCCAGCAGAGCATCGACGACGGCAACATCCTCGACAACTCGTACACGACCTGCACGACTCCCAGATACACGATTCTCTGCGACAATTGCACCGATCAGAAGTTCGCCAGCGTCTTCCAGCTGGTCAGCTGCAGGGACCGCCAGCTGGATGGTTTGCTGAGGATCGATTGGGTGAACAGGACTCTGAGACGAGGGAAGCTCTGTCGCTTCCACGGCGTGGAGATAGAGTCGCTTTGGCAGGAGGAGGAAGAAGCGCAGCGCGATGATACGACGTCCTTCAATCTGGTGGAGGATCTCCAAGCGACTTTTTTAACTTCCGTCTTCAAATCCGAATACATAGTGGCGCTGTGCAACGTTCTGGCGACGAAGGAGCGCAAGGTGGTGATGAACACCAGCTACGAGATGTCCAACAGTTCCGAGAACGCTGCCAGAGAGAACGTTCTGTCCGTCAAAGACACCGAGCACAGCGGCGAGATCACTTCTCAACACCAAGTGTCCGCCACGTGTACTCTGGACTCGAATTCTCCCGCCTGCAAGTCAGTCGCTTCCTCCAAAGAGACCCGACGGCGTTCGGGCACTCAGGACATCAAGGACGAGGAGATCGACAACATTAGCACAACGTCGATAGAGACTTCCGCTAGCGCGGAGAGCCTGGCGTCGCAAATCAAGCCCACGAAGACACTCAGCAAGGAGGACCTGAAGAAGGAGTCGTCTGTACCGATTCTGGAACCCAGTAAGGAGCCTACAGAGGAGACGTTGCAGCCGGAAGTGCTAACGACCGTTCCGCCGCCGTCCAATCCAACGCCGACCTTGAAGATCGCCGAGGAGTTGCCGGTTCTGGGAACTTCCGTCAAGATGACGTCGCAAACTGTGAACAGCGTTACGCCGATAAACCTCGATAGTCAAGAAACTGCCGACACGCCTGCGCCTGAAACGGATAGCGCTGAGTCTGTTACGCAAGGCAGAATAGAGAAATCGGAGAACGGCGAGCAGGACGGGAAACAGGCGAAAGACGTGGGTGAGCAAGAAGTTCGACTGTCGTCTCAAGATCATCTCGCGCTGGACACGCTGCTGTCCGACCTGAAAGATTTGGAGGGCGACACGGCCAATATGCAAAACGGAGCGTCCAGCTCTTCGTCAATGATGCAGCCCACAACTAGTACCGCGCCACAAAAGGAGTCTGTTTTTCTCCGATTATCCAACAGGATTAAGGTAAGAAAATGCGTTGGAGACATTTTTAAAAGGAACAATTTGAAATAAAATTATTTTAAGAAATACTGAAAAGGGGAAAGTAATATTGCATACTATTTTTGTATTACACATTAAACGTAACTTATATTACATATATAGTTCATTTGCGAGAGGGAAACTGTTGAGAGCATTACTGTGTACAAACTCGAGGCAAATTAGATACGTGATGATTAATAGTTCAGGATACAAGTTCGATTCTCGTTAAATTTCGAAAAGCTTTTTCTTTCATCTTGCGAAACATTTGTTAGATTTACTATGGAAAATGTTGGAATCTATATATTGTTAATTAATGAAAAATTGGTCAGAAACGGATAAAATAAATGAAATTTGCTCGGTCACTTTTTGGACGTTAATGGACTTGAAAATTTTTATAATAATGTCTCAAAATTTTAATCAATGATTTACTTGTTTATTCGTGAAAACAGTTATCAATTAATGAATTTATGTTAATATAAATAATTTAATAATTATAATATAATAATTAGTTTTTGAAATTATTTTACATATTATATTAATAATGCTGAATATTGATTTTTTTCAGACTTTAGAAAGAAACATGTCGCTTAGCGGACAATATCTGGAAGAATTGAGTCGTCGTTACAAAAAGCAGGTCGAAGAAATGCAACGCTCATTGGAACGTGCGGTCGCCGCTATGGGCGAGGAGTCTCGAAAGGGCGAAGAACGCGAAGCGAAAAGGGTGGAGGAGATCACCGCGTTGAGAGAAGAAATCGCTATACTCTCGAAATCAGTCGAAACTTTGCTCTACGATCGGGACAGCTGGCGCAGTCGAATATCCGGGATCGCACAGCACGCTTTGCTGATCTGCTTCGAAATTGTCGTTATCGTTTTGATTCTCACTTACTGTCGCAAAGGAGAAGATTGCGAGGAAAAGGAGAAACTCCTGTCGGACACGAAGGAGGCCGTGCGTCGGAGAAGCGCGGAGAATTTCAGTTCTCACGCCGCAGCAAAAAAGACGAAGAAGCGACGACCCAGCGAGATTGCTTCTCACATAAGCGGCACGTACCACGAGCTGATGATCGACGATCGATCCCACGAGACGAAGAAGGAGCGGAAGAAGAAACGCAAGAAGGAGGCAGCCGCCGCCGGGACTAGAACAGCCGGTACGGAAGAGGCGACGCGTTACAAGAGTGGATTGAACATGATTCCGGGCGGCGCGCCGCTGCCGTCGAGAAGAGCGTCGTCCATAGATCGTCCGCGTACCAAGGAGTCAGAAAATTCGGCCAAGAGACCGGAATCCACGCCTGAGGCCACTGCGAGTTGCTTCGACGATCAAGCAGAGAAGAGAGAATGGATTATACGTTCCGCGCAGGAGAATAAAGTCTACGGGATGAAGTTGGCGTTAAATTCCGAACTCGGTCGTCAAGTTGACGAACTGTACGAATCCAATTCGTCATCGACGACGATGGACACGTCCGTTGAAGGATCGATCACGACGAAGAGGAAGATCGAAGTGCCGAGAAACGGCTCGTTCAAGGCAGGCGGCATTCTCAAGAGCACGAGATTGAGCTCGCCGTCCTTCATGAAGACCGCCTTGGGCGCGAGAAACAAGAGGAAGTCTTCGTCGAATTCCAACGAAAAGTGGGAGTGGAACCAGGATTCTTCGGAGCATTCGAACGGCCGATCTCTCGCGTCCAGTCCGACGAGCATCGATACTATCGACGGTAGTACGAATGGTAACGCCGCGAACGGCTTGATCGAGGAAAGCGACGAATCGAGGAGCAGTAGCGCTACGCCTATGTTGACGAAGAAAGAGAAGAGAAACACAGGCCTGAAGAAGATGATGAGGAAGTTTTTTTGATTGAAGTAAGCCCTTCTACAGGCTGAATTGGATCCTTTGCATCGAATCGGTCGCCATATAAACTGTATGTAGACTTGTTATCGTGATGATGAATTAAAATAGTCGACTCAAGCAAGGAGCTTGAAAGTAGGAAATGAAAATGATCGAGCCGAAAAGTTTTACGGATTCAACTAGATTACATTAACGAAAAGAGAGACGATCACGATCCTATTAAACTTTTCGATATTTCGTTTCTAAAGTTCTCTCGCGCATTTGTCGATCGGCAGATTTTTCGTTCCAAGTGTGACAATGCGTAGCTTTATCAGAACTGCGCTTGATTTACTGGTGATAAAGCTGTCATAATTAGTTTAGCGCATACGTTTCGCCAAACACAGAGAAATATGGGAAAGTTTGCCACGGGGTATATTCCAGTATGTTTTTGTCACATGCGTGGTTAGCCCACCGTTGCGAAAGATGTGTGAGTAAACTGACGTATAAAAGATTAGCATAGCATAAGTTATAATTTAACTTGTGTAGGGTATATAATTGTGATTGGTTTTCAAGCAACGCAACGGCAGTGACTATAGTGGTTTACGTTTTTGTTTTAAATTATCCGAATTATTTAATTTTTATTTATCAATCATAGCCAAAGAGAATAAAAGAGGGAGAGAGAGAGAGAGAGATAAAATGAATGAAATGAAGCAAAATCTTAGGACATTAGCTGTTATATTCACTATAGTATAAGATCCATTAGCGAATTAATTTTCATTGTTAATGGCGTATTTGCTTATTCATTATTCAAATTTTCAATTGTTATTATTGTTGACAACTTTATGGTAAATTGACAGATAGGATAGAATCTGAAAAGCATATCGAAGTCTTTAGGACATTTTTTATTTGTTTCAAACCTTTTTCACAATATCTTATTTATTTTGTTTTCCCCGATAGCCTGCCGCGTTCTCGTCTTCCGACAATATTATAGTAGAAACGCAAAATTCTGTAGTATGTAGTGACTTCAATCGTCATTCATTTATTTTTTTTTTTTTCGAAGACTTAGTTCTACATTTACATCTCACGCATTTAGTGCTAAATATTGCCTAAATATAATTCTTAATGTATGATATAGTAATACGATATTATTATTATGATTTAAATAATAATAATTTTTTGACGGCCATATTTAGCGCTAAATATAAAATGCATATGCAGACGTGTCTTTGTCGACATATTAATTTTGCGACATTTGCCACTTGAAGATATTCCGAAGATTGACAACGATTGTGCCAGCATTTTCTACTTGATAAAGGAATGCGCTGTGATAAAATTCTCTTAGGATTTGCGAAAAGAGATGCGGAAATGAATATAGGAGGAAGGGTAAAGAAAGAATAACAAATAGAAAAATAAGGAGGAGTAAATGACTTTAAAATGACTTAAAAATAATCGAAAATGTGTCCTATTACTTAATGTGCATTTAAAAACTATAAATAGTAATTGTTGTGTGGAGATTATAAATAGAGAGCAACTGTTGTGTGAAGAGTGCATGATGTGTTTGAAAAATGCTCGAATTTTTTTGCGAGATTTTAATAAATTTACTTTCTAGACGTAAGTTATTGTTACACGCATTAATCCAGTGATTATTTATACGCGGTATGAGTGATACACTTCAGCGACTTTATCATAATATATATCTATCATTGAAATCAGCATTATTGTGACAATCGCGAATTTTGTATGTTTTTTTTTCAAACAATGTAAATTACAATTTAACGAAAGCGGAGAGCTCGTTTTCAGAATGCGTTATTTTTATTAATGTGATATTTAGTCTTCTCCTTAATTTATAACATAACAGTGCGCGTCACGTTTGTATATTATATTATTTATAACAAATGTATATTGCAAGTTACTTCGCAAAAAGCAAAAATATATATATATATCTAAAAATATTATCTATTAATTCAATAAAAGTTGTTAAAATTGCGAAATTCTAATATAGTGAGACGCGTGCTTTAATACTGGATTGCAGAACACGTTGATTTGACCAGTTTCTCACTCATTTTACATATCTTTATGTATTATTGGAGAATGTTTACAGATATTTCACGTAATTGATTTTATACATAATAGTATACACAATAGAATAACGTTTAAGTCACGACATAAAAGCATTACATATCGGTTATTTACAATTAGTATGGAATCTGCATGACAATACGTTATGCATTCGCATTATATATTTATTTGCGACGAAAACGATTTATAATGTATTTAAAATTATACGTTTTAATTCATAAATATAATATGAGTAAAAGTTTTTTCTAGTTCTATAATTTTATCTAATTATTGAAATTATGAATTAATGTTTCCGATGGATTTTCAGAAAATCAAATTATATTATTTTCGAATGATTATCTTGCGCTAGTCTATAACTGCAAGATTATTTGTATTACAAGAGAAATTGTTTCAAAAATTTAGAGCGACATTTCAATTTTTGTAAATGCACGGATGATTGCAAGTTTAATGCCGCAGATCTTCGAGCGGATTTCTGGACAGACGTACATGAGAAGTTTATGTAAATACATCGTGGAACAAGTAAAAGTAATCGATATTGCAATATGATTATAAATAAAAAAGTTGCACATGATTGAAAGCTTATATATAACAATAATATAAATTCGCGAGAATACTTATAGTTTTCGTCTTATGATATTGCAACTCTTTTGTTTATGATCATAGATATTATATTAATACGGCTGTTCCCATATATATATATATATATAAAGAAGTTTTATATATAATATATAAATATAGAAAATATGTAACACATATACTGTATATTAATTGATCGGTTCCTGTTGGTTTCTCTTTAGATACTGTCTTTCAAAAAAAAAAAAAGCAGGGAATGCATTGAACTTCATTTAATCGACCTATGTGGGAACAGTTATATGAAAATAAAATCTCGATATCAAATAATGTAAGTAATGAATGCTTATTCACTCATATCGATATTCTATTTATATCTTCAATATTAATTTATTATGCGCAAATGGATTTTACGTTAAGCTCATATGAATCATTTGATTTTACGCAGCACGTCCTTTGCAAGTGTCATATAGGATAACATTTTCATGAATTTTTTACTTATACATTTATAAATATTTATTTAGAGAACACGTTCCTGTACTTTGAGATCAATTTATAATTTTATTGTCAAGTATTGAAATTTATGTGTATAAACATTTGCGAATGAGAATCATTGAGTTTATTGTTACTGTACATTAGAGAGAAATGTGTGAAAAGCGAAGAAGAGGTTTTGTATGCGTGGAGAAATGTAGTATATATAAGATCGTTTGCGCCTACTGTTGAATGTTTAGTCAATTATCATAAATGACTGTTATTCACCCGCCTGAATTTTAAACATTGCTTGTAATTAAAAGTGTACGTCTGTAAATACGAAAATAATGCACGTTGCGTATAATGAATTAATGAAATAAAGTTGCCAAAAGATTTGTCGTACATAATATTCCTGTGGCATCTGCTCAAATAAAATTTGCTTTACAGATGTGTGACAGAAGTATTTATTTCTTATTAACGAGTGCTTACGTAAAAATCAGATTTTATAAATGAATATATTATGTTGAAGTGAATCAAAGTGAATCAAAAATTTACTTTAATTAATGAAAATTTTGGAGTATTGATTAAACATTCTTTCTGTATTTTCAGAAACAATATACAACGCAAGATTGATTATCGCGTCGCTTATCATCGATAGATTCATATTTATAGAAACAAGTCTGCTTATATAAATTAACACAATTATTCAGGAACGATCTATGTAATAAATATATTACATGTCGACAATAAAATGGTAGCTTTTTATATGGAAATAAGAACAAATTTACTCATGATTTAAATATTAATGTTCTATTAATATAAAAATAAAATTTACATGGACGAATTACACATAGCACATTGATAGATGTGTTCAGAAATGTTGTACTTTTTATTTTACTTATTACGATCAACGTATTTGAATAAAATTAGGATTCTGTAGATAAGCTCTTTAAAAGCGTGGATACTTCAGATGCTTCCTTGAAAGAGGACAATTTTCTTGCAGCCGCTTGTTTGTTTAAGCTAATGACAGCGAGCCTGAGTCTATTTCTCCATTCTTTCGGATCGTGTTTCTCTATGGAACACATAATGATCTCGTTTACTTCACCTTGAATTGCGTAACTAGCAGTCGATTGGAATATCATATTCAGATCGTCCATCACTTTCTGTTTCAAGCTTTCGTCTCTGCTGACAAGACTCAAGATAAAAAGACCGTTCTCTGTTAAACATGTTGCAACTTCTTTCAGCACTGACATTTCGAGAAATTGCTTCGGCGGACAACTCAGTCCAATAGTAGCATCTTTGTTATTGATATCGAAAAGTATTGCTTTATACTTTTTCTCAGATGTTGCAGCGTATTTAATAAATTGTATACCATCTGTGATTTCTATTTTTATTCTATCGTCAAGAATGAGATTGAAATACTCAGTAGCCACTTTTAGCATCACGTTGTCTATTTCGACTGCAGTAATTTTTAGCTAAAAGAAAAAATAATTTTAATTTTTTTAAAAATGTTACAGATCTTAACATAGCGCTCCATAATCTGAAAATAATGAATGTTACATACTTTGGGAAAACAATGATGTAAAAATGTGCAAAGACCGCCACCGCCAAGTCCCACAATCATAATCTCATCCTGTTCTTTTATGTCTATCACTGCACTCACGCCAGCGCTCATGTGTACGTGATGTTCACAGGCCAAAAATCCCGGATCGGCGATTTTTCTCGTTTTACCACGTCTGGATTTCGCTACAAATTTATAACAATTGCGTTATCAGCTATAATCTTGCGCAATCATAGTTATAATTATCGCAGAACATCTAAATTATGAATTACAGTACCTTCCTTCATTCTAGCTTCGCTCTGAATGACGTATGGATTGCTCAAGAATATAAGTCGTCTGAACTCATGACCGTCGATCTCTACGTCTTCAACAACGAATGGCCCACTGATATCGCTCTTTCCTTCGTAACAAATAATTCGAACGCCCAAGTCGGAACCCAAGGATAGAAAGGGAATATCATTCTTGCCGCACAGGCCGGCTGGTGCTAAATTACGAACGCAATCTTCCAATTCGGTTTTCACAGCATCCCAATTTTCAAACTGGTGTTCTCTGCACAAAGTAACAATCGCGAGTCTGTCTTGTTGCGCGCTCTTCAAGACTTGCTGTCGTCCTTCTTTTGTACTGAACAACCAATCGATTTCTCTACAAATTGAGACGTACAGTTTGGTGATTTGTAGCAATTAAACTAATTTATATTTTAAAAGTATTGAACGTACTTTCCCTGTGGTACGATGAAAGCAGCGTACGTTTTTGCCTCGCGTATACGTGGTTGATCGAGAACATAAACAGTATATCGTGGATGTTTGTCACCAGGACGATATAAGTCTAACGATATTTCCCCCACATTGGCGATGCTTTTCTTATGAAGACTGTTGCACACTAATGCAGACTGTTGGGCGGATAATACAGCAGATATCATGTTATCTGTTGAAGATAATCGTTCAGGTGGGCCATCAACTAGAGCTATCTCGAGGATCTATCAAGATTAAAATCATTAAAGATAAGTTCCACAAACTTGCCTATTTATTAAGATTAGAATGGCAATGTAAAAATTTTAATTTTGAAACATACGGTTTGAGACAATTTGATGAATTTTGTGGCAATGACCACAAAAATTGGAACCGAACTGCCCTCCTCCATACGTGCCTTTGACTCGGCTTCATGGCATCGTGATATACGGAACATAAAACCTGAGGTAGGAAAGTAAGACAAGAGCTTTCTAAGAATGTGCTCCTGTAGCAATGTAATGCAGATATATCTGCCGCCATTCCGTAACACTCGTGTGACTTCCTAAATAAATTTTATTAATAAATAAAATATTACAAGACATTTCTATGGTAATTAAAAACTAACCTTGAAATACCTATCAATTGTAGATATCGTTGTCTCTTTGGTATCTGGCATTAAAGCATCTAATGTACCTTTATCAAGAATTACACTGAATTTCTCATCAGGATATGTCATCTGTGTAGCGTCCATATATTCATATATCAATTCTGGCCTTGTACTATTATTTATGTCACACATTTGTTTAATTACAATATGTGATATGTCAATATTAGTGATACTTCTGTAAAGATCAAATTTAAGACTTATTTATCTACAAGAATGTAAGTTAGAGTTATGAATTAATTAATTAAATAAATTATTACAATCATACATATAAATATTGCAAAGAATATATATAAAATAACTTACTTGTAACCAACATCATACAAAGACATGCTTAGCGTAGAATTTCCACAACCAACAATTAAAATGTCATCTTTTAATTTGACATATTTCAGAAGTATTTCGCATAATTCTGGATATTCACCATACCTAAAGCCAGATAAGAATAATCAGTGATAACTTATAATAGTATTTAAAAATTGTTAATAACCTAATTACACAGCTTACATACCAGTCAAACGTTTTTTTGCCACGTTTTTTGAAAAAAGTATTCCAATACTCTGCATAACTGAATTCTTCGTGCGTTTTTGGCAAAAGATTCATGCTTTATAATAATAATTAAATAAATAGGTTTTTTTATAGGTTAGATCCCTTTAACCTACTCTCAACAGAAAAATGTACTGGATGCACTGTATAGGTTATATTTTAATATAACATCAGTTTGAAGTAGGTACGCCGAGATGATTCGCAGCGCCATCAAGTATATAATAGTGAAAACGCGTTTAACCGCCATTCAAAATTTGAGACCAGCAAGAAAAGAATAGACGAACAATTGCGCGATTAAAATCATATAAAAGCACAAACGTATTTCCCGTTATACGTTTTATACGTTGTCAAATTAGAGAAAGGCAGGAAGAAGGGAAGGAAGACACAGGTCTGCACAATGGCGATTTGGCCTGCGAATACTAGCTTACGTAGCGAGAAATTGCACAAATTCGTTTCAACTAGACGAGCGTGTATATGTATGTATCTTTTCCTATATTTGCAGTTTGATAAAAATGTGCCTTAAAAGTACAATATTTATGTTTTAAACAAGTCTAAGGAAATGTATTTGTATTTCATTAGGAACGATAAAAATCTCGTTATTGTTAAGGTTATCTTTTAATTTTTACGAACAGTCGTGATGATCGGAACATGTTAAAGGTAGTCGTGCGTTACTAACTGTAAGCGTTACGTTAGGTAATTACGCGATACGTACGATGCACCACCGATGGTTACGGCACGTACATCTATGACCGACACTATTCTTACAATAGCAATGGCGATACCGGTAATTACATAAATGTCCACTCGAAATTACTTATCGAGGATCTGTCAGGATCAAAAGGCAGAACGGTATATTAGGTGCAAACACAATAATACAATAACGATATTTATTAATATCATTAACACTCGCGTACATACATCGTGGTACTGATTACCGAAAAACACGACGGACGTGTTGTCACACGAACTGCTCAAATTGCCCGGCACACATGCCGTGACACGCTCAAGGATCGCCTATTGCATCAGCTAATCCTGATTGGCCCTTATTAAGGATATTCCTACGCCTAGGTCGCTAGACGCAGCGCATTAGATAACTCGCGCGTGGTCGCGAGGACCGCGAGAAAGGGGGTACAGCGACGCTCAATCGGCGGCGCTGCACATCATTGCTTACATAACAATGAGACACAAAATGGCATTCGTCCGCGGATGTAGATTTCTATCCTGTAGCGAGAGATTGCACAAATTTGTCTTGGCCAAACGTAAGTATATCTTTTCCTATATTTTCAGTTGGATTAAAATGTACATTAAAAGTAGCTTATTTATATTTTATAGAAGTCTAAAGAAATGTATTCTTTGTATTTCGTTAGAAACAATTTGTAAAAATTAGAAGCTAACCTTACAATAATGAGATCTTTGTCGTTCCTAATGAAATACAAAGAATAAATATTATCGTTAGCAGCATATTCACACCTTATAAAAATGAAACAATATATTGTATTTAGAAATGATAGAAAGTTCCATTATTTGTTAAGATTGTCTCTTAATTTATTACAGTTATGTGATTCATGATAACGGTGCGATGTCGAGGTGGAATATGGATTCGAATACGACGATCGTGCTTTGTACCTGCGGACAATCGAGATCGAAATGAACGAGATATCTACTTACATCAAACCGGATGGATTACATTTTGGAACTGGAGATGGAAATGGATTAAGGATTTTCCGAGTAAGTGAGCATGCTGTTAATTACGATTTTTAATATCTATACATGCATAATATAATTTTTTTCGTAATTTGAATGGTATATCAAAGCATCCCCGTTCCTTTGATATACCACACAAATATACAATCTATAGTATACATAATGTAATACTATAGATTGGAGCGAGTAAAGCATGTTGGGACATGCAATGCGACAAACCTTTTAAAAACGTAGATTAGTATGTCAGATCTACGAGAGAGTCAAATAGTTTGATATTTCTTATATTTATATATAATACATTTTAAGCATTCTTTCGGTGATATCCAGAAAGCAAAATGTTAGGAATATTAGCAGATTTATAACAAATTTGATCAAATTTGCTATCGATATGCCGACATTGCTAACATTTAACTATCTGGGTAAAATTGAAATCATTCTGTTTTTAAAACTAATATACTTAATACATAATACATAATATATAATTGTAATTGCTAATCAGTTAGTTCAATTACAATATATGTTATCACTTTGCTTGTAAAATAGTTTTGCTTTGTAAATATTTAACACAGCCTATTTCTGCCTACATTTGCCGATAATGGTAACATTAGTATTTAACAGAAATAATTTAACGCAAAATGATAAATTTTATCTAAAGATTCTTAACTAAAGAAGTGACATTGACTATTTTGCGAAATTTTACGAGTTTATTTTCTTAATATTAGCTGCAATAATTTGAGAAATTTAGTTTTGATATCTTTATTTTGATTGTGTTGCATATTTTACGTAATTACGTAATTTTTATTATTTATTAATGAATCAGAGTTATATATCTTAAAAATCTCACAATTAATAAGTTATATAAGTAAGCAATTTTATATAAATATTTATTGACTAAGTTGTTCGTTTATCTAATTTGTTAATCAGAAATTTAAATACATTACTGTCGTGTTTAGTATCTTATTTGTTTTTTCTTAAGTTTTTTCTTTATGTTTTATTCATTTATATTCTTTTGATGCACTCTGCTGTGAGTGTAATATCTATAAAGTCATAATGAGACTTTTTAATGTGCAGCATAAAACTTCGAATTAATGCTAAATGCGAGGCTATTAACCGCAGAAATATCCCTTTATCTTTTGCTCCCCATAACATATTTTCTTAATATTTTTATAACAATCATCTTGATAACTACAATTATTAAAAGAAATGGAGAGAATTAAATGTACTTAGCATATAGATGCTCTTTTTTATTCAATTATTGATAGTCTGAAAAAAATATATTAATACATTAGAGAAATTGTTAAATAATCATGTTATCTTTTTAATATTTTTCTTTTATTCATAAAAAATGACAAATAGTTTGATATAAATAATGTAACAATTGAACAAAATTTTATTAACGTGTTAATTATTAATTATTAAGTTTTTTTTTGTAGTATGCTTATCTGATATAAATTCTTATCTATTACTCAACTTTAAATAATTAAATACAATTTCTATATAATTTTTTTAGCAAACAATATAAAAATATAATAGTATACATTTGTAACAAAAGTGCACAATTTTATTTTTATATTGTTTAGTAGAAAAATTGTATAGAAATTATATTTTAATTATGTAAAGTCGAATAATAGATAAGAATTTATATTAGATAGGCACACTACGGAAAAAAATGATTAATGTGTTAATGAAACAAAATATTATTTAAGCTAAGGATTTAATTTATTATTTATTTTATATATTAAACAATATAAAAATTGTGTACATTTGTAATAAAAGTGCATAATTATATAAAAATATGAATTATATAAAATATAATTTGTACACTTTCATTACAAATGTACACAATTACATTTTTATATTATTTAATATGAAATGAATAATAAATTAAATCCTTAGCTTGAACACAATTTTTCTGATATTATCGTTTTTTTAATGACTATCGTATTCTGATACATTAACGTGCAACGTCTAGAAGATTCACGAGAAATAGTCTTGAATAATTTAAAACTAAGCAGAATAAACAAGAATGATGGTGCAAATTGATAAGATCGCCACGTAAAGTAATCGTGTTATAAGAGTGTTTCTATTAAAACCACTATATCGATCAGTCCTTACATTCTTCTTAACTCATTTGTATCATTGTTCTCATTTGGGAACATCACATATTGAGCTTTAAATGGTCAATAATACGCGCGTTTATCTTTAGCGTTATATTCTTCAAGTTTCGCTAAAACAATTATTACGTCTGTGTTAAAAAGGAGCATACAATTTGAAATATTTGAAGAAAACAGCAATTTATGTGGAGACAAATGTAGCACAATCTGTCCTATTACTTGCATAATTAATGTAGTTATTCGAAAGCACGATATGTTGATTTACGAAACAATTTACAATTAATTAGCTTCACGCGTTCTATCACTTTGAGAATCATCTGTCGCAGGTATCAGAAATTGCCCTACAGGTGTTGCCATTGATTCCCGTTGGGAAATTAACTGTAACGCGAGCAATTTGCATCACGCAGAAGTCAGGTGCGCATTGACGTCTCGCGCGCCGGCTTACACATTTTATCTACCTCGTTTTCCGGAACAGATATAAACAAGCGTATGCAGATAAAGATACTAAATGCACATGTATAATGTAAGTTTCACGAAAATTTCACAATAATTGCAGCGAAAGTGTTATTGCGCGCATTATTTATGTCGGAAATTGGTGCTATGTAAATACACGGGGTCTATCATTATTTCTACATGGTATACGAAGTGAATTAAATAATATTACTTGTTGCGTAAATTACGTTTCAGAACTTCACTTTAATAACATGGTGTTTTGATTTATTATTTATTTTTATTGCTATATGCTTATGTCAGTACGCTGTTAAATTTTTTAAAATTTTAATACTGTAGTGTATAAAAATTATTCGTCTAAATATTGAAACGTTATGTTGTATTTTAATTCATAATTAATCGAATTTTGCTCATAATTAATTCAAGATATTTTATGTTCATGTTCAAAGTTAAGGTTATTACTTTGCAACAACTCTTTCCACTGACGTGGAATATATTTCTTTTCTACGCGGCAAGTTACTGCCATTATTAGATATGTAGTATTTCTTGAAAAAGTAATGAGAAATGACTTCGAGGAAACTATGAATAGCTGGATAATAGTAATATTTACATCGCGCATATAGACATTCAAACGAATAAACATGCAAATGCATTGACCATTTCGATAAATAAATAAATGTATTAATTGTGAAATAGTATTAAAATATCTAACGTTAAATATTGAAAATTTGTGTTGATTATTTAGATTAAAGTTTATGTTAAATATTGCATATGCATATTTAGATACTTTATCACTGCCAAATGTTAGCGATGGCAGATTGATCTGACAATCATTTGATCACATTTGCTGCCAGCATTGCCGGCATTTTGCTCACTGGACATATATTTCTTTATATCTCTTTTGCAAAACAAAGATAAAATGTACGTTAATTCTAAAAAAAATTGTCTTATCGCATTTTAAAAGCAATTCAAAAGCTTACCAAAAAGTCTGTCAAGATATGTGTGACTTTTCGCACATCTTATACATGCATTGCTCGGTAAAGTGCAGTTTAATTATCTTTGGCATCGACGGGAAATCATGTGCAAACGGCACAAGATGCGAAATCAGCCGAAATGAAAGTGTGCGACATGAATGTGTAATTGACGCGAAAGCGTAATCGATAGTTCATTCTGCAAATATTCGTATATATACACATTTATATATAAGTGTACATATATTATACATGAAAGCAGCAGGTGAGATAAGAGCACATAAGGTCCTCTCGTGCAGGAAATGTGAAGGCGACGTGCGCACACACTACACGTCACATTCACGTGCCGAAGACAAGTTCTTAATCTCCGCATCTCCGCGGAGAACTTAATAACGACACCGATGTGCCAGAAAAGCTTGATGTAAATCGCGGGATGTAACGGCGGCTGCTTTGTAGGTTGCCATTCAAGTTTATGAAATTGCTAACGCGTGTGCAAATATGCGTCGGTCCTTCGTGCACTTGTTACATGCGATGGTTAGAATGAATATACAAAATTTTTTCAATAAGATAAATATTAAATATAGCGATTTACGTGATTAATGCAATTGTTTACACGAAAAATAACTTGTGTATGTATTTTATGCGATATTTCTAATCTCTTACATATTTTTTACGAAAGTTTTTATTTAACAATTGTCGCTGCATGAATGAGATAATATCTCAGAAGCGCAAAAGTCTAAATTATAAAAAATAATTAAGATATAAAGATAATTAGATATAAAAAGCAAGATAATATCACATTTGATACACAAATTCAAGTTACGAATACGACCGGCAAACGAGTTAATTTAGGATATCTCGCATCTTCTCGCGGAGTCAATCTTCCCGCGGAGAATGTGCTTGAATTATTTTCACGTCTCGAGACGCAAATATCTCGACGCACCGTGTAATTTTACGAGGCTTAAACGCGGTTACCGGGTTTCCGCAGCGAGTCCGTGCGAGGACCAGACGTCATTTGCATTTTTCGTGAGGATCATTATCCGCGCGGAATCGCCGTCGAGATTAAAGCGACGAGAGAGAAAGAGAGAGAGAGAGAAGGAAAGGGGCCGCGTGTGTGCGATCAAATATGTCGAGAAAAAGAGAGAGTTAAAGAGAAAGAGATGTCGAATTCTTGACGATCATTGGTGCCGACAACGGTGCGAACGTCCATAATTCCTTTACGGTACGTCGACTGCACCGGTAAATCGTTCTCTGAACTCTTCGAGCTTCGTTCGAAATGTCGGAGCAAATTTACACGTTTGTGTAAAAACACCGATAGGAGAATTAACGGTAATCAACGTGGAGAAATGTATCTTACTCACGGCATTATCGATCTCGAATTACACGAAATGTTTAATTAGTCTTTTATTTGTAAACCGAGATCTCTGCACTTAACGTAATTTGCACAGTTAACGCGTTATTTTGTCAACTTTTTCGAGGACCGTCTTTCTTTTTGTCAAATATAGATACCGGAAGAGTGTGCGTGCGAAATTTGCTTATGTGTTAGTAGTCGTTTATATTTATACAGGTATTACTTTCACGTGATGTATCTTTATTACGAATCGGTGCACCTGTACATCACGCGCGGTTCATTAGCGCGAAAGCGATTGCGGCAGTGGGTCTCGATTGAAGTTTTTCCACAGAAATCGCTGGGAGGGTGAAACCCCGGCCGCAAAGTCCACTGTGACGCGTCGCGCATAACGATAATGGAAATTACAAACGCCGTCCGTCGGTTTCTCATTCTAGGGGCGACGTGTGCTTGCGCAATATGATTAAAAGAAGCAGATTATCGTTGACGCGAGGGGGCGGTTGGGGCGAAGCGAGGGGTGCTCGAGAAGTGCTCGGTATCGAGCGAAGTATAGACACGAGAACGATCACTTATCGGGCTTTATTAATTTCCTTGATGGGGCCTACTACGTGTGACGGATTGTACGCCGCTGGAATAAAGCGGAATAATGCTGCTGGTCGATCGTGCGTAGCATCGCGGATAAGTCGAGTGTTCGAATATATAACGTGTGCTTTTTTTTTTCCTCGTCTAGTAGTATCACTCAAATATATCAAGATTAGCGCATTTGAAAGTAAATAAATAATACTTTAATCACAAAACAACGAAGCAATAATCATTATAGCGCGAAATATATCTACTTGAATTAATTGAGTAATACGAATGTTGATGATAATTAATTGATAATTGATGTTAAAAAAATATTATATATGAGCATTTTTGTGTGCCTGACTGTGATTGACAACGGACAACTTTCAGTATCGTATTCTGCTGGAATTTTATCGCTGCAGCTGCAACGATCACAAGAAGGCAGTAGTTAGTTTCATATAACGACCGTGTTCTCGTTTGAAGAACGTGCATATTATCGGCATGTGTGTTATCGGCGGGATTATAAATTGTCAGCAGACATCTAACCATGTAGCACATTGCCGTGCGTACAATTATTGCATTTATATATTTTTCTACAATAATTCAATTATTATTAAATATCAAAGATTTATTTATTTCTATATCAAGATTTTATAAAATTATAAACTCTTCTTTCAGTTTTTTGCTTTTTTAATTATATAATATCTTTAGAGATAAACGAATTTATAAAAAAAAAAAAAAAAAAAAACAGCTATTGCTAAATATTGCGTATAATCGATGTGATTAAACTATTATCAATTTTACAATACGTAGATATTTTTAGTGTGAATAATATTGGAGAAAATTAAATTGACGATGATAAGGTTGGATTGGAAGTTTAATTCTAATAAAAGGAACACACACATTGTGTCAGAATATCGCGTCTCAGTCCCACGAGTCTCTCTGTGACAAATCAAATAATTGATATGTACACAGCGCACCGTGGAAAAACAGTACGTCAGCTTGTCACAAAGAAATCGAGAGTCGAGGGTGATATGGGTGGCGAATGTGGTGCGATAATCAATTGAGGCTTTTCTACTAAGATAGTATGAGGTTGAGGGTCTCTCTTTTCTGAACAAACAATCCATCTATCCAAGTATGATTAAATCTAATTTTTGTCGAATCGTAATTTTTCTTTATTTCGGAAGATTATATAAAATGCCTCTCGTGTAAAAGTTTCATTCTTTTTTTCTCGCGTGTATTAAAATTATTTAAATTTACATCTATATCATAAATTATATATTGCGCGATATATTTTCCCGATATCGATGCATATTCCGTCAGTCAGATAAAAGATGTAATAAGTTCTGATATGTATATTTTTTTAGTCTGTCTGAGTGTACTAACAAAGAAAAATATGGCGAAACACGCGAGGCACGTTATATATACGGAACTGACAATGTTATAAGTCCTTCAATCTTCACGCTTTCAAACATGCAGCTGGCTGTGCAGTATGATATTTAATATACTTATGATTGTATAACTGTATATACAAAATTACTGATTTTTGCGCATCATTTTTCTGACTGCGAGAACAACTAATTTCATTTTTCGGTTAAAGCAAAATAGGTTGCGTAATGAGTTTTTAGCAGGTGCGATCTGAGGAGTTAAAAACTTTTTCAATAAGATTAAGAGTTCGAATAGTAAAATTTCCAATCATAAAACCAACTCTTTTGTGAAAAATTTATTTATTGAAGCTTGTTATGCAGCCTATCTTGTTTTAAGTGAAAAGTGACATTAATTGTTCTTATATCAAGTTACAGATTTATGTCGCACTTTTAAGCAATCATTAAAAATGATCGATCTCTACATAATCATGTTGGCGGAAAAGCTTATCATATTTTATCTCATATAAATATGGAAATAATTTTATTTATTAAAATTACCTGAAGGTTTTTCTTCGGTCAGACCAACTTTAGTCATTATTTTCAAACTATAGTTGTAAATGTTTTTTAACATAAAAGATTTCGTTTAGGATTTTTTTTTTAATAGAAAAATCGATCGCTTTTACTTTGTTTATTTCGTATAATCAGTATGAGACACGAATAGCGGTGCGCATAATTCTTGCCCGCAATCGTTTCGTGCGCAAATATTGCGAACTACACTGACCCGCGACGCTCTTGATTCCTAATCAAATGCATCCGTGCTGCAAAGAGTTGTCGCGCCGTTGTTTACCCTGCTTTACATGCGGTTTGCGTGGTATATCGTAAAAATTTCAAAGCGCAGGAAAGTAAAGCAGTAACGAGTGCTTATTTAACGATAGCGATACAACAGAAGCCATTATCTGGACGTATAGGCGGTATCAGAAACCGCGTTTTTCTTTCTGTGGCAAATTCTACGGTAAATTCAGAAATCTCTCTTTATGAAAATTTAATATTCCAAAATTATCTATGAAAAATTAAAATGTTTTAGCGGATTGCAAATGCGAATTGCTTAAATTCCAAATGTGATAACAGAAACTGTTTATTAATTCCAAATGGAATTGAATTATTTTTAATCTATTTAAACATGGACAACATAGTAATATTTCTCGAAAGAAGCCTGTATAGGTACATTGGTACAATAAAAGATTTTAAGAACTATTATCTTCTTGGCTTGAGATCCTCCTGCTATTTCATCGATTAAAAATTTGCGAGCTTAGTTTAATAATAATTATATTTGCAGTTAAAAATGGCTGGATTACAAAGAGAGAGAAGTATCAATTTTACTTCGGAAGAGATTATAATTTTAATAACAATAATCAAAGAACACAAAGATATTGTGGAATGCACACTAACCGACGAACCAACGTGGCAAAAAAAGGACGAGTGCTGGAATGAAATAACGAACCAATTTAATTCTCACAGTGGAGTGACTCTTCGCAAAAAAGAACATTTAAAATCAAAATACAAAGATATAAAAAAAAATTTAAAAAAAAAATTGAAAATAAAATAAAAACAATTGGAGAACCTACAAAAATATTTACTTCTGCGGAAGAAATTCTTGCATCGTTTTTGACTTTATCCATACAAGGATACCCTTCTGCTTTTGATTGTGGGTACAAATTAATTTATGTATATAATTTTTAATAATTTATAGCTTTTGTTATTATTATAATGTTAATATATATTTTATATTAATATGTTTTAGATGAACAAAACGTCAGCAAAATTTTTTCGGCGGAGATAAGGGTAGAAGAGGAGAATATACCGATTACACCAACTGGCTCAAACACTTTGTGTACACCCAACTCACACCTGTGCGGTGTACTGAGCCCAAATGAAGCTCCAGTGAGGGACTGCACTCGACCAGCCGAAAGACAAACAAAAGAAGAAAAAAATCTTCAAAAAGAAATTTTATTAAATTTAGAAAAAAGAAGAATTAAAATTAATAAAGTTAAGATGTACAATTAAAAGAATTAGAATTAAAAAAAAAAACTTGAATTTAAAAGATTTTTAAATGAAAACTTGTAATTACCCTGATGGATTTTGCTGAAAGTATTATAAAATCAATGAAAAATAAAATAAAAGTTTTTGAAAAATTACTGAATCTATTTCAAAATAAATCATAATTTTTTGTATGAAAATTTAATGTTATGCTGCGAAATATAAGGAAAGTTAAAATATACTGCTGAAAAGTAATAAAAGAGTCTTGAAATATTAGACATAAAATTTACTGAATTAAACTGAAAACTGTGTTACTTTTTGGGGGTAAACAGAGATTATTGCAATCTCATCACACAGTCTTCATGATTCTCAAAAAGTTCAAGTTTCAAGGACAACGTGAAGACAAGGTATGAGCTGAGTTCGAAATAAGTTCTTATTGTTAATAATTTTTAATTGTTATTATAATATTTTAATCAAATATGAAAATTTAATTTATAATACAGAATAATTGTATAAAAATTCCTAATTAATTTCTGAAAATGTAATCATTGTTTTGATTTAAATATATAATTTTGTTATAATAATTTACATGACATAAAAAGTAAAGTCACAAACATAGAAAAGAAAAATTTATTTAGAATAATTATAAATTATGTTTTTGAAGTTTGTATTTATTAAGTCTTCACAATTATTATCATTACTAAATTATAGTTTATCGATTTATTTGTTTTCGATAAATGCCTGAGCCAAAATGCCGAAGATATTGCATTCGGAAATGAAGCAACAGCTGCAGCAGCTGCAGTAAAGGATGACATCTTTATAAACTAATTGTAAGTCGGAAGAAATGTGGAGGACTCTGAAAATCGCAGAAGCAAGTGTGCTCGAGATGTTAATCGCCAAAAATTACGTTTATTCGAGATATTTTGACGAGAATGCCGTTCTATCTATCTCTAGGCTCCCGAGGAGACGCTGTAAATCAAGTTGCGAACTGACAAACTGGAGACTGAAAAGTTCTACTTCATAATAAGTAACAAGACTATTTTTTTTCCTTTGCCGCGTACGAAGGGCAGTCGTGCAGTAAAATATTGATCGTCGCATTAATATTCGGAGGACAATAAAAGTGTACGAAGTAGGCAAGTAGACAAATAGCCGAGAAACACATTGCGCTCGGTACTTCAATCTATCACTTTTTGGAAATAAAATGACTCTTGCATCAAAGAAAAAAGAAAAACTTGGAAATAAAATGTTTAAAATTATGGCGCAAATGTTGTTTACCTTTATTTCTAAAATTTCTATTTATAGATGAAATACAACAATAATTCTTTTTCAAGATATTCAAAATGTAAGAAATAAAATGCATATAGTTGGTGTTAAACAAAAATCTCTTTTTTCTCGCTTTTATTCAAATTACAATTGGAAATAATATTTAAATTAACTACGTTCTGTTCTATAAAAATTTATTAAAATATGGTAAATAATTATTTAAATATAATAAATTTTATCGCAACGAGGATGCGCTGGGGGATGTGGTTGAAGCAAGTCTTCGACAAAATGAAAAGTGCATACTGAGTCTACCGAAGCTGGTCATAATTGTTATGCGACATTTCTTTGCCTTTTTCAATAAGTAAGTTATTTTTCCACCAAAAGTAAATATGTATATGTACGGGATAAAGATGTTATACTGTGATCTCTCTTGAACAGTTTCTTGGAATTCTCGAAGAAGAACATGATGAATCCATACAACTTGGCAGTCTGCTTCAATTCAATATTGATGCCTGTTTCCGAGGACAAGAATCAGGTTCAAGAGTAATTATGACGCTCTGCGAAATTTTTTCGGAGGATATCGGTGCTGGTCAATAAAAAAATACATCAGCAGGGAATCTAACGATGTGTAAATAGAAAATATCATTTATCAACAAGCATTTTATTTTAAGATAACGCTGTAAAAAATATAATAAGAGATGTAAGAAATGCTGCAGTGTTTCGGCTATTCTCCAGTTGTTTCATGATTTTTTGAATTTCTATATTGTTTCGATGTTGACATGATTTATGTTTTAGGAACGTAGGACACTCGCCAACGGATTAGGTACAGGAAAACATGAATTCAGAGGTCTATCCATCCAAGACGATAATGCATTTCTCGAATCAGCACATTGTACTCGAATCGTAATTAACAAACTTACAAGCTGTACTGTAATATCACGAGGAAATTTATTGGCTTAATTGCACCAAGCTACAACAAACACACACACACACAAAACACACACACACACACACACACACACACACACAAAGGAAGAGAGTGTGCATGTATGTATGTTTCTAAGTAATCACCATACTTATCACTTTAAGTTAGTTCAGTCTAGGCAATTTTTTTATTCTGATGTAAACTACATAACTTGCACATGCAATTACATGATTTCATCTTTTCTCTCCATTTTCGTTAAACTTCTTAACAGCTAAAAATATTTTCTTAGAAATAAAAATAAAAATCTTGGTAAAAATAAATTTTTTAGTTAAACAACTGCTGCTTATGTGACTTCTATGATATGCAATCTACCCAGTAAGCAGATGTCACATGTCAGCATTCTTTATCTTTTGTTCCAAATTGCATATTCAAATTTTTTCAATGTTTGAAATATACTATGAAACATCTAAAAAGTTTGATGACAAAAAATGAGATTACTGATTGGAGTGCACAAACTAATCTGATGATGTAAAAGTTAAAAAATTTGTGTCTAGGCCACAAACATATCTTGACAAGAATGCTGATTACGTAGAAAATAATTAAATATGTATACTAAGAATATTTTTACTCAATTTTGTAATATTCTGTTTTGTGCTTGTATATTTATTTTTTTGATAGCATAATATTTATCTTTGAAGGAAAAAATTTTAATCTTTATGATTTAGGTACTGGCAGTGGCTCTCTATCTCATTCACTTATTCGAACAATACGTCCAAATGGTCATTTGTACACTTTTGATTTTCACGAACAACGCGTATTTATTGCCAGTGCAGAATTTGAAAGACATGGTTTAAGCAATTATGTAACTTTGAGAAAAAGAGATATTTGCTTAGAAGGATTTGGAGAAGACCTGAAGCACAAGGTTGACGCAGTCTTTTTAGACTTTTCACATCCATGGTTAGCTATAGAACATGCTACTATTGCTTTGAAAGAAAAAAGTAAGAATGCCTTTAAATTTAATTTCTTTAATCTTTAAAATGTATTGATTAATATTTTTATAACAAAAATATATTGCTATCTACGTGCGAGTATTATGTCTGCAGTGAAGATTACAATACGTAAAGATATAAGTAAACTTAATGATGTAGTTACGCATCGCACAAAGTAAAACAAATTGTATGTTCTGCATATATCTATTATGCAGGATATGTAACATTAACTATTATTTAACAGGTGGAAAACTCTGCTCTTTTTCTCCTTGCATCGAGCAAGCTCAGCGTACTTGTGCAAAACTGATCCGTGAAGGATTCATAAAATTAAATACATATGAATGTTTGCAAAGAGAAATGAACGTTCAATATAGATCTTTACCAGTGCTGGATTTGGAATGTCTAAGATACAAGGTTTGTCCATTTTATTTGAAGATACAGATATGTATATTTATAGGATGTCATTTGAAAATTGATCGCTAGTTATCATAGGTTTTTGAAATTGCTGAATTCGAATCTAATCAAAATTTTTAAATCCAATATGACAAGTCTAACAGAATAATGGATAATTTAAAAGAATTCTCTATTCTCTTTCAATTTGATGTATATGAGTTTTTATGGTTATTTAATTCAAAACTGACACCATTTTTAAATTCATGAAAATGTTATTCGTATAAAACAAAAAAAATTATTGAATTTTGAAATTCTACTTTGTACATCATATTTAAATTAAGGTATGAATACTTTTTTCGTTTATTTCATTACATTTTACCTCAAGTTTTTCAATTTTTACTCTTAACCTACAAATTTGTATCTTAATTTTTAAATTATAAATTTCTAAAATTCTCTGAAAAGAAAGAACTTTTGCATAAAACCTTTTTCGATTTCCTGACTGTTACATTGGGTTTATAAATTAGGATCACAGAATTTTTATCACAGAGTTTTGAATGTAGCATCCCGAAAAATCCCGAAATACTGTTTTTACATAAATTCGGGGTAAATTAGTTCTTTCTTCATAGAAATTATTTTGAGTAATAAAGCGTTTTTATTTCTCAACACTTAAAAAGGTAGGATTTAAAAAAATAACTAAGCATCTTATATGTTTGAAGATGTTTCTGCATTTTTATAAAAGTTGTTTTTTTCGATAAGAGAAGCTACACAGTATACATCATTGAGACCACTCGTAGATGTGAAACGCGACTCTTCCGCAGTTTCTCGCTTAGATATAAAATGTTAGCGCGACACATATACACACATATACGTAGCGCTTAATTTCCTCGCTCGGCCGTGTGCAAACAATGGCAAGTGATATGGGCCGTTGGCTGGCCTCCCGAGTTGTCTCCTGATTCCTAATCGAACCACGAAGAGCGCCGACCGTTCTGTTTGCACTGCTCTATGGTATATCGGATCTTTCGTGTGTACCTCGAGCGCGCGGCGGCGTATATCTGCCTGGCACCACGAACGATTATTTGCCGTGTCATATAGTTCGTGGCGGCCGCGCGCGTACATTATGCGGGATACACTCCGCCGATGACGGCGGTGTGTGCTCTCGCGATCGGTATCGGGTTTGGCCGGCGGCAGCGACGGGCTGTTGTAAGCCTCCTCTCTTCGTTCTAGGCGGGATCACGCTCGGCGCGGCGGTAGGATAATGAAAATAAAGTGGCGGATAAAGAAGCGTGGACGAGCGCGATCGATGAGCGATCTTACGCGAACGTGAGTCTTACCCTTCGGCGACGCTGGGTGGCTCCGAAGGATCGAAAGGGCTCGCGCGGCGAAAAGGTAACAGGTGTGCCCCGTGGCACGATAAATTTCGGGGTGGTGGTAATATTTTACGTCTACAAAAAGTGAAAAATTCTTTTTTTTTTCTTCTTAGTAAACAGTTTTCATGCTAACACCTAATCTCTCGCGTAAAAATCTACTGCCGTGTGAAAAATAAACGTTTAGGGAGACTTAAAATAAGAAGTATTTTTAAAATAGAGAAAAAAAACATCTCTAACGTGATGACGTATGTATAATTTTGCTGTCAGTAATGTGTCGCAATAATTTTCAAGGGAGAAATATTTTTGAATAAGGATGGGGTTCTATAAAAATGTATGAGAGAAAGAGAGAATAACTATATAAATTTTCTTTTAATATATAAATTCCGTATAAATTCATAATACATTGATTGCTAAAACTCACACAGAGATGTGAGGTTTTTTACGAGATCTAGAAAATAAAAACTTTCGAGGCCAGTGAGGCCAGCTGAGATCTTGACTGATGAAACGTTGCTTAAGGTGAACGTAACACTGTGTAACAGGTGCTTGTCTGTTGATACGTAATATTTCGTTGGCTGTTAGACTGACAGACGATATATGAATTATAAAAGCTTTATGAGTCATTAAGTGAGTTATTAAAAATCTTTGCTTTTGGATTAGTTGGCCTCGATTAGCAAAATATTCAAATAAAAGTTTTGAATTACCAAGTTTCTATTTTTTTTTCATAATACGAGATTTTTGTATTAGTTATAGTATTATTATTTTTTTTTAATTTTGTTTATTTATATTATAATAATGAAAGCATGAATCAAACAATTCAGAGCTGCACAATTCGAAATATGTAGATTTATTTTTTTTTCGTTACTCTTTCTTTCTCTGATATTTCTATTTGCCAAAAAAAGAGTACACAATCGGTTGTTTGACACATGAATTTTTGGCACGCAAATTTCATCCGGTACCACGTGGATTGCTAGCGTGGTTGCAGCGCGTGCGTTCACGCGCGAGAGCACGTGCACCGTTCGCTCTATTGGCATCAGCAGGTGCAGCGGAGCGATACAGCGGGGTTAGCCGCGACTGCGATCTGTAGCACGCGAATCGTGGCTCCGTAACAAACCGGGTATTCCTTCCGGTTTTTTGCCGAAGAATGATTTTTATGTCCATCTGCTGTCGCGCGTGCCGATACGAGCAACGAATCGGCTACTACATCGGCTATTTCTTTTACGGTAATCCTGATATACGCGCGAACGGACGATGTTATTGCAAAAATTCCCGTACTGAAATATTTTTACGGCGCGACGCAACGGAATAACGGAATTAACGGAGACACGAAAGGATAGAAAGAGCGAATCGGACAAAAGAGTACCGTGCTCTTTTCTATGGAGATTTTTTTTATAGCTTTTGATTCGGTAATTCGATTTAAATGTTCAGTTGTCGTGCTCGAAACTGTCAATTTTTTTGTCAAATTATTTTATTTTGTGAAATTTTCTTGTTTGCATTTTTTTTACATTGTGCAATCGAATAGTTTCTTGTACAGATTTATTGGCATTCTAAGATTGTGACTGTAATAAAGTTATTTTTTTAATTGTTATCTATGTGAAAATGAAAATAATGAATTACTGAGGAAAAGAGAGAGAACGAAAAGAAGTTTTAAAGTCCTAATTAAAATATTATATTTTTTCTATTTATTTTTGTGAAGATTAATCTCAAATATTTATATTTTTCAATTTTGATTAATTTTTTACTAATGAATAAACTTTTTAATACGTTATTTTTGATTATGAAAAAATCTTTGGGTTTTTAAGTATTTTTTTCACACAACTTACAGTTAATCTTAAATCGTAAAATTCGAATTCTAACTTATTTTCTGAACATTGTTATTCAGCATATTATTATTGATAGATGTGGGATGTACTGAACCTATTACGTGCATTTACATTCACTGCAAAAAACGTGACTCACGTTAAAATCGCGCGAATGTCTCAGAAAAATCTCGTTAATGGTGTGGGAGGAGATACATCAAACGTATCAAGTTGCTAAAGTAAGAGTTCAAAAGCTTGTGTGAGCAAAGGAGGAAGATGCGTCAGACTCATCTAAATATCTTCAAGAAGCGCCGCTAATTGCCTCAGAGCTCACACAAGAGCCTGTCATTATGGAATCTCGTAAACACTCGCTTTCGCACTTGCCATTACGAGCGACGAAGCATCTTCGCACGATGCGCTTGCAATTTCGCAAAAATTCCCGCAGCGAAACATTTTCACTTTGCCGCCGCGCCGTTCGCCACTTCGTCATTACTTCATTTATTATTGTTATTATTAGATATTGCTTTTATCTTCGCGAATCTGCGTTTTTTATAATCGCGGAAGGTATAAATCTGATGGACGGGATTGAGCGCGAACGGGAGAGTAAAATTAATAAAACTGTAAAGAGAGGAGAAAATTACTTTACTCGTGGGCACACAATATTGTTAATAAAAGGGCACCGTAATGTTCCGCGTGTGTCGTCGCCGCCGCTTTTTTTCGTTAAAATCGTCGCTTCTCCTGGTTCCTCCTTTTTTTGCTCGCACGAGGAAGGGTCGAACGTGACTCATCATTAAACTCGATATTAAGTCATTATGGAACGTGGTCAACAAGCGTGGTCCATAAACCGCAATTATATTCAATGTTAAGTAGCTGCTACCTCGCATAATGTGTCCTAATGTGCACATAAGTCCGTATCAGAGCATACTTGCAATTAATCTCCGTCCTTTCGATATTTTTAATTTCAAATATTGGGAGCTGCCGATCGTTGATGTTATTGCGAAGGTAAACAGATTTTTTTAAGTAAGAAGCAGCGCGCTAGTTTTAATTATACTTCGTATTAAAAGCGTTTTAGAATTAATTATTGAGCCAATGTGAGCCAATCTCGGTACTGAATTAAAAATTTTGATTGAAAAGTTGCGGGCGATTCGAGTTGACCACACAAATAGCGTGAATGATTAAGTATTTTTATGTGACGTGTGATGCACGATTCAATCTTACGCATAAGTGCATCGGCGATCGCGAGTGCGCTGCAATTGACGCGGCGTGCTCATTAAATCCACAACGGTGGTATAAACGCCCGGAGGATATAATTAAGTTGTCGATGCTTCATCGATTTAGTCTTCGACTAATCGAGCCATCCGGCGTTTCAGCATATGGACGGTAGACTTCTCTTCTGCGAACTACAAAATAATTTTTGCATTAAACCACTAAAACGAGCGTGTATAATACACATTAAGAGGGCCGAGCAAAACGAAGGAAACCGCTAAATGATGATAATTTCGGTCGCATATGGTTCAATTACTCAAAGAGTGTATCAATTCAAAGTTGCGATTCTCAAAGTTGACCGCAAGAATTTCTTTCACGCTACACGCCGAATACTAATCACCGAAAAATTGTGAAAGAGATCGCACACACTCATTTGCAACGTGCCCTCTTCTGTTTATGCAAATGCACCGCAAGACATAAAAGAAGCCGAGGAAAAATGTAACATACAATCGCTCGGAGCGAGCGGCGGGGCCAAATGACGGGGAATTCGGTTTGAGAAAATCACTGCTAAGAACGCATCGGTGTCATGCCCGCGTGAAATGTGGGGCCCTCGGGGCCTTTAGCGGAAGGTTCCTTGACCGCGGGTAGGAAGCTCGTGTGAGATCTGTATCGCCACGGTTAAAAGTATGGCGAGCGCAGGAGGGAACGGGAGAGGCACGCGCAAAGGGAGAAATAAAAAGGACCGGGATCGAAGTTAGAAGGAAGCGGAATACGGCGGTCGGCGGGTGTCTTTAACCCCGAGTGCATCGAACGTAGAACACTTTTGCGTGTTATATCGTGACAGCGATTATTTTGCCGATTATAACGGGCTTTTTATTCTTTTACACTTGTCCGATAATCGAAGTCAGCTGTGCCGGCCGGCTCAACGAGCGCGCGTTCGTTAATTTCACTTTTAACGGAATGTTTTCACGATATTATCAATCCACGTGATCTTGATTTAATAATTGCTAATTAAAATACAATGTTGGTACGACGAACACGGCGCGTGTCTCGAGAGTTCATCGACTGAGCCCTCGATATTTGTGTCTCCTCTCGATTCTCTGATGCTTCGTCCCTTCGGCATTCGTTTTGTCGAATGTTCGACGAAAAAGAGCGATATCGTTTGCACGAAGAAGACGTTGAAGGGATTTAGTTCAATAATACCTGTCAAATTAAATTTGTTATCTATTTGCGTTCTTCTGTCTTTACTCTGACAAGAATATTTTTTAAGAATGAAAATCCTAATTTTTTTCGTACAGACTTTTAATCGCTGCAAAAACTGTTAATTGATATTTCTGATCGAGATGAAAAAGTCGCATTTATATTAGTTTAACGAAGCGCGGCGTACTTATGACAGGTTGAACATGTATAAGAAGGGAAGAGCCAGCTGTTTATAATAAATTCCGATACAACCGGGCGTATGTAAGACGTGCGAGGAACCATCAAGACCACGTTCTTCGCCATCCGCGAGTCTCGTAAAAATCAGCGCAATTAGTCGTACGGACGTCCCTTTCAACCCGTTGCCCAGAGTTCGCCGACCGGCGGCGCGGCGGGCCTCTTCTCTCGTCTCTTTCTCTCTTCCGCTCCATCTTCTCTCTCTCTCTCTCTCTCTCTCTCTCTCTCTCTCTCTCCTTTTTTTCCCCCCGACTTTCTCCCTCACCCTCCTCCCTGCCATGCTGTGCTTTGCGGAAGATCGGATTTGTCAGATACCCAGAGAGAAGGGTAGAGGCAGAAGGGGAGTGAGTCTTAAGTGGAGGGCATCCGGCTGCCAAAGGGCCCCGAGGGCCCCGGCCGGAGCAGCTGTTTTCGGGTGCGATGACACTTACCGCCCCGCGCTCTCAGCATGCCCGCAGCAACGGCAACGACAACGGCAACGCGATGTAACGCCGGCCGCGATGAGGGCCCCGTAGGGCCCCGCAAAAATCGCAGAAGGGAGAATCTCAATGGGGCACGTGCCCTTACGAGTCAATTCACTCTCTCGCGAGGTTTATTCCCTTTCCTCTTCTCTCTCGGATCTCTCCTTCCTCGCGCACTTCCCTTTACTTTTTCTGTCTTTCTGCTCTTCCCAGCAGATTTGCGTATTCTTGGTGTCTCTATTTGTGAAAGCGCAATGTATAGGCGTTCCACCGTGAAATCAGGATTTGATTAGGAAGATCGTCTGGCTGAGTTAAGAACTTGATTGCAATCTTTGTGTTTGTAATTCCAATTCCATGTCCTCTTTTTCTTTCCAAAGTAGACGCCATGTGTGTAGTGAGCACAATTTTTTAATCAACATAAACATTGGATATTTTTTCTATGTTGTTTCCTTCATCATTTTTACATTATGAGATTTCTAAAATAATAGTAATGGAATTAATATTATTTAATCTTTCATATCATTAATATTGTAATAAAATCAAGTTATTTGAATAAAAAAATTGCGTTTGCCGAAAAGTTGTCAGACCGTGCAGAAAAATGTTTTTCCAAATTTTATTTTTTTTTTTTTTTTTAATTCTGCGCAAAATGGGACAAATTTTATGCGTCACCGTCTTGATAAAATCATAATTTTTAGGAGCCGCTCGTCGATATTCGCGTGAAGTATGATACATAATATCTATGGAACGTTTTCATGACGATCGACATAACTTCTCGGCGTGGCCCGAATGAATTATTCCAAGAATTTTCCCGCACGCAAGAGCGGGCCGCCGCCCCGTTCGCGGGGGTTGTCTCGCCGCGGCTTTTACACAATTTCCAGTGTCTTCGTGCCGCATCGCGCCGGCCGGCCGGTGTTTTTATTTGCTCTGGGTGTCGTGTTACGCGCTCGTGCTCGCGCGCGAAAACTGCTACTTTACAGCTTCGTATATGGCGCACGTATGGTCGCTTCATCCTGGTGTATGCCGGGCGATCATTATCGTTAGCGAGCGACGCGAGTTACTCTTCTCCCGGCTAATCAGCGATGACCCACTTCATTAAACGCTGTTAAATAATTTCCATCGACTGCGAGTCGTCGTCTGTCTTCTCCTCTATTTCCCAGTTTATAAAGTATACCTTCCATAAAGAGCAGCATTTTTTTTTTTTTTTTTTTTTCGTCGACGATCGATAATCACACGCGTTATTATTAGAGATAATGGACCTCGTGTTTCGAAGGCGTTTTTGTGTATGTGTCAATGACATATGTTAATGATTGCGGACGTTCTCGTTTAATTGAAAAAGGATTAAAAAGACGGGGAAGGGAAGAGAATTCACAGGAGGTTTTTATCAGCTCGCAGCGATACGTTTTTCATGTCCGCGAGTTCGTGTGTACCGATGCGCCCAGCAGCACGCAAGCTTGCTCATAAAATGTGAAATTTATGCGTGTGTGCGCGCGTGCGAGAGAGAGAGAGATAGAAAGAAAGATTTGGAGTAGCACAAAAGAACTTGGTATAAAAAAATTATATTCGCGACAAAATTTTTCTTCTACACTTGAAATGGCAATATATTTCAAATACAGATGTTTGTTTTTCTTTTAATGGCTTTAAGTGAGAATGATTTATCCGAAACAAAATTGCGATTCTCATAATGTCTGCTAAAATGTTGATAATTATTACACGCTTTTTTCAACGCAAAAATAAGAATATATTTAATAATTGCGTGGTATAAGAGTCGCGATCTATTTATGATTTAAATTATTCAACGTGACATTTCTCAAATATGTTTTTGATCATTTTACGGACAGCCGCACTCGTGGATTCGCTACCGGTTTGACTTTGGATTAGACGGGATCACGTGGGTAAGGATTAGACGTACTTCGTAAGGCCGCGCGCGGGTGCAAAGGCCTCTGCCGGGACTCGAGTAACCCAAACCCCGGCAGGTTTTTCGGGTGCAGGTGGTTTGCCAGCATGCAAACGTATGAATAGAAGACGAACGGGTGTAGCCACTCATTGTGAACGCGCAGGAGAGTGTGCATGCATATACATTTGTGAGCGCAGAAGAGGCTTTTTGTTTCTTCGTGTGTCTGCGAAAAATGTATCACGTGTTGGTAGAAACAATGTCAAACGAGAATATTTCCTTTTGTTTTCTATTCAATTAACAGCAAGCATTTAACAACAATGAAACGTTAAAATATTGCTTTTCACGCACGTTTATCGGTGAAGTAGCGCAGCTTTATTTTAATTTACATTCACCAGATAACACGTCGCGAGGGTGCAATGTACAACTTGCGTAGATGAAAATTATTAATTGGACAGCTCGCATAGAAATTCGTGTCGTGTAGTGCGCATTTCGGATAAAGTACAACCTGTAAATCATTCGATATCGATTGCAGTATCGTCGCGCTAATTTCGTCGATTATTAACACATGCCTAGGACCAATATATTCTACGTATCCTTCCTCTCCGCGTACACCGCGCCTTATGTCAGGGCCCCGTCGTCCCGAGGGCCCGCGGGCCAACTGCTGCACTCCGAGGCTGCACTTTCGATAATGCGGACGACTCGGCGGGAGCCACGCGCCGGGGCCTTATGGGCCTCACTGGGGTAATTAATACTCCAGACGGGGTGTAACCGATATCGTACGCCCCCGCCGTCCGTACCTTCTTTCCTCCTCGCTGGGCCTCCTTCTTCCTTTTACGTTGCAAATATTAGAGGCCCTTCTCCACGGAGGCCGTATGGGCCTCGTAATAATTGGCACGTGCAAAAAGGGGACGGGCCGCCGTGCTAGCGCACTATGCTGTCCCGAAAATTCGACATTGGGTCAGTGATGCGCAAAATTGATCCAGTAGAGATCGACACGTTAGATTAATTCGCCTATCCAACAGGAACAGGGGCCAACACAGCAGCTTGTATTCGCTTTTAAAAGAACTACAAGGTGCACAGCGGTGGCGTATTAAAATTTTTTCGACAAAAGTTTTAAACGCGTGCCGGTACAAATCTTTATTTCTCTGATACAAAAATGTAACATGATACAACAATTCTACAATATATTACAAACGTTACCGTTTTAATAATTTGCTGGCGCTAATTAAAGTAAGAATGAAAATATAACAAAAAATAAGAAATAGAAGTTTAAAGTTTAGCTTATATTTAAATAATAAAAAATAAAAGATGCTGCCGTAAAAAGTCACGTACGTAATTGCTGATATAATAAAAGCTTAAAGTTTATATTAAAAATATGTTGTAAGAGGAAACTCTCTTAATTTAGGAATTTCTAGTTTAGAGTTTAATTTATGGATCAAAGTACATTAATAGATATTTCTGAAAAATATGAATAATAAACAGCGTTCTTTAGCACAATATTGATAAATTGCTGAATTTAACGATAATATTATTGCATTATCCGCGAGAATGATATTTTTAGAAAAAATCGCGCATTGAGAACCGCTGCTATACGCAGCCACAAAACGGGGAGGACTTAAGACGCCGAGGGGATTATTAAACGGTGGTAATGGCGGTAATAAACACAATTACAATAATCTCGATGTTCATGAGGCAGCGGTCTGACCTCTCGGCAGCAGAGATATAAAGTGATTTAGGTATGATATATCGCTCGACAGACAGTGTCTTCATTAGGCTGAGTTGCACAAGTGCCGCTCTCGAAAATCGCGAAAAAAAGGGCAAAGTCGGTTAGTGATCATTTGCGATTAATCATTCGCAATTTACAGTAGGGACAGTCATACTCGTGTTCTCGCGTCGATAAAACACGGAGCAACCGTTATACGAATATATACTATACGAAGAATACGCTTAATCAGTAATGCGCAGCGATTTTGCGCCGCCCATAGGCAATCGCACGCAATTCGAAAGCCGAGATTAATTGAATCGATTAAGCCGAGCGCGATAAACGAAACGTGGAGATAACGCCAATCAATAAGGCCAAGTGCACGCGGGCTCCGGCGATCGGGAAACATGCGCGAGAGCGTTAAAACGGTGCTCCGGTTACCGCCGCTGGTCCTCTCGATATTGTCGCTGCAAGCTTATCTGGCGAAGTAACGGCATTAGTTACTGTACTTATTTACTTTAAAGTGTGTGCCGAAAATTCTTGCGCATTTGTCACCAAATGCTGCCCGTTCACATTTATTGCGTCTCATTATTGAACGGACAGATTTCGAATTGCGCATATTATTCACTTTCTCATTATGGTACTTTATATTCTCGGTCATTGCAAGCGCTAAAAGTGTTCTATTACTAGAAAAAATAATATAATTCTATTACAACAATGATAATGACATATATAATTTATATTGAAATGTATTCAATATATTAATGAATTTTTATCATTAATTTACAACTTTTTATTAATTAATTTTTAATAATTAACATCGCGATGATAGCAATTTTGTTTTCGGAACGGTAGATTTCTTCGCGCACAGCTGATGACGCAGCTCGCGTGCCTCCGACCGGAATTTTATTAGCGGAAACGTTGTTCATCTCATTAATATTAAATTAATGTTCTTTCTTATCTTTGTCTTGGGCACATTATGCAGCGGCAATAGCGGGAACGGTAGTTCGCTGTCTATCTACGATACGACAGCGCGGCAGACGGCACGACGAAAAATGGCGATGCAAAATATGACACCGCAGCCGCTGCTTTTGCGGAAGTCAACGGTATCGAGCTGATTTCAATCTTCCGCATGGTATCTTTCTCATAACCGGACGCTTTATCGCCGACGGCACATCACGAATGTCAAATCCAGACGAAATTTCGTACGAGAAATAAGAAAGCGATACGCACGAGTCAAGTGCTGTCAAAATGTTTACGATAACATTTCATCAATCAAAGTTGAAAACTGCACTCATAAAAGAAAGTGTTTAAATTTAAAACATTAAAGTGTTTAATTTCTTGTCTTTATTTTTGAAACGCTAAAATGTGTTTTATTAAAACAAACCATTTTATTTAATTTATTTAATTAATTTACAAACACAAAATTTACACTTTTGAGCGTTTTTAATATTTTAAACACCAGGATATTTAGATTTAAAACACTAAAATGTTTAAATCTGAAACATCTTTCATTATTAAACGCTTGTTTTAGGAAAAACATTTCCTCCAATTCACTTTTTAGAGTGTGTGTGGAGAGTAATAAAGGTAATTAGTCTGACTCTTTATATACCATTTACTTTTTTTTAAATTTTATTGTTTATTCTAATGCATATTAATGGAAAGAAAAAGAAACAATTTCGGAAAACATGTTATTTTCATACGATGAATTCCTCAGTAATTTCGTTCTTAACAATATCAAACGCGCTTGCGTCTTTACGCTGTTTTTCTACTCGCGGTTTTATTCATCGTCATCGCGATCGCGGCGCACGTAAGAATTTTTCCCTAGTCAGGGGACAATGCGTATTGCACCGAGGACGATGGTTAATCAAGTATTATAATTCGTCGTTCGCCCCGAAGCAACGTACAATTTAATGCAAACAAGACCCTGAAGGACCGGGCCAGCAGCCGCTTTGAAAGTCACTGTTCACGCCTGTCACAATATTTTACGTACAAATGGGCGTTCGAACCCCGCGGGAATTGCCTTTTGTGTCGCCAGGTCGTTCGTAATTTATGCCCTTTTAAATAGGGCGACTCTAGACGACAACGAGAGGTCGGCTAACCACGAAAAAATCCACGGAAAATCGTTAAATACATTTATCTCTCCTCCTCCGCCTAGCCCCGCCTTCGGAGAGTTGTAAATCACACGTGATATTTCTTTCGTTCCGTTTCGAGAGGGAGTTCGGTTAGGGGTGAATTCGATCGAGTGAAAATTAGGACGGGAATTATGCAGTCTTGCGCCCTGTGGATGAGCATCCTCGATATCTCCGTCGAATTCAATCTTTCCTCTCGAGCAGGTCTTTTCGATTTCTCGGGCGACACGGAAGGTGCTGCAACTTGACAAGGGTTGGATTACACGCTATAGGTTTCGCCGGGACTTAAAACGTAGAAAAGATATTCCTAGTTAAGAATTGTGAAATGCTCGGAATTATGACTTATTCACACTGTAAAGATGTGCATGTTGTGAAATAGATCTCTTCGAGAAACTTAACGCGTAGAATTTAAATAAATATGATCTGTGAGAACGAGAAATCAATCATTTATATGATGATTAATGGAAATTCTAAAATAATTATATTGGAATTTGTTATTGCGTATTTAAAATTAAGACGGTAAAAACTACCGACAATATATTTGACAAAATATTTATCAAGTCAAATTTATTTTTCCAAATTGAGATTTCGGCAATTTTTTATTCGAAACCAAAGTAGATTGTTTATCAGATTTTGTTTTGACATGATCGATTTCGAGTCAGTATTTCACATCTCGTCGTAAATTGATGTGGACGGTGTTTAAAACTGAAGTTAGAGGCTATAGATGCTGCACTGAAAGGGCGCGTAGACTTGAATGGGCGCTGGCTTAGCGATTATAAATGTGGGATGTTGTGTTAACACTTAAAACATGAGATCGGTAAGCAAAAGGTACCCCCGTTTCCCACAGATTGTTGAGGCGGTATTTTTTTCCAATTTTATCTTCGAAAGATATGAATGAAAAGAATTTTTCTTCTTTGAGTGCACTTGACTCTTCCAAGATTATCAGGATTTTTAAGCATAAATCTAAAGGCTTCAGACGACGACACGCTGAGAGCCATAGATTAAATTGAATAGGCGGCCGACTACAAAAGGGCGTGAATTGGTGTAATCAGATTTATCACTTCTCCCCACAATTTTCAAGATTACTCTATAATATATATTTTTTCAGAATTTTTATTTTGATCGCAACTGAATTAATCGACCTATAAATTATAATAATTAATAAATCAATTAAATACATATAAACATTACAATACTTTTTTTTTATATGTCTTAATATGTTTGTGTCTTAAATATTTGATCTACATTTTGCAGCCAAATTTGCCAAATAAAAATATTTATCCTCGATTTAATGAAAGCCGGAATGGTGAGAGTAAAGTGTGTTGGGACGAAACTGTAATCAAGGAAAGCGCTTTGAAAGCAAAATATAATTGCAAGTTGTTTGTTGGAAAATTTATTGCAGGAAATGCATCGTTATTTTCGCGTCATCGTAAATTGCCTAAAATGTATTAATTACGCTCGTGGCTTCGCATACAAGTTGTGATTAAAAAAAGTCACAATCTTTTGCCTTTATTTTTTTATACTGTCAATAATTGAACTGATAAGTATATTTTATAGACGATAATGTAGATTTTAATTTGGAGATAAAAGAGAGAAAGGAGGAAGGAGAGGAAAGGAAAGAAAAAGTGTAAGTAGATGAAGCAATTAACATAATCTTAATTATGATTGAGTAGCGTGTAACATTTAATGAGATTATTTAGCAAGTTAATAATATTATAGGTTTATATTGCATATTTATGCATGAAATGAGAAAACGTACGCAATACATGTCATTACATATGATGAAATAATTATTATAAATTATAAATAATACACACAAAATTTTAAGATGCACCTGCAAACGCTCTATCAGGATGCAGATTGTTTACTCTTTAGCATTTATATAATAATGAGATTTCGTTAATGCGTAATTTATTTTAATGTGTTTATTTCGAGGAACTTTCGCAAATAAAAGGACGTGAAAGAGGCAAATTTGAAAGTTGAACACGCCTTACGTGCATTTTATTTATCGAAAATCGAATATTAAACTTCAATCTTCTCTCATTGTCGGATACTCGTACTTTAGCTTGTGCTTCAAACTAAATTTAATTTTTCGATTGAACAAGCTTTATATCCGCCATAATGTACTGATCAAATAAATACAAGACATTCAATTAACGCCCAATACATGAATATATCATAATGACATTAATGAATTCTGAAAATCTTTTTTATAATTTATTTTTTTACTTCGCAATTGTCCTGTTTTGTATTGGATTGAAACAAAGATTTAAAATTTTGTAGAATTGTCGGGCTATAAAAGTAGAAAAATCTTTATTTTATACGCGATAGTTAACAATTTTTTGTATAAACATTTCGCATATTACAATTGATTGTTATTCGTAATCTTAAATTTCTGCACCTGCAAACGCTTTATCTGGATATGCATTTTGCATAGGAGCCACAATTTAGTGAGAACTGAATTGATGCGTTTAATTAAGCTCTGACGCACAATCAAGTTCCGAATGTTACGGCTGGGGAACTCGTGCGAAATAATTTCCACGCCGCTGATAGCATGATTTTGCGTGCGCGTTTGTGTTGGTAGATGTTGTAACGAGGGTTGGAAACATCCGAAATAAATTGTAATTAGTCTTCCCCGGCCGTAGGCGCGTGCCACGGTGTATTATCCTTTCGCATTTAAAGGTGCAATTAGTTCTTCCGAAAAAACAAGTCGTAACGGTATTCGTATTTTTGGATAAATATTCAAAAATTGATTGCTGTGTAGCAACTTGATTGTGTCTAATTAGAAAAAAATACACTTTTTTGTCAAAAAATTTGACGTGTTATAAAAAGAAAATAATTTTGGTCAGTCAAAAAAATCAATAAAAATGCAATAAAAGAAAGAATCGCACACACACACACACACACACACACACACACACACACACACACACACACACACACACACACACACACACACACACACACACACACACACACACACACACACACACGCACACGCACACGCACACACACACACACACACACACACACACTATTAATCAAATATCTCTTTTATGTGGGTATTTTTGTGACATAAATTGATACAGTTTTATGAACCAAAGGATCACATTTGTGTGTTAAGATGCGATCACGGCTCAATAAACAACACATTCATTATCCAAATCGAAAATAAAAAGCACATTTAAAGTCATACAAGCAGCAAGACAACGGTAGTATAAAAATTATATGAGGCAGGGTCACACAGGTGAATCGTATATTTTCCGTTTGCGTTATAAAAATTAAATTTAAGGGAAGCCGAGTACATACGGCTGCATAAAGTTTTACTCGCGTCGATGAATTTGGTTTTCTGCACTTTGTTAATGCGGTAGCGCTTGCGGCAAAATATAGGAAGAAAGAAAAAGAGAGACGTCGAGAGAAGAGTCATGCCAGCGTTGCGCGTGGCTTTGCATTGGCTCGTAAATTATCGCCGTTTGTCTCCCTTTTTGGCGTATCTGAAATATTTCTGGACGCACGCGTATGCAGGATTCGCGCAACAGGTCGCCCGTGGACCGTTATCGGGAATCACGCAACCGAAATTATACCTGTGAGAAATACCCGATCGAATGGAACTGGTTTCTTCACGGGAGAATATATATATATGTCGTGCGGAAGAAAAGTATTCGGTGAATTCGTAGGTGAGTTTTGTAAAATTGCGAAACGGAAATAGTCATTTATTTCGGACTGCTGCTTATCGATATTTACTGCTCATTATTTTTTTTATAAATAAATAAATGTGAGGCCCCATAAATAAATTTGACTTACAAACTTGCCTCTTTTACATTTTTTATTTGCAAAAGTTTCTTGAATTAAATGCATTAAAGTGAAATAAGCAAATTAACAAATTCTCTAAATTGTCACAAAGGTACCAAAGCGTAAAAAATCTATGCATGTGCATTTCTTTGAAATTTATTAATAATTCTATACACATTTTGCATTTTCTGCTTTAATAAACATAAAACTTATATGATAGATAGATTTTTGGACATTTGTTGCATCCTGAATACATTTAAAATATGAATACAAGACGCGTAAGTGAAGATAAATTTTATTTAAATCTTTATATATGGCGGGGAAAGAAATCAATATTTCAAAAGCATCTGTAACTCTTGTATTTGTTAGTGTCTCATTAATTATTATGCACATATTGCAAGATGGTATCCCTTTCTTCGAATTCCATATTAAAAAAAGAAACGATAGCGAGTTTGCTGCTGCGAGGAACGAGAGCCAGCTGGTTCTCGTCGCACTCGGCGAGGATCAAATGTGTAACACGGTACTTTCACCAGTTAATGAGACGTGTAACCAGTGACATATTCAGTGTTGTTTAATCTATAATTTAATGACAGAAAAAAAGCATGTCTCCGCGCATTAATCGTAGAATGATCACTTGTTAATTAAACACGCATTTTCACTGTAGCTTCGTTGCGTCCTGCGCAAGAAACTGTCCGTATTTGTATAATTAATCAATATTTACGCCTTTCTGCAATTTTGTTATTTTAACAAGTGTCACTATACTGTTAACAAGAGAAATATGTGTCGAACAAATGCATATCTACTGTTCTTGTAATTATCGAAGTATTTAATTAAAGTGAGATAAAACTTGACGATTTTATCTGTCAAATATAACAGAACATTCTATATTAACGACTTTATAGAAAGCTTATTGAATTTTATTCAACAGCTTCACGCGCGGCTATCCGATAATATGATATCGTGGCGCATTAATATAACGATAAGAATAATTGCGAGCGCGAAAGCAATGTCGTAAGGTGGCACCGGCGCGAAGATTTCAATAAAACTTGCCTCTCGCTATATTCATAATATTCTCGCAACAGCGCGTACGGATTCAGCGATAAGGAAAGAGCGTCGCTATAAATTTTCGTTGACCCATCGTGATTCTGAGAAATCGTATTCATATATTACGCATACTGCAACGAAAGTCGCATAATCACAAATTATTGCTACAAATTATTATCACCGCACGCAAACCGCCGTTAAAAGAAAGGAGAGCATTGATAAATAATATTCGTGATAATAATTGCGAATAGATAATGATTATGTACAATACGAGGTATTTCCATTCTTATATTACGCTCGCACGTTACAATAACGGTACTCGGGGATTCTTCCGAACGCGATACGCCGTCACGGCTGATTTTTTTATTATAACAACGCGAGATTAATGTAGCGGAAGAATCGGAGCGAGACAGCGGCGGTAGGTAATGAAGGTAATAAATGAGGGAAGCCAGAGCAAGGAGAGGGCAGGTGTGAGCGCGTGCCCCGTGATAAGGCGGATCCTTAAGGAGCTACCAGCAAGAAAGGAGCGTCGTACGGACGACGCGTGCGTCCCGTACACGCGTGCGTGTATGTCGGGTGGGCATGCTCTTTGTTTTACAGCGTTGAATCTCATTACGCGTGTCGCGAAGGGTACCTCGCAGTACCACAAGTATCACATAAAATTAAATCGACTTTTAATCATAAAACATTATACGTTATCAATATTAATATATCGCAGTTAACTATAATCAAATCTTATCTCGTTTATACATTCATCTTGCCGAAAAAAATTGGAATTTTAAATTGCCGCAAAAAGTGTTGAAAAAGTTGAAAGCTGCGCGTGAACGCAGCCGAATTGTAATTAATTACAATCAGATCCTATCTGATTGTATATTTTAGTTTTTTTTTTTTCGCACAAAGCTTAAAATTAAAAATTACTGTGAAAGTGGGAATCATAAATTTCTGCGGAAAGAAACTAAGATTAGAAATTGCTATGAGAAATCTGACGGCTGCAGGAATTTGCGATCGAACGTTAAACGTTTTCGATTTCTCGCAGCATAAGAAGAGGGCAAAACTTCCGACTTCCTCCGTTCATTTAGAGCGAAAGAAAATTAATGACCGTACTGCCTCGTATTGCCGGCGGATAATGAGGTGCATAGGTATTCCTCGAAAATTTTCTCGTAAAGTGATGAACTTCTCGGTACAGAAGATATCCGAACCATTTCTCACGTTAGAAAGAATGTTGCTACCTCTGTAATCGAATGTATCGGTGAGGGATTCTTCAGATGAAGCAAAATGCCTTTGCGAAAACTTACTGAAAATATATATTTCGAAATTTGCGCGAAGAACATGTGTTTGGAAAAAATATGTAATCTCTTGTTAGAAAAAAAAAAAAATCGTACGGAGGGCTTAAAATTCCGATAGTTTAATTTCCGTGCGCAAAAGGCCAGGCTGTCAAGCGAGATTAATATCCGCGCGTGACTGCAACGAACGCCGGAGCGCCTCGGCCTCTTCGTAATTCGTAAGCTGCCGGTGACCGGTTGCCGAGGATCGATTTACAGATACGTTCGCGGAACAAGATTGAAAATCAATACCTCCACACGCGTCCTCGCCCTGTCTTCCCGCGATTTCCTATCTCGCGCTTCTCGTTACGCACTCCGGGGGCCGTCGCTGCGGCGAAACACGGTTCACGGAATCCGGTAATCCTTATAATCGTTTACGGCGTGCCGGGCTTACGGCGAAATTCGCGGTTTTCACCGAAGGCGCGGTATGCCCATACTAGGCGCACTCGCTCGGGGCCATAACCGAGGTTTATGCACTTCTCGGCAGGTTATCCTCACGGCACTCGAACCCTCGCGATGGACTGACGGCCGGATAATGGACGATGCGTTTTCCTAATCACGCCCTTACTCGCCACGTTCCGCGAATATCGGAGGAATTAGCCGTGGGTGATTATAGCGGCTGCGGCCGCTTCTGTGCGTCGGCTACCGCCGCGTACGCTCTGCACTTTAAGACCGTATTTATTGTTTTCCGTAATTCACGCGAGGTAACAAAGCAGGCAAGATTTTATAGCGCGGAGTCACAGCCACGCTCACGACGCGAACAGCATGATGATAGAAAGTTTAGCGCGGCTCTTCGGGGAGATTAAACGATTCGGCAATGTTAACAATTTCCTCAATTTATGGCTTACAATTAATTTAAAAACAAAATTTATATAAAACACTGAAATTTAAAAAGTTAAGAATATTTTAGACGTGTGATACAAATACTCAATTCTCAATCTATCAATCAAATTTACATAAAAGAATAGTATTAAGCAAGCCACTGAGAACAGTTATTGATGCGTTAAACATTATTAAACACGTTTGTATTAATTTAAATCAAATTACGATTGATTTTTTTAGCTTGTCAAATGCTTGATGTGTCATTTTGTTCTTGTTTTTAATTTAGTAATATTAATATCTAAATATTTAGAATTAATCTAACGGCTTGATTTTTCCGATTGTAATCTGAGTACCGGCGATTTCGAAATTTTCGTTCAGTCTCACTGTGAGCGACGGCAAAAATCTTCACATTGTTTCGCGTTTCACTTGACGCGTTTCGTTATCCCGAATGCCAGAAGGCCGTCAGGTATTAGCATAAAGAAAATAGCACGACGCATCAATTTATCTCAACGATCGAGAAGAGTGGCAAGTGCATAAATAAGTTTGCTTCATGCACACGCGCTTGTTGATCGCGCCACCCAGCCGGCGATCTGAAAACCTCTGAAGAGGTATTTACCTCGATTCTCCCTTTAATCCTTTTCGTTCACGGCCGGGCCCTGCAACGGCCTTCTACAGGTGTTCGCTATCTCGGCGTATCACTGTCTACATATTTAATGCCGCGTGGATTTTGCACGCGCCGGATTGGAGCGCGTAATTTATTCAATGCCGGCGTGTATACGCCGTTGGAAACTGTTTTGGAAGGTCCTTGCCCCCGTAAAAAGATCCGTGGCTTGTGATGAGTAAATTAACTCAGTCGGAAAAATTATTGCTGGCGCGAGCTGGCTTCGAAAGTTTGAATATTCATTTTTTTTATGATGTGACAATATGGTAATTTTCCACTTTTAAAGAAGGCGAATGTAAAATCTAATTAAATTTAATTATTCCGCGATGTTGATTGCAGTGCGTAGCTTTTAAATGCTAAATACTTTTTTAAACATTTTATATTTTAAACAGACAATTTTTTTATACAAAATAGTATTTTTATTTGATAATTTTTTTTTAATATATGATATTTTCAAGGTGTGTGCTTTGTAGCAATCTAGTTTTATAAAGTGTTTCTTTGAAAAAAACTGATTTTATCTTGCAAAAGATTTTAGTGTATAATTCAAAAATAAATCTCGCGAATGTTTACAAAGAATCTCCGTATTCATTGGTTGGTGCAAAAGATTTGTCACATCTATTATGTATAATTAAAGATAGAATTACAGGGTTTCCAACTAATTTTCTTTTATTAATCAAAAGAGTAATCATTAGATGCGCGATGATCATCAAAAGTTAATAATAAATTAAGGAGGAAAATCTTTTTTTACAGTAAATTTCTATAAACTTTTTATCAATATACTAAGATTTTAGGATTGACGGCATATACAAGTTTCGAGTTTTAAGTTGGCTATTCTGAAAAGTTACTAGTCGGTTAGAGTTAACAGACGTTGGAAAAAGTGGCCCTTGATCTCGTCGAAAAAATCGGTGCACTGCTTTCGAACGATAGATCGGTGAAATGTAATACTCGGAGAGAAATCGTGTAAATTATCGAGCGCACGCCTTTTCGGTGTACAAGAAATTAACGAAAATAGAGCTCTTTAGGCGGAGGAGAAAATTGGCGACACTTGCGGAACAAATTACTTATAAGGCGATATATCCGCTCGTCGCGTCATCGAAGTGTGCGCGGTCATTAAGTGGAAATAAAGTCGCGAAAGCGAGCGCGTAACGAAACCAGATTAAAGAGTTAATTATTAACGCAAGGTTGATCAAGTACCGTATTTTAACAAGGTGACAACAAAATGATCTTATGCATTTCGTGAGAGGGAATCCCATTACGATTGCGGATGTGCATTGCTTAAAATATAAGCATCGGCGCACGGTGCAAAAGTAATTTGAAAGGGGTTACAAATGGTATGCAAATTTATTCAAGTATTATTAATATTAAACGCTACCGTAAACTTCGAAAGCGTCGTAAAATGTTCAATATCGTAAATAACGGCGTAAGAAAATTGTGCTACACAATAATCGCGTTGATAGTTATTAATATAAGATGGGATAATTGTGTGGTATATTGCCATAACTTTCTAGATATTTAAAAAACCTCGATGCATGAAGAGAATTAATTCGGTTTTTTTATCATTACAAATATTCTACTATCTCTCATTTCATTTGTCGCTCTGTGTGGAATGTAAAAGTATACACGTGTATATTTCGATAAAAAAATATTCCCTTTTTGCTGCGAGACACACACGGCGAACTATTTAAATCGCATTTAACACCATCAAATTGTCATTTTCTCGCGACATTCGCATTCTCGATTGTTCTTTCCTCACGCTGGCGCCAGGTGAGATAGCTCAATTTATTCGCTACCCGTAAAAATTGCGCAGATGTCATTGGGACATAAAACCTTAATTGCACGCGGAGTTAAACGACCCTGTTAAAGATGCGCTAGAATCCATTAATGGCGTTAGTAATGATGCCGTCTTCGTTCAGTGGCAATTAAAAGAAAAAAAAAAAAAATAACCTCGAACAGCGATATGGGAGCACGAAGAACAAAAAAGTATCAGGGGAAAAAGAGCAGGGGGGGGGGAGGGTGATTGGAACGCGATGCTTGATGTTCGGATGAGGATTATTCGTGTGGCGGCATCGCGCCACGAGCAAAATAATTTCCCGCATAAGTATACACACGTCAGTTTAATTATCACCGAGAAGCATCCCGCTTAATTACTGTGTCGTGTTCTCTTTAAATTACGAACGGCAGGTGCGCGGCGGCGGCGGCGGCGGGCTTCACAGTGGCCGTTTTCTCAAGATTTAGAAACCATTATAAAAGCAGGTTCATTAAAATTGACGTGAATCGGTAGCGCGAGATAAATTACATTGACGCGTCCTTCGTCCTTCGCGGCCCCAGGAGTCGTGTGTCCGATGAAAATCGCGCGCTGCCTATCATATTAAAATTGCCTGTCGATGCGATTTATTATATGTCTTACACGTGTAATTTAATTTCTTATGTTCTTGTGAGAAAATTGATTAAAAGACGTTAATTAATTTTGTTATAACTCTGCGATTGATGTCGCGTAACGTTGGAAAGAATCGACACTTTCATAGATTTCTCTGTTTAATATTAACATAATGAATTAAATTGCATGATTACGTGTATTCTCTGTTATATAAATTACATCATATATATTAATAACAGGCATAAAAGTTTTTTATGATTCCAATCGTCGCTATTCAACGCAGAAGCAGATCGAGAGATAAAAGTGTACGATGTGAAAAAGAGAAGAAATGAGAGATGCAGGTAGTTCCGGCGATTTACTCGGGATGATTTATTACCATTACAAGAGGCAATCCAATCATTGGATTTGTGTTCGTATCGTTCGAATGCGTCGACTTTTACGTTTCATTAGATGACGGTGAATCGAATCTTCGTTCAGACGCGAGACATTTTCCGACCGACTGCTTTCGAAATCTGCATGAAAAGCGTTGTGTTTCGGGACAAGTTTTCTTTTTATGCTAAGCGAGAGGTTGGACGTAATATGCATCTAATCCAGGAAAGACGAGCACACAGTGTGAATGCGATATCTTTCGAAAGATTTCGAAGATTCGGGGATAGAAATATCTGAATTATTCCTCTAATTGTGAGTTGCTTGAAACGATTTAAATTCAACCTTTCAGAATACGGAATAATCTAAAAATGCCTTTATAAATTTTAATTTTGATGAATAATGTAATATAGACTGAATTTTCATGTTTAACGAGGCGCATTGTGAACCGTCGCTCGATTCGAAAGCGTTACGCTATTGTTAGCAATGCAGTCTAATAATCATAGAAGAATGTATTGAATCTTGCATATTTTTTAATGAAACTCGTTCAATGTTTCGAATAAAATAAAGGATAATTTTTCAAATCACAAAGAAAAGTTGTATTTACAAATTTTTTATCTAACAAAAATATAATTGTTTTTAAAAAAAAGTTAAGGCTCTATTGATTCAACAATCTAAATCAAGATAAGGACTCAAGAGAGCTTTCCTCGAAACACAACCTTTTAATTGTCGTGATACTATTTGAAATATTGAATTCAAGCGGAAAATTATAATTTCCTCCTTTTTCGAAAATATCACTATTTAATGTGATTTTTACATTATAACATTGTGTTGATGCACCGCTGCATTAATCCAAAACTGAGTGAAAGAGTGCACCGATGTGATAACGGTGCGCCGATATAAAGGAAAGAAGAATTCCGTTACAGTTAGTCGATATATGTTAATAAATAATTGCCTTGCATGCGTGTGTGCACGTGTTATGAATAATTTCTAATAATGAAAGATACGGGTTACAAAAAGCAGTGTCCCCGGGGATGCTAATGTCATACGAAATTCCATAATTGCTGTAATAACAGATCGGAGCGCGACGGTTCTGTTCTCTCGTGGGAGATGAATTAATCGTTCGCATAAACGTAACCGCGCATTGCGTTTTACGTTATATTTCACAGAGTCCGATGGGACGTCCATGCTCGTGGGATGCGTTTATCGTCAGACTATATCTCGGCTTGTGACACGTTTATGCGACAATGTTTATCAAGCTATTGTCTCTTTGCAAAATTCCTAGTATTTTTCCCCACCTTTCCGCCGAATGATATTCAAGTATGCAAAAATTAATCAATCGGATATGATATTCCATAACAGTTTGAAGCACGTTTGTAAAGACAAAATTTACCTTTTAATAAAAACAAACAGGATATCGCAAAAAGATAATTTTTTATTTAAAATTTATAAATAATTAAAGGTTTAGAAGTACACATTTAAGAATAAAAGTATTATAAATCTTAACAATTTAATACAATCATAAATAATAATGATATAAAAATATCCTAGATTTTATCGCATTTGATTATTCAACTCGTAAGAAAGATTAAATGGAATATTTTCGATTTACCTTTTCCACCTGAAATCGACCGGAGTAATATCAATGGATGAGACACGCGAGACATTCACACAATCCGCCGCTGAATCATGAAATTAATGTCACTGAAACATTTACGAGTACCTCATAATCGCATTTCAGATTGGGGTTCGACCCTCCGAAAATCGCGTTTTTGTGGCCCGATTTTTAACTCACTCTGATATTACAGTCTAAAAAAACCTTAAAGCATTAAGTGGTAATTGTCATCTACTAACGTGGGAAATACAACGTGTGTCTGTCCTATCGCAATTTTGCTATATTCCGCTAAATGCAATTATAAAGTATAAAGATATTGCAAATTGCTTTATATCAAATTATCATTATGGCTAGGAATAAAAAATTTATTTTTCTAAAATTACTTCTAGTTATTATTTCATAATAATTTTATCGACAAGTTTGCATCGCTTGATGCAATTTTTATTTCATATTTTCTCGATGAATACATTTAGTGACAATTTGTATCGTCACTGAATTATTGTGAGGCATAAAGAGAAAATCAGCAGGCATTTAATTAGCGAAAGTAATACGGAGGAGTCGTTGCTCCTGACCTGGCAGAGCGACAGGTACATTACTGACAATGCGCTTCGCGCGTGCACACGAATGTGCAGGTCCGTGACGTAATCACCGGCGATAAATCAAGCTTCAGAAATAATAATTGCGTCGGTCGGTGGTCGCTATCTTGCCACAGATAATTGCGTTAATGAGAGCATGTTAGTACCGGTGGGAGTAGCGGGAAGAAAAATATTTTCCTTGGCGCTTAACTATGCTTCAATGCGCGACAGTGCGATACGTAAAATAATGTCCTCAATTGTCCGATGTGATGTTTTATTCAATTACTGTATTTTTCATTTCTTTCCAAATATTTTTGTCTATTTTTGTGCGTGATATAATGTCAATCGTATTCTTTTCTTCGCTTAATTTGGATATAGAATTTTCATTTAAATATAGAAATTTCAAATCAAAACATAAAATTTAATTAATAATTAAAATCTACTAATAAATGATCTGTGTAGTTGGGAATAAGTAAAAAAAAAGTATCGTCATACTTTCAATTAAAAATTGTGTCAGGAAGATCGTCTTGGATCGGTAACGTCGGAAAGCTACGAATCGTGAATAATGATTTATGCAAATTCGAATGATTTTACGAATTCTATGCGCTCGGTTTTCGCAACTTTCAGCAACTCTGCATTAAGTGTGCATTTTACTGCCGGCATAAATGGAATTATCGCTGCAATTATTGACGCGAATTTCTCTATTACCATACATATACATAGATTTGGAAATCTACACACGTGCAATTCTTGAGGCATGACACGGACAACATTGCAACTAAAACCTTCGATTACGCTAAAAATTAGCCGCTAGACTCAAGTCTTACGTTTTATGCGTATATATGGCGTTTGGAAATTTAAAATTGCAAATAGATTTCTGTCTCGCGAGAATTGCAACGATTGGATACGGAAATAAAAGTAAGATAAAAATCAATCGGCAAATGGGAATATATTACGCGATTAAGGGTGCATTAACGAGTGCGCGATTGATTAGTACACGTTAGGGTGTGAGAGATCCTTTTTTGCAAGGATAACCGTTTGTAGAAGTACGTTCGTTATGCGTCGGGAAGTAGTTTAATCAGACTGTGCGCGTAAAACGTGCCGATGATTCGAGCGGAAAGCGCATTCGACTGGCAATGCGAGGGAAAAGTCGGGCTTTCGCGTGCCTGCACTATAGGACGGGTTTATTGTCCATTCATAATTAGCAGCAATAAACCCAAAGATGTGGAAACCAGAGCGCGGTATTGGCGTAACCGAATTAGTCTTCAGAACGGTAAAAAACCGTATTCATAAACCAGACACGATTCTCTAACGGTGAGTTTAACTCGATTGGATATTTTCACATGTAGATACTCAAAATTCTGCGTGAAAATGGAAAAGAAACGCAAATTTATATTAAAACGTTAGCCAAAAGAGCTAGTAATGTTAAATAGAATAAAATAAAATAGTAATGAAAAATAGAAATAGAAAACAATGAAACTGATGTTGTAATATTGTGCGAAAGATATCGATGCGACCTGACGGCTATAACTGGTTTACATTTTTCTACACAGGATGTGACAGAAGTGGTGGTGGTCTTGATAATTTACAAACTGATGTAAATATGTTGTCAAACTACCGTGTAGAAGGAAAATAAGACATCAGCCACTTGCTCAATTCTGATTAATTTACAATCGTCTCTGATTCACGCGGTTCGCCCCGCGAAAAATTTCAATTTTAGTTCCCAAACATGTCATCGACTAATGACTCGATTAGCGATGATTACAACGTTCAAGTTCTTAAAGAGCGCTACGAAGTTGCAGCCGACTGCAACTGGCCGTAAACGATTACGATAAATTTTTCATTTGCGGTTGACGTGACCCGCGGCTCTCTATCGAATGCGAAGAGAAAAGTTAATTAGGGGCTAATGGCGGTCTCGGACATATAATGCGCTGTACGTCGTTTGACGATGAAGTGGAAAGCGAATAAAGGCCGGTAATAGGTCTGCGAAGATGAGATAGTTTGTCTGCTGAAATTTGCTTTTTGGTTTTTAATCGTTTAGCGAAAATAGATTATGTGCTTTCACGTTGCCGTATATTTACTAATTTTGCAAACGAAAAATATATTTAGATTCTTAAAAATAGAAATATTTTTCTCATAAGAATTTTGCATATATTAAAAATTGTCAGTACAAATTTTTAGTAAAATGATCTGAATTTTATAATTAATATAATGCTGAGCATTGTGTATTGTAATATTTTAATAAGAGATGTACGCGCATATGCAGAAAATCCGTGTAAAAATAAGAAAGAGATAAATATAGATGTGACATGAAAAAAGCTATCACACACACACACACACACACAGCTCATGAAAATGAAAAAAACATGAAAGGTGGCCGATCAAAAGCTGTCTCATCTCAGTAATAGATTATCGACGATCATTTCTCGCCGCAGGAGAAAACTGGCTAAGAAACAAGCTGGCTTTGTGACGCAAACGAGAAGGATGATGGAAATAAAAAATAAATTTAATATCCAACATGGATAATTTGCTTTTACCTTTGCAGGACTATTTCTAATTATCGTCTGAACGCGTCATCGCATATCGATAAAATACACAGCGAGTAAAAAAAAATAAACAATGCTCAAGTTGTTAATTCATTAATCTTCTACCGTTCGTCCGACCAGCATGACAAAGCGTATCAGTGTGTTAAAATAATTAGAACAGCCAGTTATTTTGTAACTTCGAGAAGCATGATGTGTCCCACTTGCAAAAAATAGAACGATTGTAATTGTTCTAGCTGCAAGGTGCTAACGCAAAAGTCGATGTAGTCGTAAGAGAAGATATAACTATTAAGATGATTTATATTTGAAGAAGGTTCACTCGATTAAGAGTACGTTAAAACCGGTTGGTAACCCTTTCGTTTTCAAATTCCCGTTTATACGTGTGAGGTCAGTCGAACATACAGCAAGTCCATCATTTATTTTAGTCTTTAAAGCCATTGATTATGATTTCTTAAATTACTGAAAAGGTCTTCGATATTCAGCGGTATAAAAGATGTGCCAAAATCAGCATCAATGTTTTGTTTTCTCACACGATAGTGTGTTCTGTGACGAGAATTATAAAAATATTGTAGAATATAAAATTTAAATTAAATATAGACCTTTTTCTAGATAACAAAAGCAATAAATATTAAGAGTGCAACAGTTACACTATATTGGAAATTTTTCTCGAGCGCAAGACGCTTGCAGCGCGCGTGCGAGCCGAAACTGCGCATCAAATTCACGCAGGTGAATCGACGAGGAAACGAGCGGAGAGTCTTTCGCGGTAAGGATGGCGGGCTTATCGTCCCGATCGTATAAATTGCCGCATTCCGATAGAAATCGGGCGGTGGCCCGATTATCTCCCTCCCTCCGTTATCGCGTGAATCGCGACTCGCCTTCGCCCCGGTTCGCGAAATGCAAATTGGCCAATTACGAGCGCAACGTGCACGTCGACACCGTGCGCGTCGGTTTAACTTGCGTTTTTTGGATTTCTTAATTTATTGCTCGAGATGCAAGCTTAACTTTTGAAAGTAAATAAAAAAGTGAATGATGGTCTGGCAAATAAGATATTTATTATATATTTTACAAGATCGTGTACGCATATAAACGGTATAAAACAATATTTTTTAAATATTATTGCAGAAAAAATTTTTTTCTGCAATCAAATCAATGCGTTAATGTGGCAATGTTGTTATAATGTCTTTGTTGTATAAAAAGAATTTTTATGAAACAACACAGAATAACGTAAAAAATGTAGTTTTGTTAAATATAAATTGCATTTGATAAATAACATTTAATTAGACAATAGTAATTACATCTATTATGAAATATTAATAATTGAACAATTTCATGCGTAGAAAGTACATTATTTACGCAACCTAATTGCATTTATAAATTTTACGACTGTTATTTCCACAAACGTACTCGTGCTTAGTCGGAAATAGCTCGAGTTCTTTGTAAACGGCGCTAATTACCCGAAGAAACGTAACAAAATTATCTTATCGCAACAATAGCCGACCTTCAGCTTTGAAGAAAAAAATGTGTGCAAAAGGTAAAAAATTGTATTCACTAGATGACAGTAAAAAACAAAGAGGAAATTTTGCATTATGTAAATGAAAACAATTTGGAGCTTAGTATTGTGCGCTTGAAAATTTAAATAACCCAAGTTGCACACTACATGCATAATTAATTTACGGGACATTAAGAAAATTTAATGTTGTCAAACATATTTCATACAGACAAATCTATTTTAAGTAGAACAGAACAGAAGAAAAAAAAAACAGATAAAACTGTAGAGTTAAACAAAAAAAAATTTTTTTTTTAAAGTGCAGCTATAGACAGTAAAAAACAAAGAGAAAATTTTGCATTATGTAAATTAAAACAATTTAGAGCTCAGTAACTGTGCGTTTGAAAATTTAAATAACTTAAGTTGCAATTAAACATGATTACAATGATAATAATTTTTAAATTTTCGGAGTATTGCACTCAAATAAATAACGTTCGAAAAGTAATACTATTAAGAAAATAATAAATTATTAGAATAATAAACGCCACAAGTTTGCTTCGGAGTGTTAAGCATATATTTTATCGTATCGTTTATTCGAGAAACAAGGATTATACGCAATATTCGCAACGTCTAATGTATAAATCTGGATGCGGTGGTGACGAGGAGGACAGGAGAGCATTATCATAAAAATAACACAAAGCATTTATAAGAAAAACAATTTATTCGATCAATATTTTCTTTAGCAATAATAAACATATTTTTGGTTTTACCGGTTAACACGAATCGTTCACTCGTGCTCGCAAAATCTCTCTTATCACTATTGCGTTCTCTCTCTCTCTCTCTCTCTCTCTCTCTCGCTCGCTCGCTCGCTCTTGCTCTCGCTCACTCACTCAGATACACACTTTTTCTCTCTCCGTGCTCATATAGACACCTGCACGAACATCTTGAAAGATATCTACTTATTGATTTATCGATCGCGATTTCTACATATAAGTTTACATAATCTTAATATATAGCACAAAATTGCTTAACGCGCGCGGGTCTCGTGTCAGATACGTGTCGCGCTGTAACATTCGCTAATTAATTAATCCGTGAGAACGATGTTTCTGCGCGACCGAGCGCGCGCCGCTCGCAAACAGCGTGAAAACCTTCGTCGCAAAGCGAGCAAACCGCTACGTCGTTGTCGGACAGAATTATATCCTAAACTCACTTAATCGTCGCACATAATCTTTATCGATTATAGCTAAACTCTAATGGTATATTACAATCTGTACGTACCGCAAGGACCGGAATCTCTCTGGTGAGTTTCGAGTTTTCGCGAGTCGTCACGTCGTTTTTATAAACCGTTTCACGTATCGTTTGCGCGTTCCCGCAAACTTCACAGAGGGAAGAAAACCCGATTACCACCAATCGATCAGGTCCAGCCTATGCTATCTTTGGTCCTCTAGCCGCTATGATTCGTTGCCGGATTCGTGCGAATTTTGTGCGAGATCTCCTCGTCGTCGCGATCACTTTCGCTCTCTCGTTCACACGGGATGCTGGGACGGATAAATCTTTTGAGATTCTTTTGAGAGAAATCGATCCCCTATTTACAACAAAGCTTCCGCGCGAGCTTAAAACTTATATTCTATGTCACATGCAGGCCTCCGATTGTGTGTGTTGTAACATCGATGTTTTTTTTTTTTTTTTTTTTTTTTTTTTCGGTGCAGGAAAAGAGTTACAGCGTGCTCGTTCATTTATCTAACTGTAAGCTACACATTTTGCTTCTTCGGCTTTACTTCCGCGTTAATACAAAAATAATCACTCCCACGCTTTTCTTTCGCAGCGGTGACTTTTCTACGCCGTAAAGTATATTTTGATCAACCACCGAATTGTACGAAATACATCTGCCAATTGATATCCGTGCCGATATCTGGAAAAGTGTAATAAATAGTGCGAAAGTAAGACGTAAAAATTGGCATCACAAGTAAAAAGGTTGCATAATATTTATCAAGTTTTGATAACGTTTGTTAACATTTCGACATAGTGTATCGTTCACTGTTTGAATCTATTCAATCGATTTTCGTAAACACGGGTGACTTTGGCTTCGATGGACTATGACACATAGACAAATAATATACTACATTCACAATCAGCTTAGAGCTTTCAACATAATGCATCGTGTATATATCTCGTTTTGTCACACATTTAGGTTTAGATATCGATAAAATAGAAATGACACATCGAAAGCAATAGTTTTCCAACAATTTCAAACAATAATCAATCATTTTTCCACGATTTTACCAATTACGCGCATCTCGTGTCAAAATGCTCGTTCACGAGAAGTGTTTGAAAGTTGCACAATTGATATTAACTTGTACATGTTAAAATTTTATTAAATAAATAACGTGCGTAAGATTTGTAAAACTTGCAAAATATATATAAATAATATGAAAAAATTTTTAAATATAATTTTGATATATCTAGAAGAATTATGGAACTTAAACAACACACATTTGTTACAAGACACAAATGCTATTAATGTATTTAGATGTGAACACTTGAATGCATGGCAGAGGGGGGGGGGGGAGGAGAGGTGCAGTATTATTCAATACCACGCCTCGAATATGTGACATCGAAAGAAAGGCACATTGAGGCATTTTATGATATATATCGATAGATCGATTCGATTGTTCTGTAATGACAAAGAAATCAACAGTGAAAATCAAGATAAAGAAAACTTTTTCAATTTTGATTCAGTTTCCAATACAATTCATTTGCCATTATCACGATAAGCATTTACATGACAGGCTTGTATATTTTTATAGCATTTTATTTGAATATTTTTTTTACGTGTCATACGAGATTAAAAAATTTTATTACGAAAGAATTCTTTGCATCAAATTGTGTGCAATCGCCTTCATAATTCAATGATTCAAAATCTATCTATTTATATAAGGAATTTGTAGAGTTATTTCTCTTTTCGAAAAATAGTATAAATAATGAAGGCAGTAATGTACAAATACGTACATACATGCAATATCCTGCACATACGTCTTAAGAAATATATATATATATATATATATGTGTGTATATGTGTGCGTGCACGCGTATATACAGTGTTTCTTGTCCACCATTAAATTTGACGACGATTTTCTTACTATCAGGCCAAGGCGATTAAATAGAACGCCATACGAATTCTTATTTGAAGTTTGAAGCTTTTAGAATCGTATTTGGGTCATATTTGCTTAATCCAATAATTCATTGCCAGGCAACATGATATCTATTAGCGAGAAAAGCGTCGAAAATAATGCGCGCCGTAATTAAAAAAATTCCAACTGCGTCGGAAACGTTCACCAAGGCACTGTGTGGATGTTGATTAAATATACGATTGTCCGATTGATTCACGCAAACATTTCACCGATCGCACTCCAATTAAGCGCCCCTCCGTAATTTCGCATCGTTAAAACGGAAAGATTATCGGTGGTGATTTCCATGGAAAATATTTACAATTCTGTTTCTCAGCTGAGCATAAGCGAGATTGGTTTGCAAAGAGACAGTGACCTTCGACGCAGACGATCCTTGAATTAGACACCTTGAATCTGCATCGTGCAATCACGCGTACAGTCACGGCTGTGTGTATTTACATCTCATCGTTCCGAGATAAGACCCAAAATTTGTCCTTTGTCATGTGCTAGTTTCTTTCCGAATTGTATTTCTATTTCGACGACGCTCTCCGTTCACTTTTGCGAATAGAGCCGCTCGATTGGACTAAAAACGAGAGGAACGATTTGATGCAGGACTAATGTCGCGTCTAATGCGATTTATATTTGGTCCGATCGAGACATGGAAATACGATGCACAATGATGCTGCTTCGGTGTCGACGCGTCGCGTGTTGCTTAAAAAAAGCATTAGCGCGTTACGTGTGTAATTTGTCACGCCACAGGAGAGAGGCGTAGTATCACTGGTATAATAAACGCGAAGCACACACTACATTTCGAAGCGATTCGCAATGATACTTGTGCATCACATGTCCGTTACTCGCGACATTCGCTGATGCATGTGTAAGAGCCATCTCCGATAATCCGCATTGACGTATCGTACATCGCGAGATACTATCACAGTACTATAACAGTGCTGGTATCACAAATGAACAGTGATACACTTGGACACAAAGGTTTGAAAAAAATCATCGATTCAATGCCAACAGGATATTCCGGAAAACTGATTGTAATTTTAATTATCACATAATAATATGTGAAATAAGATAGTAATAAATCTTCCTTTAAAATCTATTTTTTTTAAAAGGTACTAAAAAAAGAAAAATTGCTTGCCTTCATTTTTCAAGCGTGTAGCACAAAAATCTGTTTTACAATGCTGGAAATTCATTGGTGGATTAGCAATCCTTTCTTCGAAGTTTTTAACGTTTTTTTTTTTTTTTGTGACTAAGTGTATCAACGCACATATTCTCGACGTACTGTAAGGTGAAGTCGAATAGCATCATCAAAGAATTATAAGCAACATGGTTTCAATGGCACTATAAAATAAGAAGATTGAGCAAGAATAATCGAATTGCCTTTTGCTAAATATATAACGCCAAAATATTTTTTCCTTCAATGTTAGAAATTTTCTGTCAAATTACACGAAGAGCAGATTCAATCTCACCTCACTTTACTCAATCTCGCGCATTAAACTCATAGAAGAAACGCCGGATGGCCGAGTGGGTCGCTACTTTAGTGTTACGCTCGCTCGAAATACATAACTCGATCCAATCAACGTCGAATTAAACTATGTATAGAATCTCGCTCGCGCGACGATCGATTTTACGAGCATTACCCGTCGTTGACGATGTCACCGCGTACGCGCGATTGAAATACGTACCGGCGTGGGACATTCCGGCTGTCCGGTTCCGTAAGGGCTCGGTACGGCTTTCACGGACGAGGCGTCTGTCAGGTGAACGAGTCTCAGCTACTGCTGGGCACGGATATCATGTGGTAACCTGTCGAAGACGTCGAGTGCGACGGCACGGGCGAGCGCCGGTTGCCGTTCGGCTGTTGCTGCGCAGGCATCTGCAGAGAGCGATAGTCAAGCGCCGGCGCCGCCGGGTGCTGACCTTCCCGGTGCCTTCGCAAATCGACCTTCCTTTGGAACGCCTTGTCGCAGAGGCCGCACTGAAACGGCTTGTAGCCGGTGTGCTTGCGCATATGCGTGATCAGGTTGCTGCTCTGCGAAAACGCCTTGCCGCACACCACGCACTTGTGCGGTTTCTCACCTGTAACATAAATTTGAATCGATGTTGAAAAGTGTCCGGATCGGTTGTTGTTCGCGCTTTCAATCGATTAAGCTTGCGATATAATTTTTAACTTTAAAAGATGTGTGAAGAATATTGCAGAATATCGGCAACATACTTTTTCGAGCGTTTTAATAATATTTTTACCATTTAATCCACGCGTAAAAAGAGAAATATCAAATATTATTATTAAATATGTAGAATTTGTATTAACTTTTGAGGCAGAATTCTTAATTTTTGCAAATAATGTTTTAACAATATTTAATTAATCAGGCTCTATAAATATATTTTATTATATAAAAACTAGCTCTTAATACGATATATCTAATAATATGTGTAATATATTATCACAATTCTCACGTCAAATTAAGCAGCCAAGTATTTTTGAATTCTCTGCGACATAATTGTTGCAGATATGTTTCATTGAGAACTGCGCGAGAAATTGAATATCTAAATACAAGTGTTGCAAGTAAAGCAATTAATGAAGCATCTGCGTCGATGAAGGCGTAAAATTCGCGGGCACAATGAGCGCAAGCGATTCCGATCGATGATGATGATTAAGTATATCGGGAGGCGTGAATTACGAATGCGCGCGTTGCAAATTTGATTATCGTCGCAGAAAGACAACCCTGCGCGGTCTGGAATAATGAGCCAAGGTTAACCAAACGCAACTGAATCAACCAATAAATCGTGCTTCGCTGTATGCGCATCGGCGTCAGTCAACGACGGTGGAGCATTTGCGGCGATGACTAAAGCCTGTAATCGATCGAAGACGATCGGTCGCGCTGTGCGCGGTTCACCGTCGCTCGCAAAATGCAATTAAGAGCATCGCAATTATTTTATATTATTAAATGATCGATCAAAGTGTTGCGGCACAACACGCGACATTAACATGCAACGGTTGACAAACAATTGATGGCGTGATTTTCGGCACAAATTAGTAGCAAAATTAATACCGAACGATAAATTAAAATTAAAAGATTAAACGAGATAACTGTGTAACGGATAACGGAAGACGATCACTTGTTCGTAATCTTTCTTAAAGCGGTTTATGAATGAAATACGCGCGGAGAATGTGTATTTTTTTCTCTCCGTATGCCGTTGGCAATAAAATATTATAATAAGAATCATCCGCGCAGAACGTTTCGTCGTAATTCTCCGGCAAATACGTCACGAGCGGCAAGAGCTTGAAAGTGTCACGAACGCCATCATTTATTAATGTCAGCCGCATAATCTTGTACGTATCTTGCAATTGTTCTCGCGATATCGTTACACGAAAAAAAAAAAATCAACAACTTCTCCGTTAATCGCCCGCGCGAATCTTGACGGAACGATCATCCCGCACGCAGATATCGCGGCCTCTCACATTAGATAGCATAAATTCCTCCGACGATAATAACAAAAGAAAGAGAGTGACCACAGTTGTAAGCTCTTGTCGCGCTGCCTTCTAAAAGTCCGCGCCGTCGGTTGTCTAATGACGATCGACCGGCGACGATAGCACCCGAGCAAACAGCTGTGCCGCGGAGACTACACTCTCTCTCTCTCTCTCTCTCTCTCTTCCTCTCACTCGAAATTCCGGGCAAACAGTTTTACGATTGTAAAGCGACGATAAAAGTGTACGAACGCCTCCGAATGTTGTAACGCGACGGAAGGCGTCGTCGTTAAGATTCTATCGAAAAGAAATTAATTCTGCCCGCGGACGTCGCGCGCGAGGGGTATCTCTCGCTTTGAGTTCGCATGAGCGTGCATAAATGGTGAAAAAGAACGTTCAGAAGTGTCATGGAAAAAAAAAGCAAGCACTTCGCGGAAGGAGGAATTTTATGTCATCGTGCGAAGCGCGACAAGTAATTGCGGAATTCGCGTGAAAAGATAAGATCGGTGGTGAAAATGTTTGGATTTAATCGAGGCTTAATTTGTAACGTGAAAGTTGAAAGTATTCATGGAAGAGATATCTAGTTAAATGCTGACAATATTGCTAGCATTTTGCTTACTATAACATTAATGTCATTTTTTTAACAGCTCCATCATCCTTTTATAAATAATATAAATAAAAGATAACAGAAAGTTGTTGAAAAATTTATTGAAACTGTGAAATTCGTGTCCAATTCACTTCGAAATATCGTTGAAAAATATCAAAAATGTTTTGTAAAACAAAACAAAGATAAAATATATTCTAAAATTTTTCTTCTGCGAAGAGCACAAAATTAATACTCAGAAACAACATGAGACAATAAATTTCGGAGAATACAATTTCTTACTACGGCAAAGTTAGTTTTAAGAGCTCGCCGCTGTATTAATCTTCATAATACTTTTAAATTTGAATAACTTCGCATTAACTTTCTTTGCCATATCGAGTATGAGTTATCATTCTTGACGCACAAAAGGATCAGATCGATTTCTTGTTCGCATTTCTTTTCTTGAAACGCAGTTCTGAGTCATTGGCGGTCGTCAAGGCGAACCGACGTTCTTTTCTTTAAATTAAATTTACCGACGTTTCATTTCGATATATAATCGTCGGAATTATCGCCCGCAGCGGGGACGCGTACAATAGCGGAGTGGATGACAGTGTCGCTTTGTTGGAGCAGGCACACCGTTTCGCTCTTGCCATCCTTCATGAAGGAAAATACAATTATCGTAATTGTACCGCCTACGATTCAATTTTTATATCGTATTGCGCGACGCAGGGAAAAATACTATTATATCGCCGTTAATATCTCAAGACAATTTTCTTCTCCGCGGAAATACATTAATTTCATTTCACATTTCTTGCAATAAATAAAAGCATCATAAAACGTGGACAATGGTTTTATAATAAAAGAATTAAGATGGACAGTATGGGATCGATGAGAAACTCAGCAGTGTGAATAAATATTCGCGAAGTCGACGCGCTGAGAGTCGCGGCGTTGACACAATTCGTGTGCGCGCGCGCGTGTGTAAATTTATTTGACAATTTTATTCAGCCGGGCGCAACTCTCGAACGTTCGTTCGAGTCACGTCGCGCTGATACCACGTGACCGAGCTCGTTACGTATAAATAATAACATGGCAATGTGAAATTCCGTGTGTAAACTCTTGCAAATGCCGCGTGTTTAATTGCAAGCATTTGCCGCGGGCAAACAAATACGATCTATTGTTAATTCGCACACGTGTTTTCCACATATGGCAGTTATTGCCTCCGTGCCATGTGCCATATTGTTGCCGGCACGAACATCTTTTTGCCGGGCGTTTTATCTGGCGACGAAATGTATTTCCTCGCTGAACGATGACCGAGATAAAGCGTCGCGAGAAATATGACTGTAATTTCAGCAAGCGGTAATACTTAACGCGCGTTTCATCGAGGAAGCAAGAGCGCGAATTTCCCGTCTTCTGCCGTGAAAGTTTCATCGGGAAATTTATCGGAAGGAGTTCGCTCGTATGTGTGATTCAGAACGCTCACGCGGCCTCCGCGACGACGAACACTTTGCGAAATTAAAGCCAACAAAACTTGACGGAACACGTCGCCTGGGGACGACATCAAGGACTTTTCGCGCTCGGGACGATAATACGACTGTAATTCCAAGCCAATTAGTAGTTAATTCATTCGGAGAGCGCGATGATTAAATCACATTTACCGCGTCCATTTGTCTACCGACGTTAACATTTTGCGTCGCTCGAAGAAGGGGCGAAGTTCGATGGGGGAGGAAGGGGCGGGGGCGGAAAGTGTGACAGCGCGTTGTTTGCCTTAGACTTTTTAATTTCTCCGCCGCGATATCAGCGTCATCTCTCGCACGTAAACGCACGAAGGACGAGACGGCGATACGATTCCGCGGACTGCCGGACAATATTTATCGAGAGTGTCAGCGACCCATACAGACGTGCGTATACACCTCGTCCTACGTACTACGTCTATCGATCCATCTCGACTCTCATTACCGGCCTCTTACCAGCCGACTTAAATATTTACCGGCTGAAACGTTTGCTTCGCGGCCGATTATAATGATAGGAGCGAGTAGCGCGCCTCTCTGTGTGCGCGCGTACGCATCCGTGTGCGACGCACACAGCGAAGCGGATCCTCTTAATTATGCAGGTCCGTCTCTTTTAACGAACGTGATGTAATAGCGGCGATATCGACTGTGATGACGGAGAAAGTGGGGGAGGAGATGATCGATTTCATACTGATTTTTTGCTAAATGATATTATCCACGCGATAGCCCAACTATTTCGAGCAAACTGTTACTTTTTTCGTCTAATCTTCCATTATATTGTAGGCTTTCTTCAAATTTGTCGATATAAACGATTAAAAAAAATTAAGAGGTTTAAATATTCCATGAATTTCGGCGATAGATGAGATTAACCCGATGTACAGCGAACGATAAAAACATTCGAAGAAAATTCAAATAAGCGATGATATTGAACTTAAGTTTCTTCAAAACCCATTTTTGTTTGATCTTCAGTTAAAAATTTTCTTAGAATAAAATGTTTTCACATAAACGATTGGAAAGGAGGCTTCTTTGTTCAGAGCATCGAAGTGATTTAAATATTCTATAAATTTTAGCAATAGATAAGATTAATCGGGTGCACAGTTAAGTGCCGATAAAAACGTTAGAGAGAACTCAAGTTCAATATTATTACAGATAAGTGGCGATATTGATCTTAAGTTTCTTCAAAACCCACGGAACGTCCCTTTTTCTGTTTTCCTGTTCGCCCGAAGCGGAATGTCGCCCCGGAAAATCATAGCGTTCACCGACGGCACAATTTGCCAGAACATATATCGTTTTACTTGATACCTGTGCATTCTTCTCGATTACTCTTTCAGAGAGCACTCACGGCGGTTGTTTCGAATGATGAGGTACGGGTGGGCGCTATATGCGATGCGCGCATTATCCGCGAAATGCCTGCATAAGCGAAAGTTCACCGGAAACACGCAGCCGGTCGAGCCTGATCGCTGGCCGTATTTTTTTTTTCTCTCCCGTCAATTGCCGCTGCCCGGCATGCGGAAAAAAGTTGTCCTTCAGTCGATCGCCGGAAGCGATCATCACCCAGCTTATTCCCATATTTCTCCTCTTTTCTTTCCCCTTCCGCGGGGGCGAACGGGGAATCCTATCGATCGGCGCGGGGAAGTCCGGCGGACAAATCCAAATTGCCGAGTAAAAGTGTGCTCTGATAATGGCGAAAGTGCGCGCTAAGCGTGCGCGGGAGACAGAATTTTTCGTCAATGACCGTCATCGCGGTTCGGTTATCGACACGCGCTGCATTATAGATAACACGGGGCTGCATCCCCGCGCGATGAATAATTTTATTGCGACAACACTTGCATTATGCACGAGTGTGCACGATGCACGTTGCACCGCAGTGCGGATACACGCATCCATCTCGGAATAAATCATTAACGATAATATCGATTTCGACTCGGCAGCTCGTCGAGGATATTCTTCAAATTTCGCTCGGACGCGGTGACAATTAATTAATGATTACAGTTGCATTTTTGCAGATGCAAAGTTTGACGTGACTCGTGTTTTTATTATTTTTACAACGCGAAGCGGAGCGCTTGAGGTACAAAGTAATCGTGATAAGTGATCATCAACTATGCAGGAAATCAAATTGCGGCGGCGACATTGCTGCCCTGAGAAAGACACTACTGCTGTTTGTACGATGGTGACAATGAGACCTTTCGCGCATATCCCACGCGCGTAAGAATTATTTATGCGACACGCTTTCGTCGTGAAAAACTTGGTTCGAGTATCTCTGAATCTTTATTTCTTAGCCGAGAAATATTATCTCACATTAAAAGAGGTCATTCAAGCGTTTTGTGGCACTTGATAAAATTGAAGCTATAGTGTATTTTCTAAAATATTCGAATGTTTATTGCTCGAAAAATAGTAGCATTATGAAACGCAGGAGGTTATTGTTCTTCGTAAAATGCTTGGAAATAGAATGGTTTTCTCTTAAAAAAAAGCCATATCTAATAGTCTTTACATAAATTTAGTTAAGCACAGTCAGATAGCAACATCCAGGGACAGAAATTTCTAACACATGCGTCATTTTCTCGCATTTGCTCTTTTATATTATATTATTTTTTTCATCGCAGTTTTGAATACAAATTTTTCCATCAATTTTACTAATTGTGTGTCACAAATGTATCTTTGACTGAGTTACCTTAAATTACGCTCTTGCCGGTTTAAACTGTAAATTGCATGTCTAATAAGCTTCGAAAAAGCTCATTATCGTCTGCAATTATATTTCAAGGAGGCTAGTTGCTGATGTGGCGAAAAAACGCACATGAGCTTTCTTGAAAATTATCATAAATGACGGTGATTCGCACATATTGGTGGACGTCTTGAAATGATATGTACACATTTACTTTTCGTATATCTTCCTGTGTGCAACACAAAAGTGTAGATAGCCATTAATTACCTGCACTTTACTAACAATCAACTAGCGACAATTCGGCTACAAATAAAAATACGAAGTGTTGCAAATAAGCGAAAAATTGCAAAGTAAATCCTTGCAAATTGATAAAATTAAGCCAAAAGTGTATCAAGTAGAAATATGCATTTAAAATCTATCGATTCCAGAAAAATATATTTTTACACGTTGCCTCTCGTAATGTCATCAATTCTAATTGAATTTAGGTTAATCATACACAAACTTATTGAGAACACGGTTTATTCAAGCAAATTTAAACAATTTAATTGAAAAAATTTACTTGCCCATCATCGTCTTTAATTGATGCGTAAATCTCAAATATTCTAATTGGCTGTCGTCGTAACGTCGCGATACGAAACTGATAGTGAAAAGTCGTCGAGGGGTCGATTAAATTCGCATTACGCTCACCCCTACGTGGATAGACGTAGGAGGCATAAAGTGGCTAGAGCGAGTTTCTTCGAGCATTCGAGGGCGCTACTCCCTTTCTCCGTAGTTCCTAACTCACGACGACTAACGTCTACTACTCGTTCCCTTAACCGCTAATTAGCGCGGGACACGCACAGCCCCACGGCGGCTCGTGTCGGGCACGTGTCATGCCGGAAACTCGCTTAGCGCGCGACAAACAGACCGTTTCCCATCGTATATGCGCTCCTTCCGGTCGTTTCCACGCGGAGAAAACGTGGTGGCGGCAGCTGATTAAATCGCCATTAAAACGTGTCCCTATCGCTTCCGATCGACGCTTCCTTTTATGTCCCGCTTTCGTTACGGGTTAGTTCGCTTAAGAAAAACCGGGTTGTGGGACCCGCAATTTGTACCGAGGTTGGTCAGTTAACGCCGCTCTCTTTCGAAGAGGCTTCCCTTCAGTTGAAAATATTTTCGACAAATACTTGACAAAAATGTGTAGATACATTTTATAGATTATTGTTCGCGCAGAAACGACACGTTAGATATCTAGACTGTGCGTAGACATAGAATATTTTATTATAGTTTGCGTGCAGCATAGAATACTTTATTATAGTTTACGCATAGAAAGTTTTATTATAGTTTACGCACGAATGACCAGCTCTGCCCTCAACGTTGTGAATTATTCATCGAATTAATATAATCTTGCGTTGCATTCGCAAAGATTTGATTTTTACGCAGCGCTAAATTTCACGTAAACATGTCGAATCAGTGTTGCCATTTTATTCTATGTTACAAAATGTGACGTGGACCCGAATTATCTCATTTTGCTTATCAATGTCGTCAATTTGGGAAATGTAAATGTAAAATGTTATATTTAAGATATAATATATATCTTTGAATATATACATGTTCCCATAATTACAATTTAATGGGAAAATTAACCGTGCAACTGTAATTTTGCGGTAGTTACGTTGATGACGGCTACAAACAAATTTCGCTATTTGTTGTGGCGAGCAAATATCTGCTTCGGGCGATTCTGGCGAAAGGAAGAAAAATAACCGTTTGTATGTGCGTGACGAGACACGATTTCCATACGAAACAGCCTGATGATCTGCCGATATATTTATTGTGGGCAATGTGCGTGTTTGTTTGGGTCTCTCGCGGCACACAAACCTCGAATGAATCAAATCCGAAGCTAATCTGATTGCATGCCAATCCATTTTTTCTGGTTTATATTGTAAAAAACAGATAATTGTCGTCGCCATCGGCGAAAATTGAAACAACAAAAAATGTTTTCACGATGGCGCCGTTCAGTGTTTATATGTTAACAGGTGATGTTCTTCTTATCATTCGCAGCAGTATTTGTGTGTCAAGCAGTAATATTGAAATTAAATAATATGCTAATGACTCTTCTTAACGAAAAAAGAGTAAAGTATAAACGTTGTAAGATAAAAGATTTTTTTTTTTTTTGAGATTTATTAAGCAGAAGAAGCTTTATATTAAGGAAACGTACAGCTAGCGGGAAAAGCTAGAGATTTATGCTACTATTTATATTTCATTTCACCATTCTCTATTTAAAGTGCACGATGGCGCGATATCGATTCTCGACATCGCGTATACGTCCTCTGCGTGATTCTTTTATATGCGAAAAGGGTCAGCCGCAAAGAGACGTGGGTGTGACATTCGTGGGGACACCCTATTGAAGATGCACCGCGTTTAAATGCGTGCGTCGATATAAAGGTGCGGTCACAAAGTGCGATATCTCTCTGTTTTGAATCGCATGAATACGCATTACAACGCAATCTCATTTACGGAGTAATACGCATCAAGCAAATGCAATTTTTTGCAACTCGCACTCCGCGAATTATGCACGAGGCTTATTACGCTTAATGACTCGAGCAATATTAACGATGAAGTATTAATTAAGAAAGTTGCGATTTACAATATGTTTGGTAAGATTACTCGATGTTTGCAAGCATTTTGATTCATTGAAATATTTGTGAAATATTTTTCATTGTTTTATAATAAACATATAATTCGCTAAAAGTCGTATTGCGAATACGATGATTGATTGGTTTAGTTCTATTTGAATATCATGTCCGTTTTATTTCATAAATTTACGAAAATTATTTTTTACTTCTGCGCGCGATTATTTCCGAAATCTTTGAGAGGCTGACAAGGCTTATTTAAATATTAATAAAATAAGATAAATGTATTTTGTACGCGTAAAATTATGGAGACTCACATTTTCCCAAATCTCATTCGTCATTTCTCGACAACTAAAGACCAGATCTTTCCGTTTTTTGTCCCACGGTAACCTGTACTCGAACATTTCGCCGATCACAGAACATCAATGGTCTGAATAATGTACAAAGGGACCTACCGCGATGGCAACAAGACTGCCTTCATAAATAATTCGGAAACTACCCGCCGAAGAGTCGCGCGTCTTTTGTTCCAGGCATCGCGAAGAATAGTATGCGTTTCGAGATGCATGACGAAATATAAAAGAATACCGATGTTAAATTCGGGGTGAGAATGATCAATTTCACGAACACAGTTGTAGCAATTAAAATTATATAATTTCGAATTATTTCTATGATTTGTTTTCAAACACTTGCTCGAAAAAATACATCGTTATCGGGCGCATTGACGATAAAGAATGTAATATCGGGAATCGGTTATTTCAATCGTTTGACGTATGCCCTGTTATTGAGACTATTTTTAACCATTTCGCTTTGCATCTTCCGTTTGGGTATAGAGACTAAAGACAGAGCTCGTTACCAACAATTGTAACTATCGATCGGTGGTATGTAGCAGCAACATTTGGTCAAAGACCGTGGAGAAAGAAGTTTAAGGGAGAACACGCGACAAGCTGTAATTCAGAAGACAAAACTTGGGCTGCGAGAGTATAGCCGCAACGTAAAAATTAGATATACAAGTAGAGGCTTGTTATCGACAATTGCAATTATCGATGCTCACGCAACGCTCACGTATGCCGAAACTTTGTTATACGGTCGCTCGCCTCGTCCGGTTAGGGCGATATGATTCTCTCTTTAGAGAAAGTGATCGAACAAAAATCGAATCTCATATCTAATAATTTTTACGGCCGTTTAATTAACCAGTTGAGTGATAATGCATCATACATGTATAAAAAAAAGTGCCAAACGTGATAATGTATCATATATGTACATTTTTAAAGAACTCCAATAATTTTCAACAGATTTGCATAAAATTTGGCGTCCTAAGGTTTTTTGGGCTACTGAATTCGATCTGATGTCAAAATTGCAAAATTCAAAATGGCGGATCCAATATGGCGACTGTTAATTGTTTAAATCAATAATTTCCAACATATTCGCATAGTACTTAGTGTACGAAAGCTTTTTTGAAATGTCGAAATAAAGAATTCTTTTTTACTTCCATCATTAGCTGGTTAAATATTTTAACGACTCCCCACATTTTGGTTTACACGATCATAACTTTTGACTGGAAGGTCGTAGTAAACATTTTCAAAAATCATTGTTCTCGTCTTGAAAAGCCTTTTCAAATGAGTTTCCACTCGACCCATAGTGCCATTAATATTTTCCACCCCTATTCTATCCCCCCCCCCCTTCCAAGGCGTAGAGGACAATCCACATCCATTCCGAAAAGTAGCTTTTTCGAAAACTTTTTGAACCCGTGTTTCATCACTTTTCGATATTTAACTTTTGACTTACCACTTTTGGCACAAAACCTTCGGAAAAGTCTACCACTGAAGTGGTTAAATAAACGTTGAGGTTAAGTTATACGGTAGATATATTTCTCTTGATAATATAAATTATAACATTGACTTGCCAAATATTAATGCATGCAACGATGACTTTTTTCCTGCTTTCTGCGCATATGTAAATGTACACGACATTGTGGAAAGCGACGTAATACATTTATGAAGTAGCGCACAAGTGTACGCTAGGATTTTTATAAATTTATTCTTATCGATGCGCAAGCGACGAAACAAGAATGTGTTCTCGCAATAAAATACTATATGCGAATATTTTAATAAATAAGTAAATAGATTAATCTATTATTTCATTTCAGATTTACAAGATTTTTATATCTCGTATTTCAATAATGAAACTAATAATGGAAATATTTCATCAATATTTCAATGAAAAATAAAACGCTTGCGAATAAAATTTTAATAACCAAAGTAACGCGCATAAATTGATCAACACATCGATAAATTCAACTGTAAAAAACTCACCGGTGTGAATGTAGGTATGTTTCTTCATGTCCGACTTCTGATGAAACCTTTTGCCACAATATTGACAGGGATAGGGCCTCGTGTCAGAATGGATCAGCAGATGAGTGCTGAGTGTGCTTGACCGTTTGAAGGCTTTACCGCACTGCTTACACTATTGTGACAAACAAAGCAAGCGGTTTACCTTAATATCTTGTCTGTTTAGCAAAGACACATATTTGAGAGATACCCAATAATTTTTGCAAGTGTTTGCAAACCAACTAAACGTACAGAGCGTTGAGAGCTCGACTTACACATATTTTGTTGGAATTTAGATCGCTCTATAAAAATAATATTGATAGAATATTTATGTTAAATCGCGTATTTCAAAGTAAGTTTTTATAGATTTCCATTATGCTATTAATAGGAATTTCCTTTGCTGACAAATCACTATCGTCTAACTGTTGAGCCGCTAAGTAGCTAATTTATCAATTTCTTCTGGACAGCTCATGTCTCCGTGCATCGCACGCGATATTGATTGCGTCCCTCTCAAGAAAAATTTTTTTCTGCAGTTATACCTTCGCGACCTTGCGATCGCAGAATCTGCATATCGTACTGTTCGCATCACATTGCATGCTAATAATTATTTCAGAATTTATTAATAAACTGCATCGACAATTATTTTAATTATCGTATCAATTTTAAACTAAGGACATTTACTACATTCTACATATTATACACGGGACAAATGAGTGAAACTCAACATATCGCGTAATAATAAATTAGAGCTCTATCTTCTTTTAAGTCCGCTTACGGAACTTGTATTCTCTCTTATAGTTATAATAATTATTGTAATCGCCGTAAAACACACTACATTCGAAGTCTTCGCGGCACGACTTCTCCAACGCCATAAAGTCTTTCACTTTCCAACCGCGCGGACGCGCAAGAAGGGAATAAAAGCGGACGATTGAGGGAGACGGAAGGCGTTCGCTCCTGGGCGCCGGGACGCCAGGCGCACCTGTGTTCACAGAGCGTCGCGTGTATCTCCTTCTCTCTCCTTCTCGCTCTTCTCTCTCTTCTGGTTCATTGTCACACGGGCGCCAGTCGTCACAATGCCCCGGCGGTGCGGTTCGATGCGTGTCCCGGCTGACAATATATATGGCATATGAATATGCCAACCGCGGAATATTATCGCGCGCGCGCGCGCCCGCGCGCGGCTACGCGAGTGCAAGTACGCATGATTCATGCTGCGCTGCGATCAATATGGGAAAGAAGCGACCTATCTTCACGCGACACTCGACTCCTTTGGCAAAACCCGCCGCGTGCGAATCTCAATTTGCATTGCACGGAATGCTGACGGGATCGAAGGTGTGATCGATGGATGACTGTGTTGGCCACTCGCGATTACGAGGTTTCTTTCCAGTGAGAAGCACAGGTTGGCGCAAGTCGATTTCTAGGACGGTTTTTATCGCGACGTTATATTCAAATCGTCTATAGTATGGATTTCAAAATGGCAACACAGATTAAATAAGAAATGATCGAACGATGAAATAGGTTATAATTGTCAAATAAGCCATCTTTATTCGCGATTCTGAATTGAAAACTGCGCTCAAAATAATTTCAATATGAAATTGGATTGTATAAAAAAATTTGTGTTTTTCGCTAGAAAATACTCATAATATCGTAACTGCTCTTCTGCGAAATTGTCAACGTTGCAAACGCAGTACTTAACAGGTGATTAAAATTACTTTTCGTTGCTAAATGTGTAAAAATATATTTGAGGAAAATAATTTTGAATGCTAAAACTCGAATTTAACTTTATGCCACTTCAACACGCGATTCAACTATTTTAATATATAAAGATTTCAAATTTTTTTTTTTTTTTTTTTTTTTTTTGTATTGTATACACGCACCAGACATTCCGGCCAACGGCTGGACACGTACACGCAACGTAAAAATTCCGGATGGGGCAAGACAAAGCAATATATTCAAAGCCCTACCACTTAACTGTAATTAAAGCAACATAATCTACGCCGTATTACGCCGGTCACGACAATAACGACTCCGCACAACAGTTGCCACCCTTAATCGCCCCCGTCATCCATCTGGCAAGATGCTCCCGAAACGGCTAACGGTGAGACATCGTCCCGCTCGCGAATTCGATGGAAAAGAAAGCGCAGGGGTGGGGTTTTCGTTAATAAGCACCGCCGGAACGCCTGTTAAAGAATCGCGAAAGAAACGACGGATTGTGGGAAGGAAGGCGAAACGATGACGCGGAAACGACGAGGCGGCCCCGCCATTGTCGCCGCACGAAAGCGTCTGCTTCCGGTACGGCTCGGGAAACAAAGCCGCGGCAGAGTCCGAGCCGGCCTCGTCCTCTCGGCCTTACAGTTTTCTGCACTCCTCGCGAGTGCATCTCCTCGCGGCACTCGAAATCGTGTAATTACCGTTAATCATTCGCGCCGCTCTTTTGTCCAGCCCTTTTTCTCCCGCGCGATCGCCGTTGGAAACATCTGTCGGACGTCGTCGACGACGAAGGCGCGAATTAAATAAAGGAGGCTACGGCTTTCCCACAGATCGAGAAATGTAGCAAAAGACCGGAACATCGCGAAACTGTCGCGATAATTGCCCGAGAAAAATAGCCTTCTGCCTACCACAATCCTAGTTTCTTAGCAGGATAAAGTTTTCAACCGCAACGGTCTTTACATTTAAAACTTGGGAAGTGACTTGACGAAAAGCGCTGATAAACGGCAAAAGTGACGTACAGCAAGAAGATATAAACTGCTCTACGATATGTTTAGAAATAAGTCCAAAAATCCAATTATCCTTTAATTTCAAGGCTGATAATTCTTGTCATTGCAAAACACTAATTCTATTCCGAAATCATAATTCAAAGTTAAGTAGTTAGTGAAAGATCGATAAATTGAAACGATTAAGAGCCGAGTATCGAGAGTTTAATGTCATTGCTGCGCCAAAATCTCGCGCTCGGGCGCCGCGTGTGCGCGCGCGTGCGCTTACGTGTGTGCGCGGCCCACATATCCTAATATGTCGGCGGGTTACGTGTTGCGGACGTCATGTAAAACCACGGCGAGGTGAGTTTCTCTACCTACATTCAATCACGCGTAATTGCTGCGCGGTCTCTCGTCGCGGTCCGATATTCGTCACAAACGTTTGACCCGTTTTTTCGCCCCGGCGCACTTAAGGGTACTTACGCGCCCCGAAGAAATTCGTATCGCGTGACACTCGCCGGCGCGACTCTTCTCTTTTTTTTCTGCAACGGAGATCGACCGGTTTTCACTCGATACGTATGTAAAAGCTCGCGCGCGCCTCTCGAGGAAATGTCGCGCGACGCGATAAAGTCGAAGTGTACAACGACTCGCCCGTCTGGATTGCTTCGTTATGTTAATTACGCCGCGCTTGTAACAGATGCGCAACGGCTAATGACGATGTCTCATTTGATGACGTTCCTTTTAAAGCAGCTGCACCGAAAATGATACCGCACGATGGCATCTCTTTTGACGAGCCATCGAAATTTTGTAGTTTCTTCTCTTATCTAAAGAATGCGGCATCGTTTATTTGCTTAGATATGTTGTGATATTAGTTAAATCGGCTGTTAAGCGATTTAAATACGTGATTACGAATCGCGAGACATAAATGTGCTTGGATATTGCTGCTTACTATAATATATACGGCATCGGTTAAATCAGTTGCTCTCGCGGTGACTTAAAATTGCGACTACGAATCGCCGTCGTGAAACGTGAATGTGGCTGGAAGATAAATAGATCGCATAATGCGCGCGGTAGTTGACTTTCGCCTGAATAAACCCCTTCCTTTGTTTGTGGTAAATATGCATGGCTCGAAGAAAAATATCGATTTTCAAGAAAATCAACGTGACCTGGCCATCAGATTGGCGAGAAGCATTTTCCCGCCTGGCTCGTAAAAAAAACTGCGTTCCACATATCGATCATCGGCGACCTTTTTCGAAAGCTGTCACGTTCTGAGAAGCTCCGCTCGTAAACTATTAATCCGGCCAAGAATAATGTTCTTCTGTCTTCGCTTATAGAAGAATTACTACTAGGCAACTTATCTACGAAGCATTGATTGAAAATACGATTGATAAAACGAATTCTGTTCTGAGTATTTCTATTTAATCTTTAAAGAAAAACTTGGCGTCATATTTCTTTTAGATATTCACAATTTACAGTATCTGTATAATTCCAATTGTATTAGATTATAAAAAATTAACTAAACAGGCCGCGTCAAAGCTTTAAATCGAGGAGAGAATAGAAAAGAGGGTTGCTAAAACGAGACCAATGATTATCATTAAGTATGCGTTAATGCCGATAATGTATTATTCGATCAGTTGAAAGAAACCACGGAAATCGAAGTTTTTTCACGAGCTCGGAACATGGCTGACAATAAAAGTCAAATGTTTGTTAATCTCGTAAGATCGACATTGTATACATTATGTAAATTTGCAATACGCACGTTCATAACTTTGCGAGTTTCTTGCTGATGGATTGCTTACTTCGAAAACCTATCGATCGCTTTTCGCGACAACGAGACTCGCAATGACACTCTAACGTGAGAATCACATCGATGAAAATTTGTCTTTACAGCGTAACAGGATTCTTTCGATGCTACGCGCGAAAAATTAAATTAACGATATGTTGAGTTTCCTTCTTTTTTTCCCAAATCGACTAAGCTAACGCGAGAGATAAAATTTTTTTCGAAGCGCACTCGATAGCAGTTTTCTTTAAAGAATGTTATTTTAATTAATACACAATATTAAAAATCGCGATAAATTAAGTCGCTTTGATTATCCTAGATATTATTTAGCACAAAGCGAGCACGGAGTAACGAGCCATCCGTTCTCGGAATGAACAACTTTAGCGGATCAAAGTTTTGTAAAAACAGGACAAAGCGAATGAGGGTAAAGACGCGATATATTAACACTCACTTGAAAGGTCCTTTCCGTCGAGGAGGGCGGTGTAAGCGGCGAATGATGAATTTGCCGCGTAATTATAGGAGTCGAGGATGGACTCCTGGAGGAAGGTGCTCTCGTTTCCCTGGCCTCTCTCTCGCACACCGAACCCGGCGACCAGATTTCACTTTTCCTGTTGCCGATACTCGACGAAATGTCGCTCGGCTTCGTGCTGAGATTCAATGGCACCTCTTCTTCTGAAACGAGAAATCGTCCGTCCATTCCGTCATCCAAAGCGCTCGTCAATTCTCGCACAACCATAAATTTAGCTAAATACTTTGTTTAACATTGTATAAATTTATCGTTTATTTACAATAATGCGAAAGCGTGAAATTTCTGAAAAAAATATATATATGCAGATAGAAGATAGAAATTAATTGCTAGTAATTAGTATCCGCGTGGCAAAGTCGAGCGACAGCGATAAATGATGCCTCGTGTGACAACGCCGGCCGATCGATAGCACCCACTTACCGATAATTGCTCGTTAGCCGATCTATTTTTTCAAAGGGACACTTTGAAACGCTTTAAAAAAAAACCACCGAGAAACTAGACAAAGAGAAACCTTCGTCAAAGTTATCGTTTACTCATCGTTATTAAACAAAAAGTGCTCCATTATTCAACCAACACACTCGTGTATTTCTGCATTTATTGAAATCACATAACCATAATAATGTCAATATGCGAACGCTGGAGATTGTTTTGAGAAAAAAATTCGGATAAAATCTCTCACCGAACTTGGCTTTCTCCGGCGTGCATCTTCGCGGTGATCCGGGACGCGCCGGACTGAGAGGTTCCGGATGAATGGGCGAACAATTCGAAACTGGTGTCGTTTGTTGGGACAGGATTCTTGACGACGGGAGCAGAGAATGTGGCAGCAGCAGGCCCATGTGACGGGCCCACCAAGCGCTCCCAGATGCTCCGTAGCCACCGTACATTAAGCCGCAGCGCATGTCTGGTGGAATAAAGATAATCGTGTTGAGCACAATTTGCGATAACAGTCGTTGGATTTGTAAACTGCTTTGAGATTATGTCATCATAATTTTAAGATTAGGCGAAATGTAAACATAATCAACCTCGCGGCTTCGCGATAGAGAGACGAATATATCTAAAATTTCTTTCTCTCATTCGCGCCGCGCATTCCGTAATTCTATCTTCCGTTCCTTCGTCGCTTTCGGCAAATTCGCAAATCTCGGCGTGACTTACCTCGCGCGGCAATGCTACCGCTCAGCGGTAGATTTTGCAATCTCAGATCGGGGTTGTAATTTGAAACGAGGGTGAAGGCGCTGAAGCGATCGGGAACGGGTTGACAAAGGCCCGAAGGTGCATTGGCGGAGGCGATGGTGCTTGAACTGCTTCCCGGTACACCTGGGCTCCAAGGCGAAGATGGTAGCGTGATTACGCTTGGGCTGCCGGGTGGCGAGAGGGTGGCCGGGGGTGACAAAGCGCCCACCGGAACTCCCACGGGATTGCAGTGAAGTTCCGGTTTCATGTGCCAAGTTCGAGGTACCGCTTCTATTACGAGAGCATAAAAGGCACGATTTATTATTCATATAACGAACACACGAAAATAAATCGTAAACGCAACAATCGCGCAAAATCATTCAAATAACCGAAATTTTCTCGCGATTTTTTCAAATATTTATTAATACGTGTATAATATTAATTTAGCCAAAAATTATTAAGAAAGCAGTAAAGTCAAGTATTGTATAAATATTTATCGATTAAAATTATGTAGATAAACAACAAAAATTTAAATAGAGAATTATTAAAGCAAAATAGCTGTTTTGTTATCGTTAAAAGAATCTTTTGGGATTATTTAATTATTTCGTATGATATTGATTTTTTAAATATTTCTGAAAAATTTGATATAATAAATCTTACACAAATATAGGGAATATTATTTTTATGATTTCTGACAATTATATTTAGCTATTTGTAATATCTACTTTACGTTCCATTATCTAGATTAATATTTTGAATTTACACGCAGCGTTTGTCAGTCGTTCTCTCTTCGTACCATTTAACGTCAAAAATTATCGCGAAATCTCTACAAGATAAATAAACCAGAAAAACGTTAATTGCAAGCTACATTCCGCTCGAAAACATACGTAGAAACACGTGCACATTCCGTGAACGTATTTATCATATACATGAAACATATCCGTTAACAGAGAAATACATGAAGATGAATAATACATGGAGCCTTAGAGCGGGTTCTTTCGTGACGCGTAAAATCTGATTGACGCCGATTAGAAACAACTCGATCGAAGTTTCGTCGATCGCGTAAACGAAGAATATTTTGCGATCGAAATCACGAGGCTGTAAAAATATGTACGCAATAAAATCTGTTTCGAATTTTGGCGCTAATTAACCTTACGTTATTTTTATTATTTAAGCTAAAATATTTTGCTAAAATAATAATGCTGAACATCTTGAAATATCATTTTATTAGGACAAAATATCAAACAAGAAAAATGTATTATTTATTTAGTAAAATAACGCATATTCAATATTTTTTTATTCATGCCAATTTAAAAGTTGATTGAGTGCCAAGTGATATAAGATAATTATGGTATACATTTCGGAATCAAAATCAAGAAAATCGTTGCTCGCAGAAAGTGCATATTGAGCTGCGCGATACGAATAGTGTCGAGAGATTCCTAAATTATGCGCTCATCATATTTCATGCTAATCTCTATCCTTGTGCGCTCGATAATAGAGAACAGAAATACCGGCGATTATAAACTGAATATTTTTTTTATAACAGTCACCCAGTCGAGGTTATTTAAACTGTCGCTGCTTTCCATATCGCGCGGCGATCTCTCGCACTGATGAATACAGGATGTTTATGTTCGCTGCGTTTAACGCGTGCATGTCGGCGTTTAATGCGTTGTCGGCGGTCGTCGCCGCGGTTTCACGTGTATCAGATTCGCGGCGGAATAAAAAAAGAGCGCGGAAGGGCAGACGGGGAGAAAGAAATCACAAATGGCCGGCCGGGCCGGTTGTCGGCCGGCGAAATGAATTATAAATCGTGCGTGCGCGACCCGGCAGTGAGCAGACGGACAGATCAGGAGACGAGATTCTAATCGCGCGAGGTCGGACAGACGTGATTGCTCGACACAGCTTTGCTTGCCGACGAGCTACGATAAAATATCTTTCCCCCTTCATCGTCTCCCCTGGCGCGAACTCGACGTGACAGGCTCTCGAAAATGAGCGCCGATTAATGATCGAGTCAGCTCGCATAGCGACAATTGTGCAAGTGGCTTTTGTACATCTTTTAGTGACGTAGAGTTCTCTGGAAATTTTGTAAATAGGCTCGGGATATTTCAAGGAAGAATTTTAAATTAGCCGCGGCACTGATAAACTTTGCGTACGCAATGCATTTTCTAGAAAAAGTCTGAGCATTATATTTTGTTAAATACAGAGTCTTCGAATTTAAATCTTGCACGACGCGTTACATACGTTTTCTCAATTTATTTTTGGATAAATATCTTTTAATTCTAATACGAAATATAAAAGTAAAGGAGCAAGAATATTTATTAGATTCCTTAAATTTGCAGGAAATTCTGACAAAGAGAAATTTCTTAACAAAATATAAAAATGGATAATAATTAATATACATTAACTGTAATGGAATATAAGTTTAACTCTTTGTCAGGTAATTTTTAAACCGCGAGAATGCACGGACAGAAATAGTATAACGATTTTGCGTGAAACAACGATGAGTAGGAAAGCGTTGATAACCTGCGAAGTAAATCACTGGCTTGAAGGTTCCACCGCGTTGATAAGAATCACGGGCATAAACTACAACTATTAACCGCTACTCGTTGTTTGAATAAATCTGTAATGCGTTCGTACGAGTCGCATTCCTACATAATTCATGCGCAGACGTGCCGGCAGCGAGAATTTGTTACTCATTTCCATAGATAACGGCGCACAATGCAATTTTCTGCCAATCGCCGAAGGATGCTTATTGCGAGTGAGTTATTGTTTGCTTTTAGGCAAACGAATTAAAAAAAAAATATGTACATTGCAATATGTATAATAATTATAAGAAAGAAAAACATTCAGCTGATGAAAACTGTAATTTTTTTATTTGGGTAACGCGTTAAATTCGATACAAAGAAAAGAAATGAGAAATAGAAGATAATAAATCAACTAAAGCAATCTTTGTATTGAATTTATGATAAAAAAAGTAATAAGTTACAAATAAAGATTAAATAGATGATTTAGCGCAGGTTCAAGAAAAAAGTTCGGGAAAAAATCAAAATTTCAACCGTACGAAAATAAAGCTATTAGTATTACAGAATCTTTCCTCTTTTGTAATGCGCCACGAAATGTCTTTTTTTAGTAATTGAAACCCAAATAAAATTTTAGATTTATCTTGCTACTATTCTTATTCTCGTCTTTTATGATATTTTGAAAGTTTTAACACATTTGAATAACTCACAAAGAATTGCTTAAAAAATAGTTTTATATTTGACATAGAAAGAAGAGATGTGAAAGTGTGGAAAATGCAGTATTTTCGTGATCTACTTTTTCAAATAGGAGAAACTAGTTTCACTGCTAGATCACTCTTATATGTGACTGCTAAAAATTAAAATTATTCTCATGCTGTTTTGAAAAATTCCACTTATTTTTCGATTTTTTTGGTAAATATTTTAGCAAAATCGTCGTTCAATAAAATTTTTTCCAATTAATTTACTAAAACTCACTGCATATGAGTGTGGCATTTAGAAATATGTGAGAAAAACGGGAAAACATTGAATAATATTTCAAATAGGTCACTATTTTAATAGGAAATCGTCAATAATTTGTGTTGACATTCGATCAGACAGATATATTTTGACAAGTGGAGCCAATTTGGTGATATATTACTTCTGCGTTGTTATTGACCATGCATCATATCGTCCACGAAAAAGAGCTATGTCCTGTTTGTTGAACGCGTGAGAATAAAAATCATAAGCGTCGCGCAACGATTTCCTGCTATTAATTTTGCGTGTGCTGCAATGACAGTTGATGAAGTATGAATATAATGCCAAACGAAAACATCAATAAATTATAAAAAGTTCTCACAATTTCAAAATTCGATAATATGCGAAATGGCCCAAGAGCCTGTGACTAGGTATTTCATATCAACAATTCTTATATTTATAACATTGTTTTTGAAATACATATAGACATTTCGATTGATTATTTTCAGTATATAAATATTATGATATTCTTAATACAATTAATTAACTATATAAAACACAAAAATTGACAATTTTGATAAAAATTGCGATTTCACCGTCAAAAAGTACAGATAATTTAGAACAGCTAGGCACACATGCAACATTATTTTAGTATGAATCGCAAATTGTGCTCAGTTCATGTTTGGAGTTCTTTGAGTAACATGTTAATGTTTTTATCAAAATTGACAATCTACGTTTTATATAGTTAATTGATTGTATTAAGAATTTTTGTATACTGAGGATAGTTGAATCAATGGAATGTCTATGTGTATTTCAAAGACAAAGAATAACAACATTGTATAATTAGTGAATAATTTGCTGCCTCCATTATTGCAATTAATTATTAAATTAATTGATTTTATTATAGAAGAAAAAACAGGATAATTCAAATTTAAGAGCAAAAACCAAAGTTTTAAACGTCCAAGAATAGAGCCATCAGCACTTCAGAATAGTCTCAATTTCTTCTGCAATGACAACAATGTTATTGAAAAACGTATTTATTTTCGAGTAATGATATTCAATTATCGTCAAATTTGCGGATGCAACATACATCTTTAAATAGCGAATGCTAACAGATGGTGTTTGTACAACCTTCAATACGCAACAAATTTGAGAGAGAAGTGATAACAAATTGCACGAGCATGTGCGATAATCGGTGCAATAATAAAAATCTTCGATTAATGACGAAGATTGATTGATTCAACGCTTAGCCACTTGTGGAAATATCTGTCGCTTTAACGGATTCAGTGCATTAACTACGTCATTTCTTAATGTCACACTTGAGAGTTGACGCGTTCTACATTCACGCTAAGTGAATTCCGAATTAATGAGTCGTTCATTTCATTATCAACGAATTAACAATGGCGGAATGAAATTCTTTCAATCATCAATTAATCGCATTTGACTTGCAATGTTTCCGCGAACGTCTCCAATTCGCGAGTTTCGTAACTTCTGTCTACGGACAACGTGATTGTCATTTCAATGAAGTTTTTCACGTTTATTTTTAACAAATTTCTATCGTACAATGGCACACGCATCGCGTTATATGAAATGCAAACGATAACAGATAATGGGGATATCCGTCAATCAATGAATCGACTAACAAAACAAGGTTTCAGGAAACAAGGTTTTTCTCACGAGCGGCTGAGTATTTGCTCGTTAATCACAAAAGTGTACTGCCATCGTTCATATGAAATCTCGAAAAATCATCATGAATATTTACGCGGGGCCTTGATTAAGAGTTGTGTGAACAAGTGTCAGATGTTCTTTCCCCGAGTCTCCTCGAGACAAATTTCTCGGTTAAATTATAAGCGTCTTTGGCTGCATCTTCGAACGGAAAATAGGTGGCCAATTCTTACTTTCAAAATTGACAAATTTTGGTTCAATAATTTGATACATGAATGTATTGTTTCGTGTATGTTCCTCGTGCATTTTTCAATGCAACGGTTGAGTGTGCCTATGCATTATGCTGTCGATTCGGTGTTTTGAAAATTTACACGTGTTTCTAAGAGTAATATTATCATGTAATTACGTTTAAAATACAACTATTTTAAAGGCGTCGAGCTATGTTATCGGCGTTTCGGCTTATCCACAGTATAATCTTTTCGATTACAATAAATGCGTCGCAAAAATCTTTCATTTGCTTAAGCAAACATTTGTTGCCTCCATAAACGTATTCTAATTTAAATCTAACAGACCTGATAGCAGACACGTGGAGTAAATTAAGTAAATAAGTTTAGTTTTGAATGCACAAAATATGCGAGTATACTAAAATGTTTGATCAACGAATAATGTGTTCGAGTAGCTTCAATATATAACTTTTATATTATAAAATATCCTATATTTAAATATTAAAGAGACAAGTGTTTTATCAACAAGCAAAGTTATAGAACAAATATGTAACCAAATGTTATTTTGAGAAAAGTGTTTTTTTGGGAATTTACAAAATGAGTCAACGCTTCTATCTGCAAAATTATGAAATTGCGATACTGCCGGCCGCGCGAAAAGAACAGAAGCAAAGAATCCGATCGGTTCGTTAGAGCAGATGCGCAAACAATCTGTGTGTTTTTTACCAAAAACTATATAAAGTTTCATTAAGGTCGAAAACGATACATAAGCGTGACGAAACATGCAGATGTGACTTGGAGGCGTACGTTTGTTTTGATAGAAGCACGATGAGCGGCTTGTTGCCTCTTGAATATTCAAGGTAAAATGCTTTATGAAACATCGACGATAAAGTGCATAATCGATATTCAATGAGGAAAACTCGACATCGAATTTTGAAAATTTTTTACACAAATGCAACAAGCATGCTATTTATTAAGTATGATAATGCGAATGAAGACGAGACGCCAAATGCACTTTAAAAAGCGCTTATTAATTACTATTGATGAGTTAATAATTATTAACGAATGCCTTTACTTATAGTCGCGAAAACACTCACAAACTTGCAAATGCACCGTTTTACGCGTTGTTTAAAATGTTAAATACACAAATTGTCGGAATATGTTTAAAGAATTAACGAAAAGAAGAGTGTTTTGCACAAAGGCAACTTTGAAAGATAGTAAATGCTCGAAGTAAAATAATGAAGGTACAAATCGGCGAGGAAAATACAAGTGATCACTCTTGACTTTTGATAAGAGCTACGGTTGACAGCGCGGAAAATTACAAAACTCTAAATCGTCACGTCGAATTCATATTTTGCTTCGTCAATAGAAGCATTAATGATTGATATATACAACGTCGCTTATGAATATCGATACTTTCTTGAATGCGTAACATATACATTTATTATCATATTTGTTTCCGTGTTCTATTTTAACCGACAGCAAGACCTAAAATGAGGTGTAAATCTTTGCACAATCAAATTTTTTTTCCAACGTTTGGTACACAATGTAATTCTCTTTCTGCCTACGAAAAAATATGCGTACGTCAAATTGCGACAAATTCATGTATCGCGAGAAAGTCTGCGAATTTCGATATTCATCAAAGTGCTGTGCAGCAGTCAGTTAGCGAACGTTGCGTGTTATCGCGTCAATGTGAACCGGTTTGGCGGTTTTGATCAACAGACATCCGCTCGGTTTTCGGAGGTCCTACATACGGCAAAAAAATCCTGTACTCACCACACATCACGATTAGCTGCCGCGGCGAGAATGATGATCTAAAATTTTACGCCGCTCATAGAGCCGCGCACTATTTTTCCGACCCGCTTCCCGCGCACTGTGCCTGGTACAGATTCAGTTCCGAAATGAAGCACACTAATCTTCTCAGCAAACGTCAAACTTCCGGCACACGTTGTTCTCGCACAGATATTATCGCGGAAGCACGCAGTGTCGGCGAAGTTCGAATGTTCTCTCGGATAATCTTGAGGCTGGTCCCGTTCGTCGGCCGGGCGGAGATCCAGTCTCTTTCCACGGAGAGCCACGTGGTTCACCAAGGTCGACGAGGAAGAAACGTGTAAAACCTTCGGGCCAGGACCGCTCTTTTTGCAGTTGCTTCAGAAGTTTTCCGAGCAACTTCGAGTCGCTTCGGGAAAAAAAAAAAAAATTCACAAGCGTGCGCTTCTTCGTAGAATGCGTTGATCGGTTGAGCGACTTCTTTCCGACTCGCGTCGCCTGATATATCGCGACGCCGAGGGAGTCGTCCAGTGACGGTCGATCTTCTCAAGCGGACAGGTCGATCACAGGCAGCCCCGTGAACGAAGAAGCTCTCTCTCTCCGAGTGTCCTGACTAAGAGCAGGACCCCGACTGACCCCGCGGTGTGGCCGAGGAGGGCACGCACGGTCTTCTCGCGTGTGCGGAGGAGCGTGTGTGTTGCGTACCGCTCGCACGGCCGTCCGCAGCCTTCCCCTTACCTGCTCTGCCTCTCCTCGCCGGGTTTCACTCTTCTCTCACCTGCGCGTCCTACCTCGTGTGCTACCTGGAGGCCACGCCCATCGGCGCACGACCACGTCGGCGGTGCTCGCGGTGGTGGGGATAGGAAGAGGACGACACGCGCGCGCGTCTTCCCCCGCGCGGGCGCGGAAATCGCACATAGATCGGTGGAAACGTGCACTTATCTAACTCCCACCATCGAGCGCGACAGAGCGCCGGGAGATGCGCTCTAATTGCGGAGCGGCGTCGTCGGTCGCACGGTAGGCGGTTTTCTCCTCGCGGCGGGGAAAGGAGAGGGGCGGGGGGGTTTGGTGCTGTGCAGGTGCTGTCCCGTTGTGGGGACGGAATCCCGGGACGAATTTTCAATAGCGGATCAATTGTTCCGCGGTGGGCGACTGGAATTAACGCGCGCGGCGATTATTCCGCGCGGCGTCGTGTACACATTTGCACCTCGTCGGAATGACGCGACCCGTCTTTTCCGCGCGACACGTGCTGTGGATGGATCGTCGGATGGGTAATTAGCGGCCCCGCGACGCCCTGCGCATAAATGATTGACTGCCGCGGCATTGAGCGTTCTTGAATTAAAATTGCACTCGGCTTGTTTTGCAAGTAAAATTCCGCGGTCGCATCTGTTTGACTCGGCGGCGAGCGGCATGTGACAGATTCCGCACGCAGTGGCCGTGTGAGATTAGCTTACATAACGCTCGCTATAGATGTTGGAACGATCGCAATAACCTAATTAGTTGCGATTAATTCTTTGCGGATATAGAGATTTGAGACATCTCGAGATATAGCTAATATAAATAGTAGCAGCGGAGATTTTATTAACAACGATTATTCAGCAATCTCATTGGCGCGCATACCAATTAATTTATCAACTAAATCCAACCTAATCAAGCTTAATTAATTGATCAAAAAATGTGTTTACAATTTTAATCTATTAAACACGTCTGTAGTTTGCCGCGTTTGCTGAATTTCAACAATGCGCTATTTCGAAATTGCGTCTTCCCTATTTTTACAACTGCTGCGCTTTTAATTATTCAAAATACATTAATTATTTGTTAGAGTATGCAGCGATCACGCCACTCTTTCTAGCTTATCCAATTGCCTTCCGCCGCTTTATCCGTTTGCGCCCGACGTTTTATTTTCTGCTATCGAAAGCAGCAACGCGTATCGGAAATGCGTGGTCCACGTGGAATCTAAAGTACCATTGCGCGACGTCCATTTTAGCTCGACGCTCGGGTGCGAGACGCGATTTCACGACGCCAATAGGCATCCTCTGGTCGGCGATGCGTGCGCACGAGATATCCGCTGTTAGATTTGATTCGGCAGACCACCTCACGAGAGTAGGAGAGAGCCGAGTGCGACGGCGCCGTCGTTGGGACCGGTCTCTATTGGCTGCTCTTCTAGTGGAGTAAGGGAATATCCGTGGCATCGCACGAATCTCTCTCATCCTAGACGAGCGCAGAAGAGGGGCTTGGCGGTCTCCGCACACAGCCTCGAGAGTTAAATATATCGCGATACTGACGTGACGGCAAAGAGCTGTCAACGCGAGACTGCTGGATCTAGGTCAAGATTGTGCACTTCTTGAAGGCACCGTTTTTACATTCGTGCTTCTTATATAATAGCTAAAGAATTATTGTATCGGGCATCGTCCGCTTTTCTACTTGAAAATTGCTGCAAAAATGTGATCAGTTTGATTACGAATATGCAAGAATGTGAGCAGAAAAGAAATTGAGTTTGAATATTTTACTATAAGACTTTTATTAACTATGATAGGAGATTGTCTTATCATATTCACATTTTTCTTCTTTTTTTAAATATATATTTTTTATTCTTTAGTAAAAATATAACGTTTGCAGTAAATTTTACTTTCATGAAAAATACAGCAATTGCATTAAGCGTTTGTAATGTCAATGGTAGAAATTAAAACGTAAATGATAAGATAACAAGGATAAATGCAGCAATACGGTGATACACGGTATCGCGGAGAACAAAAAATTAGTGTAACGTAACGACCAGGAACGAAATACCAGAGTAAGGTACTTTAATTACTTTACCTCGGCAAAAAGTTCCATAATTGCTGCGCCACTATCTGGGCGCAATTTTGCAAAGTAAAAATATAACGACTTCGAAAAGTAGACTAATTATTTTTGCCACGTTGAGACATTGGACGGCTTACGATTATTTCGCGCGTCGCGCAAATATTTGATACTCACGATTCTTGCTCATTTCAAATCGAATCTCAATTAAATTCCGCAATAAAAATAATGTTTAACAATTTGATGTGCGCGCTTTTAGATGGAAACAAAGCTCGTTCCTAAAGACAGATTTTCTTCATTTTTGCTTTCTCGTCGCGCAGTGTTACATTACGAAGGGTTCAAACTACCACTTTTTTTAACACGCCGTACATTTCTAGTTTGCAACGACGCTTTCGCGTGATACGCGCTATATTTGTCTGACATATAGTCTGAGCATGGCGATTAACATGTTGCACACCTTGCAGAGATAACACTTGCTGATTAGCTTACGGCGAGTTTCCGAAGCGCGGTTAATCACGATCGGCCGGGCGAGTCATCAACTGCGCCAAGGGCTTTCATTAACCGCCGTTATCATCACCTTTGCCTTGTTATGCGCCGGATAAGATAATTCTCTGTAATTTGTAGCGCGAGAACGCACAATATAAAATTGAAAGCGGGGAGACTTGAAATAGATTGCGATCCGTCTGTCGCGAACGGGCTTAAACGTGGCGACTTTTTGTGATAAAGAGCCCTCTTTCAGACTACATCTCTTCCAAAATATATCAATGTAAAATTTAAAAAAGTGACCATTTTGTAAGAACTTTTATGAATAGGATGCATAAATTTTGCGATCAATTTTAATTTTGAAAAGAAAACGGTCGTAATGAGTTTTGGCCAACTTCGAGGCTTCGATGCGACGATTAAACACTTGCTTCGTGCTTTCATAACACATCTCTTCGTGCAAATGCGAAACTAGCTCCGCCCGTGACATGAATCGTCGCGTAGATCTCAATTGAGAGGCATTCTTCTTCTTCGTCCTATTCTCGATCCACCGCGATGCGCAATAAATGCACAGCGCGCACACAATGCGAACGGAATTAGAATTGCAATGTGTCACTGCTGGAAAACTGGGTAAAACAGCTGCACGAACAATGCGAGCGTCCACTTCCTTTATCCTGCCTCTCCCTGCCCCTCGTTACTTTTTTCTTCTTTTCCTTTCTTGCTGCTCCTAGAAAAATCATTTATGAAAGACGCATCGAGGTGCACGCATGTGTATTCACTTACTATAAATTTTTCGAATTTTCCATCATAGATAATTGTGATAGTTTTACTTATCTCATTGTCAGTTCAATAATAGCTATCGCTAGCTCGTTATTTCTTATCAACTGCAATTTTGGAATCGATAATTCGCAATAGATATATATTAAATAGAAATTGTAATTTCTTCCCGTTCTTTTTTTTTCTCGAAGGTCTTTGAATTATTATAGAAAAAAAGAATGCACGTATTGCATAATGCGATTGATAAAGTCGCGATACAGTGCTATTTGTAATAAGACGATAATAACAGAAATTACGATACGCAAGAAGTCTATAATTAGCACTGCGAATAGAGTTACAATAATATTAGGCACCGGAAAAAGTTGGTGCGAATTTTCAGATCCAAATTCAAACACTCTGAATTTTTTTGGAAAGTAATTTTATTTGACAGAGTAATCACCATTTATTTCTACAACCCTTTTCCAGCGTTTTACAAGCTTATACATTCCTTTATTGTAAAAATCTCGAGTTTTACTCGTAAAGAATGAATTAATTGCCGATTTGACTTCAGCATCATTTTTAAAATTGCTATTTGCAAGGAAGTTTGCCATTGATAAAGAAAGGTGGTAGTCAGAAGGAGATAGATCAGGACTGTAAAAAGGATGAGGCAAAACTTCCCTTCCAACATTCTTTATTTTTTGGCGAGTCATGGAAGCAACGTGAGGCCGTGCGTTGTCGTGTAAAAGAAGTACACCTTTTCTGTTCACAAGTGCCGGATGACTTTTTATGTCGAAATGGATTTTATCGATTTCTTCGCAATAAATATCTGCAGTAATTCTTTGGTCACGTGAAAGAAAGTCGACGTGAACAATACCATGCGCAGTTCACCAAACAGTTATTAAGATCTTCGGATGATTCGGTTTCGGTATTTCTGGGTCTGAATCTTGCTCGCACCATTGGCCAGATTGTCGTATATCTTCGTAAAGTACCCATTTTTGTCACAAGTTAAAATTCGATCAATAAACAGATCAATTTCAAACTGTGAGAGTAAGTTATTGCGTATTGTTAGTCTACAGTATTTGTTCTCCTCTGTCAAATAATGCGGTATCCATTTGTCCAATATTTTATGGAAACCAAAACCCTGCTCACACCATTGGCCAGATTGTCGTATATCTTCGTAAAGTACCCATTTTTGTCACAAGTTAAAATTCGATAAACAGATCAATTTCAAACTGTGAGAGTAAGTTATTGCGTATTGTTAGTCTAGTATTAGTTCTAGTTAGTTAGTATTTGTTCTCCTCTGTCAAATAATGCGGTATCCATTTGTCCAATATTTTATGGAAACCAAGTGAGTGCCTTTTTAGTCATAAATTCATTACATTGGAATACTTGTGCGACGTCTGCATATCTTTTTCGTGGGTTTGAACGCATATATTCACGCAGTTCATTATTTTCGACAGACTTTCCGCTTAAATCATTTTTGTACTGTTCTTTCGCTTCAACCAAACATTCTTCACACACACACTACAAATGCGTTTTGCTGCATTTGCTGCTGTATTTTTAAGTTTAAACTCATAGAGCATGAAAGAACGAATTTTTAACTTTTCACCATCCATCTTTAATCTCATATAAACAACGGAATATTGTAATAATTGAAAACTACACATCATGTATACCAACGATATAAGTGTAACTTTCCACTGATATCAACTTCATGCATTACACTTGCGAATTACTGACTGAAATCCGACTTCAGTTCATTGCTAACAAAAAAACCGCACAAACTTTTTCCGGTACCTAATATTGTATTTATAGAAAAAAATTCTTTACAATGAATTATTTTTTCCTAAAAACTGCAAATTAAAAAATTTTGTGAAACAATTTTCAGCGCGTTGCACTAACGACAAAAAGAAAAGATAATATCATCTGATTATTATTTTCAATAATTATTAAATATATTTCCTTGAATCTTATTTTTTAATTTATATAATTTTTATTGGATTTCAGTTTTTTGTGAAATTACTATCTTTGCATTATAAATGGAATATCAAATAAAAAGATTTAGAAACCGCAATTCTATTTGGCGAATGAAGAAATTCGTGGCAAATTAAGACATCAATGATTGCTACGATGTAGTTAAGCGCGTATGGCAAATGTCGTATTTCGTGATAAATAAACTGCTTCGAGATAGCGACCGCTTTCAACATTGTGTTCAAGGATATTGACTACGGAGTGACTTTCATAACTAACCCGCTACAAGCTGGGCTAATTACAATCTGCAATTAACATCGCGCTCTCGCGTCGACTTTGTCCGATATGGCTTAATTTGGCGTGTACAATTTACGCACTTTGCAGTTTGAAATAATATCGATAAATTTGCAGAAGTTAACATTGTGCCAAATACACCGCGTTAATTGTCGCGCGCTTCAAGGGGGGAACGCAATTACAGATAATATTGTTGTAATTGCAGCTGGAATCGCGCAATTGTTTTATATCATTTGCAACAGAAGAGGTTTGCCGCTGCCAGACTTTCTAATATTGTACTCACGCATTTGTGTGCGAACGTAGGTATATGAATATCGGATATGCGGGTAGTTTTGAAAATGAGCGAATGTTAATTTAGCCATTGCGCGATTAAAATGAAACGCACAGGCCTTATGCACAAGTACATAATTGCAGTCTGTTAATTTTTTTTCTATTTATTATTTGGTACTTTTATTTAAGATTTCCTTATCTTTTAATCTTATTTTTACTTTAAATCTTTTTTAGTTTTATTTTTACTTTAACACCGTTATCTTCTTCATCCAGTATTGATGGAGAATATTATGTCGGAGAGAAAAGCAAAAAGTAAAAGTTTCGTAGAATCCAATAACACAAAGAACTTCACGATTGCAGGGAAGAGATCGATTTTGCATCCGTTACGGAAAGGGAAAAGGGAGGTCGGTTTGCGGTTATATGTAGATCGAGTACACACACGGGAAGACAAGAATAAATCGTTCTCAAATAATACGCTATGCTGAAACTTTGTTCGTACCATGTGAAATATTTCTATTATATTATTGAAATTATATGTGTCAAAGTCTAAAGAGAATTTCAATAGTATATTGCACAATGTAATTGAACATCTGTTTAAAATATTTATCTCGAAATCTTCTTTGAAGATACTTACTCGTAAAGAAAAATACTCGCTTGTTACGTAAAATTAATAAAACTTTAAAATTTACGCCTTTCACTTATAAAATAATTGTAATAACCACAAAATCTAAAACAAATTTTTTGTCACACTTTAAAATTTACTTTGTACATAATATACATAATTAGAAAATAAATAAATGCAGAAAGGAAGTCAATGTTTTCGGTAGATAATTGCGAACAACTAGAGAATTTGCAAAAGGACTTGGTCGCACAATAAGTTCACTCGTTTTACTATGCAAAATTTTAATGTGCTTTGAAATAACAATTAAATAAATTTAAAACAACTGTTACGCACTGACAGACAGTCATTCACAAGTTTCCCGCGCACGGTCGTCCCGTTATCGCGAAACTTTTGCTCTGAACGTTTACACAATGTATCGCATTCCGCCATTCATATCTACGAAGTGATAACTACCGGGAGCGCGACAAAGTTTGGAAGGAAGAGGGCGTCTCCCGATGGAAAGTATCGGCAAAGTGACGGAAAGTGATGTCGAGCCGGGCCGCGGGAAATTTTGGGCGACGCCTACTTCTTTAGAAAAAAACCGATCGTTGCGACATTCTTCCGCGAAAGAAGAAAAAGAAGTGACATGCCCGTTACGTTAACCGCTCCGGTGCGGCGCCTCGTCTTTGTGAGACGCGGAAGCATGAATGAACCGTTCACGCCACACGGACTTTCCCGCCATATCGGTCGATGAGGATGCGCGAAATCTCTCTCTCCTTGAAAACCTCGACCGAAATCGAGGCGAAGGAAGGCAAAATTACACACGATCTCGTCGCGGGTACAGTGAATTGAAAAAGTGAAAACTGCCGTAGCGAAGGAGCGTGCGATCGTATCTTCCTTCGCCGTCTAATCACTTTGTCGATTTTAACGCGAGCGAGGTTTAACATAACCGCAAGTCATCGTGCAAAATGATTGTACGATTCGAAGACATTTGTTTCGCTTTTACATGAGAATCCGTGTGAGAAACGATCTTGGGCCGGAGTGTACACGACTGTCTTTTCCAACCAGACGAGGACGTCCTTTGTTGCGCGTAAGTGCGGCGGCACTTGCGGCCGATGCGTGACGCTTCGCCTTGTTCCTCTCGCGGCTCTGCGGCGGATCGCACCGTTGCGATTCCACGCCGCTTTCGCAACGACACGGGAAGTTTCGCAATTCCGCCATTGCCCGGGCGGCCCAAAATGATTCAAGCTACGCCCCTCGTGCCAATTCCGGACGCCCTCGTTTACCAGACTTGTGTGACCGGAAATCTTAAGAGGAACGTCTCCTCTCTTCTCTCCCGAGATGAAGTATCTCGGGCGAAGGGGAAATCATTCACAATTGTCCGTCGTACACGCGGTCGGTCTTGCATGTGCGAGCCCGTTCTCAAAGGATCAATGCGCGACGTTTTTGCCCGAATTTGGGTCATTCGGTCAGAATTTGTGAATGGCTCTTTTTTTTATATTTTAGTAATTTTATATAACCGCAAATTGTGCTTGCTGTTCTATTCGACCGCTTCTTTTCAGATCAAATTGCAAATTTGTTTTTTGCTCTCATCGATTGAAATGAAGAACTTGTGTAGCCGGAATTGAATTATTTATCGGCTTATTAGTGGCGATCTGTTAATTCCTACCGTAAAATCTCGAGAGCGCAGTTAAAATATTCGGGCTGGGCCTACTAAAAGAAAAAGCGCCGCGGACCGAGCGAGCGGAGAGCAATTCCGATGATAACTACCGCTCGTTAACATAGCGGCACCCTGTAATAAACCTTCGCGGCCCGGTATACGATCGAGATTTGTCTCGGGTTGTAGTCCTTAATTTCTCGCCGCGATCCGCTAAATCGCTCCGAAACGAAACTTCCGTTGCAGGTGCAAGCGGGAATGTTCAATAAGCTCAACGGCGGTGGAGAGAATGTTAAGTGACAAGGAGAGTGATTAGTAAATGCGATTTAATTTTCGATCGCGTGGCGTAAACGCGTTCGGTTTCAATTTCTCAATTTAAACTCGGATCTGCTTCGCGTGTAATTATGTTTTTTTTTTCTGAACGTAGCATCTACTTCTGCATACGCAAATTGTTGAATGGATGAGAAAAATTTGCCGCGTGTTTGTGTAACTTTAGAAACTATTCTTGTGAGAATGAAATTTTTGCACAAAAAATGCAACAATAATTAACGAACCGAAATGCAGAATTTTTTGCAATAAGTCATTTGAGGTTTTCACGTAATTACCGTATTAAAATCACGAATAAATTTATCGCTTCTTTTTTTCCGCACGACACAAGCGATCTCCGAAACAGAGAAAACAACCGTCCGTAATGACCGGTTTCGAGCGTTCAGTCGAACGCGGTGAGACGCTGTGTGCCAGTCAAACTCGAATCCTTATCTTCGGCGAGCAGAGCTTCCTGAAGTTGCGCAGCGCCAATTACATTCCCGCCTTATCTCGGCGTTATATATATATGTTTACCATAAGCGAAGGGACGGCACTTTCGTAGCAGGTGTAAGCTGAATCGTCGCACGAGTAGGAGATTTAAGGGGAAAGCGGGGGCGCGAGTGTGGAGTGGGGCGGTAATTAACCAGCACGAGTAATTATGAGGACTCGCGGAGGAGGAGGCAGGAGACGGGAGGGGAAGGGGCGAACGCTGACATGCCGAGAACGTACGGATAACATGTTGCAATCCGGTCGCTCTTGTCGATTCCCGTTAGCTTCCTGGGACCGCCTGAGTCAACCCGAACTCGTTGCACCACTTGTCGCGTGTCTCTCGTGTACGCGCGCGTATGCGCCTGGCGAGCGGCTGTAGATTTCACGTATTCGAACTCCTTCTGACAAACTCTGCCCGACAAAGCTGCCGTGCGATGCAAAATATACGGGCGAAGAGAGCAGGTTTCACTTCCCGCTTCACCTCCCCTCTTCTCGGCGCGGCTCGCGATGATTTCCGACATTATCGAACGCCTTTCGCAGTTCCTTCTGATAACGAATTATGTATATGCAATTTATACGTTTAATGACTGTGTTGATTCAACTCTGTCGATCATAAGTCATTCGACGTGGTCATAAATCAGAGGAACATTATATTTCCGAATCGTCCGATATAAAAGATCGGCGTCGTTTAAATTCAGAATGTAATAACGATGATAAATAAAATCTCCGTACGAGAGAGGGTGCCGCGCGCACTGCGTGTGTTCCGAATTCGTACATAAAGTTTCGCGGGCGAATTGTGGGATTCGTTGCACGAAGTGCGTCCCCCTCTCTCATTTGAATTTGTAATCTTTTATTCGCGCATCGAGGAGTCCCTCGGCCGGCGGGGACGCTCGGCCACCTGCGCTCATCTTTCGCTGCCAAGATTAAGTGAGTGGTTTCGTTAATGCTTAAAGATTGTTTCATATTCGCTTCGCGCGAACACTGAAATTTTCGGGGGGGCAGGAAATTAAAATCGATTTTGCGCTTACTTTGATACACGGTTACGCGCTTTATTTATCGTACTTTTTTTATCTTTTTCTTATTTGACGAAAAAAAAGGCAGAGAGTAGCATGTATGTATTTTATTTTCCAACGCTAAATTAGATGGAATTATTTTGGTATTTCGTTCTTATTTTGCACTTTTACGCATTTGTATAAATTTTACCAATGATAATTCTTGACTAATTCTATTATATTTATAGAAAAAAATTAATTTTTAAACAATAGATATCTATGTATAAAATTGTTAAGAAAAACGTTAAATTTCGATCCGTTCGTGAATCTTCTATAATATTTGACGTGTTAAAAGCTTTGTCGCCTAAGTCGTCGGCGATCACTGAGTATATTGGTATTTATAAGCGCTAACGCGCATAGTTGCCGCTGGTCGTCGCGACTAACATTTGTTTTCAGTTTCACGGCGTATATACTTATATCGCGTGATTCAATAGCGACCAATAGCGAGAGTAAACATCGACTGTGTTTACCTTCCCCGCGGATCCCGCGTCCTAAGGCACCGGGCTACACGAATTCCTCAGCGCGATGCGAGTCAGTAACCGAGATAGACCCGATCGGTGCGAAAGGTAGAGGTTTCTCTCTGTCTTGGACATTTTCATTACGTGAATAGTTTTGTTTCCTTGCCACGTACAAATTGGCCAATGCGAGGGAATATCGAAGGCGCGTTATCAAAGATTCTCTTGAAAGATTCGTGTAAAAAATTAGAAACATTAAATTAGATTTTTGAATAAAGTTGTCTAATGTACTTTATATATATAATAGTTGTTAATGTGTGGTTACATATATATTATAGTTTTGAATTCTATCGTTTTGGATAAAGTGTTGTACGTATATAGATATAAAATTAACAATCTAGACAACGAATCGATCTAGAAAACACGGCATTTTAATTACAGAGCTCCAGGGATGATCGCATAGAAGAGCCGATCGATCTGATCGATCACTGCTGGCGTTCTCCAGAAGAATGGACTCGGTCTGTTACCCGGGTGCGTTCCTAAAATCTACCAGTCACGCTCAGTCAGAGGCGCGTGCACGAAGGATGCACCTAAGGATGCACCAACCGGAACGGGCGTCCAACACACGTTTGCGCGCGGGAACAACCGACTTCCCTTCCCCTCGGCAAAAAAAGGTAAGCGAATCCGTCATTGGCGTACGTTACGTATTTTCTAGTGCGACCGTATATCGATGCAAGATCCGAAGAAATCGGGAATCACGACGGCAACCTTGCTCGAAGAATCTCTATCTTCGAAGTTGCTTGTAAATGCATTTTGATTCAGAAATTATTTGCACCATGCTTATTTTTTCTAATAAATATTTCGCGCAAAAAACAAAAAATAATATATTGTGCGCAAGAAAAGTTTATTCCCGGGTGGATACAGTTTTATGAAAGAAGTTATGTTCACGCAGGACGTCGCGCGACAAATACAAATTGAAAAGTATCGCCGTAGCTGTAAAGAGAAGTTTTTCGCTAAAAGAGATTTCGAGTTATTATCGATCACTGTGTGCCGTCGTCACGTTCAATATCAGCCGAATTGCTTCGGCATCTTCTTGCAATTTCACATGCGTATCTGTATAGGCAGTGATTACGCCAATGCTTGGTGAGCACGCGACTCTGGCACACGCCGGCACGCGCCACGTTTCTCACGGAGAGCACGCGCCTCTCGCTCACTCTGCATCTCACTCCCTCCCTCAATCTCTTACTCCCGCACTTCGTTCCTCCCTACTTTCTATCTCTCTCCCCCTCGTCACTTTCTTGCTTCTTGCCAAGCTCAAATGCACTCTGCTCGCACTTGCTATTTCGCACTCCTATTTCGCATCCTGCGCACCCTCTGTACCGCGCGCTATTCTTTCCTTATCTCCCTCTCTCGATCTCGCGATTTTATCTCTTCTCGCAGCGATCGCTAGAGCGCTTCTTTGTTGCGTTCTCCGCTGTTTTGTTTTTCGCACACCTCCGACCTTACGCGCGACATACGCTCGCTTCTGTTCCGACTTCCTCTCTTGCTTTCTCTTTTATCTCCTCTGCTGTTCTTTCCGTAAGTTAATCTCCCATTCAGCGCGTACTATGTTTTCTGCCTTTCACGTTTTCCTTCCCCGTCGCCTCTCGTACGATATCTTTGTGTGCGTCTTATTCCTTTTGACGTCTTCACACGTGGCCTATCTTCTGCCGTGTGAAATATGTATTTTTCGCCGACTTGAATTTATTGCAGTCGGGTTCGCAGTCGTAATTTGTCGAGAGTCCTCTACGGCTATTTTTGAAAGGAGAGATCGCGCTTTTGCCGTGTTGCAATTATATAACCGCACGCAGCAGTCGTATATTACGCACACTTGTACACATATGCGGAAAATGTTATAAGCACATCGCTTGATTTATGCGAGCGGTATTATGCGGTTTGAAAAATTACAGTAGAATAAACTTTTTGATATTCTTCTGTTTGATTGTTTTTGTTTCTCAGAGTCGCGCAATGTATATCAATTAATTTTGTTTTATATTTGAACGGCATGTGTGTACGGGGCGTATCAAAAGTCACGTGTCTCCTTAGTTATATGTTCTTTACGATAGAAAGCTTTGGAATTTTTCTCTTGGAAAAAAATGATTGCGACCAAACTATTAACTTATTACGGAAACGTACAAACATACTTGAAAGCAACACTTGAGAAAATTGTAAAAATGACATCACAAATGATATACGAAAGTAAATTGCAAGTTCTACTGAACGTTTGTCGGATTCGATTCGCGAGGATGTCATTGCCGCATCCTCGCTTTGTAGTGCAACATGCATTATTCAGTAGGCGGGTTCGCGCGAATGACACGTTCTACGTATCGCTTACGTACCTGCTGCTTGTATACAGGATTTTCAAGTACGATTTTGAATCTGTTTTCTATACGAAATTATTAAATTCGCACTAATCGTGTATTCATATCTTCTCGCGCAGTCTGATTTATTTGAGCGATTCATATACTTTAGAAAATATTTATAACGCATAATCGTTAACACGTTCAACTCATTTTTAAGCTATATGTGCATATTATATGATAAAAAAAAATAAAAGTATATATAAAAATCGTGTATAGATAGAAAAATCTCTATAAAAATCTGCTACAGTATTAGTTATAAAAGTTTCTCACATCAGATCGTCATTCGGGATTAGAAAAGTGAGGAATTTCTAGCGTAACGGCTAACTTGGATAAACCGATTTTTGATGAGCCTGTATATAGGGCGGTGTATATCGCTTTGACGTCACGACGCGCCGCGTACACGCACGCGTGCGTGTGCAAAGCGAAGAAGCAGCTGCACGCCCAACGGTCGTATACGCCCGCACACGCTTCGCGGAGAAGGGCGATTAAATAAAATGAGGAGCGGAAAACGAGGAAGAGCCGCGTACGTGTGAAGGCGGGTTAATGTCTGGCCGATAGCCCGGAAGTTCTAACGGTGTTACACCGACACTTGAATACTTCGATTGTATGCCAAAGTACCGCGACGCATCGCTTTCGCGCGAATGCTTTCAGCATTAATATTTCGCTTCGTTAATAGCAAACATTCATTAATTTGATTATATTTTTTATGGAATTTATAGCATAAAGCTTGTATTATATATTATTATTATTTGTGTATAATTCTTTTAAAAAAACGACAAAGAAAGAACTGCGCTTTTAGTTCACGGCTTTTTTTGTTGTTGCTTATTATCATTATTCTACATTATTAACACTAGAAAATCAAAGCCTTCAAAATGACGGATTTCAAATTTTGTATTTTTAATTACAGAAATGATGAAAGTGCTTTTATCGGAATGTACGATGATTTTTGTCGAGATAAAAGAATGATTGTATATGCCAATTTATTTTTCACATCAACCACTCTAATTTCAAAGTTCTGTATATACTTAAATATATCCCAACGTACTTATTCTAGTGTTAAATTGCTATGGAAATGCTATGAAAGCTTTCGTGTATGAAACGTTTTGATGCTTTCGAGTGAGTTCTGCCTTTGCGAAGTGATTCTTACACGACTTGCGAGGATCTATTGTATTTTTCAGAATGTGAAATTTTACTATAACTACTATAACTCTATAATTATAAGGGAAGCGATTCTCTTTTACGTAGTCTCTTTACGAAGTGCGTCGTACAATCGCAAAAACGATCGAATACGAACTCGGCGGACTTCAAACGGACTTGAAGTCTGTCGAGTCAAACCGACGACGGGAGCCGGTTAAAAGTCGGCTCGTCGCGGCTGGGAACACCTGGTCTGAAGACTGCCATGTAGGTGGGAGCTAGCGAGTGTAGCGGTGGCCGTTCATCCCCAGCAGGATGATTAAATGAAGTATCACGATTCACGAAGGAGACCAACCGTGGAAACGCTATTGCAACCCCTATGTTGTCCAGAAATTTTAGACAAAAGGCCGCTCGGGTTAAACCGGATCAAAGAGAGTCAATCGCCCAAGTTGACCCGTAGCGGTGACACGCCACCCAATTTGTCACTTAAAAACAAATACGTCGCGTTCGATTGCAGGACGATCATCTGCCTCGGATCTCACGGCTGCGACGAGAAAATTAGCCCGCATCGAAACAAAAAAAAAACGCGCGGAGTTAACTGGAAGGATTAAAACTCGAGAAGATCCCCGAGGCGCCCCGCCGTACAAACGAATGCAATTTAAATTATTAATCGCGTCACATAGTCGAGCGCCAGGCGAAATGTGGGAGTATCAAGATAACGAGTTTAACACATTAGCATTAACCTTAATAATTGTCCGTTTTGAATTGAGATCCACGCGAGGGCTATAAAGGAATAATTATCGCGACGCCGGCATCATTTTCGCCTACTTGACGGGGCGCTCTTCATACATACGTCATCACTTTACGGCCGGTCACTAAAATATACGATATTATCTTCACATTTGTCCACTCGCGGCACCGAGCGACTTTATTGCCGCTAGAAACGCCAGCCTCGAGGAACAATGGGATAAGTGTACACATCGGATGATTTGTTGCCTAGTCGTAAACCGTGTGTCTACTCTTAGCATTTACACCTGCGTTCAACCAACATCTACATTCTACATCTACGCTTGTCGAATCAAGCACATATCGCGCATCCAAGCGCATCCATATTGCGCGATATTATGATTTTTCGAATAGAATTCGTAATTTTGAAAGTGATTGAAAAATGGAACTCTCGATTCTTTCATTCTTTCGATTTTGAATCGTTACGAAATTATTAATCAGAAGTATATCGGATGAAAAGAGAATCGAATAATCTCTCTCTCTCTCTCTTCTGATGCTTTTCAGTAAAATAGAATAAAGTGGCTGACATTTAGAATATTAAGAGAATCAAAAAATTGATATACAATAATTTTTTTTTGAAGACAGATATTTTTTTTTTTTTTAAATCGTTAGTCTGCAATAAGTCCACGCGTGTAGATGCGCCGCGATAAGAAAGATGGTTTGATGCACTCTCATTTTCCATGCATCAAACAAAGAGGATCGGAGAAGAGAAGAGGAGCGATCCGACCGCTCCTCTACGTCGTCATTCGGTCAGACCACTCTCTCGATACACGAAGAAGCGTAATTGTGGCATTTAATAAAGAAATGACACGAGATATTCGGGCCACACGATACACTCGCATAAGTGCACGAGTATGGGCTCGCCTTGTATTTACGAGCGCGCGCTGTCGCAGGCAGGGAAGGGAAAAATTGGTCGCGGTGTCCATCCGAGAGGACGCGTGTAAAGGATAATTAATGTCCGTCCTCGCTTCTTGTAATCTCCGGTCTTGCTCCTCGCGTCTCTTTCTTTCTCTCTCTCTCTCTCTCTCTCTTTCTCGCTCTTATAATCTATGTTACCGGCGCGGCGAAGGATGATTGGCGGTGACTTCGTGTCGGTGCATTTGAGATAAATTGATGCTTCAGAAGTACAATGGTTAGCTCGAGATGTGCTTTCTAATCGGTAACGATGTTTGTCACGATTACCGAGGAGTGAAAATGCCGTTTTACGGTATTATTATTTCTGAACAATATTAAAATTTAAACAACACCGAAAAATGTTAAAATTGAAAGCTTTATATTTTACGTATAATTAAAATTATTTTCGAACTGATTTTAAATAATATTAGAGGCGCAGAGTTTATCGTCCGGGATAATAGCGGCTAGGGATTAATCGGGAAAATCCCGGAAGGACGAATCCCGGAATGCCCATCAGAGGCACGCGACTGGCACACGACGCCCAGCGAGGGTGCGCATAAGGTGCCCTTTTTTCGGACCGTCCTTCGCGAGTTAGTGTGCGGTGTGCGTCTGCGTATGCCGCTATGCTCGAGGAGCCGTAGTGGTTATTCGGTGTCATCTGGCAAGCAGAGAAGCCGGCAAACCCCGAAAACACATGGGTGTTTTGTGTCGTCGTGTGCGCTTCTACTTATAACGCGAGTCTGTACGCGTCGACATAACGGTCGGATCAGCCGATTCGAATCGATATACCGTAGCGTGCAGTGCGCGAGGAAGAGAGAACGCTGCGAAAGCGAAGGAAGTTCCGCTCGTTTATATTTAGCTTAATTTTAACACGCGACGATTGCAAATTTATTCGATATTATCTTATCGATACATTTAAAAAAAAATTTTAAACTTATATCGAAATTTTATTGGTAAAATTAAGATCGAGAGATACATACGATATTTCTCGATATTGTCAATTTTTATATTGCTTCATTTTATTACAAAAAATAATTGAAGACTAATAAGAAAAATTCATGTAATTATATTTGATTCTCACGATCTACAGTGTTTTACAAATATCAGAACTGTCTACTCTTGTTTCTACAGTAAGCTGTTATTTTTCGCGAACGTTATTTGTCGTTGTGGAGTAGCAAACGATATGTCCGCGCGATACGCTTCGCTGATCTCTCTTTCTCTCTCTCTGTCCTTTCTTTGGAGCAGTTAATCAGTTAACCGCACACACGCGGCAAACCAATACGATGCGCCCGATGGGTTTTAATGCCCTAATTGAAAGAGGCTGATGAGCCACGGCACTCTCGACCGGGGAATTGGGATAATCGTATAACTTGCCGGAACGATGAAAAAGGTACAAATGAGGAAACGGAATGGCTGGTATGGAACCTCATTTCATTTGACTGCGTTCGATTTAATTTTTAATTAACATCACCATATGTTGTACCCTGATTCGGCCATGTCTGTTGGCTGCGATTTCGGGACATGTGCCGCGAATCTCACAATAATGCGGTATGCTGAATTTAAATAATGAGATTATTGTGTAACATCAAGTTGCACGTATAAGAATATTTAAAAAGTTTAAATTGGAGAATAAAACTTTATAAAAGTTTATTAAAATGCGAAGCTTTAGATGTACATTTGAATACATATCAATATAGTAGAGTTATTTTAATAACGATTTAATATTGTATATCTATTTTATTTTTGTTATTCGTGTAAAGGAAAACGTGACGCACAAATAAGAATAATGTTTTAATAATATAATATTTTTTACATAAAACTTTTGTTATGGATTCCTAGCAATTGAGTATGTTATGAAAAATATTCGCACGCTTCAAAGGGAAAAAATGTGAGGAAAAAAAAACAAAGACGGATGTTTTCGTACGCTGAAAGAAAGAAATCGAAGCATCGTACGCCGATAATCATTGGGGTCCGACGCAGCCGCTGAGGAAGCGATTAACGATTCGATTATGCTTTCTCTATCTTTTTTTTCTTCTCGCTTTCTCGCCGCGTCGTGGGTGGCGATCTTGCAGCATCCATGCGATGCATATATATCCATTACATACGTAATTACTAATATATTCCATATCAGAATAGTCTTCCAACGATATATTTTTCAATTATTTGCAAAATGTTCTTTATCTCAAAACAATTAAACAGGGATTAATTTTTTTATTTCCCTTTCTGATATAATTACTTTAGTAAATGCTAAGCCATTAATAAAATTTCTATTAAAAAAAGAAAAGATTCTGCAATTCTATAATCACATTATTGATGAAATTCTACAACAAAGTCCACAAGAACTTTTACAAATTTTTTATCGATATTTTTACAATAAAATTTTTGCTGAGCAAACTGATAAGGGATATAAAAGGTTCCATTTATGACTCTCGTCATGTATAACAACGATTACAAAATATTGAGGACCAGTTTTTCATCAGCATGACTTTCGCGATATCGAGCACGACTCGTATTTTCCGCAAAAAAATTTTGTACACGTCTTAATTGGACGCGATCGTTTTTGGGTTGCGGTAGTTAATGAGCGGATTAAAGGAAATACGCTGCATTTCAAGTGTAATAATTCAGCCAGCAAGGTCGAATCATCTCCCGCTCGAGACGAAGTGTTAGCGACGTGATCGGAATCAAAGATAAAGATGAGAAAAGCAACTTAACAATTTTTGTTAATCTCGACATGGCTTGATTTGACATGGCATCTTTCTAAAAATATTTATTAACAATACTATTAAGTAATTTTTAAAGTTGATGATTGACTCATTTTGCATTATGAAAATAGTTGTAACTGTATGCATTTCAAATAAAATTAGCTTTATATAAAAAATTTTGCTATAAAAAAATTATTATACAATTTTCTCAAACTTCTTATTTAATTTTAAAATACAAATTATTTAAATAAATATTATTTATCTCAACAGTTTAAGTTTGATCGATTATATTTCGATACGATTGATACTCCGTGGCCTTAATTATCAATGTGATTATTTTAGCACGGAAGTACAATTATGATAAAATTTATGTGTACACGAAATCGTCGTTTATCTCCTTTGCGCAGCATCTGCTATACGCTTCGTTTATTGTATAATAATTGTTACAATACCGGTATTACGAAGCGTCCGCTTTATTTGGATGTAAATCAGCGAAAGAAGTGAAAGGGCAGGTATCAAGAAAATGGTTTTGCCATGCAAATCGTGTTTGCATCGTTGCTCTTAACGTGACATCTGCGCGAAATGAAATGGAGACATCTCGATAACGACGTCATCCCGTTTTCATACGTTCGAACGGTTGCGCATCGAGAGAAAGGTGCGCCTAAAAAAGTATGCAATTTCGTCAAATGACATTTTCTACCAATTCGCGTTTCTTTAAAACGTCACACTAACACCAAGTTATTACATACATATGTTAGAATATTTTGTTTTCTTATTAACTCTTGCGTAAATTTGGAAAAATAAGGCCTTAGAAAAATATTTTATTAGAATAGTATTCAAATGTTCGGCGAATTGAGGAATTTTTGTAGAGAACCATGTGTCGACTTTAGAACCGCGAAGATTTAAATAAACCTGACCTAACCATTTCGCGTTTTCCCTTTTCTACATTATGATTTCACTCGCAACATAAAGATGGAAAAGGGATTTATTTGACAGGAATAACGCGCCAGTGGTCGACGATAAATTTTCCAGTTTTTTTATCAGTCTCGTTGTTCATTCCGTCCACGACATCGCGTGGCTCGCGTATATGCGACGCACGTACGTAAAAAGCGAAATTATTATATCTGGAGCTGGCTTTCGCGATTGCGTACACATGCGTACACATGTGCGCCGGGCCTCTCGCCGGTACGCAAGACACACGGTTTGAAATTATGGAAATTGGCCGGCGCGCCGCGCCGCATATCGGCGTGTTATGACGGTGTGCGCCGCGCCCGGTGGCGGAGCGACGGGTATCCGCGGAGTGGGACCACACCGGGTATCATTTGCCATTCCGCGCCATTATGCCGGCCAAAAACGCGGAACCGCGTTTCACGGACGTCTACTTAAGTGATTTCACCGGCGATTAAAGCCGCGCTCGTCCGGGCCGAATCACCGGAGTGCCGCGGCGATCCGCTCTAGATAACGCCACTCCATCGTGCCCGCCACAAGCGAAATTAGGTCCCAGATTCGTGGTCTCCCTCGGAAAACGTTACTCGCTGCACGGGTAAAAAAAAAGCGTTGCGGTTTCGTTGAAGTTTTTTTCAATCATGTCGTCACCGATATTAATATCGATACGCAAACCGGTGCACATAGTGACATGATTAACTCTCGTAACTTGGAAATTGGGATATATTTTATATAACATTTTATTCCGGCTGCTCGTGTATCGAATATGCTCCGATTAGATTGCGACTCGAGAGTTATAAATTAATGAATAATTAATTTGTACATTTATTTATCTAGAATTGTTCGCAGATCGCGTTTAATCACTGCTTGTGTGACATGTCAAAACTCTTGAATTTCCTTCGGTAACTCGAGAAATTGGTGGAAAAGCGAAAAGTCCGATTCGCGTATTTATTCTGAAAAATAAGAGGAAAGCACAGAGAGGGAGAGGACTGCCAGCTGCACGCATACGCTTCGAGGTTGCACCTGACCATTGAGCTTCTTTTTCAAGCACAAGCAGACACTCCATCCATGCGGTTCCGATAGAGGGTTCGTTAATGAGACGCTACCATCTCTCCGCGGTTCGAGTTCGCTTCTAATGAGGGGTTTTCCTTTTCCGTTAGGGTTGCCAGCAGATTGTGATCTACTGTACGCACGCACGAACGCACGATCGAGAAAACACGCGTCTATATGCGAAGTTGGACTCCGACAAGTATATCAATTTCATATTTTCGGCAAAAGTTATAAGCGGTTGATAGGTATCGATCTGGAGGAGTTTATAAGATAATTCGTGTAACACAGACTCGTGCCTGAATCAAAATATACTAAATTTACTTTTAATTTGGCTCACAAGGAACGAAAACATGATGTTTACCTGCCTTGTTTTCTAATTAATTTTTTTCTAAGCAAAGTATTTTAATTATTAATTTTTATAATACCAATTTGAGTGAAACTCGGTTAATTTTTTTTACAATGTTTGGTGAGCAGCTTCTTGTGTTTATACATAATTCAATCTGACTAGAACTTAAAGACTTTAATATGAAAAATATGCGAATAAAATCACACATCTTCAACGGCTTCGAATCAATCGTTGCGATAAATTTCACAAAACTATAAACCACGCTGCTTAAGAGTAAAATAATTTATTCTGTCGTTAATCCGGGCCTTAATTAAATGCTTAACGCGACGCATTTTATTATCCGCTTCCTCTTTCTGCCGCTATCTCTCTTACCCGCTTGCCGATAGAAGTAAAACGTGATTTACAAGCTGCCTGCGTCGTACCTCTCTCAGTTTATGTCATTGCTCTATGCGGGTTGTTAATTGCGTTCGGGAGTCGGAATCACACCTAGCAACCGGTGTGCCCGGTTCGTATCATTATCACGGCGCGAACGTGTGTACTACGGTTTCTTCGTGTCATCGAATTTGCTTTATTTATTTTTATATTTTTTAAATTAACTATTTGTTAAAGAAATATTAATGTTCAATTGATTTGTTCAAAATTTTCTTGCAGACGACATTTTTATCTTACTCATTTTTAGATTACGAGAGGATTTGCTGGAGAAAAGATGTTCTTAATGATTAAAAGAAAAATTGCTAGAGCGTAAATAATAATATACAGATAATGAATATGTTACAGTGATACGCGATTAATAATTTAAGTAAAATTTAAGAGTTAAGAGTTTTGGGGTTAAAAAGTTCTCCCACTAACGCAATTAGCAAGCTAATAAAAGGGATACTTGACGACGAGTGAAATTACAGACTGGTTTTTTCTCCACACACATAATTGAAAGGGTAAGAGACAACCCGTTGCCTCGGGGTTGAATGAAAAGGGTAGAAGGAAACGGCTCGTGCTTCCGTTTACCTCGTGCGCCTTAAGGTTCTGTGGTATGAATGAACTCGTAGAAGACCCTCCCCATACTTTAGACCCGTGAATGAAGTCGCAAAACTTTTCGACTCTTGCGGGAGACACGTTTCTCTTCAATGAACAGAAAAAAAAATGGCCTTCGATTCTCAGACCAGCTAGCGCAAACATTGCTATTTCAATCATCGCGCCTCGAGAAGCGACGCGACAAGGAATTTCAATGATTCTAAATATGAAGTAATGATATTTATGTGCATTTAGCGGCCAAGCACGATAATATAGATCGTTTTTGTTAATGAAAGAATACAAAAGCAAAATTATTGATCCAATCGGATCAACTGTTCTTCGATCTTTGATGATGCAAACACGTTTCTTTAAATCTCTGTAAAAAAACCGTAAACGATGAAATAATCTCAAGGTATGATGACGGCTCAGATGCCCGTTAATCTGCATCGCGAGCTTACATTCTCGAAAATAAAACATTATGACGAGCAGCGTTTCCGCGGTGTAAATGCCTGAAGCAGTAAGACATGATTGCACGTTGCCTTTAGTGATGTTTATATAAACGTCCAGATTGAAACATTATAATACGTCCTATTGAATTAAGTGTTAATTTTATTTGTATTTGAAGTTGAAAACTATTATTTTTTTAAATTTTTTTATAATAATTAAATTTTCGAGCTGTTGCTTTAATCATGTATTAATTCTTTTTTTGAATATAATATTCTTGATTTTAAATTTTTAATCTTGGTTAAAACCAATAATAATAAACCTTAAAAAGTCTCTAGTTTCAAAAAAATTGCATGACACATGAAATATATGCAAACAATTACCTAACTAATAAAAATTGATGATTGAATCAGATCATCATAAAATCTGACGAATGCGTCATAACGACATGTAACGTTTTTGCTTTATGACGAAATCAATGTGAAATTGGTTTGCAGTGGACTTCTTGATCTCAGAGCAATACGCAGGTACCTTTTTTAAAGCCGAGGTCGCTCGAAAACGGGAAGATACATAGTAACTAAAACAGCGGGCAGAATTTAGATTGAGCCCGCGGTTAAACGCGCGTTTGCGAAGGGTTCCGACGCGAGAAAGTCGTAATTGAATACGTTGAAGCGTATGATTTTGCCGATTTATCCCCGAGGCATGAAGTAAGCCGTGGTTAATTCAAACTAAATACCGGTGGTAAACGCCATGCGCGCTGATAAACTCTCTTGATTTAAGCCGCGTGCGCTCATTCTTTGATGCCGTTAAAGGAAATAATTAAATCATTATCGATTTTAACTCGAGAGGATACGCATCTCACACGCGGTTCTACAATTATTAAGGCGCGCTTAATTGTTGTTTATATGCGATAATTATAATTACCAAACACTCAAAAAAATAATCTTGCAATAATAGCTAAAATTTTCTAGGTGTAAAAAATTAACTAAAACAGATAAATGATTAGCAACTGTTGTGATATTTGCATATGTAATTACTTAATCAGTTTAGATGACAGAAACAGAATATATATCTGTATTGTTTGTGAACTTTAAAAAGAAAGTTTCTCTAAAGCGCCTATCTATATAAGATCAATCACGTGTTAGATCATGCAATGAATAACATTTAGCAATGGTACCTAAATTTTTTAGAAGCTATTGCTAGAACATTACTGTTATAAATTCTATATGTGACAAACAATGTTTTCACAGATACGAAAAATAGCGATACATTCTTGTTGCGATATCTAGAAATCTAACTACATCAGCGAAATATTTTTTTGAGTGAATACTATTACTTGAATTAAAACAAAAAATTGCGTAATATTTGTCTTCCATTTCTTTTTATAATTTTTATCAGATTTTATAGATTATTGTCGTCACTGTTTCCAAATTTTTTTGCTTTTTTTTTACTAGAACTATTAGTTTTAATACAAAATCGTGAAGTATTGCAAAATTATTATTCTAAAAGTTAGAAGGAAAGTACTGCGTTATTATATTTTATTAAGGAGCGAAAAGAACCGGCTGGAATTTGCGTGCAAAATTAATGGCACGTACACGAGAATCATATTATGTAAGTACTGGCAAAATTTTAGGGAATAAAGCCAATTTCCAGACATCTTGCAACGTGTCTGCCACGGAAATGGTATAAGATGATAAAGGGCGTGCACTCATCTCTTAAGAGGGGCATAAAATCACTAAGCATGTAACGAGGTATTCAGAGCCTGGCCAAATTGCGATCGTGTTACAAGCATGTGAGAAAAACAGCTGCCGACTCGCTCGATTCTGCGATCCTCCTCTCGGAAATTTAATTGTCATCTGATCATTTTAATCTCGAATTCGAGAAGCACGGTTAAAATTTCCATCATAAAAAAATGCAAGATCCCGGATTTGAATATTCGAAATATTAGCCACATTATGTAATTGCACTCTACCTGCATTAAGTTGTGATCCACTCGTCCAATCATATTAATATCTTAATTTTATTTTTTTTTTTATTAAAATACTTTACATATAATTTGGATCATTGATCATTAATTTAATTAAGACGCAAATGTAATTATGTAGAGAGAGTTTGCTAATCTTTTGATTTGTACTTTGTTTTATATGCGGACTTTTTTCGCGTAATTTAATGTTTTTGTGCAATATTGTACTCGACATGTATCTCGATATCGAATTCATCCGCGCCGCCAACGCATCTTACTATAAAAGGTGTCGTATAATTTTTCGTGGACCATCGGCTACGAGAATTTTCAGTCTTAATTATATTTCATTATTCGATACGATTAATATCGACCGATATTCGACCGATAGCATCGATAAAAATTGATGTACACTCATTTTTCACGTCGATTTTGTCGCATGAAGATCTTTAATATATCAACATTTACATTTTATTTTTATTACAAATCTTATCAACGACAGAATATATTATTTAAGTTAAATTTCTTATTTATATAATTAGAAATTATATATTGATAGTCGGAAACGGTTTCTGGAAAATCGATATTCAGAAACGTAAAAAAGTTATTACTCGGATGCAAATTTGTAAGAAAGTACTGCGGCCTATTTCGGCAACATTAAAGATTTCATGTTTCAACTTTCTTTATATGTATTGCATAAATTAAATGTGCAACTGGACCGAATATTTATAAATGCTACTACGTGCGGGTACAAAATGACGCGTGTTCGCAAGAAATGTAACACTGTACGGCAATTTAATGGTACCGGACGCACGCGAGCGAATGCGCGCGTGGTTTCTGCTTTCACAAGACGCGAGAACAAGGTGCTGCGAGTACCTGAAGGTCAACGTGCAGGTCTCGCCACTCAATTATCGATTATGTAAATACTTTTTCGCGAAACCAAAGCGCCCGCGTAACGAAGTGATCTTTCTTCCGCGTTTATCTACAACATTTTAATTCTTACACTTAAATTGTATCTATATATTTCGATTTTTGTTGTGATTTTAGAAAATAAATTTTGAAAAATATTAGCTGCTATTATTTTAATTATTTTTGTATCTAAAATGATTAAAACTTAAAGAAACTTTTTTTAGTACCTATTTAAATTTGTGTAATTCTACCGAGAAAATATGTTCGCTCATAATTTATTTTACATGTAAATTATTATTTTGTGTTATTTTGATTAATGACAGAAAACATTTTTATCCAATTTTGAATAATGAACAAATCTGCTATTTTGTATTATTGCACTTGTAGATTTTTGCCATAAGTCAAAGAAAAAGAATTACATCCACGATCTTCGTACTGTACTTCCATGTGCAACTTGCATATGAGATCTGGTCGTGTTTCGAGCGGACCATGCACCGAGTTGCATTTGCATAACAAATAAATGCTTGCAATTTATCATTTAATATAAGATACAAGCTTTTTACGATCAGCACTTTCGTATTTCGAAACATGCACTACTTTTTTCGTTGAAGAATATGTAACTTCTTCAATAATGTTAAAAATATTTGCAAGCTCTTTTTATGGTAACTAGAACAATACAGGCGCGCGCGCACTTATTATAATAATTTAATAATTATGAAATCTAAATATTTTAATAAAATTTTTAAAATTTCAAATAACCGTCAAAATAACCTACGCCCTCAAACTGTCAGAATAATCGAAATAACCAATCGTCGCGGAAAAGCACTTCATTAACTATATACTTTGAGACTTTCGATACATTATATATCATATAAATATTTTTCAAACAAATACAATTTCAAAATTTAAATTGATATATTTCACCGACAATTAATATGTATATTACATTTTGGAGATTTTCACAGAAGTTATAATAATAAATTTATAAAATAATAATAATATAAATAAAAATAATATATAAAATTAAATTTATTAAATTTATAAAATTGAATTTATAAAATTATAAAATTTATAGTTATAATTATAATTAACAAATTAAAAAATGTAATTTTGTTTTCTATAACATAGATAATCATATTCATAACTTTATAAAACAAATAATTATACGTTAGAGCTATATATGCCACTTTTCTTGTGTATATCTTATAGTAAATTATAATTGTCAAAATCAAGACTGTCATTATTGCTGGTTGTGATGCTACTTGGATCATCATTTCCATTGTCAACTTCTGGATAAATCTGTGCAAATAATTATAATATTTACATGATAAATAATCATTTGGATTTTGGTATGATCATTATATTGTATATTTTTATAAAATTAAGCGCGATTTAAAATAGGTGAAAAATTATTTATAATGATGTTAACAATAATGAAACTTACTGCCTTTTTTTTATTCAGTTTAGTTGGTTTGCCAAATGATGGTCATCTTTAATATGGTGATTGAAATGAGTTGCAATAGCAATAGATATGTTTCTGCATAACAAATGTTATGCTCTACTTCAAAATAATCACTTTTGGTACTTATTCCCATAGCCAACTCTGAGATGTATGTTTTTTTAATTGTTTCTTAGAATGCAAGCGTAAATAATCTTCTAGATTTTTAGATAAAAATAAAACGTTCCGATTACAAATAATGCATTTTAGGCCGATGGGTTGAATGATTTTAAATAATCTCTTAGTTACTCAGACATTGTGTCCGTTTGAAGTGATAAAACGCGTTCTGACGAACCAACTGTGTCGTATGCTTCTTGCGTATTTTTCAATTTGTCCAAATGTTTATTTCTTGTATGATAATTTAAACTTTTTGAAATAGAAAGAGATATATTTTTATGACAAATATTACATTCCACTATATTATCATTTTTTTCTGTCCGAAATCTCAATGTCCAATCTGTTCCATATATATTATTCTTTTGTTGTTCTTCAGAATGCAAACTTAAATGATGTTCTACAGATTCAGTTGTAGACGGAACATCTGTATTACAGATAACACATTGTGAAGAGTATTGGTTTAAATATTTGAAATACTTCCATCGTATTAGTTTCTTCTTTTCTTCGTCTTCCGAAATTTCTTTATGTATTTTTATATGTCTTTTGAAGCTTGACGAGCTTTTATAACGTAATGTATTTCTGCAAGACTTGCATTTCGCTTTGAAATCCGACACTTTTGTATAATATTCCCACACATTCTTGTTAGTTATAATGCTTAGAGACATTGTGTCCGTTTGAAGTGATGAAACGCGTTCTGACGAACCAACTGTGTCGTATGCTTCTTGCGTATTTTTCAATTTGTCCAAATGTTTATTTCTTGTATGATAATCTAAACTTTTTGTAATACAAAGAGATATATTTTTATGACAAATATTACATTCCACTATATTATCATTTTTTTCTGTCCGAAATCTCAATGTCCAATCTGTTCCATATATATTATTCTTTTGTTGTTCTTCAGAATGCAAACTTAAATGATGTTCTACAGATTCAGTTGTAGACGGAACATCTGTATTACAGATAACACATTGTGAAGAGTATTGGTTTAAATATTTGAAATACTTCCATCGTATTAGTTTCTTCTCTTCTTCGTCTTCCGAAATTTCTTTATGTAATTTTATATGTGTTTTGAAGTTTGACGAGTCTTTATAAAGATATGTATTTCTGCAAGACTTGCATTTCGCTTTGAAATCCGACACTTTTGTATAATATTGCCACACATTCTTGTTAGTTATAATTCTTAGAGACATTGTGTCCGTTTGAAGTGATGAAACGCGTTCTGACGAACCAACTGTGTCGTATGCTTCTTGCGTATTTTTCAATTTGCCCAAATGTTTATTTCTTGTATGATAATCTAAACTTTTTGAAATAGAAAGAGATACATCTTTATGACAAATATTACATTCCACTATATTATCATTTTTTTCTGTCCGAAATCTCAATGTCCAATCTGTTACATGTATATAATTCTTTTGTTCTTCTTCAGAATGCAAACTTAAATGATGTTCTACAGATTCAGTTGTGGACGGAACATCTGTATTACAGATAACACATTGTGAAGAGTATTGGTTTAAATATTTGAAATACTTCCATCGTATTAGTTTCTTCTCTTCTTCGTCTTCCGAAATTTCTTTATGTAATTTTATATGTGTTTTGAAGTTTGACGAGTCTTTATAAAGATATGTATTTCTGCAAGACTTGCATTTCGCTTTGAAATCCGACACTTTTGTATAATATTGCCACACATTCTTGTTAGTTATAATTCTTAGAGACATTGTGTCCGTTTGAAGTGATGAAACGCGTTCTGACGAACCAACTGTGTCGTATGCTTCTTGCGTATTTTTCAATTTGTCCAAATGTTTATTTCTTGTATGATAATCTAAACTTTTTGAAATAGAAAGAGATACATCTTTATGACAAATATTACATTCCACTATATTATCATTTTTTTCTGTCCGAAATCTCAATGTCCAATCTGTTACATGTATATAATTCTTTTGTTCTTCTTCAGAATGCAAACTTAAATGATGTTCTACAGATTCAGTTGTGGACGGAACATCTGTATTACAGATAACACATTGTGAAGAGTATTGGTTTAAATATTTGAAATACTTCCATCGTATTAGTTTCTTCTCTTCTTCGTCTTCCGAAATTTCTTTATGTAATTTTATATGTCTTTTGAAGTTTGACGAGCTTTTATAATGAAATGTATTTCTGCAAGACTTGCATTTCGCTTTGAAATCCGACATTTTTGTATAATATTGCCACACATTCTTGTTAGTTATAATTCTTAGAGACATTGTGTCCGTTTGAAGTGATGAAACGCGTTCTGACGAACCAACTGTGTCGTATGCTTCTTGCGTATTTTTCAATTTGTCCAAATGTTTATTTTTTGTATGATAATCTAAACTTTTTGAAATAGAAAGAGATATATTTTTATGACAAATATTACATTCCACTATATTATCATTTTTTTCTGTCCGAAATCTCAATGTCCAATCTGTTACATGTATATAATTCTTTTGTTCTTCTTCAGAATGCAAACTTAAATGATGTTTTACAGATTCAGTTGTAGACGGAACGTCTGTATTACAGATAACACATTGTGAAGAGTATTGGTTTAAATATTTGAAATACTTCCATTGTATTAGTTTCTTCTCTTCTTCGTCTTCCGAAATTTCCTTATGTATCTTTATATGTCTTTTGAAGTTTGACGATTCTTTATAAAGATATGTATTTCCGCAATACTTGCATTTCGCTTTGAAATCCGACACTTTTGTATAATATTCCCACATATTCTTGTTAGTTATAATGCTTGGAGACATTGTGTCCGTTTGAAGTGACTGGACGTGTGTAACTAAATACAATACATAATGATGTCAGAAGTGTACACTGCGGTTTCTTCACACCAACAGAAAGAACCGTTTACATGTGTTGTGCAGAGCGTTTCGGTCAAACCTAGCTGACAATTATCATAACACGCGGTAATATCTCATGCCAAGTATTATTGTCAGTAAAAGAGACGTTACAATGTATTCTTTACACGAATATATTTTGTGAGAAATAATGCACGAATAATATATTATATGTATATGTATTTTTAATATGCATCAAATAAAACTTCTCAAATTAGGAGGGCTATATTAAAAAAATCTATGTATTTTTTCGAAGTTATTTATACTGTCCTAAATGCAGTTGATATACCGATTGCAGAAATAAATAGATATAATTGACTGATTATATTAAAAAATTATTATTATTATGCATTTATCCATCTGATTTATTTTCAAATATGGCATTATCAATGGCATTATCAATGGCATCGATTTTTTTTGTGCAAGATGATTCTCTTAATGATCACTCAAAAAAATATTTCGCTGATGTAGTTAGATTTCTAGATATCGCAACAAGAATGTATCGCTATTTTTCGTATCTGTGAAAACATTGTTTGTCACATATAGAATTTATAGCAGTAATGTTCTAGCAATAGTTTCTGAAAAATTTAAATACCATTGCTAAATGTTATTCATTGCATGATATAACACGTGATTGATCTTATATAGATAGGCGCTTTAGAGAAACTTTCTTTTTAAAGTTCACAAACAATACAGATATATATTCTGTTTCTGTCATCTAAACTGATTAAGTAATTACATATGCAATATCACAACAGTTGCTAATCATTTATCTGTTTTAGTTAACTTTTTACACCTAGAAAATTTTAGCTATTATTGCAAGATCATTTTTTTGAGTGATATTAAAATTTAACAAATTGGATTGACTTATCGGCACGATGCACAGCAACGGAATTTCCAAGTTGATTTGTAACATACAAAATACATTTCAATTATAGCAGCGTTTAAAATAATTCTCTCTTTGAAAGATTATTATTGCGTACATTTAACTTTTACTTATTATTTATACTAATATCTAATACAAGATTTATGTATTTATATTTATAAATAATTTAAATCTATAAATATCAAAAATTGCAAATATTTTACTGAATATGTGCGTTACATTACATTATATTTTACGTGCAATATTTTTGTAAATAATAGACAACAAACAAATGATTTCTTATCCTAAAGTTGTTCCGCCGGCATCTAATGTTCTTCCTGAACTCCTCTCTTTTCTCTATTCTTTTTGCAAGTTCTTCAAGACATTCACACGTTTGCGCGACGCGAATATGAAAATTGCACGATGTTTTGAACACCACTTCCGACGCGTACTTTGTCACGTTAGGACAAAAGTAAAACTCGCATGGATTACACGTTTGACACTTTGCTGCATCCGTAACTAGTAACAATGAAAAGGGTGAGCTCGAAAACTGCAGAAAATAAGAAGGATGGCACTATTGAAGAGAATAACGCGTTAAGTAATACGGAACGATCTGAAGTGTGTCGTGCATGTAATAAGAGATAAACATATCAAGAACAACTCGACTTTGTCTATAATATGTTCATTGCATTCTTATTATTCGTACGGTAGTACTTCGTACGAAACAGATCATTCTGTATCGGCACGTTATCCTCTCGAAAAGTACAATCCTTATTATTTTTCGTAGTTTTCAATCTTACTCTTTCCGTCGTTACTTACTTGTTACGGAAGAGGCAGAATGTCGAACGTGCAATCCGTGCGACAATAATTCGTGTAAGTTTGACTTTTTTTTTATTATGAGAAAGTACGCGTCGTGAGTGCCGTTTAAAACATTGTGCGATTTTCATATTTGTGTTGCTAATGCGTGTGAGTGCCTTGAAGGACTGTAAAATGAACAGTAAGAAGGGGGAGATTCAGGAACAGCATTGGACACCGGCGGAGCAACTTTAGGGTAAGTATATATATATAACTATTTATTTGTTATTTATTATTTATAAAATATTACGTAATGTAAACGCACATAGTAACTTTGAAATATTTAGTAAAAAATTTGCAATTTTAAATATTTTGATTATTGGACATAAATATATAATTCTGTTATTAGATATTTGCATTAAAGAGAGATGAGTAAAAATTTAATGTGCATAATAATTATTTGTCAAATAATTATTTTAAACGCTGTTATAATTTAGATGCACTTCTGTAAATTATAGATCAACTTGTGAACAGCTCCTCTGCTATGCATTGTGAATTATAAAAATGATGCAAAATACCATGATGCAAGAACAAATAATTCCTACAATATTCTATATCCAAATAATAAAATGACACTCTTTTATAATGAATTTATTTGTAATTATGATGAATGCATTATATATCATATAAACATTTTTCGAACAAATACAATTTTAAAATTTAAATTGATATATTTCATCGACAATTAATATGTATATTACATTTCGGAGATTTTCACAGAAGTTATAATAATAAATTTATTTTATATAAAGCATAAAATGTGTGTGTGTGTGTTTGTGTGTGTAGTGAATATACATAATTATAAAAATTTATTGAAAGTTGTGTAAAAATTAAATATTTGAAATTAAATTGTTGTATTAATTATCGATAGTTTTGCCTTTACAGAGAAGTCGATGATTATTTTACTAAAATCGTTTCAGTTTACAAATTTAAAACAGAGCACATCAATAAAATTTTTAGTTATAATTATAATATATAAAATTAAATTTATAAAATTATAAAATTAAATTTAGATTTAAAAATTAAATTAAATTTATAAAATTTAAAAATTTAAAATTTTATTAAATTGAATTTATAAAATTATGAAATTTATAACTATAATTATAATTAATAAATTAAAAAATGTAATTTTGTTTTCTATAACATAGATCATCCTATTCATAACTTTATAATACAAATAATTATACGTTAGGGCTATATATGCCACTTTTCTTGTGTATATCTTATAGTAAATTATAATTGTCAAAATCAAGACTGTCATTATTGCTGGTTGTGATGCTACTTGGATCATCATTTCCATTGTCAACTTCTGGATAAATCTGTGCAAATAATTATAACATTTACATGGTAAATAATTATTTGGGTTTTGGTATGATCATTATATTGTATGTTTTTATAAAATTAAGCGCGATTTAAAAATGGTGAAAAATTATTTATTTATAATGATGTTAACAATAATATCAATGAAACTTACTGCCTTTTTTTTATTCAGTTTAGTTGGTTTGCCAAATGATGTTCATCTTTGATATGGTGATTGAAATGAGTTGCAATAGCAATAGATATGTTTCTGCATGTTATGCTCTACTTCAAAATAATCACTTTTGGTACTTATTCCCCATAGCCAACTCTGAGATGTATGTTTTTTTAATTGTTTCTTAGAATGCAAGCGTAAATAATCTTCTAAATTTTTAGATAAAAATAAAACGTTTTGATTACAAATAATGCATTTCAGGCCGATAGGTTGAATGATTTTAAATAATCTCTTAGTTACTCAGACATTGTGTCCGTTTGAAGTGATAAAACGCGTTCTGCCGAACCAACTCTGTCGTATGCTTCTTGCGTATTTTTCAATTTGTCCAAATGTTTATTTCTTGTATGATAATCTAAACTTTTTGAAAAACAAAGAGATATATTCTTATGGCAAATATTACATTCCACTATATTATCATTTATTTCTGTCCGAAATCTCAATGTCCAATTTGTTCCATATACATAATAATTCTTTTGTTGCTGTTCGGAATGCAAACTTAAATGATGTTCTACAGATTCAGTTGTAGACGGAACATCTGTATTACAGATAACACATTGTGAAGAGTATTGGTTTAAATATTTGAAATACTTCCATCGTATTAGTTTCGTCTTTTCTTCGTCTTCCGAAATTTCTTTATGTATTTTTATATGTGTTTTGAAGTTTGACGAGTCTTTATAAAGATATGTATTTTCGCAAGACTTGCATTTCGCTTTGAAATCCGACACTTTTGTATAATATTCCCACACATTCTTGTTAGTTATAATGCTTAGAGACATTGTGTCCGTTTGAAGTGATGAAACGCGTTCTGACGAACCAACTGTGTCGTATGCTTCTTGCGTATTTTTCAATGTGTCCAAATGTTTATTTCTTGTATGATAATCTAAACTTTTTGAAATAGAAAGAAATATATTTTTATGACAAATATTAAATTCCACTATATTATCATTTATTTCTGTCCGAAATCTCAATGTCCAATTTGTTCCATATACATAATAATTCTTTTGTTGTTCTTCAGAATGCAAATTTAAATGATGTTCTACAGATTCAGTTGTAGACGGAACATCTGTATTACAGATAACACATTGTGAAGAGTATTGGTTTAAATATTTGAAATACTTCCATCGTATTAGTTTCGTCTTTTCTTCGTCTTCCGAAATTTCTTTATGTATTTTTATATGTGTTTTGAAGTTTGACGAGTTTTTATAAAAATATGTATTTTCGCAAGACTTGCATTTCGCTTTGAAATCCGACACTTTTGTATAATATTCCCACACATTCTTGTTAGTTATAATGCTTAGAGACATTGTGTCCGTTTGAAGTGATGAAACGCGTTCTGACGAACCAACTGTGTCGTATGCTTCTTGCGTATTTTTCAATTTGTCCAAATGTTGATTTTTTGCATGACGATCTAAACTTTTTAGAATAGAAAGAGATATATCTTTATGACAAATATTACATTCCACTATATTATCATTTTTTTCTGTCCGAAATCTCAATGTCCAATCTGTTCCATATATATTATTCTTTTGTTGTTCTTCAGAATGCAAACTTAAATGATGTTCTACAGATTCAGTTGTAGACGGAACATCTGTATTACAGATAACACATTGTGAAGAGTAGTGGTTTAAATATTTGAAATACTTCCATCGTATTAGTTTCTTCTTTTCTTCGTTTTCCGAAATTTCTTTATGTATTTTTATATGTCTTTTGAAGCTTGACGAGTCTTTATAAAGATATGTTATTCCGCAATACTTGCATTTCGCTTTGAAATCCGACACTTTTGTATAATATTCCCACACATTCTTGTTAGTTATAATTCTTAGAGACATTGTGTTTGTTTGAAGCGACTGGACGAGTGTAACTAAATACAATACATAGTGATGGCAGAAGTATACACTGCGGTTTCTACACACCAACAGAGAGAACCGTTTACATGTGATGTGCAGAGCGTTTCGGTCAAACATAGCTTACAATTATCAAAACACGCGGTAATATCTCATGCCAAGTATTATTGTCAGTAAAAGAGACGTTACAATGTATTCTTTACACGAATATATTTTGTGAGAAATAATGCACAAATAATATATTATATGTGTATGTATTTTTAATATGCATCAAATAAAACTTCTCAAATTAGGAGAGCTATATTAAAAAAAATCTATGTATTTTTTTACATTTATTTATATTGTTCTAAATGCAGTTGATATACCGATTGCAGTAATAAATAGATATGATTGACTGATTGTATTAAAAAATTATTATTATTATAATGCATTTATCGATCTGATTTATTTTCAAATTTGGCATTATTAATTTCAATTTTTTTGTGCATGATGCCTCGGATTTTTGGTTTGCATTTTGTATTTATCACTCTATTTTTAATTGCTTAATAACAACAGTTTTTAATGTTTTGAATTTAATCTTACAGATTCGTAAAATAGAGAATATTTTAATATTTTATAATATTTTTGCCAAAAAGCACACTTTAACAGTTATTTGTCTGCGTATAAAAATAATTTCGACAATTTTTAACAATACTAGAACAATATAGATTCGCGCTACGCGCGCGTATTTATTATAATAATTAGAATAATCGAGATAACCAATCAGCGTCGCGGGAAAGTGTCAACAATACACTTCAAGACTTTCGATTCATTTGAGTATCGATCTTTCTTTTTTAAGAGAGGACTAAAGTTTGGTTACAAAATGATTAAAACATACATATGATAGTGATATATAAAAAAATTAAAATTATTTACGCGATATTAAAATAGAAACCACTTTCAAGTAATTTTATTATTTTTTTTTAGGCTAGAAAAGTTAATAAATTTGATTATGTTATCTCTTTGACTATATATATAATTTTATATTTTATGTCAATACTTTTATATTTATTTGGCCGTTTTTTCAAAACTTGGTCGATACATACAAAAAGTACAATAGACAAAATCTGTCTTAATATCAATCGAAATAATCATGATTAATACGTTTAATAAACATCGTTAGCGAATAATAAACGAATTTTACTTTAACTTTATGTTCCTCATTCATTCATGTATCAGCGATTGTAAATCGCTCAATCTTATCGGGATTACCTTCAATAATACTCTGACACGGATACCACCAGCACGATATATTCTTCCATTTTATACGATTATTACCGTTCCGTGTAGCCTCGATATGAAACGCATCATAAAATCAAGCGTGCCGATTTTTCTCTCACGTGAAATGAAATCCGAACGTACATTCGCTTTATTAGTCATAACACAAGCGAATCGTCATTTTATATCAACCAATTAATACCTTTTCAAAAATATATGATTTATTAATTGCTCCTCTTCGATATTGGTTTCGAACAATTTTTTTGCAATTTCAAAAAGTAATAAATTTTCTTTTTTTTTCTATTATATAAAAATGAAAGATTGAAATAACGTTAGCAGATCATTTTTTTTAATGACATTCTTGGTTAATCCATTATTTGTTCTACAGAATTTAATAGCTTCCGCATTTGTGTACGTGAACAATATATCATGCGTGCAGTATCACATTACGCGCGCGTATACTCTCGCAAAAGATGATTGAGAAACGATGCATCCTATACACAGATGTAATTAATTTTTGGATTATAAGCAGAATTTCTTTCTCCGACAGGTGAAGCGTAATGCTTTATCGCGATTTTAATCCCGGCACATCGCCGCTGCTGATTGACCTCGTTCTTAATTTGACATTAATCTCTGAACCGGTGCGGTTTACGATAATTAATATTTGCCCGTTTGTCGCTCGCGGCGCAGCATCTCTTCGACTGCAACGTTTCGGCCATTCTCGAACGTTTTTCCCGCATCTTCCTCTTGCGATTTCTCTCGCGTGAAGTAAATACGCGTAACTGTTAACAAGATATCATTTCATAGCGCGACGATAATTATATCGTAAAGGATGAAATATAGCATTACGTTAATTATTGTGAATGGCGGCGTGTGTAATTTTCTTCGGAAAGTCTTTCGAGAGAAATATTGTACGTCCGATCGCGCACGTCCGACGCGTCGAGTATCGCGTCTTGCAAGTAATCCAAAATAATTATCATGTTAATAATCGCGCAAGCAACCTTTGTCATGCGCTCACATGCAGTCCTGCGATACAAATAACAACGATAATTGCACTTATTTTGCATGCCGCGAACTGTTAACGCGAGTGGCCGTGAAAGTTACCGTTCCATTAGAAGATAATTGTTTTCGCGAGCAAATAACACATCGCGTCATTTTTTAATGGAATCATTATTATTTTTAAATTTCTTTCAAATTTTTAGTTGCAATTCGGAAGAAATGTACAATGTCTAATATATTTTGCGCACATGACGCAAGTCGAGAATGAGGGATCCTTGTGATAAATATTAATTTGTCGGTAACGTTACTTTTTTTTGTCGCGTTGGAAAGGAGATGACAGTGGCGAAAAAAATATTACACAAACCTTGAAAACTAGCAATCCTGGCGAGAAAAAAGGAGGGAAAAAGAACAAATTGATCAGTTAATCCCGCGGCGCGTTCTGGCGAACGGCTGTTCGCCACTTCTCCCTCTCTTCCTGCTTACACACGTGCGCAGGACGAGGCCCCGATGTGCCAGATGATAACGCCGGGAGTGAGACAAGTATCGTTGAGGCTATCGCGTAACACCGTGAAGTTAATAGGCCGCACGAAACCCTGAAATTTGCGGCGCGGCTCACGAGCGAATGATTTCGATTTTTGCAATCAATTACAACATGACAAAATATTGTGCGTGTTAATGAATATTTGAAACTAGTCAAATTTGTTTCTCTTATTGTGTCGTTGCGTCCCTCTTAAAAAGGACTTTAAAAAGGACTCCAATAAATTTTCTTCAGAAATTCTTCAGTTTTCTTCGGAAACAAAGATATTTATGGATAAAAGAAAGATACGAATAATGCATGTGGCAACTAACGAGCCCGAACCGTTCTTCTGAATGGACTGCCTTTATTCAAATCCGGATGTGGGTGCTCGTGTATTATCTTGCTTAGACAGGAGCGAAACAAAACGAAACCGATTGTGTTGAAAGTTCTCCCACACCTGGAAGTGACTGCTGGTTAGGATCACCCTGAAGGTCCATCCGAGAGTTCGCCACCTTCGTAGCGGGATACCAGGTTGAGTTACGAGATAGCGAAGGAGTAGGGGGCACCTGTGCGGCAGGTGACTGCTCTACCTCGTAGAATACACGGCGAAACTCCCAACACTCGTCCGTCCACGACGCACACACCATCAATCGGTCTGCGTGTACGCACGCGATTCATATCACCCACATCTATCGAGGTTCATCTAAATTATCGGCAGACCTATGCCAAGAGATACATTGTGTTTCCGTCTTTGAAAGGAATCATTTAGTATTTGCGTCCCATTTAGCGGAGATTGTCATGAAATATTGGTCCATTTTTCTTGTCTCCTTACAAAATGAGATATATAGCTTCTTTCTTTGATTTTTAATTTTTTTCGTCCCAGGCAGAAATTTTATCTGGAAACAATCAGGGCCCTATATATTTTTTAAAAAATATTTCTGGGATTTAGGTGGAAAATCTAGTTAGGCTCTGTGACGCCTAAATCGAACAAACCCTATCGCTGAATCCAGGTCGGCCCAAGATTACGCCCGGAATTTGTTCAGAAAAATTATCTGCAATCTAGTTGGGATATAATTTTCCTAGATATTTGCTTGGTTTGTACCATAATTATTTCTATAATCTAGTCTGGTGCAGGCTTGAATCTAAAATTTTTCCCTAAAATATTCCCTGGAATCCAGGCTCGACTTCGACTTCATTTTCTCTTTCATTTTCATAAACGCTAATTTCATCATTTTGTACCATGTGTGAATCACTCTCGGACTCAAAATTTCCACGTGCTTCGGCTTCTTTGTATGCACAGTCATTACTGGTAGTGTGATAACAATTATCGATGGTTATATTACTGCCTTGCACATCATTGATAACCTCACTATCGGTTTTCATTGCTAGACACATTCTTTTTTCTAATTTTTTTCCCGCGTAATATTTTCGTTTCCTCAACAATCGTGAGGACATCCATGTATCTTCGATGTCACTCATTATCTCAAGTGTCTCAAAACTACAATTGTGACCACTAATTAAGAAGACAATTCAGGAAAACTGACACAATTATTTAATTATGCGTATATTGTATATTATACAATGTAAATTTTATCTTGGGGAAAACTAAATAAATTTCAGGATTATCTTCTAGACCTATTAGGGTATTTAAAACTAGATTATCTAATCCAGGCCGCATAGTTTCATATCTAATTTGAGAAAAATCTATCAGTGGCAATCTAGGACCCATGTAGATTTTCCCGACTATTTTTTCTCTCGATAAAATCAAGATAAATTTCTAGAGTGTATTTTGGACCTAGACGGACATTTCAAACCGGATTTTTCTACCCAGGCTCTGTACTTAATATCGATAAATCGAGACAGATTTCTACCTGGGGTGTTTTAATTAATATACTTTATCTCGCGTATGTAATTTGAGATTTATGATAAAAATTGATGATGAAACATTTTCTGTTAAGTGATGATTGCGACCTAATTAATCAAGCTATGAAGCATTTGTAGAAACAATCAGTAAGCGCGGATTTATAAAAATCGTATAATTGATAAAAATACTATTAACCTTACTGCATATTGACTGCCCTTAGTTGGTTGGTCCAATATATTGCACAAAAAATGATCGTTTCAATTACGAGCGGACTTATAGCCACTTAAAGCTCTTCAGGGTTCATAACTGACAATGAGCTCATAAAATTGACTATCCCAACGCTATTTCGCGATCAAAATTGATCGTCTGGTTCCCATTTTCAGATTTTATAGCAGAAGAGCCATTACTCTGCACCGAGAAATATCAGACAAACCATTACTTGAAAAATTGCTTATAGTAAGAAAATACAGAAATATGATCGGATCGATTTGTCTCGATCATTTCTAATACTTGAATCGTTACGCTGTATTTTCTGATTTAACTTTTTCAACGTTATTTACGCTTACACTTTTTCTACTTATTCCTGCAAATTAAATTTAGCGTGTCTGAAACGAGTGTTTGAAATTGATTAACCCGCGCAATTACGGGCAGATTCACGCGCCGCAATTCTACAGAAGCAACTGTAACAACACAGTACCACGTGCGTTTCGGCCAAATATCAATTACGGCGTCCCGCGAGGGGCAATAAACGGCGCAATCGTGCTAATTAGAAGGCGCGCAATGACCGCTTAAGTTTTCATTCTGTACGAATGCGCGCGTAATCTACCGGCGCGGTTCGGCGCGGTGCAATTAAAAAAAAGGGCGATCGACCGGTGGCTGGGAAAGGACGGACCTGTGCGGATACACAAAAGGGCTTTCTCCGGCCGCGTTCGTTAGGGCGCCGTGATTGGCTTCGTGACGGGACAGGTGTGTATCGTGAAGCGAAGGTGTACGAAGGGAGGCTCCGCCGCCGCCGATATTGCCGAGCTTCTCGCTAACACAAAATCCCGAGTCTTTTATTCATTTGCACAATCTGTTTCGCTTCGAGTTTGCTCAGGCGACTCGGCGATAAAAATTTCAAACGGCATCGATACACCCGTTACATCGCCATTCATCTCTCTCGCTCACATCGGGACATCTGTGAGTGGCGCTATTTACATGCATCTTGTCTGTGCAAGTCAAGCCGATATCGTACAAGTAGCGCATTTGCATGGTATCGAAAAACAAGTTGACAAATAGTGTCATCATCGCGATTCATCGGCGGGCAAACGAGCAGGAAACAAGCGACGCGACGATAGTTATATATCGCATGCGCGAGTGAGAGAGAATTGATTGCCCATAAAATACGAAGTAAAGAAGAACGCTGATTATTTGGCGTTAACAAATTAGCGCACAGCTTCACACGACGCATATATTCTCTCACACTGGTCGAACTGCTTTAACCGTTGCTCGACAACTACGTACATCACGGCGTATAAACTTACGTATGTATAAGTAAAAGCGAGACGAGAAAATCGAAACGCGATAAGAAAGCTGCTTCTTTTTATAATTCATAAAAATTAGACTTTCGAGTCTTCAATCCGAATCAAGTATTTCTTGTAAACTAAATTACTTTATGCGAGGAATTTATTTTTGTATCAGGATTTGCTGATTTAATTCCAACGAAAAGAATATCTGGTCGACCGACCGTCACACATTGTTAACGCGCACTCCTTGCGTAATTGAAGATTGAGCAGATGACGAGATCTCCTATCTACGTGATCTCTGCTCATCATCGCGAACTGAACGGCGTGCGACTTTCGAGATTGTAAATTGGCTAATTAAACGAAGCAGCGAGAGAGAGAGAAGCGAAAGCGGCGTCGGTTATCTGATGGAAAGGAAGGGACAGGTCGGAATTAGGAATATTTTAAGAAGAGGGACGCGAGAAAAGAGGTGACATGACCAGCGGAACCGGACACGCACGCACGTGTTCAGTCAATGTTATAAAACGTGGCGAATGTTTAATAGCCGATCAAGCCGCCTAATCACATTCAATTTATGCGCGAGACTCCACCACGCAACCGCAATTAGGTATCTACAGCTCGCGGAAATAAACATCGTTTTGCAGGCTCGTTATGCTCACACGCTAATCTATGATACAATCAAGGATAAGAAAATTATTTCTCTCGGAGTATATAAATTAGCTAATGCCTGTGTCTTATCACGAAATAATGTCGTCATCAATTCATATTAATATTATTTTGTCGCATGTAATTAGTAAATATCTCTTTAAGAAGAAATCTTGAACGTATTCCTTTCAACAATAAAGCAAAGGAGGAAATCACGAAGAAAGAAGTGCGTATTAAGATTAATATCGTGTCATTAATATCTCTTTAGCGTTGACGACTTATTTTTAATTTATGACCGTTTGGCATTCATGAATGCTTTCTCTCTCTCTCTTTTTCTTAAATTGTTTTCTAGAGTCGACTTTCTGCGCACCCGGTATGCAGACATCATCTGCGAACAAACATGTGGATCGAAAATCTCTTGTGTCGAAAGCCGGATGGTATGAGAGAGCCTTGACTTCGTCGTTCCCTCTCTTTATCTTCATTTTTTTCGCTTTGGCGCTCTTCGCGGTCGATATCCGGTGCCCGAAGTCTACCATTCCTTCGATCTTTATTCGCGCAGAAGCGCTTTCGGAACATTAACCGCGCAACTGCTGTTTAAATTCCCTCCCCGGCTCTCTTGATCGAATCTCTCGCCTCCTTCCCCTCCCTCGATTAATCATCCAATTTACGAGGCTTGATAGAAAGCAGTGTCGATCCGGCGACTTATCGCCGATGATAAAATGTACATAGAAGTTACTGCGCACGTATACATATATTGACACGCGCGTACATCGGACAGATTGTGTCCGAACTCGTACAAGCAAAATGTATCCTGCAATTTTTTAAATAATTACTTCAAAGCGTTCAAACTTTTATCTTCTTGTTTATTGAAATGTCAAGCATATCATATATTTGCACGTCACACTCGTACGTTAAAGCAAACGAGATTATAAGATTTCGATATGCCTTTAAATCTTGCGGGGACAATTGTCAAATTCTTTTTAATACTACAAAACAAGCGGGATGAGAGTTTTCCGTCTCATCGTGCACGAAACGAAAAAAATGAACACGACTTATCGCCGTATTTTGCAAGGCCCATTTTTCAAGAATGACTTGATAGAATATCCGGAGCTAATATGCCGCACATATATACGCCGGCATCGATGATTACACCGCTGCGGATGAATGGGTCAGGTATATAAAAGGGGCGTGTAACTAATCCGGTGTCGACGACATCATTACCAACCTGACGCGATGCGCCTCGAGCGTGTAATTAATATACACAGGTTGCCCGTAACTCAATCAACAAGAATCCCTCGCCTCTCCCCCGCCGTCCCCCCTCCTCCTCCTCCTCCTCCTCCTCCTCCTCCTCCTCCGTCAACCCTTCTCTTTCTCACTTTCTCTCCTTCTCTCCCTCGCTGCACTTTCCGCCTTCTATGGCTGCATCGACCGCCGGCGCGAGAGATATCGACTCTCAATTCCTCCGCCGACGCCGATACACGTATAAAGCGCAACCGAACACCGCCGGAGCCGCTCTGAGCTTGGCACGCGCCGAAAGCCGATTCGTCCGTTTCCACGGCCGGTTGCCCGGCAATTTGCCGGCTCGCTACCCCTGCAAAAAAGTTACACAAGGGCCCCCACATCCTTCGGCTTTATTTTACTTCACTTTCTTCGCAACGGTAGTTTTTGCGCGCCACCGAACGTGTGCCCGCGAACAGACGGGACATGCAGGAGGTACATCGTTAATCGGGATTCCCAACAGAGCATTTTGCGTGTACATTTCGTGCGTCGTAACATTGATACCAGATATGGAAGGTGCTCATTAAAAACATATCTTAACTTTGGCTAATTATCTTTTAAGAGAAGTAATTAGAATAATTTATGGCAGATTCGAGCATGCAGATTTTAATATTTCAATAACGCCGGTAATTATTTTCTACTAAAAGCGGCCGATAAACCGATAAATATTGCGGTGTCTTTATACGTTTCGCCGTAACAGCTTTTAAAAATGATTCCGTCTCTGATTAACAATATTGTGATTTTAATAATTAAAAGCAATACCCAATATCGCGTATTGATATTCAAAGCAAATATATAGCATACGCGTGACATTAATCTCATACTTTCTCCGGAGATCGGTATTTCTTTTTATTATAGAAGAAAGCCCGCGATATACGCCCGAAGCAAGTTGATTAATCCTTTTATAAACATTATAAATGTATTCGCCGCACGGCGCATTAAGCGAATGTTGCACAGCCATGTACGGCCTGCCGAAGAGTAATGCACGGATGTATATATATATATATATATATATATACGAAAGTAATTCGATACATGAGTACTTTTTAAACAGGGCTCTTTCAAACGCGAGTATCTCGGCCGTCGCCGTGCGTAATTAATCGGTCACGATACTGATAAATCAAGAGAGCAAGCAGAGTTAAGTATCCGCGCGAATCCTACTTTTCTGGCTCGCAAGAAGAGAATTGATTCGAAATACGGATCGAGTACCGTTAAGCGCGCGCGGATAAATGATCGTCTGACTAGTAAAGCACGTGCAACGCTCAAATCATTGCAATGAGAATGCGACCTCACGTTTATCGATCGTTTCCGGTCGGTTGAAAACACGACGATGATCGCTCCGCAGAGGACAAATAAAAATCCGATTAAATTAATTATTTATCATTTGCCAACCGCAAACTTTTCCTCGCCTATTGAAAGTAGATCTTTTCACCAATAACGGAAAATATATTAATCAATGTTTATCGATTAAATTTACGAGCTTCGATATTAAACATCGGCGTTTAGTAGCAAAAATTGTTCTACAAATGCAGCAATCACTGCTTAGACGACACTTTTTGAAAAGAAGTAATTAGAATAATTTCCCGGAAATTGGACCACGCAGATTTCGCGGATATTTTAATAACACCAATAATTACTTTCTACTGAAAGTGGTTGATAAACCGATAAATACTGCGACGGCCAATTTTGGAAACCTCATCGATAAATCGTTATCGGATCGGTTTCTCAGCTGGCGCGATACCGGCGAAAATTTTCGAGAAACCTGTTGGCCGAATTGAATTACAAGACCAATTACAGAGGAACTTTCGCGTGGTCCATTGGCTTTATACAACGCGTTTGGTGGCAGTAATACGCATACGACGCTAATGATACGACGCACTACTCGCCTCGTGATTGCTTTGCTACATATGCGAGCAGTTTGAAGCCTTTGATCCGGTGCCATACTTCTTTGAATAGATAAACAGTTTATAATCTATGTTATTGATACGCATTGATTTCGAATTAAAATTTATTATTAAGAAAGATTTACTTACAAAATTATACGCGGAAGAAATATAAAAATTTATGCAACAATTAAAATGAATAATAATATGATGTTGTGTTCTGAAAAATAGATTCAATTTGAATAATTATTATCATTCGATCATGAATCGATAAAAAGCACACCAAATTAACGAACACTTTATCATAAATCTCCTTCGAACTGCTTTTCTGTTCAAAATATACAAAGTTGGTATAAATATTGGCCAATTAATTAAATCTCATGAATATTTCATGGCGGATCAAACTTTCCACGCTTTTTGCGGCAAGCAGCATGAGTGCTGCGATGCGAAATCGCAAAATTACACACGAGGTAGGCGAGGAGCAGAAGCAGAATGCGACGGTTGAATGTCAAGCTTCATCGTAATGCAATTTAAGAGGCGGCTCCTTTTTTGTTATCGACCAGCGACATGACATGATACTAAAATGGCGATATAAGGAACAACGCGGATCGAGTCAGCGCGACGCTCTGCAGCACGACATTTTATGACTTGTTTGGGTGAATTTAAGCATAAAATTGAAGCCCGACGCACCTGTCCTTCAAGGCTTTCTTGCTTGGTGTTTTTCTCATCTACATAATGCAAACATTTTTACTTAAACGATTGCACAATACATTGTAAATAATCGGCATTTTTAAAAAAACTTTGAAAACTTTTAATTAATTTTTAAATTAACTTCACTTTAATGCGGAGTTTATCTCGCTCTTTAGATTAGCTTCTTAATAATATAGTCAGCTGATTGTATCTGATAATATATTTTTGATGCTTAATACATTTCGTTGAACGTAAATTGTTTAGCTGTTTCCCGATGTGATAAAATATGCTTTATTTTTATTTATGATGTCATTACTTTTGTGGCTGTATTGTTGAATATGCAATTGCTATTTCCCAATATGATAAAATATGCTTTATTTTTATTTATGATGTCATTACTTTTGTGACTGTATTGTTGAATATGCAATTGCTTCCGCTAAATAGAATGATATATCTGCCGACTTCGAAGCGACACGTGTTGCCTTCAGGTGGCATACGGGCCTCGTTCTAACTAAGTCGGACCATCCTATGCGACTTTACAGCTTATTCAAAGTAGTGGTCAAATTTTACGCTCTATTAATCTTCACGTTGAATCTTTAAGAAGTTGATGCAGCCAGCCATATGACATGCAACCTGGTGATCTCTCAAAGTATAGATTTGACAAAGGCAGTTTTTTAAATTTAATAGATCATAAAAATGAAAAGAAAAAAACAGAATGTTAAGTATAAATCGTCGATAAGAGAAAAATATGAAAGATTCGGTGAGAAATGAATTATTCAAATTGAATCTTTTTCCATAAATTTTTTCTTAATATTTCTTTTAATTTCAAAATAGACTTGTAATTTTTTTAGCCTCAAAATAATTCTGATTGTATCAATAATGCACAATGTAGTTATCTTTGCTATTTTTGCTTTGAAAATAGAAAGGATATAAGATACATATACATGTGATACTATATTTTGAGATGCGCCACGCGGCAGATGAAATACAGATGTATTTTGTACAAAGCATAAAGTGACCGCAAGAATTATAGCGTAATGATGAATCCAGTCATGCGGCACCTGCCACGGCATGACTGATTTTTATTATTGCGATTCATACACTTCTTCGTGCGTAATTGCGCTCGTAAAAATATGTACTTTCTATGTGTGCGGAGTAGTCATTGTGATGCAGCCATTAAAATCGGCCAATTAACGTTGTCCGCGTGTTAATAAAATGTTAAGGTGACAAAGACGTATTAGCGCAAGCGTAAAGCGAGTTATGACTTTGTTTTACGACCGCCTATATGCGAATCGGTAGCATAATTGAGCGGATCGTAATCGATGCACGCGTATACGCAATAAATAAGTACGCAAAACAATCGTATATTTATAAAGTCGTGAAAACATTTCATCGATTTTATCGTTACAAAGTTGTCCATTCAATTTTACTTCGGTTGCGCTAAGCAACTCACGTAAAATAAACACATCTCGCATGAAATTACGATTATCGACAGCGCTTTATACTGCGTGTGCCGGACATCGTTTTTTTTTTTTTTTTTTTTTATTTTTCGAAGATAATGTATCCAGCGCCAAAGTAGCGGGAAGGGGAGAAGAGAGAGAGGGGATGCAGCGGAGGATATTATGGAATTGATTGACTCATTTTCTCTCGGATGAAAGCACAGGCCAAATTGCGCAACTTAATTTGCGAAGCTCCGAGAATTATTGTGCGCGAATTAGTCCGACGTCGTCATTATTCTTAACAATGCCGTTGCGCGCGCAGCAGCATAATTTTTAAGGGTGAATATTAATTCGATCTCTTTTTACAGTCGGCTGAAATCCAATAAATGCACTTGAAAACGTTCTTGGAGAACGCTTTGATTTTTGTTTTGCAAAAGACGATGTGTCAAATGAGCGTGCTGGCGAATTTTCCAAAATCGAACGTAAAACATTAAAAAATCCCTGCGAGGAATAATAACAAGTTCGAAGTGGTACAGTTTCAAGTGCTCGTTACCGACGTGAGTGTCGGAGATGGGCTCGCCTTACTTCGCCGAGATAAATAGAGCCCGCGAACGGTGGTGCACTAATTACATGACGGAGTTGAAATTGCTAATTATGATCGGAGCGGCCGAGCAATCGGGGCTTGCCGGAAATTTTCGCGAGCGAAAAGAAGACCGAAGACGTTGAGAAGGTTGCACACAACCGCAAAACAACGCGCCAGCTTCGAATTAACGGTTTTCTGATTTAATGTTCCGTTGCTTGTAACGTTTTCGGATTGTCCCGAGAACGATTCAATTACGTTCGATTCTGCGTTTGTGTATACGTAGGTGTGCGCAATTATACTACGTCCATTTCGTGGACAATATTTGAAATCGCGTAATCGGACGTGATTAATAAAAAAAAAAAAAAGACTTGGCACAAGCGTTACATTTATCATTTGTGAGAGTATCAGAACTGTCTCGCGAAAATGATTAATTAGTATGCCATGACACCGGACGACGCCATTTACACGGCTTGCGGAACATTAATTCAGGAATTCAAATCGGATTATTCGAAGCGAGGAGGCACACCGAGCAGCATGCGGCAGGAAGCGTTAGATTATGGCCTCATCGAACTCGGAACAGGATGCTTGTATTTGCATACGATTATTTTCCAAGTCCGGATTTACGGATCGAGAGTATCGTGGCCGAAGAACGGGGCAGCGATCGAGTGACCGTAGGAAAAAAAATTGAAATTAAATCGCGTCGCATTATGTTGAACAGTGTTTTATTGCGACGCGCCACGACGAAGTATCGCGGCGAGATTGCCGCAAGAACTTTCAGCCGCTTTCTGTACTTTCGTGGAAACAGCGATTGACAGCGTCCTTCGCCCCTGCCGCGACTCCCCGTCATAATTTTCGGCGGAGTACAAAAACGCGAGCATTTCTGCGGCATCCAGCGAGACACGTCGTCGATATAAAAGTCCGGACGACCGAAGACGAGCGCGGTCGCTTCACGCGGAGTGAAGAAAGGGCGGTGGACGAACGGCGACGCGAGATGAAAGAAGTGCGGCGGTAATTATCCCTGAGTTATTCTCTCGCGGTGGCATTGTAAGAATCGCTACCAAAACAGCAGCTGCCCGCGCGCAGTCGGTTGCATTCCCGGCAGCAAGTTCCTTGCTCGCGTGTGGCGGCACGCGAGAGAGAGACGACGCGAGCGGGAAGAAGGGCGAGAGCGAGGGTAAGGGAAAAAGAAGCGCTCCGCGCACAGGTGGACGTGAGAAGAAAAGGTTGATGCGCGGCAACATCAATCACTGCATCACCGCTGCTCACTTATCCGCAGATCCGCGTATGTGTCTCTCGCGATGTGCAGCCGACATGAAATGACCGCGTTTCACGTAGGCGCAGCGCGCGTGCGCTCGCGCAATTTGTCGGGCTTCGCATCTCGCGTTTTGAATTTTTTTGCGAGCGGTCGATATATTTTCCCTTCTCGGCGAGCGAAGCGGCGTCGACGTAATAAGCTCCCGCCGGACGAAACGATGAGATAATTAATCGCTACGTCCAGCTTCTCTTCTAATTATCACGTCGTGCGTTTATTTCGACGAGCCGGAAGAGAGGAAGAGAGGTGGATATTTTTAATGGACTTTTGCTCAATACACAAGCAGTGCATAATCAATCTTTGTGTCGATTATTTCTCTCAATATTTTAAATGAAATGATGTCCACTTGTGTGAAAAGTGGCGATTTAATTGTCACCGAGAAAAAATGATTTCAATTTGATCAAGGAATGCGTAAAAAATTTTAATTTTAAAGCTTCCGTAATCAATTAGCAATATATCATTTATTACTTCCAATATTGAGTAAAAAAAAAAAAAAAAAAATGTATCGTCGTCGGGAGATTTTCGTGCGTTGGGTTTACTTTAAACTGCGTTTAATATAATACACCGCGGGAATTAGCGCAAAAAGCGGATTACGAAGACGGATCGGCCATCAAGGGGCGTTTCTCCGTTATGTTCGCCTTTTCGAGTGAAACCAAAAAATTGATGGGCCGCAGTTTTCGGGCGAGTTCCGCGCCGAAAAAAACGATCGGTGTCGGCGATGCGGCGAGCGCCGCAAATCGCGCGCGCATGTGACGCGGCGCAATCTCAACGAAATCTCCTTCCGTTCATCCATCACTGTCGCTGGCGGTTAGCTTCCGCGACCGTGCCTGCATTTCACAGGTATGGACAGCTTCTCACGGATGGTAAAACACGCCCGCCGGACCGGCGGGCTTCGTGAGGAAGGCGGGCGGTCGGGGGCTGTACGTTAATCGTGAATGACGACTAAATGCAAACTCAGCCGCGGGCTGCGAAATGTGCATCTTCATTCCGATGAGCTACTTGAGAAAACGTATGATGATGCGTTAAAATATCGTTCGCGCCAATCTCGCGCCGTGGCATCGGAATGTTGCGAGCAGCAGTGTAATTGAATATACATGCCGTCCATTATTTAGCCCTAATTAAAAATGCATCTCTCTCGACTTGTATTTCCATTTCGAGGCGTGAAAAATCGTGAACCATGTTTGTGAAAATATACAACAGAACAATGGTCTGATGTTAAGTTGAATTGTTTTTTTTTTTTTTTTTTTAATTAGCAAATAAATTTGATCAATCTTTTTGGATAATAAAATTAATTTCCGAATGAAATTTTTATTCTACACTGCGATGCTATTAATTCTGCAGCTGTTTGTAGATTTATTGCGCGCGAGAATTCTGAGAGACAGCGTATCGGCCGGTTTGTGCGTTGCAAACATCGGTTCTGTCGATGGCACACATAAGATGCATTAAGACGAACCGAACATTACCGAGCCCTCGCTAGAGGCGATCGAGATTCGCGGTACGCTCGGTCCCGCTGCGTTTTTTTCTCAAGACACTCCCATTGCTGCGCCTTCGACGCACGCGATGCAGCCCCGTTAGCGATCGGGCTTAATTGGAGGCTTCGAAAATTCGACGGAAAGTGAAAATCAGCCAGTAGCAACATGAGCATAAGCAATGGCCGCGGCAAGTGGCAACACCGTGGGTGGAGAACGGTCTCCAACTGCGATTACCAGCTTAATTCTCTCCATTACCGGAGCACTGACCCACATCTCCGGGGCTTCCGCATTCGGAGAATACGAACGCCGAATCGGATCGCGATTTTAAACTGCACCCTGAGTCGCGCTCCGATTTGCAAAACCGGTGTGTCGAGAAGGCTGATCGCCGATCGATCGATCGTACGGGAAGATGAAAAAAAGGAACGTATTATGATTTCTTTTACTCGGACGGGGCACGATTATTGAACTGTTTAAAAAATTTGCTTCTCTTTTATTTTTACACATTTTATTATTTATTATCTCTCTCTCTCTCTCTCTCTCTTTCTCTCGTGCCCTTCTCAACGCTCATCATCGTGTTATCGTTCAAGTAATGTAATGAAAACGCATTATTAACTCTCTCAAAAGATATTTTGCGTGTCGGGCGAGAAATTTGTAATTTCTCCCCTTACGTTTTAATCATCCGCAAGTGCAGAAAATTACTATACTTCATATTATACGTGCACCTCGCGTCGCGCGTAAAGCAGTGAGCGAACACAATCCAGCGCGCAACTCCCGGTAATGACATTGCTACCATTATAACATATAAAATAAGATGGCGTATTATACGCATATTAAAGTGCCATCAGCGTCGAACGCCCAAGGGAGTCCCTCTTTGTCGATTACCGTGCACATATCATGGAAATGTTGACTGCCGGATATAAAGACATTGCCGTTAATTGCGCGTAAAGTATATCGGGTTGTGCGAGCGTGCGCTATAAAGAAAACGTTTATGGGGGCGCCCAGTTCGCGCAGTTTACCGAGTTTGCAAAACCGGACGACGAGATCGCACGTTCTTTCCTGCTGCGGTCGAAGCTGAAGTTTCACTGCAATGTGCGGAAAGAAGATCGACGAAGGCCGCCGCGCGATTATCGCAGCTTAACGAACCGACCCGTTTTAACGAACTCTCGGGAACGCACGAATGCGGAATCGGTAAAATTCGCCATTCGCACGGCCGCGGTGAAGCATAAATATTTCCGCGAAGCCGGAATAGTTGGCCCGAGGGCGACGCCTTATTTATTGGGAGCGACGATGCGCAAGCACGCTCACTAATTGACACGTAAAAGTCGGACGCTATCGCAATAAAACTGAACAACGTATCGAGAAAATGGCCATGCAAAGATTGCAGCCGAAAGCATAAAAGGTTCGTAAAAATTTCAACCGTTTTTCGGCTTCACAGAAGCAATCCCGGTAATGCTGATATACGACACGAATAACGGCGATCGATCGCAAGCGTTTTCGCAAGTATTTTTATGTAAGAGTAAAGAAATATATGCACAGTTACTGAGAGTAAGAAAATTTTATTGAGTATAATAAAATTGATTAAGAATAATAAAAATCTGTTATGCCTGCGTGGGAAATAATAAATTGCACAGCTTTATTCTAACCATTTTTACGTTTCACGTCATTAAAATATCGTATAAAATGCTTCGAGGCACAATTCTTCTTGCGCTCTTACGCAATCGGGGACAATCGGCAGCCGTGTGCGAGGCTAGCAGCACGCGCGACACGGTCCGTTACGTCGCGTCGCGTCGCAGCAGGCGCCTTAAACGCGCGTTAATGAATTCCATCCACACCCCCGAAAAGAGCGACAACAGCAGCAGCAGCAGCAGCAGCCACGTGCACGCACCGGTGCGCGGATGTATCGCCCGATTCCCGATTTCTCCTCTCGTGCGGTGTCGCGAAAAACGCCCGACACTTTCACGGCGCGGTGCGTGTGCGTGCAGCTGTCGCGGCGAAAGAGGCACTCGTTACACGGCGGGGATATATATTCGCGTGCTGCCGCAGGCGACGGGAAACGCGGACCTTCTCGGCTTGGATATCAATTCTCGATCCGAGCGCTCGCGCAATCCGTCCGATATGACGATCGTTTAATTAAAAATTAAACGACGCGCACGATCGGCCGCGACTCTTTCTCGACAATCGCCGGAACGAAACGGTCGTTTCACGGTTTAACGAAAAATTCGACGTCGATCATCTCCGCCGTGCATCCTCTCTCTCTCTCTCTTTCTCTCTCTTGTAACCGTCCTTCGGACTGCTCACGTGTCGATTAAGACATCGATAATTTTATTAATACTTAATTTACGAGCGGCACTTAAAAATTATACGGGCTCGATAACAATAAACGTCATTTAATAACAATAAAACGTGAAACGTGCAAGTTTAACGCACGCATTTCCGACGGATATCGTTTCGTCGTAAGTTTCTTGTCGCTTAATGCCTTGCAGTTACAGCTTTATTCCCGGCGGTGGTTATTTTACGACTTTTACAACAATGTTCGAAAGCTCATGTCTGTGTGATACGCGGCGAACGTAAATTTCGAGAAGATGGCAAATTTTCTTATCATCTTCCATTTGAATGATTTACGAGAGGACTTTCTGTCGCCTTTCACCTCGTTTAGGTGAGAGATAGGAGAGCTTTGCGCGGAAAAACATACGGGCTTTACGGTATATTCGTGATTATTGCTGCTACTTTGTATATTCCGCGTATTATGTGTAAACTTTTTGCATTTATAGATTCAATAAATAAATTAACAAATAAATATATTAATTTTTAAAAAGTTGGTTTTATTCATTTTGTAAGCAGCAACGACTTATGAGAATTTTATGACAAAATAACAGAAAAGAAAGTATTTCTTTTATTTGAAAAAATTTATTTTAAAATCTTAAAGAGTTCTTAGGGGAAACCTTGAAAAATGTTTTCAAAAACAATTTATTATTTATTTATTTCCGCCTTTTTGTGCCGCAATTTGCTTCTCGTATTTCTGCGAATTAGCACATTTTGCACTCTGTTACGTGAAAGGAAAAAAAGGGACAAAGAAACTCGCGTTCTCCAGCTATTCTATTAACACTATTATTATTATATCTTATCGTCGATTCTCGATCTTTTTCATGGCGCGGCAATGAAGCGCGATGTACCGTTCCCGGGACTCGATATTATCGGCACTTTGCAACGTACTTTACCATTCTTACATGTTTCTCGTATTACGAGTAACGTATTACGGGTTTTGCGGCACGCGCGAGTCCGGGCACGTAAACGACATTAGCCTAATTGCGGAGTGGCGTTCGATGCGCGCGAAGGCGATAAATCGTTGCGCCGCGAGAATAAAGGCGGCACCACCCGGATAATGAGATTATCACAATTATCGGGCGCATCGGTATTATTACGCGGGGCGGTCGCCGGACGCGACGTTGATGCCGCGCGATGGCGAAAAAAAAAACGGTTTTTTTTCTTCCCTATTTTCTTTTTTTTCTCTCATCTTCGGTGACGCCGCCAAAAGAGAAAACGAGCCCGCAGCTACGAGGACGACGCGCGCGCGCGCAACCGTGTTTCGAGCTTACTTTGTCCGCGACCGGGCCGCCTGACAATTTGTGCAAATAATGTTGCGAACTCGATCGAGAATGGGTCGATTGTACGCACGAGGAGGAAGCCGAGGAGAAAATCTGCTCGGAGCTATGGAATCGCGTGCAGAGCGAGTGGCGTTTGCGCCGCCGCGTGTTGTGCTACGCAGAGCGTATCGGCTGCAGTCGCCGATCGCAGCATCTGCGAGCGAGCGAGCGCGCGCGAGGTGGGACACACATGGCCAGAAAATATTATTCGACGAGCACGACGAAATTGCGCAACGTGTCGCGATAACATCGGCTCTTTGACGTATCTCAAGGTGGCTACATGATTGTGAAACGGTATTAAACTCCGGTATAATGTGAGCTAATTTAAGAATACGGAACGTCTCGCTTTCCTGACACGATGCTTCTAAGAAGCGCGTCACGCGACATTTGCACTTGTAAAGTACATTCAAATACAGATATATGCATTTATCATTGATTATTAAAAAACTAAATTTTTTATAGGGAATTTTTACATTTTGAACATTTCCCTCAGCTATTCGTTCCATTTCGAACTCGTATTCACAGCCATGTCTTGAAAGTGTTACGAAACAATTATTAAGATCACAAGATTTTCTACGGAAGAAGAAAATTATTTGTACTTCGTAAACTGAAGCAGGAAGTCAAAGTAAAGTGTTACGCGAGCAAGCGCTCTCATTCAAAGCTTTTTGTATGTGAATCGAAATTTTTGCATCGAAAGTAGATGTGAATAAATCAAGAGAGAGGCGGACAGAGGAGCATAAATAAAATAGGCTGAAGGAAAAACGGGGCAAATTCCCCGGCGCGAACACCCGGTCGTTCGATAGATATATTGCTTCATTAAAAAAGAGCGCACTCGATCCGTGTATCGAAAGAGAAACTCGAACAGCGGCTGCTGCCTGCGTGACGCGTGCGTTAAGCGCGCGTGCAACAAGTGGCGCACGCGGTAACAGTCACGCGCGTGCCATTGCGCTCACGATAGTTATCTCACTTGTTTAATGGTCTCGTAAAGGAGAAGGGTTACTAAGGGGGAAGAAAATCGAGACGCTCATAAAGATAGACTCACGCGATTAATGGCAACTGAATGATTCAATAACGTTCAACGTTTGTAAATAAATCTAAAGTAAATTTTAGTAAATCTAAAAAGAAATTTAAATAAGTCACGTATGATACTTTCATATAAAAAATATATTAAGAGAAAGGAATTAATTTTAAAGTACTTATTTTACGTCTCTCAACGTCTCGAAATTGTTTTACGCTTTCGTCGAGTTTTGCACGCCGAGGTTGTTCACTGAATTACTTGTAAACATAAAACCACACGATATTTTATATCTCAATCGTGTTGTTTTTTCAGAGATAATGATTATCGTATAATAAAATAGTATCTCGCTTAGATTTACAAACAAGAAAAAAAATCTTAATACTTTCTGGCAATCTGTGCGGAATCACACTGAATTAATTTAGTCAATTAAAAATTGCGTGATTAATGACGCAAATATACAAAACAAAAATTTTAAAAATTTAACAATTACATTTTGCAAATAATAAGTCAGGTAACAAATTAATAATTAATTAATTACTTTAAAGTTGCTTTATCGGCGCTCAATGCTTATCTTCTCAACATACGAACATACTTTACTTTACTTCACTTAAAAATTCGCAAAAATCTGAATAATTATTATCACGCAATATTTTATAGCCGATGCGTGTCTCAAAAATAATCCGACCAAACGCCCCGAGTCAGCCTTGAAAACATGCAAACACTTTTAACATGATATGAAATATTTTCCATATTACAAGGTATATTCCTTGCGTTTCAAAGTTTAATTTTGACAAGTAAATTACTATTGTATTTTTTTCATATTGTATTTTAAAAATTGTTCTCTGTAAATTTATTAACGTTGTCTAAGATACAAATTAATTTAAACATTCCACGTTTTAAAGTTCTTAGAATGTTTTAATATCTCATGTAATATAAGTGAATAAAAATGCATGCATTGATCCACGCAATGAATGTTGATAAAATAAATATCGTGAAATACGTAATTTAACAAATCACTGATACACAAATTTATACCGAAGTTCTGTCACATGCATGTGACAATTATGTATTTCACGATATTTATTTTATTAATCATGATTAATAACTATCGATAGAATTTATAATTAAAGATTTTTTTCCTCAAAATTTACTGCGTGAGCAATCATGTTTGCAGAAAGCAAGTATTATTGTATAATTATAAGCAATCGGAATTCCATGGCGCGACTTTGTCCTTGTATATTCTATTACCCTGTTATTATTTGCACGGTGACATTCCATTGCGTTTTGTGTCGTTTCCTTCTGAATGTAGTACGTATTCCTGTGATAATATTCATGTTATATCTTTATCATATATGTAAATATGACAAAGTACGCGTTGAAAGTGTCGTATAATGTATCGCGCGATAATAATTATTCGGATTTTTGCGAGTGAATAGTATTCTCATATTGAGAAGAGGAGGATAATTTTTTATAATAATTAAGAAAATATTATTTAATTACTTTTAACACACTACTAATTTGAATTTACTTTGTTTTACAGATCAGTTTTGCTCTTGTTCATTACATATGATTAACATCTCTCAGGAGATTTTCGAATGAGCATCAAACGCTAGCGCAGCATTTTAAAGGTATTTACCTCTACTTTTCTATTAGTTGATATTTTAGTAATATAATGATTGGTTATTTTTTATAATTAAAATATTTCCGACTTGATATTTAGTAATATAATAATTGGTTATTCCTTATAATTAAAATATTTTCGATTTTCTCAAGTTTTAATCAAATTTGTAATATTTATAATGATTTCAAACATTTATTAGAAAAGTAGATCATTTAAATAGTGATATAATTATTTTATTAAGTATCTTGAGAAATAATTAAAAAATATAATACGTACTAAATTTTTCATAAAATATATAATTACTTTTAGCACACTACTAATTTGAATTTACTTTGTTTTACAGATCAGTTTTGCTCTTGTTCATTACATATGATTAACATCTCTCAGGAGATTTTCGAATGAGCATCAAACGCTAGCGCAGCATTTTAAAGGTATTTACCTCTATTTTTCTATTAGTTGATATTTTAGTAATACAGGGTGGCTCCGCACGTTCCGGCGAGGTTTTGAGATTTTATAGGAAGTTTGATTCTGAACCAAAAATTTCGTACAAATATGGGTCGAAAAATGCTTCCTTAAAAAGTTAGCGCCCAAAAATCTCTGAAATCACGGTTATTTGATACATTTTTACAAATATCAGTAAATATCGTAAATGTAATGAATACCCGCGTATTCTTCGTTTGAAAAAATTCTAGGCATTTTTAAGCAAATCCAATAAGAATTACTTCTCAAGAGTAGATTATACGGGGTTCTGTGCAATTGCTGCGTAGCTAGACGTTGTCTCATGTTATCTAGGAATGGCTTAGCACGTGGAAGGGATGGAATATTCTACGCGCTGGGGGATGAAGTGAGGATGGCTTCCTCCCGCACGTAAGCGACGCGACGTACCGCGTACGATGCGCTCCCTTTCACGCGCTAAATCACGCGCTAAGCCATTCCTAGACAACACAGAGTACGGGTAACGTCTAGCTACGCAGCAATTGCACAGAACCCCGTATGATTTACTCTTGAGAAGTAGTTCTTATTGGATTTGCTTAAAAATGCCTAGAATTTTTTCAAATGAAGAATACGCGGATATTCGTTACATTTACGGTTTTTGCAATGGAAACGCGGAAGCGGCAGTTCGCGAATATGCTGCCCGTTTTTCCGATCGCCGGCAATTACATCGCTCTGTTTTTGTTGAAACGCACAGGCGTTTGCGGGAAACAGGATCATTTTGCAACTTGTCTGTGGTGCGGAGCCCTGCTCGCAACGCTAGAACAACAGAAAGAGTTGTGAGGCATTTTGAGACAAACCCAAATACTAGTACCCATCGTGCTTCTCTGAATTTGGGTATTAACCACAGTTAAAAGGTCGTTTCGGGAATTGGATATGTACACATATCATTTTACACCGGTTCAAAATCTTTTGTCAATGATATTTGAATTTAGATATAAATACTTCATCAAAAATTCTGTGGACAGACGAGAGTATCTTTACTAGAACGGGAGTGTTCAATTACCACAACTACTGGTACCACATAAATTCTCATCTTCCTCGAATATCTTTTCAGCATCAATTAAATAAATGTTTGGCAGGTATGATTGATGAATACTTAATTGGACCTCACATTCTACGTGACCGCATCAATGCACACTAATTTTTACAGTTTTTGAATAACGATTTATTTGGTCTATTGTAAGATGTGCCATATTAAATCTTTGCTATGACAGTTGACCGCAGTTGAATGGATGCCCAGTTCACAGTGCTTATATTGTTGGAGATTGGCTAAACCAGCGTTATCCGGAAAAATGGATTTTTGGATCAGAATTAATTTTCTACAAGATCCCAAAACCTTCCCGGAACGTCTGAGGCCACCCTGTATAATAATTAGTTATTCTTTATAATTAAAATATTTCTGACTTGATATTTTAGTAATGTAATAATTGGTTATTTTTTATAATTAAAATATTTCCGACTTTCTCAAGTTTTAATCAAATTTGTAATATTTATGATTTCAAATATTTATTAGAAAAGTAGATCATTTAAATAGTGATATAATTATTTTATTAAGTATCTTGAGAAATAATTAAAAAATATAATACGTACAAAATTTTTTATAAAATATATAATTCTTTTTAGCACACTACTAATTTGAATTTATTTTGTATTTTACAGATTACAACTCTCGCAATTCTTATATTCGCGAATGCGTGCAAGTGCTTTGATTGAAAGATTGCTACAAAAATGCACACGCAATTCTGAGCTTCAGGCGTCAAGGAAGCAATGTTCAGGTAATTATATATATTAATTATATTATTATATTAATTATATATTTGTTATCTGCAAAATGTGGTTCATAAAATCAATGCAATGTAACGCACGTAAAATACTTCAAATATTCAGTAAAATATTCAATACAATATTTACAATTTTTAATATTTATAGTTATTAGATTTTTTCAACACATTTATTATTATTTCAAGTAATTAAATTTTTTTATAATTATTTTATTAGATTCTTGCTTAGAAGTCAAATTATTTGTTTTTAACGCTATCTATATTTTTCAAATATTAATTATTTTGAATAATTGCTGCTATAATTTAAATGTATTTTTGTATATTTTGCAGAAGATCGACAGAACATAGTTTTATAATACATGCGTTTCCGCTGCTACTCGTATTAATAAATTAGTACAATTTATTTTCAATGTTATTAGAGTGATCAGTAAGATAAGTGAGATAGATAGTGAGAGTTAAACTCACATCTAAAAATAATGTGAGTTTAACTTTCAAGATTGACATATTACACACAGTAATTCCAGAAGTGAATACTGGGCTTCATCACGCACTAATTTTTACGATTATCTTATAAAATGATAATATATAAATAGACTAATGTTTTTTGGAATTGGACTTCTCAATTAATAAAATTATTTTTTACAAATATTGATAAGTTTCAGAAATTATCAAGGGATGGGTAATTATATACTATTATTGCCTCACCTCCGATTTTTATGTCGAATTGTCGTGTCGCATGATAAAGCAATATAAAAATAGAATATCAAGTTTTCACGTTTTGTTTTTGAATGCTTAAAATAATTTTTTTGCGTTACTATTTTTTGCATTAATATTAATTTATTTAATTGCGAATGCTTAGTCTGAATCTACAAATAGAGCAAGAAATATCCATTTTTTAGTCATATCAATAATATATCCAAATTCCTGAGATCGAAATAGAGAAACTTGAGTCACCTACCACCGAATTTGAAAGGAGGGCTACTCCTCCTCTTCCACATTCACGCTTGTTTTCATCCGGAGACCCTAAACCGGGGGGTCCGTCAACTCGGGAACAAACACTTGAAATGGATATAGAGGAAATCAAAGCTCTTCCCCGTATATCGTCGAATATTCTTATGCCAATCAATTTTCGGCTCGTAATTAGAACTTGCCGCCCCTTGTTATTTTGGATTAACATTCATATACATTATTCTTGTTTGTTAAATAAAGTTCATATGTTTTGATTCTAATTAAAACCCTATTTGTTTATTTCTCTTTCACCCCGCGTATCCGCGACAAGTCTTAACAGGGCCTATACCTATTAACAAGCCCTGCAAGACTCACGTCCTTTTAACGTAAAGGACCCTTCACGCGCCCTTGACCTTGACATCCGCGAAATGATTTACCGCTTGGCCCCGCGAGTCAATAATAGGGCACGAAAACCCGCATAATATTCCATAACAGCTTTTATCTAACTTCCATAATGAAATATCTCCAAAAACACACGAAACCCAGGACGTGATAAATTGACATATTTCATAATCTTACAATAATATTTATTAGTTTTATCAATATAAATTTAAAATTTTGTATTGTAAATACTGTTGATCACACGATCTGTTTTAATCAGACATAAAACGTTTGAAATTATATTTATGTTATTTATATTCTTTATATTCTATATATTCTATTTATATTATATTTATATTTATTTATATTTATTTATATTTCTATTTATATTTATATTATTTATATTCTTTATATTATTATTTATATTATTTATTTTATTATTTATTTTATTTTATAAAAGAAATTTTTGCACATTAACTTCCTGCGACGTCTTTTGTCGGTGCTGTGTTATTATATTATATTTGTTATCATATTTTTTAACACATTAAAATCAAGTAAATCAAGATCACACCGGTCAGACCGCGCCCATCAGTTTGTGCCTTCGCGAATAGGTTTACCGCTCGGTTTCGCGAACAAAAGGATGGACCCTTATCTCTCTGCCTATTATCCACGCCGAAATCACCGCGACCACCTCCGGTCTTCTCCGTCGCTTAGAAAGTCTCCATCGCCTTCTATACGTACGAACTGCAAATCACGATAAATCCCGGACGTCACAACTGGTGTTTTTTAATTTAAATCTTTTAATTTTAATGAATTAAAAATTTATTTATTTTTTAAATTTTTTACACACATCAGATAACAATGAGAAATTTTTTCTGAATCAGCATTTGAATTTGGCAACGATCTGTTTTTGATCTGTTTCAACGGAAAACACAACACGTTCAAAATTATATTTATATTATTTATATTATGTTACCTATTTATATTGTTATTTATATTGTTATTTATATTATGTTATTTATTTTATTTTGTTTGCTCTATACTATATAATATTTGTTAACACATTAGATAAATCAGATAAAATCGAAAAAATGGAGGCTCAAAGGTGGTGTGGAAGACTACTATTAGCTATTATAAAACTTTTAATTAGAAAGGTGCGCGTGCATGTGTGTGTATGTGTGTGTAGAGACATTTAGTAAATAATAAATAAATTATTAATAAATAAATACCTATCGAGTCTTCCAATCGGATGCCTCTGCCTAGACCTGAAACAAAAGAAATAAGATTAGTAAACACATAAATATACAATTAACAAACATTTTTCTATTTAATAAAACTAATTACTAATTGACAAAATATTAAAATTAAAATGGCTGTCTCACTTAGATGCCCCGTTCACGCCGCTCTGGCAAAGCGTGCAAAATAAAAAGAATAAAACGATTGTTACTCGCTGGAACGCGTCACCTCCACTGCCAGAATAATTCTAAATTGAGAATTCCAATTCCAATTCCAAAAAACACTAGTTTATTTATATGTTATTAGTTATATATTATTATATAAGTTATATGTTATACAGAGTGTCTCAGCGGGACAACCGCTGTGTACAGCGTAGAGCGCGTTAAACTGAAGCCATAATTTTGAGTATAGTATATTACTGTATATTTATATTATATATTATTTATTTTATATTTAATATTTATTATTTATTTATTTTATATATTTTTCTAATTGTAAATTGATTTTATTTAAAGATTTTATTTAAAGATTTTTTATTTTCTTGAAAAATTGAATATTACATATATTTTTTTAAATCTTTGGTTTTAGAAAATGTTTAGAGCTTATTGTTATTTTATTATTTATTATATAATATTTATTTTATTTATTTCTTCGCATTCTAATCGTAAATTAATTTTGTTTGAAGATTTTTTATTTCCTTGAAAAATTAAATGTAGACGGAACGATCGAGACGGTCAGGCCGTGCCCATCAATTAAAGAGGCTAATACGAGCCCTGCACACTGAGGCGAGAATAACGATGCCTAAAAATTATTCCGAGGCGGACGCATAACGTAACCGCATAACGTCTAACATTCTGCTCCCTCCAGATTTTCGCGTTATAGTTAAAAAAACCCCACCCCCAGTTTAGTCGGAGTAATCTTATACCGATTACACTAACTGGCTCCAACAAATTTGTGAGAGCCACTTTGTGTACACCCAACATGCACCTGTGCGGTGTACTGAGCCCAGAATATGCAGCTCCAGTGAGGGACTGCACTATTCAACCAGCCGAACATACGACACCCGAAATGTGCAATCGGTGCAGACCAGCCGAAATCGCTATTAGATACCTTCTTGGACTAAGTGTATTTTCATTTTTGTTTTTTTTTGTTGGTTCCAATGTACATTGTTCTAAGTTATAAATAAAGTTCCTATGTACATACTTTTCTAAATAGCTCTCTCTCTTATTTAATTTTATTTTTTTCGGCGTATCTGCGACGGATCAACCAGGGCCCTTCCTTGTTAAAAGCGCCCTATGTCCTAGTCAAAAGGACCTTCCAAGCGCCCTTGCCTTCGACTTTAGCGTAAAAGGTTCACCGCTTGGTCCCGCGAGTCAAGAATAGGGCACTATTTCACGCATAACATTCTTCAAATTTCTTAATAGTATCAATTTTTTTTTCTTTTCACATTCCAATATCTTAAGCCCGCATTCCCACAAATACAGGACGTAACAAACTGCTCAAACATTTCGAGTTCTTGAACCAAGCATTGATCCTTTCGAAGCCAGAGGAAGTTACGGTCCTTTACGACTCAAGGCCGCAACCGAAAATTATTTTTAATAAATTATTGCCGCCAACCTTTCGGCTGCGGATCTTAAATCTACCCGAATTGATAACGATAAATTAATGATAAAGCACCCTAATTGTTTTGTATTTTAATCTATAGTCGAGCCGGCCCGACTTAGCCCGCGAGACGTGCGTCCGTATTTTATCCGCATTAGCCCTTCCGTTCGCGTACGCTTAGCGTTCGGCCTCGCGAATTGAAGATATCCCCTTTATAGCCACCCCTTTTATATTACCCCTTATTTATTAATTTCCCTAATTCTCAATCGTGCCTATCAACCCGCCCCCTTTCTCTTTGTTTCCGCCGCGAGCGCGCGAAAATAGCGAGGGTTGAAAACCCGGATGTCACAAAACCAGAGATTTAAAAAAATGTTTACAGCCTATTGTTATTTTATAATTATTATAATTATTTATTATCTTAATAAATTTATTTTTTATTGCATTAATTATGCATATTTTTGTCTATTAACATGTTTTATGTCGCTGATTTTATATAATTTTTTATTTATGTTGTATTTATTATATACCTATTTTTGTGAGATATATATGTATATTACATATAAGTTATATGTTATTATATAGATGTTATTATTTTGAATGGTAATTTGCTTGCACTTAAATAACAATTGTGATTATTTATGTAATCTTAATATATTTTTAAGGTTCCCAGCGTGTCTATAATGCCGAGTCTCCCTTCCGCAATGACTACTCCTCTTCTTCCTCGTATTTCCTCGTCACCTATCATGTCTCCCTGACTCGTGCCGACTTCATCTATATCAGAGCTCGGAATTATTTCAGCGACGGTATCCGATAAATGTTAGGTTCTTCTCTTTTGAAATTAATAAATATTGTATATAAGACTCTATCCTGGTAGAAATTCATTCTGGGCCTTATTATGGCCCCGACTAGCTTGTCAGTCACCAACTCGGGCATGATACTGGCGAATTAGTCAGGGCCACACACGAACTCGTCATAAATGGCTGTGCCAGCGCCACAAATTCACCGCAATACTGGGGCGACTGTGGATTGGCACTATCTATCTATCTATCCTTTCTAATTTTTTTAGATAGGTTATGATTTGGTAAACAAGTAAGGCCCAAACTTTTTTTTTCCCGGCAGCAAAGACTGGCGAACGCTTACTGATTAAACATAGCGCCAGACTAAATATCATTCTGGGCCATACTATAGCCTTTCTAAATTTTTTTAGATAGACTACGTCTTGGCAAACAAGTAAAAGGCCCATACTTCTGTCTTGGCGTTAAACTGGCAATTTCTACCAGGGTAGTGATTAACAAAATCAAATAAAATCAGTAGGAGCGTAAAGAACCACAATACTAGTTCTTCGTGCGAAGGTTATAATATATTAATTTAAAATTGTTTACATCAAACGTTTCTGCCTGTCATCAGGCCTTCTTCAGTGTACATTAATAAAAAGAAAAATTCGCTCGCAATAATTACATAAAGTAAAAGATGTGGAAGACGTATTAATAATCCTTTTCAACCAAATTGTTCGGTAATAAATAAGTTAGGATTGTATTAATTTCATGATGGTGAAGAGCTTGTCCACGTAGAGAGAACAAGATTGAAAAGCGAAGAACAGATAGTGGACAAGCTCTTCACCATCATAAAATTAATACAATCCTAACTTATTTATTACCGAACAACAATTTGGTTGGAAAGGATTATTAATACGTCTTCCACATCTTTTACTTTATGTAATTATTGCGAGCGAATTTTTCTTTTTATTAATGTACACTGAAGAAGGCCTGATGACAGGCAGAAACGTTTGATGTAAACAATTTTAAATTAATATATTATAATCTTCTCCTTTGATCATTAAAAATTAAAAAAATGTATTAAAAATATTTTTTTTATTTTTAAATTTATTATGTGGAAATATTTTAATAGATTTCCACGTCACTCATGAGGTACTATTGCTATTAAAGAAAAAAATATTTTTAATAAATTTTTTGAACATTAATCGAATCGGATAGCGCCGCTCCTAAACTCGGCGGCGCTGGCCCTAGCGGCTGCTTCTTTTCTGTAATCAATCTTCTAAAAATGAAACAAAGATAAAAACAATATTCCTTAATTATATTATAAGGTATTATAATATTATGTTTATATATTATATAATATTATTATATTTTTATAATTATAATATTATTATATATTATAATAATTATTATTTTTTATTATATAGATAAATTATATTATTTTACACCTATTAATGACAAATAAAATATAATAAAATGTAGTATAATAGGGTATTGAACTCTATAATATACTAAAAACGTTGAAGAAAAGTGGATGGATTGAATCGTGAAATTACAGGAAGAAAAACGTTTAATATAAATAATATAAATAATAATATATTTATATTTAATAATATAAATTTCGAATCTATTTACAACAAATAAATGACATACCTGATGTTCGTATGTTTGATGCTCTTATGTTCGATGACAAAATGTTCGTTTCAATAATGTTGAAATGTGTGATGATAAACCTTGCAACGGCTCTTTTCGCCTCTTATTCCTAATTATTGGTAATTTTGGAGCCTATAACTAATTTTAAATTGTGATGATAGATTTAATTGTAGTCTAACATGTTTATTATACTGTGCGAGTCTTATTTTGATTAGAGCTCAATATAATAACGGTATTTATGGTGTGACACTATTATGACGGAAACGATTTATGATCAAGTTATTTTATGGAATTAAAGATAAAGTGTCTCCAATTCAAGTTTGTAACTACTTACTTTTAAATATTGTCGTTAGTAGTACCTTAAAATGATCTCAGTTTTGTCAACAAGTGTCATAGTAAATCTAGTATACCTGTATATTTATATTTATTTATATTATATATATATATATATATATATATATATATATTTTATATATACTTATATTATTTATATTATATATATATATATATTTATTTATTGTATATTATATTATATATTTTTTAATATTATTTATGTTTTTAATATAATTTACAACTCGTGGCGAGCGATTCGCGGAAATTTGGCTCCTCTTTCGAGAACTTTCAGATCTAGCAGAATGTGATGTAAAACTTCCTCCTAGAATGTCCTCGAAAGACGAAACCAATAAAAGAAGGATGCAAAAGGAGGCCAATGAGGAGGTCTCGGTTTTGATTAGAAGTAGAAATTAGATTTTAAGAATGTATTTGTTAAAATGTTGAAAAAATGTTTGTTATATTTATTTTTTTGATAAATGTTTGCATTTCTTCAATAAATCTGCAATTAAAGAAATAAATAAATGAAATTTTTTCTATAATAATTGAATTACTTATTTTTCAAACATAAATGCATAATACAATAAATTTGCAGGAATAATTTTTTCAGATTTGCCACAAATTTTGAAGAAACGAAGAATGTGAATTTTGCTTTTGCATAATATTAAAAAAAATTTCTTTTAAGCAAATGTATAATTCAAAAAATTATTTACAGATTAAGTGGAAAGTCAAAGCAAAATGTTACATTACAAACGAGCAAGCTTTCTCATCCAAAGGTTTTACACACTAATCATTCGAAGATCGAGAGCAGATGAGAGTAAATCAAGAGAAAAGAGCAGATATAAGAACATCATAAACTTTTATCATCTTTAAAAGGAGACGCAAAATAAATACCAGGTTGAGATAACAGGTTAACATAAATAACAGGTTGAGAAAGAACAAGGTAAATATTTCAAGATGCATACGTCGCGCATATATATTTATTCTTTATTTGTTTTATTCTGTCAATTTTATACTGTATAATACAAAAAAAAAACATTTAAAAAATTAGAATACATATATAAAATATATATCAGCAATTTGTATATTTTATACATGTGATTCTGATTTTTAAAATGTTTTTTGTTACATAAATTACAAATAGATTTCTATTTCGAATTTTGTCGTGAATTATTGATTGTTTAAAGCGAGCTTCAATTTGGAAATTTAATTGCTGACACGATAACGATTATCATTCGCGATTTTCGAGTCTATCAATGAATGCGATGGAAACAGTTTCGAGTGTCCTTAATATTGAAATCGTGAAATCGGCGGGTTGCACGGATTCGCCAAATCTGCTTACTCAGTACCAGTACGGCACGTGTTTCTCGAAACGTTTCGGAAACGGGACGGACAAAGAAGACGGATCAAAGTGAACGGCACTCGTGCCTTCGCGGCACGGCAGCTGTCTCTCGCTCGCGCGACCAACCTTCTCCTTATTAATTAAACCAGTACACGCGGACGTACAGCAAGATCCCCGCAGTTAACGCTGCCGCTCCCTGGCTTACGTCGACGGTGCTGAATCTAATTAAAAAATCGTCCCTCACGAAAGTCGAAGGCCGCACGTTGGGCGTAAAAGTGAATATATTCGGCTTCATGCTTGCGTTACGCGATTGCCGTTTCGGATTAAGCGCTTTTCGTGAACGGTGCCATGTGTCGGTGCATACAGCGCGTATTTAATTCGAGTGCGTAAAGGTGGTAAAACATTACGAACGTTTTATTCGTTCCGCGACGATAACCTGCTCGTAAATTACCGCATCGACGCAAAGTCCGTATGCGCGTAATTTTTGCTTATTGAATGATATACAATTGATGTTGTCAATTAAATTAATGTATTTTTGGTCTCTCCAAAAAAATTGCAATATCAATTTTATAGCGCAAACGCAACATAAAAATATGAAATTAATATTCTAACTTTATTTTTGATTGAAAGATTTTTTTACGTGAAAGAAGCTAAATAAAGCTAAATAATATTAATATTCTTTTATAAAATAAGACGATTTAAAAAAATTCAACATGTATAATTCTTATTGATGAATGCTTATTTAAGCGATATTATGCAAGCGGATGCAATCTTTACGGTACCCAAGATCTGATATAACAGAAGATCGACTTGTTTATGTGTCGTCAACATAAAGAAATAGAGAGAGGAAGGCATAAACGGATCGAATAATCGGCGTTGTTCGTCAAAAGTGGACAAGATGTTGTCGAGTCTTGTAAAAAAAGCGTACCACGTGCTGCAGCGAAAGAGCCGTAAATGGCATTACAGCTGCGAGCGTGCGCCTCGCAGCGGGAGGAAAGAGAAGAGGAAAAAGAAGAAGAAGCGCTAAGGTTGGAGCCGCGGATCAAATATTTCGGTCTCGGTTCGTTTCTCGAGTCGCTTTTGGACATACTTTAGCACCGATCCGAATGGAATCGCGTGTCTTTTGCGTCGCCGATTCCCGGTATACAATTACACGTAAATGTTTCATCTGTATCCATCAAGCGAATATTAATTTCACCATAAATCCTGAACGCAGGGCTAATACTTTTTTATTTTGTGCAGTTGATATTTGCGATCCGCATGAAATGTCATGCAAACTTGATGCAAATTGCGCGAGTCCTTACCTTGAAATAATTATTTGCAGAAAGACGTCCGTCCGGTTTACTTTATTATTCCGAAAGAAAAACAGAAACATTTGACATCGGGCACGTCGCGTACATTGTAAGCGCAAAACGCTGGTTACGGGCAAAATTACAGTATCCGCATATCTTCGCGATCAACACCTTGCGTAAATTGTAATTCCTGGGTATTAGCGCAATTAGGATTTCCTTAAAATTTCTCCGTCCTTGAATGCGAGACTTGCACGCGACAGTGCGCGCGCGTAACTACCCTCGGCCATCACGATTATTACCGTTGCTGACCGCACGTACGACGATCGTCGGTGGAGTGCCTGAATCGAAAGGGGGTCGAAAAGGCGCGAGGGAGCGGGGGAGGGAATGAGACCCGCCTGGAGCGGCTGGAATCAGAGAATCAACGTGCGCGCAAGCATTATTTAGTCCCGGGGTCCGCATAAACTGTTATTACGCGCAAGCTGTAACTGCGCGCGCGGTTCGGTGCCTTCGATTCGGGTGAGAAAGTGTCCACCCAAGGTGGTTAATTATCATTTTTCCCTTCGTGACGCGGCGCGATGCACGCGAAGCACGACGATTGCGAGCGTAACGAATCACCGGAACGACGAGCAAAACGCGCACTCGATAACGGGTATCGCTAATTTCGCTCTGGTTAATTATCTGGTCGAACGTACGCGAGGTTGAGTCGTGACGCTTAATCAGATGGTAGAAATTATACCGTTAATTATAGTTGAATTATATAGTAACGGGGGATAATTTTTTTAGCACGCATAAACGGTACTTCAAAGTAAATGCTCATTCTACGTTTGACCAAATTGAAGAGAAATGTATTTTACGATATCGCAAGAATTTATTATTACCATGCACGCTTCAAAAATAATGTTGCACTCGTCCAGTTTTTCGTTCAACGAATAAATATTGTTAATTCAATAAATACGAAGGAAAGGAGCGAATAAAATTAACGTAAGAATGCGAATAATATATGTATATGTTTCGATTTAATGATTTTTATCGAATAATTATCCACCAGACAATTTATCTTTAGTGTAACTCGAAATAACAGTATTGAATTTGTAGTATGAATATTTCCGTTAAGTCACGCAAGCCCGTTCACGTTGCAATTAAAACGTTGGACGAAAAACAAAAGTTTGCGCGTAACCGTTATCAAATTAAATCATTATTTTACACGAGTCAAAAAAGCAGGAAGTTTCAGAAACAGAAATTTATAGAAATTAAAATAAGAAGGAGCAAAGTGAAAAGCGGAGAGCGAGAAGGCAGCCAAATTGCCATGGAGCAACGAACACGTAATTCGTACTTCAGAATGTCGGAGTCGAATGATTTGACTCAGAAGTTGATTCGATTCCTGACGTTCTGTAGCATAAACATTAATGAGAAAACATGTTTGTTGCTACGTGGCAATTTGGCTGCCTTCTTGCGTTCTATTTTTGTACTTCACTTTTTTTTAATTTGATTTTCTATAACTTGCACGAATTATTTAACATATCAATTTTTTTGCGTGCTTGCAAAAATAACGTCTAAAAATTGACACGAAAAATGCAGAGAAGAGGCAAAATTGTATTTTCGATATCGCAAGACGTGCAAGACTTCCGCGTAGCTTGGAGCTTACTCGCTTTTCTTTTGGAAACTTATTCGAAGAGAGCCCGTTTCTCGAACGGTTGCATTGTATACTATATCACGGGCGTGACAGTTCCGAATTAAGGGAACATCGTCGGAGATGCTATCGACGCGTCTTCTCTGACCCGAAAACGTTATTTCGCCGCCGATCGAAGAGCCGTGGGTTTGGAGCAGTCATAAGTTTTATCGGCGCGCGGTCCGCGCCTCCGAGCGAAATGGAGCGGGAGAGTGAGTAATTGTACTGAGTGGACTGGATATTACTCTCGTGAGGGACCGATTTTGGGAGCACCTGTTGATATCTCGGTGTTCTAGTTAGAGGGAAACATGATGCATGGAGCGCTTTGGACCTCCTCATCATTTTACTCCTGCAGCGCAATACAAGATCGCACTTCGCGATATCAAAATTTATCGTAATTGGTATTTTAACGTAATCAACGAGCAAACATGTTCAACAATAAAAACCAATTTTATATTCAATAATTAGTTACGTAAATTTATATAACTATAGTTATATAAATAAAGATATGTAAGCTACATTGTTTTGTAGTAATAATTATGATGCTAATCAATCACGTACGTTGGAGAGTGTAAAATTGTAGGACGCAATTTTTGCTTCTTTAAGGACAAAAAGGAGACAGAAAATTAAAATTCATGGGAATAATTTATACTGACACGTGTATTAATTGCTTCATCTTCTTGCTTTTTTTATAATTGCAAGTATAAATGTCTAAAATGTTGTGGGACAACTTTTTAGCTCTTACAATTAGTGCGCACGCTCCGATATCCCGCCACGAATTGTTCCTTCCTTTGTATCGGGCACGTTTTTTCCAACACTCTAATTCCGAGATTTCAATTTATCTTTCATTCACGTTTTTAATTTATCCCGTCGCGATATGGTAAACGGAAACGTAATGATGCTTCGTTGCTTGCACATGCTCATTTCGTTCGCGAATGATACGGGCGAAAGAAGCGGGATGATCGGATGAATAAATGATTCCTACTGTGCGCCACCATGTCGAGAAATAGGTTGTTAACGGTAGAGGGGGGCAGCTGCGACTCATCAATTTCTATCAAAAGAAAGCCCACCAGGAAGTTGAACTTCCAGGTCGCACGAGGAACGATCCTGTCGCTAGGAGGTTCAGTGCCGATCCTTTATTCCGCTTCAGCAAACACATAAGTGCCCACATTCTGGAAATTTTATCTCGATCTTTATTCCATTGCGTTTTTATTACGATTAAACTGCTTAATGCTCCTGCTGCATTAGCAATATGCTGAATAATAATAAAAATTTTATCGCTAATAAAAACAACATCAACAAAATCTCAAAAATGTAAAATTGATAAAATGGTAAATATGATTATCGCGAATGTTCAATTGCTATACTCGTAGAGATAGAATATTTAATTTGTGAGTTCCACACGATCGAGAATTAGATATGCGGCGAGAATCGGAATATCGATCGAAATGTTGTTAAGAGCTCGTTAAAGACTCTCTTGTGAGGGCCGATGATCCTTGAAACCGGAAACTCCTCGGCGCTCTCACGAGTCACTCGCTGTTAAGCCTAAGTCGCAGGTGCGATCGTATTCGTAAACAACCAAGAGATGACAACTTCTTTCCGAAGCACGTGCGCGATGAGAATTTCCCGTCAGAGTCTCGTACTTTTTTCTAATAGCGCTTGCGACACTACCCGCAAGAGAAAAGAGATAAAGAAAAGGATAAACCACCTGCAACATCGCTGAATACGGAAAGAAAGGTTGCCCAACGTACTTTTGGCGCAACGTTAGCTTGCAAGTGACACGTGTGCGCAGACAACTTGCTGTGCCTATTAATTGATACTCTGTTATTCCTCGTTTGACAAAAAAACGCCAACACGTGTTTAAAACGACAGTGGTGTTGAATGTTCAATGTAGGTTACTTTGTAGAAAACACGAATTCATAACTTCATATATTTAAAAAAATTGTATTAAGACATGAAACTTTTATTAAAAAATACATTTTGGAACAAATTAATTTAATATTGAAGTTTACAAGACAATAAATTAATTTCTTTTATAGGCAATTTTATATTTCTATTAAATAACTTTTTAATTTTCTTTATCATACAAAACAATGAAGTCAATGAAATTATGCTAATACGCAAAGTGCGCTACAAGTGCGTTCATAATATTATTCAGGAGCTTGAATTTTTATCTCGAAAATATGATCACAGTACATTGCACTGATCAAATTACATCCGTATTATTTTCAATACATCTAAATTCAAGTAGTTAGCTCAATTGCAAGGCCGTTTTGACGACGATCGTCGAGAAAATAAATTATTGAGATAGAAGAGGAGGAGGTAAAACGGCGACGCTTGTGAACGTAAAACGACGCCGACTATCATCGGCGCCATCGTCTACCCCATCGCCTGCATACGCACCGGAATACACTGGTATTCGAGAAAGTACAAAGTGATATCGAAGAGTGCCCAACGACAACGATCTATTTAATTATATGTGAAGTTTTGCAGGTGTCGCAGCTAGTTTCCCTTGTCTCTACCCTCTTGTCTCTTCCTTCATTTTAATTCGCCGTCTTACGTATCACATCCGTGCAGTCGATCGAGCGTGAGAAACCGTTCCTAGAAACCGAACCGGAAAAGAAGCGCCCGCATTAAGGACCGTCGCTAATTTATTATGGAAATAATAATCAAGTATCATGTTCGAGTCTTCGGCAAGAAAGTGTGCGCTCGATCGATCGTGTGAAATTTCACTTATCTCGATTTTCTTTGCGACGCCATACAAAAAATACTGTGACAGACTTTTTTTGAAGTTCTCAGGACAGCAGCGAGATTAAATCTACAGTAACGAACGAATATTAATAATGATATATTACTTACACACATTTACGAAACATTACAACGACTTGAAAAGAAATTTAAAAGTCCTCTGAAAAATCTCTGGATATTTAACAAAAAAAAGAGCTTTTGTGTTGAAGGAACATTTTTGCGAGTTCTTTTTATGTGGATAGTTGCGGTTTGCATAATTTGTTTCTGAATATTATCATCGAAATCGCTCGAGATATGATTGAGCCAAATCGATCTAATGTCCAGTGTGCAAATTTTGGTACGAAGCATATGTCGCGCGTGCTTAGCAACAACCGGCTTCGACAGGCGTTGATGTGGAAAGAGATATTAGAGAGAACCCAGTTATCTGAGGACTGCGGACGGCAGGAAAGAAAACTGATACAATACCGCGTGAAAGGAACCGAAGGAACCGACTGATCGACGAGAAACCACATTGGGCACGACAGGTGGTCTTGCATTGTAAAACGTCGAATTGCAACAATGTATGATAATTATTGCCTCGCATGCAATAGAAAGGCGTAGAAAGGTAACGAACAGAAAGGGTTATTATTCGTCAATATTGTGCGCAAAATTGGATGGTGGACTAAGAAACTTCTCTCGTCACGGAAGAGAGGAGGACGCCGGTTCTTGTTGCTTAATCACACACGCGTGTTCGAAAGGAAGTTCAATACGTTTTCACCGGGCAAGTGTTGCGCAAGAAACTCGACCCGAAAAACGGAGATAAGAGCGATAAGACGTAAAGGCATTAAATTAACAGATTTGATCATTTATTCAGCGTCATAGATATACGAGATATTTTACACATCAATTAAAATTTAGGAAATTTTGAGAAGATAATATAAATGTCTATCAAATTTGATATTTCATTATTATTATTTATATTTATTATTATTTCTTTCTTATTTTCTATTATTAATCTATAAACGTTGCTGTCATTTCTTAATCAAACTGCGCTTGGCTTTCCTCAATATAATATTTTGAATGAAATTAATCTTTGCTTAAGAACTATGTAAAAATAGATTAAAAATACACAGCAGAGCTAGTCGAAAGGTTATTCAATCAATTAAAAGAGCGACGCAGACATTTATTAATTATGCGCGTCTTGCAATATTACGAGGCTTGATATCATCGCTACTTAGAGTCCGATACGTAGTCGCAAGCTTATTAGCAGATTGTCTTATGTTAGATCCTCCGAGAGCTAATTACTCGGAAGCGATAAAAGAGCGTCCGATAAATACGTGACGACACCGAGAGAAAGAGCGCGCGCGAGAGAGAGAGAAAGGGAGAGAAAAGAGAAAGACGGAGAAGATGATACTTTTGCAAAATCTTGTTGCACACGCACGACCGCAAACCGACGCACGCGGTAAAGTGATGCGCGCGAGCATGAGGTACCGACGGTTGCCTGCATTTTTATTTCTTCTTCGCCCTTCTTCCTCCCTCTGTTGCCCCACCTCCCGCTCTATCGCTCTCTCTCTCTCTCTCTATGTTACGTGTACACGCCATGTAATGCGCGGTGCGGACTCGACCGTTTTAGAGACGGTGCAAATAAAGCAGGCAAAAACGAGAGAACGGAGGGCGGAGGGCGAGGGAGGGGCGAGAGGCGCAGGGAACGAGCGAGAGGGGGGAGGGAGGAGGTGGAGTGCAGCACGAGCCACTCGCCCCCTGCACCATCTGTTGCACCGTTGTGCCGAAGACGTTGCGCGCTCGGGCTTCGCAGGGACACCATATGCTCGCTGTATGCCGCGCCGATATTACAGGACCACGACGCTTTTATTGTTTTAAATATCGTACCTGTCGTGTGCTGCGGCGATTAAGGTCCGGCGATCTCGTTCGTGAAGCGTAATTTTCCTCGCGCTGCATCAATCCGGAGGATCTTCCGCGGAGATTTTGCGGCGGCTCGCTGCGTGACGGAAAAATTGCACTATCTCGGCGCAATTGCAGCTCACGTTATCTATAATTCGATTTATCCTGCTGATTTATCCGCTCGTTCGATCGCCTCGCGAGTAGAGCCCCACCGGAGTATCCGACGAATCGCTTGTTACGAGGATAAAAAAAAGCCTGTGACCCCAATTTCTGAAAACCAACTGCTCAGCTTTTATCCTCGCCCGGCACGACGTCTTGACGATCATACACATGTTAACGGAGAGCATAATGAATATTCATAAATAAAAGATGCAAGATCAGTATCGCGCTCTCTTTCCATATAGACACCAAGTGTTTTTTTCGAAGGGGAAGTCAGTCGCAAATTATGCATATACGTGTAACACTCGGAGCGTAATCTAATTGAATCTCTTATCCGCGCGGATATTACGATTGCGAACCAATAAGCTGGACGCGTAATGACGTTATTGATGACAAACAGCGCAATATCGGCCACCTTTATTTCGTGTTGTGTTTTTTTCATTTTTTACACTTCTATATTGTGTTTTTCGTTATTTTATTATTTCCATTATACCGAACATATTTATTTCGACTACACTAATTTTTATCAACGCCGCATGCATCGCGTCGTCTTTCAACATTGCGTTCATTTGCAAATGCCGAGATTTAGAAAGAGCGATCAAGATAAAGAAATACTCTGGGAAGCATAAAATGTATATAATAATTACGGTTGTACGAAGGGCGCTGGTGGCTCGTTCGCTTTCAAAGACACGCGCTGCAATCGGATCGGATTGTCGGTAATTCCACGAAATGAATTCGGAAAATCGCATACCTATTTGCGTCACGGAACGACGCGCGCGTCGACATCAAAGACGCATCGCTGCTCGTTCTGGGGAACGAAACGTTGATATACACGTACGCACGAGTCTACGCACGAGCGAGTCCGAGAATGGCTTTTAGCTTCCCTTCTTTCATTTCTTTCTCCCTTTTCCTTTTTTTTTACCTGAGCCACGTGGCGACGCGTGCTGACTCCAGGGGACAGTTGCGAGGGCTCATCGCTCGCTGCCTCGCCTGTCGCGCGTGTGTGTGTGTGTGTGATTCAGGGTTACCTTTGGTTACGAGGCGGAAAAGGAATATCGCGAGCAATATCGCGCAGCGTTGGAAAAGGTAGGAGAAGATACTTGTCGACGAGAGGATTCCGCAGAGTTTTCGGCGGAACAGGATCGCCCCACTCGACTCCTCTTGATCCTCGACAATTACGACGGATTCGGATTCCATTCGTGCTTCACGCGATTCAGCCATATGGCTTCAATCTTCCTTTCGCGTTATTGTCAATTCTCTCTTATCACATTGTCTTATACTTTAATTTTTATCACAATAATTTGTAAAGTATCATGAAATATTCAAAGTGTGCGAAGAATCTAAAATTGATCAAGCGTGACGCAATGATTTTTGGAGCGAGGAACATAAGTAAGCCGACGAAAAATTTCGAGAAACTTCCATAAAATTGATGTTTCTATAATGGAACATTCATACTGTTTGTATTGATTTTAAAATCGTACACCGATCCTATACAATCAGCCAGGTATTCCCTTTGATGTTTTATAATACCATTTGGTGTTTGCTGTGAGTCGCGTGCATGGGAACTTATAACAACGAAGATACTCACACTCTTTTTATGTCGATCGTGAAATACGATCCGTATTCCTATCATTACTGAATGCGTAATGTATATATTCTCTATGCGCGCTTTTTCTGATTATAATACCACGTTAAAATATTAATCAATTAATTATTTACTTGCGTATACTTATACAGCAAAATTCTCCACTCTTATTATTCTTTTTATTCTTCCGCGCGCGTTTTCATTCAAGTCACTTTCACGTGACTTTTGATAAGTGTGGTGTCACGAGATGATCTCATGAGACAATAACAGTTTGAAAACCGTTAGACGAAGAAGAGCGTTGTTCCGGAAACATTTAACTTTATGCGCGGCTCTCCCCAATTAATCCCCGGAAAATCGACTCTTCCCCTCGAAGTGTGAAATTCCGTCAGCCACATGGCACGCGCGCGTGTACTTTACGTAAACTATTTGAGATACGAAGCGCCCTAGCTTATCTCTATGTGATCTTTCCAAGTGTTCCGAAAAATATGTTAATATTAATACATTTAAAAATAATTTTTTTTAAGAAGAAGATATGTCACGTCACTATTGTGTATTCTTACAAATATGAGTCACTCTCGGCGAGAGATTTGAAAAATCGCAGGGAACAACAGACGATCGGCATCACTCTCGCAGGGGTAGATTTAGTGATTAGCAATTAACTTCGACCCTCCTGTAGCGCCCGCCGATGTCCGAGCGAGCGCTTCTTCTTTGGCTATTTTTCTACCCTCGACCCACCGGCCGCCGATTTCCGTTCGTCGGAAACGTCATGTGGCACATTAATTGGATCCGCGCGGAATAAAAGAACACTTACACATCGGACTCAGAAATACTCCCATTGAGATATAAATAGTAACAACGTGACCGACGTGGATGAGCGGTGTTTCAAAACTTACAACGAATATATATTAGTGATTTTAAATTATATAAAATAGGGCAATAGATTACTCACTTTGGTGGAGTTGTTAGCTAATCTATTAATTACTTTCACTTAATGAATAATCAAATGATGACAGGTGCAAAAGTTACATAATATTTCTCCATATTATCTTCGATCGCAATATACAATTATGTGCCAAATATGCTATATATTTTGCAAACCTTTGGAATAGAAACAAAACTTTTTGCTTTGCTATATTTGTAAATTTTATTATATCTATTTTGTCTTTCTTATTTGAATGTAATCACTTGAGTTTACTTCTCTATTAAAATTAGGATTAAAAGTAATATTTTTTTTAGAAAGAAGCTAAAAATACTATATTGAAATGAAATTATTTATAATTACACTCTGAACTAAAGTTTTTTGTGTCCAATTATTGTAATCTTTTAACGGCACACATATGATACTAAGTAATTGATTGAAATTCGTTAAGAGGCAGGCGTAATGTCAACGTGCCGGGGAAGAAGACAGAGAAAGTCGTCCAGTACTCCTTCACCTTCCCCGGCGATGGCAGCATGGTGACAAATTAAAATGGTTAAGAGAAGCAGGTGATGCCATCTCGGTAGCCCATTTATCTTATATGTTGATCGGTTCTTAAATATGGGTAAGCGAGACTTCAACGCGAAAGCATGAATAAAATCGATTTTTCGACGTTATTTGATAGGAATTGTGATATTGTAATAAATACGATGCATACATAATGAGATATCGCTGTTACGAAAGCATCGTGCTTCCATATGCCTTATCTCCTGTTTTGTTGTTTTCAGCGTTTTTTTCACAATTTATTTACAATACTTGACACTTGTAACCTAAATATTCTCTGAAAAGTGATAGTAATACAAGACCAACTAAATAAAAGTAAGTAATTAAATAATTTGAAATCGTAATCGCCTTATACACTTTACTTTTAATCACATTTGCATTCATAAGGATAAAATAATTGCTAAAGTATTGTATATTTAAAAAAATAAAATATAGTTACATTATTCTGTACAAATATAAATGACACAAATAGATATTTTGGATTGCACTGTCAAAAGTCATTATTGTATCACATCAATCCGGATGCGTATTAAGTCAGCGTAGGTCTGGGAACCGAGGCAATCATCGTCAGCCACTGCCGCAGCCGTTCAAATCGTCCGAAGATTCACCCGGGCTCGCGTCGGCAGAGGGTGAATCACCCCAGGGATTTGGGTGGTGTTTAGCACGCTCGGCGAATCGAAACGCCGCTGTGGTTGGAACGAGAGGTTACGTATAATGCGCGAAAGCAGAAGCGGGACCGGCGGAGAGGTGGATCAACGGTGCGTGACCCCCTCTGGAAGGGTCAAGTACCGGAAGTAGGCACCGAGGTGCCCCCCGAAAGCAGTGGGTCACGTGGATGGACAACAAATTAACCGGCGTCGAAGCATCGTCACCCCGCCCACCCTACCGGCGGCCAAAAACCTATCCACCCCTTGGTAGGCATCCCTGAGCATCCCTCGGCTTGCGTATCCTGCCACCATATGCCGTGCAGGTGAAGAGACTGCCCAGGCTGACATCGGCGAAAACGACTCTACCGCGTTATCGAAGTTTTTGATGCAACTTCGAAATAACGGCACGTGTCGTTATTCACAGATTCTGAATAATAATGACGAACTCTTGTACTCGTGTACTATTTGTACTCGATAATTTTGTAAATACTAAGGATTTATTAGTAATAACTATTTAGGAAAGATTTATTGAATATTTTTTTCGTATCTTTGTAGTTTATTAAAATTCAAAAATCGTACTATAATATTACAGTACGATCCACAGGAATTTAGTATCGATGAGAAGAAGAACAGTTTGATATTTGTTCTAGAACAATGTGTTCATTTAAAATATTAAATATAATGGCATCTGCTTGTTTCAGAAATTAATACTAGTACTAATACTATTTTTTTTTTTAGTTTTTTTTTCCAGGAATTATATATAACCGATAGAAGGAATGCTGTCATCTATTTCCCAGAAGAATAAATCGACTGATGAGACAAGACTGGTGTTGAAAAAGTGGACAAAGTTCTAAAATAAGAAGATTTATAAACGAAGCCCTCGAAGTAAGCGTAAATGGGATTTACATAATTGACGATTAAAATAATCCACACTATTTTGCTGCATTGCGTTATATATTTTTGTTTATCAACCCGCGCATTAATTCAGTCCGTTCTATTCCTAAATGCCCGCTTCTGTACGTCCAGATCTGCTTATGCATCGCGCCTATGAGAAAACCTTCGAGGCGCATAAATTTTTACATTAGGAGACGTGTGGGCTGCGGCTTCACGGGAAGTTTAATTTGGACGGCTTTGTCCCGCCAGTTGATACAGCTGGTGGAGAACAAATTCCATGCGATTAGATCGGGGATTACGTCTAAGAAAAAATAAAAATTTCCGTTCGTGCGTGTGACAGCTCTCGCTCTCGCAGACGCTCGGTTAGACGGCGAAATAACGCGCTGAGAATTCTCGTTACGAGCTCTTTGATAAATCGTATCAAATCCTTTCCGCGGTATGCAAACGAAACACCGCAATGTCAATCGACATACACGAGAACCCATTTATAATCCCGGTTCATTCGACGAACGATTCGTTCCAGTTCTTATGGAAATGAACCTGCATTAATTCGCATCGTCATATGTGGGCTATATACATACACGTGACACGTTTATGGTGTAATATTATCGAATGATAAGGAAATACACGGTGCTTCATTACAGGCAGTTGCACACCAACCGTCTAAATAAGTTTCTAACGTCTGTGATTTTCACACTATATGATTCATTCAGCCCGTTTGATTAATTCTTGCTGCACTTTAATAAAAAGTATTACACGAAATGATTTTGGAAAGTGCAAAAACGATTACACAAAATACTGACAATCCTAAAGCTAGTCACATTTTTTTACATTTTTATGCAATGTAGATTGTTTTATAAATACAGAAGAAAAGTTGTGTAAAAATTATGGCGACCGTTTAAAGAGAAAAGTAAGTGCGCGAATTAACATTCTAATATTAGAAACTCTAACATTCTATTATTAACACTCTAATAGATAAAATGTGAAGTTTCGATAAATTTCGATAAAAAGATTCTTCAAAATAGTTCAAACGTCTAATTCCGTCATATATCACGAAAAATATCAGCGGCTCGCCATATGCTATTAATTAACATATGGCGCAAGCATGCCAGCAAAGCACATTCGGCACATCGCGCGCATTCTCACGTGATAAATCAATACTTTCCGGTAATCAGGTCAACGTGTGAAATAATCACGGCATGTAGACGTTGTTTTATTGATAATCGCGTTTTTCGTTGATTTTCACGTAATTCATAATAAATTATTTGCAATATTGTCTCGTTAATTTCATCGCTTTTGCGGAATGCTTTTGAAGAGTGTATTAATAAATGGCAACAGCTTCAGAACGATCGGTTCTCCGATCTTTGATCCAGGTGGCTCCTCGTAAAGCGAGTGTGCAAGACTCGCCGCAAGTTTCGTTTTGAAAGGACGATGCTGACGAGAAAATATCTCGGACCCGATCTGGAATAATTCGAAATCTTGTTTTCCTCTGCCTCCCTGTAATAATCGGCGCATTTAGCAGTGACGTAAGCAAAGGCAGATGGCCCGCGTTTGTGTCATCGTGGCTGCCCGATGAAGGAAATTAGTCTGCTTTCCAACGAGTGTGCCAGATTACCAGCGGCGTGTCGTTCATATCGCATTTTTCTGGCACACCACGCACATTTCGCGTTTTCTTTATAAGGAAGAATATTTACGAAATATGAGCAAAAGTTTGCTCAAAGTATATCATTTCGTATAAGCTTTCAATTGTAAATCATTTTGTATAAATATTGAAGTCATACAATACTCGCATTATTGATATATACGGAACCAGACGTGTTTTATTCTTTTTACAGAACTTTTTGCATAAATTTATAGAAAATTTACGACTTATTTATTTATTATTAAACGAAACATGTGAACTTGTGCGCTGATACGTCTCTTTCATTCAATAGCTGCCATAATTTTATTTAATTTATAAAATTCGCGTAAGAATTCACGAAACTAAACAGATTTGCAATAACATGTTCCATTTATTGCAAGCGGCGTAGCGTAATCTACTTTGTTCGATTTCCATGCTAGCGACACTACGAGTTGGCGCGTGAACGTTGCAGCCATAAGTTATGAATTGTTGCGTATTGATGGCACCCGCAATATTCGTTTAAAGGCACTTTCTGTGGGACCGCAACGGAAAAATATGTACGAAGACGAGACGCGCCGCACAGGTGGCACTGCAAAAGAACCACCTGCATGTATCGCGGCTACGTACCGCGCGAGTGCATACGTCCGTCGGTTCGCAATCATTTGCCGCATAATCGGAGTTGCGAATGGCACTCGACTCAAGGAGAAAAAAGATATGCAGTTTTAATCAGTATCCGTTCCATCTAATCTAAACGCGCTTTTTTACATTGCAACACCAGGCTGCTTAAAATTCGCAAATTCAGCGACGCTCGCATTCTTTGAAGCGCATAAAATGTCGATGTCCGATTCACAGTGAGAGCTGCAGTAACACTTGTTGTAAATGTAGACTCGATTCAAACTTTTTTTTTGATCTTTTCGTCAGTTTTGTGCCTCGATTACGCTCGCACGACGCAATTCACGAGACGGCGTAGGTAAATGACGTCTAGCGTAAATTCGCATCCCTCACCGTCGCATTTTCGTTTAATAAATTAATTCCGCGCGACTGCGGGTAGCGTTACGAGATGGTGACTAATGCGAGTGTTTAGCCGCACGAGATCACGAAGCACGAGATTACACGTTCGAGCAGACGGTTCCCTTAATAAGCCATCGCGCCCGCCACTTCTTGCCCGGCGCGAGGAAAGTGAAGAAGTCAGCCGGCAGGTAGTTTTTCGGGCGAAAAACAGAACAAAACAGGTGCGGCGGGGCCGGCGCGCGCGAGCGAGCGAGCGATCATCTAGACGCGCGGCGGTTTATCTACACTGATTTATCAGGAGAAACAAATTGTCCGCGATAATTCACCTGTTGCCTCACCCGCCAGGCAACCGCCGCCCTCGCGCCCAGTCCTTAAAAATTCGTTCGGGTTAGCTGGAACAAATAAGATGATGAGCGATACCTCCAGCTGGACCTCGGGCAGAGATCATCGATATTCGCATACTCGGTACATACTCGGCATACTCCATTGTGCCTTACGCGTATGATCGTTCCGCCTGCGTTTAATTTTCGTTCAACCGATTTTTCATAACAAATTTTATAACATAAAAGATTCACAAAAACTATTCTCATTATTAACCAAGATATATATTTTGTCGCTTCGTAACTTTCTGCTCTAAAGTTATTTATTACACAAATCGCACACTTTGCTTGATTTTTTTTTTATTTACGCGTTTTTCTGTACAACGTAACTTTGTGCTTGCAAAATGCATTATTTTTCACATTGTACTTGAAAGTGGATTGCTTTATAATTGTTGTGGGATTTATTTTAAAGTTTTGATAATACAATTATATCCCAAAGCCAATTAATCCAATTAAAATAAGAACAAATAAGAATTAAAATAAGAAGAGCGTTGCTTAATGGAACTTTTGCTGATTACGGAAGTGTTCGAGCATCGAGGAATCTTTCGGCTGCCAAGTTCGAAAATCATAATAACACGCTCCCGAACTTTTATGCGTTTTACGACCGGAGAAGGCGGCGAGCAGCTCTTTAATATATAATCTTCGACATTACCGTTTCGTCAGGCCTGAAAAATGGACCGACGATGCTTTTAAGAATCTCTATATGGAAACTTGAACAAAATCCGCATCAATATACTCAAAGTACATGTATTATTTAACTAGAATTCACTTCTATCGCCAAATGACGAGTTGCTATTTTTATCTTCTCTTTCTACGGCGTGAAGACACACGCCTTTCCGCATATTTTTGCAAAATATTTGGTTGCGCAATTATTGTTGCACGAATCAAGTTGTCTCTTCTTATCCCTTTTACAAAGTATTTTACAAAGTAGCCGGCGCGTATTAAAATTAACGCGAAAAAAAAAGGTTAAGCGCAATATTAATTGACCGATTAAACGGGACAACCTTTATTTGATCTTAAACGCAATTGCCAATGTAGCGGGAAAATATTGAATTCATTTCAAAAGGTAAACATGGAGTTCGCGAATGGTGCACGTGTGCTGAGATATAAGCAATTATTCGATTTATAGTGCCCACTTTGTTTTTGCTTAAAAGAATTCCTTTCAAACTCACATAAAACTTGATTTACTCAACTTTCTTCCGACCAAACACGTTAAAAACTGTACCGCAAATGTACGGAGTAAAAAATAATTATTATCGTATAAAAGATACAAATCAAGAGATGAATATAATTTTATAATAATCTCAATTTAATAATTGATATTTTATACTTCGCCAATGAAATAGTTTACAAGACATTTATGATTGACATTGGAATTAATCCTTCCGATACCTTGATGATAAATTGCTTCGACATTGCGAAATAAAGAAATCGCGAAATCGATACCACATCTTCGAATTTTTATTTGCCCAAATATACTTTTCAAAAAATTGTTCGACAAACAGTCGGAAGTTGCTCAATTACATCAAATTTTTGCAAATGAGAAAATTGAACGATGTCACAGAGCTGAAACTCCGAGCGCAATTACTCAGAGTAATTGATAAAACCGATTCTCGACCATCGAACCGGTTTCATTTCAAAACGTTACTCGCATTACCTCGATGACTCCGTGCCGAGACCCAGTTTCGAGAAGCTTATGCCAAGCTCGCGCGTCCACTCTTCCCCCGGTCGATCAGATATATGCAGAAGCGAGGAAAACCGGCGCGTCGTCGGTTCGTGCGTGTTGCATCGACTTTGGGGCAAGCAGGTTGCACCGGCAATGAACACGGTGCATATAAGTTACGCGGTGCTCACGTGTAGGCACGCCGCGGCCGGCGATGAGAGATCGTCGTCGTCTGGAAATTGCAGAGGCAACCCCGACGTGTGCGCCTTAAACTGGGCCAAGTGTATGATAATAAATAATTCGCGCGCCTTACTCCGATCCGGTTTAACGCACGGCCACTCTCGTCCATATAAACACGCGTGTGTCGTCTTTACGAGCATGTATTTATATAGAGCGTTTCCAAGATTGTCATTAACTCTGTATTTCTCTTTAGCAAAAAAAAAAATATTCAATTTCACGCGTAGAATTTTAATAATTTAAATAAGTGTGCATCTAAAATTAATTTCTTAAAATATTATAATCTTGAAGTATATATTTTATACAAGCGCGGTAAGAGCTTGAGAAATTATAAGCGCGAATAAAAGATTTGAAATAATAATTTATATAATAAAGATTACTATAATTTTTTATCAAACAGCAAACTAATTTTACTACAGCAGTTAAAGGTGAAAATTCGCGACAGAATTTGAGATAGTGATGTATTTAATTTTTTATGTTACACAAGACACATAAAATTATAAATAGAATTTTATCAAAAATTTCGTTGCACACACACACATTGTGGATCCTCTAAAATAAGCTTAACCAGTAAATATTATCTGAATTTTATGCGAATGAAGAATTCAAACAGATCAAAACTTAATCCTCGTCCCTTGGATTTATGGCATTTTATTATGTATACTAGTGCTTATTTCTTCATAAAGTATTCAACTTTTTCTATTACGTTTTTATATTTATACATGCGCACATTTCAATCGAAAACACATACTTTATTGTTATTCTAACATTAATCACTTTCGAAGCGACCTACAGTATTCTGTTTACAACGCGTTTATTTGCACATGCACGAATCCACGTACACGCAATGCATGCGCATGATATCCGCGTGCGCAATCATGCGCGCATGATGCACCCGTGTACGTCCCTCAGCTGTCTCTCTGTTTAACCGCGTCTTCGGAGAAAGGGAGATCTGCGGTGAAAAAGAAGAAGAAGGATATGTCGGTAAGACTCTCTGTCCTGCACGACACTTATTTTTATGCCTGCTCATTTGCACTCGCTTATGGTTGGGCACGTGCTACCCGGATCGATGAAACATGGTCTTGTCTTGCGTTATGCTCGTAAATACGTTTAGTATCGCATCAGGCTATTCTTATTATTATTTCTCTTCTTCTTACTTTCGAGACGCGTTTATTGCAATTTATTCAAGGCATATTTTTCGCGAAACTCAATCCACAATTTAATCAAGAGAATTGGATTAATTATTTTGAAACTGATATCGCGCCGTACTTCAATCTCTATCTTAATCTTTTGCAACAAACAATACGGTAAAAATTTTTTACAGTATTAATAAATAGGGAAATTGATATTTTTAGTCGTATGAATTATTTTTGTAGCTTTTGCTCCATTTTTAACAATAACAAAAAATAAAACCATTAAAGGGTTACATTTTGCTCTCCGATTGGTGTAAAATCGTGTTGGTTCTCTTTCGTATTGCAAATTATGAATGCCCGAAAGGCGTTGAGCCACACGAAAAATATAATAATGTCACTTAAGCGATTCAAACTCGCGCCATAATGTAGCGGCACGACGCATCGCAAATTTAAAATTACGCTGACGACTCACTCCAGCACGTTCACGATAAGCATCATTTGCACTGAGGCAAAAAATTGGCCCGAGTCCGTGGCGCAAACCGACCGATAAACCATAAATTAATGATCTTTGAAACGGAGGATGACTGTAAATTATAATTTTATCCCCGAAGAAAATGCACAGAGCTGATCGATAATCTTGAGGTCGATCGACTGAATCGATTTGTTTGTGTTATCATCCGCTAAAAGATTATGACACTTTTTTTTCAGTGCGCCAAAATTTATTCTCGAATTCTTAATGTGTCATATTTATGCGTAAATATAAATTTATTTGCACAATTTGCTTAAAAGTAAAAAATTTTCATAAATTGTTAATTTACTTTTGTTAGAATGCGTCAGAACGTACCGTTGTAATTTATGCTTACATTTCTCCTCAAATTCCTCGATTATAAAAATATACTGATATTTACATATAATGATGAGTTATTGTAGAGGGGGAGAGGGCAATTAATAATTTCGAAATTTTTTATTTATAAAAATATATTATACATATTCTCCATAACAAAACAAATCACAGTGATATCATAATGATATTTCTCTGTGACGCTCAAGTATGTCGTAATGAAATCATAATAAAGTCATGGTGACATGCAAATGTCCGCTTTATCATAGATATAATGTCGCTATGACATCATTGTGATATGAAAAATAAAATAAAAATAAAAATATAAAATAAAAAATAGATATATATATATGACAAAAACACTTGGCCCAATGTAATTAATTAAATAATTAGAAATATATATATATTTTATATTTTTATTTGTATTTTATTTTTTATAACACAATGATGTCATGACATTATATCTGTAATAAAGCGGACATTTGTATATCACCATGATTTTATTATGATTTCATTATGACATATTTGAGCGTCATAGAGAAATATCATTATGATATCACTGCCCATACAGCACTCAAAGATTGCATACACATTGCATCAATCTTTCATCGCAATGTTGCAATATTGCAAATTCACTGCAAAATGTTGTTGCATCATTGCTGTGGGATTGCAGCAACGTTAAAATGTCCGCTTTTAGGAAGATTGTAACGAAATATTACAGTAATATTGCAATGTAATGAATTTGCAATAATGCATTGTTATTGCAATCTTAGAATAATGTTGCATATATTTTTATTTATTCGGATATTTATCTGTCCGATTTTTGAACAATCAGTTTAATATCTGAATTCCCTGTGTTGAGGTCGTATCAGAAAAATTAAACTGATAAAAATAATTACTATGTCTTTAATCTTACTAGCCACTCTTTGCAAGTTTCATATAATCATCATGACTAAAATTTAAATACGAGATAGATTTTGCAACACGCGTCGCATAGCGGTAAACGAACGAACTAGCGATTACCGAATATTGCTATTGCAATGTTATTGGAATGTTGCTGTCACATTCTCATGAAATATTACAATTACAGGTTGCAATAATATCTCAACAATATTACATTGCAACTCGCAAGATTGTAACATTGCTGCAATGTAATTGCAATGTTCTGTGCTGTATGGGTGTGATTTGTTTTGCTATGGGAGTTAATATGTTTTGTGCCCAGCCGTTTTTGCATTATATTAAATTTAAGATTGATGTATTATCAAAATAGTGTAGAATAAAAGAAATAAGTTGTGAAATATCTTGTGATAATATATTTGTTTATATAAAATATTAAACGGCCTGAATGGAAAGTTATGAAACACCCTGTATTAGTATCTGTACAATCTCAGCAAATTAATAAATTTATAATTTGTTACAAACGTTATTTGTGATATAATAGATTTTCTTAATAAATATTATGCTTGTAGCAGATTTACAAGATTGATTTACAAGATTGATAATGTCCACCTTTCAAAGGCGTTGTGAATGTGTAATTTGTAGTGATTAAAATTTGTAAAAGTTACATTTAAAAAGATGATGTCAAGTACAAAGACGAAAACGCTAAAAAATTGTTCGACGGTATTGCAATCCATTGGTACGCAGATCTGTTTTCTCCGTCTATACTCACTCAAACACACGACAAGTTTCTAGACAAGTTTATGCTAATGACCGAAGCATGCATTGGTAAGCATTACGCATTATTGTTAAAAACTTTAAGAATGTACACAAAAGTACACGCATAGTTGAATGTAGAAATGTGGCAATAATTACAAGACAATTATCAATTTAAACAATAATATGTCTATTTTCGTACAATGCGTGATTTACCTTTATTCTTTTTAAAAGAATTTACACAAAGCATAGCACAATATTAAAGTTGTATTATACAAAATATTGTAACGTACTGAAAGACTTTCCAGGTAGTTGTGCAGTTATAGTGAAGTTGTCTGTATACTTGTCTTTGACTGTTATATCGACAAGTTTATCACCTCTGCAATACAAAATTTCGAATTATATATTTTAACAAGTATTAATAATAATACTAAGGCTCCACTAAATTAACAATTAATATTAGAAGAAAAAGACGAAAAGAGCCGTTGCTAGTTGTTCGTGCAATATATTATATTACAAAATTACAAAGACAAACGTTTCTGCCTATGTTAAGCCTTCATCAATATCGTTACAAATAAAAATCATATCGCCGATATATCGTCTTATTTGTTTGTAAGGCGCTTCGACACTTGTGATACCGTTTATTATGATTTTTATTTGTCTTTGTAATTTCATAATATAATATATTGCACGAACAACTAGCAACGGCTCTTTTCGCCTTTTTCTCCTAATATTAATTGTATATGTATATTTTAAGAATTTTTATTTAATCTCGAATGAAAGAATTATTTCAAGAGTTTGTATATTTCAACGCATTATTAAAAAAACCAATTTAAAAATTAAGGAAGCTATTCCAAACTTCTGAAAAAATAAAACAAATATCTGTTTTACGAACTTGTTAATGAACACAATGATAACTCGCTGATCGGGTGTCAAGAAAGCTATCTTCTTAACGTCTTTGTTGTTATTAAAGTCCGTGAATGAAATTCTGTGCGAGTTGCGTGGCACAAACTTGCTAAAGTGAGAAATTGCATAATACATAGGTTGTTTATAAAATTCATCGTTTTCCGGCATAACGAAAATAGGGGAATTCACAAAATTTTGGGCCCAGTTTGGTCCACCATTCTTATCGAGTGCTATATTCCAATCTATCCAACCGCTCACCCAATGCGATAAGTTCTGCAAATATATTAGTATATATATATATATAAATATTATTTTATTTTATAATTATATTCTTCCCATTAAACAAACGAAATGAAAATAAGACAGGCGCGTTTTTTTATTTGGAATATATGTTAGTTATCTGCACGTACAAACCTCAATAATATCTAAGATGTACTGTTCTGCTTCCGTCCACGATCCTAAAACTACACGTCTTCTGTTCAAAGGATTACTACCTAAGATAAAATTTATGTCAATTAGTTCGATATCTTCCAAAAGAAATTATTGCAATCGCCTATCATTCTTAAAGTTTTTAACAATAATGCGTAATGCTTACCAGTGGATGCTTCGGTCATTAGCATAAACTTGTCTGGAAACTTGTCGTGCGTTTGAGTGAGTATAGACGGAGAAAAGAACAGATCTGCGTACCAATGGATTGCAATACCGTCGAACAATTTTTTAGCGTTTTCGTCTTTGAACATCTCGGCAACATACCACGGTAATTCGAAGCGCTGGTCGTCCAGTGCCATATAGACAGGATTGTATCCGGCCTTGCTTAAAGTCGGAGCTAGATAATGTGTAGACCAGAACGCCACCGTCTGGGGTTTCCATGCCATAGCGTTAAAACGGCTAAGTGGCTGAAATCCGTCCAACGGTTCGTTACCCGGCGTCATGCCCCATATTTCTACGCCACGTTCTTTATACGCGTCGAAAAACTTCTTGATGTAATTAGCGTAAACCCGATAATAACTACGTTTCAGGAAACCTATTGAGTTAATATGTGTTACGGCGTATCGATGTTTTAATTAAATATAATAGTATCATTGTATTGTACATCTCACACTTTATTAGTATCTAAAAATTTCTTTAGAAAAAGACAAAAGTATGAAAGAAAGTACCCGTTCTATTCACATAAACAGCTGAAGAAACTTGACTTGGACCAAAATTTTATGCATCTACCAAATGATAATTACCCCATGTCATTTTATTGCTTGTCTTCATCCATGGCGGAGCGGACCACGATGTGGTAAATATTCTTAGGCTCTCTGGATCGGGCATGATACTCTTTATTTGCTTTATATACTCAATTTTGTAATCATCTTCCTCCACAAGGCTGAAGTTAGTTAACGTAGTGTCACCGGGTGTGTCGTCGTACGTATATGGTCTCGTCGAGAAATCGGTACCCGCGATAGGTATACGAACATACGTATATCCGAGACCATCGGCACCGAAATACGTTCTAAAAAAAAGTGAGAGATAATTGTACAAAATAAATTACATCCAGTTATAGATACATTTGCGGCCATTTCATAAAATGTTCATAAATCCAACACATTGTTAACCCATTCGGCCCGAATAGCTGAAAGATTTTATTTTTGAAGCAGTTAGAAATTTGATTCCATTTTGATACCGTATTTATTTTGCCTCAAAAAATCGTCTGCTTTCACTTGTTTTTCCAGCAGCGAGAGGATATTAAAATTATCCCAAAGCATATAACTAAGGCACTTTGTTTCAAAATTTAGTATGCCATACGCTTCTATAATAATAAAAAACATAAGGAAAGACTAAAAGAACCAAACGCGCTTTGATTCTTTTAGCATTTTTTCTGTTCACTTTTTTTGCTATCATTAAAATTTATTTTTTTCCCCAGCATTTATTGTTTTAAAAAAACGTTGTGTTAAGCCTTTAATTAATAATGCCGATTATATTATAATACTCGAGTAATTTTCGTTGAGTGGCATTGCTGAGAGTTCTAATGTTGAGTGCAGCAGCGTCAGTCAGTGCTCCGCCAAATCCATGTATCTTTTGATACTTTTTTTTACTGTCCACTATAAGAAGTGTTCCATTTGCGGACTCGTTGGAAAAGTTTGCGATAGTGAGCTGCAGTCTCTGGCCACTTTTTGTGGAAGTGTATAACTGAAACTGATTTGCTTGCAATATTGGCTCGTCTATTGTATCACAATACGTCGAGTTGCAGACGCATACGATAGCATCTGGTCTGACGGAACGTTGCACGCATGTGTAGCCTATAACGACATGTAAAAACAAATTAAAAATTTTGGCAACTTAAGCCGCGCGCATCTTTTAAATCATCACGGTACTGCATGAATTTTTTAAAAAAATATTAGACATCAAATCGTCGAAGGCGATAATCAGAAACTTTAAAATTTACTTTCACGATTAAAATTTATGAAAGTTTTAAGCGAGGCAAGACAAAAAGATAAGTAGGACTGTCTTTTTCATGTAAAATAAAATACAATGATTTATTAATATAAACATAATATAGAACATAGAACAACTTTGTACAAAAAAGTTAAAAAAAAAAAAACACTTTAGTGATAACTTTATATCATATATAATATTCTGTCCCTTTTTTATAATAATTTCACAAATATTTTCCACATTCATCGAGACACTAAATAATTATACTTTGTAAATTATATCTTTTGAACCTTCAAGAAGTACGAATAACGGGAGTTATGTTGCAACATTGATGACATTTAACGAAAAATAAAATATATGTTTCTTTTTCTCGAAAATGTTCATTAGTCACATAGTTTAGAAAGGTGTTTAAAATAAATGCGTTTAAAATAAAAATAATAACAAAAGAGTGAAAGTGTATTAAACTTACTTTCCACTGCAACAAAAGCGGCGAACAGGATTACCGCGTGCAGCATCTTCGAGTTGCGCAAGCAATGTGTACTTGCTAATCTGTAAATGTAAGATAAATGTACAAAAAAATGTACATGTGCAAAAGGATAGGATGTGTTATATTTTATCGGTCTGTCGTTCGACTTTAAAAACCTTCACTTCTTAAATAGAACGCATAATATACTGTCAAAAATGTAATGATAATATTATGTATCTATACGACGGAGTTTTTAACTGGCGCTATTGATAATTGCAGGATAATATTGATCATCGTGCCGTCGATTGCCATTTCAATCTATGATTTAACTGTTGTTAGTTGTCATGAGTTATTAAAATTAAAAATTGTTGTTGACTTACTCCGAAACGAATTCTCAATTACAAATGTTAGTAGCCTTCTGTGAGTGCGAATTTCGTAAATATTTTTCATGCTTATATTTTGCTGTTCCGTTAGCTACTGAGTTCCCAAATCATACCAATCTATTTCCTTCTTCGAATGGATGGGAGTGGGGAGGTATGTGTAAAATAACGTTCGGACGCTTCGAGCTGAAGATAGGCAGATCGAACTGCTCGAATCGTGATAAATAAACTCTTGATTTCTCGTTTCAATCGTTTTTCATTTGAAATACATACTAGTTTCACTCCATTTTTCTTTACTGTCCGAGCTTACTGTTGAACCGTTCGAACTCGATGTGTGTGCTTGTTTTTCCTGGATTCAATCTATCCTAATAGTTTTAATATATAAAAAGCTCGAACCTTTTCAAAACGGTCTTTTTGTTAATATAACTTAAAAACTAAAGCCTTAATAAAAAAATTAAAAATACTTTTTTCCTGCAATGTAATCTTTCGATTGCAGTCAGTCCGAAAAAGATTAGTCGGTCCTGAGATCTCAAAATATATCTCGCAGAAAATAAATTTTTTTTTATTTTAAGATTTAATCACATGTACACACGCGATAAACAAAAGACTTAAAATTTTAGAGTTATTCAATAATCCCGTGAACCCCGGCGGCACACTTGATATTGTCCAAAAATTGTCCAAAATGCATACTTTCAGAAAACACGCAATAAAACGGTACAAAGAAATCACATATCAATTTTCAAGGGCTTGTTTTAAAAGAAAAATTGTAATTTTTTAATTCAAGCAAATTAGAAAAAAAATTCTTACAACTCTTCCAAATCGTTTAAATATGCAAAATTTTCGAGGTTTAAATCATGTTTCAATTTTCCACTTTGCTTCCTAGTGCAAAAAGCATCTTCAAGAAAAATCCACTAAAGGAGGTAAAAGTAGTTTTAATGGCTCTTTAAAATAATCTCAAGGAAATTATTGTAGGACATTTTTCACAAAGTTACAACCGTTTAGAAATAGACAATTTTTTTCAAAAGCCTTTAATTTTGCTATTGAGTGTATTTGTTTTGTAATAATTATCATACATAAATATTTATTTTAATTTATTTCTATTTTATAATTTTTTTTTTTTTTTTTTTTACTTATCTATTCACGACTTATCGACTCATGTAAGTGCATACTTTATTTCTTATTCATATATTTATTGAACACGTTTTTAAAGTAAGGTCTAATCAGCAAATAAAAAACCTATTAAAAATAGAAATTATTTATTACAGGAAAAAGAGATCTATATACTTAAGCGATATTAGCGCTTAAGCGGTACTCATTCGGGTCGTTTCTGGATTCGCATAAGCATTGAGTCAATTATCAGTCCACATTTAATTTAATTAATTCTCCTTCGAACAGTTGTAGTGCTAGTCACGTACAAACAGAACTACTAAAAAAATTGCAATTGCAATTAGATCCTATGCTCACTTTGACGTACCGACAGTGTGACGTATAATAATGATTATCAAGATAATATAATATAAAAAGTTTAATATTATATATAAATATAACTCGCGTATTGCATTTAAATTCTCATTAAAAAAATTATTTCTTTGCTTGTTAAATTTTAGTTAATACGTAACACGAGTGATATAATCCATAAACATTTTCTGAAAAGATAAAGACAGATGAAAAATTGCCGCAAAGACAAAAAAATGATTTATTCATGCATCATTTATCTATACGTTTACATACACAGTTCATATCTTAGTCATAATATACTTAATTATTCAAAATTTATATTCACGTTTCCTTTTATATAAATTCTTTACATACATTTTTTAAATAAAGTCCAAGCAATAAAGACAAAAGTTTTGTTTTGTCCGAAAATTTTTATCTTATTTATTACAAATTATGTCACTCGCGTTACTTATCAGCTATAAAATTCAGCAAGCAAGAAAAAAATATTTCCTGTAAAAATTTATGTCCGAAGCAAGTCTTTCATGGCTTTTATTTTCTTTAGTAATCTGTTTCTACCAATTTTATATCAGAAAGAAAGTCCCTCTGGCAAGACACTCATAAACACGATCGGACAATTGTTTACATGACACTACTTCTTATTATGTTAGGTAGGCATATTTTAATCAGTAGTCGATGGTCTCTCAGAGTGGTCAGATCGGGACTGACTTATATATATTTGTAGCGTTTATAACTTGAATTTATAACGCATGCTTTAAACATATTTAATTGATATAAAAGGAACTGTAATTCTTCCAACATTTTATTGAGTGTACAAGGTGAGTAATTTATTTAGTATATAAGGTGAGTTATTAGAAACAGCATATTTAAAATTTTATCGGCGAGAGTAGAGAAGCGTGTATAGTTTGATTTTAAAACTTTCAAGGCAGTTATTGTTCTTCAAATTTTATACTTTTATTTCCGAAATAATTTATAAACATATTTCTTGCAATATATAACAATGTTGACTACACATACATTAATATATATATATATATATATATATATATATATATATATATATATATGTTTATGCTTTTAAACAATATGAAATTCATAAATTAAAAAATTAAAAAATGTAAACTTACTATAGTTATAATAATTTACTATAAACATTCTTATGTTATTTAAAAATATTAATTATGTTGCATATTTTTTCGTGCACATATTTTTACAAAAACATATTTGTGGTTAATAATTTTAAAGCTTACCATTACTTTGCTCTGCGCTGAATAAATGAATAATAAGCACACGACAAATGCAATTTTTATTGTAAAAAAATGTATACCTTATAACAATACAAAATGACTTGTACATCACCGTTTGATACACGTTAAGTCATTTAAGAAGTCATAAGAAATTTTAAAAATAATATACCAAGCAAAGTTTAAATTTTACTGGTCACATCGGTTATGTATTTTGTATTTTTTCTCTGAACATACACCGACCTTATGATGAGAGTTAACAACTGTAGACTTATTATGCTAATGCAAATATTATGCTAATAAACATATGCTGATCTATGAGTGAAATCAAAGAAATTGAATTCATCACTTACAAATTATTTTTTTTAATATTATATTTCTAAATATCATGATTTGTAAAAAAACGAGATAAAATTTGCATTTATCTCCGCGCAATAAATAAATAAATGGAGACAAACATTAATAATGATAAACATATATTATAATGATATAATCCTCAAATTGGTGCGATGTAAATTATGAAAAAGAACTATTTCGCAAATAGAGAGTAAATTCAAGTTGAAATAACTAAGTTGAATTAACGTGTAGCAAGACATTATAAGTCTTAAATATTTGTAATACTTTGTAATTATCGTACTTGTAATACAAATTGCTGTAACTTATGCAAGCATTTTTCGTTTTATATTGTTTTAAAAATAAATATTTTTGCAGAAACCAGAAACGAAAATTGCCATGGCCTTCTTAAAACTATTATTCAGCAGTAGTAGTTTAATGCTGATTACCGCGATAATTGCTTCTTCCGATGCAGAAGTTAGGAAATGTAGTAATAATTCTAGTTCTCCAATTGTGCACGATATATTACAAAATTATGAGATCTCGAAGTATGATATCATGTTGGAATTTGTGAATCTTCATACTAGCGTGTTCAACGGCCTTGTTAAAATCTTTTTCAATTTTTTTTGCGACACACGTTACATAATTTTGCATTCAGTAAATCTGAATATAACAAAAGTTAATTTTTATGATCATACAAATACTCGATACGACGTACCGTCCGATAAAATACCGCTTGGACAAGGGAACCATGAAGATGCTATCCTCATTGATTTATGGAGGAGAAAACCTTGTACGAAATGTAAATCCATGGAGAATTTCGTAAAAAGGGGATATTACCGAATAATTATATCTTATACCGCACCATTAGCAAATAATCCAGCCTTATTTGTTACTACGCATATAAATGAAAAAAACGAAAAAAGGTGAGTAAACAATAATTGATTAAAAACACGTCATTTTGTTGTAAACTCTACTTGCTGTTTTACTAATAATCTTCATATTGACGTACAAATTAAAGTATTATTTTTATAAATATAATTTTTAATTGCACATGTAAATTATTTTAATATTAAAATTAAATAACTTTTGTGTGTCAGCAACAATTAAATGCATTAATATATTAATTCCTAAAAATCAGCTTGTGATCTATATTCCTTTTTACGAAATGTATTTTGTAAAATTAGTATATACTGAAACTCAACAGTAGTTGCATAAAAAAAATTGTTTATTTAAATATATTGGCAATTGTATTCTTTTTTACGATTTCTTATTGTAGAAATATTTATGGTTACACACTTTATATTACAGATCTTTTAGCAATAATATTATTTAAGTAAATATTTTCAATGTTTATTTTTTAATGTTACATTATAAATTGCATTCGTATATTCTACGATCACTAATGGACATCTAAAAAATTATTATTATTGAAATCTTGCCTTTAAAATGTAACAGGTGGTTACTCGCAACAGATTTCTATCCTAACAAAGCGCAACAAGTGTTTCCATGTTGGGACGTTTTAAAACAGGATAAAAAACGGTTTATCTTCCATCTTACGGTCATACATCAAAGAGAATATACAGTTTTTTCAAATACATGGAAGGAAAGTTATTCAACTCACACGGAGAGTAATTTCGAAGATGTTGTCCTTACATCTCCTTCTGATGTGGCATTTGCAATGGTCTCCAGCAAATTCTACACATTTTACAGTATTAAACCAAACATAGATATGTTTTGCAGAGATGTATTGCGTAACGATTTCGAGTCCTTCGAGTTTGCAAATAACAGCATTAATAATATAGTCTTGTTTTCTGCACGCCAAAATTGGATATGGCCATCATGGATACTAAAAATTGAATACTTAGTAATCCCGAACTATTGGCATAACAGCATGCACTACTCAGGACTATCTTTCATCAGGTAACACGCAAATAAGAAAAATATTAATTTTCAAATAAAAGAAAATAATTTTTTTTTACTTCAACATTTTGATTTCAAAAGTAAACTGTTTATATTGATTGTAATTTTGAGATTGTGCGATTGGATTAATGCTTTATTCTTTCTCTTTACCTCTGTCATAAGTGAAATTAAATCTTTATTGGAAAGATCTCGGTAACTATAGACTTTGGATCTAACAAACACATTCATTTTTGTTCATTAAATGCTCTTTTAATTGCCAGAAAATAAAGCTTGGGAGTTTTATATAAAAATACAACGATGATTTTCAAATCTCCGAAGCGAATCCATCTATAAAGACAATACCGCTCCTGCGCTATGCAATATATTGCATAGTAAATAATTATAATAATTATAATTATTATAATTAATTATATTAATTAATTATTTATTATATTAATTATTATAATTATAATAATTATTATAATTATTTCTCTATAACAGACGCTATAGCGTCTGTTATAGAGAAATAATTCTTCTGTGAACAATATATATAAAGAAATCGTTTTTATATCTGATTAAAATTTATAATATCTTTACTTATTATTAGATAATTTATTTTTTGTGTTATTAGTTTTATGTTATGCAGAATAAAAAGAGCGTATTAGTTATAAAAACAGATTTTCGTTTTTTTCAAAATATTGAAAAATGTTATGACTTACTATTTTTTTGAATATAAAAAAGTTTATATGACATAATCAAAGCATAATACATTTTAAGGATAATTTTTTTTAAACAAAGCATTTTTGGTGTGTTGATAGCATTACTGAACATTGATTGTTTATATAAAAAAAGATTTACCGTTTGTTTGTTAAAATTTATTAAATGTTTTTTGTAATTGTTTATATCATTTTTAACAAAATATTATTTATACATTGCCGAATTTTTCATTCAAAAAATATTTTTAATATGATTAAATGCAGAATTGAAAATTACACTGAATTACTCTTTTTATATAAAAATTTATTTAAAATTTTTCAGAGAGTCAGACTTATTGTATAAAGGAGAGTCAAATACCGCTGGCCATCAAAGTAATATCCTGCGTTTAATAGGCGGTGCATTCTCACATCCATATGTTAATGAGTACATTAAACCATATTGGTCTTATACGTGGTTAAAAGAAGGTCTAGCTGTCTTAATCGGAGCACATGTCGTCGAGCAGGTTGTTTTTAAACTATAGAAAAAGCAAAATAGTTTACTCATCTAAAAAAAGATATTATATTATAAAGATATAAAATTTATATTAAGTTTTTAAAAATTTGTTAAAACTAGTACACTGACTTGTTACATATTTATACTTGCTCAATTAATGCCTAAAATTAATTTTAAAATTCCTACAAAAATTTATGTTTTAAAAATTTATGCATTTAATTACAATATCTTTTAAACAATTTTGTTTATATATAATTATATTGCATCATTTTGCGGTTTTATTATATTTTTATACTAGTAAGAAAAAAATAATAAAAAAATAAATTCTTTTTTAGAAAGTAGCAAGTGAAAACGTTAATATACATTGTTAATAATAGCATATTTTTCAATTGAAAAATTAATTTAATATTATAAAATAATATTTGTTTTTTCTACAGAATCACCCAACTTTACGGATGACACAGCTGTTAGTAGTTCAAACTCAACACGAATCTCTTCGTTTGGATACTTTAGTAATGAATCCTCTTATATCAGAGATGAATAATACCTCTGATTTCACTCTTTTCTATCTTCGTTACATGAAGGGTAAAAATAAATAAATATATTTCATTAAAGAATTAACTATAAATCTCAGAATGTAAGAATAAAATAACGAAAAGGCTTTATTGTACATATCATTCTATTTATTTCCATAGTTATTTACATTTTTAAACTTTGCTATATTGTAAGAAATAATTTATTTATTTGATGGTAAAATCATTATTTTTCTCAAATTTGAGGACGTTATGATAAAATTTATTTATTTTATTTTACCGAAACCTTACTTTACCTATTTAATTGCACACTCTTATTTTAATTTTTGTAGCACCATTTATACTGCGCATGATACAGCAAATACTTCCTGCAAATACACTCTTCAACAATTATGTCCATTATGGTACCAGGTGAGTTTTATGTAAAATAATTACAAACTATAAAATTAATTATAAGAACAATATAACATTTCTCGTTGCATTCTTACAAGATATTAATATACAAGCGATATGTCAGAAATATGCAGATATAACTCGATCAGCTTTACGGAATGATATAATTTTGCATGCATAAATTTCTGCTATCATACATTTTTTTACATCAAAGAACAATTTTGTAATTACATAAATTGTAAATATTTTTTTTATATCTACGAATAATTTCAAATAAATATTTTGATACTAAAATTTTAACCTACAAATGATAATATTTCCAAATAATTTAGTTGCAAAAAAGTATACGCGCGCGCGTGTGTTGTATACAGGATGTCTCAGAATAATCGAACTAACACTCGTGAATTAGTAGAGGAAAGTAAACTGAATAGAAAAGTTCTTTACTGTTTTAAACACATAACGTTTAATATTATTTTACTGTGCAATACACAGTAAATTTAAATGTGCAATGCTATACACAAAGTAGTATTGCACAGAAAAAATATTAGAATAAAATAATAAATAAATATATATATTTATTAATAATGTATCATAAATTTATATTGTCTTATGCAATATATAAAAAATCAATTATATGTCAATATTGTCAAACAACTAAGATTATACTTATGTAATATATCAAATCTAACTTACTATAACTACTGTTACAGATTATCAACTCTACACAGTTATTTACTTCATATACAATATGCTTTTTCAAACAATTGCCCGAAAAGCATCACTTTTTTATTCAGCGATATGATTGATACTTGGATAACGCAAAGACATTATCCCGTGTTGAACGTGACGCGAAATGCCGAGAATGTGATAATAACGGCAGATTATTCTGAAAGTGAACAGAATTATATTTATGAGAACAAATGGTATATACCTTTTACCTACGCTACGCAAGCTAATCCTACTACTTCGCCCAATTGCCATGATGTTCATTGGTTAACACCAATAGAAGTAGAGTATGTTATACCAGAGTTTCCTGCATCTCAATGGATTTTAATTAACATACAGCAAGCAGGTAAATTTTTAACAACAAATTTATTTTGTTTACAATTCGTATATATTGCAATAAATAAGGATTATGTTGAACAAGAGACTATTTTGATCAAATAAAGACAGACCTATTGTTTATTGTATACAGCGTAGCCAATAAGATGTTAAATATTTGCAAATATATGATTAATTAGTTTTGATTAACTGAAAGCTGTGTTTTTTGAAAAAACGTTAATAAATTTACGTAAGACGTTATAAGAAAAAAATAGTTTAGATACAAATATATTTGTTGGTAAATAAAATCAACAACATACACAAGCTGTAACAATTAAAAAAATTTTATTTATTTCACAACAGGATACTATCGCGTTTATTATGATTATTCGAACTGGGTGCGTATTAGCGAATATATGAATTCTGAAGATTTTTACAAAATACATGTCCTCAATCGTGCTCAACTTATCGACGACTCGTTTAACTTCATGATTACACAAAACAAATTTCATCCTGACTTGTTTTGGAAACTGACGCAATATCTATGGCGAGAAAAAGACTACATACCATGGTATCCTATGTTTAAAGCTCTTGAATATTTATCGACTAGCCTTGCATATGAGCCTGACGACATAGTGTCTGATTTTAAGGTACATAACAACAAATTTCTTTTATAAAAAATATTACCGACATAATTTAACATTAAATAAAGATCGAGAAAGTTTGGAAGCATGGCATATATTAAATAATGAAAAGAACTTTTTCTGATATATATCTTAACAAAGATTATTTTTTCATTTAAACATACAACTACAGCATGTCAAAATTATTATATTAACAACTGTTATATTTAACAAATTTAAGCGTGAAATGGCGAAAATTTTCGATCTTTTGGAGACAACTTATTTAAATGATATAGAAAAAGATTTGAATGACATTCACACAAAACCACTTACTAAAAGTTTATGGCAGGAAGCTGTAAAATGGTCATGTATTTTTAATACTCCAACATGTCTTTCTAAAGCTGCACAATTTTTAAAAATTTATGTCGCAAATCCTTTATCATTAGAAATAAAAAGGTAAATTTTTTATAATTACGATTTATTGCAAACATATTTTAACTTCTCACAAGATTTCTGATAAATTGTGATTAAGACATGAGATTATAAAGAACATATGTAGTATTGATTATAATTAAATTTTTTTTTAAATATCATAGCTATTCAACAGAATGGAAAGCTTTGCTTTTATGCAATGGTTTAAAAAAGGCAGATCAAAACACTTGGAATAATGTATCAATGATCATTGATGAAACACATGACATTGATGAAACACATGACATTGATGAAACATATGAAAAAAGACGTTTGGAAACTGCTTTAACATGCAGCAACACTCTTGATATCATATTAAATTATTTCGAGATAGTAATAAATAGTAACAATATTGAACCATTTCTTTCTATTATTGTTAAGCATGCCAATAAAGATGTAATACTTACGGAGATATTAAACAAATATCAGTACATGGTACTTAGGTAATACCATTGTTTTTTTATAAAAAAATGTATCGTTAACGATACATCACAAAAATTATTGATAAATATAATCTGATTCTGTGTTTTTTTTTTTAGCGATTTAAATAGGCTGGCACTTTTATGCATTATAATTAATAGCGTTTATACAATTGAGCTATTTGATAAGGCAAGTTTTATAAATACAAATATCAATTTATTTATTAGTTTTTTTAAATTGAAGTTATTTATTTATACAGGGTGTCCGGTAACTCACGGACCAACGCTCGTGAGCGGATAGAGCACATTAAATAGAACAGAAAAGTTCTTTACCATTTTGAAATTCTCGCAATAATTATGTAAGTATTAATTAAAAAAGATTGTGGATTAAGTGCGCGGCTAGATCGTAGAATGTAACTGTAGACGTGTTAGCGGCGAGTCGCATGTCGCACGGCAACGAAATGTTTGACCGCGCGACGAGAGTCGCAGACGCGCGAACAGTAGCAAGCGGACAGAAGCCTACAGTTACATCCTACGATCTAATCGCGCGCTTATTCGGGAATATTTTTAATTAATACTTCAATAATTATTGCGAGAATTGCAAAATGGTAAAGAACTCTTCTGTTCTGTTTAATGTGCTCTATCCGCTCACAAGCGTTGGTCCGCGAGTTACCGGACACTCTGTATATGTGCTATATAATTTGCAAACTACAAGTATGCATTTCTCAATAGTATTGAAAATTTAAGTATTGTTTCACGTCGAGTTGATTGTGGTGTATAACCATATTATTGATAATAAATATTTAAATAATTTGTTACAGATATCAAATTATATACAAACTAATCTAGCGACGGTTAGTATATCATGGTATGACAATATTGAAGACGAGTTCGTAGTTTCGTACCAATATGAAAAAGAAATAATTGCAAACATTATGCAAAAAATAAATGTACGGCAAGCTCAATCTAAACGTATATACGATAGGTACACAAAATATGTTACTGTTCCTTTTTTAATGACTACCTATTGAATTTCTTTTTTACTGACATACTAATCTATTGACTTATTTATCTGTAATTTGCGATGAATGTATCTACATGCATTGGGAATTATTGTTTTTAATTTTGTACTGTTGTACACTTTTGTACAATTTGTACTTATATATATTTAATTAAATTTTTAATTGTTTTTTATTTTTATTACTTAAATATATAAATTTTAGTTATAATTAATTATAAATGTAGTTAAAACAATACGAAAAGTACTGCTAAATGTAAATAATAATGTATTATTAATATAAAAAAAATACACTGTTTTGAAATTTTAACTATTATATGTATCTAATCAAATATTGTAGTATACCTTTTTTAGATATGTGTTTTAGATGTGTGTTAAGATGTGTGTCTAATAAGATTGCAGAATAAAAAATTATTGAAGACTTATTGTGAACTCAGTATGGTCACTAATGTCAAAATATATTTTTTGATAAAAATATATTGTAAACAACTGGCACTTAAAATATTAAAATAATGTAATACTATTAAAAAATGTGTTGAAAAAATGTTTATGAGAATAAATATGTAAACATATTTTTTAAAAATAATAAATGTTTTATCAATTTATTTTTATAATAATATTTAACTGTCACCGTGTTCAATAATTTAAATACAGTAACAAAAGAGAAGATTAATCATGATTATTGAAAATATAATTTTAAGAGAAGAACAATATAGGAAATATATAACTACAAATTATTATTATAGAAAAACACATACAATTCAAAGTAGGATTCGTACTAATGTATGGTTTATTAAATTTTTAATTATTCTTTATTTTTATTATTTAAATACATAATTTTTAGTTTTTATCAATTATAGATGAGTTCAGAACAACACTTTAAGAATTTTTATTTATGTTAAACTTAAAATTTTAAGCAACGTACAATTTTAATACATTATATTGTGCGAAATAATGATAGTAGAGGATTATAAAATATTATGTATTGTAAAAAGCTTATAAAAAATAAATTTTTAGGATTTGTGATAATTACAATTTTTTAGTTGCTTTCTGTAATATACGATACAACAAAAAGCATCGACAATTAATAATATTTTATTATATATTTTCTTGCCAAATATGAGTTGTTCATCGACGTTTATAAACGTTGTTCATAAGAAACACTTGTTTACATGACACCAGTTCTTATAATATTTATCTACGTATACTTTGGTTAGTATTCGATGGTCTCTCGATACGGTGATCAGGATAGGCTTATATATATTTGTAGCATTAGTAACTTGAGTTTGTAACGTGCTTTAAACTGAATTAATTGAGATATACTAATCTTAAGTGTTGCTACATTTTAGCATATAAGGTGAGTTACCAGAAACAATATTTAATAATTTATTTTTTTAAATATAGAAGGAAATGTACAATTTTGTTCTCATATTAACAAAACTGTTATTGTTACTCCATACTTTTATTTCTGAAATAATTCTCAAATATTTTTCTTGTGATATATAACGACGATTGCAAACATATACATCAATATATTTATGCTTTTAAGCAATATAGAATTTACTCATTTAAAAATTAAAAAATTGTAAAATTATTGTATTAAATTTTCTATAGACATTTATTATCACGCATTTATTTTCCTTCTACATATTTTTGCATATATATATTTATAATTAGTAATTTTAAAGATTACATTTTTCTTAAATTGTATTAAAGCAAGGGAAGGATGAATACACAACAAATAGAATCTTTATTTTTTAAAATATGTACGTTATAACAAGTACGAACAGAAAGTACACTAGCATTTGATACACTTTAGGTCATGAAATTTAAATGATGATACACCCAAGCAATGTTTAAGTTTTCACTTTTCGCACGTCGGTTATATATTTCGTGTTTCTTCTCTAAATATACATCGATTTTATGGTGAGAGTTCACAACTGTAGACTTCGAAAATATTATGCTAATAATCATATGTTAACTTATAAGTGAAATCAAAGAAATTGAATTAATCACTTGTAAATTATTTTTCTTAATTTTATATTTCTAAATATCATGTGTAAAGATTTGTAAAGAAACGAGATAAAATTTGCATTTATCTTCGCGCACGACAAATAAATGGAAACAGACATTAATAACAAACATACATTGTGATGATAAAATCTTTAAAATTGGCACAATGTAAATTATGAAAAAAAACTATTTTTTAAATAAGGTATAAATTCAAGTTTTAAGATAAATATAACGAAATTGAATTAACGTGCAGCAAAAAATTATAAGTTTTTTTTAAACATTTGTAATCCTTTGTAATACTCGTATTTGTAATACAAATTGCTGTAATTTGTGCAAGTATTTTTTGTTTTATATTGTTTTAAAAATAAATATTTTTGCAGAAACCAGAAACGAAAATTGCCATGGTCTTCTTAAAACTATTATTCTGCAGTAATAGTTTAATGCTGATTGCCGCGATAATTTCTTCTTGCGATGCAGTTTCAGAAGACAGGCGATGTAATAATGATTCTAGTTTTCAAAATTTGCATGATATATTACAAAATTATGAAATCCAAGGTTATGATATCGAGTTGGACGTAATGAATGCTGAAGCAGGCGTATTCTCTGGTTCTACTAAAATCACAATCGAAAATTTTTGCGACACACGTTACATAATTTTGCATTCACTAAATCTGCATATAAAAACTCTTAATTTTGCGCACTCCTCTAAATATGGAACTCTATATAGTTTACCGATTATAGAAGAGAATATAAACCATACACATGTTATTGTTCTTGATTTATGGAAAAGAAAATATTGTAAAAATTCCTCTTGTTCTCTCGTGGAGAAATTGGTATCACCTGGACGTTACGACATATATTTTTCGTATACCGGAGTAGTAACAGATAATCCAAACTTTTTTACTACTACGTATATAAATGATGCAAACATAAAAACGTGAGTAAACAATAATTTATTAAAAACACATTATTTTATTGTAAACTCTACATACTGTTTTACTAATAATCTTCATATTGATATACAAATTAAAGTATTATTTTTATAAATATAATTTTTAATTGCACAAGCAAATTATTTTAATATTAAAATCAAATAACTTTTGTTGTTTGTGAGCAGCAATTAAATGCATTAATATATAAATTTCTAAAAATCAATTTGCGATCTATATTTTTTTTTACAAAATGTACTTTATAAAATTAGTATATACTTAAACTCAGCATTAGTTACAAAAAAATTTGTTTATTTAAATATATTGGCAATTGTATTTATTTTAAGATTTCTTATTGTAAAAATAAATAATGGTTGCACACTTTATATTACAGATCTTTTAGCAATAATATTATTTAAGTAAATATTTTCAATATTTATTTTCTAATTACATTACAAATTGCATTTGTATATTCTACGATCACTAATAGACACCTAAAAAATATAAAAATATTGAAATCTTGTCTTTAAAATGTAACAGGTGGTTACTCGCAACAAATTTCTATCCAACCCAAGTTCGACGAGTGTTTCCGTGTTGGGACGTGGCGGAATCAGTAACATCATTTATTCAAATTAAAGTTGTACATCCTAAAGCTTACACTATTTTTTCAAATATGCCGACATTAACTACATCTGACACTGACCGTGGTGTTCGGACCACGTTTGACCTTATTCATGAAATACCGCATTATCTTGTGGCAATAGCGATGGTCTCCAAATTCATCAAGTTTTACAATATTGAGACAAAAATATCTATGTATTGCAGACAGGACTTTCCTATGGTTAGCTTTGCAAAAAAAAGCATTAATAATATAACGTTGTTTTATCACAAAAATTGGAAATTCGGGAAAAACTTTCCAAAAGTGGATTATTTACTAATCCCGAGCTATCCGCATGACTTCATGCACTACTTAGGACTAGTTTTCATCAGGTAACGCACACAAATAAGAATATTAAATAAGATTATTAAATAAAAGAGAAAATATATTTTGAACATTTTTCACATTTTCATCTCAAAAATAAACATAAATATGATTGTACACTTCACATTACAGATCTTTTAGCAATAGTATTATTTAAGCAAATATTTTCAATATTTATTTTACTCTACAAATGGAGAAATCTATCATAATTTTTATATCTGATTTAAAATTTATAATATCTTTACTTAGATAAAATTAAATTTTGTTGCAACATGCGATTTCTACAGGGTGTTTCACAAAGTCCGTGCCAACGCTCGTGTGCGAATAGAGTGCGGTAAACTGAATAGAAAAGTCCTTTACCGTTTTGCAATTTTCGCAATAGTAATTGAGATATTAATTAAAAGGGATTGACGAATAATCGCGCGTTGCGCGTAGCTAGATCGTGGGCTGTACACTCTAAACGTAACAACACGAGGATCGCATGGCAACGAAAAATAACACGTAGCGAGAGCAGGAGTGATATGCGTTGTTATTTTTCGTTGCCATGCGATTTTCATTGTTGTCACGCCTAGAGCGTACAGCCTACGATCTAGCCGCGATCAACGCGCGATTATTCGTCAATCCCTTTTAATTAATATCTCAATTACTATTGCAAAAATTGCAAAACGGTAAAGGACTTTTCTATTCAGTTTACCGCACTCTATCCGTACACGAGCGTTGGCACGGACATTATAAAACACCCTGTATATATAATCATTTATTTGTTATCTATTATTTATAAAATATTACGTAATGTAAACGCACATAGTAACTTTGAAATATTTAGTAAAAAATTTGCAATTTTAAATATTTTGATTATTGGACATAAATATATAATTCTGTTATTAGATATTTGCATTAAAGAGAGATGAGTAAAAATTTAATGTGCATAATAATTATTTGTCAAATAATTATTTTAAACGCTGTTATAATTTAGATGCACTTTTGTAAATTATAGATTAACTTGTGAACAGCTCCCCTACTATGCATTGTGAATTATAAAAATGATGCAAAATACCATGATTGATGCAAGAACAAATAATTCCTACAATATTCTATATCCAAATAATAAAATGACACTCTTTTATAATAAATTTATTTGTAATTATGATGAATGCATTATATATCATATAAACATTTTTCGAACAAATACAATTTTAAAATTTAAATTGATATATTTCATCGACAATTAATATGTATATTACATTTCGGAGATTTTCACAGAAGTTATAATAATAAATTAATCTTATATAAAGCATAAAAAGTAATGAATATACATAATTATAAAAATTTATTGAAAGTTGTGCAAAAATTAAATATTTGAAATTAAATTGTTGTATTAATTATCGATAGTTTTGCCTTTACAGAGAAGTCGATGATTATTTTACCAAAATTGTTTCAGTTTACAAATTTAAAACAGAGCACATCAATAAAATTTTTAGTTATAATTATAATATATAAAATTAAATTTATAAAATTATAAAATTAAATTTAGATTTAAAAATTAAATTAAATTTATAAAATTTTAAAATTTAAAATTTTAAAATTTAAAATTTTATAAAATTGAATTTATAAAATTATGAAATTTATAACTATAATTATAATTAATAAATTAAAAAATGTAATTTTGTTTTCTATAACATAGATCATCATATTCATAACTTTATAAAACAAATAATTATACGTTAGAGCTATATATGCCACTTTTCTTGTGTATATCTTATAGTAAATTATAATTGTCAAAATCAAGACTGTCATTATTGCTGGTTGTGATGCTACTTGGATCATCATTTCCATTGTCAACTTCTGGATAAATCTGTGCAAATAATTATAATATTTACATGATAATTAATCATTTGGGTTTTGGTATGATCATTATATTGTATGTTTTTATAAAATTAAGCACGATTTAAAAAAGGTGAAAAATTATTTATTTATAATGATGTTAGCAATAATATCAATGAAACTTACTGCCTTTTTTTATTCAGTTTAGTTGGTTTGCCAAATGATGTTCATCTTTAATATGGTGATTGAAATGAGTTGTTATAGCAATAGATATGTTTCTGCGTAACAAATGTTATGCTCTACTTCAAAATAATCACTTTTTGTACTTATTCCCATAGCCAACTCTGAGATGTATGTCTTTTTAATTGTTTTTTAGAATGCAAGCGTAAATAATCTTCTAAATTTTTAGATAAAAATGAAATGTTCTCATTACAAATATTGCATTTCAGGCCGATGGGTTGAATGATTTTAAATAATCTTTTAGTTACTCAGACATTGTGTCCGTTTGAAGTGATGAAACGCGTTCTGACGAACCAACTGTGTCGTATGCTTCTTGCGTATTTTTCAATTTGTCCAAATGTTTATTTCTTGTATGACAATCTAAACTTTTTAAAATAGAAAGAGATACATCTTTATGACAAATATTACATTCCACTATATTATCATTTTTTTCTGTCCGAAATCTCAATGTCCAATCTGTTCCATATATATTATTCTTTTGTTGTTCTTCAGAATGCAAACGTAAATGATGTTCTACAGATTCAGTTGTAGACGGAACATCTGTATTACAGATAACACATTGTGAAGAGTATTGGTTTAAATATTTGAAATACTTCCATCGTATTAGTTTCTTCTCTTCTTCGTCTTCCGAAATTTCTTTATGTATTTTTATATGTCTTTTGAAGCTTGACGAGTCTTTATAAAGGTATGTATTTCTGCAAGATTTGCATTTCGCTTTAAAATCCGACACTTTTGTATAATATTTCCACACATTCTTGTTAGTTATAATGCTTAGAGACATTGTGTCCGTTTGAAGTGATGAAACGCGTTCTGACGAACCAACTGTGTTGTATGCTTCTTGCGTATTTTTCAATTTGTCCAAATGTTTATTTTTTGTATGATAATCTAAACTTTTTGAAATAGAAAGAGATATATTTTTATGACAAATATTACATTCTTCTATCTTATCATTTTTTTCTGTCCGAAATCTCAATGTCCAATCTGTTCCATATACGTAATAATTCTTTTGTTCCTCAGAATGCAAACTTAAATGATGTTCTACAGATTCAGTTGTAGACGGAACATCTGTATTACAGATAACACATTGTGAAGAGTATTGGTTTAAATATTTGAAATACTTCCATCGTATTAGTTTATTCTTTTCTTCGTCTTCCGAAATTTCTTTATGTATTTTTATATGTGTTTTGAAGTTTGATGAGTCTTTATAAAAATATGTATTTTCGCAATACTTGCATTTCGCTTTGAAATCCGATACTTTTGTGTAATATTCCCACACATTTTTGTTAGTTATAATTCTTGGAGACATTGTGTCCGTTTGAAGTGATGAAACGCGTTCTGACGAACCAACTGTGTCGTATGCTTCTTGCGTATTTTTCAATTTGTCCAAATGTTTTTTTTTTATATGATAATCTAAACTTTTTGAAATACAAAGAGATATATTTTTATGACAAATATTACATTCTACTATCTTATCATTTTTTTCTGTCCGAAATCTCAATGTCCAATCTGTTCCATATACGTAATAATTCTTTTGTTCTTCAGAATGCAAACTTAAATGATGTTCTACAGATTCAGTTGTAGACGGAACATCTGTATTACAGATAACACATTGTGAAGAGTATTGGTTTAAATATTTGAAATACTTCCATCGTATTAGTTTCTTCTCTTCTTCGTCTTCCGAAATTTCTTTATGTTTTTTTATATGTGTTTTGAAGTTTGACGAGTCTTTATAAAGATATGTATATTTGCAATACTTGCATTTTGCTTTGAAATCCGACACTTTTGTATAATATTCCCACACATTCTTGTTAGTTATAATGTTCGGAGACATTGTGTCCGTTTGAAGTGACTGGACGAGTGTAACTAAATACAATACATAATGATGGCAGAAGTGTACACTGCGGTTACTTCACACCAACAGAAAGAACCGTTTACATGTGATGTGCAGAGCGTTTCGGTCAAACCTAGCTAACAATTATCAAAACACGCGGTAATATCTCATGCCAAGTATTATTGTCAGTAAAAGAGACGTTACAATGTATTCTTTACACGAATATATTTTGTGAGAAATAATGCACGAATAATATATTATATGTATATGTATTTTTAATATGCATCAAATAAAACTTCTCAAATTAGGAGGGCTATATTAAAAAAATCTATGTATTTTTTCGAAGTTATTTATACTATCCTAAATGCAGTTGATATACCGATTGCAGATATAAATAGATATGATTGACTGATTGTATTAAAAAATTATTATTATTATGCATTTCTCCATCTGATTTATTTTCAAATATGGCATTATCAATGGCATCGATTTTTTTTGTGCAAGATGATTCTCTTAATGATATTAAAATTTAACAAATTGGATTGACTTATCGGCACGATGCACAGCAACGGAATTTCCAAGTTGATCTGTAACATACAAAATACATTTCAATTATAGCAGCGTTTAAAATAATTCTCTCTTTGAAAGATAATTATGGCGTACATTTAACTTTTACTTATTATTTATGCTAATATCTAATACAAGATTTATGTTTCTATATCTATAAATAATTTAAATCTATAAATATCAAAAATTGCAAATATTTTACTGAATATGTGCGTTACATTACATAATATTTTACGTGCAATATTTTTGTAAATAATAGACAACAAACAAATGATTACTTATCCTAAAGTTGCCTCGCCGGCATCTAATGTTCTTCCTGAACTCGTCTCTTTTCTCTATTCTTTTTGCAAGTTCTTCAAGACATTCACACTTGTGCGCGACGCGAATATGAAAATTGCACGATGTTTTAAACAGCACTTCCGACGCGTACTTTGTCACGTTAGGACAAAAGTAAAACTTGCATGGATTACACGTTCGACACTTTGCTGCATCCGTAACCAATAACGATGAAAAGGGTGAGCTCGAAAACTGCAGAAAATAATAAGGATGGCACTATTGAAGAGAATAAAGCGTTAAGTAATACGGAACGATCTGAAGTGTGTCGTGCATGTAATAAGAGATAAACATATCAAGAACAACTCGACTTTGTCTATAATATGTTCATTGCATTCTTATTATTCGTACGGTAGTACTTCGTACGAAACAGATCATTCTGTATCGGTACGTTATCCTCTCCAAAAGTACAATCCTTATTATTTTTCGTAGTTTTCAATCTTACTCTTTCCGTCGTTACTTACTTGTTACGGAAGAGGCAGAATGTCGAACGTGCAATCCGTGCGACAATAATCCGTGCAAGTTTTACTTTTCTTCTATTATGAGAAAGTACGCGTCGTGAGTGCCGTTTAAAACATTGTGCGATTTTCATATTTGTGTTGCTAATGCGTGTGAGTGCCTTGAAGGACTGTAAAATGAACAGTAAGAAGGGGGAGATTCAGGAACAGCATTGGACACCGGCGGAGCAACTTTAGGGTAAGTATATATACATAACCATTTATTTGTTATTTATTATTTATAAAATATTACGTAATGTAAACGCACATAGTAACTTTGAAATATTTAGTAAAAAATTTGCAATTTTTAATATTTTGATTGTTGGACATAAATATATAATTCTGTTATTAGATATTTGCATTAAAGAAAGATGAGTAAAAGTTTAATGTGCATAATAATTATTTGTTAAATAATTATTTTAAACGCTGTTATAATTTAGATGCACTTCTGTAAATTATAGATCAACTTGTGAACAGCTCCCTCGCCGCGCATTGTGAATTATAAAAATGATGCCAAATACCATGATTGATGCAAGAACAAATAATTCCTACAATATTCTATATCCAAATATTAAAATGACACTTTTTTATAATGAATTTATTTGTAATTATGATGAATGCATTATATTTCATACAAACATTTTTCGAACAAGTACAATTTTAAAATTTAAATTGATATATTTCATCGACAATTAATATGTATATTACATTTCGGAGATTTTCACAGAAGTTATAATAATAAATTTATTTTATATAAAGCATAAAATGTAATGAATATACATAATTATAAAAATTTATTGAAAGTTGTGTAAAAATTAAATATTTGAAATTAAATTGTTGTATTAATTATCGATAGTTTTGCCTTTACAGAGAAGTCGATAATTATTTTACCAAAATCGTTTCAGTTTACAAATTTAAAACAGAGCACATCAATAAAATTTTTAGTTATAATTATAATATATAAAATTAAATTTATAAAATTATAAAATTAAATTTAGATTTAAAAATTAAATTAAATTTATAAAATTTTAAAATTTAAAATTTTATTAAATTGAATTTATAAAATTATGAAATTTATAACTATAATTATAATTAATAAATTAAAAAATGTAATTTTGTTTTCTATAACATAGATCATCCTATTCATAACTTTATAATACAAATAATTATACGTTAGGGCTATATATGCCACTTTTCTTGTGTATATCTTATAGTAAATTATAATTGTCAAAATCAAGACTGTCATTATTGCTGGTTGTGATGCTACTTGGATCATCATTTCCATTGTCAACTTCTGGATAAATCTGTGCAAATAATTATAATATTTACATGGTAAATAATTATTTGGGTTTTGGTATGATCATTATATTGTATGTTTTTATAAAATTAAGCGCGATTTAAAAATGGTGAAAAATTATTTATTTATAATGATGTTAACAATAATATCAATGAAACTTACTGCCTTTTTTTTATTCAGTTTAGTTGGTTTGCCAAATGATGTTCATCTTTGATATGGTGATTGAAATGAGTTGCAATAGCAATAGATATGTTTCTGCATGTTATGCTCTACTTCAAAATAATCACTTTTTGTACTTATTCCCATAGCCAACTCTGAGATGTATGTCTTTTTAATTGTTTTTTAGAATGCAAGCGTAAATAATCTTCTAAATTTTTAGATAAAAATGAAACGTTCTCATTACAAATATTGCATTTCAGGCCGATGGGTTGAATGATTTTATATAATCTTTTAGTTACTCAGACATTGTGTCCGTTTGAAGTGATGAAACGCGTTCTGACGAACCAACTGTGTCGTATGCTTCTTGCGTATTTTTCAATTTGTCCAAATGTTTATTTCTTGTATGACGATCTAAACTTTTTGAAATAGAAAGAGATACATCTTTATGACAAATATTACATTCCACTATATTATCATTTTTTTCTGTCCGAAATCTCAATGTCCAATTTGTTCCATATATATTATTCTTTTGTTGTTCTTCAGAATGCAAACTTAAATGATGTTCTACAGATTCAGTTGTAGACGGAACATCTGTATTACAGATAACACATTGTGAAGAGTATTGGTTTAAATATTTGAAATACTTCCATCGTATTAGTTTCTTCTCTTCTTCGTCTTCCGAAATTTCTTTATGTATTTTTATATGTCTTTTGAAGTGTGACGACTTTTTATAAAGATATGTATTTTTGCAAGACTTGCATTTTGCTTTGAAATCCGACACTTTTGTATAATATTCCCACACATTCTTGTTAGTTATAATTCTTAGAGACATTGTGTCCGTTTGAAGTGATGAAACGCGTTCTGACGAACCAACTGTGTCGTATGCTTCTTGCGTATTTTTCAATTTGTCCAAATGTTTATTTCTTGTATGATAATCTAAATTTTTTGAAATACAAAGAGATATATTTTTATGACAAATATTACATTCCACTATATTATCATTTTTTTCTGTCCGAAATCTCAATGTCCAATCTGTTCCATATATATTATTCTTTTTTTGTTCTTCAGAATGCAAACTTAAATGATATTTTACAGATTCAGTTGTAGACGGAACTTCTGTATTACAGATAACACATTGTGAAGAGTATTGGTTTAAATATTTGAAATACTTCCATCGTATTAGTTTCGTCTTTTCTTCGTCTTTCGAAATTTCTTTATGTATTTTTATATGTGTTTTGAAGTTTGATAATAATTCTTTTTTTGTTCTTCAGAATGCAAACTTAAATGATATTCTACAGATTCAGTTGTAGACGGAACTTCTGTATTACAGATAACACATTGTGAAGAGTATTGGTTTAAATATTTGAAATACTTCCATCGTATTAGTTTCGTCTTTTCTTCGTCTTTCGAAATTTCTTTATGTATTTTTATATGTGTTTTGAAGTTTGACGAGTCTTTATAAAGATATGTATTTTCGCAATACTTGCATTTTGCTTTGAAATCCGACACTTTTGTATAATATTTCCACACATTCTTGTTAGTTATAATTCTTAGAGACATTGTGTCCGTTTGAAGTGATGAAACGCGTTCTGACGAACCAACTGTGTCGTATGCTTCTTGCGTATTTTTCAATTTGTCCAAATGTTTATTTCTTGTATGATAATCTAAATTTTTTGAAATACAAAGAGATATATTTTTATGACAAATATTACATTCCACTATATTATCATTTTTTTCTGTCCGAAATCTCAATGTCCAATCTGTTCCATATACGTGATAATTCTTTTGTTCTTCAGAATGCAAACTTAAATGATATTCTACAGATTCAGTTGTAGACGGAACTTCTGTATTACAGATAACACATTGTGAAGAGTATTGGTTTAAATATTTGAAATACTTCCATCGTATTAGTTTCGTCTTTTCTTCGTCTTTCGAAATTTCTTTATGTATTTTTATATGTGTTTTGAAGTTTGACGAGTCTTTATAAAGATATGTATTTTCGCAATACTTGCATTTTGCTTTGAAATCCGACACTTTTGTATAATATTTCCACACATTCTTGTTAGTTATAATTCTTAGAGACATTGTGTCCGTTTGAAGTGATGAAACGCGTTCTGACGAACCAACTGTGTCGTATGCTTCTTGCGTATTTTTCAATTTGTCCAAATGTTTATTTCTTGTATGATAATCTAAATTTTTTGAAATACAAAGAGATATATTTTTATGACAAATATTACATTCCACTATATTATCATTTTTTTCTGTCCGAAATCTCAATGTCCAATCTGTTCCATATATATTATTCTTTTTTTGTTCTTCAGAATGCAAACTTAAATGATATTTTACAGATTCAGTTGTAGACGGAACTTCTGTATTACAGATAACACATTGTGAAGAGTATTGGTTTAAATATTTGAAATACTTCCATCGTATTAGTTTCGTCTTTTCTTCGTCTTTCGAAATTTCTTTATGTATTTTTATATGTGTTTTGAAGTTTGACGAGTCTTTATAAAGATATGTATTTTCGCAATACTTGCATTTTGCTTTGAAATCCGACACTTTTGTATAATATTTCCACACATTCTTGTTAGTTATAATTTTTAGAGACATTGTGTCCGTTTGAAGCGACTGGACGAGTGTAACTAAATACAATACATAGTGATGGCAGAAGTATACACTGCGGTTTCTACACACCAACAGAGAGAACCGTTTACATGTGTTGTGCAGAGCGTTTCGGTCAAACTTAGCTGACAATTATCAAAACACGCGGTAATATCTCATGGCAAGTATTATTGTCAGTAAAAGAGACGTTACAATGTATTCTTTACACGAATATATTTTGTGAGAAATAATGCACAAATAATATATTATATGTGTATGTATTTTTAATATGCATCAAATAAAACTTCTCAAATTAGGAGGGCTATATTAAAAAAAATCTATGTATTTTTTTACATTTATTTATACTGTTCTAAATGCAGTTGATATACCGATTGCAGAAATAAATAGATATGATTGACTGATTGTATTAAAAAATTATTATTATTATGCATTTATCCATCTGATTTATTTTCAAATATGGCATTATCAATGGCATTATCAATGGCATCGATATTTTGTGCAAGATGATTCTCTTAATGATCATTCAAAAAAATATTTCGCTGATGTAGTTAGATTTCTAGATATCGCAACAAGAATGTATCGCTATTTTTCGTATCTGTGAAAACATTGTTTGTCACATACAGAATTTATAGCAGTAATGTTCTAGCAATAGCTTCTGAAAAATTTAGGTACCATTGCTAAATGTTATTCATTGCATGATCTAACACGTGATTGATCTTATATAGATAGGCGCTTTAGAGAAACTTTCTTTTTAAAGTTCACAAACAATACAGGTATATATTCTGTTTCTGTCATCTAAACTGATTAAGTAATTACATATGCAATATCACAACAGTTGCTAATCATTTATCTGTTTTAGTTAATTTTTTACACCTAGAAAATTTTAGTTATTATTGCAAGATCATTTTTTTGAGTGATATTAAAATTTAACAAATTGGATTGACTTATCGGCATGATGCACAGCAGCGGAATTTCCAAATTGATCTGTAACATACAAAATACATTTTAATTATAGCAGCGTTTAAAATAATTCTCTCTTTGAAAGATTATTATTGCGTACATTTAACTTTTACTTATTATTTATACTAATATCTAATACAAGATTTATGTATTTATATCTATAAATAATTTAAATCTAAAAATATCAAAAATTGCAAATATTTTACTGAATATGTGCATTACATTACATAATATTTTACGTGCAATATTTTTGTAAATAATAGACAACAAACAAATGATTACTTATCCTAAAGTTGCTTCGCCGGCATCTAATGTTCTTCCTGAACTCGTTTCTTTTTTCTATTCTTTTTGCAAGTTCTTCAAGACATTCACACTTGTGCGCGACGCGAATATGAAAATTGCACGATGTTTTAAACAGCACTTCCGACGCGTACTTTGTCACGTTAGGACAAAAGTAAAACTCGCATGGATTACACGTTCGACACTTTGCTGCATCCGTAACGATGAAAGGATGAGCTCGAAAACTGCAGAAAATAATAAGGATGGCACTATTGAAGAGAATAACGCGTTAAGTAATACGGAACGATCTGAAGTGTGTCGTGCATGTAATAAGAGATAAACATATCAAGAACAACTCGACTTTGTCTATAATATGTTCATTGCATTCTTATTATTCGTACGGTAGTACTTCGTACGAAACAGATCATTCTGTATCGGTACGTTATCCTCTCCAAAAGTACAATCCTTATTATTTTTCGTAGTTTTCAATCTTACTCTTTCCGTCGTTACTTACTTGTTGCGGAAGAGGCAGAATGTCGAACGTGCAATCCGTGCGACAATAATCCGTGCAAGTTTTACTTTTCTTCTATTATGAGAAAGTACGCGTCGTGAGTGCCGTTTAAAACATTGTGCGATTTTCATATTTGTGTTGCTAATGCGTGTGAGTGCCTTGTAGGACTGTAAAAAGAACAGTAAGAAGGGGGAGATTCAGGAACAGCATTGGACACCGGCGGAGCAACTTTAGGGTAAGTATATACAGGGTGTTTTATAAAGTCCGTGCCAATGCTTGTGTACGGATAGAGTGCGGTAAACTGAATAGAAAAGTCCTTTACCGTTTTGCAATTTTCGCAATAGTAATTGAGATATTAATTAAAAGGGATTGACGAATAATCGCGCGTTGCGCGTAGCTAGATCGTGGGCTGTACACTCTAAACGTAACAACACGAGGATCGCATGGCAACGAAAAATAACACGTAGCGAGAGCAGGAGTGATATGCGTTGTTATTTTTCGTTGCCATGCGATTTTCATTGCTGTCACGCCTAGAGCGTACAGCCTACGATCTAGCCGCGATCAACGCGCGATTATTTGTCAATCCCTTTTAATTCATATCTCAATTACTATTGCGAAAATTGCAAAACGGTAAAGGACTTTTCTATTCAGTTTACCGCACTCTATCCGTACACGAGCGTTGGCACGGACATTATAAAACATCCTGTATAATAGCCGTAAAACAGCACATTTATTTCTTTTTGTGATCTTATTTTTATGTTAGTGCAGAATAAAAAAAGTGTATAATTGATAGAAGCAGATTATATTGTTTTTTTTTCAAAATATTGAAAAATATTATGACAATATTATCTTTTAAATATAAAAAGGTACGTTGTGGGATAATTAAAATATAATATATTTTAAAGACAATGCTTTTTTTTGAAAACAAAGCATTTTGGTGTGTTGATGATAGCATAACTGAACATTGATTGTTTACATAAAAAAGATTTACTGTTTGTCTAATAAAATTTGTCAAATTTTTTTGTAATTGTTTATAACATTTCGAACAAGATGTTATTTACACATTGTCGAGTTAACGATTCAAATAATATTTTCAATATGATTAAATATGCAGAATTAAAAATTATACTGATTTACTCTTTTTATGATGAAAATTTATTTAAAATTTTTCAGAGAAGCAGACTTGATCTACGATCCAGATTTCGATCCCGGTGCGCATCAAAGTAATATGCTGCGTTTAATTGGCCGTGCAGTGGGCCATTCATTTCTTGATTATTTTCTTAAACCATATTGGTCTGATATGTGGTTAAAAGAAAGTCTAGCTGTCTTACTCGAAGCATATATCGTCGACCAGGTTGTTTTTAAACTATAGAAAAAGCTAGATAGTTTACTCATCTAAAAAAAAGATATTATGATATTATGAAAATATAAAGATATAAAATTCATATTAAATTTTTATAAATTTGTTAAAATCTGTTAGTACATTGATTTGTTACAAATTTTTACAATTTGTTCAATTAATGCTTCAAATTAATTTTAAAATTCCTGCAAAAATTTATGAATTTAATTAGAATGTCTTTTAAACAATTTTATTTATAAATAATTATATTGCATTATTTTGGGTTTAGTATATTTTTATACTGAAAGAAAAAAATGATAAAAAATTAATTCTTTTTTGGTAGCAAGTGAAATCATTAATATATTTTATCATAATACCAATAACTTTATTAATAATAGCATCTTTTTCAATAAAAAATTAATTTAATTTTGTAAAGTAATATTGGTTTTTTCTACAGGTTTACCCAACTGCACGGATGACGGATCTGTTAATAGTTCAAACTCAACACGAATCTCTTCGTTTGGATACTGATTTAATAATGAATCTTCTAGCATCAGAAACAAATAATTCCTCTGATTTAGTTCTTTTTTTTCTTCGTTACATGAAAGGTAAAAATAAATAAATATGTTTTATTAAAGAATTAACTATAAATCTTTGAATGTGGGAATAAAATAATGAAAAGGCTTTATTGTACATATTATTTTATTTATTTCCAGAGTTATTTACATTTTTTAATTTTGCTTTGTTGTAAGAAATAATTTATTTGTTTAATACTAGAATCATTATTTTCTCAAATTTAAGGATGCTACGATAAAATTTTATTTTACCGAAATTTACAATGAACGGTTACAGTAAAAGTCTACCTTATTTTACATGTTTAATAGTATACTTTTATTTTAATTTTTGTAGTACCATTCATACTGCGCATGACACAGCAAGTGCTCCATGAAAATATATTCTTCGACAATTTTACCAACAAATATGAAAAGTGAGTTATAACTACACGTTATAAAATAAATTATAAGAACGAAGTAACAATTCTTGTTTGCATGCTTAGAAGATATTAATATACAAGCAATATGACATAAATATGCTGATATATCTCGATCAGCTTTACGGAACGGAATAATTTTTCATGCACGAATTTTATGCTATCAAACATTTTTTGACAACAAAGGATAATTTTGTAATTACATGCAAATATTTTTTTTTATAACTGCAAATAATTCCAATTCAATATTTTGTATACTAAATACGTAATACTAAAATTTTAACTTAGAAATAATAATATTTCTAGATAATTTAGTCGCAAAAAATTATGCTCCAAATTATTGAGAAAACTTATCAATATATTAAACAACAAAATTAAAGCATCACTAAATTTTTGCAAAAAATTGTCGATTGTTAAACTGGTATAACTTTACAAAAAAAATTGTACAACAAGTTTTCTGTCGTCATTTTAAAGAGCAAAATCTTTCCTTTTACTTTCATAAATTTTCCTCAAAGATGTTTCCGATTATGTAGTTGCAAAAAAAAATTGCAATTTTTAATAAAGCGGTTTAAAAAATGGGATTTAATTCTTAAAACGGCTTATTAAAAATTGATCTGCAATTTTTATTCGCTGTTTTATTTTACCACGTGCGCGCACATATACGTGTGTGTATGCATATGATATTTCAGAATAATCGGACTAACACTCGTGAACGGGTAGAGGAGAGTAAACTGAACAGAAAAGAGTCACCGTTTTAAAAACATAACTTCTAATATTATTTTACTGTCCAATAAACAATAAATTTAAATGTGCAATGCTACAAACAAAGTAGCATGGCATAAAAGAAATATAAGAATAAATTTTGAATAAAATAATAAATAAATATATATATTTATTGATAATGTATCACAAATTTATATTTTTTATGCAATACATTAAAAATCAATTATATGTCGATATTGATGTCAAAAGTTAATATTATACCTATCTAATATATCAAGTCTAATTTACTATAACTACTGTTACAGTAATTCAACTCTGGAGGATTATTGGTATCATATGCAACATGTTGTAGAGACAATAATATTTAATTATATAAATAAGACAAAATGCTCGTCCATCATTCTTCCATTAAAATATCTAATAAACACTTGGATAACGCAACCACCTCCTGTGTTAAATGTGACACGAACTTATGAGGGCGCAGTGTCAATACAGGCAGATTATTCTCAAAGTGAACAGAATATCTACATTGAGAACAAGTTGCTTATACCTGTTACTTTTGTTACGCAAAATTATTTTTATTTGGCACACGTTTGCAATGGAGTCACATGGCTAACACCATTTCAAAACATGGTTTTTATATTTGGGATTCCTGCATCTGATTGGATTATAGTTAACTCACAGCAAGCAGGTAAATTTTTAACGATAAATTAATTTTGTTTACAATTAGTATGTATTGCAGTAAACAAGGATTATATTAAACAAGAGACTATTTTGATCAAATAAAGACGGACCTACTGTTTATTGTATACAGCGTAGCCAATAAGATGTTAATTATTTGCAAATATATGATTAATTAGTTTTTGATTAAATGAAAGCTGTGTTTTTCGAAAAAAACATTAATGAATTTACGTAAGATGTTGTAAGATAAAAATAATTCGGATACGAATATATTTTTCGGTAAATAAAATCAACAACATACGCAAGCTGTAACAATTAAAAAAATTTTATTTACTTTACAACAGGATACTATCGTGTTAATTATGATCTTTTGAACTGGTTGCATATTATCAATTATATGAATTCTGAAAATTACGATAAAATACACGTTCTCAATCGTGCTCAACTTATCGACGACTCGTTTAACTTTATGATTACACAAAAGTTTCCTCCTGACTTGTTTTGGAGACTAACGAAATATCTATGGCGAGAAACAGACTACATAGCATGGTATCCTATGTTTAAAGCTCTCGAATACATGTCGAGTATCCTTGCATTTAAGTCTGACCAAAAATTGTCTAATTTTACGGTACATAATAGCAGATATTTTAATAAAAAGTATTACTTAATTTAACATTAAAATTAAGATCGAGAAAATTTGGAAGCATGGCATGTAATTAATAACGTAAAGGACTTTATTCTGACATACATTTTAACAAAGATTATTTTTTTATTAAAAAATACAAGTACATGTAAAAATTATTATATTAACAACTGATATACTTAACATATTTTAGCATATGATGACGAAAACTTTCGATTTACTTTTGGAGATAAATTATTTAGAATACAGAGAAAGAGACATAAATGACGAGAGTACACTTATTAAAAGTTTAAGGCTGGAAGCTATAAGATGGGCATGTATTTTTGAAAGTCCAGCATGTTTTTCTAATGCTACGCATCATTTAAAAATTTTGCTTGAACATATCGCAAATTCTACACCATTAGAGAAAAAGAAGTAAATTTTTTGTAACCATGCTTTATTGCAAACATATTTTAACTTCTCGCAAGATTTCTGATAAATTGTGATTGAAGCATGAAATTATAAAGAATATACGTAATGTTGATTATAATTAAATTTTTTTTAAATGTAGGTATTCAGCAGAATGGACAGTTTGGACATTCTGCAATGGTTTAGTAAAGGCAGATCGGGAAACTTGGAATAATGTATTAGTGATCTCTCAAGATGAACTTCCATATGTGAAAAGACTTTTGCAAATTGCTTTACCATGCAGCAACATTTCTGATATTATTTTAAATTATTTGCAGGCAGCAATAAACAACGCCGATATTGAAATAATTCTTTCTATTATTGTTAAGCAGGCAAATAAAGATGTAGTACTTGTGGAGATATTAAGTAAATTTGAGCGCATACAACTTAGGTAATACCATTGTTTTTTATAAAAAAATATACTGTTAACAATACATCATAAAAATTATTGATAAATAGTCTAATTGTTTTTTGTTTTTTTTTTTTAGCAAAATAAATAGGCTTGCATTATTATGCGTTATTATTAACAACCTTTATACAAATCGGCAATTTGATAAGGCAAGTTTTATAAATACAAATATCAACTTGTTTATTAGTTTTCCTTATTAAAGTTACTTATTTATATATACATGCCATATGTTTTGCAAATTACAAATATGTCATTTTTCAACTATTGAAAGCCAGAATGTTGTGTCATATAGAATTGTTATTGTGTGGAATTATATTATTAGCAATAAAAATCTAAATAATTTATTACAGATAAAAGATTTCGCGAAACTTCATCTAACGCAGAATAGTACATCAATTTTTGTCGATGAAAAGTTCATGATGAATTCCAATGTTACAAAGCAAGCGCTTGAAGATATTTTAATGAAAATAAATTTGCGGCAATTGCAATTGGAACGCACATACCAAAAGTACATACAATATTTCGGGTTCTAACTTAGAAAAGTGAGCACGACTTAATTGTCAATGATCTGCAATCTATAGTAAATGTATCTACACCAGGTCACACAAATGCCTTAACATATGAAGTTGCACGGGTGTCAAGGCATATCGAGTCGGCGTGTTCCGACTCTACATATTTTTACATCATGACTGGTTATGAACATAACGGCAATGCTGTTTTAGCTATTTCAAAGCAACTGGAACAATTGATTGATATTATAAATATTAACCTTTATTTGTCAATTGCTCCAGTTGCTTTGAAACAGTCAAAACAGCTTTGCTGCTGTGTTCATAACCATAGTCATGATGTAAAAATATGTAGAGTCGGAACACGCCGACTCGATATGCCTTGACACCCGTGCAACTTCATATGTCAAGGCATTTGTGTGACCTGGTGTACATGCATTGAAAATTGTTTGTTTTTTTTGTTATCTTTATATTGTTGTTTTTTTATTTGTGTCAATTTATATTAATTTATGTATAATTAAATTCCTAATTGTTTCTGCTTTTTATCATTTAAATGTATAATTTTATTTTTTAAATATTACAAACGTATGTTATAAATAATTGACACTTAAAATTATGTAATACTATAAAAAAACATGTTGGAAAAATGTTTATGAGAATAAATAAGGAAATATATTTTTTTAAATTATGTATTTTATCAGTTTATTTTTAGAATAATACTTAATTGCCATCGTGTTCAATAATTTAAATGCAGTAACAAAAGAAAAGACTGTAATCATGATTATTCAAAATATTGTTTTAAGAAAAGAACAATATAAGAAATATATAATTACAAATTATTATGGAAAAACTAATTTATTTCAAATTAGGATTTGTACTTTTTATGTACTAAAAAAAAATAAAAAATTATAAAAATAATTATAAATATTTAATTTGCTATAGATATTTCTATGTTATCTATTCTATGCTGTTTATTATCATCATACAAACGTGTAGCAAAATGTTGTAAATTTTTTTCTTTTCTAAACTGCATTTGTAAAATTTCAGTACAAATTTCTATAATTTAAATAAGCTTTATAGTTTTATATTTTAAATTGTTAAGCAAAAAAATGAAAACTTGCATGGCATTTCTAAAACTATTGTTCAGTGGTAGCTTAATGTTGATCGTCGTGATGATTTCTTCTTCCGCAAGTTTAGAAGACTGAATACAGTCCGGAATTTGTAGAATTTGCACAATATATTATATCATGCATTATTACATCATATTGAATCTAATAAATTTTGACAAAAACATGTTTAACGATGAAACTAAAATCATGATCCACATTTATATCCTCCTGTATACGTTACATAATTTTTCACTAAGTAAATCTGAATATCTAATATACTCTTATAATGGACTCTAATGGTAAAAGAAGGAAAATAGGGTAAAGAGCCATAATAGAATTACTTTCATCTCTAAAACTAACTTTCTTTATTCGCGCTGCCACTTTATATTTATTCTTATTGTATCCAATGTGATTCAAGTTTTCTCCATCTCATCAGCCACTCTCTTTTTGTCTCTAACTACTAAAAATAATTTTATGTATAAAAATAATTATAACAACAATAAGAGACGATAAACAACAAAGATACAATAACATATAATACACATTCATGAAAAGTAATACACTTCTTTCTTTCTATACGGATCGTATGCAAAAGGTGTTACATCTTATGGTCCTGCGTTCCACATTTATACATATCAAAAGGCATTCCTACATTTTGGTATTTCGCTACGTAAAATGATATTTCCAGTTGAAAATGTCATTCTGGATATGCGGTGTGTGTATATATCTTAATAGAGAATAATTGTGTTACGTTATGCGATAAACATTGGCGATACCTGAAATGGAATATTGTACGTTCAGATTCTATGATTTTTACATATAAAAAGTCTTCTCTTAAAGTATGTATTACAACCTTAAATGGGCGTGATAATTTTTACCAACAATTTTCTAATCTTTAATGCAATATTTTCTCGAAGATTGAACAAAGTTACTTCCAAAAAGATTACTCCTTCGATATATTCAACCGCCTTTGAATTATACGAAGACATTTTAACCGAGATTCTTTTTTCTTTAAGCTCCATTATCAATTACTGTCTTTTCATTTTCTTTGGGTTGTGAGCTATTGACTCGATCGTTAAGCTATTAATTTTTTGGGTGATTATAAGTTCAGTTTTCTTTACGGAATATACACATCGTAAATATTATTTACTTTCACTTATTCAATTACACAATATAATCGCTGCCATATGCACTGTCCGCGAACAAACAAAACAATAATATGAAAATAATCAATGATAATTTCCAAACGCACTATAATTATGATCACAACATTATTGTAATAATTTGTTATATGTCGAAAGTTGTACACGCAATTCGACGCGTCTAGCAGCAATGTGGCGATACAAATTTCGCAACATTCTTCACACTCTTCGTAACATTCAATGCATTAATTAATGGCGTAACTTCGTGTGCCTCTTTGAGTTGTGAACACTAGTTGCTTATCAGTATCACAACGTGGACCTTCGAACATGTAATACAGTGATATTTGGAGAATTCTACTAGATACATTGGATAAATATATTGTGTGTATATGTATATATTGTGTGTCTGTGTGTGTGGCGCGCGCGCGTGTGTACCTGTCCTGTGAGTGTGTGTATAAAATATGTGTAGCGCAATTATAGTATTATACATATTTTCTCCATGAAAACATTAAGAAAGGAAGTGTAAGTAAAAAGGCACTATTTCTGGGTATGGGAACGAATCAGTTTCTTTAGGCCTCCTTCACTTCTAACAAATGTCCCTCACGCGACATCACAGACCTCGCATTGACAGAAGTTACGCCGCTGCGAACGTTGTCACCCTCATTTCACCCGCATACTTGTAAAATCTGTTATATTCATCCACTATGATGACTTTTACCGAGGTAAATCATAAATGTAGCCACTCATAAATTCAATATGCTCAAGCATACTCAACAAATATACTGGAAGCATAAACTTATTGTTAGTTGCTTTATAAACTAGAGCGGAATTCATTATATATATGCTACAAAACGATGGAATTTTCTCTTATTATCGCATACAGCTTGACTAGTCATTGGGAAAATTATCAATTGGCAAGAGAATGTTCTATGCACATCTTTCAACGTGCCATAGTTTTTTTTTAGTCACAATAAATATTAGCTTGCCGTAATCGCAATATGTAAAAACACCGGTGTTACGTTATATTGACTGTCGAGGATGACATCGATTTAACAATCATTCCATTAAACGGGTGTTTCGTGATCAGTCTCTTCGATTCTTCCCAATCTCCAAGCATTTGGATCCCCTGCCGCTGTAAATTGATAGAAATCTTTTAAGATGATTCGATATATTTTGCAATGTATCATCATAATTTACATCATAATGTAAAAATCAGACTTTAGCCTCAAATAGATTCATTCAAAAAATATTACGTCTTTAAAATTGATATTAGAAGAGAATGTATCTTTATAATATTTCTAAGTCAGTCAAAACTGAAAGATGTGATTTGCAAGACTCTAAATATTTAAAAATAATTTCTTCTCTTTTCAATTTATTATCCTCGACTTTTCATAAAAAATGCTTCTCGAACCGTTATGCTTATGCTTTTATAGACACTAATTCGAATTTATTATATAAAGAATAAAAATTCTCGAAAGCGTAGAAAACTCACCTCAATACGATACCCAGACAAAACGAATAAATGGTGTTACGCTGTGACATTTGTGTAATATGCATCCACTACGGGAACATGACATTTACACCACATATGACTTTGTGCTAGAGCGTTGCACAATCAGCAGGGATAATATTACAGCGAAGACTGAATATCGTACGACATAGGATGTGAGGGGAATGTACAAGGTGCTACGTGTGGGCAGTTCGTATGGTGTAAGGTATTGTTCAGCACTTCTTGCGTCGTGTACAGCAACGGCATTCTCTCTTCTATATTTCCAAGGCAAAATCAGAGTTGATGCAAAATTATAAAACAGAGAGGTGCATATAAATAAACACAAGACTCTATGACACATATTAATACTACACTTCGATAATAAATAAAGGTGTGACAAAAAAATTGTATTACTTTGAAACGGAAAACATAATTGCGAAACTAAGAGAAGCACGATTGAAATTTTTTATGCTCATTTTGTATTTATTTAACTACAATCAATTACGTAGATATCTGTATGAAACATTGCTGCAAAGTTTAACATAACGTAACAGAAACTAAAAAAAATACAGAGCAAAGAGGTGAGAAACAAAGTATCATATGAACATTTCAAAGAAAATACGGTTGTAAAAAATTCGAGGACTTATTTTTCTTAACAAAGAATCATATATTCGCTTGCACCACGTTTTTCGTCTCATTTTATACGTATATACGTATGTATGTTGCATATAATGAGCAAAGAATAAGAAATAATATTAGTCGAATTGAAAAGAAATTGGATGCAAGACATGCACATGCCTGAATTGTGATGAAAAATGTGCGATTTGCTAACTAAAGGAAAATTATTCATAAAAATTAATTAAATATACAGATTATACATATATAGTCTCTTGTTTTAAGAAGAAATAGTATCACGATGTATTAAGAAAATAAATGATAAAACCAGTTCAAAGTAATACAAAATGAAAAAAAAAAATCTTATCGTACATATTTTTAGATAAATTCTGCGATATCACAAAAAAACAGAAATCGTAAATAGAAATAAACACACACACGCACACACATACCTTGAAGTTGACGACTGATGAGAGCAGTAATGCCTTGACTGTCACCAGTCTTCTTTACAACAAAAAGTTTTGTATCAGCGTCATTTTCTAAGGCTCCAATTCCACCTAAACCAATTATCTGTCCGTTCTGCTGCTGATGAGTGCTAGCAGCCATCGTTTCACTAACCTATTTGCAAAAAATATAACAGCATACATTTATATATTGGAATTTTTTATTTACAAACTCAAATTATTCTTTAAAGAAAATCTCAAAGATTAAATAGCACAAATATTTGACCTTTTTCATGACTATTAAATGAATTGAAAGCTGATTTGAAAAGAAATACGCTTTCAATAGTTCTACGCCAAGTGCAATATTCCAATTCAATGTGTAATAAGAAAAAAATTACCTGCATCAATTTCTTAACTACATCCCTGCCCAGAATGTGATCAAACACTGCCTGCAGGAATTGATCGCTAATTATGCTTAATTTTAGTTTATCCCTATGCCATAATAATATCCTTGACTCCTCCATAGCTGTTATTGACACCTAAACAAATATAATACAACTTCAAGTGTTTATATTGATATCTAATTGGAATGATAAGATGAACAAAAAAATACCGTATCGATGATAGATGCTTGATAAAACATTTACCTGGAAGTATTCATCTGTCGAGACACCAAACCATTCTGGGGAATCCAGGAACTGATGTGGGAAGACAATATGTAATGCTCTTCCATTTTGCGAGACAACTAATCTGAAAAGAGTCAGAAGAAAAACGTAATTTTAATAAATAAATAAAACTCTTGTAACGATGAATACATTTAAATCGTTCTTACTTTCCCGACAGCACCAATGATAAAGAATCGACTTTGGTCACTTTTTCTTGTGCATAAACTTCTTGATACTTCAACTGACGAATGACCTTCATGCAATTTAATACTCTTCTGAATTGATGACGGGACACACGTAACGGCTGGAACACTGCTATGTACACCTACATAAAAGAAAAGAAAAACCTAGTGTAATTTTTTTATTAATCGATTGTGTCGAGAGCAGAAATTAACATATCAAGGTTTTCGAATGAAATCTCATCTGCATTATTGTGTGTTGTTAATATATTACTGGCTATTATTCAATATTAGCTTGCTAATATTGAAAAACAGACTCGCCTACGTCCAAGATAGAATGGATAGCAATTATCTCAGCCACTATATTTCATAACATACCATCTGATTTTGAGATAGGAACTAGATAGATATGTCACTCACAGCATATTTGTAACAACAGTGCAAAAATAAATAAAAAAGGAATCTTTGTGTTTAATGCTGCAGCCAGATGAAGCAAATTATATAGAAATCATGTAACACTGCTAGATTCGTTTGGGTTTCCAATATAATTTATTAATGAAATGTACGACAGATAAGAAAGAGTAATTCTGAAGAATACGGATAAATAAGCATAAAAAGTTTTCATATATTTAAAAGGAATTGTTATATATTACATTTTAAATTAAAAAATCGTTATCTGATTTTGGTCCGATTATTTCTCGCTCCTTTGAATGATTAAATTTACAACCAATCAACATGTTATCAATAATTTACAAGAACCCATACATAAAATAGACATGCAACTTGCGATAAACTGCCTATAGGCTCATGAAAACTACTCAGTATACTCTGCGACTCATTCCTCTAATATATGTAAGTATATAGAATAGATTATTAGAATAACCAAAACAATTTGGGCATAAATACTTCCACGAGGTTTACGAGCCTAGAGAAATAATATACGATTTCAAGATTAGAGATATTCGAGACCGTACTCCCTCAAATCAATGCCTTTTACCTGATCTTCCCTTACCTCTTCGATTTCCCTTGTAAACTTGATAGGCCTGAGCTTGTAAAGAAGCGTGCATACATGGACGAAGTTGATGGCAACAAAGAGAGCATTCCAGAGAGCAGCGTCCAGCCAGCAAGCTATTGTCCAGCCCCACAAAGCAAGAAAGGCACAGCCCACGAGTAGAGTGCACCTTAAATAGAGTACACCATGTATGCCGCTCGGTGCAAGGTGTGACAATAGGAAGAAGGCATTTGCGAGTTGAAAATAGATGTGGTTCACGTAAATTCCTTGGTAGGGTTGGCAGGTAAGAGCTCCGTACAGAAAGTTTGGAGGCACTATCGGCGAATGAGGATAACCGGATCCATGGCTGACCACTGACAGTCCAGTACCTGCACAGATGCGACACATTTCACCAATTAAGCGACGATTGCAGCCGTTATTCCGCAACAATCTCACAAGCGAAGAATTATACCCTCTCTATTGTCAGTGGTCACATTCCTGCATTCGTCGTTGTCGTGGTGTGCCGAAGCTGGTAGCGATACATCCGACGTGACGGTGCTACGAGGGACATTGGACGCAGCCGCATTCGTCAGGCTGGCATCAATGGTGATGGACGTCCAGTACAGGAGCGCGACGAACGAAATGGAAATACCCCAGCCTACTCGGCTTCCTATCGGGTCGAAGCAGATCCACATCCCCGCATTACCACCAAGCTGGGCCGATTTCGTTTCGCTCTTTAACAAACAAATTTATTTCTACATTGGAGATTGCATCGTAACGACACATTCACTTATTCGAGTGTAATCCAAGCAAAATTACATCTTCTTCAATTACTACAAGCTCTTCCAGTCACCACATTGCACTTATTCTATCGTACAGCAACGCACCTTAGATTATCATCTTTAATGCCATATTTAGATTGTTATAATTTATCAATGCAGATTAAATTATTAATAATGATTGCATTCCATACTTATTCATAAATGATGTAAGAGGGAATGCTCTGTGCTATTTTGTCAATATGCACAGTCACTGCTCACATTTCTGTATTATTCTCAGCTAAAATTGAAACTGGACGACGAGAACCATCTTGCAGACTTGAGATCAAGGAAGAATATTTGCATTACCAGCAGCTGCGGGAAGACAATGTTAACATCTGCAATGCAAAGGAATAGATGCTCAATTACTGCGCATAAAAGCACACAAGACAGTTAAATATCTCATAAAAATGTCAGGTTATAAGAGATCATTTATAATTAATCATCTTTTTCAGCTATGTATAAGTATCTCTATCGTACTCGACAAACAAATTAAATAAAATCTTTTATTATAGTTATTAATAGAAAGAATCCTCATAATTATTTTCAACAGAGATGCTCAGAACCATCAGAAAAAAATATAAAAGTAAAATTTTATTAACCATTGATATCTTGACTCCCCAAAAAGACCTGTATCTCAATATTGATATCTCAGAATTGATACATCTGCAAATAAGATAAAAGACATAAATAAAGAAAAGCAAGAAATGCAACAGAGCGATTTTGTAATCCTGAGAAACCAAGGGAAAAAAAGTAACACAAGTGCATATTCATTTTTCTAGCGATTGTAACGGTTTGAATCGCCGCGGGAACAATTTAATCCAATTTCCACGATCCAGTTTCCCATTTTACTCGCGCAGCTCGCACACGATATATACATAGAATTCTTTGACCTGCCATTTTATACTTGACTTGCAGACTTGCACTGAGAAACTCGAATGTATTGTTCGGTGCGGACGTGCAATTGCCCACGGGCTTCGATCCGCGAGCGCTGTTACGCGAAATTACATATCGCGATGAAGCGTGGCAACGGCGCGCGACGGCAGAGAGCACGAAGGAGATTGTCCGTTCGAAAACCGTCGTTAAAAAACTCTTCCCTCCGTCGTCGGTGAAACGTGCGGATGACAACGCCGTTGATAGCCGGATCGAAACACTCGGCCCGAATTCGTCACGTTACGACGGTTGACGTTGCGGCGTCGCGCTATTAAGCGTCCTTTTTGAAATCAATAAACAACTCACTCATGGAAAATCGGTGACTATAGGGGCGTACGCAAGACATACAGATGAGACGGCGAACGGTAGTATAACAGTTGTCGCTCGTGAAGGGAAGAAAATCGTCGTCGCTGCTGGGCCGGCCGTAGTCACGAGTTTGCGCGCGCGCGCACCACACGCGTGAAGCAAAATCGCCTGCTTGCCACTGCTGTGCTGCTGCAATCGTGCCGTTCCCTCACTCGTCGCCCACTCGATTGTAACGAAAACGTCAAACTAGCGCGGTCGTCGTTGCGAGCGACGTAGCAAGCCCGATTGGTTCAGGGATGGGGAGAAGCGTAAGGCGGGAGGAAGTTCGAAAGGAGGAGAAGGTGGTGGAAGGGTGATTAGGTGTTGAAACTGAACCAGGGGGGTCGTAACCGTCGCAACAATTTTTTTTTTTTTTTTGAAGGAAAAAAAGTTGAGTTCAACGGTACGACCAAAGATAGCAGCACTATCGAACATCGATAAAAAAAATTGACCGGCTTAACGTTAGGTTGTACTACTGAAATTTATTGATGCCGGTCCGAGGAGGATCGTGCTTCTGAGATTAGTGTAGTAACGGTGTTTGCAAACTTGAATTTAAAAAAAATTTTTTATTGCATTTCGCAAATATATGTAAAATTGTGCTGTGAGATTCCAGACATTTTTTCACGACAAACATGAACGTGATGGAGGGTGAATCTGTTCAGTATTTACAAATGTCAAGCGATATCGAGATCCAAGTACTGAACGAGTGAAGTAAATGTCGAAAGGATATTGAAGTTTGATAAGAATTTTGAAAGAAGCGATACTTCCCTTGGCTGCCTTTATGGACTCAATTATTTTATATTTCGAATTTCCATGAAATATTAATACAGCGTGAAATGGCGACAGAAAAGGATCTAGTGAATGGTATGCGTTCATATAATTCATATGTTGCACATATAAGCATTTTGAAGTTTGAGCTATGACATGTTTGTCAAGTAACCTATAATTTTCACGATGTAGCGTATTGGAGCGCAACAAAATATAATTTCCTTTCATTAAAGATATTTTTTTATTTTTATATTATGTGTAACTTAATTAAAGGTACACATGCTATCATTCATTGCATAAATGGCGTGTTTCTGAAGCACAATTGATACATTATATGTATTTTGAATTTGCAGCTGTAAGAGAATCACTGAAGGCTGACGGAGACTTAGATCGCATAAAAGCAGAAATGCGCACAGAAGTGATAAAGCTGCTCGATTGTTCCAGCAAAGAGAATAAATCAAAAACTGTCAAGCCGTCACACGATATTGTGTTCCTTAATGAACTCATTAGGGAGTATCTGGATTGGATGGGATATAAATATAGTTCCACTGTGTTTATCGCAGGTGCATTCTTGTTTTGCAGAATATAATGCAGCGACCAAAATTGTACATAATATATGCATTTTTAAGTGATAACAAATTCAATGAAAAAAAAATTGTTCCAGAATGTGATCTCCCAAAGCATGCCTTGGATCGTACACTTCTCACACAGGGTTTAAGAGTGAAAGACAACGAAAAGAGCAGGAACTTACCACTATTGTGCAGTCTTGTGCAAACGTTTACCGATTTAAAAAATACTTAATTATAAATTCCTTGCAACAAAAGTGTAGATCATTTGAGATGAGAAAAAAATCGCGATTTTTAAATGCTATTTATTTCATATGCGTATTACATACAAGTATGAGAGCCTTTCATGCACAAACTGAGATATAGTACACAGATTTGTATATTTGTTATTTAAATAAAGAAAAGAAAAGTCTTATATTGTATAATTTTACATAACAAATCATCGTTACGTATATCTAACTGTACATGTGACATATCAAGATGCACTTATAAAGGAATCGCTCACTATGTGTGCAATTGGATGAAACACAAAGAGCATTGTTAAAAGAATTTTACTATTTTATTTTGTGATTTTTCTTACATATACTGACATTAGATTATGAAAGTACAATATAATGCTGAGAGACAGCGGAGATCCTAAATAAAGTTGCTCCTAATTTATTTATCGTATAATTACTATGATTTCTGTAGAGACTTATTATCCTTTGATGAAATCAGTACAAGTTACATCGACTACAATGTACATCACTTATCGTAATAATAAACTTACATACAGCACTTAAATATGCTAAACGAGAGCGTGATGATGATTATGTAAAGGCCATATAATGTTCTTTTCTCTCCTTTCTGCCTTTTTAAATTAGAGCAACTTGACTATCATATACACTCTTCCCTCTTTCACCGCTCGTCGATCTATCAAGTTGTTTTGCCACCAAATGCCTTTTCCTTCTTTCGCGCAAATAAAAAACCTACTGTTAAATGATTCCTGTTGCTAAAAAAAACTTTTTTACATTGAATTATAGCAATGTCATAATCTGCCTAACAAATATGCGAATAACAATGCTGCAAAATCTTTCCTCCAGTATCGTGGACGATATCGTAAAAGTAATTTTCATAATAATCGTAAGCGCTCAAAGAAGAAAAGTTCTATTCTTCTCTCTTCATTGTTTCGGATTAAGATTTCGTCATCGCGAACATCAAAGGTGTCTAGTGATGTCATTTATGCTTGGACTTTTTCTTCTTCTTCGATTGCTTGCTCTTGCTCTTCGATTTCTTTGACTTCTTCTTGTGCTTTTCCTCGTCGCTGCTACTGTCGGACGAGTCCGAGTAAGTATCCGAGTCCGAGCTGCTGTCCTTCTTGGCAGATTTCTTCTTCTTGTGCTTCTTGTGCTTTTTCCTCTTCTTCTTGTGCGACTCGTCACTGCTGTCCGAATCGGAGGTTGTCGTGTCGGAACTGCTGGATGTATCCTCGCTACTGCTCGACTTGGACCGCTTCTTCAGAGACTTCATCTCCATCTCTTTGTTCAGCTCCGCTTCGTCGAGTTTCAGCTTCTTCGCGGGCGGCAACATCTTGCCCTCCTCGCCGTCCGATTCCGAGTCCGAAGCCGAGTAATCGGGCTCGAAGCTCGCCTCGTCGAGCATGCTGCGCTTGCGATCCGACACCAATTTCGGATTCTTCCTTTGTTTCTTCAACGATTCCGCAACGAGAGGCGGCTCGATGTTCTCGTAACCGATCTTGGTCTCGTTGCCGTCCGACTTGTCCTTCGAGGCCGCGCTCTCCTTGTGCTTTTGCTTTTTCTCTTGATTCTTGTCCTTGTCCTTCTTATGCTTCTTCTCCTTGCGCTTCTTATGCTCCTTGGACTTGCTTCTACTGCGATGCTCCTTCTTCCTCTTCTTCTCCTCCCGCGACGACTTCTTGTCACGTCTCTTCTCTTCCTCGTCGTCCTTCGACTTCAACAGACCCATCTTCGACATCTCCGTTCTCTTGAACGCGCAGGACGACGGAGGTGGTGTCCTACCTCTGCGCTCGCGATCCCGTTCTTTGTCGCGATCCTTGTCCTTCATGTCGTTTCTACTTGAGCGGAAATCAATTCTACTCTCCCTGTCGGATCGCAACTCGTGCCTATCGCCTCGGAAGTCGGATCTGTCTTTCGACCGATCACCTCTATCCTTGTTGTCCCGTTTTCTCTCCTCCAGGAATACCTTTCGTTCGCCGCTCGTGCCGCTCAAGCTTAACGACGGGGGATCCACTCGCCGCTCCAAGAGCGGCGAGGAGAGTCGCTTCTCCCGCCTGGGCGATCGGCTCCTCGACTGATTCTCGCTCTTCGCGTCGCGCCTCTCCAAGAATCCCTTTATAGGACTGATCTTCCTCTCCTTGCCGTCCTCGATCTTGTCGCCGAGTCTCTCTTTGGCGGACAGTCTGGTTGGCGAGTAGGCTGTCTCCGGAACCGGCTTGAATTTGGTACGATCGAGCTTGGCCTTCTTCACCGGCTCGGTGATCTCGACGTTCCTCTCGTTTCTACCGACGTTGATTGTTACGTTAACGCTCTTGCGTGGCTCTCGATTAGCGGGCTCCGTCACCGCCTCCAGCACCTTGGGCTCCGGATTCTGGTACAGAATTTTCCTGCTCTCGCTGATCTTCTTAATCTCAATCGGCCGGATCGCGTTAATGGCCTTCTGGAATATGGCATTCTCCGCCCGCTTCAGCACCTCCGAGGTGACCATTTTCATCGACTTCGGCTCGTCCTCGCGCTGCATGCTCTCCGTCGGCGATCCGTCCGCAGTCGCTGTCGCCGCCGCCGTCGCCGCGTCGTCGTCTTCGTCGTCGTCGTCATCGGGTTTCTCAGTCGTGTCGTCCCGCTCCCACTTGGACAATTCCGGTATGGGCGCTAAGAACTCGTCCTTCTTCGGCGACTTCTCCGAGCTCGCGGTCAGCATGGCGGCGTTTTCCTTCGTTTCGGTCGGCGGATGTTCCGACAGTAAGGTGTACTTCTCAGTGATCACAGTGTTGATTTCCGCGTCGTCGAGCCCGCTGTAGAGACTCTCGATCTTCATTTCCGACTTGAGCTCCGGGATCGGCTTGAAGTTCGGATTCGGCGGATTCGTGCCAAATTCCGTGCGGTCGAGCCGACCGCTGCCGGGACTGGGCTCGTTGAATTCCGGCGGTTCCGGATTCATCGCTAGCGACTTATCCTCGAATTCTTCCTTGATCGGCATGATGGACGCCTCGTTAGAGATGCACTCCATCCGATTCTCGATGTTGTCCTCCTCGTTGCACGTCTTCACTGAATCGGTCTTGCCGAGCGACAGAGTGTCATTCGTCGCTTTATTCTCGGCTAGCGCGTCCTCCGCTTCCATCGCCTTCATCGAGTCGTCCTTGAGCGCCTCCTTCTGATTCGACTTTTTGTCCTTCTTCTTCTTCTTTTTCTTCTCTTTTTCCTCGCTGTCCTTCTTCTTCTTCTTCTCCTTGATCTTCTTCTCCTTCTTCTTCTCCTCCGTCTTTTCCTCGTGATCCTTCTCCTTTTTCTTGCTCCGCTCCGGTGACAGGTCCTTAAGATCGCCTCTCGACTTTTGCGAATACGGACTTGAGCTCTTCCTGTTCTTCTTCCGCTCTACCGAACGCCTCTCATATCTCTCGTGGCGATCTCTATCCTTCTCGGATTCGTACTCGCGCTCGCGTCTCTCCTTCTCACGCGGCCGACTCTTGTCATCTTGCCTGTGACGATCTCTGTCATCTCTGTAACTGTAAGAAAAAAAAAATCAAATGACATATTTGTTCAACAAATTGTTTAACGCGCATTGCAGTTCGCGAACGTACCGATCCTTGTCATAATCCTTCTTCTCGACGTGCCTATCATCGTCTCGGCGATCACGAATGTGTCTATCGTCCCGTTCTTTCTCCTTCTCCCTTCTGTCGCGCTCGTCCTTCTCCCGTATCCTCTCCTCGTGATCCCTCGGCGGGGCTTGCCTGTCGCGATCCTCACGTTCACGATTTACGATTCTGCGATCTCTCTCGTCCCTCTCGCGCATACGATCCTCACGGTCGCGATTCCTTTAAACGCAAGGAAAATATTACTAAAGTAAAATAAAATCTTAAAGAGCTCACAAAAATTAATAAAATGTAATGATTAGTGGGATCGAGAGCCAATGTCAGGTGTTCTTTGCTGATTATTCCTTTTCCAAATTTTCTTTATTAACAAGTATACGTTTCGGTCACTATCGGGCCACCTTCAGTACAATAGCTAAAATTCGACAGTTAAAAAATTACAAAAACATTCTCGGCAAAGTAATTTGAATCGTTGTTACATACCTGATAATTAAAAAATCCATTAAACACAGTCTCAATCGCATGTTGTGAGTAATAAGTGAACAATACTGTATAATAAAAGATGACCAGAATTAGAAAAGAAAAAACAGAAAAAAGAGAAAAAAAACTGGTCGAGAGAAACACATTGAATAAAATCAAAAAACATCTAAATTGTAAATTGCTTGTGAGACGATTTTCTTGTTAACGCCTAGTGATGTCAGTGGCTGACTGTGTGAGGACGAAACAGGTAAAAACGTACGGTACCGGTAGAAATTGAAATTATTATAGGAGGCAGAATTTTGGAAGGAGAATTAGGACGGTAACAATTTAATGAGTGGTAAATAGACTCGGACAGAAGGTCTGTGTCACTCTGTTTATTTATGGCCGATTTTTGGCGTTTAATTTGAATCATCTCAGATGTCAGTCTCTTCCAATAAGAATTCTCCCTGTCAACGATATTACAGAGAGATTGTTGGAATTAATGTTGTTCTTGTGTTCGTTAATTCTGGTTTTCAGTTGTCTTTTTGTCTGTCCGATATATGTTGCTTGGCAATCATTGCAAGAAATTTTGTACACTACATTGCACTGTGAGAATTTGTTTAAGTTATCTTTGTGCGTTTTAATGAACATGCTTAAGTCGTTGAAACGAGAGAACGATAATATTGAATTGTATTTTTTTGCTACAAAGAAAAACTTGTCAGAAATTCCATTAACATATGGTAAGACAAAATATTTTTTATTGTCAGAGTCATTTTTATTGTTAAAATTATTATTGTCTTTAGTCATATTGTCCTTTTTAAAGAAATGATATTTAAGTCTCGTACGTATATTGTTAAAAATGAACGGAAGAGGGATCTCCATTCATAAAGAGTATATCTATAATATTTGTAAGGTTCTTTTGGTGGAATCTAGGATGAGACAATAGAAGGAAAATATTACTCTTTTCAAATGTACAATTGTAATATTTTCTTGTAAAATATAAGGTTGAAGAAAGCCAATTAACAATCTCTTGCTTTTACGAGAGAAATTATTTCGCATTTTTCGCACAACAACGTTACCTGTCATCTCTCAATCTGTCGCGCTCCTCGTTATCACGATCCTTAGACGAGTGCTCGCGGTCCTCTTGATCCCGCAAAGAACGCTGTCGCTCGCGATCATCCCTCAACGGTCTCTCGGAATGCTCGACGCCCGGCGGCGAGAGGTCGTAGTAGCCCTCGGTACCGGGCGGCGCTACATCGTCGAATCGCTTGTGAGGCGGAAGGTCCCTCAGAGGACTGCCGAAGCGCTGCGGCGGTGGCGGTCCGGAATACCTGTTGACAGAAGTTCAGTACAGTACTTGACAGATTGGCCGTGTTGCAGAAATACCGAATATGCGTTTACGCTTTTCCTTCTTTTAAGCTAATTATTGTGACACTGCGGTACTTGATCAAAACTGGATTAGAACGCGCGGAGAACGTCGCTGCGTATATCACAGAATACGTTGTTAGTAACAGAATTTGAAATCCCGAGATATACTGAAAAAATTAATCGTGTTAAGGTACTTCGTATATAGAGAGAAAAGAAACTTTATTCGACCCATAAATTTCTTTCCGTATCTCCGTCAGCGAGACTATTTCTTTTTTTTTTTTTTTTCACACATGGAAGACACTTATTTGATAAAAATTCGAACGAAAGAATTGCGTGAACCTTTTGTAAGATGACTGCACTTTTTGAAAGTCATTTTCGCTGAAAAAACGAACAAGACATAATTGCCATATTACCCAGATTGGTTAAAATCAATAACTAAAGTTATAAAATCATCAAGTACATAAAGCAACATTTGTAACGTTGAACGGCTTTCAAGTCCAGCGTAAAAAAGATAATTTTGAATTAAATAACATGAAAAACGGTGCAAGAGCTGCAATTAAATATTATACGTCAATTTTTCTTATATTTACAAAAATGCTTTTAAGAATACAAATATAAATATTTCGGTCGATCATTCGGCTATCCTCATAGTAATTCTTTTAATTTAATGCATGAGGATAGTCGAATAATCGGCCGAAACGTTTGTATTTGTATTTTCAAAGCATTTTTGTAAATATAAAAAAGATTAAACGCATAATATCTAGTCGTACCGTTTTTCGTGTTACTTAATTTAAAATTGCGAGAGCTTTATACAATTTGTTATATAATTTAAATTTTTTGCGACTACAATTCCGTGAATATTCAAATAATACATACGAAAAGTAAGAAATTATATTTGCTGCATTTATTCTTATCATTTCGTTTCGTTTCACTTCATTTCATTTTGGCATTTTTATCAGTGAAACATTTTCAGTAACACGTCCTCAGTCTGGCACTGAAAACGAATGAAAATAAATGATTTCTTTTCGTTACAAATGTTGATTTGGCCCTGAATTCACCTGATTCAGAAACCATGCAGACTTGTCAATCAGCTGGCTAGCTTCTGCAATCCCCACGATGGTCCTCGATGCTCTCTTCCTTGCTTCTCTCTTCTTCTTGCACTTTTAGATTACTAATATATATTTCACATAATGTAATATAGTATGTGTATATGTGTATGCATATATAATATATATATATATATATATATATATATATATATATATATATATATCATACACATAAATAACACACAAAGTACATGTACATGCATACAATTTACAAAATTATATATACAATAATATTGTAATAATATTTAGCAGCATATTGCGAGTAAATATAAAACACACTTATGTATAATCCTTATAAAACATTACATTATATATTAATACTAAGCTTAAGACTTAACTTAAACTAAGCTTGAGAATTTTTGCAGGACTTAATTACACGGTATAATTATTAAACTACAGTAAATTAACTAAATTAAAGTAGATTTCACGCAATTTATAATAACAATTATCAAATATTGTACATAATTACATATATACAAAATTTAATACTATACTGAGAAGAACGAATAGCGCAATAAATTTGCAATAGTAGCAATATTGTATTATACAATTATATATCATATATAATACATATATAAATATTACAAAATACATATTTACACACAAATATAATATCTTATAACATATTCAATACTTATATAAATGCAGCTTTCTTAGCGCACAAAATATTTTTATATATCTTACTTTACTCAATTTTATAAAGTTTCTCATATACAGGGTGTCTGGCAATAATCGCCCCACCGGTCATATACAGGTAGAGGAGGTCAAATCGAGTAGAAAAGTCCTTTACCATTTTTTAATTTTCATAATAAGTACTGAGTAATTAACGAAAAAAGATCGGCGAATCCGCGCGAGTAAAGCGCGCGCGGTGAGAAGGACGTCCCACTGCTACGCGATCACTAGGACACAAGGATCTAGCGTTACGCGCCGCTCGTATGTTGCCATTGTCATTTGTAGAGCGCTCCTCCCAACACTTCATCGCGCGCCTAGTGATCGCATAGCAGTGGGATGTCCTTCTCGCTGCGCGCGCTTTACTTGCACGGATTCACCAATCTTTTTTCGTTAATTACTTAGTACTTATTACAAAAATCAAAAAATGGTAAAGGACTTTTCTACTCGATTTGACCTCCTCTACCTGTATATGACCGGTGGGGCGATTATTGCCAGACACCCTGTATATATACATACACATATACATATATGGTTACATACATATGTATATTAGCATAAACATAATATTTATATATATTTATACAATATATCTATACAATTTAGTTTCATTTCTACAAATTAATACATAAAGTATTAAAGTTAAAAATAAATACAGATACAGATAGTATATTTATGTATAGCATATTATATGTATTAAATTATTAATATATATTATTAATTCTATAATAAATTATGAAGTAAAATACTCTAAATTAAAAAGATTAGCTTTAGAAGATTAGTTTTATTAAACATATATTAGTGTTTATAATTTAAATTAATTATTTTTCTATGTTGCGAATGCAAATTAGGTATTTTCTCATCAAAGAATGTTTCTTATTTTATATCATCATTATATTATTACTTCTGTTAATATTAATTCGAGATAGTTAATATTCTAATCTATGTTTACTGTCTTCAAAATTTTTAATTAAATATTCTTCAATTTGCACACATTTTATATCGTGTACCAAAAAAGAGAAAAAAAGGAATACATATGGAGATTTAAGAGAATTTTAAGATCTTCAAAAAACAATTCCCATTTTTGTAACATACTAGTTTCTTCCATATCTCGTGAAAAGAAATGAGTACCAGTTACAAAAACAACTTTGATTACGTTCACGACAAAGAAATCATTTTGAAGAGAACATATCAAAAGCTTTTTAAAAAAAAGATAGATAAAAAGCTATACAGGATATTTTCTGCAAATCTCAAAACATTCTTGGGTCTCTACATATTTAATTGCAAAATAAATTTATTTCCGTCCAAATATTTATTTCTCCCTTAATAATAAATGCAATTGTACGTATAGCATACATTCAACAACAGCAAGCAGGAAGATTTTCCTGCTTTTGTATATTAAATGAATAAATGATGACTTGAGCAGAATAATTAAAATGGCAATAGTAATAATAATTTAAAATATAAATATGGATATATGATGATTCATATTATAAAAGTGTGCCAAATAAAAATATAATCATCTTTTGATCTTTCATTCTTTCTATTAAAAATAATAGATTTACAACTTTAAACTCTCTCTCTCTCTCTCTCTCTCAGTCTCTCTCCCTCCCCTCCCTCTCTCTCTCTCTCTCTCTCGCTCTCTCTTTCTTTATGTTTGTGTGTATTTGTGTGTGTGTATGTGTGTGTATGTATAAACGGAATCCTAATGTATAAAATTACTTAACGTAAAATATATATGCAGTTCGAAAACGGTAAGAGTAAATATAATAAAAATATGTAGAATAAAAGTTTATAAACATATTTAACAGTATGTCGTAAAATGTAATCCACTCTCGTGGACTTGCAGTCTATATTTTTACACTTGATAAGAAAGATCACTTTCTGCCTCAAATAATTTTGGCATATACCTTTCACACAAGTTTCTCTTATTTTACTCTTTAACTTGTCCAGCAATTAAATTTTCATGTTATTTCATAAATATATGCATATATACAAGGTGTCCCGTCGCGAAACCAACAAACGTTGCCAGCGTGTTCGCATGGTCATTCTACACTGTAAAAAATTGCCTAAAAATTCAGACACATTTTTGTCTGAATTTTCAGATCTGGGTGCCTGAAAGTAATTTCAGATAATCTGTCTTAATTATCAGAGTAGTTTCTCTGAAAGTTCAGAATAGTGGCGCGTCTGTCCGAAAAATTTAGAATTGGTGTCCAAAAAATTAGACAACATATTTGAAAGCAGCATCTGTCTAAAATTTCAGACATGCTGTGGTTTTATAACCCGATGCGTGGATGTCCGTGCAGTAGCGAAGACGCAGTAGCAGTGTAACAAATGCAGTTGAAGCAGTCTCAACTGACGTCGCGTCGTGGAATCCATTACGGAATATTAGTTAGGTTGATAGCAGAGAACGAGATGTAAGTCGTAGCGTGGACGTATGGTAAGGCAGAGAAAAACGTAAGTCGTGAAAAGTTATTGTGTGAATACGTTTCACGACTTACGTTTTTCTCTGCCTTACCATACATCCACGACTACGACTTACATCTCGTTCTCTGTCATCAGTCTTACATCCGAAAAGTTTTATGATTACGTGGCGTTTGTGTTTTTTAATGAAATATATGTATACCAGTAAAAAACAAGTTTGGATAAGTGTGGTTTTTTTAAAATACTAACAATATATTTTGGTTTAAAGTATACTCAGTGATGCGATGTTTCCTACCGGGCTCCCGACTCCCAAGCCCCACGCAAGCGAGAAGCGCGTACATGTTCTCGCTTGCGTGGGGCTCGGAAGTCGGGAGCCCGGTAAGAAACATCGCATCATTGAGTATACTTTAAATCAAAATATATTGTTAGTATTTTAAAAAAACCACATCTAAATTCTGACAAAAGTGTTTGAATATTCAGGCATTGAGATCAGAAATATTCAGACAACTGTAGCTAGAAATTCAGACAACTGTAGCTAGAAATTCAGACAACTGCAGCTAGAAATTCAGACAACTGTGACCAGAAATTCAGACAACTGTGGCTAGAAATTCAGACAACTGTGGCTAGAAATTCAGACAACTGTGACTAGAAATTCAGATAACTGTGGCTAGAAATTCAGACAATATTCTGTCCGAAAATTCAGACAATGTGACTGTAAGTAAAACTTCAAACACTTTTGTCTGAATTGTCAGTCAGTAATTTTTTACAGTGTAAGCAAAAAAGTTTATTCGTGACTTATTCATATAAAATCACATTACCATTACAATTACCACATTGACGCTCGGTAGAATGTTCTCCTGTGCACAGGTATTGCTCAAATTGTTTATCACGGTGCTGCAAACACGCTTGCTCCAGTGACTGCGTCCAGTGAACATTAGCAATGTCATGACTAACTATTCATTCGTGTTTCTGGCTTTCCATGCAAGATGAAGTGATTATTACGAAATGATTATCATATACAGGATGTTCCATTGTATTTTTGACAGTCAAATATCTCAGAAAAAATATATAGCTGAAATATATCATATTTTTTTCTGAGACAACTGTGTTTTTTCTACGCCAATTGATTCCTTTCATTATTTTGTGCATAAAAGTGTTGAGATGATAATTGAAAAGATAATTGAAAAATGAATATTTAACGAGATATTTCATAGTTTATGTAAAATTATGTCAAATTAAAGTACCAAATATCTCGTAAAACAGCGCTCGGAATTAGTTGCACATTTCGGGCCGATTCCCGAGACGATTTATATTAGAAAAAAGCGTTTTATATTAGAAATAGGCTGGACTGTTTAGGCATCTCTCAAAAAATCGTAACATTTTCTTCGCTACATAAATAATGTTTATTTTCATTAATAATTAAATATATATATATATATATATATATATATATATATATATATATATATATATAATATGTATTAATAAAAATAAACATTATTTATGTAGCAAAGAAAATATTACTATTTTCTGAGAGGTGCCTCAACAACCCAACCTATTTCTTATTAAATTATATCAAATTAATTTTATTATTTCCCTCTCCGTACAATTTTTGGCTGAAACATTTTTCTCCGTATCTCCCATATTTTTTTAGATATTGACCGTCAAAAATAAAATGGAACATCCTGTATACATGGAAATCGGAGAGCTTTCATTATGGAGTCTTGTACAACAAAGTGCTCATTGGGAATTAAGCCGACCCATGGTGAATATGAATTTTTTTGCCTAGAATGACCATCTATGGACATAAGAATATATGGACGGAGCGATAGCATGAGGGGTTGAAGCCAAAGGGGCAAGGGGAAAACTAACCAACCAAGATGGCGGGTAACTAACAAGCGTGGAATTTATAATATATGAATATTATTCATAATTATAATATATGAATATATACATAAAAGTAGAGGTAATAAGTTCAAATCTTCAAATTGCTCGGTTTTCTACAAGCCATGTGAACGCGATTGCCAAGCCAAGGTTAGGTTAGGTTACTAACACCGCCATTTTTCTAGCCAACCAACATGCCGCTGCATGATTTCCCTGCTCAGACTTCACTTTCTTCGCCTTTTAGACCACTTATTGCACCATCCAGATATTCATACATCCATGATTCGAACACACTTGCAATTTTGTCGATTTCGTGACGGAACACTCTGTATGTTGTTATTATAATTTCCAAAATTATATATATACATTTATGTATATATTTTCTTCCCAAATTGTAAGTTTATATATAAAATATAAATATTTGTACTATGCTTTTCTTTTTATTCGAGTTCAATGTTTTCGCAATTGTGACCTTCCTGAAGTCATATTTGCGCGTTTGAAATGCACTAAATTTATTCAAGTGAATATCACTTGAAATATTAATTAACAATTCACTTTTGGCATATAAGAAACTGTCGTATATAAAGTATGCGGCGTTAAAAGCGCATTCTCTTTTAACTCAGTCTTTCCCTCAATCTTCACAGATGGAATATAAGTTTATAAAAAAAAATATATATATATCAGTTTGTATAATTGGATATCACGCGCGCGATACAAGTTAATCACATCAAATACATCAAAATATCGCAGCGTACAATTCTTAAAGTTTGCGCGCGCGCGCGCGCGCAAGAGCTAGAGTTTAACTATATAACTACATAATTGTGCTATATAGTAAAATATGAATTGCATAAATTCGACATGTAGCAGAAGTTCCACATGTTCGTACTTTAATAACGTTTTAGATATATTCGTGGTTCGTATTTTGTTGCCATCATTTTTGTATACTTAGTAGATAAATTTCACTATGAAATTCACACACTTACAATTAATCGTAATAGAAATAAAGAGAAAAATTAAAGCGTGCTACTAATAGCTTGTTAATTAACCCTCGCCGAACGGTACTTGAGTCTTTTCAGACCCAAAGAAAACTGACTTGACTGTTCAACATTTGACAATTTCCTCTAAAGGTTACCCGGACGCGGACGTATTACTCGAACACTTCGAGTCACTAAATAACACTCTGCACCCTCCCGAAGCAGAAGAGATAACGCTGTTACACGATTCCAAACCAAGACCGAGAATCGTCTTTAATCAATTATTACCGCCTACGTTTAGGATTAAGATTTTGAATCTACCGGAAGTGGTGGTATTAAATTAATATCAAAAGACACAATAACTGTTTATTTATTTACACCCCCTCAGTCGAGCCGGGCTGACGCACCCCGCGAGACGTGCGTTCGTATTTTATCCGCGTATGCCCTTTTATTCGCGTCTGCTTACCCCGTAAATTTAAGGCATCCACCATCTTTATATGGCAACCCCTCGCTAACGACAACCAATCCCTTCATTCCCTTCCTTCTCTCTCCGTTTCCGCCGCGAGCGCGCGAAATTCGAGAGGATCGAAATCCCGGATATCACAACTGGTATGTCACTTGTTTTTGACAATTTTGTTAGAACAAGTAGACGAGTGTGTCTCAAAAAAATGTATTTTTAACAGTGTCGAATATTTCGGAAAGAAAAGATATACATTTTATCTCAATGAAATAAATATAATTTTTTGATAGTACTTGTATTGTTCTTAGAAAGTTGATCTTAGAAATAAAAAATATCAGTCATTCTAATAATGAGCACTTATTTTGAAATATTTACACAAGTGAAAATGGGTCAGAATTGACTCAGGCGTCGTATTGCGTGCGATTGCCGGAATTGTCAGTATTGCGAGGGATTGAATCGTTATTTAAGAACTTTTGCATCAACGTAAAATTTATATGCAACAAAACATAGAACTACTCATTGTCAAATTTATGCAATAACCAACATACGTCCAAATAATATCACAGTCAATGCACAGTCAATGCACAGTCAAAATAAATTTCCAGAATTATTTCGGTGCGCACGAGTTTTTTCCCGCTAACAACAGGACAATTCAATTTTTATGTAATCGCTTTTATATAATCCATCAACCACCGTTGCGCAGCTTTTGCTTAATTAAACTAGTGGCATAGGTATGTCGGTGAACTGTCTGCTTAGCGTGTACATGAATGAAAGTACTATTGAGGCGAAAATACCTGTTGTAGGAATCATAATAGTCTTTCCTGTCCGTAGGCGGAGGTCCCAATGACCCAATAAGCGGCGGTGGTGGGTGACCTCCAGTGACTAGATGCGGCATCAATGGTATATTGTGCGGGGGCGGCTGGTTCCTAATTGGATATCTCGGTAACGGCCTCTCTCTTGGTGGTAAATCGCGTTCACGATCACGGAACTGATAATCGTGAGCTGGCGAATCGCTATAATAAGTACCATATCCATCTCGAGGTTCGCGAGATCGCGGACGATCTCTCTCGCGATCTCTCTCCCTTTGAAATCTGCAAGATTAGGTTTGCATCAATTAGTACAACGTGCTCGAAATACATCTTACGAAGTGTCTTTCGTGCAATAATGAATGCCGTACCTCGGAGGTGATCTGACTGGCGATCGATATCTGGGCAGTAAGTCGCGATCTCGATCCCGTTCGCGATCTCTGTCGCGATCACGGTCTCTTTCCCGATCTCTCTCTCGATCTCTATCCCGATCTCTATCCCGATCTCTGTCTCTTGACGGAGATAACCTTGGCGATTGACTACGCGAGTATGATCTAGATCTGCGAATGTCAGATAAAACTTTAATATCAAGCGAACACTGCGTGTCACTGTATTAAAGCCACAAAAATAGAAAATTAAAATACCTGCTAATAGAAAAGCTCCCACTTCGCGATCTACGTTTCGGAGTGCGGCTACGAGGTCTGAGCGGCAAGGGTGATCTCGATGATCTTCGCTTCGATGGCGGACTTCGTGATCGGCTAAGGCGAGATCCGAATGGCGATCTGCGGCTAAATGAACGAGATCTAGATCGACTGTAGCTGCGCGATCGAGATCGGGTTCTGCTCCTTCTTCTGTGCTTTCCCAAACGTCTATCTCTTTCGTCTTTTTCTCTGAGCATTCGTTCGAATGCCTCCAACGGATCATCGATAATACTGAAAAGAGTACATTAATCAAGAACGAAGCTCGCAAATATATTTTCATCGATTGAAACATCAATGCGAAGAATTAGCTTACCCTGGCGGATTTCCATTGTGTATATTTCTACCTAGTCCTGGCGGCGGCGGCTGCAAGTTTCTATATCCCACTGAAACAAAATACAATATGCAAAATGAAATACTACCCAACGCATTGACTCTTCACGAACGCGCGTTTACTTGCTGCATCAAATTTAGTTTTTGAAGTGTGTAAGTTTTATTCTACCTACTTCTAGTAATTAATACATTAGATAAGTTAATATTTAGATGTACGTCATTCTCTCCATGCTAACGCTCCTCTTTTAAACTGTCCTGTCCGCGAAGAATTAAAATACATACTATGAATTATGTGACTAAATGTGAGTAAATATATCACAACATTTGTTTCTATCAAGAGCTTGTAGAAAATACGAAAAGATGTAACCAATAAAAACTACTAATTATATATAAATATAATTCCAATGTAATTATAGATATAAAATGGAGATCTGACAATATTTAAAAAGTAAGTATTTAAAAAACAGGAGTCAATCATTTGTTCTAAAAGAAAAAAGAAAAGAATTACAGGGAGAAAGTATAGAGTACTTTTATTCTGTGCTTTTAGTTTCGATTAAAAGCATTTGTCTCACTTTGTTTCATATGACTTACGATTAGATATAGAATTTAACAAATCGCTTACTGTGGTGTAAACCTCTCATCGGTCTCGGTGGTCCATTGTAGTTCCGAGGTGGCTGAGACGGTCGGTATCCCTGCTGCTGATAAGGAGGTCTGTCATATCTCGGCGGTCCATAATGAGATCCCTGTTGATGCGGATATATCGGAATACGATGACTCATATACGGATCTGGCAACAGTGGTGGATTGTGCGGAGGTACGTTTGGCGGTGGCTGATTGTAATTTGGCGGTGGGATGCGCTCCTCGCCCGGTGGAAACGGCAGTAACGGTGGTTGATTGCCGGACGAAGAAACATGCAAATGTGGCTCGTCGACCTGAAATGTTGTGACAATGAATTAATACGACCATTACAGGGTATAAACTGCTTTTAAAATTCTGAAACTTGATTAAACTTCTTGATTGTAAAATTACGTTAACAAAGGTAAAGGCAACCACCAAGTATAGATGACGCACGTTAATTTGATTCAACTATTTTAACTATAAAGCGAATATTTACTCACCGTCGGAGTGCCTGCACGATCTTCGTTAGATCTACGTATTCCGCTGTCATAATGCATAGCAGGCGGGTAATGTCCATCATCCGCAAGATGACCTTGATAACCCTTGGAAGGAGGCGGGTTCATTAAATGAGGCAGTACCGTGCCCGAAGGTGGATATTCGCTATGCTGGGAATGTCTCGGCGACAGGGAACGATTACGGTTGCGATTCAGCGGCCGTAAATTCTCAATTCTACGACCACGTTCTCCACTTCTAGATTATTATATAAAAAATAAATTATTTGAATATTTTATTTTACATTGTAATACAGATTTGTGTCTTGAAATAGAGAAAATTTCTCTTTAATATAATATATATCGCTTTTAATATAGAAGTCAATATCAAATCTAATATGACCTATGAGATCAATTGATTTACAAACGTTTCAGTCAACAAATGTGATCTTAAACAGCTCACTTTAATGTTAGATTTTATGTTTTGTTAGAACTTATAAAATTAATATACATATAAAGTTCATTAGAGCTATAAAATGCGGTTGTTGTTTGCGCAATGTTGTAAAGAAATGACAAATGTTTTGACTATGAGTCTTCTTCAATACATGTATAATCTAAAAATTAAGAAGTTATGTCAAAATAAGCGGAATCGAAATGTTTGAAATTTTACAACTGCGTTTTACAGCTTTAACATCAGCCTCGTGTGTATTGATTATCGATCTCTAGATCCATAGTGTTATAATTTTATCGAACGCGACGTCTTTTTGCGAAAATTTACCTTTCACGGTGTCCATCCCTGCTGAAACTCCGTCGACGCTCTCTCGATTGACGTTCTCCTGCGTATTCATTGTCACGTTCTTTCTTCTCACGACTGGGAGGATCACTTCGCTCGTGTTCCCGTTCCGGCGAACTTACGATGGCAGGAATAGGAAGTAAAGGCTCTGTCCCTGGAGGAGGAGGTACCTCAGTTTCCTCGTCAGTTGTTAGTTTTGTTACCGAATCACTTTGCAAGTGTGACTCTGGAGTGGATTCAGGCAGAACTGTCAGAAGCACATCACGTACGATTAGGCGATTAAAATCGGCAATTATAAAGCTCGCTAAGAAATACGAATCGCGGTACATCAATGGCACTTTTGAGTTAGACGCAAAAAACATACGGGATTCAGCCTCATATTGTTTGAGGTTATGTGTTCGATATCGTCAGCTGGCCAATATCAGAATTCGAATAAGTTGTTAGCAATATGTTATAGTGCGAGATTAGGCAACAATCGAGCGCATTCCATTGCAATCAAAGCTATCTCTTCAAATATTTATGCGCCATGTCAATTAAAAATGCCAAAGCTACATTGATCACATACTCCAACAATGGCGTCTGCCTTCTGTTTACGTACGAGAAACATGTAGAAAGACAGAAAGTTCAGCGTTGTAAGGGGAGATATAGATTATGTATATTATATGTAAGTAAAATATACGACGTTATATGTGCTATGTAATGTGAAACAGCGTTTCATATATAAATGAAATAGGGCTAATTATCTTTTTACTAAATTTTAGATACATATATATATATATAAATATATATAAACATCAAGGAACACTTTTCATATTTTATGATGTAGATAGGACTTTAAGTATATATCATTAATCAATTTTCATTATTTGAATATTTGTGTAATTAAAATTTTAATAAAAAAGCATTCATAATTATTTGGCTATTCATTAATAAATATTTATAATATTCAATTGATAATAGATTAGATTTTTGTTAGGATATAAGTAATTTTTATAAAAAGCCAATGAAGTTAACTAATCTACTAGTAATCTTTTTTTATAACTTTGAGGCGCTAATACAATACAAACCTTCTGTGTGTTTGTAGTTGCTGCAATATTTTTATAACAGAAAATAACTTAAAAAATTACCATTAGTGATCAACTCTAAAATCAATGAATTTGCTAATAAGATTTTTCTCACACATTATAAATATTTTCATATAGTTATACTTCCACATATTTCTTTCCTCTCATACTCTTATAAATTAATACATCACAAAATATTACAAATATAATCACAGCATTTTAACCATAAATTATGTATGTATACATATATATATACAAATTAGCAATTTTGTATTAATATAATATGCATAAACTTTAATTTACCTTGCTGGATCTTTTGAAAAGTCCCTAATATGGTTAAGTAAGTACTACTTTTAGTAAAAAAAAAAGAAGAAAAATAACAATTGCATGCTATCACGCACTGATTTCACCAATAACTAATGAAAATTCAATGAAGCAACAAACTATAATTACTGAACACAAAACTTCATACAAGATATATTTAATATTTCCCTAGCATATTACAAAATTATTTGCATTATTGCATTCTTTTTAAATCTATTTATTTTTAATTATATGTACAACAAAATAACACTTGTTACCAAAAAACACTTACTCGTTGATGTCTGTGGCTGCGAGGTAGAAGTGGTAGCTGGAGCTTGTTGCAAGGCAGATTCAAAATTAGTGGATTGAAGTTCCGCAGACTCTTGCAATGGTACATCAGGAACAACGGACGGTTGCACGGTTTTAGCTTGTGTGGTTACTTGACTTGCAGTTTGTTGTACTTCAGGTTTTGGTTGATCCGACGATGCAATAGAGTGTCCACTGCTTTGAGCAGGAGGCCGATACGTTTGTCTTTTGGCATAACCAGTCTCATTCTTAAAATTCATCACTGCATTACGTAAAAATCGATTTGGAATAAGAGTTTCTGGTGACACATCCTTTTCGTTACAATCTGGACATTCGTGTTCTTCTGATTCTAATAAAAATGTACGAATACCTGTAAAAAAAATATGTATATACATATTAATGTATATTTTGGTAATTTTGTACAGAGTTAATCATCAATAATTTATGATAAAAATTTACATTCGTCGCAAAAGGAATTTCCGCAACATGGAATCATCACTGCATCCGTTAAAAGATCTTTGCAGATATTACATAACAGATCCTCTGGTATTTCTGGTTTTTCTGCTACAGGTTCTGGGTCTTGCGAAAATGGTGGTCGTTCTTTCTTGCCTTCCTTATAGGCTTGACTACAGAAAGAAAAGTAACAATCGTATATTTTATGTCCGCAAACATACACATATACAAATATTGTAATAAAATATATACATATAGTAATATTTCTTAAAATCTAAATAATGTATGTATTATAATAGAGCTTACTGGTCAATAGCAGGAACAGCATAGTGTCCTGTGGGTGTCATCATAGCACCAGGTACTAAGGGTCCTTCAACTGGCACCATGAAACTTCTGGGAATGCCTGTGCTTTTCTTTATTTCAATTGGCTCTTGATTTGTGCCTAGTGGACAATTTTTTATCCAATGTCCAGGTTGGTGGCACTTATAACAACGATAATTGGCAGGTACATCACCAGTCTGATTAGCTCCGCGAATCTTCATATAACTGTCAAAAAATTATGTATGCACCAAACTTTCTTACATAAGTCGTATATTATATGTAGATTATTACAAAAATTTAATTGCTTGCTAATAGATATATCAAACATTTCTCTTCAAAAATCAAACTCTACACTGCAAAAAATAACTTATATTAAGGACATACTTTGATGGATCATAATCTTGAGTCGACTGTGTCATCATTGCACGAATTTTATCTTCCTCAGAACCATCTAATCTTGTAAGATCTACAGTTCGGCCCAAATTTGTTTCATCTTTTAAATTACTAAATGGAGGGGCTTCATTTCGATCCCAGGAACGCTTTTGTTGTACTGTTAATGGAACTCTAGCAACGATTAGACTAGTATTTTTAGCAATTAATGCACTATCGTCTGTGTAATCTGTGAGAAATAATATAATTATTAAATATATTATCTACATTTGCATAAAATGCAAATTAAAATAAAGATTTAACAACAAAATAAAATATTTGCCTTCTTTTGTTTGTGCATTTGTAATTTGCAGGTCAAAGTCTGTATTTTTGCCAATACGTTTCTGATGAAATATGGCTTTTTTCAAATCAGCCACTGAAATATGTAGTCCGTCAAATGATACAGTATCATAGTCCAAAGTGGATTTAAACTTGTAATGTACAGACATCGTTAATATTTATACAATCTGGAAATGTATATAACATATTATCAATATTCCTTATATTAACATATCACCTTAGCTTATTAATAAGCTAGATAGATAATTACTCAAAATAAATTACACAAAATTACATTAAAATCACTCTTGATGATAAGATAAGATTTAATACTCTGTGATAAGTAAAATACAAAATAACGTGAAAAAAATTAACTCATCTTAATAGAAAAATAATTTGAAAAAAGCCTGATAAAAATAATGATAACAGACGCAGTATTAAATTAAAATTATAAAAGATATATATTTCATAAAGAAAGAAGAATATATTGTATATCATGCTATGTACACTCTTCTTTACTACAAAGATTGTTTAATAAATAAGGTATACATAAAAATTACCTAAAAGAAATTTGAAAGAACAATGCAGTAGTAGATTTCTTAACAATGCCTATTTTTCTACACAGTTTTAAATTAAACTATTCTCTCAATTTGAAAACAACCACAAAAGTTGATTACAGTTGACCACAAAATTTTTCTCTAGAAACTTCTTTTCACACACCTTCTGATTTTGACGATATTCGTTCCAAATATATGCAATAACATATATGAAAAAATGTTATAGACAAAATTTTTAGTTTTACAGATTAAAATTTGTCATTGGAACAAATGTATCACTTATACACAACAAAATAGTACATTGCTGTATTTTTTCATATTTTATAGAACAAACATTTTTATATAATTTTTGATCTCATCAAACGCACACCACACATATAATAATCTCACAAAATGTGTTTTTACAACACATATGAACGTACCTCCTCCTGAAAACGGCTTATGACGCTCACAAGTAGAAATCGCATAAGGAGAAAGAATCTTCGATCATGTCTCGGGACGAGGAAATCGTTTCGTGGCGAAACGACTGCGTGATGAATGGGTTCTAGGTTAAATCGAATGGAGACGCTCAAATTGTAACGTATGTACAACATACAACGAAACGGGCTTCCACATTTGCAGTGCAAGTATCGGTGATTATATCGCTGCGCGCATGAAACAAGTGGGCGCTGCGGGTACTCACTACGTAACTCGTAATTTCGCGATGCTAAATGGCGAGCCGCAACGGCGACAAGTTACTTGGACAACGGGCAACGCGCAACGTGCAACGATTCAACATGTCATACAGAATACGAACGCCGAGCCTCGATCACAATGGAGCCATGTTATCGCCGATAACCTGTACTGTTTGGCACGATTGCGGTGGCGAGCAACAATAAATTTGGCGCTTCGTCCGAAAATGTCGATAATAAAACACTATAAGGCGTTTTACACGCTAATTCTATAATAGACCTTCGGTATCTTCACAATCTAAATTTTTTATTTTTGCACATACTATTCTTCTTATGCTGTTTCCCCCACTATTTCATTACTTGCTTAACCACGTGATCACGTAAGAGCTGCTTTACATAGAATTGCGTCAACATTTTATTAGTAAGAAGCGTCGCGGCAGCCAATCATCTTCCGACGCACGCACATTTATCACTTTCTGATTGGTCGAGAAGTCTAAAGCTGAAATCAGAAAAACCCCAAATCGGAAGTGCGAAAAGTGAATGATGCTTAGTGCATGTAAGCGTAAAAATCCCCAGCGCCGCGTAGCGGACGCAAACAATAAATAATCTCCGTGATGTGGGAGTGTGCTTACCGCGAGCGCATGAGCGAATCCGAGTCGCCCGCCGCACTAGCTGTGACTGGCTGCCATTTTGTTTATTTTCGCGTGACGGTAAGATCCGCGAGCAACGATCGCGGCGTACGGGATCGGCCCGCGCGTATACGTGTTTATTCGAGCAACGTCCAATCGGGACTAGCAAAAAAAGAGAGCGTAAGAGAACCCATTGCAAGAACAACGACACAGGTGGGTTCGCTCGCAACCGGAAGTCGCAGGCGAGTCGATCGAGAATCAGAGTGAGCGATCGAAATTCGTAGCGGCGACAAGCAGTCACGGGTGCGGGAGAGAGGGAGAGAGAGAGAGAAAGAGCGAGTGTGTGTGGGAGAGAGAGAGAGAGAGAGAGAGAGCGAGTGTGAGTGGCTAAACGTGAAATAAATACGATCGCGCAACATTGTTGCTGTGATCGTCATCTTTATTGCGATCGTCTTCGTTAGTGATCTTAGTGATCGCGTCGTTGGTAAACGAGACAACCGCCGCTGTCGCCACTAATACCGTCGCTAGCAGTGGCACCACCACTACCAACCACCATCACTACTACCACCACCAGTATCATCACAAACATCGCTACTGCCATCGTCGCGAAGGTAGCCGCGATCATAGCCGTGGCGACATTCGGAAGAACGTACGAGTAGTACGCATTTGGAGTAAAAGCACGGTATTTGGGACTCGCGCGGAACCCTATTCTCGCTAATACACACGAGGGTGGAATATATGCTGTGGGCGTCCCCCGTGTGAGTGGGGGCACTTGATGGCCGCAGAAATTGGGCGAACTGCGAGCAAACATCTATCGTCGGAGTGTGGTAAAGCGACGTCGCTCTCGAGTCCCGGTGGCGACGTGGGTTTCGATAATAGCCGGGTGATCGTGGACACGGAACAGGAACAGCGGCAGTTACCGCAACACCCGCATCAGCAGCAGCAACGGCAGTCACCGCCGCCGTCGCAGCAGCCGCAACAGCAGCAGCAGCCGCAGCAGCAGCAGCAGCAGCAACAGCAACAGCAACAGCAACAACATCCGCAGCAAGAACGAACATCCTCGGCCACGGTGCAGATTAAGAAGACACTCGCTAAGACGACGACGACGACGACTCCCTCTTGCCGGAATCGCGCAGCGATCGCGACCGCGCAACAACCAACAGTGGCGGGCAACAACCAACAACAGCCGCAACAGCAGGCACCAATTAACGCGGACGACAACGTAACCTCGACGGCGGAGGCCGTCACCGAGGTACCCGGCGCCATCAAAACGACCATCAACATCGGCTTTGCGATGAACCACGTAAACGACCAGGAGAACCTCAAGCAGCTCAGCCTCGCACCCGTTCAAGTTAACGAGGTCGAGGAGATGGACACACAGGAGGGTGAGTGCACCTTTTCTCAATCTCGCTCCTTCTCTATCTCCCACAAAACCCTATATCTCTCTCCCTCTCTTTCTCTCTCCGTCTCTTTCTCTCCCTCCCTCTCCGCCTTCCTTCTACCCCTTCTCACTCTCTCTCTCTCTCTCTTTCTCTCTCGTCTCGCTTCGTTGGGAACGTAAACGCGAAGCGTTCCAGACGAAGAAGGGAAAGAGAACATCTTTCCTCTCTTCGCCGCATGCCTTCTCGCACTACCTTTCTTCGAATTTTCTTCTTTTTCCGCTCGCTCGACTTCGTGTAAGCACGCGCTTGCCGAATGGTCTTTATATTTAGAGTGGGATAGCGGTGCAGCTTTGTGTGCATCACGATCGAAAAGAACGATCCAGAGCCGAGCTTCTCGCATGCTGCCGTCGCAGCACGTCTGCACGGCGACTAGATTTGAGACAACTTGTAGCTGACTTTTCGCAGCGTGTAATTAGCGCAACCAAAATTATGTATCGAATCTTCCCTCTCTATTTTTTCTTTTTCGGTTTGAAAATAAATATAATATATTGACCTTGAGACTACGTGATATTTGAAAAATCAATTTCATATTGTGAGAAGATAAAAGTATATAAATATTTAAGACAATATATCGTCTTTAAATAAAATTATTCAAAGAAAATATGTTTTTTACAAGCAAAAGATTCTGGCGCGAGATTTTTGTAAATTATTCTTACAGATTAGATGTCAAACTGCACTTCATGTCAAATATGGCAGTTTTTGTTATTGTCTTCCTAAACTGTCGCGTTATTTTATTTTATTTAAGCGTTTTGTTGTTATTTTATTTGGAAAATAAAATTTACTTATATCAGCTATATTATGACAAATAGTATTGTAACAATAGTGTGCATTGTGTCAGAATATAGATACTTCATCGATACACCTGATTATGTAGAGAGATAGTACACAACATTACGTCACAGTTTTATTATCAGAAATTTTCGTGGATAAGTAAATGTAATCATTTCTGCTGATAAAGAAAATCACATTCTGCGCTAGATAAGTAGTTGTTATTATATACGCACCTGTTGTACATAATACATACAGAACGTGGTGGATAAATTGACGATTTTTCATTCGCGTGAATATAATATTTATAGTTTATAGAGAATCAAACAAAATATATGTAGTGCAACTGTGTGAATATTAACCTATAATGATTTCATGATCTTCATGATCTTCAACTGACGCAATTCACTCGTTATTTTCTTTTTCTTCTCCAATCAAATTGAAATAATTATTTGCCATCCAGCATTCCACATGAAGTATTCTATAGACTGCAATCTTCATGTTCTTATAAAAAAAATTTTTCTGAATTGTCATGCCGCCTTAGGTAAACTAAATACTTCATAGTGACATTGCACTACATTAAAGTTATTTGTGCAGAAATGTAATTTTACCCATTCGATATATAATTTTGAGCATAGCACACGTATGTGTTATGAATCGTTTATTTAATTAATAAAATTACATATGCAAATTACATAAGCATCTATTGCTGCTACAATCCATGTTGTAAAATTTAAGGTTAACTCCTACATTATTTTGAAAATGCTTTTTCACTTCAAAACTTTCATTAGGTTTTCTCAGTGCTCCGCTAGTAAAAATAAATATTAACTCTTGTAGAAACTCCAAATGATGGTGGGGGAGACGGAACTGATAATCGTCCTATGAATGGTGAACCTGAATTAGCGTGTATAGTCCAAGATCAAGAAATGGAGGAAGGTATGATCTGTTTTGTACATCATATTTGAATCACTTTGTAATTTAAAAGTAATTTTACAAGATATCAAATATTTTTATATTGACATATAACTTATATATTTTTTGTTCTCTTAGACAAATATAAATAATAATTTTATCATACATTTCTTAAAGAATTACAATTTTAAGCGTATTATTTAATCCATTTGATAATTATTTTATAAATTTTATATTTTCTGTAACTAGATGAAGCCAGATCAGAAGCTACTTTTCGATATACTGTGGAAAATATATCCAAGATGAAGGATTCTCAACTTTCCCCCGCCTGTTATGTCCGCAATCTACCATGGAAAATAATGGTGATGCCACGATCAAGTCAGACGCAGGAAAGACAGCCTCAAAGATCCCTTGGATTTTTCCTTCAGTGTAACGGAGAGAGTGAATCTACATCCTGGAGTTGTTATGCTGTTGCTGAGCTACGTCTTCTTTCTTGTAAAGAAGGACAGGAACCATTTAGCAGAAGTAAATGTGACTCCATTTATCTAATTTATATATATAAACTTTAATTTTAATTTAAAAATAAGGCCAAACATTTATTTGCGATAATACATTTTATATTTTTACAGAAATACAACATCTCTTCTACAGTAAAGAGAATGACTGGGGTTTTAGTCATTTTATGACATGGCAAGATGTTCTGGATCCTGATAGAGGTTACATAAAAGATGATTCAATTACTCTTGAGGTTCGTAATATTGCTTATTCTGTTGATCAATAACTTTGATAACATTCTTATACTCGTTTTATCTAGTTCTGTCTACTTATAATGATTTTTTAATTATTACTGAAAATATGTATTGTAAGTCAACAAAATTGTACAATTTGTAATGTTTCTCGATTTTTTAATTAGGTTCATGTAGTTGCTGACGCACCACATGGAGTCAGTTGGGACAGTAAAAAACATACAGGATATGTAGGCTTGAAGAATCAAGGTGCTACATGCTACATGAATTCTTTACTGCAAACTTTGTACTTTACAAATCAGGTTGGTAAAAGGTGAACTTTTGCAAAATACGACATTCTACGATATTTCATATATTAATCTACATTTGGTCTCGTTTCCAGTTGCGAAAAGCGGTATATAAAATGCCAACAGAAAGTGACGATTCAAGTAAGAGTGTGGCACTGGCCTTGCAGAGGGTCTTTCATGAGTTACAATTTTCTGACAAACCTGTCGGTACAAAAAAGCTAACTAAAAGCTTTGGATGGGAGACGTTGGATTCTTTCATGCAGCATGATGTGCAAGAATTTTTACGTGTGGTAAATACATTATTTATTTTGTTACACTGAACTGTCAGTTGCGCTGCAAACGCACACATTTATACACACATTTTTATTTATTAATAAATATAAAAATTTAGCTATTGGACAAGCTGGAAAGCAAAATGAAAGGAACTTGCGTGGAAGGTACAGTGCCAAAATTATTTGAGGGAAAAATGGTCTCCTTTATCAAGTGTAAAAACATAGACTACAAATCCACGAGAGTTGAAACATTTTATGACATACAATTAAATATAAAGGGCAAAAAGAACAGTGAGTATTGGAATTGACATCGCGTTTTCCAGTATGCAATATTTTAATGACAGAAGATTAATAGACTTTTTTTTTTCATATTTCAGTTTATGAGTCTTTTAGCGATTATGTGAGTACAGAGAGTCTCGACGGCGATAATAAATATGACGCGGGCGAGCACGGGTTACAAGAAGCAGAGAAAGGTGTTATCTTTTCATCATTTCCACCGGTTTTACACTTACATCTAATGCGATTTCAATACGACCCAGTTACAGACTGTTCAGTCAAGTTTAACGACAGGTAAGAAACTGAAGACTGTCGATTTTAATTTATTCAATTCACAATGGTTGGAATTGTTTTGTTCATGTTGATACATGGATAATGAATGAAAATTATACCCTATGAAAAGAAAAATATAAATTTCATTGCTTAGCATGTGAATAATTGTATAAATCTATCTTTCAAGGTTTGAATTTTATGAAAAAATTAGTCTCGGTAAATATCTGCAAAACAAAGAGGCAACCAGTGCAGATTACACATTACACGCAGTTCTGGTCCATAGTGGCGACAATCATGGTGGACACTATGTTGTATTTATTAATCCCGCTGGTGATGGAAAAGTAAGTTGTAAAAGATTTGATATTATGTGAATTTTGTAAACTCAATACATCTCTCTTTAATTTTCTCAGCATTCAATTTCTTTTTTAGTAAATATAATATTTTAGTAAATCTATTTTTTATATATTCTGAATTGTGATCTGTCCTTTCCAATCGTAGATTTTTACATCTATTATATTTAGAGCTCTATTTTTAAGGTTAAAATATTGAGAAGAATAATTGTGGGAAATTCAGAAATACTCTGTGAAATAATCATGTATTATTTTTTGTGTGCACTTCTTTCAGCGATAACTGTGTATGATTTAAATGTTATATTGTCATGTTGCGATATCTCCCTGAAATATTTTGCTCCATCTATTATTACAGTGGTGCAAGTTCGACGATGATGTTGTTTCGCGATGTACAAAGCAGGAAGCGATTGAACACAACTATGGTGGTCAAGACGAGGATATGTCTATGGCTGTGAAACATTGCACCAACGCTTATATGCTGGTTTACATAAGGAATTCAGAGCTGGAAAACGTCTTGCAAGAGGTCAAGGAAGAGGATATACCTCAAGAGGTCAGAAACGTCCTTCAAAGAGAACTTTCCCAGGAGTTGAGCGATTTTGAACGTGACAAAGACGTGACTGACTCGATTAAAGACTCGCACACAGAGACCGCGACTCTTCGTCCATGCACTCAAAATCCTCGAAATCCAAATCTCTATATTCATGATTTTTAACCGACAAACGCCGATAGAGAAATATGCGGAAGGAGTTGTAAATTGCTTGCGTTGCTTCTCGATCAAACTCTTCCTGAAGTCTTAATGTTGCATTGAGCTACTATGAGCTTGCTCATAGCTTAGAATTATTCAGACTCACGTTATTAAAAATATGTGGGAGTAATATATACATAAGAAAGGAGGACTCAAGGAGACTTTATGTCCTCGTTACGATATTTTGGCTACCACGCATCGATAGTTTAATTTTTGAGATTGTATATATACAAATTAGATAGTTTATTTAATGAAATTAAATATTCTATTATTATACGTTTTTGAGCGATTGTTATTAAAGAGGAATTTTCTTAACATTGCTATCAACTTTAAGCTGTTATATCCGTAAATGTTGACATCCAAATACATCATTCTTATTTCTCTAGAGATGATTACATTCGATACAAAAGTCAGGCGCGCTTTATCAGACTTGATTTCTCCTTTATTAAATTTGAATCTGCTATGAGTAAGTAAGGATGAGAGTCGGTTAACGTCCAGGAAGATTCAAAAAAAATTCATGATACAATTCATGATTTTATAAACACATGTACATTATATACACTATATGGAACTATATAATACATGTTATATAGAGATTTGTTTTCTATATCAAGGACGCCTTTAACGCTTTCTTTTGACAGAGGATTTTTTTCAGTGCGGACGCTCGAGGCATATATAAGAATCATGTGATTTTTTTATTTATTCTTAACTCATAATTTTATATCGATGACGCAAAGAATTAAAGAGAAAGATTCATGACTATAATGTACGTGTTGCATTTTTGTCACTTTTGTTGGAAACGTTTATTCGTCAGAAACGAACAAACGTCAAGTATGATGATTATCAGACTAAAATCCTGATGAGCCTTAGGATTGTTTTGGGAATGTTTATTGTAACAAACAATTGTATAGTACTATATGATTAAAATTTAATCACTGTATTGTAGTATACCGAAGTCGTGAATGAAAAAAATGAACAAACATATCGCAAGAGAAAAAAAAAATTGGATATATGTGAATAATTGTATAAGAGAATTAGAGAGAAACAAAAAGAGTTATTAGTGAGAATATAACAGTTATCGACTCGAGCTGACGGGGGTTTTAGCTCTTACAATATATAATACATACGCGAAAACGGAGGAGAAATAAGTAATACTTGTCAGCAACATCAGCTTCCTTGATATGTCTTCTTTAGCGTGTTTGCTATTTAACTGGATTGTTTAGTGAGTGAGACATAATGTGATTTATATTAATCATCTTCGCGCGGTTTTTCGTGAATTAATATTTAAAGTCGACACAATAACGAGCAAAGTGAAAAACTTCGTGTTTTTAGCAGAGAATTAAGTAATTACTTATGCAAGTAGTTCTTTCAATTCTCTCCGTGTTAATAGTAATTATGATCATTGACAGATGGTATTTATTTATTTGTTGTTGTATATTAATAACTAAGAGAGAGACGGAAGAATGCTGAAGTATCATTGATAGAGTATAAATAATACTTTATAATAGCTTTAATCGTGAGATACCTTTAAATGCTATACCACTATTTTATATATAAAAATAAAAAAAAGGAATAACGAATAAACTGTTGGATACTAGAAAATTTCACAGGCGGAAACCACGTTAATTTTACTTATTTTTACCGTTTTATTGTCTATTTTATACGATTTCAAATAATAGAGATATATCAAAGCATTATAAAGCATCTCCACACTACTATAGTTACACATTACATTGTTATAATTATTTGGCATGGGTGGTGGTTATATAGTGTCCTTAATAGGTATGTATCATGCATGTACATAGTTATTTGGTAATGGTTAAGACACTTTATTGTTTCATAAAGACTTATTTTTATGTTCAAATGAGATTATTTCATTATTCAGACAGTAACACAGCATGTAATTAAAAGTATATTTTGTTTGTACATCACACAATTGAATATGTGTGTATACATTATATATATATCTATTATATATAATTTATATATAATATATATACACATATCAATTTTTTTCAATGTATAATTACTAATATATATTTACTATGTAATTGTATTCATTAGCCAGCAAGCGATAACTGGAAACCATCACTCACCGCCAAATAATTTTCATTGTGTAATTGTTTGACTTGGTAGTCGATATAGCGGCAGATGAACAAAATTAAAATTACAGAAATGGAAAATGTACCGTCATTCTTTTGATGTTTCGAATACAATTCGTTCTCGAATCTCAAAAGCATGATATTGAGAGATACGACCTTTTTCTAAAAAAAAAAGAGAGAGAGAGAGAAAGAAAGGACTCAAATTGTGTAAATTGAAAAGACAGTCGCGGAGAAATGATCAATGAGAGCAAAACGAGTACACACGTGGATAATTTTAATTTTGTTGGTCTAGCTGGTGGAGAGGCTGCAAGAGGAGAAGAGGCTGGAACAAATAAGAAGAAAGGAGAGAACGGAAGCATACTTGTACATGACCGTTAATGTCCTTCTCGAGGATAGCTTTGACGGTCACCAAGGGAATGATCTCTACGACCCAGAGCACGCTTTATATCGTGTATTTCGCGTACGTAAGCAGGGCACGGTGCACGATTTTCTCGAGCTGCTGAGCGATAGTCTGGTAAGTAAGCTTATAACTCAAGACTCAATTACGCTTCCGGCGCCTTCACACGCGCCGTTATCATTAGAGACTGATTTTCTGCTTGTACATCAGGATTTATTTACAAAGTAAATCAATACTGATGTTAACATATAATGTACTTTGTGTGATATTGTGTGTGCCATACAAATGGTTTATCAGACTATATTTTCATCACGGTAGGTAAATAGGTGATAAAAGAGTGCAGCGTAGCATATCGTTTCTTCTTTTTTTTCTTTACGTGTGCGAACAAGAGAATATGGTTTATTTTCTTTGCAAAGCAACACAAATGTTTCTCATCTATATATGGCAGCATGATAAGTGTTACAAAAATCGTGTGAAAACAACTTTTTTGTCTCTAATATCTTCAAATTTGAAAAGCAACGCAGAGACGATACATATACAGCTGTTTAATACTGTCACATTTATTCTGCAGAAATATCCCATAGAACAGATACGTATTTGGCCATTCAGTCAACGTTCAAATCAGACCTGCAGACCTACATTGATCGAACCAGACGCTGATCTTCAGAAGCCCATTATCGACTGCGCTGAAAATCACAATCCGTGGAATGTCTTCGTCGAATTGGTTCCCCCGGATTCTGACATGACGGCGTTACCGCCTTTCGACAAAGACACAGATGTATTGTTGTTTTTCAAGCTGTACGATCCCAAAAACAAGAAGATTCATTACTGCGGTCATCATTACATGCCCGTTGTGGCCAAAGTCCGTAAGTTGAAGATTCGATAATAATCTATGATGGGAGAAAGATTCAAGACGCATTGCTATTTCTATGTACACACAGAAAAATATCATTCTATTGCTAAGAAAAGTAATTACTCGGCTTACTTTTCTTTTTTTAAGTAACAATTATCTTTAATAAAGAATATTTTCTTGATAATTGTCTTAAAATATACTCATCACAAATTTTTGATAAACTCATTATCATATTCTCAAAAGAAGTAATTATTTTTTGGTGAAGAATATTATAAAATTGTATCGAAGAAAAGTCAGATTTGGTTAATTTAATAAGCAAATAGAATTCTTTTTCTAATTTAATATTCTTGATTGAAGTATTAAACTTACTGGGATCAAAATATATTTTGAATAAATTTGATGCTTATGATGAACTTACGATAGATTTGCGGATATATAAACTTATAAAATACTTAAAACAATAATAATATTTTTCTTAAATACAGTATGTATTTTTCTGTGTGTATAATTTGAATTCTTTAAATTGGTGAATTCACAGAGGAATTGATACCAATTCTAAACGAACGAGCGGGATTTCCATCAGACACAGAACTTGCTTTGTACGAGGAAATTAAACCAAATCTAGTTGAAAAGATAGACAACTTAACGGAGCCGTTGGAAAAAGTTTTGGAAGAATTAATGGATGGCGACATTATTGTATTTCAGAAGGAAGGAGATAATGACATTTATGAACTTCCAACATGTCGGGAGTATTTCAAGTAAGTGCAACAAAATGTGAAGGCTTAGTGCTGGTGAGAGGCGCGTCTTTAAATCTGTTGAAACATTTTCTAACAATTTGTGCCTTTTAGGGATTTGTTCTATAGGGTAGAAGTAACGTTTTGTGATAAAACAATTCCTAACGACCCAGGTTTTACCATGGAACTTTCATTAAGAATGACGTACGATCAAATGGCGAAGGCTGTTGCGCAGCGAGTCGGCACAGATCCGTATCTTTTACAATTCTTTAAATGTCAAAAGTAAGAGTTTACTCGCACTTCAATGTATCGACAATGTTTCGATTCTTTTATAGCTGTTTAAAGAAGAGCGCTTCATTCTGAAATTCTTTTCTAGTTACAAAGACTCTCCTGGCCATCCTTTAAAGTGTACATTCGAAGGCACTCTCAAAGAACTAGTTTCGTATTGCAAGACGAAAGTAAAGAAATTATTTTATCAACAGCTCAGTATTCGAGTGAACGAGCTAGAAAACAAGAAACAATTCAAGTGCATATGGGTGGGCCCGTCGCTTAAGGAGGAGAAAGAGATTATCCTCTATCCAAATAAGAACGGCACCGTTGCCAATTTACTCGAGGAGGCTAAGAAGCAAGTGGAGTTGTCGGAAAACGGATCGGGAAAGCTGAGGATATTAGAAATAAATTGCAACAAGCTGTTGCCCGGCCCGAGTGAGGATGTACCTTTAGATAACCTAAACACGTCAGGCACCAAATTGTACAGGATAGAAGAGATTCCGAATGACGAAATAAATCTAGTAGAGGGCGAAATGCTGGTTCCTGTTGCGCATTTCCACAAAGATGTTTTCTCTACGTTCGGCATACCTTTCTTCTTCAAGATCAAGCACGTGAGTAATCCCTGAAGTTTAAATCCACATGCGCGTGTAAACCACACGCGCGGTGTATCAATGATCTGTTGTGTACCCGCAGGGCGAACCTTTCCCCAAAATGAAGGACAGATTGTTAAAGAAGCTGGGAGTGCAGGAGAAAGAATTCGAAAAGGTAGGCATCCTTAACTAATCTTTTTTGATCTCTTATGAGAATTCATAAAAAACTTTGAAGTTTAAGTTCGCGGTGGTGACGATGGGCAAGCCACAGTTTATTATCGACTCGCCGGACTATTGTATCAAAATCGACGATTTCCTTCCTAGATACACTAGTCAGAGTAAGTACAAGATATATATATATATATATTTTTTGTTTCACTTTTCTCAAGCAGTAAAGTAACAAAGTAAAGTAAGCGTCGTAAAAAAACTCGCATAGTTTTCGCAGTAATTAGTGTGTGTGTAGCATATTGCAATACGATGCTGATGGGGAATGAATTTTGTAGTTTATCCACTTTTAAACGCAGGCACATCGCCACACAGGCCTTGGCTTGGCCTGGAACACGTCAACAAAGCGCCAAAGCGCTCTCGTATCAACTACCTCGAAAAGGCCATTAAGATTTACAATTAAATTTCCACCACACCAAGAAGAAATTAAATTAGGCAGCCACTCATAATAATTTATACAACTCTGTATAGTAAGAGAATGACGTTCTGATGTACTAAAGATCGGAAAACTGCGTTTATATATATATATATATATTCATTTCTCCAGCCAGATTAAATGCGCGATTTTAATACAAGCGAAAAACGATATCGACAAGTAAATCCAAGCTTTGTATACGATGAAATAAAACATTGCCCTGACGCGTTCAGCGCTGTTTTGTGCATCATGAGAGAGCGATGATATAGTTCCTCGATTTGAATTATTAATACAAATTTTATGTAACATCTTGAATGACTTTAGTGTGTCACTCAGTAAAGATTTTCACCTAGAGAATCTTGAGAACATTTGATTACAAAATGCACGTATATTGTATCTAAATATTGTCTGAGAATTATCTCCAATAAACTATATTTCTTTTTTTTTAATTTTATTAGATCGTGATTTTTTGTGAAACTCCAGCTTTTATCCTACCGTAAGATATATAAATATACAAAATTTGTACGTGTAGTCATAAGAGGTACTGTATTATGTTCTGCATGATGTAACATCTAACACTTGTAACATCGTTGGCGAAAAAAGATTAATTACGCTCCTCTCTTATACTGTATCTATATTCAAGATATTTGAAATGCAAACTTGTCATTTAACGTTGTACTAAACTGTGCAAAACTTTACACTGAGATTGTGTGAAAGTATATAATGTTTCTCATTAGAAACATTCCGACATATATGTCCTAAGTTAATTCCTTTATTAATTCGAAATATATATATATAATTCAAGATTTGCTCGATTTTCTTCAAAGTACAAAGAATTATAATCACTAACTTATTTTATGACATGCAGTAAGAAGACTGTAAGATTTGCAAAGAAATTTTTTTCCAAGCTGCTTTTTAAATATCTTGGAACACTTTTCTTGTGTTTGAATACATTTTTTATATACCTTATCTTTTTTAGAATAGTGAGAGCAAACAATCGTTCTATCTTTGAGGAGCAATTCAGAAAGTAATAACTTTATCATGGGTAAATCGCTGATGAAATTATGCACACCAATGCCTACTATTGTACTAAATGATACTTAAGTAACACTTTTTTATTAATTTTAGACAGTTCTCTTCAAGTTTTTCTTAATTTTTCCACTTATCAGCACGTAGAATACTTTGTATATAGCATTGAACAAGTCTTTCACAATATAAAAATAGAAAAAGAAAGAAAAGATAATAAACATTTTAAAACTTACACTTAATATTATATATTACTAATAAATATATATATATATATACATACATACATATATATATATATTTAAAAATATATATAAAATATATATAATATATATATACAAAATACATATGTTATATATATAGTATATATATTTTTACTTATAGAACATGACACATATCTACAATATATTAAAAATATTCTTATTTAAAATGGAATTTAAATGGAAATTATGGATCAAGTTTTTCGCATGTTTGATTACTAAAATTTGTTGTAAGAAACAATTCTCAAAATATTTGACAGCTATTCCTTGTTTCACGCTTTTGATGAATATCGAAATCGATATACCTGAAGTAGAATCAAGAATAGTGCATAACTTTTCATTAATACTGTAAATATTTAGTTGCATTTGCAGTCCAGCTCTAAATCTGTATACCATAATGTTTCCAGCGATTTACCCCTTAATATAGTGATTCAATCATAGTATTCTTTTAATTTGATTATAAATTAGCGATTTATTTCTTTTGTATTTAATTTGTAACATAGCAAGTTGATCTCGCGCGATGAGTTCACTTTCAGCAAGGTAATTTGCGTCGTGTTGCGCAAAATCCGTTATTTATGAACCTTTATTTATCTATCTTTTCTACCTACTGTGATTAACTCAACTTAGCCAACATGTATTTAAAATGCCGTATCGGCGCATAAATATTTGAAATAGCGAATGTAAATGTCGAAACAACAACAGCCGAGAGCTTTCTACGTAGATTGTTTAATAAATTTCTTTTTATGTTGAGGAATCGTTTATTACACTCTTGTAAATTCCTAACGAAATCTATGAAAAGTCCAGAAAAGCTTTCGCAATCAGAACAAATTATTTTGAATGTTTAAGTTTATTCAATTGTGAACTATACATGAGAACATCATGAGAAAATATCGTAATGCTTCAAAGGCATACAAAGACAAAGTTTACGACGAAGCAGTACGAATGTGAAATAACATAATAATATGTCGATTATAAGCAGTTATTGAAAATAGAACGATAAAGCGCTAAGAAGACTTATCAATGTTATGCTTATTGTTTTGCATCAATAAACATCCAATTGCTAGCGTTCAAAGAAATCCACGCGGCAATTTATCAGAGGCGCACTTTGCGTTATCGAATCTTTGCGTTACCCGATCGATGATTGGTAACACAATTGAAGGAAACCTGTGCGATACGCAATGGTTTTTTAACGAAGACTGGATGCGTAAGTTAAGCGGCACGCGAGGTATCTTGTAAAAAAAAAGAAAAAAAAGGGAAATCTAAATGTGGCTGTACAGACTGGCATATAGTCGTAATTTTAATATTATGCATCTTAAAAAAAAAAAGTATTCCAAATTACATAAATGCGTGTGAACGTCGAGCGTTTTTTGCTACTTCTACGTTTACGTTTACTTGAATCTGTTTACAGAATATAATTTAACAGTATGCTTGTTAAATATGTTGTCAAAACGAATGCGAGAGAGAGAGAGAAAGAGAGAATGAGAGAGAGAGAGGGAGAGAGAGAGAGAGAGAGAATGCGTCACTTATAATAAAATCCAAAACGAATTGTTAATGAAAAATATGTAATAGCATCATCACAGATCTGATTATTGAAGAGATATCTCACACAGAAACGATCGAGATCTTTGTCGCCTAAAGGTTGGTGTTTACAGTATCGTTGCATTATTAGCTGCGTATGTTCCTGACTGCATTTTTTTTTTTAGCACTGTTCTTTTTAGAAGAACACACACACACACACACACACACACACACACACACACACAGAAAAACAGATTGATCAATTGTAAAGAATCTCTGCCGGGTCACATAGGTGGAAAACATGCTACCGATAGATCTCTGGTGATAAAAGCGGCGATAATGATATTTTATACAGTCCGCAAGAGAGAGAGAGAGAGAGAGAGAGAGAGAGAAAGAGAGAGAGAGAGAGAGAGAGAGAGAGAGAGAGAGAGAGAATGTGAAACAAATTCTCTTCAAACCAGGTTGTTGCAATTATTGTAACATTGTAATGTAGCGGAAGGCCATGATGGAAATACGAATCATTTTGTTGTGTGTATGTATATATATATATATATATATATATGAAATATATATATGTATATATCGCTATATATATATGCATACATAATACATATATAAATATATATATATATATTTCGTTGTTAGTTTCATCGGAGATTAATACTAATGGCAATCTTGAGGTCAAAGCGATGAGCCATGCGAGATGACAATTGATAAAAAAAAAAAAAAAAAAAAAAAGGAAAGGGGTGAAACCTCTGCACCTTTTTCACCAAGGAAGAGAAGGAAATCGCATAAAGTCTAAGATGAGAACGCTTATTGATTGTACTATCGGAACGGCATCGCGGCGTGGCGCGCGATTGTAACGAGCGGCACGAGCACGACAAGGGAAGACAACCGAGACATTTGGCATACGATCGCTTGTAATAGGTTGTACACCAGATATTTTTGCGTTTTTGTAGAGCTGACTTTAAAGGAAACTGCTCAACTGCGATTGTAAATTTGAATATTTGATAGTTCATTTCTAGAGCAAGAGTGAGAGTGAGAGAGAGAGAGGGAGAGAAAGAGAGAGAGAGAGAGAGCGCGAGTGCGAAACAATTAAATGCGATGCAGATATGCATAAAAAAAATGATAATAAAAGCAATACAAATGGATGCATTATATTATTTTCAACGTCATATCGCTGTCTTTCGGTGTGAGTAGATACTTTTTCTTTTGGTTCACTTATATTATTAGGTATATCGACAATACGTAGCGTCGAGTTAAATATAATTTCGTATTTTTGCGGGCGTTTGCGTTATGCGTTCGCAAAAGGAAGAGAACATTAAAATAGATGTCAACAAATTTTTCGTATATTCGTGATCTTTAATATTTTTGTTTAAACACATACACAAACTCCAGTAGTTATATACTTTTTATCTTTTATGATTAACTACTTCGGAGCGTTTGCGCACACAAATGCAGAGCACGTATGCAAACGTATCCTTAAATCAACTTTCTCTGATATTACGTCGGAATTCTTTAGCCGATTAACTTTTCTTCATTTGAATGTCACTTTGTGTCACTAATCGATGATAAAAATAAACTGATGATGAAATTGATGGTAAAATAATTAAATTTACGTCAGCAAAGAGTTGCGTGTGCGTCAGTCATAAAGTGAGTCCACGTGTTACGCATTCATGTGTTTTTAATTCTCGGATTTATTTGCAACGTGCTATAAAAGACTTTTAAATAAAGTGATAAAGTATCATAAACGATAAAAAGAAACTGATACCAACAAATGTTTTGAATGTTTATATATTTTTGTTTGTGTTTTGTAGCTGCATATGTTTACACACATATCTATAGAATTCTAGATGATTGGATAATTAAATTTTACAATTAAATCTTTTTTGTTTTCGTAAATTTGCCTGAAAATTACCTGACAACGGGATTTGAAAATAATCTTTTGATTTCTTGAAAATATAGAACTGGAAAGAAACGGAGAATCGATTACATGAATCCCAATCGACTAATTCCTATGAAATTTTTGCAGCTTTTACATTCTCGCACAGTGCGAGAGAAAGGAAACATTCCCCTTTTCTGAATGCAATCTGGCGTACACGTTGTGCTGATAACGTTATGCGAACTACTACATCAATTATTCTATTTTCAGGCCGTCAGTCTCTCTGTTATCAAAGTTACAGTCTGCATTCACATTGAGATCTGCAATCACACATTATAAACCGCGACGATGATGACTGCTCGAAACGCGGATGTATGGTAACAATTTTTTGCTGGTTTTAATACTCATTATTTCGCTCATTATACGCTCATTATTTCGGTTATAAATTAGACACGTAAATACGAGGACAGTTCAAATACAATCGAGACTTTATTAAACCTTTTTATTCGAAAAATAACTTTAACAATATATATATTATACAAACTACACAAAATTTCGCCGGTTTTAACATTTTCGCTCGCAAGAAACCTGATAACAAAGAGTTGCGCAATTCTATACTGTTCGGATATTTGTAACAACGCGATGCAAAAACAATTATCGCGAGACGACTGTGCGAGACAAGAATAGACGCTATCTTTTACTTAGTGTAAACACATTTGCCAGCGTCGATATATATTCACAGGAAAGAAGTCATTTATATTTGACCGCTCTCGTAAAATACGAATACAAAAATAAATTTTAAAAAATCAAGTTGAAACGTTCTGATATCACGCAGTAAAGTGAATAGATCTGGATTGAACCGCATCGACAGCAGCTAGTTTATGTGATAAAGAAAAGCATTCGGAGAGCATTCTAGATAAAAATGTTGACTGGACTGGCCGGTGGACGGCTGTGTGTGGAACAAGAAAGTCATCGATCGTGCACTCACTTTCGAATTCCGCGGTCTCGCTGTTATAAGACTCCAGCTTGCTCGCCGTCGAAGCGACTCACCTCGCTATTACGCCTGTTTGCCAGTGATTTCAAAGAGGTTTTCGTAAAAAAAAAAATTATTGTGAATTCGGTACACAAGAAAGAAGAGGGAGAAAGAGAGGTAGATACAAAGGAGTAACACGATCTCACGAGGAACACGACGCACCTCGACTCTGCTAGTGTTGTGTGGTTATGTGCATACATGCACCAGAATGGCTGGAAACTGGTCGAGTTTAAACCGACGTGGTCTTCAATTGGTCGAGAATCTACTACGCGTCCGGAAACGACGTATGAAGAATATAATCGATGAAGGACACGTTCTGAACTACGACCCTTTACACGGCAGAAACATACATCACTCGACCACGTGCTACGCACCGAAGCATGTAAGTACGTTCTTATTAACATTCGCAGCAAATGTGACAGAATATTGTTCAATTGTTACATAAATATTGCCTGCAATTGATTTTTACATTTCTGCAATCTCGAAATTACCGAATCTAGTTAAATTTTCAAAAAGCCGAACTTGTTTCACTTTTGTGTTTGCTAAGTAATTTTGTTTTTAGAGAATTTGTAGATATATTGGCTACTTAACATAGATACATTCGCATAATCGAAGGAATAGTTATATAATTAAATAGTTTTTTATGATTTGAGACTCGTCATACTGTAATTTTCTTATTGTGCTTGATTAGCACAGATTATGACAGTGCCGTAACTAAATAACAAGGGCCACCGTTCTTAAACGTGTTACTCCGATATAGAAATTCAGTATATTAAATTAATTAGAAAAATGAATGCAGATTCGTTTGATTTTTTGATATGTTAAAATTAAACATTGCTATATATCTAGAGATATTTTTGGTGTATTTGGATATATTAATCGATAAGATTTTATAGAGTAAGAGCTTATAAATGAATTTAAACAATTTCTTTAATTAAAACTTTTAGCGTTCGAAAATGTGTATTCAAATGGATTTTTTTCTTCACTATTGTAACGTCGTATTCTCGTATTTTATTTTCCTAAATTTTTTTACAAATCAACGATCCCAATATCATGCTTTTAGTTTTCTCAAAACGAAATTGATTGCGAAGAATTTTGAGTCCTCCGTTGCTGCATTTATCGCACAATATATTTATATAGTTATTGGTAAGATTTGTTTATTCATTATCTATAAAAACGTAAAAAAATATGATTGATCGTCATATTTGAACATGTTGTCTACAAATTTGTGATAATACTACGCGTGGGGTTATCATACGGAGATTGAATTGAACTTTAAACTTTTCTGAAATCTGAGTCAACTTATGCAGTGCGATGTTTTATACAACATTAGGTCGCAGTCGAAGTAACATACTCACTTTTCGATAAATATAAAGTGTGGCTGGACGAAGTTTAGAATTCGATTCATTTCTGTAGATTTATCACAAGGTAATGATAACTTACGAAAAAAATAAAAGAATTTAATTAGCCAACTATTCTAGTTATTTAAATAATAATTGTAGTGTTACAAGTCCATTATATAAAAATGTAAAAAAAAATCGATATTATGTAGCAAAATATAGATAATATAAAATAAAGATTATTACTATTGCAGAGTATGGCTGGAATACTCCATAAAAATGTTTGGGATGCCGATCCCGAGCTTTTTGAATTGATGAAGAAAGAGAAGAACCGCCAAGAATCCGGACTTGAGATGATTGCCAGTGAAAACTTTACATCTCTCAGTGTGTTACAGTGCCTGAGTTCGTGTCTGCATAACAAGTACAGCGAGGGAATGCCCGGTCAAAGGTGAGATTTTGTATCTCTTGTACTTCTATATTCTTCAAAAAATTCTTTCACGTTCTTTAGAATCCGATCGTTTGGTCAAAATGATCATTATTGACTAATTTGCAGGTACTACGGTGGAAACGAATATATCGATGAAATCGAATTACTGGCGCAAAAACGCGCTCTGGACGCCTTCAATCTAGATCCGGCAAAATGGGGCTGTAACGTGCAGCCTTATTCGGGAAGTCCGGCGAACTTCGCGGTGTACACGGGTCTGTTGGAGCCTCACGGGCGCATAATGGGTCTCGATTTGCCCGACGGCGGCCACCTCACTCACGGTAAATGCGAAGAAAATCAATGAAACTTATATATTATCGATTAAAAATCATTTCGTAATAAATTTCATACATGCGTCTATCAGGCTTCTTCACGGCGAACAAGAAGATCTCCGCCACGTCCATCTTTTTCGAATCGATGCCGTACAAAGTTAATCCTGAGACCGGTTTCATCGACTACGACGAGCTCGCGAAGAATGCGAAATTGTTCAAGCCGAAAATCATCATTGCCGGAGTGTCCTGCTACAGCAGATGTCTCAACTACAAGCGTTTCCGCGAGATTGCCGATGAGAATGGCGCCTATCTCTTCAGCGACATGGCTCACGTCTCTGGACTGGTCGCCGCCGGATTGATACCCAGCCCCTTCGAGTTTAGCGACGTTGTTTCGACAACTACGCATAAGACTCTACGGTACAGTAATACTTTTTTTTTTATTAATTCTCTTGTAGTGATTTGAAAAAATAGTGCGTTACCTATATTCTTTATTCGATCTCAGAGGTCCACGTGCTGGCGTTATCTTTTTCCGAAAAGGAGTCCGAAGCATTGCGAAGGATGGCACGAAGATCATGTACGATTTAGAAAGTAGGATCAATCAGGCAGTCTTTCCGGGTCTTCAAGGTGGGCCTCACAATCACGCGATCGCCGCTATAGCCACTACTATGAAACAAGCGACAACGCCGGAGTTCGTCGCTTACCAAAAGCAGATAGTGGCTAACGCGAAGAAATTGTGCGCCGGTTTGCAGGAGCGTGGTTACAAAATCAGTACCGATGGCACGGACGTTCATATGTTGTTGGTGGATCTACGCTCCTTCGGTATCACCGGTTCGAAGGCGGAGAAGATTTTGGAGGATATTTCCATTGCCTGCAACAAGAACACTGTTCCCGGTGACAAAAGTGCATTGAATCCTAGTGGTATCAGATTAGGAACGCCGGCACTTACCACTCGTGGCTTAGTCGAGAAAGACATCGACAAAGTCGTGGACTTTATAGATAAAGGTAACGCTGAATCGTATGAAAACTCGTTAATGTTCAGTGAATTGCGAGAAATAATATGTGATAGATTTGTTACATTTTTTTCTCGAGACACAGTTTCTGAGTACTAATGAGTTTAACGTTGCAACTTAAATCTAGACGTATAACGAGATTATAATTAATGTTACATTATTTCGCTGTAGGACTGCAACTTTCGAAGAAAGTGAGTGCTATTTCCGGACCGAAGTTGGTGGACTTCAAGAGAGTATTAAATACGGACGAGAATATTAAAGCACAAGTTGCGAGTCTGAGAGAGGAAGTCGAAACCTTTTCGAAGCAATTTCAAATTCCTGGTCACGAAATATATTAATATTTTGTAATATATTCAATTAATGTAAATTTCGAAATGTTTCGCAATACTTTTATATCATTAATCATATATTTGAAATTATTCTGATGCTCTATGATTTTGTACAAAATGATATCATAATTTACGAAATAACAAAAAATATGACTTTTAATATATTCGAACATATACTTATATTTTGCTATACAAATTGTATGTTCGCGAAAACAAAGAACATCTTTTATATGAATAAAAGTACATATATTTCCGTTTATTTTTAATTACTTAACGTTTCCCTGTAATAGAAATTGCATGATAAATTTTTCTCTAGATTTTATTCCTATACAATATAAATATGTGGCTGATCTACACAAATCTATCGAGAATTTAACATTAATAGTTTTGTTTATAAATATGTATGTATGCATGTGTGTATAGCTCTCTTATTAAATTATTATATTTTTTTGGTAATGTGTGATATCTCAAAAAGAAATGTGTATGTTCTTACTAAGCTCAGAATACAAATTTATAATACTGTGTCGGCCTATCAACATGTTTTCTCGGATTCTTGCGACACATCCTACGCGATAACCTTTCGTTATTTATTATACGTTATTTTTTCACATAACGAATACTTTATAAAAATATTTACAGGTACATAATTTTAAACTTTTAAGTTTAAAATTGTACTCTATTTGTACAACATAACACAAAATAAAACAAAATTTTAGATTTTCCGTAATTTATATTATTTTTTTATTGATGATTTTATTCATGCATTAACACTTCAGTTCTAATTGTTACTCATTTAATAAGTGAATTTGTCACTTATAAACCATTTTTACATTATCACTTGATTGATAAACAAATATTTATTTGTAGATATTTAATAACATAAAATCGTGGAAATATCCATGAATAAAAAAAAATGTCTTTTAACAATTATGTATAATATGGTTTAAAAAAAGATGACGCGCGAGTATTGACGTATCGATGTTGTACATACAAGTGGTGTATTGCGAGATAGCAAGTATCGGTTTTTTAATTAGAAACATGATAAACTTATTTGCACATTTCATTCAATTTACATACAATTATTAAATCAAGTGTTTTATCAGGGACAGAAAGAGAAAAGAGTCACTATTAGAATAATATCAGATATTTGCTATTTGTTATTATATTTTTCAAGTAATTTATACAAATGTAAGACCTAAATTAATTCTTTAAAATACTAATCCTGCATTTCCACACGTGATCTGACTGATGTAATGTTTATGTACAGAGTATCCACTTTTAGAAACATACATTCTAAAATCTTAATGCGAGACCTAATTCAAAAATTTGACTCTCTGCCATTGAATATTGTATAATTAATTTCTTGAAAAAAATTAATTAAAAAGTGTAGAATTATTATGTGCGACGGATATAAACAATGACGCGATTCAGTTATACATATTCGTAAAATACAATAACTTTGACAATTATAATTATGTATTACTATTAATATCAATAAAAATAGCATATGATAGAAAATCAAAGGATACTCGATGTACTTACACGGTTTCTATATTCATTACAAAGTTAAATTTATTAGCTGAATGCTTATGCTTCCATTTCATTTTTAGTACACAGCAATGTTATATTTTTATTAATTAATACTGTAAAGAATTTTTTCTCATTACATGATAATTGATCATTTTATTTCCTTAACTAAACATCTGTATAAGTGTTTGCTTCTTTCTAGAGCTTTAAATAATCATGTCATATCAGTGTAGAATTCGATAAATAAATATATCGCTTGTTGTTCCAAGTATAATTTATTTTCTCGATGCGGAGCAACAAGCAATCTTCGTTAAGAATTCTTTTTATCGAAAGCTATAATTACGTGATACTCATTTGTCTCACGCATTTTAGTTTATATAAAATAAATCTTTGATCCAGCAGTTACACGCAGGTATACATTGATGTGATTATATGCATGGTATACAGGTTGTAGCTAATGGCAAGGATTTTATTCAAAGTCTAAGTAGAGTTGCTGAATTCATAACAGCATATACAAAGTAGATAACTTGCCGTGAACATTGACTACTGAAAAGTCAACTCGTTTTTTTTTTTTGGCTCTTCTCTCGCTTCGCGAAATGTTATATTTAATTAAAGTTCGAATTATTTGGAAATCTTACACATCTCATTATTTCTTTTAAATATCATACTCAATTTATAGACTCAGCTACTATATTATGCAAAAGTACGCACCTCATTATTGCACATCCGTATAAGTTTGATTTAATTAAAAGAAAATATAGAGTATACATAGATATGTATAAAATAATTAGCATATCTCTGCACTATTCTGAATTCAGTTTACATACAACTTTGATAAATTCCATGAGTCGTCCCACATACTTTCACATTCCAAAGATCTACATACACAGACCAGAAGTATTACTAGCTTTTTTCTTTTTTTTTTTAAATTTCACTTTTAGTTATAATGTTCACAATTTGAAAATTTATTATTGAACAACACAGTTGGCAAAAGTATTTGGGTCGAGAAATAATATATAAAAAATTCCATATATTTAGCGTCACACTGCACAGTGTTGTCTCACCTTTAATCAATCAAGTTCTTGGGCAGCATGCGAGGTCGAGGCGGTATTTCGTTGTTCATCATCCGAATCATCGTCCTCCAGGCCATTGAAGAAAGATTGCAACAATGAGCCGAATAATCCTTGATTACGTGGACGCGGAGGTGGAATATTGAAAAAGAGTTGGCCTATTTTGTCTAAGTACTGTCGATAACATGGATCTCTATTTAAGGATATCTGGTACTGTTCGCAAAGAATTGTAAACATTGCTAGTTTACCACTGTAAAAAATCAGATCAAGGAGAAAAATGTAAGATATGTTTGTACAATCAGAAGTAGTTCGAACATTACAGAATGCAACGTACCTGTCAATTGTTTTGAGAAGAAAAAACAAGAAGTTTAACAAAGGAAGAAGATATGGGGGGCCACTATTTATTTTTGGATGCCTTGAAGTATAAGAATTGAAGGCCTCTTGTGCCGTTGCTTTGTTTTGTAAACAAAGATATCTGCAATAAAGTCATGATATATAAAGTGTTAAATAAAATATTTTACAATCTTTTACACTATTATACGTTTCTTGTTCCTTTTACTATATTATTTCGCAGTGGTATATATTTGTAGGATTAAAATAGCAAAAAAATCAACATGCGTACTGTAAAACTGCTTGAGCTATGAAGAGATCTATTTCGTTCACATATCCACGTTGTTCATGAAGTTCAACCAACATGGCTGCACATCCGGAACCATCTCTACTATGTATAAAGTGTTGTCTTGCCATTATATAATTCTTTTCTAATAAAACAAGAAAAAAGGTAAGTTTATAAGTATACATGTAGCATGCGCAAGATTTGAGACTTGTGTCTCTAAAATTTCTTAAGCAATTACCTCTCCAAAAGACTTGAGCCACCTTTTGATGTAAATCTGGATGACCAGTTTTATAATCTGTACCCTTTGTACTCCATTTAAGTGCTGATTGCACAAACATTTCCCTCTCTGGAGAAGTAGGGCTCATTAAGCTAAACAAGCTTGTAATCTTCTCAAAGAAGCTTTGCGTGGGTTCCGTCCCAGATTGTGTTAAGACATTAATAAATAAAATTCCTAAGTCGGCTCCACTTGCATGCTACAATCAATGTATGATTACTATGTAAAATCATAACATTATTTTGTTTCCCTCTCCTATTAATCACGTTCAAAATATTATATAATTTATTAAATATGATTATTTAAAAGCACAACTACGTATAAATGTACAAAATCCTTGTTGAAAATTCTAATATAATCATTTTTTTTAAATGTGAAAATCTTTCGGGTAAAACACTACGACACTTGGACAATTTGGACATACCTGTTCATGCTGTAATAAAAGCATCGATCCATTGTATAGCAATTCCAAAAGCTCCGAATATTTTCTCTGGCCGAGATATCTGTAAAACAGAAGATGAGGTTAGATCGACAGGAGGACTATGCGAGCGGAAGCACGCTTTGACGACGCGCGGCGATCGGTTCAGCTGGCTTACCTGAAATACAAAGTTCTGTACATCTGATGGGCTTCATAATAATTTTCCGAGTTTATCGACGCCTCCAATTTCGCTAAAACTCGCTGAACACCGTGACTGTACCGCGAGGCCATGTTTACACTATTTGTGAGCTCGTGCTTTTACACGCACACTGTTGGCATCAGTGTGCGACCCTGCGATCCACATGTGTAATTCAAGTTCGAAAGCCGCACATGCCAATGATGAGAGTGATATGCATATATACATACAATGTTCGTGAGTGATTAGGAAATAATATGCGTTTAATAAAATCGCGACGCCGCGCGGCGTCGAACTAGAAACGAACAGTCATCGTTCCATCGTCGTCTTTTAATTGCATGCGCGGTAGATACGAACATCCGTTCGTCGCGTGACCAACTATTTTAGTACTCGTATATTTCGGTATTTTATCGATTGGCTCCGTATCTCATCGTATCTACTATATATTAGGCTATTATCGAGTTCACAACAATGGCACCGTGTATTTAAGGTTCATACTGTGTGCTTAGGGAGATAATCAAGTTAATGAATATATGGTAATCAAATTGATTGGCATAAATAATGTATATCACAATAGCATAATAAAATATTGATCGATTCTTGTTGCAGATTATCGTATTATTTCATATTATAATAAATGAAGAAGATATTTTGAACACTTGGGGAAAAGTTCCTGTAGAAAAATCTGTCAGCAAAAAGAAAGAGAAAAGGAATAAATGCTTTCCGAAAGGCTAACAATTGCATTTTCTTTGAATGCAAAGAAAGCTCGTCCCGGCGTATTACACGACGTACATTCGCAGAGCTACTCGCGAGGTTCAACGACCGCGCGCGATTTTCGGAGTCGCGGCGTGCGCGAATAAACGCGGCGCGTTCGGCGCCGGTCTAATTCGTCGTACGCCGTGGCGTGCCGTGCCGGGCCGCGGCGTAATATATCAATTGCAAAAAGTAATATTGATAAATGCGCAAAGTGGCGTCGCGTAAGCGCAGCCAGGTCGACCGTGTACGCATATACACACACACAAAACCGCGGGGACACGACATACCCCGACCGCGCGCACGCAGCACGCACACACACAAACAGCATGCATACGGTCGAAAAGCGCGTAGAATGCGGTGCGCCCCTGGCGGCGGACCGTGCAAGCGACCCTCACGGAAATAATTATCGCGATTTATGTTATTTGCAAATGTGATCCGGGGGCTTAATTAATTAGGCGATGTCGAGTAGCGGCGATTAGCGGCGACGGACGGGCTCCCAGGGCTACCCGGCTTCGCCGTGAGTGGAGTGCAACAACGGTGGCCGCTGGCACCGGGGTGAGTGCACGTCTGAGAGAGGTATATACGTTCGCGTTCGGCGGTTCCCCCCGCGCGTTGTCGGAAGGGGGGCGGTGGCTCGCTCGCACGCTCCGCTCCGCGGCCGAGCACTTTTTTATCGGTTCCGCCGACTCGCTTCGGCTCGCTCGGCGATAACAATGGCCGTATGCTGTGTATGCTCGGCGTCGCTCGCGACAGGCCGAGGGCAAACGGTCACCGGAGCCACCGCCGCCAACCGCCGCGACGATGCCGACGGGTGCGACTCGCCCGAGCATCGCCGCGCATTCGGCAATCTCAACCAGCGAGACGAATGACTGTCGTGGTCAAGTATGTGCTCGACGTACGGCGATAATCTACGGGGCAACGTCCTCGATGATGATACCCTCTGACGTTTATCGGCGTGAGCCTTATGATTCTCTCGCGACTCGTGCGTGATAATGGATGAATGAAATTATCGAGGCGCGTGTCGATCGCTGGCTATCAATATATCTTTATTTGTGTGTTGTTGTTTTTTTTTACTCATTGTACGTACTGATACTGTACGTCTGATATGTCTGACGATCCGAATTAATGATGTTCTTTTATACCGAATGAATTTTTACAATACAATGAGATTTCTTGAGATTTGAGAGATTTATGCATCCAATTATTCATATGCACAGAATGGACCTGGCGGAAACTATGAAGAATATTGTTGCCAAAGGTATGCAAACAGAAATGGGTCCACCAAGTGGAGGATCAGGTTATCCTGCTACACCAAGCAGCGCCGGTTACGTAACGGAGAAGATGTACATGTTGTTACAAGCGTATTTGCAAAATAAGGGGTGGAATCCTAGTATGGAGCTGTTGCAATGTTTTTCTGAATTCAAGGATGCCTCCATGATGCCAAGCGCTGCTTATTTGCAGTAAGTATAATGCTATTCTGCAATTGAACGCAACTTATTTCTATTCAATCCACAAGCGTCAACTCCTCTTTCCTTTCCTTTGCAGGATGATGGCTTCCAGAGTTGCATTGGATTCGCAGGGAAGACTAGTCCTGAGAGAGAACGGAAAGATAATACTTCCCTATGAACACTTTGCCAATGCTGTAATGTTAAAACATATGAATGGGCCACATGGTTTACACTTGGGCTTGGAGGGTACAGTTAGAGCAGTCATGGAATCTTACACCATCGGAAGAGAATGCTTTGGAATGGAGAAGGAATTCATCATAGAAGTTGTGCAGAACTGCCCCAATCCTGCGTGTCGTTATTACAAAAATCAGCTGGAACTCACTCAGAAGATGGGTCACATGGCGCCGACCTACATCCAAGAAAACGAAGCAACTGCATCTCTTCTGCGCACCGGGTTTCCTCATAGCACAGATTTCCAGGCGGTGAGTAAAGTTTTATGTGCGCACTTGCTGCCTTTTGCTTATTATTACTGTATAAACTGACATAACTAAGTTTTTCTTACTCATCTTACATTTTATCGTATGTTGTATTCGTAGACACTAAGCAGTGCTAATCCAAATACACATATGGGAGGAGGATCGGCGGCTGATCTACCGGAAATGAGAGGTGCTGGCAACCAAATGAATCTTCAACGTCCTCCAAGCCGTCCATCATTAAATATTCCGCATCGGCCTGTATCGCAAGAGAAGAAAGTGGCATCCGGCAAGCAGCATTACGAATCTCTAATACCTAATATACCAATTTCCGATCACAAGTTGACGGACTTTCTACGCACCAATCTCGACAACTTGGACAATCTCACTGGACTCGGTTTAGGAAACTTACAAGGATTAGGGAACGCCAATAAGGATCTGTTGGCGCTGCACAACGGCGCATGGTCTTTAGACAATGAAAAGGGATCTCGGTCGTCATCTGCAAATTCGGAAGGTGAGAATCAGTACGCATTTGTGTCGAGCATATTTTTTCAACGTTAAAATTATCGTGAGATGTATTGATTTATTTACTTTACTGCTGTTAGGTGGTCAAGAGAAGATTGTGCGTGCTTTTGCAGAAGTGATGAAGAACATGGCGAGGATGAAAGCCTGTGTACGGCCGGCAATGTGCAAGCCGTATGGCAAACAATCCGAGGCTCTGCAAAAAAGTAATAAGAATATCTTAATTTCTATTTTCAAGCCACAAATTGTTTTCTTTTGTATTTATTGCATCGCGACACGAATTTATATAGATTGATTTTATCAAAATAGTTTACAGAGATTTTAACTCTGCTTGCTTCATATTGCAGCATTGGTTGACACAATACAGCTGGTACAATCGTTGAGAAGTTTTTTGCCGCCTCCGCATATACCAGTCTCGAGTTGGAAAAACGAAGATAAACACCGATTAGATCACACCGGCACTCCTTACTTGTCAACGTTGTGAGTGTTTTCACATAACACTGTCACATTTTGCATAACACTCCCTTTAGTTTTATCTTTTAATTAAATATCACATGTTCTTTTATAACAGAAAAGCTGGTGCGATGGAAGAATTGTGCGAGCAGCGTAAGCTAGACTGAGCGTCGTCTTCGCTTTACTCGCGACAGACCAAGTTCGTCTTTTTACGCTCTATGATGTTCTAGTCACAAGATGTTTATTGATTAGCTGGGTGTTTCGTATTTAAACAACCCGATGGATTGCTCAAAAAAAAAGTTGTTGGCATTTAGGACTTCAAATACTAAGAGACAAAATGAGTCATGCGTGGACTGTGATAAACGTGGGTAGCGAGAAAAAAAATTTATATGTAGGACTAAACTCACATCGCGTCATCTTAGGGATTCTTACTAGCTTTATTTCATCGCTGTAACGTGATTTTGTAATTGTAATTGCTCTCAAGCTGCCTATGGAGCTTATATATTCGGCGAATAATATATCGACTAATATCCCGCGTTTCTCGGATGCCGAGCGATTAAGCTGCGGCGTGAATCATTATCATGATGCGTGGTACGAACAGCATTTATATTTTTACTGTGTCGATTTAACAATTTTGCCGCTTGTGTTCCAATCTGATTACCTGATTAATAATATGTATAATGTAGGGCTTTTTTATATACTGTGTATAAAGCTGTTACATAAGCGTGTAAAACTTAAGTCGAAATGAGAAGCAAAGACTAAATTTGGCCTGGTACAAAAGCTTTTTGCTACTAATCAATGTTTAACGTTTGCGATATAGGTGCGTAAAGGATGGGATAGCAGTTTCCCTTATTATTGGTGTTATTTTGTTTTTATATGTTTTTAGCTGTTTGTTAGATATAATATATTGTTTAACTTTGAATTAACATAGGGAGTTATTCAACTAGCGAAAAAAAATTGCGGTGTTTCGATTTATGTATATATTTTCTCCAAAAAGAAGAAAAAAAAGAAAAGGTATATGTATTCGTTATTATTTATTTTTAAGGATAAGATGAGCATATATCTATTGTTACTTCTAGTACTGTTCGCCAATCGAGCACGCGTTACGAATGTTAAAAAGATTCGCGATACACTTTGTAAGCTCCATGGGCAGTGATATGCGGTGTGCACGTAAAAAAAAGTCATTGGTCAATTCATAGGTATTTTTTAAGAAACAAATTATTTCTTAATATATAAATATAAATATATCTAGTAAAGGAAAATGGAACGAAATCGTTACGTCATTAGAGGATTCTTAAGAGGATGTGATTTGCACTGACGCTCAAAGACTTTTCACCGTGCACTAAGTATTATATTGCGCAGAAACGTTTTTATTCTTGCGGGAGAAACTGCGAATAGGGGGACTGCGTTTGTGATTTCGATCAATCGCTGTGCCTCGGCGTAAAAATAAAAAAAAATAAAAAAAAAAAAAAACGGCATATCGTCAGTTGCAGGGGTAAAAATCGTTTCCCTTGCTCGATTGTTATATACGCATATAAGCGATATGGTAAAATGTTTCCTTCTTTCTCGATAATGTAAAGTTACAGGCATTGGTCTCTGAATGTAAAGAAGCGATAAAATGCCGTACGGTGCCGCGAATACACAAAGTAGTGCGCGGTACATACGAATGCCTGTGGACTGTGTTTTGTGGACTGCGTGTGTGTGTATCATTGAGAGAATGCGGAGTTTTGGCTATCAAATAGCAAAATTTTATATGAATGCGTGTTGGAGATGTCTTTCTATACATGTATCTGTTATATTTACTATACGTATGCAGCGAATGTGCCGATCGATTACCATTTTAGGAGTCGGATCTGAAAAACCGTGCAATTTAATTAATTTCTTTTCGTTCTATTCCTTTTTTTCGCAAACTATTAATTTTTTTTTGACTCTGCTTCTTCTGTTTTTTTTTATTTTGTATCTGTTTTGCATTCAGAAACATCGTGCATGCAGAGATACGATGGCAATTAACAAGCCTGGAGAATAATTCTTGACACTGATTCTTTATTTTGTTTTTCACGGATAATGATTGTTTAAACGAACGCAGATCCGGCTTCTATAGACTGCGTTTTTGTTGACATACATACATATATATATATATATATATTGACAAAGAGGTTGCTGCAATATGATTCATAATTCGACGATAACTTGTTGCACACCAAAGTATATTTCCAACAACTAGATGGACTTATTTCTCTTACGGTAGTTATTATTGCGTAAAAAGAAACAAGAGACAAACGCGTCGCCGTTTGTCTTACCGTCGTCGGTTGTGTGTGACCGACGCAATTAAGCATATCCATGACTAAGTCGCTGCAACTTATGCCAAATGTGGAAAAGGGAGCGCGGAAGTAGAATCTCGAATGGAAGAGTGGATTCGACATAGATAAGATAGAATGTCGAAATACACGAAACATTGGTTGCGTTCGAGATAAATCTATGGTCTATCTTTATAGCCTCTGCTAATCATTTGAACACAATCGTGCAATTGCTCAAAGTATGTGACGAGGAGGTCTGTGCGTTTATGTTTTGCAAAGCGAAAGTTGCAGTGCTGCAGTAAATTTATTTTCCGTTTTACATTTGCTACACATTTCATTAATGTTTTATGTTTCGTATTTTATATGTTTTATTGTGTTCTACATTAAATCATCGTCGTCGAAACCTGAAAGATTTTCTGTCACTTATTTCGTAACAGCTAATTTTGCCGCCGCAGTTATCACGGTCGATGTATCACTTCTTTGAACGCCGTTTATTATAATGTTAATCAATTTAAAAAATTATTCGGATATTTGATTCTGTAGAAAAAACAAAAACATTCTTGAAACGGAGTAAGGCATACATGGTCTGTCCCAAAAGTAATGAGACTAATTCTGGATTAATCGTTTTATTAAAAATAAGTTCAAATAAACTTAATATTTTTCAAAGTAGGATCCTTGAGCGTCAATACAGCGGTTGCAGCATTGCTGCCATTCTTTGTAGCAGCGCAGGGATTGATTTGAAATGCCTTTCAGAGCACTTGCCGCGGCTGCTTGGACTTTTTCAATTGTCCCAAAATGGTGTCCTTTCAGGCCGAATTTGAATTTCGGGAACAAAAAAAAGTCGGTCGGGACCAGGTCCGGACTGTACGGTGGGTGGGGAAGCGTTGCCACATTTTTCTTGGCCAAAAATTCCCTCACTTGAAGCGATGAGTGACTTGGCGCGTTGTAGTGGTGGAGAAACCAGGTTTTCGTATGTTCAAATCTTCCGAAATGATACAATACACATCCGATTTCGGCAGTCCCACCTTATCTGCGATTAACCTCGCACTCAAACGTCGGTCAGAGTTCAAAACAGACTTCATTTGAGTCACATTGGCAGTTCTGGACGTTGATGGACGCCCTGAGCGTTGTTCGTCCTTCGCGTCTTCTCTTCCTTCTTTGAACGCCTTGTGCCATTTGCACACTTGTGCTTTCGACAAAGTCTCGTCCCCATAGGCTTGTCTTAACATTTCAAGCGTATTTACCGAGTTTGACGCAAAATTTTATCGCGTACCGCTGCTTCAAACTGCGCTGCATTTTTAACCGTGACGCGACACTAAAACATCACGCTTTGCTGGCGATCTGAATGTTCAAACGGCTCGGAGGCAACTCAGGTTGGGTCAGACTATATACCTGACATCCCTTATCAACTGCTCTGTCCAATAGATTCATCCCCCGACCCTTCTGACTGGCCCGCCAAAAATAGTCTCATTACTTTTAAGACAGACCATGTATGTGGAAAGGAGAAAGAAAAAAGTACTGCTTTCGTTTCCGAATCTCAATATTTTATCACACCATATCTATACCATAGAGACCCTTCCCGCACCGCATTCGACAGTCACATGATAAATGATTGTAAAATGTGCACTATTGTTGATCCGTCGTTCCCTTTTTAAACTCGGATCGCTAATCGATATTCGTACACCAAACGCTAACCGCTGTGTCTGCACGTTAAGCTCGTCGTCGCTTGCCAGTATTGCTCTTCTGTATTCTCGCATAATTCTAACTCATGACAGCAATTATTAAAGTTTTTACAAGTGTGAGAAACTCGCCTTGTGTCGTTCTCTCCCCCTCCAACTCTTTCCACTCCTGTACACAGAGCCCGCACGGCTATCTCAAAAGTCCCTTCGCAACGAAACACCGTTGTCGTCCATCGTGAATTCGCAGGATCGTGTACTAATTGGTTGCGTCTCCAGCACGAAAATCACGTCGTCCAGGAAGTAGTACGATTGTCCTAGATCGCCCTCGCAGAGGTACGGCAATTTGCTCCAGACGAGGCATCGTAAACCCAGCGGAGTGAAAACACGGTCGATCAGTCCGGCTATCTGTGCCTCGAGCCCGCTTCCTCGCACCGGCAGGTACTCCGACGGCTTGTGGTTACCTCTCTCGCCAACCTCGACGTAGGGGCTGAACGGTAGCACCAAGGCGACCACCAGTCTGCCGCCGGGTGCCAGCGAGTTTCTCAGTAGTCTCAACAGGGTGTTTGGACGGTCGCAGCGATCGAGAAGATTCAGGCAGAGGATGACATTGAAAGGACCGGCTTCCAGGTGCCATCTCTCCACGTTCAGTACCCTGTAAGAGATTTTGTGTACTTTAGAAAATGTTTATATTTTGTATAATTCTAGCATATTTCACGTAGCATATACGCTTATATCTTATTTTTATTTAAATAAAGTTTACTCCTAAAAAGAGAAATGTAAATTATTTGATGATAGAGTCAAGTGAGAAAATTCCTTGCTACTCACTGATGCCAATAAAATTCAAAATTGGTTCTTATTGCAAATTTTTTATTAACATGCACATAAAATTCTACTTCAGTTTTGTGATCTTTCCGCGAACTTAGCTAATCTTTTTTCCGATTGCTCTCTAGTGGCTATTGTACAAAAAAATTAAGAATTTTTTCAAAAATATTACAAGTTGTTCTGTCAAAAGTTGAACATTTTCTCGGACAAAATAACTAATTATTTTGCAACTACTCGGGCGTGCAAATTGATAACTTTAATCCCTTGTTAATTTTACGCAAAGTAGCCGGAGGGTGCTCGGAGATGGCTCGGATTCTATAAAACGTTACGAGTCCATCGCACCCTGCGGATGCTCATTTAAAATTCGAGTGGTGACCCACGCCGAGAGGCGACTCGGCAACACCCAGATGGTGATGCCCGCTCCGCTCCGGGTGTAAAACCACCGTAAATTTCTACTCCAATCAATTCGGCGCAATAAACTTGTTAGTGGCGCACCGTGCGGAGGATATTATGTATCGACACGAGCGTCGACAAGTGCCGCTTTATGCGTCGTCGGCCGCAGCCTGCTGATCAATTATCTTATCTCACTTTATAATGAAGCCCAACCCATGAAGTTTTTAAGACAACCATAATAATACTGCTTGTAACGGCCCCGCAATTCGATCGAGAACAACGCACATAATTGCGCGCGCGCTCACATTATCGGAGATCCATCTGTATCGAGTGACCGCGATTGTGTATATTGGATCTCTTACTGATAGAATTTGCGTCACATTAATTACGTCGCGTAAATTGAATACACTAATTCTTTTGTCAATTATATTTTTGCATAGAAAAAAATCAATTTCGATAAGAAAATTGATTGCAAGCCCATTAGAAAGTTCATTAACTGAAGATGTAGCGATTCAAGGATCTCATTCAATGATAAAAATAGATACAGACGATGCAGAGATTTTAATAAGTTTCTCAGAATTGAAACTATTAAAGAGAATTGAAAAACGTGGCATTTTTAACTGTGATGAAGATAAAATACCCGCCGCGTGAATCTACCGAGTATGTGTCGCCGTTACGAGAAAATGCAAATACACGTTCAAGGAGCGGGGATTCCACCGCCCACCTTTGGCCGTTCGTATTCGATTCGAAGAATGTAATCTGTTTCACGTTCTTGCATATGCGACTCCACGTTCACAAGGGAGCTTTGTAGTTGAAAAATTCCCGCCAAGTCAGTGGGGATTCTTCTCGGAATATTCAGATCGGACAATCTTTGCATACATAATAATAATCTTTGATTTCGAAAGCATATATTTTATTATTTGGGTTTCTCAAAAACGTCGTCGAAGTTTTAGAGGAATTAAATTATATGTCATGTTTTATATATAAATTTTTTTTATAAGTCTTGTAAAACCAGTTTCGGTATTAGTTTTTAAAAAGTAAACGGATGACTGAAATAATGTGCTAAAAAATTAATTTTAGGAGTTTTAAAGTTAGAAATAAAATCATAACAAATAAGAAAAAAAAGGAATTTTTATTACGATTACACATCGACTTTTTATCGAAACAATTTATCGTCATTATTGTAATAAAAGATTTGTGTACAACAAACACGATATTTTTAATTTAATTCTAAACTTTGATAGTGTTTTCTTACAATCAAACAACAACAATATATTTAACAAATTAGATCGTGAAAGATAAAAAATTCACCGTTGCTTGAGGGAATTTACATACGTGAATTTTCTCTTCGCAAGAGCCCATCTCATGGGGGGTGAGATATCCGTGGCGTACACCTTCTCGAAGAGATGCGCCACGTGGGCGGTGGTTGCGCCATCACCTGCCCCGAGGTCCACCAAGGAATGCCAGGGGCCGGTGAAGCCGCTTGCGTCCATTAGCTTTTGAAATTGCTCGCTGGAGAATACGTGCATGGAGCCGCGGCCCAGCAACCTGCAAATAATTTTCGTTACAAGACAGCTCGGACAGAAGTGGAGTGTCTTATAAAATAATATATCCACATGTATAATAAAAAAATATTCTTTCAATTTTGAACAATAATTTGTACTTATAATTACATTTTCAAATTTTTAACTATATATATTTATATGAAAAATATGATATTATATAAAGATTGAAAGACTGATAAGTATTAATAAAGATACGGTAAGATAATGAGCTAAAAATTATACTAAAATAATTGTTATTAGAGTTGAATGTATGAAAATTATTCTTCACACACGTGTTGAAAAATGCTTGAACAAAAAGTTCAGCTGGTTTCGCTTTAGGCTCGCCGATTGATGAAGGCTGCGCTTTTAGCGTATCATTAAGCAATCATTATTTTTACTGCATATTACTGATCGATAATGTATCTTTATTTCGCCATGAAACTTTACGAGCTCGAAGTTCGGACTTAATTAGGTTCGTTATGAGGCGCATAATCATCGGGTATCTGCGCGTGTCCCCGTTTACATTCTGTCGCACAACACATTGGAAAAAAACATATTCATATTCGAGAAATCGAAGAAAGTAGGTTGAGAATTGTTGAGTAAGGCACATTAATACCAATAATGTAAGTTTTGCATAGAATAAAGTAATTCTGACGGAAATATACACTCACCCGAAAAAAAAGCGGTACACTGAAAATGTGGGAAAAATTCATCAAATTTCAACTAACGATAACTTCGTAAATAATAAAGATAGAAAGTTCTATAAAATATGGAAATGAAGCTAAAAATCTCTACTTTAAGAATCAATTTATTTCAATGTTGCAAAATAAATTTATTGAAAATGGCGGATGACAAAGCGCGAGCATGCAAAATTGAAAAATAATGGTTCGAGTTTGCGACGGTGCACGGTATAAACAAAAAATTGTAGCTTATTGGGATCAAAAGCGTACGAAAGTACAGAGTCTCCTCTTTAAAATGCTTTTTTATGCATCTTGATACGATGATTTTTCGCCAATAAGCTACAATTTTTTGTTTATACCGTGCACCGTCGCAAACTCGAACCATTATTTTTCAATTTTGCATGCTCGCGCTTTGTCATCCGCCATTTTCAATAAATTTATTTTGCAACATTGAAATAAATTGATTCTTAAAGTAGAGATTTTTAGCTTCATTTCCATATTTTATAGAACTTTCTATCTTTATTATTTACGAAGTTATCGTCAGTTGAAATTTGATGAATTTTTCCCACATTTTCAGTGTACCGCTTTTTTTTCGGGTGAGTGTATGATTATTCAAAAGCCAATAATTGTATTAACAACGAAAGTTTACGTAAAAGAAAAAAATTGCTGTAACGCGACATATAAAGTTTGTACTTTTTGGGATAAAAATTTATTGAAGCAACGAGAATTTATGTCAACAAATTTTTAAAACTACGTCACATTTTTAAGACTACGTCACATTTTTAAGACTACGTAATGTATATTTTAAAATATTAGAATTATGCCTCCTAAAATTTCTTCTTTTAAAAAATAAATAATAAAAAATTCATTAATCAATTTGTTTCTCAGTAATTTCTTCTCTGTCGTTCCAATACATAATTGCACTTTGCATTTACAGTTCGGCGCACTTCGATCTTACATATTAAGTTCATATTTATATTACAAACTTTTTTTGGACTTATGTTCTTTTGCATTTTACGTACAGAGCATCGGGACAGGCTTCGCTTTTGCGGTTCTTCGCAATCGATCGATCGAAGGAGCACCTGCATATAGAAATCGAATCCTCGAGGCATCTCCGCGACAGAGCAAGTTGCCCGGCAGAATTCATCGATGTTACCAAAGAGAGAAAGAAAGTAATAGAAAGGCAGAGAGAAGAGACGAGAAGTTGGTTGGATGATGGTTGGTTTTCACTCCGTTCTATAGCTTTTCTTACGCTACACGCGGAAGACATCGCGAGGAAAAAGGGGACGGATTCATTTGAAAACACACCGGAGACGTCGCGACGTTGCGCGCGGCTGTACGGCGATCCATCAATGCCGTGAAACGCAGGATTTTGATTGTGAATTCGGTTATCCCGGCGTTATAAATAAGGCGATGGTAGTCCGGAGAAGCTTGCCTCCCTTCCCTCCCGCCCGTATTTCTCGTCCGATTCCGATTTCTTCTTCCTTTTCTCTTTCTTTCTTTTCCTCGTCGCTCTTCCCTTTCCTTCTTCCGCGCCGCTCGGCTACGGCCGGTGCCATCAATTAACGAGCACCTTCTGGTCCCATTGAATAATAAACAAGAACAAGAAAGAGAGGGAAGAAGGACGAGAGAACGTGGCGTGAAGAACAGAGACGAGGAAGGAAAAAAAAAGAGGGAGAGGACGCGCGGACCCGGTTGGCGCATTGTTCGTAGTATCGTTCGACTTCTCTACCTTGTTCCCTCTTTCTGCGGATCCTTAAGTCATCCTTCTCCCCCCCCCCCCTTCATGTCTCTCCTACCTTCCCGTCCTCAAAATTCACCTTTGTATGTCGCATATGTTCTTTCTCGCTCTCTCATTCCTAATTTCTCAACTCATTTTTCTCTTCCTTATCTCCCCCCCTTTCCAATCTTTCTCTCTCTCTCTCTCCCGCCCTCTTTATTCTCTGTCATTCTTTTTTGTATATGTATTCTCTCCTTTTCTGGACTTGTTTCCATTGTCAGCCACTAGCACCACCACCTCGGTACGTCGTTGCAGCCTCCGTCGCAAGCCTCCGAACGGAAAAGGGAGAAAAGTAGGGAGAACGAGAGAAGGGAGGAGAAAAGGAGAAACAGAGAGAGAGAGGAAGACAGCAGGGAGGGAGCTCCGTCACGCACACGCGTGCGTGTGGCCGCGGTGATATATACGCGTGGGTCCACAAATCGGCCGCGGATCGCAACGGCTTCGTCGGCGGCGCGAGCGACAATTAATTCGCCGCTTTTGCTCCGCCGGTTCCTCTTCTCCCCCCCCCCCCACCCCCTGGGTGCGCCCATTGTATGCGCATACCCCGCTCACATACAGCCCTCTCCCTCCTCGTTTCTCCGTCTTTCTTCCCTCTCTTTCAGTTGACCGTGATTCCGAACTTCCTCCCGTGTTCCCCCCCCCTCCCCCCCCCTCTTCGGCCTTTCCTCTCTCAGTCTATCTGTTGAGCTTTATCTTGCACGTTCTGTTTTATCGGATCACCACGGTCCCTTTTGTCTCGCTCGGCCTGTAAAAGCGCAGCTTTAATTTAGGCCCGGCGTCACGCGGTCTAGCTACGCAGCCGCATCCGGTCTTCAAAAGAATTAATCGGAAAACGCGGAGCAATTATATCTGGAGGCACAAAACGGCCGAGATTCAATCACGCCAGTCTCAATCAATGTCGGAAGCTTGTAAGAAAATTTCTCTATGAATTGCGAATAAAAAAAAATAAATTAGAATTTCTACTCTCATTCGTTAGATACGCAACAAGTTAAATTTGACATTAATGTAATTGATTTAATTCCACAATTTATTTCCTTCTTCAATTCTTAATTCTATTTTTATTTTCAAAGTGTCGTCGGCAGAAGATCGATCGATCAATGTTCTATGAAATGTTTTTATGAAAAAGCTTTATTATCGGATTCGAGAAAACTGATATAGTTGCTCAAAAATAACAATTATGAATTTTTCGCTCATTAGTATTCGAAACGCGCAATCTATCCACGTTTATCCACGTAACGTTGATGGTAAAATCGGTTTAGGAAATGATACGGATCCCACAGACATTGATAGCCTATTCGCCAGCGGCGAGGATAGGATAGCGCCGTGTACGACCGATAAGGATCGTCCCGCAGGACGATTATTTACAATTTCAGCCACCCACTCTCGGGATGCCCGGGTGGTGCTTCAATTTTTGTCGCCGAGCCGGTGATACTGTCGGAGGAAGAGAGAGAGAGAGAGAGAGAGAGAGAGAGTTTTTATCGGAGTGCGGGGAGAGAGGGCCCTCTCGTTCGCGCGGAAGCCTCACGGTCGTAAAATAGCCCAGAGGGCGAGCAAGAGCGAGCGAGCAAACAAGTAGTGTTAAAGAGACGCTCGACGGAGAGGATCGTTTACCTAATAATAGCAATAATATGTAAATGCGATGCGTATCGAGCCAGCATCGAAAAAAAAACGCGCCGCGCGCTACGGCGCCATTGTTTGCAAATCTTCGGCCGAGCGGACGGGCGATCGCGCAGAATTGGCATTGCGCGGTCACGGGGTTGGCTCCTCTTCGTTCTCAATGCGGTTTTCTCTCTTAACGCGCGAATCCTCGCCGGATATTGCGCGAGCGGTATTAAATTCATGTCAATAAATCTGAGAAGAAAATGCATTTACACGACGTGCTATCTATTTACGATAGTATGGAGATGCGGGCTGATTATTGACAATAATAATTAGATGACTAGATGTAATTTTTTTTTTTTTCAGATTATTGAGATAAATTTAATACGAAAAATGCTGCTCTTTCAAACACAGTGTATGTTTTTCAAGAAGCAAAGAATTATGAAAACGATAAAATTTTATACTCCGTTAATTACTCATTTAGCATACATTTTAGTTTAATCGCAGAACAAACGAAAAATATGCAATCTGCTTACGAAAGGATTCGACTGTTAATTCTTTATTAACGCGCGCCATAATTAATAGAAATTTAAGAAGCTGATAATTTGCATAAAATAAATTTGAGGTCTTTTTAAAGTCCTTCTCGCGAATGAGACGCATTCTAAATTCCCACGATTAACAACGCAAAGCAGCGTGTATGAGACTTGTAAATCATATTTTCATCGGACAAATGTGTACATAGTTATCACATGTATTTGAATGCATCAGAAATCACGTCGAAGATTGCGCGTTAGAATTTCGCGTCTTAAAGGGTTACGAGTGGTATAAATATATATATATATATATACATATATATATATATATGTGTGTATATAGTGCACGATGATAACTCGATTGGATCTCGTCACGCTCGAGAGTGCACCGCGATTCGAACGGACCATTACGCATTCACGTCATTAAGCGCGCGAACGAAATGTAATTCTGTAATATGGTGCGGGATGGGAACTTTTCAAAGTTCATCCACTGAATGGATTAATGAACCGAGTGACATGGGATCTGATTGGGGCAACACTTAAGGAATTCGACCAGTCATCTTTGCCTTCGTTTGTCGTCGCACTGAACGTGCAACGAGCCGCGTCCTGACCTTTCTCTCTTACTTCCCCTTTTTTCCCCCGATGTCAATTCTCTCATCGGTTCCTCCGATACGTTCAAATTCTTTCTACAGTCAGACAAGATGTAGCTTCAAGACGTTGGAGTCATTGATTTTTTTGACGAACGAGAATTGATAAAAATGTACCTTGCGATCTTTTGTTGTACTCTTGCTTTCACGGTTTTTTTAAATAATTAAGGTTTTATTCGAAATCCTAATAAGTTTTTTTGATTACTGAACGGTAATTAGATAATTATGAATTCGACGATGGGACAATGTTAAAGAAAAGAGAAAACTGGTTTCTTCCTGCTGTATTTCATACTGAACGAAACTTGATGCCAGTAAATTCTCGCGATATTACTTTCCTTACGTGCACTCAATCAATGTCCGCCAGCGTGAAATATGTATTTCGAGTCGGAGAAAGCAAAGGAATCAGCGAAACGCGGAAAATTTTATAGATCATTGACCATCGTCGAATGCATAGAAATTACCCAAAAGTTGTTTCTCAAAAAATTCCCCTTAAAGACTAACACGCCAGAAACAAATTTTTTTTTTAATTAAAAAGCAAAGAAATGGAAATTATTCTGGCATCGTGAAAATACGAGGTACTACTCGGTGATCTTGTATCTTTATTGCTCAGTAAATAATAGCTGATAAAAGTTCTCTCTGCTAAGAGCGAAATAAAATATTTAAAAAAATAAAAAAAATAAAAAAAATTCCGGAAACAGGTTTCACGTGTTTGAGCTTAACGCTAAATACGGTAAGCGAGGCTGATGCAAAGGCGAAAGGGCAATGTACGGAGCACTCGCGGCAGTTAGCTGACGATGTCATGGACAAAAATACCAGTTAGGTGAAAGGACGTAAAAGGAAAGCGCGCAGGAAAGAAGCTGAGGATCCTTCGCTCTGATATCATTGCGCCTCATCTTCCCTCGTGCCTTTTTCTCTCCCGCCACGATTATACAATCGACGTTAACCCCACGCGCGCGTACACGTACACACAGAGACAGAGAAATGGCAGACGTGAAACACGCATACAGAGGCAAACTGTACTACATCAAAGCACTCACACAGACGCGCGTAACAAGAACGACATGCTTCGCGCGACGTGTGCGCTCTCGTAGTGACAATGTAAGTGGAGTTCTTCGGCGGATGTCGGCCGCCTCCGCCGGCTGGTCGACTCGGTTCAGCGAGAAAGCGGGTAGGCAGTGCGGAGGGGGCGAATTTATCTCGCGGGAACCCCCGTCGCGGCGGAGTTTCGTACGGCGGGGGTGGGGATGTCGCGGTACGCGAAAGAGAGAAAGTGAAAGAGACAGAGAGAGGGAGAAAGAGAGGGAGACACTGAGAGATACATGGACCGATCGGCGAACCGACGTGAGGGGAGGAAAGGGGAGAAAAGTGAGAACGAGAGAGAGAGAGAGAGAGAAAAAAGAGGAAGAGGGGGTTGACGTGTATTTAGCATTCCCCGTACCGGTGCGGCGTCTCGTTAGCTGTCCTTTCCCTCCCTCCCTCCCTCCCCCCTCTCTCCCTCTCACTCTCTCTCTCTCTCTCTACTTTCTCTCTCCGCTTCTGCCGGTCTCTCTTCGTTGATAGAGAACACGGGTGTGAGTCCGCGAGAGCCGAGGGGGTAGGTGTCGCGGGATAGAAAGGGGAGGACGCGGAGGGGGAGGCAAACGAACGTCACTCGAAGCTAGGGATGCTGGGTAGGCGTGGACCACGGACCACCCTGTCCACGGGTGGCTGGAGGGGAGACCACGCCACTGCGCGGCCGTGGAAAGGGGGGCGCGGACGGATGAGAGACGCCAACAGAGGGAAAGAGAGAGAGAGAGGGAGGGAGAGACGGATGACGGAGGAAGGTGGAGTGAGAGGCACCGTGGATAATAATAATTATTATACACGCCGGAGTTTTGCAAATGCTGTCCTTTGACGGAAAGGGGTGGGGGTAGCGCGGGAAGGGCGACAGGGAGGGTTGTCGGACGAAGTGGGTGCCGGGGAAACCCTGCGCTGCCCGCTATCTCACCCGGCTAGGAGCGGAAGGAGGGAAAAAAGGAAAAAGATGAGTGGCGAGAGGCGGAAGAGGGGTGGGGAGTGGATTCTTAAACGGGATCGTTATGCGAGTCTTTTCCCGTATGCTCTCTTCCTTCTCTCATGCTCTCTCTACGATTGCCTCGTTTTCCTCCTCCTCCTCCTCCTCCTCCTCCTCCTTCATCCACTTCTTCCTCTCTTCGTTTATTTCCCACCCTTTCTCTTATATACTCGGCCGCTCGTTTCACCCCCGTAGACTTACTATCTCGCCGCTCTGTCATCCCTCCGCTGTATAGTGGACGCGCGCGTACAGCACGGTGGACGGCCGCGCGTATTGGAAGATATGTATATGTGAGAGTCGCGTATGTGTGCAGCGCGGCGCAGATCATATGTCACATATCGAGGCTCGAGAGCAGACGCAATCTGTCCATTCCTTTTTGACCTTATAAGAGAACCGCGCAAGGAGAAGGAAACTTTGCTCCTCGCTCGTTTAATCATTTCATTAATGTTGTCAATTTTGCCGAAGCATCCTGAGACCCATTTTATACTTTTCACTCCTCCACTTATTTCTTTTCCTATAAAGCATACCTTTATTTGCTCGCGTGTTCCTGCGCGACAAAAAATGTGATGTAACGCTTCATCAACGCAACTTGTTATTGTTATCGTCACTAATTATTATTATACACGCATGCCAGACAGTAAATGGAAGCATTATTAATATATTTTTACTTTCAGCTGTAATAAACTTTTTAAATTAATACATAAATCCGAAAAGCTCATAGCAGTTTTCGCATTTAACATGTTACGGCGCAATACGCATCAATTTAATTGTAAAAAGATCGCAAGATCTCTTTAATTCTGAAGAAAATTTGTATTATCGACAATCTTTTTCGAAGGACGCGTTTGCCGAAGTGCATTGTAACATGGTTAAAAAATATCAAATCGCTTTATTCTTGTAACGTGACAGCGAGGGCGGTCGTTAATTTCGGCTCAAGTCGCACGACGCCGTCGGATTTTTCAAGCGGACGGAAAGTCGAAGAGGACCGTGGCGCGCACTATTCGCCAGGGAAATATACACTTTTATAACTCGTTTCCCTCTACGCCGGCACCGGCTACGGCAAATCCCTCTCTTGACGGAGACATTTCTGAATTTTAGACGTCTTAAACGCCGTGATTCGCGTACGAACGTCGTGCGTACCGCTGCGTGTCGTAAAAGAGACGAGGAAGAGGAGAAAAGAAAGAGACGCCGAATATTCGTTGATGTTTTAAAGAAACCGTGTATTCTTCCTCTTAATACTTACAAAGCTGCACCAAATAAAATTATGAGATTCATAGAATATTAATTAGATTCAAGGAATATGTCTGATTTTCTCATAGAATTTTAATTGAAAAAACGGAGTATTGATTAAAAGATATAAAAATGTAAAAATTAGAGACACTATATGTGAAATTATATGCATTAATGATATTCAATGCTCATTAAAAAGAATCGAAGAATCGTGTATATTGAAATACCTTTCCTTTTTTGTGGACATAAATCAGTTGAATCATACAATTAATTACGCAAATAAAAAGACATGTTCTTTAAATGTTACAAAAAAATTCGTTCGTCGAATAAAAATGCGCCGAACACCATTAATAAACCCGTGCACATCTATAATTAAAAAAATATGCGATTATACAAATTATCTAAGCAATACGTTCATATACATTCTTATTTCCTTTGTCGATAATTTCAAAGACAATTTAATATATCGCAACTAAAAATTACATTCGATCGTTTCAAAAAAGTTATTTTATATCTCTGCTGCTGGCGATATGAATCAGAAGATGTATTATTTAACCGGCTATATTTAGCGGCGCATGCAGCGGACGGGGACATATCCTTGCTCCTTAGCTAGGACACTCGCTTCTGCCGAAGCACGTATGTAGGTGCACCACGCGAACGACACTCGGATGTAGCGACGCGTGCATTATGCACCAACAGACACGGCGGAGCTGAGTTGCGGTGCGCCTGCACGTATGTGCGTGCACATCTTCATTAGTTACGCGTGGGGCAAGAATAATTGAAAAATGACACTTTTAATAGTTTATAATAAAAAAAAAAAAAAATCAATTTAATATATTCAAGATTTGTGATTTTTAGTTTTCTAATAATTGGTGGCACTTAATACATTAACAAAAGTTGAGATTTAATTTTCGCGCGCAATGAAAGAGTAAAAGGCACTGAAAATGTTGAACAGATAAATCACCAGAAATGTGTTTAAACTTTAAATTTTGTTTCTCGAAGAGAACTGTAAATTTTATTATCAACCTTTGGCTTTTCGCGGAAAGTTATAAATATTGTATATTTTATATTGCGAAGATAATAAGATCGGAATGTATATAGCTAGCGTTATATTATTGATCACGATTGCTTTGGAATAGTATATTTTTAGTCTAACAGTCTCACTGCTTTTATATTACATTACGCTCGTATGCAATGAATGTGCGAAACGTTACAGTAGTGCGAATTTGTGTAAGGCAGCATGATTGATAGTTGGTAAACCACGTGGAAAAGAAAAAAATAGAGCAAAGCAACAATGCTGTATTATTACGCGCATCGCGTGTGTTGCAAAAATAAAGGGTGAATTTTAAAAGGGCTCTTTCTTGGAGCAAAACTTGGCTGCCGCGCACTGCTTTTTCATTGCATTTACCTGGAGCTTCCCGGAAAGAATGGATTAATACGTAAGTAACGAGGCTTTTGTTGCACAAAAAATTATTTCAAATCGTTGTCATGTTGTAATGCACATCGTTGGATCTACGTTCACGTTGTAAAAGGAACGTGGTATAATTCCTCTCTTAAAATATTGCATGCCAAAATGCTCGATATGCTTTAATCTTTCCTGAAATTTTCCCTAGAATTTATTGAAAATATTTGGGCGCTCTTATTACGTAAAGGTTGAATAATATTAAGAAAAATACAATTAGACATTAATATATTTTTCACAAGAAATTTGAAATACGAGTTGAGATATTGTGACTGAATTAAAGATAAGTAGATCGATATTAATTGGGTTGCTTGTTACAGCACGCCTGCATTTGTACGCTTTTATATGCAATTCTACGAAGACAATGTTGAGGCAAATCAATATCGCACGACTAGTGCGCGTGCCAACTTTCAATACCACGCGGCAGCACGGTACAATATACATATATATTGCTGTTGTAAAATAAAATAAAATAAAATTGTATCTCGTAATTTTTTGGCAATTACAGAGATTTGCAATCGATAAAGTTAATTGCATTTATAAATGCAGTATTTTGTAATAATTCAAATAAATAGATTATCGCCATTTGAAGCAGAATTGGAACAAACGTTCTCAATAAGAAACAAAACTAAATTACTTTTTAACACACACACACACACACACACACACACACCCAAATTAAATATACTAGGTGCGCAACTAAGTTTCCGGGTTTCACACATGAATGGCGCTAACGATACATGTAGTCGATATACATGTCTAAAGTTGTGTTTTTTTATTAACTTGGACATCTGTCAACAATAACCAGTTATAATACCAACACATATCGCAACGCAAAAATTTTTTTTCTAACAATAAAGATGTCGAGTTTTGTGCCAACTAAACAGCATTTGCGGGAAGCTTTGCTTTTCTGCTTCAACTTGAAAGAAAATGCAGCTGAAGCAGGTCGTTTGCTTCCGGAAGACCAAAAACATTTGAGGACGCCGATCTGCAAGCGTTATTGGATGAAAATGATACGCAAACACAAGACAACAACAACTGATAAATTTGAACCATGCATTGCTCGAAAAACGGCCAGAATGGGACACGAGACACGAACGAGTAATATTGCAGCACGACAACGCTCCGTGCCATCGCACTTCCATCGTCCAGGACACCATCAAAACGCTGAAATGGGATCTGCTACCGCACCCGCTGTATTCACCAGACCTGGCCCCTTCCGATTATCACTTGTTCCGGTCGATGGCGCATGGCTTGGCTGGGCTACACTTGGCCAATTTCGAAGAAGTGCAGAATTGGTTGGATGAATGGTTTCGATTCAAAGACGCGTCGTTTTATCGTCGCGGTATTCATGTATTGCCAGAGAGATGGCAAAAATGTGTAGCTAGCGAGGGACGATATTTTGAATAAACCGTTTTTTGTATTTCTCTTGAAATTTTCCATTTTGCATTGATAAAAAAAACCCGGAAACTTAGTTGCGCACCTAGTAAATAGCTCAAAATTCGAAATAGGAACTGTCAGACTTCGTTGCAGTTTGCGATTCAATTAAGCGAGTCGTTAATGACATGAGGGGGAAAAAATGGAGGTGCCGCAAACAATAGCTTTTGTGCGGCTGCGAAAAGACACGAATCCGCCCCTTTCCTGACGTGCGCAACGCCCGGAAAGGGTTAATGAGTAATTAACAGAGCGCAAACGCGCGCCGGCGCCTCGTCGCACGGTCCCGGAATAATCCCTCGGGGCGCCGCCCCTTTTGTCGTCCTCGTAATTACTGGTCATAACCGAGAGACAGAGCGAGGTCCTGGGTCGGGTTGACTCGGTATCCCGAGAGGGTGGACGAGGCGGTGCCGCCGATACGGGCTTTTCCGCTTGGCGCGCGAGAATTCGCGCCTGCGCCCCGCCGTTAATTACACGGGAGAGGGTTGCGAATCGTGGAAAAAGCCACGCGCAAACGCGCTAATGATAATTACTGACCAATTGGGCCGACACCGCCGCGTTGCGGCGGACCAATCGCAGGATGCTGGAATCCCGGAAAGAAAGGAAAAAGGAAAGAGCAGCGTCGGGGGGTGGCAGACGGCGGCGACTCGAGGGTGATCGATCGCGAAAGCGGCGGCATCGAGGGTATACAAAGTTGCTGATGACTTAAGTAACGTCATGGATAATTTAAGACAATACAGGAAAATTGCTGGAAAATATTATCGTCACTATATATACGACTTATTATCGTAAACGTTATTTAATTATCTTAAGTGGAAAATAATAATTCTTAAGCAGCAATAAAAATCGAGATTAAAAACTGTGCCAATTATTTTTATCGTCCATTGAGCTAGTTGTAATTTGTATATGTTTTGATAAATTCAGATGATACATTTTTAGCGCGTTCAATTTATTTTTTCTCCTTTGGTATCTATTTTAAGCGTACATTTATATATCTTGTATATAATTTTTTGCGGACAATTTATAACGTTAAAGACAAAGAGATAGTGTCGGTGAAATCGCACTTCCGTCGTATTTAACTTTGTCACTTCTCTGCAATATAATTTTTTACGCAACGTCAACGAGATCGATACATATAGAAAAGTGCATATTGGCCGTTACGCACTTCGTCCAATACGTGGCGAAGCAGAATGTAACGCGTCGCGTTTCGCTCTTACTGTCGTCTCTCCCTCCCCCTCTCACGGTAATTTCTTCCTGGTAACACGTGTGTTACAAGCGCGGTTGCTTATTTCCGGAAAATTACCGGTTCGACCGCCAGCAAATTAGAAAAAAAAAAAAGGAGGAAGCCCGGTCGGGTCCCCGCGCTTTATTATTCTACGTGGCTTCTTTTCGCTCATTAAAATCAAATTTACCTCGTGGCGCTCGAACGTGCCATACGTATCCGCTCATTTATTTCGTGTTCGGCGTGAGACAAAACGGGAGGCACGAATATATGTGACAGATATGAACTGCGATATGAACAATGTACTCCGCGATGAGTAAATATTTTAGCGTCGTTCAGGAAGTGCAAGCATGTGAGAATGACACGTGTCTGGAAAATGTCTGTATTATTAATCATGTCCCAGTAGACTTTCCTACTTTCCTATTAGCAGCGAAAAGATATTTATTTTCATTTATTCATCAGATAATAAGGTAAATTAAAAAAGTTCCGTGTTAAATTTTTAACATTCTTTTACGGCATGTTTCAAATATTGAAATTTCTTACGACGGAGCCACACGTCGAGTTAATGGCTTTCAAAGTAGCCGTGACGCATGAACCGGTCGTAATCACGCGCATGTAATGCTCGATAAGATCTTTTTAATTCTTCCGCCTCTCTACACGAGTATTATTCAAAATCCCGTGTTTATTTTCTGCGTAGCTGCTGCATAAAATGCCCACCCGCTTGATTTGCATAAATCTTTTTTTTAACGTCGTGGTGAATATACGAAAATATCTATCTTTAAATTCAAATTGAAACGCAACAAATCAACTGTGTCAGGATTCTTCAGACAGATTCCACTTTATGATACTTTATAAATTAAATTGTGCGCACATACGTATAATTTTACCGCTCGGGCCGACAACAATCGGTTGAAGAAAGCTCTTCGGAAATCAATATTTCACATCTTCGATATTTTACATCGCATCGAGATTATTAAAAGTCACGCATTCTCGTCGCCGAACCGCAAATGGTTTCGATTGCAGGATGAAAAGTGTGCAAACAATCCGCAATTAAAAAGAAAGCCCGACTCAATAGGCAAAATCAGACGATAATTATTTCATCTTTATCGGCTATTCAAGCCATATCGCTGAATGAAACAGATTTCTACGTGGAAAGAAGTCGGGGGTCCGGTCACCCTTCAGAAGTCAGGTCTGGGCAAGAGGAGAGGTCGAAGAGGAGACAGGGAGGTAACAGGTGGTGCGCGGAACTAAATATCCCCTTCCCTCGCTCGCGCTCCACCACTTCTCATCGAGGACTCTCGTCAGTCCCATACACATTGAGGCCCTAAGACAAAAACTAGCTACTGGGTTCCCTCTGCGGCCGCGCGGTATACCTGATAACCCCCCCCCCCCCTCTTTACCCCTCCCGCGCCGCTCGTTGGCCTGACTACACTAGAATCTCAGCACGTCATTTTCTCCTCTTCATTTTCTTCTCGTGAATCGGGCACCAAATAATTAACCCTTTGACTGGCGCTCACGCTATCAATCTGTCCGTTCCGCTGATTCGCGATTTTATAATGTTCTTCAGACATTGATACCCAGATGTTTTATTGTTTATTGACGACGGTTCAATTTTGAACGACTATAACTCTTTCTGTTCATTTTATAATAATTACCTGCGAGATAAAAGGAAGATAATACAATAATCGCTAAATAATTTAAAATTCAGTTCTAAATAAAATTCAATTAAGTACGAATATAAAATAATACGAGTTTTATTTCTCACGAGAAGAATTCAATTTTAAACAATATGTATATATACATTTTTTAGGTAAATATGGTACACTTTTGTAATTTTCTGATCTCTGAGCAGCAAGTAGGATCTCGTCACGCCAGCGTGCGCCACTTTCTTTCCTCATAATAATTGAACTTCTACATTGAAACAACATCGTTGATACCGAAAAGTGAATCTGGTGAGAACCGAGAGTAGACCAAGCGTGCGAAGAGCAGGTGCGAAATTACACGTCGGGCCCGGAGCCGTCTCTCTCATTAGACAATCGCGGAGCTTAAATCCGAAATGCGCATTCGTCAATCTGTCTGCTGCGTGCGTGCCCGCTCGGCAGCCAGAATGATAATATTGGAACGGGCGGCGATCGGGGCCGGTAATTACGCGCGCAGTCCCGCGAGAGAGGCGAGCCCCGCCGCATATATAACAACTAAATTTACATCAAGATCCAATCGGAGAAACGGGGAGAAGTTCCCTCCGCATAGTTGGAAAAGATATTCGAGACCGGCAATTAGCAGTGGCAATCTATTCCGCCCGCCAACGAATGCTAATCAAACGCTGATCAAGCGAATTCCCCGCGCGAAAGAGCGTGAAGACAGACTCGACAAAAATTGCGCTGCAATTTGCGCGCGCGCGCGTAAAAATAAAATCGAGATGAACAGTAGCACGACACACGGCGGATTTGAAAAGACATTCTCCGCGCGAAGAAAGGCTCCCCTCCTTTTCGTTCTCGCAGCGCAGCGCAGAGCGGATGCACGCTTCGAGTGGCTAATTTTCTTCCTTCTCTTCGTCGCCCCCTCCCCCTCGTCTAAGCCCTCTTCTATCTGCCTCCCTTTGCCGTAATTTTCCGTCTTTGTCTCGCGATACCTTCTCTCTTTCGTCCCGAGGATGAGACGTCCAGCGCGCGCTTTGATGGAGGACATCTCTCGCCGCTAATTATGATTAATTTGTGAGACGGGCGAGCGAGGACTTCGAGAACCCGAGAGCTACCGGGGACGCGGGGGATCAGGACGCGAAAGGACGGTGAGAAGGGACGGGAGGAAGGACGTAATTAATATTCTCAGCGGGACGGCGCTGCAACGTCATGTGAACGTCACCCAGGTGACTCCTACGTCGACGATTTCCCGTGTTCCTCCGGTGCGCGCAGCCTCTTTCGGCCGTTGCGCGCCGCGTAATTACGCGTTCAATATAATTGCGCGATGATTATTCACGACTGGTTATCATGCGCGCTTTTAATGCGCGTGTTATTAGATGCGAGAGGAGCGTTCGGTTGTTGAATGAAAATTATGTGTATTATAAAATGTGTTTAATGCTACACAGGCTATTCGCGTGTTCTCGATTCTGCAAAACAACCAAGTCAAATTTCTCAAAGATTATATCAATAAAATTTGTCACACGTTGCTGAAGGTTCTATATAAAAAAAATATTATCTTCGACTCTATTTTATTTTACAAGTTTTCGATATTCGGAGTCAGTTGGAATCACTAGCTTTGTTTCAATACGATTACGCGTTTTTTCGTGATTAATCAGCTTTTTTCTTTAACGCACGTACTATTAGATGATTGCCGAAGTATTTTTTTTATTACGTTAAGTATATTAAAAAAAAAACAGCAAGGATTAATTGATATTTCAAGTTTTATGATACAAAATTCATCAGCTATTGTCGACAATGCAATTATTTTAATAATCTTATTTCGTTTCTTTGCGGTCTCCCAATGTACGATGATTGTACGATCAATATAATTGCTAGCAATTATTGCTAATTACTGTTTAAATTACATTGCTCTGACATCACGTCGTCGTGAAGGTTTCACCGATTTTTTTTTAAATCACGCGTAACCGTAATTATGGATCAAATGTAATTACAAATAATTGTTTAGTAATTTGAGGTCGATTGTCGCTCTACAAAATTAAAAAGCTATTTATAACTTCTGCACAAGGTAAGTCTTCTGCGTTATCGCCGATTATTAAAATTGATTTTATAAAATTATATAGTGCTTGATAATCAAAGTATAATTATAAAATAAATAATTCTGAGAAATGCGTTCACTAATTAAAACTTCGATAAAAATTCATAACACATATTTTTCTTAATATAGTTAGAAAATGTTTGACGAGAAATAAAATATTACAAGTGTAATTTATTGCAAAAATACGAACTTCTGATTTTTCTTCAAGCTCAGCGCTAAAAATTCTGTCAATAAGATACTAAATTTTCAAATCACAATTATACAATACATGTATATGTTTTATTTAGAATTATTTTTCTTGAGAAATAAATTCAGGTTTTTCAAAGAAATACGTGACCAATATTATTGACTCGCGATATATCGGCGATTATTGCACGAATCAATTCGCGTACGAAGAACGAGAGGAATGGCAAGGGAGGGTTCGTGGTGGCGTAACGAAAGGGTTTAATTACGCGCGTCCCAGCGATGACGAAGACAAATACCTAAGTGTGATTGCCGCTAGTAAGCTCGTCGAGTTTTCGATCAGCTGGTCCCACAGCGTGACTAAAGTGCCTCGACGTGCTTCGATATAGCGCGAGAACGATGCCCATTACCAGCTAGACGCGATTGAGTTGCATCGGACACGTAAAGATTACTCTGCGTCGTAGCGCTGACGATTCAATAAAAAACGTTTCGTTTCACTGTGAACTATCCTGCGCTCTAAGATGGAGCTGGCAAACTTAGATTATCTCACGTTTCTGCGGCGCAATGATCGGATTTAAATTCGCACTGCACGCGATACGCCGCGTATCGACAAATATTTCCGCTATAAGTTATGTGTACATGTTGTGGCCCATTTGTTACAGCGCTCTGACACGTGGCAATGTCTTTTTAAAAGTCGATTTTTAGATGAAAACATTTTTTATCTTTTTCCTGTGCATATCTTTCTCTGCTTGGAATTAATTTCTAAGTTAACATCTTTTCGCGAAATTTGAAGATGACTGTTTATTACTAATTATAATAATTATAATGACACACTTCCAATATTGTTCTTACTTTGTTAAATATTACAATCTTCACACGTCAATTGCTTAGTGATCGCTTCGCATTTATGTTTTGTTAATTAAAACCGATTATTAAATTTACATATTTTCGACGAAAATATTCTTCTAACTATTTCACTAGTTGTCGCTGAATGTTGAATTGGTTTAAAAAAGAAAAACGTAAGTAGAAATGTGCATTCACATGTTCACGAGTCATTAATTATACGAAAAAGTGACGGCCTAAGTGACTTTTGATAAGTGTATCAATCTCTGCTATCTACAACTCACTTTGAAATTCCTACATTCCCGAATATTCCGACGACCTACAGGAGAGCAATCCGGCCAGGCATGACCGGCCGATCTTCCACGCTCTCGCTCGGCCATCCGACTTACGAGACCGACAGCGGAGGTGTCACGCCTAGTAGCCGCGCAGCTAGCCGCGTCGGAAGAGAAATTTTAATAAACGGTTCCCCGGCACACACACACACACACACACACCAATTCTCCGTATACACGCGCGCACACGCACGGCGCGCGAGGTGTGATGGTGTTGCCCGCTGCCTGGTAGCCGACAAGACGACGCGGCCGAAACGGGGGGAGGGGAGGTAGGTTAATCACCCACGCTGGATTTTAATAAACGGTTCGGGGGGCAAACAAAGCTGGCCATCAATAACCACGGCGCTGCCTCGCTCTCTCGCTCCCGCGCCCCGTCTTTATCCCGTCCTTCTCCCCGGCGTACCGGGGGCCCCACGGCCCACCTCGCCGGCTGACCAACCCGCGGCCATGCCAGGGCCTTTGCCACCAGCTTGTCGAGCTTCGCAGCGGACAGTGAGATAGGCGGAGATCGTATCTCCGTGGTTATTAATTAACCGGCGGGAAGGGAAGGCCCCCTTTCATCACCTCGCAAACGATCTCGCCTTCAGCGAACGAGCCGAGGGCCCTCGGCCTTGCCCTAGCATATATGTAGATGGCACGTACGCAGTCGTAACTCGGGCACCTCCTCGCTTCACGCACTCCGATCTCGCGCGGGAGGACATATTATTATTACAAATATGAGAATGAAAGTCGAAATTGTGTATTGTAGGTATTGTCAGACGTGACATCGCGAAAGATTCTACGAATGTCAGACGCGACGATCGCACGATATTGTCGCCTTGTGTCGAAATGCATACAGAATGCATTAATTAAATGTGCAATAATACGCTGTAATATTTGATGATTCGAACAATTGTAAAGCAAGAAATAAAGATCGTCTTTTTTTCTAGGAAATATTTGAGTTTTATGTAAAATCTTTTAAATTTTGATATTATTATATTTTATTTTATTATTATAATATTTTAGAAATAACATTTTGAGACATCGTGTGTCGAGAAGATATCAGAAATACGTAGAGAAGAAAGCATGGAATGGCTCGTTATCAATTGTTTAAAAATATATCTCGTATACTTATTGATAAAAATATATGCAAAAAAAATGGAAAAGCGAGATTTGCGCGTTTCCCAATAAACGATGGCAAATGTATCTCGATACGAAATTTGTGAAGTAGAATACATTGAGATTCGAAGCATCGAGATGTCTCGAGGAAAAATCAATATATGTTAAACGATATAATGGGCACTTACCCGTTTATGGACGTTCGACTGATGAACCAGGATAATGCCGATCTGGCTAACGAGTGCCAAGCCTGCAGGGGCAACGAGTCGGATCTCTCGGCGGATCTCACAAGGAAAATTTCAGCGGCTTTGTCGGGCTGGTCAGCATTAGGACCAGCACCGAGCGGGATCCACAGATCCAGCAAATCTTCTCTGATCTTGTTTTTATCCACTCTGTACCACTGTAAGAGTGATTATTCGTTTTGTTTCTATTCACCTTACGCTTTTCTCAACGAGATGTATAAATTTATCCTATTTAAATATTTGTGCAACGCTGTATATATAATATTAAATGACGGCAAATTATTTTCTGCATTTATTTCAATGCTATTCGTATTAAAATAATATCAGAACATTTATAAGCTAAAATTATCTCTTGTACGATAAATCCTTATATAGATATATAAACGTATAACACACACACACACATATATAAGAGAAAAAAAAATTAATAAACAAAAATAAGCGCTTAATGAAAATTGATTTTCTCAGAAATCTACGCAAAAAATCTTGCAGGCGAAACCATTCGATCGTTAACAATCATTGTACCGTACAAAGTGCATCAATTTGTGGGAATAAAATTCGCGAGGCTCCAGTACATTACATTAACGCTCACCGGGTGGGCCGCCCCGAAAATGTATTTCTCGCTTCATTACGGCCGCGTATTACGATATTAACGACGCATATATCCTTCAGTCGTGGATCAATTTTCCCCTTGCGATCGCACGACACTTCAAGTATTCGCGCAATTACGCGCCGCTGTATTTCCCCTGTCGCATCGCTTTTTGCCCTCGCAAATTACGTCCTCGTCGACATTTGTCGTCAATTCGGCGCGACGACGTAGAGTTTCGACATGCTAACGCGCGAAAATAAAAACCTGCGAAATCTTATATTTCATTAAGGCGCCGCGCGACGGAACGAGGGGGGGCGTCGCGTCGTGCCAAACATTTTTCGCTTCATTATCGAAGGCGCGTATCGCGACATTAACGATACTCCCTCTGCCTCACAGCCGCCGTCCTCGTCCTCGAGGAGAACCGCGAAACGCTACACAGTCCGAAAAGCAATTACGTTGACCGGCCGGCCGGCCGGCCGGTCGGTCCACCGGGCTCTCCGCGCTACACGACAGATATCCGATTTCACCGTCAGCTTCCAAGAATGAGAACCAATTACGCGGCCCCGGGACATTAAGGAATCGATCTAATTTGCGCGCTCAGCGCAAGGGCGCGGCGTGGAGCGGAGCGGCGGCTCTTAATAGCGAGAGCCGGCCGATGAAATTATACGAAAATGTAATCAAGGCGCTTTTTGTCTCGTTTCGCTCCGAGCGGGGCAGGGGCGTAATTAGGAATGCTTTTGCGCCTCGCGACGGGGGACACTTGTTGCTCCGCTCCGTTCCGCTCCTCTCCCGCTCTCTTATTTTCTCTCGCCCTCTCTTTCTCTTTTCTTCATTTCATCCGTTCTTTTCTCCCGTCTCTCTCTCTCTCTCTTCCGTCTCCGTTCATCTCGCGATCGTAAATCGCTACTTCCCCTTCTCTCTCCATCATTCTCGCTCTCTCTCTCTCTTCCCTCGCCTCTTCACACCAGTAAATTTCTCTCTTCCGCGCACGGCACTTCGGTAGTCGAAGGCTCGAAAAAGGAAGAAGAAGCCGGCAGCGAAAAAAGCCGGGAGATGGAAGAACCTCGCCACAGAAGGAGAGTAATTAACACCGTGGTGCCCAGGTGCGCGGCCCTAAGAAGTCGTTTATGGATTGCTCGGCTGCCGCGGCCGCGTAGCCGGCCATCAATTAGATTCTCTAATTAAAACAGTCCGCTCTTTCGCCGGTCATGCATTAACTCCCCGGGCCGAGCATTATCAAGTCCGCCACCGATCGACTTTGTCATCGTCCACCGGGCGGAGACGCGACGGATCATCGCGTTTCTTGTTCGTGGACCGAACAGCTTGCTCACTGCTCGAGCGAGAGCCGCGAAACCGCACACCTCAAGTCATTTGCGAAAGTGTACGAAACTGTTGCAAAACGCACAACCAATGCCGAAAGAGAGCAACCCGTGTTTCTACATTTTTAAAAGATATATCAAATCTCTCTCGACGATTCAAAATACTTTCCCAATGCACAGTCAATTGCGAGATTTAATATACAATTGTAAATTTAAAAAGTTTCGCAGTTATTATTAAAAATAAGTTATTATAAAAATTTAAACAATAACTTAAAGTTCTACATAATTATTTCCGTCAGGTGACTTCTCGATTTCTTGAAAAAAAAAAAAAAAAATTTGGTTGAGAAAGACGCCCTAGTTTTAAGCCCGTCATTACTAGAAAAACGTCTTACCACATTTCCAGAGCCACTCAGATCTTTTTATGACCAGAACACAGTAATCAGATTTTGACTGTGTTAAAAAAAGTGTGGTGAAACGCTTTTATAATAATGGCAAGTCTGAAAAAACTAACTGGATAATTTACAAACCAAAAGATTTTCTTGAGAGAATAAAAAACTGCCGAGTCTCGCTAAAAAAGTGTATTAAAGAACACAGTAATTAAGTAGAGAAATAAGCTGCTAATTTTGCATAATAAAATCTCGTTTTTCAGTATCAATTTTGCGGAAGCCTTTTCACTCGCGTCAAGTAATCGAACAAAAAAAAAAAAAAAAAAAAAAGAAATTGCACGCTTATTCAACATTAGAATAAAATATTTACGATGCCTTGAACGTTGTACTTTTTCCGCTTCTATTCCGCTGTTCGCGGTGTACAAAAAGCTTCATCATCATCCCGGGAGTAGTACCGAAACAAACACGAGTCCAGCGATGCATGGAAGTGCGAAGGCGAGGCGTCTTTGTGGTGTCTGCGGCGCGAACGCAAAGAGGACGCCGCGCGTGCAATTTTAATTATGGCTACCAGCGTGTGTCACTAATTGCAGGTAGCCCGACGCCGCTCACCCCACGTCATCATACTTTGATTCAACTTTTTCCCCGAGGGGCATTACAAATGGCTACCGATGTGGTCGCGCGCGCTGCCGGACAGCATTCCTCTTCGTGTCATTAGTAGCGACTTTCTGCGCAGTGCCGTGTGTGCCTAAGGAGAGGAAGGAAGGAAGGAAGAATTCGCGCGCGCGGGACGCGGCGGACGGACGAGGATGAAGAAGGAAAGACAATCGACTTGCTATTCCGCGCACCTTCCGCGTAAGCCGTGTAGCATGCACCAATCGCGCGCCTCTCGCCACCGACAACAAGTAGCTGAAATCGCGGTTATCTAAATCAACGTCGCGCGTTCACCGCGACGAACCGGCGAAATCAACGTCCCGGAATCCGAGATACGCGCTGGCACATTTGCGTAATTAAGAACCCAAGTCCTACATAATTTTGGGATTTCGCGATGACTGCAATTTCGCAATCTGTTGTATTTATTTTCTACTCGCGGCATAAATAATTCTCGATTGTCAAAAAGTTCGACGGAGATATAATGCAGCTTGTCGAGAATTTCAAGAGTTAAAATTTTTTATTTAATGCAAAAAAGTCTAAAAATATGAGAGCGAGGAAATACGCGATTTTATACGATCTCATATGTAAAATAACAGGGAAACCGTGATCCTATTACATAATTACGTCTCGCAACAATGGCGAGAAGAAAGTCTCTGATTTGTGATTCACGCATCGCATTTGATGATCATCGTCGAATTATGTACGAAAGTGCACCTCGTTCGCGATGGTTATGCCGTCGTTTTATGCTGGCGCGGAACGATGTATGAGAAAACTTGTAAAATGTAAATGTGAAACGTACAAACTGTAACATCGGGCTATCATTTGGCTGGACTATGTTTCGCGACATGTGTTACTGAATCGACATGTCCTTACCGAATTGTTTACGTGCATTGCAACTCGGGTTACATGATGTATCGCAACAATAAATCTGCTAGTTTTCAATCTTCAACGGCTTTTCTTGCGACACCATTTGCTTTCTTATATTTAATATTCTAATTCTTTTTAATAAAATATGCTACTATGATTTAAACAGAATTTAAAAAAAACCTAGTTTTCTTTCTTACATAAATATCTACAAACATATAAAATTTTTACAAACCTTTATTTATATTCAATTAATAAATAAAGTCCAAGTCATTAATTTAAAGACCATTTGTGGCTTTAAGTATCGATGCAAGAATGTGCGACACTTTATATCGCGATCAATGATAAATAAAAACTGATAGAATGTATTTCTAAAAATAGTCAGAAAATTTCAGTCAAGAGTTAAATCAACGCATTTGATCAGCTATGCTCAAAACACGCTATTGTTCCCGACGAGATGGAGAACTGCCAAAGGTCCAGCAGCAGGTCGCGCGTATATTCTCTTTTTCTCGAAATCCCTCGCTCCGAAGAAACAAGAGAACCGAAAGGGAGCGAAGCACGCGTAAACCCAACGCAAACTACGAGCGATAAACAACGTCGTCGAGCAGTTTATGCTTTTCACGCGGAATACTGAGGATGTTTGGCTGCTCGGATACGCGGAGCTCCTCGGATTCCTGAGACGTGTTGGATCGCAAGTCAAACGAATTCTTTTCCCGTGCCATTATGTAATTTCTGCCAGGTCGGCGGCAAGCCGACGAGCGTTATATCGGCGCCGTGGGAGAGAAGCATCCGAGAGAGCGCGGAAGCTCGTCTTCGGAACCGATTTTTTTCCTCCGAGGAAAACGAGAGAAATGTTCTCCTCGCTGCGGCGAGAACACGTGACGGGATTTCAAACCACTTACAAAAGGGATTTAATCGCTCGAGACCGAAATTAGAAATTATGTTCGAACGAAACGTCGGATGCTCGCACACGGAGAGTATTACGAAAATAATTGCTTTCGTGTAAATATAATTGTTGTAAATAATCGCTTAAATGTGAATATTGTAGGTTTGGTTTACAAAATATTAAGACTCAAATTTTATCTTTTTATTTTTAGAGATGTAAAAATGCGCACAAGTCTCACGAAATGTTTTTCTGTAACTCTCTAACACGACAATAATATTTTTTTCACATTTCCATTAAAATATTTTATTCATATCTACTTATATCTATTTTTAAATCTGGTCAATGAAATAATATATTCAATAGCGAAGTTTAAGTAATGGAAATTCAAATGAGAATATTTCCGCGCCAAGAAGTCAAATTGAACAGTTATAATCACGCGTTAAAGTCTGGCTCTGACGAAACGTTCTAACGAAGAGCAATCGGCGGGAAACTGAAGGAGCGGCAAAAGAGCGCGAGGCGCAAGTTACCCCTTTCGCAAAAATCACATGAAGGGAGCGTTGCGCGAGTGTCTTGATTGGGAAAGCAACGGCGGTGTAACTAACCGTGAGTTTTCATCGAGATCGACGATCGGCTAACGAACTCAGCCGCGCCTAGAATATCAGTTCGTTTGCGCCAAAAAGAGAGGCGTTTAGATCCGAAAAACACCTTTAAGGCAATGCGGACAATCGTGGCGGAGATAATCAACACATCACGCATGTTCGCGTTTTATCCTAATTTTAGTAAAACTAAAGTATCTTCCATCAATTGCACATTTCGATACAAAAAGTTTTGTATGAAGAAAACATCTTCAATAGTGAATTTTCTTTCAATTATATGTAGTTCACTGAAGATATTATTATGTTTCAATTCAAAGATTCTTGTGTAATTGTGTTATTTTTCTTCCAACTTTAATTTAATTAAATTTTTATTTTATGCAGTTTTCTATATTTAAATTTCTCTATTTTACATTCAATAAGATAAAGGAATACTAGAGAAATATTTGAGAAAAAAAGGTGTAAAATATACAAGTTCAATCGTCCATGCTGGGGTTAACAAATGATTGCAGTGTAACGAATATATATAATTTTTCATATCGCTCCAAGTTAAAGAGAGCAGCTATATGTGATGCACGAACGGACGGTTCTGATAAAGTATAGATCGCTATCAGACGTAAGCAGACGTAAGCACAACGCGAACACACACGAGCAGACAATAAGATCCGTCCGATAGTCCGTTTTTTCGACGTGCAGCACGAGGTCAATCATGCGTGAAACATTCGTCGACGCGGAAGGGAGCTCTCTCTTGTCGGATACGTTCCTGGACACGCCGCGTCGTATTGTGCCCCTGAGGAACATTTCGAGAACGAACCGATAACAATCTGTGTGCGTCTCGCGGCTTCGTTATCCGATCCATATTATAGCGGCGCGCGCGAAATAACTCGCAAATTATAATGCACGGCTCTCCTCGCAGCCGCATCCTCGCCGTGCGGAGAACTCCTCCGATTTCAGCGCGGCTGGTCCCGTTTTCCGCGCTCCTGCAGTCGCGTTCTTTCAATTCGCGCTTCACGTCAAACGTCGATCAAAACTCTCTTTCGCGTAACTGAAAATTGCGAGTAACTAAGAGACATTTCGGAATGCACTAGAACAAAAAATGTCTTAAAAAATGGACTAAGGATATACAGATAGTAACTGAAAAGTTTATAGCAAAAATATATTGTTGCTGAAGACACATTATTCGTTTAAAAGCTTATGCATCTGCAATATTCTTTTTGCCGAACAATATATTAAACAGAGCTGCGTAATCTGTTAGCGTAATTCTTTCTCTGTTGCGCGAATACAGCAAGCGCGAACTAAAAAAAATGCGCTCGTAAAAAAATAGGAGGGAATAAGAAGTCCGAGAAAACAAGGCTAACGAGATCTCTCTCATCTCCGCCGTTCTCACAAAGGCGGTTCCGTGCAATTTCAAAGTCAACGCTTTAAATCTAGGTTTCAGTTTCTCGCGCGAACTTTCGGCGACGCACAAAGCGCATCTCTCGACCGCGCTTACTTGGCCGAGTGTTATTTCCACCCGCGAACCGGTATCGCTTGCCTCATGTGTGAAGAGAGGCGAAAAAGTGTGACTGTATTCATCAGAATCATTTTCCTGAAGTTTCTATCGCTATTTATAATAAATATATTTGTGACGAGCGTGAAACGGTTGAAAAGTTAAAGAATATTATTATAGAAAAAAATATGTTTCAGTATGCCTTGACTTTTACATAACCTTTAAATTCTGCAAACGCGCCACAGAACTATTTTTTATTTAATATCTTCATCGATAAACTCCGTGAAACTTAGTGATCTCCGATGAATTACCATTTCATGCTCGACGAACCAATACAAAGGTATTAGAGATTTTTCAAGTTAAATTTTCGAAAATGAAAAATATGTTTTGACAAAACTATGCAAGTTATACATCTGCATATTTTTAATAAATTTTTAAATACTTATGTTATAATAAATGAATTCTGCACATCGTAATACGTAGTTTCGCGGAAAATAATACTTATTGTGCTTCTGAAACGCGACCGTGCAAAGGTTAATAGCATTGTCCATTTTCACATTGTTAGAGAGTTAAGCGTCCGTTCGTAGAAATCAGTTTCCTGATATAACCGGTTCACGCGCGCGCGCGTGAGCCACATACGATTATGCGGCGCGATAAGCGGAGATTCGCCGGTCATCTGAATTTATCGCGGAACCTCCTTCGTCAAGATTCTTCTGCGCGATGTCGGATCGGACCGGGCGAGAAGGAAGAGCGCCGCGAGAGAAGGCACGAGGCTCCAGGACCGCGCCGGAGCCATAAACGCGCGCGCGAAGCGTATCAGCCGCTCGGTTCCCCAAACAATCGCGCTGCGATAACACATCTAGCATTGTGCGGCAGCTCTGTTTACGCTGTAGCGAATGAGCCGACGTAATGATCACTGAATCGGAGGGCGGAAGAAAAGGACGTTACTGGCATTGCCGTTTATAACGGCCGCCATGCATGCGGGTGAGTACACGATCGATAGACTCGTTTTAATTATTATAATTAAAGATAATTGAAGATTGAAAATTATCTAATCGTGTTAGCATTGTTTTAGACTTTGTTCTGATCGGTCAATTTTCAATTCAATCTCCAATGCACAGTCTGATACAGGCTTAAAGTGGCGCCATTTTACTAGATTACAAACTTGGTTAATCTTATCGAAATCGATGAGTAATAAAGTGACGAATATAAAACGTATAAAGTTTATTTTCACGATCACTTTGGCAATTACTTTGACGACAAGTACATCCTAAGAGAACAATTGAGATGAAGGATCTAAAGAAGACCCTGGAACGTTTTACTTGTGAAGAGTTGAAACAGGAACTGAGGGACAGGGGTTTGTGCACGAGTGGTAATAAGGAATTACTCATATTCAGATTATGTGAGTAAAGTAACAAATAAGCTAAATTAAAAGCGGATTCCTTATTTTATCCGAGATTTCTCACTTAAACTGCGATTACAAAAATTGTATATCAAATATCAAAAAATTAATTTTTCAAGAATTAATTTAATTCAAGATTTATCTATTGAAACATATCATATCTCAAAAATGATTTCAGATAAGTATTTCAAAAAAAGCTCAAATGACAGAGACTTGTTTGATTCCAAAATAAGAGAAAGAAAGAGAATTAATATAAGAGAAGAAATGCAGCTCGACATCATGAAACGTGAGAATAAGTCATTACGGCAGCAAATTAACAACATGATATGTGAAAAGGAATTGTTGAAAAAGAAATTTGACAAAATAAAACGTGAAAATAAGTCTCTGCAAGAAAAATACGACATCATGGAGGCAAAAAATGAGTCTTTGCAAGAAAAAATGCGTAACTATCGTGGCTGGCCAGAAGATACCGATATACCATATAATATACATTCCAAGATATTCTAATAATATACAGACTAATATATAAAATATAAAAATAAATAGCTGTTTGTACTTTATTTGGCTTAATGTTAAGGTGGTTCTTTAGTAAACTGCCGAAAATTTGGAGTGCTTCACCAAAGCTCTCACCACCCCAAAATCACAAATATCTGCATAATTTGGATAAAATATTAAAACTACGTGTATATCTTAATGAAATAGTATGAAACAAACGATATTTAGTATGCAAAAGTGATGAAATAAAAAGAAGTTGATTTGATATTTTGCCATTTCAACATTAAATATCTTTCCAAAATGGCTGTTGATCTATTACTTTTTTGTGACCATTACAATCGTAATTTTTTAAACTATTATAATCTTGTTTTTTAGAGAAATCTATGGTAATGTTTGTGTGCAGTTAGTCAAAGAAGCGTCTCCAACCCTTACCTGTCACTAAGTTATACGTTAAAAGTTACATTTTCAACATTTTTTTCTCTCTCATTTCATCGTTTACCTACCCTAGAATTTTGCACACGTCAAGTTCGATACTTCAACTTCATTATATAAAGAAATTAGAGATTTCTATGGTAACTCGATTTACTAAAGAACCACCTTAAACCAGCACCCCCCACTTTTAATTGTAAATTTGTGCCAAATGGCTCGAGAACTAAAATTAAAAATAGAGCTCCAAATTAGCATCTAAATAGCACTAAATTTTAATGTAAGTTTTATTTCAATTTTCTGTACTGGAAGTGCTAGCTTAACAGAGATCATTTTAAGACATAGACGTCTCGCGTTTACGACGACAAGATCGATAGCGTTACATGTGTGGTACGTTGCCCGTAAAATGTTACGCAAATTGTAATCATACTGTAACAGATCGTTTCGTGTAACACTTCCGCGAAGCGCGAGCCTTCTTCTGACGCGCACGGAACGCGAGTATAACATGTATACTATAGATTTGCCCGAGGTTATGCGGATTTTGATTGATAACAAGCGTTCGAGATTACTGGTGTTATCCCACGTCGCGATGGCGATTGATTGATAAAAAATTATGATATCGAGAAGATTGATTGGTCCGCTTTGAGAAGGTAAACTCATAGATTAGAATATGAACTATTATAATAAAAGTGACAGTTTTGCGATAAAAAATAATGCCACAAAATTCAACATTTTTCACATAATGTTGTAAAAATTAAAAAAAAAATTAATAAAATTACGTTGCATATTTATTGTGTGAATTATGTAGAATTATAATATTAAACAGTACCGTAATGCCACAGACACTGATCAATTTTGTTATCGTTATCTCTTCCGACACCTGAGCAACAATCAACTATTTGTTGTTTTTTCTCCCTTCCATTCGACCTTATCACTATTGCGAGTACCGCTAGAATTGCGCTCCGCGAGATTACGCATCCGCGATGTTAGTGATTCAGAAAACATTGACATTGATCGCGGTGATCGTGTATGACATGCTTAAAATTCCTATGAACATACCTACATTCGGGTGGAAAAGTGCAAGAAAAAGAGAAAAAAAGCGAAACAATACAGGCGAGGGAGGACAAGAAGCGAGGACGAGATATACTCGTCTTGCGCGCGTCGTCTTCTGCCAGATCCCTCGTCTCTCTCTCCCCCTCAGGAACCTCATCCATCAGTCACTTAATATTTCAAAGCAGCGCCCTGCGTAACGTCCTTCCTCCCCCTCCTACTCCCCCCTTTGTCCCTGATCCGGTGAGATGCGCGGACGTCGTCGTGAACCCCACATCGCCCTTTTTAAAAGCTTAAAACACCAAAGCGGAGTTATCCGCTGTGCATCAACACCACTACGCCCGAACCGGCAAGCAGGCAGGCAGGCAGGCAAAGTTTTCAGACTTTGCTGAGGGATATTAGAGCGCGACGCGAGCTCGACGAACGACGTGATGTCTCGCGTCGATTTCGTGGGGAGAAAACCTCTCGCGGGGCATCTCCCATCTCCCTCTCCTTTCCACCCGGCGCTTCTTCTCTGCCACCGCTCGAAATTCAAATTTCTCGTTTCACGCGACCGAATGGGATTCTTCCCTTCTCCCGTGTGAGCACCTGCCCGTGGAGTGCGCGCCGCAGTCGTCGGACTCGAGATCGATTCGCTCTGCGTCTCGCGAGGAGGCTGACGAGAAGGGTGGAGGGAGAAGGAACGGTACTCGCGGATACGAAGATAAAGCCTGTTGTTGTTTTTTCCCCCCTTTTATCGCTCGTTGAGATGCGATCGGATTGTCCGGACTGATTCAAGCGGAAGATGAGTTCGATGTAAGAATGTAATTTTGACTTTTAGATACTTCATATGCGACTCGAGAGTCACTCTCACGGAATGAGATTGCGGAGAGTTTCATGCGGACGGAAAAACTTACGATAGAATAGCTTCTAAAGAGAGAAACTCCTGAAAATAGCTCGCAAACAGGGAAATTCTAGAAAATTGCTAATAGAGAACAAAACTCTTGAAATTAACGCTCCGTGAGAAAACGTGTTTTCGATAATCGTCAAAAGTTTTATTGATATTTAGAAAGTAACACTCACATTTCAATTTATCTTTTGCAAAATTTCCGTATTTCTTAGCTAGTAGTAAAATTACATTTAATTTTGTAGAAAAAAGTTTGTAAAAAAATATACTATTAGAAAAATGTGGAAAGTTAAATATGCAAAAATTTTTTTTGACACATGATATAAATGAGAAAAAAAATGTAAAAAAGGATATAAAAAGCAGTCTTTTTAACATATTAGAAATATTCTAAAGCATTTAAAACTTAGTGTAATAAAAGAAGAAAGTAATTTATAATAAATGAGAAAAAGAAATATAAAGTCTATATGAAATAATCTTTGGAAATCCAGCTAAAGTGACATGAGTCAAATTAAACACTATTAACCTGAAGTATAAAATTGTTGTGATAACATGTGTTCCTTGCATCCATATCGATGACGACATATTAACAGATAACGTGAGTTATCTCTCTTATATTTATATGAATTTAATTGCAAAGGTAATTCACACGATAATTCATCATATACAACTCTGTGCCATTTATATTTGTAATAATAATAATTCCGTATTTACGTCATCCACACGTGTATGAAATTTATAAGTGAAGCATCAATGATAACATTGAATTTCTGTTAAATTATTGTGAAGTGCTAAAAGTGCTATTGTATTTTAATATTTCATCGTAAAATATTTGTAGATTGCATTGAAAAATTCTATAACGTGTTAAATATCATATTCAACAATTTTATTTACGATGATAAAAGCATTATAGTATAACAAACTCATATCGAAGAAGTTAAATGATAAATCAATTCAGTCAATTGTTGGAGCACTCGCGCGCGCGCGCGAGAGATAATAATTGCGAAAAGTAAATAAATATAAGATTAATTGTAAACATATTCGATATTAAAAGTCCGGTGTAAAAAAGTAGGCAAATTTATACCAGCGTAATAAATGAATTATTTGTCTTCATGAATATATATAAAAAAACAATATAAAAAAGATTATAAGAAGTGTGGATGTTTCTCTCTCTCTCTCTCTCTCTCTCTCTCTCTCTCTCTCTCTCTCTCTCTCTCTCGAGATTATAAAAGATATCATATATTAATATAAAGTAAAATTACAATTTTGTAGTTTGTAATTTTATTTTTTATTATAAAATATCTTTTTTGCCCCAACATTTGCGCTTAGCTCTCATAGCTCTTTTCTTGCGTTTTTTTAAAATCATTTATCGTTTATTAAAATAAAAGATAGCTACTTTGTATTATTATATTATAATTCAACGTACTCAACGTATCTCCACATATTTAATATTTTACTTCAGAACGTCTTGTTTTCGAAACTTTCGAGTGATATTTCAGATGTCGATGAGCCTGATTTCTATGCCCGCTACCGTCGATTATATTCCCATGGCAAATCGGCGAAACTCGCGAGTTCATATTTTTCGCTCCGATCGTTGTTGAAGACCACGATCGTGACTGCCGCGAGATAAATTGGTGTAGACTTCTTTGCCGTAATTATAAATAGGGTAGGAAAGCGCGCGGTATGGGCCCGGTACATGTCGTGGACAGTGCCCGAAGCGGCGCGGAGGATGTTTCAGGAATATCGAGGACGTAATTATCCCATAATTACCGAGCGCGGTCTTGAGCAGCTCTACGTCTCGGCGGTGATCCGAGTGGGGGTAGTTAGTGGTTGGCCTTGTGCAGTAATTGTACTAATTATTACTGCCCAGCCCCTCTCGCCCCCGTTGCCCCCCTCATGCCGGTTTCCTTCCCCCGACCGCCCAATTACCCCCCTGGTGGCCCGCGCGCGCGAGCGCGAGAGTCCCGGACTCGCGGAGATTTCAGAGCGTCGTTTCTTGGAAAAAAATCTTTCTTAGCGCCCGAGAGAGATGTCCGCCGGCCGTCATAAAATTGACGGTGGGAGGTTTTCTGGGAAATCGTAATTAATTTACGGCCGCATAAATTAGAGATAATCAACAGGGAACTAGGTATGTGAGCGTAAATCGGAGTCCGAATACAGTTACGCGTTGCGATGTGGTGGTCGCAAAAAAATAAAAGGCAATATGTAACTGTATATCTTTGCAGAAAACGTGCGATAATTATTACCAATCGTAATATTAATGATCCTCCAGATTATCGATATTTAAATTCCAAGAATGTCTTTTAGTTTGAAATTAATTTCATATAAATTTCTGGTCATAATCGTTAAGATATCATTAAGATATTTCGTATATTAAGCGAAATAACAGCATTGAGCAATGAAAAAATATTATTTACTATTGTAATTTATCAAAAAACGAATAAAAAATAAGATATCTATCCTGACACTAATATAGTAACTCCTGAAGAGAATTTCTAGAAAAATGTTTAATATATAATTGTCTTGTTTCATGTACATCATTAATTAGTCATTTCACTACTTCTTGAATAATTGGAAAAACCGACTTATTTGTAAACTACGCTTTTGTATGTTTTATGGATCGCAAATATTTCCAATATATTCCATTGTTATAATTACACGCCAAATTTTTTACAACAATTTAATCAAATAAATTCATAGTTATCTGAATTTATTACGGGATTAAATTAGGTCACGTTACACCGTAATGTATCCCGTGACGTTTACGGCCCTGGGACGTTCAAGCACCGACGTGACTCTAAAGCGGCGATACGGGAAGCAATGCCGTGCGCAGGGGAGGAGGTTAAAGCATAAAGTTCGCAGCATTGCAATGAAGCAAGGTGCGAGATAAAACAGTACATTATGATTGCGGGCCAACTCATGTCTACACTCTCATAGCATCGCTATACATATGTGCATTCTAATAAGAGAGAAACAAACTGAGATCTTGCAAAATTTCGATACGGAAACGACTTGTTAAACATTGTGCACTCACCCTGCGCTTTTCGTACGCCGCTAGCCATTCGTCCGCCTTCCGCTTGTCATAAAGCACCCTGGCGAGGCTGCCATGTGGTCGATAGCTACGCACGGAGCGATTAACGCTTCCGTCATTGCATTCGCCGGCATTACTGGTGACGCAAGCGGTGTCCTGACAGCCGTAGGTGCACCTGATGACCTGGGCCTCGTCCGCGCCCGCCATGCTATCACGACTAAGCGCGCACACGGCAGCACATCGGTCAGTTACCACATTGTTGATCGCGCGATTGCGTAAATCACTCGCGGAATCCTATCGACGCTGCCAGCCGCGATCGCGATGTTTGATCGGGCGTTGATCAAACGCGTCGTAAACACCCACGTAAACACTGCACTCTCAACACGTGGCCATATTGCGACTGTGGCGCCTCGCGGCACACAACGATACGCGCCCAAAGCTCCCTCAAGTTGCCGGCACTGACTGATCGATCAAGTAGCGTATCGACATACCGACTGTTCATATTTAATAAGAAATTTTCGCGCTCATATGAGTCATCAGCAGTGGCGGATTTAATGGTCTGCAAATGTCGAACAACAATATGGTCGATAAAGGATTGCAAATACGTCTTCCACATCTTTTAATTATTTAATTATTGCGAGCAAATTTTATATTTTATTGTTTCTTATTTTGTACATTGAAGAAGGCTTGATGGCAGGCTAAAACGTTTGTAAACATTTTTAACGAATATATCATAATCTTCGCACGAAGATCTAGCATTGTGGCTCTTTACGCTCCTTATTGATTTTATATAATTTATTAACATTTAAAGTAACCCGGGGCGGCGTGTAACGCGTAAAATCGTGAAACAAACTACGGTATTCCTAATTCTACTATCAAAGAACATAAACGCAATGAGAAATATCAACTTGCTACGTTTCATTTAGAGTAGGTAACAAATTTTAAAAGCTACAAATGGGAAAGACAAAAATTTTGAGAGCAAATTTAGTCATTAAGGTGCCTTTACATGGCAGCATCGAGCGTCAAGCGTCTGAGCATTTGAGCAAGTGCAGAAATCGTTACGTAGAGTCTGAACGTTGAGATAAAAAAGGATATATATATATATATATTAGTCCAATATAAATAAATAACTTACAAGATGTCAATTAATTATTGGTATTATCAATGGTTAGTAGAATGCACTACCATCATTAATGAAGAAAGATAAAGACAAAGAAGAATTGCGTTAACAGTTATTGCAATAATTGCAAATGTAATAAAATTAAAAAAAAAATACGCAGCAAGAGATTTTGGATGGCTAAAGCCAGCGGCACACGGTACGTTTTTGCTTACTGGATTGATTGCGAGCTAGTAAAATACTAGAAATGCACCATACAGCACACAGTATTTTTAGTAATTTACTACCTCGCAATCAATCCAGTAAGAAAAAACGTACCATGTGCCGCTGGCTTAAATTATTCAAACAAAGATATAGGTATGGATTCTACCACGCAATATTTCCCAATATCAGATTGGAAGATCTTCGATTTAAAAATTATACAAGAATGACAATGACACAGTTTGAAGAACTATTATCAGTAATAGAAAATAATTTAAAAAAACAATATGTTATACGTGAACCGATCAATGAATCTAATCTTTCTGATTTTGACCATACACGTGTGACTTACCATGTTATTAGCAAGAAGCTGCAAGAAGCTGAAATCTATAGGTTTGTTCTTTATTGCTGAACTTTCTGCACTAGTGTACACTAGTGACACCGAAGCGTTCTCTATTGCAGTGCAACGTGCACCAATCCGTTCTTCATTGCAGTGCAACAGAACTCAGTGCAACAGTTCACGATACTCATTGCTCTGGGTCTTGAGCAAGAACAAGCAGTGCAGGGCAGTGCGAGAATCGGGTAAGTTTGTAATAGTGGGAAATTTAAAAAGTACACATAATCTATTATAAATATTAAAGTATCCTATTTAATATTAAAGTAATTAATAATTCTCTTAAAATTATAAGCACTGAAATTGTACTAATAATCTGAATTTCAGAAAATCAAGCTGTGATAGTACTAACTTTTATTAAATGTGGAAAGTTTTATCTCTTTTTAGAGAAGCTAAATGTATATAAAAATTTTTTATGCTGTATTTGTGTAACATAAAATTATACTTATTGTTAATAATAATTGCAAATTTACAGAACAGCTGAAAAATATGTATATATATATAAAAAATTTAATTAAATATTGTCTTCAAAGCTTTGTTCTATCTAAAAATAATATATACTTTGTAAAAAAATAAATATTTCCAACATTCTAAATCGATCTATCAGTTCATATGCTACTATCCTTGATAATCGAAAATGCATGATAAAATTCAAATTGTCATAATTATGAACAATATTTTCTATTTAATTATTTATTTTGACACGTTCAATCCTTTGTATCGTTCCAAAAATTGGATGTAATAATCATAACTCATCAAAATTAAAAAAAAAAAAAAAAAATAGTTACTAGGTTAGATTAGATTAAATTTCCAAAAAATTTTAATTTTATCAATATATAACAATAAATAATAATACATTGCACATAAAATACATATCTTACCACCGTCATCGTCATCTAAAAGAGGTATAAATGGTGGCATTAGATTTATATTTTCTTCATCCGAAGAATCTAATAATTCATTTAATATTACGCGGTATGTCTTGTTGATCACTGCACTGAAACGTTCTTTATACTTACTTACACTAACTTGTCCTTGCTTGCACTATTTCAATTCAGTTCAGTGCAGTGTGAACTCAGTGCAGCAATAAAGAACAAACTATTTTTTGTTCATAGCGTTTTTCACTGAGCCGTACTGAGTGCGCACCGAAAACTTGTTCAGTAGCAGCAGCACTGTACGAGGTTGCCGAAAGTGCGAGTTTCTTGCACTCCCAGCTAAACAATAAACTACATGTGTCAAGTGCCAAAAAGTGCAATATTTCTGGATTTACGAAAAATGATGGAACAATCAGAGAAATTAAACATTTGCTTTAAAGTCAATAATGATATGCTGTCATTAAAACTTCAATCAAGTGAAATAGACTTATTCAATAAATTGATAATGTGTCAAAAATGATAATATGTCCAATTCAGCAGAGGTAGATTTACTACACCTCCGTGAGTTCTATCAGACGGATAGAATTGTGAAATTGCGTAAATATCAATTATTTTATAAGCTGTTGCTCTTGCAACACGAAAATGACTTTTGAACTGTAACAATAATATATAATTATTTGTAGCACTTATACAACACATATATATATTTTTTCACATAATACAATACCAATACAGTATAATAAACAATACCTGTACAGCAACAATTAAATTATTAATAAATAATAAATATATAATCACGACTTACGTCCTTATCCGTAAGATTATATACAACATTAATAAAATTTTCGATTTTTGGAATTTTTTGTAGATTTTCTTTTGTTATTTCATCTTCATCACTGCTAGATGATGAAGAAGATAGCAAATCTAGCAATTGAAGAGCATTAAAAATATCGCGCGCTGCCATCTTGCACTCAACCGACACCGTCTCTTATAGCGTTTTTCACTGGTCGCACTGGTGCGCACTGGGTGCGCACTAGATGAGGGCAACGTATTTCACTGGGCGTTTCGGTGCGCACGGAGACGGAGCGCGCTGTTTCAGTGAGAAGTTGAGTGCCGAGTTTTTGCACGTTAGTGCATAAATTCGACATGAGCTCTAAGAGACGGTGTCGGTTGAGTGCAAGATGGCAGCGCGCGATATTTTTAATGCTCTTCAATTGCTAGATTTGCTATTTTCTTCATCATCTAGCAGTGATGAAGATGAAATAACAAAAAAAAATCCACAAAAAATTCCAAAAATCGAAAATTTTATTAATGTTGTATATAATCTTACGGATAAGGACGTAAGTCGTGATTATATATTTATTATTTATTAATAATTTAATTGTTGCTGTACAGGTATTGTTTATTGTACTGTATTGGTATTGTATTATGTAAAAAAATATATACATGTGTTGTATATAAGTGCTAAAAATAATTATATATTATTGTTACAGTTCAAAAGTCATTTTCGTGGTGCAAGAGCAACAGCTTATAAAATAATTGATATTTACGCAATTTCACAATTCTATCCGTCTGATAGAACTCACGGAGGTAATAAATCTACCTCTGCTGAATTGGACATATTATCATTTTTGACACATTATTAATTTATTGAATAAGTCTATTTCACTTGATTAAAGTTTTAATAACAGCATGTCATTATTGACTTTAAAGCAAATGTTTAATTTCTCTGATTGTTCCATCATTTTTCGTAAATCCAGAAATATTGCACTTTTTGGCACTTGACACATGTAGTTTATTGTTTAGCTAGAAGTGCAAGAAACTCGCACTTTCGGCAACGTCGTACAGTGCTGCTGCTACTGAACAAGTTTTCGGTGCGCACTCAGTGCGGCTCAGTGAAAAACGCTATTAGAGCTCATGTCGAATTTATGCACTAACGTGCAAAAACTCGGCACTTCTCACTGAAACAGCGCGCTCCGTCTCCGTGCGCACCGAAACGCCCAGTGAAATACGTTGCCCTCATCTAGTGCGCACCCAGTGCGCACCAGTGCGACCAATGAAAAACGCTATCAGATTCCTGCGTAATGATTTTCTGCGTAGATGCTAAATGCTCGATTCTGCCATGGAGTGGCGCACATAGGAGAGGTTTTGGGGGTTAAAATCCCCCCAATTTTAACTTTAATTAATATACCTTGGTTTTTTATTAACTTAACAGTAAAAAGTAAAAAATCTATAGTTAAATAAAATGTGTTCAAACCACGGACTAAGGAATAGAGGGACGGAGCACAAGCTGTACCGGGGGAGCACGTTTGCGGCGAGGGGGGGGGGGGGGGCGCCATATTCGTTTAGTAATCACCACACATAGAACTCACTATTTGCGTATGTGTGAGAAATGAAAGTCAGATCCTGCGCACAATAAACAAAATAGGAAATAGAAATAGGAATAATTATTAAATATTAGAAATAAGAAATTGGAATTATTTATTTTAAAAATAAAAAGAATAGAAAAAATTAATGCATGAATTAAGAAATAAGAATTGGAATTAATTAATATATTTTATTCTCTTGTTAGATGTAAAATAATTTCTCTTTTTAATATTAAATGATTATTGCTATTTCTAATATTTTGTCTACTGTATGCAGAGCCTCAGAGTAATAAAAGTTAAAGTATTTTATAAAATTTATAGTACAACAATAATAAAACCGCCTAATCTCTTTACGCTTGTCACTCGTTATGTCTAGTGGCACCACTACACGCGTGTAACCATGTCACAGACACAGAATCTCTGTGTGAGAATTGCTACATCAATATGGCGGAAAGCAGTCCCCCCCGCACGCTTGAATTACCATCCCCTCTCGCCTAAACTAGGACTTTAGACTCAGTCCCTCTATTCCTTAGTCCGTGGTTCAAACATTTGTATTTTTTGTCTGTTATTAACTATAGTCACAATTTTAATAATTCAAAATTCATGCCAATATCTTTGCACACAAATAATTATGATAGCTTTTCCAGCTATACTGCTGTTTGAACGTATATAATATCTACTTTAAGATATTTATATTGTGAAAGGATTTAAATAAGTTACTTAAGAAACATCTAGCAGCCATATGTATATACAGGGTGTCTGGCAATAATCGCCCCACCGGTCATATACAGGTAGAGGAGGTCAAATCAAGTAGAAAAGTCCTTTACCATTTTTTAATTTTCATAATAAATACTGAGTAATTAACGAAAAAAGATCGGCGAATCCGCGCGAGTAAAGCGCGCGCGGTGAGAAGGACGTCCCACTGCTACGCGATCACTAGGGCCGGTATTCATAGTCCGTTCTTATATTCAAGATCGTCTTAAATACGGACTTATATTCGCTCTCTTCGTCACACATAGATTGTGTCTGACGAAGAGAGCGAATATAAGTCTGTACTTAAGACAATCTTGAATATAAGAACGGACTATGAATACCGGCCTAGGACACAAGGATCTAGCGTTACGCGCCGCTCGTATGTTGCCATTGTCATTTGTAGAGCGCTCCTCCCAACGCTTCATCGCGCGCCTAGTGATCGCATAGCAGTGGGATGTCCTTCTCGCTGCGCGCGCTTTACTTGCACGGATTCACCAATCTTTTTTCGTTAATTACTTAGGCCGGTATTCATAGTCCGTTCTTATATTTAAGGTTGTCTTAAGCACGGACTTATATTCGCTCTCTTCGTCACACATAGATTGTGTCTGACAAAGAGAGCGAATATAAGTTCGTGCTTAAGACGATCTTGAATATAAGAACGGACTATGAATACCGCCCTTAGTACTTATTACAAAAATCAAAAAATGGTAAAGGACTTTTCTACTCGATTTGACCTTCTCTACCTGTACATGACCGGTGGGGCGATTATTGCCAGACACCCTGTATATATATAGACAAATTTTCTGATTATTTAAGCAATCCCGTTAATCTGATTATTTAAGAAAAACCAAGAAAACTCGATATCAATTTATAATTATGCTACTATAAAAATAAATTGTATTTTTTATTAAACGATGTAACATTTTTATATTTTTTAGTGTGCAGTATAAAATTATCCTGACTTTTGGTCATACTGTTTCATTTTATGTGTGAATTTTAACCCCCTTCCCCCTGCAAAAAAATATCCTGAGTGTGCCACTGCTGCCATATAACGGCACCTTTAGTCATCAGATTCAACATAATCGAGATTCGTTAAGATACGCGAACACATTAACAAGTGTTAAAAACGGGCCCTAATTACATAAAAATGGGCCCTTTGTAACGCCCTAACTACATAAAAATAGGCCCCTTTGCGGACCGGGCACGGACTAAGGAATAGAGTACTAACTCTAAGGCCGGTATTCATAGTCCGTTCTTATATTCAAGATCGTCTTAAATACGGACTTATATTCGCTCTCTTCGTCACACATAGATTGTGTCTGACGAAGAGAGCGAATATAAGTCTGTACTTAAGACAATCTTGAATATAAGAACGGACTATGAATACCGGCCTAAAACCCTAGTATAGGCGTGAGGGGGCGATAGCTCAAGCATGTGGGGAGAATTGCTTTTCGTTCTTTTAGTTTCCATTCTCTCACAAAGACACATGTCTGTGACATTCCTACATTTGTGCGGTGGTGTTACGAGACGAGAAGAGATTACAGAGAATTCTAAGAAAATTAACTTCTTTTTATCAAAATAGTTAAATGTATAGTGTCAGGTTTATTAAAAAAATTTTCAGATTAGTGTTTATTGAACTCTATAAAATGATCATTAATAAATTGCAATTTATTATTTAAGAATTAAAAAAATCATAATAATAATCAAAATACTTTAGAGGCTCATTCAATATATCTTATTGAAGCAATAATAAAAAAATTTATTAAAATTAGATTGAATTACATTTGCTCTAAGACTGTCGACAAAAGCATTAGTGGATAGGCAGAAGTTTACTAAACTAATTCATAAGCATCAATAAATGCTTATGTTAAAAATATGGAAAAAACATTCTTTTTTTAATTTAAAATTTTATTAATGTGTTTATTTTTTTAATTTTATTAGTTTTTATTTAACATTTTATTAATTTCTTTTTATTTAAGAAAGCGATATTTTATTTTATATAAATTTAACATATAATTATAATATAATATATTATAATATAATATAATATAATTAATATAATGTTATTTAAAAAAAGTAATATTAATAAAATGTTATTTTTAAAATATTGATAATATTTGGAAATTTTTAAAGACTCATAACATTGCCCTATTTATTGTAATTTTATTTATTAGTAAATAATAAATATAAAAAGATATTAAATGTCAGAAGTATGAAATAAATTCTTTCTGTTTTAACTTTTATTCTTCTTTTTCATTTCTTACACGTGCACAAATATGAGTTCTATGGTGTGTAACTAGAAAACAAATATGGCCTTCCCCACCCGCCGCGAACGTGTTACTTTACTCGAGCTTGTGTTTCGTCTCTCTCTATTTCTTAGTCTAGGATTGGCCTTTCTTACTCAAATCTGCCATTGGTCATCAAGTCCGAGTGTGAAGCTCGTAACGCGCTCGCATTATTAGACAATTTTTAATGTTTTTTTGTCGAAATTTTGCACGCATCTTGTTAATTAATGGTCAGCGGCAGCGGGCAAATCGAAATTATGTTGAGAATGTATGGGCAATGCTCGCAATGTAAGAAGAACGGTAAGTCAAAATCATATATATTTTCTAACCTTAATATGGTATGTTTTCCAGCAAAGGACACAAGTTGACATAAATCGACACAAGTATCACTCTGTCTTTGTTCGATATTCAATGAGCAACAGAGAGAATATTTTTGAGAGAATATTAGTTAGAGAATATTAATATTTTTGTGTCGCTTGTGTCTCTTGGTGGAAAACCACCATGGATAATATGAATAGTGATGAAGCACACAAAATGGAGGCGATGACAGTTGCTCTATAAAGTATATATTTGCGTATTTTGAACATCGAAACTTGTACTCGCTGAAATCATGCTGCTTTTGATCAGTTTTCATCGAACAAGATATATTGTCAATGACGCCTAATGTAATAATACCTTATTAATCCACGAAGTACGTAAAATAATTATCTATCAAGACCGAAATGTTCACAATGCGTCCATATTGTGCTCCAAAACTATCGCACAAACACGATTTACATATCTCTCGTGTTTTTTTATGAGTCAACGTTCTTCTCGCGAGGAAGTTACTGAGGTAGGCATGAAACTTTTAGACGGGATAAATATGGCACAGGGAGAGTACTCGGAGCACCGGTGCGCGCCCGTTGAATATTTTAGACCACCACATTGACGCATCGCAAGCGCGATTCGCTTTCTTCCTCGCACTCTCGTCGAACCGCTCGCCCGCTTTCTTACTCGCGCCCGCTGATAATTCATTAATTTATGATAAGCTCGTGGCCGCGCCGCCCACGGGCCACGTTCTTCCCCTCCCCCACATGCCATAAATCATTTTCGCGTCTGACATTAATTGCTCGCCACCCCTCGTTACCAGGAGAAATGAGATTTTTTTAATTGGTGAATTTTTCACCGCTGCTGACACCCTACCACCCCCTCCCGCAGACCTTCCCCGGTCCTTCTTCGTATCTTTAACGTGTACTAAAGAGAGAAAGTGTGGCACGAGATGTGGAGGGTGCATAATGGCTTACTCAAATTTTACAATGATACATCAAAAAGTACTGCCTTGTTTTATAAATCAACTTGTGTATCTTGTATAGCGATTGTAAATTATTTAAATAATGTTGATTTTATATCATATTGTGAATCTAGAAAAATTAATTTATGCCATTTAGTAATATTTAATCAATTTTCAAGAATGAACATATAAGGAGCTAATGTATACTTTTTGTTGTCACTAATTGTAAGTAATAAAAGTTATAAAGATATAAGGCCATATAATTTTACATAATTCGTCAAACTAATTTTAACAAATGATATTTTTTGACATTCTTGAAGTACTGGATTCAACATAAAGTGTAAGACAAATTTTTCAAAAATAATCAAGCATGTAATTACTATGAATCTATAAATACAACACGAGATTTTAAATATGAGTTCAATTTTAAATATGGGTTCAATCGCGTCATTCTTGACTTTGTCGACGATTTGTTTGGATTACGTTTGACCTTAAAAATCTAAACAATGCGCTTTATGCTAAACATCGCGTGCCTTCGCCTTGTGGGGTACATTCCTACGTCTCGATTCTCTAATCTCCGGATAGACGATGGTATCAGCGTGTAAGAAACAATTGAAAAGTAAGACAATTCGAGTGTTCTCAATAACAACTTGTTTTCTTGACAGCTATGATGCTGACACTGCTATTCGAGCAACTTGATAAATTTCTCTTTTTCAAAACTTTTATATCAACTTCTTCAAAATAATGAAAACTTGTGTTGTGAGAACTGACTTCTTTACAACTTATTGCAATATAACAATACAATCACGTATTGGAATAATAAAAATATTCTACCTAAAGTATCTCTTTTGTCGCAGAATATTTTTGTTATGCAATTTTAATAGAATCATAATATCATATTATAATATTGCAATAATTCTATTAAAATTACACAACAAAAATATTCTATATAAATGTATAAATGTATCACATAATATTATATTATTATAATATTATTTCTCTAATATATTTTTTCTAAAACGTTTAACATTTTTCCACAATTTATGAAACTTACATCGAATCGTGTATTTATGGAAATTTTACTTACTGTTCTTATAAACGTTAGTGTAGTTAATAGTTTGAAATTTACTAGCTTTTTCTATAAGTTAGTGCTTACAAAGAGATCCAGAGTCGTTTAAATATCAATCAGCATTTTGTTTATTATGAGAATAATCACGCAATAAACAATTTACGCGATTATCTGAATGATATCAAATTGTCCATAGCCGCTTCTTACAAATGTTGTAATTAACTTCATAGGTTATTAATTGATAAAATATTGGAATAAATGGGTAAAACGATAAATCTAGGAGTAAATTGCATCAATTTGTTATTCTCAAGATTAATCATACAAAAGTATTTGAATAAAAATTTGGAATGAGCATTGAGTGAATCTTATCTAGCGACTTTCATAGCGCGAATATCGTTTCGGCGTAGAGCATGAATTCATCGTGCGTAAAATATAAAATCGCATTAGCAAGTCAAAGCATATATTTCTCTCACAGAGTCCCATTTTGAAGTATCGTGGACATTCCTACCTACACCCGGCGCTCCGGACGGGGCCTTAACTCGATAAGTCCCCTCCGTACCTGAAGTGAGCTCATAATCGTGAACGAAGCGCGCAACCGCTTATTACAAGCGAGGGCATTGTAAATTTGCAGGGAAGAAGCGGAGAAGCGACGAGCGACGAGCGACGAGTGAGGATGAGAGCAGGAGCGAGAAAGAGCGGAGCGAGCGAGTGAGAAAAGATGACAGGTACGTCTAAAAAAAAAGCAAGAAAGAGAGAAAGAGAGTGAGAAAGAGGGCGAGAAAACGATAGAAAGGAGAAGGAGAGAGAGAGAGTCAGGGGAAGGAACAGGATGAGGGAGGCAAAGAGGAGTCGAAAGGACAAAGCGGCGCAAAACGTGCCCTTCAGGCATCTAAAGTCTTTCTTCAGCGCTGAAAATTTATCGTTCTAGAAGCGCCAGCGAGCAGAAAAATAGTAAGGGTGGAGAATTGGGGGTGAGGTGGGGGAGGGAAGAAGAAGGAAGCGAGTGCCAAGGAGGACAGGCGCGTTTTGTTATCCATTTATTCCGAGGCAAATCCAGATTTTACCGAAAGCCGGTGTTTAAGATAATGATGACACTTTTTTTCCCCCTCTTTCAAACGCGGGGGCACCATTAGCGACGCGCGTGTGGAAAACGCTAATTAATCCCGACGCCAAGGTGCAAGCCGCTTATTAAGGTCGCCTCGTGTATGTATGCGCGGACGCGTGTGTACATGCTCGATGAATTATCGTGCCTATAATTATGCAGTTGAGATTCGCGGCCCTCGTGCGTAAATCGACGCGATACAACGAAAGCGGTAAAACCAGTTAAATTCCAGGTGGGCTCTGGGAAATAATTTAATTACGCGGGGATAACGATAGTAAAGTGACGACGATAATTTGACGTTTAATGCACGACGGAGCGATGTATATCTCGGCCCAAGACATTTCTCTCACGAGCGCGCCTATCGGAAGTAAATCTCTCGAGATAGAGACGTAACGCATCCACCTTGTGTTCGCAAGGCGGGCTTTGATGTCTGGTTAATTCGTGATAACAATCATGGTGTTGTTGGAAAAAATGTGCTTATGTTTTACGTTAATCTTGGAAAATCATCTTGATGAATCCTGTCTTCTCTCTCACAATCTGTCTCTCTTACACACAACGCTTTATGAATATATCTGATTATTATTTATTAGGTATATCAATATTTATTATTGATTATTATAAGTGGGCTAAGCCAAAAACCTGATTATTATCTCTTAATTATTCTATCATAAAATGCAATGGCATCTATAACTTACGATGTGTCCGCTAAAAAAATGAGAAAAATATACGTATTTGAAGTATACGTATTTAATACTTTTCTCGAGAAACGCTAATTTGTTTTTCAAACAAATATCTAATATAATTTAATAACGAAAGAATTATACAATTAAAAAAAAAGTTTTGCATACATAAATTTAATGGAATGTTTAATAAATAATAATGTAATGCAAGTGCACAAATATTCGAAATAATTATAAATTTGAAACGTATGAAAAATATTTAATGCTTAATTGCAAATAGCGGTTTCACGGAATATTCTTAATATTATAAAATTATTAAAAATATATTTGATACATATTTCATCATATAACAATGCGATGTGCAATGTGATCATCGTAGGATTAAATCACACAAATAGCATATAATAAATAAATAATAACTTACCTCACGATTGTTTTGTTCTCGCCCGATGGGTCTTCTGTTTTCAATGATCCATCGATACTTCATGGCGCAACACTCGCGAAAACGCGGTTAATTACGATCGCCACGTGATACTTTGCACGGCACTGATTACAATATACTTTGTTACTTAATAAAAAAATAATAACTTAAACGACGCGATTGCATAGGACTTTAGTTTGAAATGACGGTGGAGGAAAAATTGCGAAAATTGCACAGTTAATTTTGTGTTATACTGCCGCGGTTATTTTACATCTATACTACTTTCACAAGCTTTCCACGCTTTCGTATACGCAAATTAGTACGAATCGGCAATTATTTGTACGAAACAATTTTTTAATATTTGTTACAATTGTGATTTGAGAGATTGTAATAATTCGGAGCGAGATTTTCGTCGCGTCTTGTCTGCTCGAAAGTCCTTCTGCGAATGATAACAAGGTGAAAGCGTCCAGACAATAGTGCGCGTACGCCGCAATGAAAAGGAAAAACAAACACCGAAGGTCGCGAATATTTAAGCGTTGAAATATTTAATGTATTACGAGACAATGTATGCTCATTTATCTACATTTTGGACTTTTATTTAAAAGATCACATTTTTTGTGTCTTCTAGATTTGTTAGCATCGTCTAAGATTGCAACTGATTTCACGCAAATTCCGCATTTTAAAGCAGAATTTTTTATTATTTCGTGTTGGAATGTAATACGAATATGAATTAAAGTTAGAAATAAATATTACAGACGAAAATATTTTGCCGCGATCCTCGCTCGGAGCGATCAAATTACGTAAATACTCGCTGCGATAGACAGCTGTCCTTTAGATACTTCTCGTTATTACGCGTCGTTAATTGCGGAAGTTAATTAGTCATGCAAACTGCGATTCGGTAATTATTCGTGCGGAAAGACCTTGCAATATTCATCGTGATTCAGAAATAAAAAACGTTTCGATACGGAACGATTCTCTCGAACTCGCCTGCTTGAATGTTGAAACGGTACAAATGACACTAAAATGATTCCGGGGAAACTTTCACTAAATATTAAATATAGCAATCGATCAGATTTTAGTAATATTTCAGTAACAATCTCCCCGCTACTAAGGGTGACTATTTTCAGCTTCGGTTAATTTTAACCGACGGTTAAAACTTGTCGACAAAGTTGCTAACGTGAATAAAATATCATGAAAGAAGAAAAAGATTAAAACTTTTTTCTCCCTTCAAGACGATATTTCATTCACGATAGCAATTTTGTCGATAGTTAAAGTCAATCGACGCTGGAAATAGTCACCCTATATGTACAGTATCATACAGGAATAAATAAACGTTCTTCGCGAAAATAGCACAATCACAATCAGATTTTTTTTCCGATACTTCTGTAACATCTCAGAGAGGCACGGTCTCTTTGTTTCTTTCCTCGCAAGCCGCATCTCGCGATCCTTCCGCTGCCAAGCGAAGTCCACGGCTGATTACAGGGGAGAAGGCACGCATAGGCCGAAAAGAGATTCACGCACTGATCCCCGCTGTTTATCTCGCCGTGTGCCGCAGCGTGGCTTGTTCTTATCCTTCGGTAATAATAATTATCAAGGCGCGCGTGCACGCAAAAGAAAGAGAAGGGAGGGAGAGAGTGAGAGAGAAAAAGAGAGTCGAATGACGGGGAAGGGCGGCGAGAGGCGCCTAAATGGCTCGGCGACGAAAACGCGTGTGTGGAGTTCACGCGCGTGGAGTGATGTATGCCTCGTGTAGCGGCGAGATGCGTAAAACGGGTAGCCTATACGTCTTACATGCCCGGAGGCTTTCAAAGTCGAGTCCCTGCGCCGCTGTCGTACAGCGTGCGTGCGTGTGCGCGCGCCTGTGTGTTGCCGCGTCTGTATGCGGAATACACATACGCGCGTGCCACGGCGCGACACGGGTGTCTGCGGCCGTGTCTAAAGTCGGGCATGCTCTATGTCCGATGTACTACACGCCTTCTCGCCACGACTCCGAACCTTTCACTCTCGCGGCGGATTGCTCTCGCGGCGAGCGCGTGTTAATTACGCCGCGGGACGCGCGCATACATGTGTTATCCCACGTGTCCGGCGATGTAGAGTTACGGGGACGTTAACGAATCTGTCACAGGTAATTCGATCGAACTACTTGTGCACTCGATAGGACATGTATAAGTGACGTTGTCTTGATTCATGTGTCAGTTTTTTTTATGCTAATGTATCATAATGAAGCAAACATCGGAACGTTGTGAAACTCCTTGTCACTCTTCGTTGTATTATTCATTAGCATTTTCACGAGAGGATCAAATTTCATATTTATTAATTTCATAAATCTCATAAACCCTATATTCACTCTATCGTCACATTATATTATTACTACGGTTCTGCTTAACGCAAGAACCGATGTCATTTTTCGTTCGAAATAAAATTTGCTGCATAATGAGCTCCGACGAGTTCGTACAATGCGATCTTTCAGAGAGAGAAGACAGTTCCATGATTGAAAATAGAATGTTTACAATCAATTTTATTTCCTTGAAAGAAATGTTAACACTCTTATGAAAGATTGCGTAGCTGCGTAGAGCTCATTATGTGCACATATTATTTTGATTGAAAAGAAATATTGGTTGTTGATGGGGCTTCGAAGCCGATGCACACTTCTCGCTGTCAAAAATCAGGAATAAATATTAATTTACATTGAAAGGAATATTTTGTCTGTCTTTTTGGCAGATACATTGCGCCTGTGCGTATAAAAACTTGAATTTGTAGTACTTAAATTACAATAATCATTGAGTCGAGTCACTGAATAACGCATTAAACTTATGTAGTCATTAATGCCGCTGTTACCTCGACAGATTGAAATCGACTTCCAATATAACGGCAGCTTCTGCGCGTCATTTTGTTTAATAAATTACAGACGCAACAAAATAGTTTTCCATAATGAATTTATGAAATATAGCAAAACCACTCTCGCAGAAGTGGAATTTGTCACTTCTCCTCGCATTATTTAGAATAACTCGAGTACATCTGTACGTCCAGTCAGATGTAAAATTCATCGGTGATGAGCCATGAGAGAAGCCAGATACTCATTCGCTTTCAGCAGCCGACTGCGAGATGATCTGGCGAGGTCGACGATAATCTCGATACTCGTTACGAATTTTCCGAGTGATTCGCGGCGCGTATGGCAGTAGCAGAATGGCACGGTGAGGAATCGCGACGCGCATAAAGCGTAGCGTGCCGGTGCGCAAGAACTCGTACGTCTTCGGCGAAGCGCAGAAATCAGGGTCGTTAACACCGGGTCCGCGCGCGGCGGGTGCGCCGCGCCGCGCCGACGCGGATCGGCCGGCGGGGGTCGGCACCTTCCTTTTTGGTTTATATATATATATATAAACATATGTATATATGTATATATACATACGTATGTATATATAACCCGCGTACGTACGGACAAACAGATATACACATTGATTGCATTTTTGCGCGGTTTGCGCGCGCGCGCAGGATAATAATGCTAATTTGGTAAGTAGAAATGGGCATCAGCGGGCGGTCGAGCGGACTGTGCAACACACGGTAGCACGGGCAGTGCTAATGCCTCGTTTTTGTCCTCCTCTTTCCTCGCTTTTGCCCTTCTCCTCCTTCTTTTCCTCCTGCTCCACCTTCTCCATCTGCCCTCCCGGTCCGCCACCACTGCCATCACCACCACCGCCTCCTTCTCGTCCTGAAGGCTCTTTCCACTTCCTTCACCTCTGCCTTCTCCTCCTCCTCCTCCTCCTGGTGCTGCTGCTGCTGCTGCTGCTGCTGCTGCTGCTGCTGTTGCTGCTGCTGCAGCACCACCGCCACTTCTCTCGCTTCGTCTTCGTCGGACGGCAGCCGCCAGCTTACGGCGGCAGGCGACATAATGACGGCCAGACCTCAAACCTCAAACTCCTAACTGAATCATGAGTCCTCTCCGCTCGTCCGCGCCCGGGACTAACTTCCACAGGCGCGGCTTCTCGATTTACCGCGTTGCGGCTCCCTCCCGGGTAAGAGAGGAGGGCTGCGCTACGTGCCGAGGTCGTTTTGTCCCTTTCGTCTCGGGCGACTCTCTCAGGGCCGACTTTTGTGTCGTATTGAATCGCAAACGACTGGGCGAATCGGAGGGGGTGTTGCCGCCGCGAGGAACAAGGACGCGCGCGGATTGCACCTTTTTTACAACTCACGCGTCGCGGTTGATGCGAAATAGTCGCATCAGGGCTTTTAACTTCGTAAATTACCACTCAAGGCGTTCGACGGATGGTAGCTTGGAAAAATAAGAAAATGTTTACTCCAACTAATTTTATTTAATTGTAGTACATTCTGTCATTTTATGAAGAGAGAAATCTTGCTGTATTATTCTTTAAAAAAGGATAATATGAAACATGAAAATATTTAATCTTATGTCAGTAGTCAGCTTAAGAATTTAATTAAAATATTAAACTGTGCATTGACAGCGAATTTTTATTTTGGCGTTGAATAATGTAGTTCGATGTCTCATCGATGATTTATATCTTTCAATTTTTTAATCTGTAGATTATTGTTAAATCCGTCATTATTACGGTTACGTTTGATAGCTCAGCGTATAATGTGCTTCGCGTGGATAAGGCAAGGGGCGCGGCACTAGAAACTTTTGGGAAACCTTTATAATAGGTTCAATAAAAAGCGCCCCTTTGGGACGCATGTGCTACAATGATCTTTCTTTCAAACCGCAAGTCCGGTCGATCCCTCGTTTGATTCCTACGACAGGTAATCAATAACCAGGCGAATGGGTGTGCAAGAAACCCTTTGGTTTGAACAGAAACGGCTGATATAACGATTTGTTATTGTTTTTCGAACAATTTGTACATATTGTTATTTTTCAACGCGGAGGAGATATCAGCGCATTTCTCCATCGTAGACATAAATTGATTTCATTAAATTGTTATTTACAAACATCACGTCAACACGAATGCCTGCTTTAGTTTTGAAATCTTTTAATCGACAAGTAAAAATTAATTTTCAAGACATTAAACGGCAAGATTAAATATACAGAAATTGAAATCTTAAAAAATAATTTTATTTAATTGAATTTAAATTTAACGATTAACCTTTTCCTTTTTAATCTGAAGTATTCAATTTAAAGTAGTCAGTATGAAGTATTTTATCTTTATTTTAATGCCGATGTATGTACAATGATGATTTTATTATTCATACTCCACGAATGTTCGATTAATGGCGAAAGATAAAAGACACTTTTTTCTTTACACGCTTGTCACGTACGGGCCTCTTTCTCACGAAAGTATTGAGGCCGATGAGGCTACAGAAGAAAGCCGCCTCTTACCCGGTAACTGTTACTTCTTAGGGGTTTTAAAAGGGGTTGAAAGGACATTATACCAACGCGTGAGGAAAGATCGAGGTTGACATTTTACCGAAGTCACTGGCACACGAAGTCGTTGTTGCTACGACGGAGACGAGGTTTTACGCTTTTAATGTTTCAGAGGGTGCTACGAGTGAGCCATTAGGTATCTTGTAAAATAAAGAATTGCATTATTACTTCACGAGAGAGAACAATGGTCGCGAAAGTACAGGATTGGACAAAATAGTTTTGCCGTTTACATTTTTTTTCCGAATTATTTATTTTATTTTTTGCAGTCGCACAATATATACACGTGTAATACACGCGCAAGCAAATAAATCGAAAGTAAAACGACCAATAAATAATAATAAAATATTTAAGGTACGCATATATCAATGTTACCTTAAATTAAAGTATTTGCTAGGGAAATCGAAAAAAGATTGCATCGATTTTTCCTCTTTAAATTATTATAATTATTTCTTAATATTTGTTATTATTCTGTAATTATTATGATTTAATGAAGAATTTGCGACTGAGAGTAAATCGGTAGAATACGTTTGAATACATTGGTGTTTGTTGTACTTAATGTTTTTCCTCGTTCACGGCCGCTTGGCGGATTTCGAAGTCGAGCAAGAAAGCGAGTAATAATTTATGTAGCGTTCTTGACGCGTTCAATCGATGGATCTCGACTTTTTCTCGCCGATCTGTCGTCAGCTGGTCAGTATTTCGCGCCCCTTATGCGAGCCTAAAGAAGACGCACAAGTCCTCTGCACGGACCATGACGAGGCGCATATCTTACGAGATATAGCGTGTACGAGAAAAGACGAGTCTGGAAATACTTGTGCCAGTCGCTACATAGTACTGCGAGAACGATGATTCGTTTAAAGGATGTAAAATAATAATAAGCATGTTCAGGAGGATAGAGTCTTTTTTATGAGCTTTTTGATTTTTTTAAATCAATTACTTATTGATTAGTACAGCTACGCCTTTTCACTTTTCTTCCCATTTAATGCATCTTACGTATCGGATATTTTTATGTATAAAATATTTTTATCTCGAGTGGCAGTGGAGTTTTGCTCTAAAGTAATGTACATTAAATTGTGCCACAGTAAAGATAACTATTGCGTTACAATAATTTGAAACAAAAAATAATAATATAAAAATATAAACAATAAATAAGCAAGAACTATTAATCCGTCAAACTTTTCGTCGCGATGCGAGAGAATTTCCTGCGAGTCGCAGTGACAAAAGCGCAGGCCGCAACAGCAAGAGCCAACGTATTCGAAGCGCGAATGAAGGCGGTCGGGAATAAATTCAGGAATATCGTAACGATCGGCTCGGCGTGAAACTAGCCGGGGAGCAGCGCGAGAGAAGCGCGAACAGAAAACCGAAGCGTAGATCACTTCGGTCGCAGGGGGGGAGGGAGGGAGACGAGAAAGATGCGGGTGGCGGGGAGGGAGGGAGAATATAATGGTGGCCGGCGAAGTGAGGTGGTGTACCATCAATGGATATCGAGTAGGCGAGTTGGTACGTGAGATAATAAGGCCTGCTCGGGCATGCCGATGGAAACCGCACGCGGCATTATTCAAATTGAATCCGGTAAGAATTATTATTGGCGGGCAACTCGGCCCGAGAGCCGGCTCATTCCGCGGGATCGCATTTGCGAATACGAGGAGGAAAAGAGGAGCCGGCGGGGAAGGCGGGGGGGGGGGGGGGGGGGGGGGGGGGGGGAGGGAAGAGAAGAAGGAAACGACGGCGAGGGCGTGATGGGGGAGGCGGTAGGAGAAAGAAACAGCCGGGAGAGACGGAGGTAAAGTGGCGATGGTGGAGCTGGCTCTCTCGGGTGGAGGGAACGACCTCGTCATCACGACCTCGGCGAATGATCCGCACGCTGCAGCATCGCCCGATGACCCTGGTGTCATTACGCCTCACTCTCCGGACGTCATTACGCTAATGTCCATCTCCTTCTCTTCCTTCTCCCCCGGACTCTGCTTCTCGCGTATCCACGAGTCGCGTCGCGTCGCGTCGCCGTCGGTTTGCCGGCTTTTTCTCCTTATTCCCTTCCCCGCTTCTTGTTCTTCTTCTTCTTCTTCTTCCGCCCCTTCTTCTGGCCACTATGCTTTTCTTATGAAGTGTATTTGACACGATTCGCTATTGTGGACGGCGCGCTTAGAGTAGCGCGCTACGCGCGCTCCGAGTTCTCCGGGAAGCCGAAGAGAGAAGTCATTTTGATCGCTGCTTTATCTCCGGAACGCAATCTTTTTTATGGAGTCTGATTTTATCGTACAAACAATGATGTTGAATATAATTAAAACATTTTTAGATAAGCGTAATATTGAAATGCATAGCGCTCATATGTCTGTGATATGATTTAGAATTGATGCTTTATTTCTGTCTGACATTGTGCTCGATGTTTAATTTTTGGTTTTATTATTGATTTAATGTACATACAATTTATTTCTGCCGAAGTGCATTGGCGACATGGCAAGGAAAACTAAGGGGAGGATGAAATAAAATTTTTAACGTGCGACATATCGTCCTTGCACGACGATGCAAGTTCGAAGAGCACGTTGCGCATACACAGATGTGCACTCGCTTGTTCTATAGAGTAAAAGAGAGAGAAATTTGTCCGCGGGGGTTGTCTGAGAAACGACAGGTGTCCTGGCCTGGCTCGAAGGCAGGTGGATCTCTCTGCCGGAAACAGTGGAAGAAACACGTGGACGAAATGCCCTTTGATATAGCGCGAACGACGATGATTGCAACAATGTGCTATTGTCTCGCTGCTTCGGCATTGATAAATATACCTATTATTATCGCGTGCTAATTGTTCCCGGGCTTTGCTGTACAACTTGCCATTTAACTCATTAAATTTATTATTATTTTTAAATAGACTAACTAATTTAATCGCCGCGAGTTAAAGATATATATATAAATATTACTCACAGATAAATAAATATTCTGCAATTGATAGTTAAGGCTCTTCTATGTTTTATAATCCACTGTTTTAAATTTTACACAAATATACACAAGTATATTTAATCATAAACGTTGTTGCCGAGATTTAAGCAGTATTGTTTTTTACGTTTGTAACAATTACAATTATTTTGGAATTTCAGTAATGCCATATAAATCGGTCGCATCGTGAAGGATGATTAATGCCGTATAAGTGTTTGGGGCAACAGCGCAGCCAACGGATTGCAATAGCAAGACTGGTGAGTGAATTTTATAATATATTACACATGTTCTCTGTATTGATTTCTTACGGATTATGTTCGTGGAATATGCGTTTTTTCATATAGCTGAAATAACAAGTCTCATATAGCTGAGATAACAATCAATTTAAAGACATAAACGCTCGGAAGATTAAAAATTTCTATCAGTCAACTTACAAAATATCAAAAGTCAAGAATTGTACATTGTCAATTAGAAATGGTTTCTCGTATAAAGTACATCAATTTTAGACAATTCGACACGTGCGCATTACGTTTAAATATTCACGCAACATATCTCAGAATTGTGTCTTACGATTTGACGTTTACAAGCATTTCTGACAAATGAGAAAGATCAAATGTAAATGAAAAAATTAATTAATAAGTGTAATAAATCAATGAAAGTATAATTTTGGACTTTAGATTATCAATCATAATGCAAACAAATATCTATACGGGATGTGCACGCCTTGAGTCGTCTAAAATTGATACAACTTGAAGGGCATTCTTAATCGTACGCTCGACGTGAGTAATTGACGGGTTAACGAGACGCGTGGCCACCGCTCGATTCCGCTTGCGCGCGGAACAAGCCCTCGTCGTCGTGCATTACCGTTGCCTCGATCTCCGCTTCGTTCCTTTTTCGCCTCTCGTTCTTTTTAAACTCTCGCGCGAAATTCGTTGCTCAGGCATCCCGGCCGCGGTCCGCTCGGGACCGCAGACCACACCGAGCAGTCGGGCGCGCGCGCGCGCGCGCATCGATAATGACCCTTCGCGAGGGATGAATACGGTTCACCAAGGCGCAGGTTAAAGCCCCGGTGAGTCTATTGGCGCGCGGCGTTCACCGCCGTCGTCGCCGCACCGTGTTTTTACGGTTCATAATTCAGCCGAGTGTATTTCAAACGCCTGCCAATGCGGGACCGTAACACCGACGTTGCGTCGTCTCTCGCGGCAATTCGAACGCCACGGACCGCCCCGGCGGGGCCCCGGGATGCGCGGCCGACCCACATGGACGCGCTGATGGAACCCCGGCATTACCAGGCGTCACTTCGGAGCGCGCGGAGAGATTTAAGGTCGTCGACGCGAAAACTCGTCACCCACGATTGCCCGGTTATTTATGCACTCTCCATCGGTCGGGATGGACGAGCGCCCGTTGCTAGAAGTGCCTCAAGTACGCGCGCGCGGACGCACGCGGATGGGCAATATGTGCGGTTAGATGGCCGTAACTACAACGCTGTTTTACGGTCGTCTTAAAAATGCCGCGGAGGATGTATTATCGAAGGACAATGTTGTTCCTCCCGATAGTTGCTGTCGGGACGTAATTCCGAGTCTGCCGGCGTCTGCAGCGCGCGGTCGTTACTTTACGTGCCTTCCGAAGGATGCGCGGGATGTAGTAACAAGGGTGTTAGTTTGTAGTGCAGAAATATGTTCTGTACGAGGATGAGTCGGAAATTATCCGCAATTTTTTCAAAACACAATTCTCACGTTGCGGATAATTTCTGACTCGCCCCGGTACTTTCGTAAATGATTTCATTTTTAATATCTTTAATGCACTTAAATATTTTTTTACACGATTTTTCAATAATGTGCAAATTCCATTAGTTGTCTGAGAATTTAACAATATGGTTTGCTATTTTTAAATTTACTAAATTAAAATTTTTTTTCAAAATTGTGCATTTTATTATCTTTCCCGTTTTAGAGTTTTCTTTGCAATGTTTGATAGATTTTAAACCGTCTGCGGTGTAAAGCTAAATTGCGGTGTCTTTTGTAATGATCTTTTATGAAGTTACGTAAAACACTAAAATGTCGAGTATATTGAAAAATATCGTGTCATTTATCAACGTTAGTGCGAGTCTGATATTTTTCCAACATTTTGCTCTCCAAGATTATCGTTTTATGATAACCTATGTTCTTCATCTTCTTCTTCGCGTACTCAGAGAATTTTACCTTAAAAATTTCTCGCATACATTCGAGTGGCCATTCACATCGCAACAAAATATCACATTTTCTAACGCGTTACCTCTCTTTTCCGCCTTTGCGTATCCCCTCAATGTGGATAAATTCGCGATGCTGGCTCGCGAGGGTTGAGGAGAAAGGTTTTTCGTGTCTCGAAGAGAATGTACTTCGAACGAGTAACTATTGAAATGATCGACAAGTTCTCTCCTCCCTTATCCGCCTCTCCCCGTCTCTTCGTTTCTTTTCTTTCGCTCTCGCCATTCGTCACGATGTTGCGCTCATAAATGGTATCGCGACGTACATATTTGTGCTCAAAATTTTATATCCGTTCATATCAATCGCGAAACTGCTATATGTGTTTTATGACGGCGTGTTCTATATAAATTGTGTACGAATTCTCTCAGATCAAATTAAATGTCCATCTCAGCCAATTTTATGTTCATATATTTTTATTTATTCCGATGATATTAAATTTATATTATTTTTGTAATATATTACATACTTAAAATTTACCGTTCAGACGCCTTTTTTAATTGTCACGACTGCCAAATTTCTTATTCCGACTGAATTTAAATATTTGCGAAAATAAGGCTAATTAAAGGGCGAGAATGGAATCGCATCACGTGCATTGTACGCAAAGAGTGAAAGGAATTAAATTGTTTACATCAATACGTCAGTACATCAACGCTATTATGAAATTTCCGAACGCGAGTGCAGCTGCAACGATAGCAGCAGCGATGCCAGGCGTGCATGCAGCGTGGTACACATGTGCTGCTGTACGTTAAGTTCGCGGCGCGGGCAGGTTGAACGTTTCCCGTGCTCCGCCGCGCACAATGCACGTGCTGTACAGCACGGAGGATGCCTGCGAGGTGTTACGGCATAACTCTGTGATTATCCGCCGCGCGCGGCCACGATCGCGTCTCGGCGGCGAATGATATTCAGATGAGAAGAAAATCAATTCCACGATGGAATATCGGCGAGGCTTCGATTAGAGAAGCGTAACGCGGCGCGGGACGCGGCGTGGGACGCGGGAGGGCTGCAAGGTGCGGGGGAGGCGAGGCGCAGCGCGGCGGAAAGTGGATTAAATTCCGCCGGATGTTTCTTTTTGGACGCGACGCGGAATCGATATGGCTCGCCTTTGAAACGGCTCTTTCGCGGCACGTTTATTTATTTCAGTAGCTAGACGCTTCAGGATGCTCCAGGACGACGGGGCGAGTCGCGATCGCGTCGCGAAATGGCATGTAAAATAAAACTGCTGTGCCCTCGCGCGCTCCCCTCCCGCCCCTCGCCGCCGAAGTCGATATCTGCAGGCGTGCCCATTGAATTCATGTAATATTACTGCGTAGCGCGCTGTAATGGAGCTCGCGCTGCCTCGTATATCCCAATACACTTCTCCGCGCGTGTGCGCGCGCTCCGCATTTTATGCCTCCGTTTTAATCGAAAATGTAATATCAGTGTAACTCCATTACTGAAGCCCGGTAGCGGATCTCCTTTATCTCTAGCAGCGAAAAGAGCGGATACCGCTCTAAAGCCCGTTTTATTTCCGCATTGAGAATGAGACGATAAAGCAATTTGTTCAGATTAGCCGCAACGCGCCTATCGATGCGAAGAAAGAAATAGCAAGTGCGAGTCTTTCAACATCGTCTCCGTTTGATCTCGGAACAATTTAAACGCCGTGCGCACACGTTGTTCCGTCGTTTCGACACGTTGTCCCGAATCTGCGATTTTTTGTCGCTTCGGCAATTACCGCAAAATGTAGGTGAACGCGATAAAAATAATGACTGGTATTCGCGCGAAGTGCTAAGTTAAAGACCACGTGAATTCTGAGCTTTCAGGTACAATGAACGTTTGATATAAACATAGCCTTGGAATTAGACGGCCTTATTTAGAGAGCTAAATGCCGAGCCAACAAGAGCAAAATCGAAGTCGTGTGGGGCTCGTCGCGCACACGAATGTTAGACGTGTCTTTGTATTCCGCTCTTCCCGCTGGTCGCTCTTACTATTTCCGTTTTTTCCACTCTCATTCCAGTGTAGTTTCTGGCTGACTCGCGTGTTTCTCTCTTCCCTTCCGCCAATCTTCTCCGCGGCGCTCTCTTAATTGGCGATAAAACCCCGTGGCCTCGTAAAAAAAAATCTCGCCTACCCTACATTGTATTAATTAGAATCCTTATAATGCCTTAAATAAGGCGCGGCTTAGTTATGGGTTAGCCGAGCGAAGTTGCGCTCCGTGTTATCTCGCTAGTTGCCTCCCTCCTCTCCCTCCCTCTCTCTCTCTCTTTCTCTTCCCTTAGTCCGTTTCGTCCTCCGCTGTTTTTGCTCTCTCTCTCTTGCCGTCCAGCTCTCGAGAGATCCCTGAACGACCAATTATCAGCCATAATATCATCGGGGCCCGACGAGTCCGGATTAATCGTATCCGGTTTCCTACCTCGCGGAAAAGGTGCCGTAAAAGAATTTTCTGACATGCAGGAAATTCCTGAATGCGGCAGTAAACGTTAGAACACGACGCAAACGTTATCTCGAAATGTTCATTGATTTCCTAATACTGCACGATGCAATTATCTTAACGCTTTTTTCTGCCGATTGCGTAGTAAAGTTTACGTTTAAACGATTCTGGGTTAAGATATGACACGGCACTTTTTCGTACTGATCGAATATATAGGTATTCGATGTTTCTTTAATCAAGGACTCGACTCTAATAATGAACTTTGAAAATTAAAAGCTATTATTTCCCGATTACGTTCTAATCCGAATTCTAAGAAGCTGCGAAATCTACAATTTACTTAGGTGTGCGAGCAAGATTTTGCAGCGGTTTGCTATTAAAAATGCCGCCTTTCGGATTTCTTCTCTAATGATAGGCCAGAAGGTTAAAAAGATCGTTGAACAGATTGCAGACAAACCGTGCATCCGTCTATTTTGGAAAGGAGTTATAAAAATAAATGCTGGAGTTATAAAAATAAATGCCGGGCGATACAATGGCGTCTTAAAACGGCTATAATTTAATATTCGATGCGAAATTAGATGCGCCGGAAATTCGTTGCCCGCGGCACGAAATCGAATCGCTTGTTCGCTGAAAGTTCGACTTTATAACATATTGCAAAACAATATAGTCGCCTTAATTTTAATTCGCAGAGAAATGTGCACATCAATGTATTATTTTGTCGGATCTGCTAGAAATTGAGAGTTTCGTAAAAGGCTTGTGTAATAACGTGGTCGTTTTTAATTTATCAAATTTAGTAAATATAAGGCATTTTTTGAATAATATTAAAGCTTGTTCAGTGGATTCTCCGTATTAACCAACTTTTGATCTCTAGTTTGACATATCTCTGTAATTAAAAATTATTTAATTAAAATGTTACAACAAAACTTATTTGAGTTAAATATGGAACAAAATTCAATTATCTATCTTCTCTCTCTCTCTCTCTTTCTCTCGTGTTTTCTCCGTAGATTAGAGAAAAGAAGAGAATCAAGAAAATTTCTTTTTTTTTTTTTTTTTTTTTTCGGAAAATGTATTCTTTTTTTAAAGAAATTTTTCTCCGTCTTCATCAATATATTTATGAAATGATATTATAAAGTATAAGGGTTGCTCGAAGGGAGATCTTATTGGCGATTAGTTCGAAACGCACTCATTATAAAATCATACGAGCGAAATTCGCGGAGAAGATGTCGTGATCCGATTTCGTGTTAACTCGCCGCGTCGATCCCAATTCTTAACAGTTTCTGGGCGTCAACGGCACGCGCTTGGGTGGGATTGATACTCGGGAAGACCTATTGGGGTCTTACTCCTGCCTTCGATACTTATCGCGCGCACTGGACTGCATATAATTACAATTAAAAGAGATCGGTGCCGATAACGAAGACGACCTCCGCATCCACCTTCCTCCAGACCCCCCCATGACTCTCCCTTTTTCCTTCACTCCCCTCTCAACCGCCCCCTCTATCAGCTCTTACGGTCCGGCCGATGCATCTACGTATATGGTTAAAGGGGCCAGATTACGGGGAGGGAAGAATGGTGGCATAATATCCGCTTGAACTTAAGTTATATTCCTCCTCGTGCAGCCGAGATATCGATGCGGAGGTGGAGTTCGGTTCGAGGGTATGCTAATTCCGGCCTCGGGCCACCACGCAGCCCTTAATAGCCAGCTGAGCAGCTCTTATGCCGGCAACTAGCGCTCGTATATACAGAGAAAGAGCGGAGGGGCCGGAGAGTGTATCTCGTAGTTATAGAGGCATCCTCCTCTCTCGTCGGTGAGTCTCGCCGGTACCGTCGGCGAGAATCACCGGTTTTTCGGAATGTTAATGTCCCGGCGCGGGGGCGCCCCTACATGGACTCACGACGGCGATTAGCGTTCGTACGTGTAATTGGGATAATGTCCCATCTCTCTTTCCCTCTCTTGCTCACTCCTTCTCGATAATCGTACTCGCGCTATCGTGCGTAGCTTTTATCATTTATATATACCGTTGCTATTTCCGTAATAAGGCTATCACGAGATGGAACATATCTGAGAGATATTATTTCGAATTTATTCAAAGTCTGACTTTTTTTATTATGTAAATTATTTTATTTTTTTATAATTAATAACGTTTTTCATTCGATGAGATGCGCAAAAATGGCAAAAGAGCATCGAGATATTGTACATCTCGCGATAAACCAATTTAAATAAATAGCTTTAAGTGGCTTAATTAGCGTTATCTTCGTTACTAGTATCGCAGTTGCTATCATTTTTCAATTTTTTAGAGAGATTTTTTAAACATTGCGATATGTGTAGAGCATGTGTTGCCAAAGTGGCGATTTGCCTGCCTTCTTAAACAAGCTGGTACGTTGCTGTATTGAGAAATGTTCGGTCATTTCTCTTTATTGCGGGCGGAAGATGGTTAAGGGGATACCGATACCGTGGATTATCATTATCGACGAAGCAGCAATGCTGAACAAAGTATGATTTTCGTGACTACGAATTTATCGCGATACGATAAATGACGATTCACTATTATACCGCGAAATAATTTGCAATTACAACTCGTACAATAATTTCTAACAAGCTTGTTAACATAGCATTTTTTTTAGAATTTCCATTCGCAATAATGATTAAAATAATTTTATCTTCTTATATATTATTCTTCCTATATTATTTATTTCGATACTTGTACTAATCGTTAAATGTGCATGAATCTGACACATGTCGCGCGACGGATTTTAACTTTTTCGTATAGAAAGAACTCCGTAAAACGTCTCGATCGCAAAATCATTGACCTCTCGCCACATACCTTTGAAATTACGCATTTCCTTCATCGTATCGCCGCGGACTTTTCCGCGAGTTCAGCTCGTGAAATTACGACGAGAGGCCTTTTAGAGAGGTCCGTCTGCGAACGATCATCCGGCATCTGTCGGCTCTCGAAAGCTCCGCTTACTATTAGCCTCGCGCGCTTTTTTTCAGAGCGATCGTTTTTCCGCGCGCGTCCCCGCTCTCGCGGCGGCCACGGCACGGCGGCGTCGCGGGCACGAATCGAATCGATCGATCGTTATTTATCGACTAATTCGTCTCCATTTAGAAAAAACATCTGCCTCGGCGTCCCGAGCGCTTTTGCACCGTTGGCAACGACGGGGCCCAACGGCGAGCGGTTCTTAGAGAGCGAGAGCGAGGCAACGCCAGCCGACGCGATTCCTACCTCATAGGCAGATAATCGCCTTTGATTTCTCTCTTCGATTTCTCCGTCCCTCCCACCCACCCCGGCCGCCACCCTCTCTGCGCCATCCTCCTTCCGCGCCGCCAACCCTCATCTCCTTCTCCGAGAGTCCGCGCGCGATTGGAGATCACTCCCTTCTTATATAATTACCTTATTTCCGAATAATTGGCCAATTTATACTCTCCGAGTCCCAGCTGAAAACAATCCGCCTCTCTCGCTCTCCGTCTCTCGCTGTCTCGGTCCCGCTCGTGCCCTCCTTAGCGGTCCGAGTCCGGCCGCGGTGTGTGCCCCATAGGGCTTCGTAGAGCGGTTATTTTATGTATATGGGAGTGTGATTAGATCAGGCCCCGCTTCGCGTGTGTACATAGATGTGCGCGCGCGCGCCTGTGTATATGTGTACGTGTGTGTGGGTATGATAATTCTGCCTGGAGGGCTTCGTGGGGCAGTCTCCACCCACGCCACGCACACACCACGTAGCTACGTCCGTCGTACTCTCTCCCTCTATCTTTCTCCACCGCGAGCCCGCTCTATCTCGCTCTCTTTCTTCTCCTCCTCCTCCTTCTCCTCCCCCTTTCTCCGTCCCGCGATTCTGCAATTCCACCGTTCTACCGTACGGTAACATTGTAATCTTTCCCCCGCGTCGTGCATTTTTGCGTGCCGCCGCGCGCGCTCCGCTCATTTCGGCCCATTTGGATTCGCGCCCCGCGCGACCTCGAATTAGAGATCACGCAGGTATCGCTGTCGTCCGGATAGATGTCTCGGGGATCTGGGCCGTCGCCGCGGCTTTCTGAAATTGCGGCGATGTTGCACGCGCAATTACAATTCGGACTGCCGACGATCGAACGTTCGCGTTCCAAAGTCACGCTATTATGCACTTGCGTAACGCGCTTTCGCGACATATTTCGCAGTCCGTGAAGAATACGTTATTCTAGAAGGATTGTTAAGTGATTGATTTATTTGCACGGGGAGATTGGATGGTACGAAGGCAGCGGTGAATTAATTCTTGCGCGCAGTACTGATTCCTATCCTTTTTTTTTACGTGTCGAATAGCTTTGATATTGCGCTCGCATGTATCTAAAGACAAGAGGCTTTCAGGGCAGATACATTCGCTGTCTGCATTTCTGAATTTCGTAAACATGATATGCGCAGGAATTACATTGGCATTGAGCCAGAATTCAATCCAGCCTCTAAAAACGCGCAACCGGATTTTAAAACAAGAAATTGGAAATTTGTTTTTAAAATCGCGCAGAAAGAAGATTATGCTTTTACACTTAGCATTAATTTTATCACCTACATCTTCAGTCGTTTTGTCACTTTTTATACTATTTATATCTGGTGTTTTCCAATTTGACAAATTTAACACTTGGATACAAAATACTTGTGCTGTTCTGAAATATATTTTTCTTTATACTCAAAATATAATCACTAGCTAGTTATAAATAACTAAACTTACATTAATATTTGGACTGAAATTCGGACGGAATATCTGGAGTCAGAGAATTTCGTTCAATATATTATAAATTTTGTAGGATTATGCGGGCACTATAAGAGTCATTGAGGAATGTTCCGCGAGGAAGAAAGCGGTCTTCTTTTGCGCGAGAAAGATCCCGACTTCTGGAAGGCGAGACACGTGGTCCCACGTTACACTTCCACGGTTCGCGCGAGAGGTCGTCGGAAAGAGTATCCATGTGCGCGAAAGACCAGCAAGGATGAGTGAGAGAAAGAGAGGGAGAAAGGGAGAAAGGAGACGAGATGGAACGAGAGAGAGATGAAAAAGCGGGACCGATCGAACAAGCGCCGGGCGAGAGCAGAGCGAGTGTAGCAATTAACTTGATGCTTACGACGATAATTAGCGAAGGATCGAATGAAGCAGCTGGTCGACGGAGGAATCGAGTCCTATTCTTATCTCTCTCTTTCTTTTCCGCCTCTTCGTCTGTAACCGCATTTACCTACGTAATTATCGTTATGATGATTATGACCGGACTCTCTCTCTCTCTGTCTCTCTCTCGGCCAGCGGAGTCCTCCGACGCGTCGCCGCTGCGAGATCTTCTCTACGTCTCTTTCTTTCTCGTTCTCGCGGTAATCATTTCGTATTTTTTTACCATTTTGGAACTTAATCATTTAGTATTTGCCGTGAATGAGTTTTCGTTGACTCGCCCGAGCGCGAGCTGTTCCTATATTGCGACGAACACGCAACAAGTGCATTTATCAAGTGCATTTATTCGTTGAGGCGGAAGGCGAATAAAAACCATTTATGCTTTCCATCTTTTATCTATTCACCTATGTGATGTTTATATAATGTGTTTGTAAGAGAGAACGTTGCGCATTTTTTGCAAAATCTCATCACACTCATGTCCACATTGCGATAAGAAATCATTATTCGAAGATTCGGACGAATTGGAAGTGGAAGAATTCCAAGCCGAGCATAGATTTGACCAATTAGTAATTTTCACAAGCTCGCTTGACTAGTGGAATATTTAAGTCTATTTTTAAAACATAAAAGGAAAAAAGTTCTTCTGCATATTGGCAATCCACTTTTACAAAATTCAAAAGGTAGTTTGAGAAATTCTCCGGCAGATGTGCTTGTTAATCTCGGGAAGGATAGACCGATGAAATTTAAAGTTTAGTTACGAGTCAATGTTTAACTTACAATTTTCCGATCACGTTAGCGAGCTCTCTCTCTCTCTCTCTCTCTCTCTCCAATTAGTTAACATTACCATTCGCTGCGTATTAGTCTGCCATTTTTTCTAGCCGCAGTATGCAACGCTGCTTGCCCAACCGTTCATGACCCTAATGAATACATATTCTCCTCATTAGCAGCAACTTATTGCCCGTTTCGCGATCCGCTTTAACACGCGATAAATAGACGTCGCTCGCGCCGCGAGTTTCTGCAACGCAGAAAGCCAAAGAAATGACTGTTCGTGTCCGTCTGCGCGCGAAACAGGCAGAGATGGACGAACGCGCGCGACGATGAAAAACGGCATTCAACGTGGAGAAGCGTGGATGGAAAATACACGGGTCTTGTCGTAATTGCTAGGGACCGACAGTCGGATCGGCGGAGGGGGGGCTCCGGGTGAAAGTTCACTTAATTCGATTAGAATCACCCCGGTGTATATCCGCGGTCAGGATTTGCCGCGAGCAATCCTCTATAGCGGATACCGCAGCGCGCGCGCACGGATATCTATCGCTCGGCGTGCGGATTATGAGAAGTCTGGGGAGGTAGATGGGAAAGGGGGATGGTGAGGGGGGAGAGTATCCACGGTATTCCTTTTCGCGAAGTCGTGCTGGGTAGTGTCGTACTTCCTGATGCTGTTGGATGCATCCGTTTGATAGCCGTGTCCCGCGGCGTGCCAGATTTCTGGGTCAGATATATTAATTTCAGCACGATAGATTGCTCTTTTTGATGTATTTTATTGTTTCGTGAGATTATTGGGACGGAATCATATATCTCTAAGTTTGAAACGGATCGATCGTATACATTCTTAGAACAAGCTCAAAAGACGATCCGTCTTCAAAATATTTTTAATGTAAGAAATAATATACATGGATTACGTATCACTGTCCCCCCCCCTCCCCCCCCCCTTTGTTCTATTAAATTATTCAGTTATACTAACTATTAATTAAAATGTATCTGATTAGCCTATATATAAAATATTGCTACATATAAAGAAAGAAATCGCGTAACATCATTTCAAACATTGATTAGATTAGTATATTTTTTAAAGAGCTTCTGATTAGAAAAATGCTACTTAAATGTAAATTGATTAGTACTTGAAAAGAAAGACATTTTTGAGATTGATTCTTTTTCAATTTATGTCTTTTGTAGAAGACGATTTTAATGATTGGTAACTTTCGATTAAACATTTCTATAAAATGGTAATAAAAGGAATGATGAGTTTTTTTTTGGATATTTGAATAGTCGAATTATCAATGAAAAACCATACAAAATGGCGATTGCGAGTAAAATAGAAGTATCCACGGATCGTTTTCACGCTCTCGCGGCGTGATTTATACGCTTATTTTCGAGAGAGAGCAGCAAAAGCAATTCAATAAAGAAGAATTTCTTGCCCAGGGCTGCTCGGGCTCACATGATCGAAGACTATCTTGGTGGGACTACAATTACCGATTGTAACTAGAATCTTTGCATAATGTTTGCGTTAAATAATGTAAGCCTTCGCTACAATTGTTGAGATATGGGAGCAATCTATCCTTGTAGCGAAGTTATTACGAGTTTATATGATGTGGATTTATCACTCGGCATATGAACTACCACGATCTTGAGATTCTTGTTAAGAATAACGTCTCATCTTCTTCATTCGACACCGCATGTCTTAATAAATGGACCCTCTTTAGGCACAATGCAAAGTCAGGCATTGCTTTAAATGCGTATTCAAAGCTTTCACATCAATATCGGCTTTTTATCGTTGAAAATATATGTTCATAATTTGCACAGCTCAATTGAGCATTAACGTAACGAAACGTAAACAAAGCGATTGATCAATTTTGTCGGTATTATTGGATCAAGATGACACTTGCTAGCGAAAAACGCCAGCCACAAAATACCTTTCTTCGATATATTAAATCTAATTGTTTAACTATTTATTGATAATTAACTATTAGAAACTACAAAGTATTGAATGTCGCGTGATTAAATTCACATTTTAAATACGTCGAAAATTAAAATTGGTTAAAAATCAAATAGTGCAATTAGCAATCAATTCATTGCAGCATATCAATCTGATGATATCTTGATATCAGTACATCGCGTTGTTTTATTTTTAATTAATATAATAAATTGCAAAAATCACACACATACAGATGTGTACGATCAATTTTGAGTGTGTAGAATGTTTTTTTTTGTTCGATGCCACTGTAAAATTTATTGCAACCTAATCGCTGTTGCAAAACACAATTTGAACGCGGTCCATTCTGCGCGTGCAGTTCGCGACGAGGCGAACTGTCTCTGCATCAGGAAGCACGGCTCGTTCGCTTAATTTGCACTCGAGGAATGAGGTAGGAAGCGCTCTCGCGCTCGCGGTGCATCGAACTTGGAGGAGAGCCGGCCCTCCGGAGGGTTTTAACGCCAACAACGACATAAACACTCAGCGCAGGAAGCATTGCAGGCACGCAGAAAGTTGCCCGTGAAAAAGAAGGCGGCGCGAGGGGGGGAGGGGAGGGGGGGGGGCGGAAAGGGTGGCAGGCAGGGTGGCACGAAGGAGCGAGAGCAAGGTGGTGGACGGGTGGCAGTAGCTCTGAGAGATGACGAAGGAGCCCTGGGCGCGGGGTGGTTCCCTGGATCGATGTGTGTGCCCCCGCCTTCTCTACACTCAGCCACCCTCTGCCCCCCTCTTGCCCATCCACCGCCTCTGGCCGCCCCTGGGGGTAGTTATACAAATTTCCAAGAGTGTCTGCTTCCACCCTCCGTTCCCTCAGACCTCCTTCTCCTCCACCTTCTCTCCACCTCCTCCTCCTCCTCCTCCTCCTCCTCCTCCTCCTCCTCATCCTCATCCTCTTCCTTCTCCTCTCTACGTTCACTCTACGTTCGCCGCTTCGACCTCTTCTCCCGTCGCCGGGTACCTCTCGCACCAGCTCCCGAGTTTCCATGGCAACCTGGGGGCGGGTCTTTGCATATTATACTCTGTGTGTGACAAGCCGACTCGTTATGTATGCTCGTGTAGGTGTAGGCCACCCACCCCCTCCGCGCGCTCGCGCGTCAATGTGTATGAATGTTTGCGTTTGTGTGTATGTGTGTGTACGTATGTATATATGTGTGTGTGTGTGCGTGTATGTACGTGTGTATGTGTATGTGTGAGTATGTGTGTGTGTGTGTATGAGTATGTGTGCGTGGGTGCTCGCATAGAGGGGGTTGCAAAGGAATCAACCCGGAGGTGTGAGCGCAGGCAGATGAGGAATTGTCACCTCCGACGACAACGTGGAATGACGAGGAGGGGCGAAGAGAGCTAGCCCGGCGGGGCTCCGTGATCGTAAAAAGTGCGAGCGAGAAGAAACGGAGGGCGCGAAAGGAAGCTCGGGAGGGTGGCCGGAGTAGCGGAAGCGAGAGAGGGCAGGAGGGGGGGGGGAGAGGTGGGACGCCTATGCCGCCTCTTTGTACTTCGCAGGGTTGCTGCAATCTCCCATACCTCGGCGGCGGCCTTCCAGCCTCGCGAGTGAACTCACCCCATCGCCATCGTCGACGAGCCACCCCCCCTCCCCCCCCTCCCTGCCACCCACTCGGCGACCCATGCCACCCTCTCGGTGGAAATTCTACGAATCCTGGAATCTCGTATGGAGAAACGAACGAGTCTGAGGGTGAAAAAGAGAGAAACAGGGAGAAAGAGGGGGGACGGGGAGAGTGAGAGAGAGAGAGAGAGAAAGATAGAGAGAGAGAAAGAGAGAAAAAAGCCGAAGCCTGGCGCGCAGTGATTTCCAACGAGCTCTCTCTTCCCTGTTTGGGGCGTCGCGCTCACGGACTTTACGGGGATGCCTTTGATTTTTTGAAGGGAATCGGAAGTGACGGTTATGCGAGCGAATGGGATACGCGTGTGTCTCGGGATACACTCGGACGTGATTTCAATTTGAAACGGTGCGTGCGGCACGGGCCGCTGCGCAATCAATGCCGTCGTTTCGTTTTCAGTTTGCGAAACAACGGATAAATCTTTCACGATACATCATTCACGATCGATTCGGGTGCGATCTTAATGAGCTTGTTTGCCGGCAGATTATATTTCTGCTTCTTTCAATTGGATAAAAATGTTGATCAGTCAGTTTTTAGTAAAACAGGTTGGCCAATTTTGTATTTTTTACGCGAGAACATTAATGGAGTTTTATGTAAATGCAATTACTATAAATAGAATTGGTAAAATCTGTAGGATATTATAGCCAAAGTATTGTGGAGCTTTGTTATATTTTAATGCCAGATAATATTTTTCTATTATTCATATGACTTTTTCGTGTAATATTTAAATATACATATATTATTTTGATATATTTCTTTTAATACTAGTGTCTAGCAATAAGCTGCTCAATAATAATAAAGTCGAAATAATTAAAATCGTGATTATAATTCGGCATGTATCGAAAAGCAGTTGCAAATATAGCAAGAATAATAGTATTTTTATTGAATGCAAATTGAAACACACACAAAATTACAGTGGAAAGCTCATAATAAGACACAAGGCTAACACAATATCAATGTCGGGTGAATTTTTATAACGGTCGATTGAAAGTCGTTATTGAATCGTAGATTATTAATGTTTGTTATTTTGCAAATATCGAATAATACAGGCTACTATATCAGTGCTTTTTTTTTTAATTTCTGAGAGGAATCGGAAATGATGTAGATTATGTATAGATGGATGAGCAGAACGTGTATGTCGCCGGGGAAATGCACGGGATTGCGTTTTCAATTTAATCCAATGCGCATCGTGCCGTATCTTCCTGCAAAATCATCGATGTTGCGCGGGAGCGTTCGTGACGTGACGCGTTATTGATCTCGATATAGGAAATAAATTTATTTAGACAACGACGGGAACACACGTAATATATACGCGGGATTCATGGGGCGTATTCTAAAAACATAGATCCGCACAGTTTGTGTAAAAGCAACGCAAATTCGTGCAACAGCGTATGACACTCTTATTTAAAAATGTCATTCAGTTTCAAAATAATATTTATACCGCAGGAGTAGCGTCATTTTTGCATCGGAATAATTGCGTTTCCGGAACAATTTCGGATTTCAGATTCATTGTATTTTCAAATTGGATTCAATTGGATTCATTATCTATAAAAACCGTGTAAAAGTGTAAGCGCAATTGAGAAATTGTCAAGAAATGCATCGACCGGCGCACAGAAATTATTAGAAAAAAAAAATCGGAATCGCTACAGCTTCGAGAAATTGCCTTTCGATGGTGCACGCGAGCGTTTCGATAACGTATACAGGCGGCACGCCTGCGAACACACGAGGGTGTTGCAGGGTGTAGTAGGGTGAGAGGTTTTCGGAGAGAGAGAACGCTTCGTACAGGGTGACGTGTTTTTCCGACAGTAAAGAAGGGGGGAGGGGGAGGGGTGCGAGCCCCTAATTATAAAATAAAAAAAATCAATATCTTACCCCAGTCGGACCTAAAAAAAAATAGGGTGACTACCCCGTCGTCTTCCACCGCTGTCGTTTCAGTCGTTGCTCCCTGACTGCTCTGGTCGCGGGGCTGATTTTTCCACCCTCCGTATACCACCTTCTCGTCCCCCCCCTCCCCCCGCTGCTCCCTCACGTCGTCCATTCTTTCCCTCTCTGTTTCTATTAAGGGTGCAGAATCTTCCTGGCACACTGTGCGGGCGCGGTGAGGGGGGAGGATGGTGCGCTGCTTCGCGGGAGTGCCGCAACGGCGGCACGGGGACGGGGATGGCTGCGGAGGCGGCGTATAACGGATAACGGAAGAAACTACGCGACTTTATTTCGTTGCGCTTATTGCGTTTCCTGAATTTTTATACGCTGCATGCGGCCCATACTTATGGACTTTTAATGCCCCGCTGGCATGTGCGACACGCCCACGCTTTAAGGATCTATTGCTAGCGCAGGTAATGCCGTTACACGCTCGCGAAAGTCGAACGGACATTGTGATTTGGCGTTTTACGGCGTGTCATTACGGTCTCTCAATAATAGCGATATCTAAGCAGTGGATCACGCGATACAGTAAGAAACAACAAGACGGTGCAACTGTTGCCTTTTGTATTCCGACAGATGCGAGAAATGAATTCACACAAGCATTTATATGCAATAAAATCGAATTATTGAAATCTCACGCCAGCAAAATAATTACGCGATGTACGTATCCGGCTTTTATTTTTTCCGACTTGTATCACTTTGCTATGTTTGATTAATATCCCGTATTTCCCGTATCTTCCGTTTAAGATCTTTCCTTCGAATTTAGTTTCGGATCGCTCAAAATACTATTTCACCATTTTTATCATTACCCTCTCGGCATGCTGAATTCCGCGAGAATCGACACAGCCCCGGGCAGTGTTTGGCACTCAATCAATAGACACATAAATATCATCCCGCAGGCAAGCCCGTTCGCACTGTTACCCCTTTCCTCCTTCTTCTTTCCTCTCTCGTTCTCTTGCGTGTGCACGTTTCACGCGTGCCTCCACGCCTGGCGCTTACGCTCGTCGAATTTCCGCGATATCGCCAAGTGTCGATGACGGCGTCGGCGTCGAGTTAGTGGTGGTGCTGCGATGCCACATCGATTTCAGGGATTCGTCGTCGTTTTTGTCTCGCGCGACGACACATTCAAATAAGTACGGTTCACCCCCCCCCCCGCCGGCCGGCTCTCCTCGCCCTTCTTGAACGGGGAGAGACGCTTGTCCCCGCCGCCCTTCGAATCCTTCTTTCGCCTTCGCTCGCTTCCCCCTTACGAGGGATGGGTCGCGACGAGATTAAAAGAAGAATCAATAGCGCCTCTCACTCCACCCGCCCGCCGCGCGGCCCCGCGGAGAGGTGGGTGCCTCCTTTCGTCCCGCTTCACCCTGTCGGAACCCCCGCAACCTCAAAGGCTTTCGCCATATATTGAAATGCTCCAAGAGAGGACTGCCTCGGAGCCATCCCACCTCCGGGGCTCTTCTGCAACACACAGCCACCACCTACGTGGGTGGTCGCCGTGGATGAGAGGAGGGGTGGCCACCCTTTCGTTTCGCCCCCTGCCCTCGTTCCCTACGAACACACTCGCTACTCTTTCGGTTCCTCCTGGACAAACACTGTACGAACGCTTCTTCGTCTTCTTCGTCGTCTTCTCCTTCCTTTCAGGTTCACCTCTTCGTCTTCTAACTCCCCGTGCACACTTCTCCTTCACTCCGGTGTAGCTTTCGCTCCTCTTCTATCTGCGCTAGGACACTCGTCGCGCCCCCCCCCCCCCCTTCTTCGCTACCTCGCCAGCTTTCTCGTGCTTCTCATCTTTTCAGACCTTTACGAACCTCGGGGGAGGGAAGAGAGAGAGAGCGGACCGCTCACAGGTTGAGAGACCAGAGGAATTGTCAATTTCTATCCTCTTCCCTCTTTCTTCTTGCATAGTGAGATAAGGAGATCCTTCACGAATGATTTTCGCGGAAATAGCGCCGGCAAGTCTTTGAGTCCAACCCTTTTGGATCCGTGACCCGCCGCGCGCTTCCACGGCGAAATGCATGTCACGTGAAATCACCCCGGAGATTGCTCGGCCATTGTAGCGATGGACGACAAAACGCGTTATATTGCAAATCATGTTGCAATCGGATCGGAGAGAAACTTATTTAAATAGATAAAAACAAATGCGTCCACGTATTGCGTAGTTAGAGCTGCGTGTTTTATTCTATATAAATAGGAGTGAATATAAATATAAGAATGCAAGTGTGAATGAAGATAAATTTATATTTCTATAAATACAAATATAAGTACAAGGTATGTGTTGAAATAAATTCATAGCAACAAATATATATATATATATTGTTAGGCCTTTGTTTATATTTACTTGTTTATATAGATACAGTTTTATATCTGTTAAAAGAATCATCCTGGCGAATTGAGGTTTATTTTCTCGGCCGTGCAGAAATAGCTCAAAGAAGAAGGAAGCATTTTCGTGCCTTAAATTGTTAGTCGCAATGCATATTGGAGCAAAGATGCTTTTTACGGAGTCAGGCGAAGCGCAGTCCTCCGGGGAATTCGTCCCTCTTTCTCATTCTCATTTGCCAGCACTTTGAATTTGGCACCGCGGAAATTGCCAGCCACATTTTGCGGAGCCGCAGCTCTGACAAGGTGAATATTTTAGTGGCACCCTGTAGGTTGTCGGCTTCACATACATATGCGCGCACACGTGGACGGGTTGGAGATACGCCTCGGTCAACATCGTCGAAAAATGTATTAAAGGCAAACACATGCATCCTAAGGAGGTTGGGCCCTCCTCCCTCGGACTGCTCCCCGCCTCTCATCCCACCCCGCGGCGCGCGTCTACGTATTCGGGTATTCGGGAGAAGATACTTCTGCCAAGCCTCGTTCTTCTGTGTTTTATTTCTTCCCGCAGGTACATCCGTCAGTTATCTAGGTATACATTTAAACGCTAGGCTTGACGATTATCTATTCCGAAATTATCAGTAAAAGATTCGCGATAATGTTGTTATTCTTAAAGTGTGACAACAAATTGCGAGATAAAAATTGCAAGCGTTAGGAATACTGTTTTCCTTAAATATAAATCGCATTATCGGTAAATCATGAAATAACATACATATCGATTTTTCGACAATTTCTAGTTTCTCCCCAAATGCTAGATACGTTCGCGCTTTATTCTATACCTTGCACAATTTTTGCGACCAACATTCACGTCGCATTTTTTGCGCTCGAGCGCTGCGTACCAACCGGCTGACATTTGTCGCAAATCAAGTCAGCGGCTGCGGCGAGGTGTCACTTGGGAATCCGTATTAATTACTTATGAAACGAATAACGCTCTCGGACACGTGAGAGAGAAGCCTCGACGACTTCTCTGTGTAACAGAAGTTATGTGGCGGAATGAGTTATTATTTACTTATTAGACGCTCGGCGAACGCGCGCTCTGTGCGGCTCTCTCACTCTGCGGGGGTGTGAAAATGAACTAAGGCCGGCCGGGTAGAAATTAAAAACGTGACTCTACCGAGCGGGTAGCTTCATCGCGCGGCTAACGAGAAGATACGACCTCTTGGTAAACGTGTATATAGGTATCGTCATCTCGTGTGCTGCGCAGCGCGCGCGAAAAGATGTACGTTTCTCACATACCGGGTGGCGCGATTCCACTGATCACTCGCAATATAAATATTTGCAAATTAATTTAGCAGCGAGATAGTTTAGCTGAATCGTTTTGCATTATGCGTTAATTCTATCACATAAAATTATATTTGGCGTTGTTGTGTATCTATTTTTATAGGAACTTATATGTTCTGGCTTTTTAAATCTTTTTTATATCAATATCGAAATTATTAACATGGTAATTAAATGGCAATTTTTTCGAAAAAAAACTGTTTTAATTTCATAGATATTTTATTCATGGCATAAGAAGTATTTGCATTAAATTAAATTTAAAATCGGAACTTGTACTAAAAATAGATTATGCAGGATAGTTTTTACTAAAAGACTTATATTTGTTTCATTCGCAGTACAATTTCTTAGGCATATTGTTTGGTCGAAAGTTTCTTATAATTTTAGAAAATGAATCCAAAGCTAGTATTGTTCTTGTCAATAGTTGGAAAATTATTGCGGTCCCAATACTTGTATAAAATTAAATGTAGAGAAAATTAAAAAGCTATTGTCTCATGAAAAAGATAAGTTGAATAAAATTGTGTCGTGATAGTTCCAGGTAACGCGTCTTAATACAGCGGTGTGACGTAAGCTTTAGATACGTGACATGCTTTATCCGGACTAGCAGCGTTAACAAGCTTAGAGCTATCTATTGATTTATGACAATGCCGATGTAATACAGCAAATGTAATGGATTGAGGCCAAGATAAAATGGCAATGAAACTGGAAGTATTTCTCGCGAACGTGAAAACAATTGCGACATTGTTAATAATATAGTTTATAATATATTGAAATTTATTTTGAACGAGCAGGGTACGCATATAGATTCTTCTAATTTATATTACTCTTTTTGATTGTGCATTCGTTCTTTTTCGGATACTCGGAAAACAATAGTTATTTGAGCATTAATGGAACGCTTGATTTAATTTGATATTGTTTTCTCTAATAAAAATTATAATGTCTTTGACTTTCGAATACATAGAAGGTCGATATCTTTAAGAGAAAAACTAAATATATACATAGGATATAGAAGCTATGTCGAGTTCAATACAAATTGTTTCGTAGATACATACTGCTGCACGAGTAACCAGATACTCCAGTATGTAATGGCGGAGGTGTACTCGATACGATTGAGTGGAAATGGGTAGGATGCCGAGAAACTGTATAGGTGAATTTATTTCTGCATTTCCTTCCGTCAAGAAGACTCTTTCCTACGGGTTTTCTTGGAATTTCGAGTATAATACAGTGGAAATGTAACGCCCGTTGTCATCCAGAGAACATTTAATTCTCATTCGATACATTGAATCTCATCTAAACTTTTCATACATTGCGATTCATAAAAATGAAAATTTAATTCATGAAAAATGGATTCGGATATAATTGTTTTGAAACTTTTCCACTCTACAAACTTCTAAAAAACTCTCTACAATGAAAAACAATTGAGTTAAATATTTTTTTAACAATTGATTATTGACATGAAAAGATTAGCTCTCACATCGTACGGTTGAATTATTAAGCGACGGATTCTCGCCTTCTGGATCGCGCCGTTTCCTCAACCAGGTACGCCTTAAGTGAGATATCGCGCAAGACGTCTCTTTACGCTCGCAAATTATGCAGGGTACCGCGGGGTTGTATCTTCCAGAATACATAATGCGACAATAGCGCGATAACGCGCGCGCGGAATGAGTCGTCTAGCGTCTTATGCAAATCTTTTCGAGTGGAGCACTTTGTAATGGGCAATAACGTTAACACCTGCTACCTTGTACAGCCGTATCCCGTATAATGGAGAAATGTTTTTATGCGCGGCGTGTCATTAAATTTATATATATATATATATAAATAGCGGGAGAGAGAGAAAGAGAGAGAGACACTCGTCACTTTTCCGGCATATCGCCATTACGACGGATTGAGTTAAGCGCGATGCGATCGTACCGCGAGGTTTGACAAAACGTATTAATACCTTGAGGTTTTCAAAATTAACATAATGCTCGTTTGAGGCACTGACCGGTTGTACGCTCCCTCCTCGTCATGAATAAATTAGTACCAACTATGTACTTAAGATAGTATCAAATATTATTGCTTGTACATTTATGTATGTACTGTACATATTAACATCTTTTATAAATAGCTGGTTGAACATAGCTATTATTTTTTTTATAAATAATATGTTTTACCATGTTTGTAATAATATGTTTCACCACGTCTTAGTTCCGTTGTCACGTGTAACTGTCGTTATTAATAAGATTTGTTGTCGTAAGAGAATATATTTTTATCAAAACATACATACATATAAAATAATTTTCACCTAAATAAGAAATACCTGTAAAAAATAGATTCATTATTGTACATATTTTATAAATAGCTGGTTGAACATAGCTATTATTTTTTTTATAAATAATATGTTTCACCATGTTTGTAATAATATGTTTTACCATGTCTTAGTAACGTTGTCACGTGTAACTGTCGTTATTAATAAAATTTGTTGTCGTAAGAGAATATATTTTTATTAAAACGTACATACATATAACATAATTTTTACCTAAATAAGAAATACCTGTAAAAAATAGATGCATTATCGTATATCGCTAAGTATTTCCTAATTAGCATATTGTTATAAATAGACGTCTCTACTTTCTCTGCGCATCCATCAAATATCGCGTCAATTATGTGAGAAATCAATAGTGTTCCATGATAATTTTCGGGGGGAGAAGGACAGCTATATACGAGATCAAGGTTAGCATACGAAATGACGTCGATGCGAAGGAAGGCGTCTCGTCGCTTCAAGGTGGAACCTGACAGCGTCTACGAGCTTAGGCGAGTGTAGATATAGTCTTCCTTATTCCTTTCACCCCGCAAGATTACGAGTGGCGGGCGTAGCTGGGTTAGGGGGAGGGGATGGGGGAGGGAGCGGCGTATATTTTACATGCCGCCTTTATTTCGATACGACGGGGGGGTTCGATCCCCGTCCAAACCTAATTTGCGTTCCATCTCGCGAGCAAACACTTTTCGAGAACGAGACGGGCGCCCGTGCGCGCGACTCGCCTCTTCTATTTTTCCCCCTTCTTCCTACTTCCGCGTCGTAATCTCTCTCTGACATAGGATATCCGTGACACCGTTGTTATAACATACGCATATATACAGCGTTGTGTGGGTGGCGAAGACAGGGCGTACTCTTTGAGTTGGCTCGAATTTCTCGCAGGACGTAATCCAGCTATGAAGGTGTATCAGCTTCAGAAATGACCAATCTGGCCATTTGCAACTTGTGAGTTTGGGTTACGTATGAAAAAATCTTGTCTAGTATAAGAGTTGTCTAGGTCGCGATATAAGAGATCAAATGCAACTGATAATAATAATTTTAGCGATGTTTTGAATAACGTGTCTCTTTGACATTCAACAAAAATTATTAATAAGCCGGAAGATCGTGATTCTTTGTGTATACAATATTGCATATATGTTGCATATAATTTCTTTCTTTCTAAAGATTAAGCTTCTACAAACTCATAAATAAAATTACAAACTATACTATTGTATAAAAAATTCAAGAACTTGGTTTTTATAATTCGACTTATTGTCACATAAAAATTTAACGCTACATTTCTGTGAGTTTCAATTTTCTTTATTATTCTGTTAAATTTGAAATATCAGAAAATTAATTAAGTGTGAATATTGCGACTAAATTTTTGTAAAATGTGGCTGATTAAAATATTTAAAATATTTACTTACCGTAATAGCTTCTTAAAATGAATCTCTCCATCTTGCCAATAAATATACAACGACGAGAGAATCCAATTTTTCCGAGGTAAAAGCAGACTAAGCGTCACGCCGAAACCAGCGTTGTCATCCTCGAAGAACTCAAGGAAACAATAAACACGCAGGAATATCGATTTTCTGATAAACTAGCGTTTAATAGAATACGTCGAGATTTTAGTACAGTCTAGTTTTTCTCGTTAGGGTTCCATAGATCAAGTGAGTTTGCATTTTGGTGTGTAGGAATCTAAGGACAAGGGGGGATGAAATAGAGGGTGCATTCAAAGATATGGTAGATCAATAACGACGGTGATTATACGAAATGCAATTTCTATAGTAATAACTCAATTGCAGAGAGCAAGAGAGTCTCGCGCAATTCAGTAAACATGTGTGATTTTTATAGCTGGTTGATTTATTTGACGTAACGTATTCGCGATATATAGAATGTAACGGGATAATCGGCAAAATAATTTATGGCATAAACGCCGGTCCGTGATTGAAAACCTGACAGTCGAGTCATCGTTGTCATCGGCGCTGCCGATAACCGAGTTTATCACGCGACATTGGTTCTTCAAGCAAGCGTGTTTCGCGTCTCTATGCAAATTGCGGGTGAACTAATATTCGCCGACCGGAAATGGATTGCCTCGCGAACCGGAAATAAAATGAAATCCGGAGTAATAGAATGACAGTGTCGCTTGTCAGCTTGTGCGTCCGCGATAATGTTCGCAGTTGAGCGCTGATCAAATTCTCGATTGTGTTGTCACATAATTTTACATTTTTTAGAGATTATTTGGCAGTTTATCTGTCGTAGTTCCAATGTATTCAGTCTGCTTTTTAGATTAAATTATTATTATTGTTTGCAATTTTAAAAATTTAACGGGACTTATATACATAATGTTATTTGATGAATATAATTCTACAATTATATTTTATCTTACGTAATATAATGTGCGGTAATAAATTTGTGTGACTTGATCTTATTAATTGTACATTGTATCGAATGTTTAATCCTTTCAAGTTTAATTAATACCACTTTTGTAATTTTCTGCACTGCATAGTCGTTTTTTAATAATAATAAAGAATTTCTTTTATTATATAAGATATTAGTTGTTTACATTTTAACGATGTTTAAAAATTGAAATATCTTTGTCAAAAAATTAAGATAATGTATTATTCGTGTACGTTTCGTTCATAGATAATTTCTGCTGCTGCAAGCTTTCCGAACTTAATAAGAACTTTGTAGAAAAAAAATGATGGCAATTAAGATAGAACGAAATTTTTTAATATCTCGCAAACGAAGCCTTTTTTTTAAGATATAGAAGTAAATCTAGAAGATGTCAATTCTGAATGACGCGTTAGGAACTATGTATTATTTTCTCCTCCTTATCGTTCAATGATACTGTCCTCATCCGTCCTTTGCGATTTTCCTTGACGTGAAGAAAATGCTTCCGTCGGAGTTGGTGAACTAAAGAGATTCTTGCCTCGTGCAAAAAGTTGTTTTGCAACTAAAAGCAAAATTCGAAGTTTTCGATATCAATGATAGTGTGAGATAAATAGGCGGAGAGACAGGACGGGTGGGAAGAAGGAGAGTCATTCAGCTCGTTTGTGCTGTAAAACTGCACTCCTATGCGCGCGTGATAAACTGCATACGTGTACGTGCGCTCATAAATAGGGATATACACTACCGCTCAAAAGTTTACCGTTTTATAGTCTTGAATTAAGTTCATTTTCGTTTACAGATACAATAACGTTACTGGAAATCTATGCAAGTACCGAAGTTTAGAATTAAAAGAAAAATAGAACGCTTTGAATTTTTGAGCGATAATAAACGCACGAGGATCAAGTATGCCACTTTGTTTCTAGTTTTTTTTTTTTTTTTTTTTTAAGGGATAAATAGAGGAGGAGGATTTGGATGATTCTGCGGGATCGCAGACCACGATTGGTATTCGTATGTACGTGTATATATACATATATACTATATGTATGTATATATATCCAATAATATATAATATCATCGTATCCTTCATCATCATCATTATATTTACTGGTATAATTAATTACTCGCTTAGATATGAAACCTAATAGGAACATGATTGCACCGTGCCCGTTTTTTCCGCACGATGTTGGCGCCTTCGCGATTGCGACTCCGCCGCGGCCTTCCCGTCTTCCACCCGATCTTCCCGCACCGCCGTCTTCGAACCACAAAGCGTTACTACACGCACGCGTATACGACTCCCTTTTCTTTTACGTTTATGTGTGCACACGGCAACACCAATGAATGGATAACGATAAGCCTGTACACACCGCGAAGAACGCGCGCGAATCTACGGAGCGCTGGATCAGGCGAGAAGAACGAGGACGGCTCTTTGTCTCTCCACCGCTCCTCGCCCGATCGTCGATCGCGTGAAAATCATTATTCTCCGCGCGTCGTTTACGAAAACCGAGTTTAAAATGGGGATTCGGTGAAACGAATTCGCGTGTACCCCCCCGAGAGTGACTGGAACGGAAGATGCGACATTGACAATTGTGTCGTATTTAACATCGACGGCACGATGAAATGCAGCGAGACTGTTCGCGGAAAAGTTCGCGCTGCTGTATTTATTTTCCTCTTGTAAAACGTATTTTATTCCGACGGTCACTTTTGATACGCGTATACGCACTCGCGCGTCACCTTTATGTCTGTTCTTAAGCCGCCTTCACACCCTCGCGTTCGTTTGCCGATCTCTTTGCGCCTCCGCGTTTTACAAAAAGGGCCTGGCGAGAGGCGCGAAAAGAGGCGCTCATCTGCTTATTTCGTCCCCCTCCCTCCCTTCTCCCTCTTTCTCACTCTCTCTCTCTCTCTCTCTCCCTCTATCGAAAAGGTGTTCAAGGTGATGAAATTTCTCTCCTCGATTACACCGTACGACTTCGTTCTTCGCCGATCGTATACCGAACCGATGCGCGGCGCCAACATCATCGGGGTTGCACGGGCCGGCGTTTCGGGTACACCGCTTCGTCTGTGGGTGTGCGGCACCCACGCGAGGTTCACAGTGCCCCTATAGTGAGTACATATAGATATACACATGGCAATCTCTCACAAGAATTAGTCACTATTGTTATCAATTAGTATCCATTAATTAATAGTCAATCAAGTACCGCTCGAACAAATTCGCAAAAAGTCAATATCGGTCAATAATGGTGGTAATAATAATGACAATAGTAATGCAATAACGCAATAATAATGATAATAATAATGATAATAGCAATAATCGCAATAATAATCACAATAGCAATATAGGTAATCGATAAAGTTAATAATAAATAGACAGGTTCAACGCACTTCGTAGAAACTCAACGAGATTACAAAAATGAAAAAAAAAACCTCAACGTCACCGTAGCCTCTTCCATCGTCGAACGGTTCTACTGACACGACATACCGGGCCGTCCGCTCGTCGTACGTGACACGTTACGGTCACATGAAATATAGCACAAATTTGCAAAACTGTCCCGACCGTCGTCTCCTCTCTCTCTCTTTCTCTCTCTCTCTCTCTCTCTCTCTCATTCTATATATATATCTCCCTCTCTCTTTTCCTCGTCGAGCGAAAAGCCGCGGGAAAAGGGCGGAAGAAAAGTTCTCCGCAAAAGTGCGTAATACCTGCTGATCTCCGCGCGATCAGATCGCGCCGCCGCTCGATTCTGCTCTCGTCGATGCGCGCTCGCGGGAAAAGAGAGGGCGAGACACGGTTAAATCGATCGCGCGTGGCAGCGACCGCGTGCGTATCGACGGAAAACGGCATCGGCGACATCGGTCACGTTTAATTCTCGCCGCGCAACGCAGTAATATATATATATATATTTATATATATATATATATGTATATATGTATATAGCATTCGTTTTTTTTCTTCATATTCGTTCTCATAATCATGGACTCATCTCTCACACTATTACATAATCCGCACACGCTCATCACTCACTCATTGTTGATTTTTAGGAACAGCTAGCGAGGTTCGGTTACTCTATCACGCAATCTCCCGTATTCGAAACTCAAAACGTCAAAACCGACCGCACCGGTTTTGCGTACACGCGCACGTACGTAGCCGCGTTTTGAGAATCACGCTGGTATGCGATGTGTAGTTCCGAGTTCATACACAAAATTCGATTTTTTTAGTATGTATGTGTACATGTGTATGTGTGTGTATGTGTGTGTGTGTGTGTGTGTGTGTGTGTTCGTGTGTGTTTTTTGATACGTGTTTAACGAATATTACGATCTTTACGACAAAACACGTCGCTCTTCCCCATCTCTCGCGAACGAATTCGAAAAACTAAGATCGCAATAGATACCGTCGATGCGCATCCTCTTGTGCGTTCAAGTGCATTTTTTTTCTTCTTTTCTTTTTCTACAACTACACATACGTAGGAAACGCGACGAGGGAAAATGAATTTTGCTCCTCTCTGTCTCTCTCTCTCTCTCTCTCTCTCTCTCTCTCTTTCTTTCTCTCTTTCTCTCTTTCTCTTAGCAGTCTTAGCAGTCTCGGCTCAAAAGTTAAGCTGTCGCTTTTTGGAACATTTTGTCTCGTGCTAGTGTTAGTGATAATGGTAGTGATAAAGCCGCGTATCGCGTTTGCAATGTTTTTCTAAAGACAGTACGGATCTTTGTGGTCGCCGAACGTGCGCACAATTCCGCGACAATCGCCTTAATTAATTCTACGGGGTTCGATCGCACCCGTTAATTGTCTTATATTTTGCGAGGTATCGGTTTATATAAATAAAGATTCACGTTTTTTTTTTTTTTTTTTTTTTTTTTTTTTTTAGTTTCGCCCGGTTACGTCCTGTAAAGATGGACCACCGCCGGTCGGAAAAAACGGATTTCACTGAGAATTCCGACGTTAACGATTCGATTAGTGTGTATGTGTGCGACTGTATGTGTACACATGTGTATCTAGAAATGTGCATACGCGTGTCTCTCCGTGTGTCTCTCTTGGACCGTGTTGTATATGTGTGTTAAATGTACGCTAGTTCAACGCTGTAACGTTTATATAGATAATAATCAATACATGACCACATACATGTAAATATAATATTCGTAATCTATAATCATAATAATAATAATAATTCAAATATAATATAATGATCGTCGTTTTACCAACGTTATGTTAGAAAAAGCATTTTTTTGCAGACAGGAACCTCGAGTTGCTTAGTATCTTAGAATGTAGTTATTACTTCGCGTTTCGTTTGATCTCAACGACCACGTGTTTAGTGTCCTCGAATCTCAGACCCCTCCCCCCCTCCCTCCCCCCCGTTTTCTTCGAGTTCCCTAACCCTTAGAGATAAATGAGCTCATTTATCGGTGCACCTCTCTATCCAAGCGTCCCCCAATATTCGCCCTTTTGTTTCATGCGACACCTTAGTTTTCCCCCGATCACCAATATATCCCCCTTTCCCTTTTTTTAAACCTAATAATTCGCATAAATTCAATACTGCGGCACGTAAAACGCTACGGTTTCTTTTCTTTTTGTTTGCACTTCCGGCGGCACTTCCGGCGTCCCGTAACTTCACAGACGCGCCGCAATATATGCGCGAACTTTCTTGATAACCGCCCTAAAAGTGAGTTTCTAAAGCGAGGAGGAACACGACGTACGTACGCGTGTAGACACGTCACCGCTCCGGACAGTATCCGCGAGAATTCTAGTACGTCACAACATCATATATATATATATATTTATATATGTATATATATATATATATATATTTATCTACTTAAATATATATATTTTTTTCTTATTTATTCAAATCATTCATTTTTATTTATTTATATATATACATATATGTAATGTATATATGTATATATATTACTCTGATGTGTATATATATATATATATGTATATATATATGTATATATATATATATTTATATATATATCTTCATGTATGAGTGAGAAGTGTATATTGTGTGTTCGTGTGTCGTCTCTATCAACGCGCATGTACTTCCCTTTTCCCCTTACAGTTCTACAGTTTAATCGTAATTTATTCATAACTTATCAGCTAGTAGTGAATTCTTTGCTCTCGATTTTATACGATCCCTCTCCTGTTGCCGATCGAAAGGGCGCAATCCTCTCCCCCTTTTCTCTTTCCCGCAGTTCGGAACAATCTCTACAATCTTGACAAAATTTGCTTTCTTTAGATGCGTACGAAAAGTTTTTTTTTTTTTTTTTTTTCGAGTCTTTAAATAAAGGTAAAAAGTCCCGGATTGAAAATACTCCTGGAGCTCTTCAATCTTAATAATACTCGTCTGATTCTCTACCCGTGAACCGAAAAAGTCTGAGGCCATTATTTTTTCACGTTGTGCTGCACACACATATATGCACACATATTTGGTCTGTATTTTTCTCTGGAGATTTGAAAAGTTCGTACGCGTTTTCCGTTCGAATATATTCGTAACTTGTGCAAGACCCTCGCTCGACATGGAGAAGAGGTCGGAGAACACAGAGGTCAGATTCTGTCCCTTCGATGATGGTGTCGGGCTGCCCAATCCCCGAGCGTCGATGTGTGTCGATCAATTGTTCGATCATATCGAGCGTTGCTTAGCGATAATCGTTATAGCTACCGACAGCTCTCTAACGCCTATCGTTATTACTATCATTATTATTACTATTTTCATTATTATTATTACTTACTATTATTAATATTATTATATTATAATCATTAACGTTATTACTAATCATTTGTTTAGCGTTAATAAATATAATTTATTAAATATAGGAACCATGTTTCTGGGTCTTGCTTGCTTGTTCGTGCACGCGAATCGTGTCGACGACGGATACCGTCTTATATACCGTCGTTATCCCTTTCGTCCGCCATTTCGTTACGTTTTTCTTTTTTTTCTTTTCTTTGTCAAATTACAAGAAACAATAGATTTTAATAGGAACGTTAAAAAACGTGCCGAGCCCAATGTTAGTTCGCGCGTGTTGTGTGTATATATGTGAGTATGTGTGAGTGAGAAAGTGGCAGAGAACAGTATACGTGTGTGTATGTATATACATTTCTTGAACTTTTACTTCAAAATCTTTCCGATAATGTTTTCTTCTCTTACTTTTTCTCAAGATCGTCGTTAAAGTCGCTCAACGATTTGCGAAAACAGGTATACATACACGCCCGCACACAAATGCGCACATATATACACGTTTGTGAAAAGCTACACGCGCGTCAAACGAGAGAATGATAGAGAGAGACTGTCTGATATCTATGCATGGTGGGTATTGTGTGCATGTATATATATATATATAAATATATATATAAAATGTACGTGTATGTGTAATGCGTGTAGTGTGTGTATATATTTATATATATATATATATGAATATGTACGTACGTGTTCGTAACAATGGCGGCGTTTTTTTAGTTTCGCGCATCGCGCACCATCTCTACCCTACTGCGCCGCATCTTGACACAGCGTTCGCTTCTTACTCTTCTTACTTCTCTTTTCTTTTTTTCTTAGTTAACTCTGTTTTTTTTTTAAATCTTTATTATTACTTTACATAGGAACGTTTAAGTTAGCCCACCTCGACGTCGCGCGTTGTTCGCGTCGCACGACGCACTCTTTTTATCTCTTCCCTCCGGAACTCACTCCGTACTCTCCTCTCCTGGTAAATGTAACCGCGCGCATCGTTTCGAGACGTGTGCCCGGCATCGCGACTCGATCCGCTCGAGCTGCCGACTGTTTTCGCGACCGGCCGTTGGGCTCGCCAACAGATTAGGATTTTCGCGATCGCGCTCGTACGATCGTTCCTCGGGCGATTTCGCCTAGACACCCGTGCCTTCGCCGAGTCCTTTTACACTTCTTTCTTCTTCTCTTCACCTTCATTATTTATCTTAATTTTTCTTTCTTTCTTTCGTGTGCTACGAGAGGAACTTTGGAGAGCGCGCGGCTTCATGGCGCGCGTTGCGCGGAATTTGCATTACAAAAATAATAGGCGAATCGGTGGCGGAAGCCAAGAGGCGAGGAGGGGCGGGATGTGTGGATGGCAGGGCACGTGATTATACAGTGACGGTGCACAAACAACAAAATTAAGAGAGAAAGGAGATCGACGATCGTCGCGCGCTCCGATGATCGTTAAAATGATGTGTGTGCTTCCCCCCTCCTGCTCCCTTGCTACCGCCATAGGGCAGATGCCCCCGACGGGATGCTCCACCGGAAGTATGTGCTCCCGTGTTGCTCGTTCATCGCCGGTTAGGAACATTGGTTCGTCCACTGTGACGTCCTCGAGTTTTCATCTCCGAGCGACGTCCATTGGTTTTTCATCCCCTTCCGCCTTTTTTATCGGTAGAGTCTCGGCTCGCCTCTTCCCCCATTGTTCTCCGGTGCCTTTACGTATATCTTTTCCCATCTCTAGGAGAGATGCCTGACGACCAGCCTCCGTGCGCGATCCGGCGGCAGCGTTTAACGCGCTCCGGCAAGCGCGGCGACCTCCTGCACCAGCTTCTGCCGTTTGGCGTCGGGTCCGTTGTTGTTGTCCTGGCCGGCCCTCTCTTGGCTGGCCTCGCGTGGCTGACCGGTCGTGCTTTCGGCGGCTGCACGCGCCGCCAGTAGAGTGATCTGGTTGACGACGTCCTCCATCTCGTCGGTGAGCGGGTTCGTTTCTTCGCCCGACTGCGCGCCGCCCTCGAACTGCTGTTGCTGCTGCTGGTGCTGTTGGCGCTCCTGAGCGGCCTCGAGACGCGCACGGTGCTGCAACGTCTCGGCGTGGCGACGCCATTCGCTCACGGTGCCGTAAGTGCGCGCCGGCACGCCGGGCTCGCACAACGAGCAGGCGTAGCGCGCCTGTATGAGGCGCAGAGCGCCGCGACGCTGCTGATGGCCCAGGTAACAGGAGCGCTGGTGCGCCAGCAACGTCGACTCCTGCGGATACGCGCGGCCGCAGCGCCGGCACACGAGGCACAGCTCGCTCTCCACCTCGCGACAATGCTGCGGCGGCGATGCGCTCTCATCGGCGCCGCCGCATCCCGCTGTCGGCAGGCGCACCGTTTCCAGCCCCGGATGATTCGGGTCCTGCTCCAGGAATGCATGCATTAAGGCGCGCGGTACCTGTACCTGCGTGCCGCCCTCCACGTGCAGTGACATCAGACCGCCCCCGAGTAGACCGCCGCTCAAGCCCGCAGCCGCTACTGAAACCAAATCGTGATCGATTCTCATTAGAATGGAGCGCAGAACTCGTGAAAGTTTTTAAGGCCAGCTTTCTTCAGCCTTGATCGCTGCGTCAGTTTCGCAAGTCGCGCAAAAATCATTAGGTTGTTTACCTTTTAAACTAAATGTGCGCAACTCTTTCGCAGCAATCTGCCGAACATTGAGTTCCTTTAGCTTTCGAAATCAATTTGCAATGATGCAAATGTCAATTTCGTAAAATATTGCATCTCGTTCGCTTTACACACAAATGTTCGATAATTATCTGCGATTGTAATGTTTTTGCAAAACTACCAAAGCACTGCAATTTGTGTGATTTAAACATTTTCGTAAAACGTAAGCGAAATGCAAATGCTGTATTTGGAAAGTAATCTCACTACGACGGAGAAAGGAACAAGTGTCAGCTCTGTAAAATATTACATCTGAGTGGTTTTGTATATAAATATCCGAGAGATATCTCTAACTAGAAATAGCATTCCAGAAATTATCTGACTTTTGCAAGGGAAGGAATGGCAGAAGGCTGGATGGCATATTCGTGCGTAATTGATTTGTGCCAACTTAGTTGTCATAATAGCATCCCCGTGGTAACCGGGGGAGAATTTATGCGGAACCTGTTTTTGCCCGAGCGAGACAGGTAAATTGGTAGTTATTAGCTGGCCCGCGGGCCGATGCGCATTGACGGGATAATTCCTGCGGCCGTCTCGAGGAGTCGATAATCCGAGATTCGTGTATCAGACGGCTGTGCGCGCGTGTGTGCGCGGTGCCTCGACGAATGATTAATTCTAATTTCAAGATCACGCGCCGCAGGGACGGAGTTGTTCTCGTTTTTTTTTTCTTTTTTTTTCTCTTTTTTCGCTATTCGTGGAAACATCAAAGTGAACGCGATTGAAAGTGTGGAACGCTTCGTCATCGAACTAGTTCGGCCGCCGATCTGATCGAACCTGCGATGCGATCCGCGCGCGATCGCGAGGAGCGCGTCATCCTCTGACGTCGATTAGGCGGGTTGACAGGTTTACGCAGTGACGCGCACGGCTGTATCGCGCGTATCGTGTATCAGATGAGGAGTCGTTACGTGGCAGGAAGTGTTAATGATATCCCTGCTCATTCGCTGGACGCTCGGCTGTAATTATCAGAGCTGGTGGGGCAGCGAGGAGGACGAGGCGAGCGGCGGATGGAGAGCTTTCTCTCTTTCTCTCTCTCCCTCTTTCTCTCTCTCTTGTTCCTCCGCTCTTCAACGTCGGTGTGGAATTGATAGCTATTAGACCGCTGGATCGGAGTGGCGGAATCCCGTTCGCGCTCGTTCCGTTCTCTCTTTGTGTTTAATGAGAACCACTGATACACGTACGACAATCTACTGCTTGACTAACATCTCTCCATCTTTCTCTTTCTCTTTCAGTCCCTCTTGATTCACACCTTCGCTCTCGAGTATCGCGCGTTCGCGTGGATTATGGTTTACCCCGATCGGACGAGCAAATAATCCGTGTTTTTATGTTCCATCGAAAGGGAGGGTCCTCTTCTCGGAACAAGAAAGCACGGCCATGCAGTAAAGAAGAGAAAAGTGTTACGGATAAATGGGGGATTAGCGCAACAACATTGGCCACAGTATAGTTCTGGTCGTTCTCTTCTACTCTTCTTACGGCTGCGTGAGCGTTCACGGAATTATGGCAAATTCATTATCGGAGAACCTCGCGGAGACTCGTCGTCCGCGATATCGGAGGCAAGAAGTTTGCTCTTCTTATTTCATATAATCGGCTGAATAATGACTCGAGCGCGCTCGTACCGCGAATGGAGAACGTGTGTTACGTGACGGACGATGGACGTTATTTATGAATTGAAATATCACAACGCGTTCCACGGGAAGGCAAAAATCATAAGCTATTGCTTGAATTTGAATTAATTTACGCGTAAATAAATGCAAGGCTATTTCTATTTATGGGACTTGCTCGGTAAATGTTTCATAAAATCCTGAAGCTTTCGAAAAGATGCTGACCCTGCTGCATTCATTATTAATTATAAGGGAATCTTTACATATCCTCTCTTTGTTAATTAAAAATTAATAAATTTTTCGTGAAAGCTTTACACGCATGCACGTATTTAAATATATTTATTTTGAAACGCAGTGATGCTTAATCCTACGAGTCTCAGGATTGATGAACGAGTTTTACGGCTGACAAACAATGGCGTTTTTATTGTTTTGATCTCGTTGAGCTTCGTGTGGTGTAACTCGGCCAAAGGAAACGCGAGTTATTCAACGCTGTATCTCTTTAGCCGATAGACCTCTTCCTTTCAAGATCATTAATGCTCCTCGCGTGTGTGAGTTGGAACGAAGATATATAATATAATAAGGAAGATCGTTAAATAACGCGCAACGCGTCGCAGCCGGGACGATGCGTATGACACCCTTGAAACAATCGAAGCGGTCGAGGAGAGGGATTATTACTCTTAATGAGCACTGGTTATTTCTTTGAGTGGCTTTGATTCGCCCTCCCTGCCGTCCTCCGGTATCTCCTTCTCCTCGGCACAGTCAACAGCCTACGTTCTGTCTGCGTGCGCGTACGCATGTGCGTACGTCATGCGTGCAAACGCAAAGACGAAAACACGCGCGCGCGCACACACACACACACACACTCGCGATCCGTACGCGCATCACTTTCGTCTCGGAGGGTCTCATTTGCGTACGGATTGAGATAGTAGTACTCCATCGTGCGCGCGCGCGCGCGCGTGATGTGTATTTTTGTTTAAATGTGTAACGCAACGTAGACGCGCGCCCGCGCGAGATTCTGATTACCGGCCGCTCCCAACTCCCCAGTGATCATCATCGCGACGGGCTCTCATTATCTAATTTCAACATGCCACTATTGCTTTAATCCTTTGCGTTGGAAATTATTCTGACCATGATACTAATAGAGAGCGCATCTATATAGTATTCGATACGCGCAAACATCTCCCAATTGAAGCAAACTTTATAGACTCTGCAATGATGAGCTGTTATTTGTGTTCTAACCTTTTATTTAAAGACACAATTAATAAGATTTTTACTTACAATCGTACTGTTTTTATTTAGAAAATTTTGTATATAAGAGTAAAATTTGTTTTGAGTATAAAATATCTTCATTAATCTGTTTTGCGTCTTCATATATAGTTTATATATATCTTTCACTATTTATAATCGATTTAATTAAACAATTATGCAATAAATACTGAAATATGTGCTCATCTCGCAATGTAACACATCATTGTATAATAATCGATCATGTTGGAACTTCATAAACTTCTTGACAGAATCTTGGAAAAAATTATTCAACTATGTCATCATGGAAAATATTATTATAATTATTACAGAAAAATGGAACAAATTGAATCAGTTATTAAATTAAAATATGTTACAATATGCAATCAAATATGATGACTCGCAATTTTTTTTAAGTAGCACTAGATATATGCCCAAACTTTTTTGTTGGGCTTTTCAGACTTTTAATGTGTTTTTACGGTTGCCCTATTTAGTTGTTGCCGATGTGAATCTTCGTCCTTCGGATTCTTTATGTGTGAGAACCGCTGACCCTAAGAGTTGCCGCGACACACATGCTGGAAATTTGTTCGGCGGGAATTTACGAGCGAGTTTCCGTGTCAGATCCAATACCGTGTGGACTCCATTGGTAAGTAGACATATATACCGTATATACATGTATATGTAAGTCTGTATATCCTGACAGCCATAAACTGGCGTTCGAGGACCAGCGAACAGAATAATCGAGAATGTCGTTAGTTAGCGCGTTCAGGAATTTTAACGGCTGTTTGGAAGGTGCGTGCGGAAAAACGTAATTCGTCACGCGGGTCGCAGTCACTGTTCGAAATAGCACGTTGTGGAATGACTGTCACTTCGTGACTGTGCGAAGAATTAATCACGTTAGAATTGTCTTATGAACTTGTTGAAAATCTTGGAAGGAAGCTATTAAATTATCTCGTTCATCGAAAATCGTCATTACAATTATTATGCGAATTGCGATACATACGACGAGACGAAAGATAGCAAATTCTGTAACATTTTATTACTAATTATCTGGACAAATATGTGATTTGAGAGTAACGAATGCATCGATGTCCCCAAGAGCGTATTCTTTTATCATTATTTTGTTCACGCTGAAAGGACGCGATAGAGCAAACGAAAGAGAAAGGAAGAATGGGCGAAAGAGAGAGAGAAAGGAATCGTTAAAACTACGATCAAGTGTCGGAATGCATCTTGGCGGCCGATACGATGTGACGGCGGTGATACGCGATGAAACGCGCGATATTTCACGTCGGCTCAGGTAATAAACACGATCGCTTTTCCCACACACGCACCACGGCGATATGCAAATCCCCCCCCCCCCCGATTATTCCGCGCCGAAATTCACTCGCCGCGTTAATCGCCGATTAAACGATGATCCAGATTAACGTGGAATTTTAAACGATTCGCGCGCATATAGCGCTCGATCCATCAAGGTGTGTCGATCTGGGCGAAATCACGCGGAGAATCATCTCGGCGGGGGAGGGGGGGGGAGGAGGGAGAAAGGAGGTGGAGGGATTACGAAGGGAGGAAATTTAGTGCCACGGAGAGGATCAGCGAGTCTATAACTGCCCGTTACGCGAAGTATGCACACACAACGGTGCATTCCACGTGTGCTTGCCAGCGCGTTCTCGTGTGGTGACCACCGCACACGTATCTACATAGGGAAACACGTCGTCGTGAACGTAGGCGTGCATTCCTGCCTTCGAATTATCTCCTCCTCGTTCCTTCCCTCCTTCTCTTTCCCCCGTTCGTCCGTTCTCTCTCGCGTTTCCCCGGTGTCCTTCCCTCCTTCTCGCTCACGACTTCCCCTCTTTCTCACGCCCGCTGTACGACGACGTGCGAGAAGGAATCCTCTTCTTCTCTTTTTTTACTCCTCATCCAGACCCGTTATCGGCGGATACCACGGCCCGGAACGGCTGTTTCACACCTCCGCTCGCGCGGGAATTAGGAAATAAATTAGCGGCCGGGCTAATTTCGTTATCTCGCCCGATGGCCGCCCCACCCCGCTTAAGATGTCAAGGCACGATGTCTCGGGCGGCCCGATACCCCCGAGGATCCGAGGACACGGTCGAAATCGTGTCCCGGCGCATCGCACGCAGGATCAATGGCTCTGCTCGCTCGCGCGGAGTGCGATGGGGCTTCATTAAAAACGGGTCAATCCCGATTAAAGTGACGGCGAGGCGGTAAGCTACGGCGGGCTGGTACTTCGCCTCGCTCGTATCCGGACGAACCGCGATAGCCAATCTTGTAATTAACTCACGGCGGGGAGATGTTTCTGGGAAGTGGCGTGAGCAATGCTATAACTTACTCGGGTATTTGTTTAATCCATATGGCACCGGCGTCGGACAAATAAATGAAATCGGTCTGCATAATATTTTTAATAGCGATCAGCGATTCAAAGAACAACGCCGTATTTTTAATCGTGCTCTTACGAACGCGCACACGACGATTAAATAAAAGCGAGAATTTATTCAGAAATTAATAATTGTACATTTCGTTAACGCGCAATAATATCGCACGAAATAATATAGATACACTTGGGTTGTAATTTGCGTCGAAGTAATTTGTCGAAAAATTCGCACGTGTGTATATAAGGAAATTTATGACTTTGACAAATTACGTTCACGCATTATTACGCGCGATAAATAGCGGGGAAAAACTGCGTACGTTACGCTCGAAAGATCGAACTCGGAACATTAAATATCGACTCAACTGTCCCGAGTCACCTGCCCATCCGGCTGATTTTAATACCTGGACGATGTTCGGTGCGAGCAGGTTTCTTTCGCCTCCCTCAGAAAATGTTGAATGTCCCAGGGATCACGAGGAAGTCGTAATTTCCACGCGAACGAGGCAAACCCGAATGAATCGACGACGGCTTATCTTGCGGCTCGGCCACGAAATCACTTCGTACGCGTATCAGACAAGATAACGGCACCGGCGTATCGATAAATTTCGTTAATTAATTATTGACGTGTCCCGAGGCTATTTTTGCGCTCGCCTGAACCCTCCGCGCGCGCAAACGCCTCTTTCTCTTTTTCCGTCTTTTATTCCGAATCCTTTTCTCGCCGGCGGGATTACAGAATTTTCTGCCTTGCCTTTCTTTAAATGAAACGAGATTCATTTAGAAGTTTATACGAAAAATAATTTATATAAAATGCATAAAATTATTCTTTTTATCGATACTTTATGTTACACAGAAAATCTAGGAAAAAATTTATGAATAACTTCTAAACTTGGAAGATTTTGATTTATAAATTGAGTTAATTGATTTCGATAGATTCGGTATAAAATTTTTTTTATATAACAATTTCCAAATTTTTGGATCTGATGTTAGCCCAAACTGTTCGAATATATCTTCAAAAAGTCGTTAAAAAAATCCGAACTGACCGGATTGTTCGATCACCTGCAATTTCCGGGCACTAATTGTTACTTAGAGCAGACGCATCTGAAAATAATGAACAGTTCATTTTTCGATCGAACGAACTGATGTACGTTTTGATACACGACAGTCATTCGCGGGAGTCTGAGAAGGTTGAATGACTCTCGCGTATCAAAACGTATATCAGTCCCTTTTCGCCAATTTGGCCTTCCGCCTGTTGATCGAAAAATCAAACTTTTCATTACTCTTGATTTTACGTTGCGCTTCACACGAGTTGCATTATTACTCTGACGGATATCTGGATCAGGCCTTCCGGTGAGTCTTCAGAACTCAGACGTTGGCGCGAATGACGAGTCATTCGCAAAATCAAGCCCCTGAAACGCGACGAGGATGCATCGGCGGGAGCAGCCAGAAGGTGGAGTCTGCTGTCAGGTACTTGATTTCTCGGCGTCTGACGAAGAGGTGGAGAGGTCTTCGACCGGTAGCCTAAGTCGAGGAGCCGTTCCTAAAGAGGCACCCGGGGTCATTAGCGAACGGAACATTTATCCTTGTCCTTCGCCTCCCCCCCTCCCTCCCCCTCACCCCCTCTCACTCTTTCTCTCTTGGCCGAGCGCTCGCACTCGATTCGCCGTCGGTATCAACGGGTGCCAGGCAGGAAGACCCGTATTATCGAGTCAATTGTCTCGCACCCCCCCCTCCTCCGGACAGTTCAGCTGACTATAAAATCATTATCACTCGTCCACCACCACCGATCTCTTTTTCTCTCTCACCTCTCCCCTGCCGCGCCGCCCCGTCCCGGCCGATGCTTCTCTCGGTCGACGTTGAACGCTCGATTATCCCATTAATACGACGAGTGTCCGTGCGTCCATCCGTCCCGGCGGATCTTTAATTATTTAAATGCAGAGTCGCGGCGGAGAGCCGGCGTGAAGGGTATCGGAGCCCCCCAAAGAGACAGGGGCGCATTTGCGGGACGCGAGACTTCGTTCACGCGCGAATGTGCGCGGATCTCGAATCGATCGATTCGACACGTCGCTTCTGATAAAAGCCGGCGAGCGCGCTCTCACTTCGTCCTTAATGTTATCGATTGATTATCGATTGATTTTACTTCTTCGATGAACGGTGAATGCGAGAGCAGTCATTTCCGTTCACTTCTATCGCCGGTGTTTTCGATGTCTCACTCCCGATTGATTAATTTGTCAACGTGCACGAACGACGTCGCGGAACGACATCGCTCACTCCGCCTCGGCTATCCGAGTTTATTTCCTCTAATCCGTCCCTGCCCAAAGCGTCGCGAGCTAGGCTCAGTGGGAACACGAGTAATCCTTAGTGTGACAAGTGGGCTCGAGGCGGCAGCGGTGTATCCGGTAGCACTTTGGTATTTATCTCTATAAATACGCATCGGCGTTGAGCATCGTTGACCCTGGCGCGGTAATGCGCGCGCGCGCGCGCGATAGAATCTATTCTTCTGAGCCGCCGGACTTCTAATGGCACCTCGCGACTCGAAAGCCCCGGCGGATCTCGTTAGGATTTCTCGATTATTCGAACGTGCGCGCGCGCAGCGATCGTTTGGCATAATGAATGAATTGCCGTTGAAATTCGTCTGATTGCGCGGAATATCTTTACCGCTTTTGCGCGGACGTTAATCATAAATAAATATCGCGGAGAGACATCGTCCGAGAGATGACTAATGGCGCGTCATCGGATTCCGCTTAACGCGGAAGAATAAATCCGCGTCCTTCGGCGATATAAATGATGAAACGGGATTAAACTAACTAATACGCCGAGTGTTATGACTGCGCACTTTGCCGTGACCATAGCGGGCAAGGACTGACCGATTGCGACTATCATTAAGCGACGACTTAATGAGCCAGGCGCGCCAGACGTGGGAAGTGGCCTATCGCGCGGTAATTACCTCGCTTCAATTATTAGACGATTAGACGTGCCGTAATGGGGATTGAAAATGGGAGTGGACGCTCGCTCATGTGATCGCGATCGCGTCAGCTAATAGACTTCTCCCGCTGTTTGCGTTATGCTCTGAACAATATCGCGTTTCGGCGGTTTCAGTCGATTGTATTTCTTATGGAAAACAAAAGCTTGATGATCCGTATTTATGAAGAATCTGTAATCAAAAACTGATATTCGATCTAATCGAAAGGCCCGCATAATTTTTCTCGAATAAGTGATATCTCTAGAATTTAATCGCGGAAAATGACAGAGTAATAATATGGTGATTCTAAATTACGATTTATTTTTAAATGTAGACTAGAATGGTGGAAAAATTGCGTAAGTTTATCCCGAGTGGGAAAAGTAGCTCTAAAGTCCAATTATGGAAAATGAAAGAAAAATAATAACTATATAATAAAATCTAAATAAAACATTAATATGCTCCTCCAAGATGCTTTCACGTACTTTTTATCCGAGAACGCAGCTTTATAAACATTTATTCTTTTTAATAGGATCACATTTGAATTCCCAGCCGAGACTATTAAAATGACGAAAAAGGACGAGTTTGCTTCGATGTTCAAATAAGACGCGACGTGGATCTCAATTCGCCACAAGGATTATTATTATTCGCCCTCTAATTGCACGGCGCTCAGATCCGTGTCGCCGTTACAAAGTCAAGCGTAAGAAAGAGCCGGGTCCTTCGGAATCTTTCCGGAGGGTAGCCCGCCGGCTAAGAATGTTACGGCGCGCAGTAATAAGAGATTTCAGCGAGAGGGATTAAAAAGGAGCGATATAAGGAGACACCCCTTGCGGCGCCCTCCCCTTTCACTCCTTCCTCGCTTCTTCTCTTTTTTAACGGACGCCACGTCGGCGGATTAGGTCTCGTTAAGATATCGCAAAGTCGTTAAAAATAATTGTCAGTTGGATAATTAAGGAGGGCGAAAAACCCCTTCTTCCTCGAGAAGATCGGGGGGGCGGGCGAGCGTCGTCTTCACGATTTTCGGCTCACTTCGTTGTGTTTCGCCGAGCGTATTTGTCTTCCTTCTCTCCCCGCCGCGCCGCGCGAGCACTCTTCCTTTTTGTTCCGTTTTCGCTTCCCGCACAGCGATTGCCTTCGATCTGCTTACGCTCCCTTGTCTCTTCATCCGCGTTTTGTTGGCACATCATTAGGGAGCACGAGGGACCCGGTTTTCCTCCACCGCGGCAATAGCAGACGGGGTTGGATGTGTAACGGTGCAGCGCGGCTTGTTACGCGCGTCAGACGCGGCCGGAATTATACCTCCTCGAACGGCGAATACGCCGTTTCACTTATGCATGCGCGCACCTCGCAAGCCCTAACTTATACGCGGACGTCGCAACGTGATACAACTTTAATGCGTTCGCTCCGGGTATATACTTCGCATGGAAAAGCCGCTCGGCGATTCTCTTTCTACCGCGCAAGGAGATTGACCTTGCATGAAGCGTTTCTTGGCCGTCGAATGGCAACGTCTTAATGGACTTTGTGTCAGTCCGATGGAAATAATTCAGTCGAAAGAGAAATATTTTTGCTTCTCCATCGTCTTCGATAGTTTATGAGTGAATATGTTACTTGTAATGTGCAATCTCGAAACAATTAAGATATTTTCGTTATTAACGCTGCGACTTTCGGAATTCTCTCACAGTATTTTTAGCGCATTTCAATCTACTTTTAGTTTATTTCACATTTCACTTACGAGTGCCATTTAATTGTAGATTCAAGAAGTTATATATTCAATTATTTCGTAAAAATAAAAGAAACATTAAACTGTAACTATCTTTTACCTTCGGCTGGCTTGCAAAGTTCAAAAAGATTCTTGTCGAAGCGCTGTTCGAATTGGTGTAATTCTTTTCCAAAATGTCGCGTTTCAAGATGCAGGGTGGAAAAAGTGAAAACGTCTGTTCGAACCGCGAAACTCTTTGCTCGATCGGTGCCCTCCAGCCAGGGGGGTGGCCGACAGGAAGGCATTGTAAATATTAATGCGGCGGGCTCGGGCAAAGGAAAATATTTGAATAATAATTACTGAGCCACCCTCGGCCCTTGTTATACCCTCGTATAATAAAAAGGTTCGCCGGAGAAAGAAGGCGCACGCGACGGCGGGGTCGCGACGAGAATTTTCTAATTAGGAGGATTCAAGCCGACCCTGCAAACAATACCAGAAGTACCACTTCCACCCGTTCCCGAGGAGGTACTCGAGGATTTCTGAGGAGAGAGATTTTAATATCCAAGACTTCGGCGTTTATTATCACCTCTTATTATCGTCGCGAAAAAAAAAAAAAAATAACGAGACACGCATACTAGAATCTTTCAGAATCGAACGATCTAGCGTTATCTATAATAATAACTACGAAAGAATACATTGAAATTTATTGATTTTCTCGTTATTGCGCGTAGCTGCCAATATTTGTATTCAGCAGCGACAAGAGCTGAATAAAGATAAAATTATTGGCAACAAAAATAGATCGTAATTACATTTCAACTACGAATCGTATATCTTTTTGGAAATAAGTAGCAACTTCACGTATTTAAATTACCAACTCAGCGTACACTTATATCGCGATACGTATCAAACGTCATTATATAACTTGAGTAATCACGTTATTTGAAGCAAATGAAAGAATAAACGAGCATGTGGCGACCGAAAATTTGCTCATATGCCATTTTTTAACAGTTAATAACACGGAACAATATTATACAAAGATTACGCGGAGCTTCATCTGTTTCCTAACGATCCAAATTGACGCAGTCAACACGCCGTGCTCGGCGAACGAGACCTTGAAATTAATTAGATACTATGTCGGGTTAAAAATACAGTGGCCGGCAATTAATTTCGCAAATCGGTCGCGCGTTTTTCCGATTTGTTTGCAAAGCGCATTCGTTACACAGTAGTGACGTATCTTACGTGAATTAATCGAAGGTCGCGCGCGAGAGCGGTAAGAGTAGTTTTTATCGATGGAACAATGATGATCGAGTAAACGTGTAACGCGTAACGAGAGAAGTCCGCGGCACGTTCAAAGACTCCGCTCGGAATAAATCAAGGCGAGCTTCACGGCGCGCGCGAGCGTGGTTTTGCTTCTTTCCCGCTGACTCCCTGACAGTCATTAGGATAATCAACGAATTAGCGTTTCCGCGCTAAGGACTGGATAAGGCATAAGGAGTTAGGAGGACAAAGTGCGTCTCGGCACGCGATCCTACCGTACCGCGCAGGTACAAAACGCTCTCGCGCTCTCGCCGAGTGAAGATTCGTCTTTTGATTAAACCCACCCAGAATTTTCGAGCTCGCGAGAAATTTGATATTCGTGATTATCTTTTTTTGTTGCTGTTATTATTATTATTATTTATTCTAAATGAAAAAGTAAAACTTTTTTCACAAATAAACCATTAAAGCAGAAATTTTGTTACGAAGGATGCGAAGTTTGTTCAATAAATTCATATCAACAATATTAGATGCAAATTTTTAGCTAAATCAGAAAGACTTCGTCTTCTATAAAACAGTACTGAATGGCTGATTATCAACTTCTTCGAGACAACTTGCATGTCCTTACACTCAAAAAAATGATCTTGCAATAATAGCTAAAATTTTCTAGGTGTAAAAAATTAACTAAAACAGATAAATGATTAGCAACTGTTGTGATATTGCCATATGTAATTACTTAATCAGTTTAGATGACAGAAACAGAATATATATCTGTATTGTTTGTGAACTTTAAAAAGAAAGTTTCTCTAAAGCGCCTATCTATATAAGATCAGTCACGTGTTAGATCATGCAATGAATAACATTTAGCAATGGTATCTAAATTTTTCAGAAGTTATTGCTAGAACATTACTGCTATAAATTCTATATGTGACAAACAATGTTTTCACAGATACGAAAAATAGCGATACATTCTTGTTGCGATATCTAGAAATCTAACTACATCAGCGAAATATTTTTTTTAGTGTACAGGTTTTTTACCGGTGATGCTCGGACGTGCAAATGTTAACATAAAGCGGCAGTGTTGCTTGCGTTTATTTCGGTGTCCCCGGGGGCATAAATTTTCGCGATGCGCATTCCCGATTGTTCCCAGGTGTGCGCGTGCGTCGCCTCGCAACCATCGAAGGAGGAATTTGTTTGACGTGTGTCCTGAGATCTGTTTCGTAGATACGACAGCCCACATGCTCAAGAAGCTTGACTATCTCGATGCTTTTCACGCCTTGCGACCGAATCGCTCTTTCTCATGGTGCCTACGAGGGGCGCGTTCGTGTGTGAAATTGGGCAGAACGAGCAGCGGGCGCTTCAACTTGTACTAATTAAACGCTCCTTAATTCCACTCGGAAGACTCCATCAACCTGATAATTGTTGCATAACCGGCACGCATGCGTGCATGCACGTGTGAAATTTTTCCACATCTCGAATCGCTTCGACATTATGAAATTTTTAATCAAATTTAAATTAACGAGCTATAATTAAATATAAGCATATTTTTATAGAAAACACAAAATGTCTGTTGACATCCAATTGCACTTCCGTCGAGAAAAAGTATTTGGCGATGTATAATTTCCCGTGGCACGGTTTTCTCTCGCGATACGAATATTTTTCGTGCCTAGACGGCGAGCATCATTTAAGAGCTCGTCGGCTTTAAGCCTTTAAGCACCTGACCATAAAGTCAGTCATAATTGTCCCGACGAATCTCAGCGCTCACCCTCGCCGCGTCAGACATGCAAATAACTCGGGGTTAGTTAGCTAATGGGGTTGGCAGGGTCGGTAGCTCGGCTCGAGCGAATTCATTCATTAAGGGTTGATGGCTTAATTGCCAGCTCGCAGCATCACGGCCGCCCCCGAGTCGACCACCATCGAGGCGTCCTACACCCCGATCCTTTCCGCCCTCCTCTCCTCTCTCCCTCCCTCTCTCTCACTCTCTCCTCTTCTCTTCTCTTCCCACGTCTCTCCTCTCTTGTGCTCACAGCAACAGGTTGCACGAGGAGTCAGAAGCTATCGGTAAGCCGAGGATCCAACTCGTTTACGCTCCGAATTAAGCGAGCGAACCGGCATTAATTAATTGTCCCAGTTTGTTCGCCGCATCGCGCCGCACTGAAAAGTCCTCCGCCCTTCCGGCTGGGGTTAATTGTCGAGCACGTCGTTAACGCGATCTTTTCTGTTCCTTCGACCGAAGAGAGATTCCGCAGACCCCTTCGCGATAACTTTTAAAGGACTCGACGTTGAGTTTCAATTTACTCGCCGCGCCACGCGCTTCCTCCTATTTGCAACTCAAAGCGCGTACGTGAATTTATGCGATAGCGACATATAAATTTATTTCTATCTTTTGAATTACTTTGTTCTTTATGTACATAAAAACTAGTATCAATGTATTGCGTTAATATGTGTAAAGAATTTTTAGTTTATTTGAATGAGTAATGTTTTTATTATCATTAAATTTAGCTAGCTTTACTTAATAAGTAAATTTTATTATGTTTTTTAACATATATATAAATTTATGCTATTTATACAAAACATAAACAATATTTATCATTGTTAAAAGTAGTTATAAAAAATAACTATCAAATACACAATTATATAAGATACATGCATATCTAAAATTTTAAGAATATATTTGCTTCGACAAGAAATATTATAGTATTTAGCGATAAACTGTGACAAAATAGACTAGAAAATTTTCTACGAGAGAGTCGATTATATTATCAAGATATTCGTTTTCAACCTCGTATGCATCGTATTCATTGCAGTCGACGTCCCCCGCTCGCGACTTCTTATCTTCTTTTTTGTTCGCAAGTCTGCACCGGTATTTTTTTTTATGTTCCTTTTACACGAAGGTAACAACCATACGAATTTTCGCCATTTGTATGCGACACGGCTCAACTGTCAACGTGGGTCGACGTGAATTATCATGAGTGTCAGACCCTACGACCCGTCTGTACGAACGGTTTAATTTAAGGTCGCCAGTTTAATTCCTGGTAGAAAGCGCATTTGCAACAGTAGCTGGAATAGAGGGAGAGAGAGAAAAAATAACGAAGCAACGAAAGCAAGAAGAAAGAGAGAGAGAGAGAAAGAGAGAGAGAGATAAAAGAGGAACTCTTTTCGATTCAAATGCGCCGCTCCTTTCGTGTCGTTCGTATTGCTGTGGCACGTCCGTTCGTCATGACTTTTCGGTATAGCATTCGTGCAAGGAAGATGTGAGTCACAATTAGGTGGATCGCCAAAATTCTCAAGTATTACGTGCACTGTTTGTCTTAAAGTTTGGCCACGAGTGGGTAAAAAGTGCATCCACAGATTTAATAGGTTAGTCAGCTTCTGAACTTTTTCGTAAGATACTTAAAACAAATTTGTATGTTTAATATTTCAAATACGTTTAGAGCGAAATTTAAGAAATCAAGAATCTAGATAATATCATTCATTAATTTCATAAATTATTTTTGTACAGATGTTTCGTATTTTTTTTTTTTTTTTTTTTTTCGAATACGTACGTCTACAGCAATATTTGAAGGTATGAAATCATTGAATTATCTTCGGAGATAGTTTGTTGGAAGGTGAAACTAAAATTATGTGTTTTACCAACGCAATACAAAATTGATCATATTTTATTATTAGCGCTATAAATATAACATTAGTGGCGATAATTCGCTGCGAAATCTCGCGAGAAACTTAAGCTACGAGTTCGCCTCTGTCATTGACCTTATCGGTCTTGGTATAAAAGAGAGATGTGCCGCGGGTGAAAATGGTAGTACTTAGGACCATATCCAGAAATTGCTGTCTGGTTTGCACGTTCCCCGCGTACACACGCGCGTCTGCTGTACATGTGTGCGCACGCAGGGTACACGTGGGTACGCGAGGAGAGAGGAAGAACCGCGGGGAAGGACGGAGATGATTTAGTAATGAAGATATTAACGGAACGAAAGCGCGCCACAGAATACTGAGATTCAACTATCTAACTGCTGACATAACTCACGTTTATGACTCCGTGGCGGCCGCTTCTTTTCGCAGCCCTCGACCAATGACGCTATCCTTGGTTCTCTCTGCACTCCAGTTACACGCCCGTAATTAATGCCGGTGTCACTTGGAAAAAAGTCTTGCGCTGACGTTACTTATTTATGCAAAGAAATCTTACTTGCAACATTTTTTGCTTTCTATGCGCATCCTTTGCTTAATTAACCGCTTGGACGTTCGCTGTAGAAATATTTAATTTAAGTCTGTCCATCACGCTTTTACCTATAATTTGCATAAAAATTACAAGTGCAAATTGATAATATAATCTTGCTGTGCAATTGATTAATTGTAAGTGGAAACTTTTACTTCGCTAGAAATCTTCTAAGAGACTTGTGCATAGAATATTCGAACATTGCGAGCCTCCGTAACGCTACACTATCTTCAACAATTTGTTACTTCTATTACAGATCATTTACCCGCATTAATATCATGAATTTCGAACGGTGCAATGTTAATTTTATCAAGCGCAGATGCAATCGATCGTAATATGAATCTATTCCGCACAGGTCGTGGGCGTTTCGCTGCGCGAGATAGCTCGCCGCGATCTCTCGCGGCAGGAAGTTTACGGATATCGCGTCTCATGGCGCGTAGATCTTAATGCGAAGGGCCGCCCTCTCTGCCGCGTTAACAGCGAGATGGTCTAAAGGTCGTGGCGGCACCGGGGGAGCGAGGAGGGCGAAAAGAGCGGAGCAGAGAATAGGTTTCAGTGGGGTACATTAGCGGAGTTATGCCCCCGAAGGCACGGCTGGCTACGCTGTATATCTTGGTTATTTTTTATTACCGCCCCTGGCAACACGTACAAGTACGTAGAAAGAGCGACTTTTCCGTCCATCGAGCTCCTTCCTCGCGCCGTGCGAAGAATAGAGCTCGTGATATTCTCCATTATTTTACACTCGCGTTATGTTCGTTCACTTGAAATTGTTGCAATTGCAAAGTTATCGATTGGCGTATCTACATTTATTTTTTTTAAACAAAATCGATTCAACATTGTCGATGAAACTTTTGTGATAATATTTTTACTTTATTTTGATGCGAGACTCAAGGTTGAACAACTGATGTGTGGAGCAACGAATAATTATGCGAAGTCTCAAAAGGTCTTTAATCGAAAAATGAGCAGCGCGTTTTATAAAAATATCCGCAAAATATCGCGTCCGAAATATCGGAATAAAAGTCAGACGACGTTACGCAACATTAAGTACAGTTCTCGAAAATCAATATTTTTTTTTCTAACGAGCATTCATCAATGCCATTGGCCCGATGGGACTCCATATGTCGGTTTCGAATCGTGTTTTTCACGCGCCGCGTCCGGACGCGAATGATAGAGGGTATCTCAGGGGTGAGGGTTGTTTTTTATATTTATGGCGCCGAAGTGGTGGGGTGGTAGCTAAGAGGGTGGCGCGTTAATGCGCGCCCTTTTTTTACGTTAATAACCATGCGTGATAGGCGAGCGTAGTGAGAAGAGTCGGAATGAGGGGTGGGGGACGATTTCACATGGGGTGAAAGCAACATATTTTCGATGGACTGCGGATTCACACGCGTGGTAAGTGCGTTGAATATTTTCTTGCTATAAATACATTTCGCAACTTTGTGCATTAATCAATGATAGAGGAAAAGAAAAACGTATTTATTTTCAGAATATCAATATACTTATGTGCGCGATATCGCGAAATATAAAAATAATATCAATGTCACAAAATTAGATATTTTGCAATTAATGCATAATAAGGATTCATATCTCAACAAATCTTAATCTTTATCTGGACGGGAGCTTACGAAAGAGTTTTTCGAAATTATTAATATAGATATTTCATATGAAATCTATTATTTAATACGTGCGTGCACGCGTACACTTGTGACACTGTCTTGTGCATAATGATGAGGTGGAACTAAGGGTCGTTATACTGCGAAGGTTAAATCGATGACAGGCCGCATCTTGAACGCGGAGAATGACGGTGGAAACTTTTCACGTTATTTCTTTATATCGCCCTTTCTCCCGCGACCGTCATTTTATCAAATGACCACGTTGCGCACGCAGCTCAATCATTCCCGTTCGCGGACAACTAAAACTTTTATCGGCGGCTTCCACTGATCGCCCGTTGTGCCTGCGTCCAGGATAATAGCGGATAGCGTTATTTACCCCTCAAACGACGGTAATAAATATTAATAATTAAGTAGCGCGTTGCAATTTTCTTTTGAACCAATGTTGAGGTTTCACAAAATTTATCAGCAGTCGAATTGTTAAGAAAACTTTGAGTAAGATTCGCATAGTATAATATTTTTGTTATTATACACATTTGTTAGCGGTCATTATTTTTGCAATTTTAAAAGGTATAAGGATTAGAAATGTGAAACATCTTTTACGCATTTGATGTCCGAAGTAACGTTTCCTCAACGGCGCATCTTAATATTTAATTCAAAGTCTTCTTAGACTTCTTTCCTTGCGCGATTGCAAATGAAAGAAGAGATAGATCACTACTCGCATGCATATTTCAAGAGTTTTTATTATCGATATAGTAGCGGACGGGGCGAATTCCCTTCTCAATGCGGTTCTACGTACGCGCTCCGATTATGTGCCCCTTTATTTCTTCTTTGCGTCGCGGGGGCATGTCATTTGCGGGTGCAGGGTGAGCGCAAGTGGGAGGCGACGAAAAAAATAGCTTTATGTCACGAGGGATCATTACAGACTTTTTTCTCGAGGGGTCGAAAAGTAGCAGGGTCAGGGATGACCCCTGACCTTGCGCATAGTGCACGGTGGTCGTTCTGCCTCGATGATTGTGCGCGGCGAAGCTCGTGTCGAATCACGTATTATGCAAGCAAACGAATTGCATTAGCCTTTATCATTATTTTGCGAGAACTGAAAAATTCGCTGCGCATATAAACAAGGATTGTTAATATACGTTCATATTACACGTGCTAATAATTTCAGGGCGATGCCTGAGGAAGAATGTAGGACTTTGAACGAATTAAATCTTTCATTTAAAATTGAATCTTTGATTTAAGTCGACGAGGCTGTCCCGTGCAAGACATTTTAAGCTGACGGCACAAGCCGATGGCGCAGAATGCGACTAAAAAAGTTTGCGAGTTCGTATCTTTCGACGCGTTTAAATTTCTTTTTTTCTTCGTCGTGAGCGTGTTAACAATGTTTTCCGTACGAGACGTTTATTCGGGACAATTTAATCCGAAGAGCGGGCGGTGAACCCGGGCCGGCGGCGTGTCCCGCCGTGTCATTTCGGTACACGTCGCAGTACGAGACAACGGTTCGCAATAGTCACGGAAGAGCATCCGAAGGACGCAGCGACGAGAAAAAGGCGGAAAGAGCCGCCGCTTCGATCGGATGTCGCTCTCGCGCTCGGCACCATGTCTTCTCGAACATGGCACATTGTTTAGTCGATACGCCACTCTCGCAGAGAGAGAGAGAGAGAGAGAGAGAGAGAAAGAGTAAAAAGTATCATCTCTCGTCGTGTATCAAACGGCGAGAGATTCTCCGGAAAGTGTAACTGCATCTCTCCTCGTTGCATCCCGTCGCGCGTCATCCATTTCACCCCCTACGCTTCGATTCGCACCGATTGGCGGCGGCGGCGCGGGGACTTCAAAGCGAGGACGTCTCATTACCGGACTTTCCTTCTCCTTGACACTATCCCCGCTCGACACCCACTCCCCGTCCTCCCCGTTCCTCCAGTTTGTCGAAGAACTTACTCCTGTGCGATACCGTGACCGGGCGATAATGACGATGCCGGGTGTAATTGGATGTCCGTCAAGCGCGGAAACTATTTGAAATATCGTGCGAAATGCGAGTTCATGGATAGTCGTCTCGGCTGGTGTATAGCACGGTCATAGAATGTCATTATTGAAGTTTCGTATCGCTACAATAGATAAAAGACGATAAAATAAGAACTGCGGGTATAAAATCTATGATTACTTTTGAAGTAATAGACGTAACCATAAAACTATGAAAATATTGAAAAAAAAAAATGGAAACGTGTCAGTTTGGACTTATTATGTAGTAATTAATTAATTATTATGTCGTAATTAAAGCAATTGCAGTTAGTGACCACATGTTAATGACTCTATTAGTTTTAATGTTTTTCTCTATTAATTGAATTAAAAAATGCTATAATATTTTGAACATAAATATATTTTAAAAAATAATAGTTTTATTTGAATGATCTAACATTCTTTTATCATTTAACAATTTCTGAACATTTCTTGAGCTGCTCATTCAAAGTATAATTTGTATCATCTTCAGCAAAGGGAAAAATAGTCATATTTCGCAATGAACTTTGTTCGGAATGAGCGGTCGAAATGGAACGAAATGACCGAATATTTGTTGCAAGTAAATTGTATTAAATTGTATAGGCGTAATGTTAGTGTATGTTGAGAAATCGATACGGTTCATAAGCAGGCATATAAATCATTGAACAGCCGAACGATATAGTGCTGTATCTATAGAGCTAGTACATTTATAGCTATTGATTATGCTATGTACATCCGCATAGGCAAACGACGCTTCGCTATAGACATTTATCTGTTTAAGTTGTATTCTGTTTCGACAAAATCTGCAATGTTAAATATATTCTGTACAACACAAATATCTTTGTATAAAAGGACTTCAAATTCAAATCAAAATGTCGTTAAGCAAGCTTAATGATTCTGAAAGATTCTGTAGAAGTTTCAGAACTTTTCTAAAAAAATACATAATCTGCTTTTTATCTTTAATCATTCGATTGTGCTTTCGATTATCGAATGCAATTCTTTAAACATATGTCATGTGTCAGAGTCACTAATTTGTGATTTTTATCTAGAAGTCAAATTAACAAGTAGAAAAAAGCAAAAATATATGTTCCTCCAGTTTCGTTGCTTCTGAGATTTACGTTACAACATATTCCGCGCGGAGCAAATCGCCGCTGGTTGGACTGCGCTCGGGGGATTGGAACTTGAAATAACTGCCAATACGTGATTTCAAATTATCTTGACAAAAAAAATAATTTCACAGGGTGGTAGGCGGATGATTTGATTTGAAGTTAGGGTTAACTTTGCGGACGACAAAAAAAATCACGCACGTGAAAACGAGAGAGCGAGCAGTAGGAAAAAAAAAAAAAAACATTCGTGTGCGGTTCAAAGGGGCTCGAAAAAGTAATCAGGATGTTGGGACCAATGCGGAGGGTTTGGCGGACGCCCGTGAAAACGAATTACAGCGATTTAAAGTTTCACCCCCTCTACCCCGCTCCCCGGCCGACCCTCGTGCTTTCTTTTCCCTCGTGGGGCACGACCGTGCTCCGTGCTCATTCCGCGCGGCCCTCCGGTCAGCAAGTTGTTTCGAAGATGACAAGAGAAAAGGAAATAATGTCACGCGGGGAGACAAATTCGCGTCGTCGGGGGTTGGAAAGTTCTTTCCAACCCCCGTGGCGCGGCCGGACGGCACGCCGTTCGTTGTAACGCGAAATTTATCAAAGCACACATTGTAAATTCTTTTCTGGAGATTAGCAGTGTGTGTGTGTGTGTGTGTGTGTTGGTGAATTTTGTTACACAATTACTGGTTACTTTGACGAAACAGAGACGTCCGATAGATCCACGTAAGTAACGTGTATAGGCGGTCCACGATTTAATTTGCGCCTATTCAATTGCCACTTAATTATTTTGGTCCCAGAACTGCATTTAATTTATATCGGGGCTTTTTTATATCACAATGTACAATCGCTGCCGTTAACCGCACGTCGTTCATTCCGACAGGGCAACTCTGCGCTTCGCCGCCGAAAGTGTTCGGAACGCGAAAAATGCGTAAACCTCAGTCACAAATCTCGCATTACGTCGTGGTTCTATCGGGCGGTTGGATACACATTGATAACTTTGAATAATATTTATCGTACTGACCTGTTGATGGCCAGGACGCGACTGAGGTTGGGAGAGAGCCTGGCCTGCATGGTCTACTTGCACCGCTGAAACTGTCACAAGCATTTGGTATTTTATTCGATTGCTCTAAGTTTTTATGATTTTTTTTTTTTTGTTTTTATAAGAATGAAATGGGATCGGGCAGCGGAAATTGGAAACTGATAAATCGACATCTACAGAATTACGCGTTGCCAAGGAACTCTACGTGAACTTGGAAGCGGGTCGAAGGTTTCGCGAAACGTTACGGTCTCGATCGACGATGCGTGCGTTTGCGATTTTTTTTCATCTTTGATCTTTTCTTTCTCCCCGATTTATTCTGAAGGAATAGAACGACAGGCCAGACTCTCTCTCCGCCTCGACGCCTCCAACATCAATGTGTAGAATTCTTTCACAATCTCATTCTGATTTCGACAGTCGACTTGATGTTACGCTTCTCTAGGATTATAATAGAAATTCGTGACTTTTCTCCGCTCGTTGCATCTCTCGCGTCGAGATACGGTCGGCTTCTCGCAATATAATTCTTACGAATGTTTCGCGAGCGCAAGCAATATAAGTTTTTTGGTTATAACATATTTAAATATCATCGGAGCCGTAGGCGCCGACAAATAAATTGCGGGTTTTGCTAGAGCGTTTAATTTCTACATGATGATCGCCATAGCAATCGATACTTCTCTCTCTCTCTCTCTCTTTTTTCTTTACGAGACATATTTACCCTTCGACCTTCGATTTCGAAGCGAGAAATGCGCTGCCTCGCCGGAATGGCAATACTATAGTTAAGCATCTGCATGCAACAACCTAACGTATAATTAAGACGTAGCGCGGAAAAGCATACATGAAGTCTGCGGCGCGTATAATTTGACGTATTGTGTTAAATCAATTTTTGTTTTGTTTTCACGATCGGCAGCGCGGCATTTCTGTTTCAAGTCGTTTTCTTTATTCGATTCATTATAAATTGCGACATATGTTCAACCAAAATTCGAACATATGGTCGCGAGTAATTTATATTTTTATTTTAGTTCGCTGAAATGTAAAGATGAAAGATGTCAAAAACTCTGAGAACAGGTTTTCAGAGAAGGAAAGCAATTTACGGGGGATAATTTAATTTTTTATAATTTCATTTCCTCCGTAATGCCTCAGTTTTGCCTAACAAATAACAATCCGGTTTGATTCTTTCAATCTCCTTCTCATTCTCCCTCGCACACTCTTCTCCATACCTCAAGCAAAATTAACAAGAACAATGCGATCATAAGAAAATAGCGCGCGAAAGGATGAAAGAAAAGAACATTAGAATGGATCTTCGCAGGAGCGCGGCGGGATGATGCCGCGATGGAATTTGGTTAAACAGTCGTCGACGACGGTCGGGCCCGGATGGTTAATAAAAATCGAAGTCGTTCGTTGCGGTCCCTCGGTCCTCCTCCCTTCTGACACGTTCTGCGGTTAAGAGGCGAAGCCAAGTTGGAGCGCGCTGCTCTCTCTCTCTCTCTCTCTCTTTGCTCGTGTTCGTCTGCGTTCTCGCATACACGTTGTAAAATACGTGTCTCTCGATTTTGCACGTATGCCCACCTACACAAGCGCGCTCGCGCTCGCGTCTATCTTTATATACTTTATATGTGTACGCGCACAAGTACGGGGGTGTGCGCGCGCGTGTGTGTGTGTGAGCGCGCGTTGGCCACGAGTACGGTAGCGATACGTTTCTCCGACAAATAAATAAAACGAAACCGTAAGCGAGGGAATAAAATGTGATTTACAACGGTGGAAAGACAATGGCCGAGGCTCCGCACGATAATGTATGCGGATGGCGCGGACTGGTACCCGGGGATACTGACTTCTGATTGGTTGTGCCCCGACGCCACCGCTACAACGGAAAGCGATAAATAACTGCGAGCAGATAAAACCTTTCTTTCTCTGCCTTCGGGCTTAGCCTGGGCGCTCTCGGCATCGGGGCTTAGCACTTGTGCTCGGGGGCGCTTCTCCGTCTCCCTTTCTCCTTCTTCCTGATTCCCTGCCACAACCTATCCCTGCCAAGAACATCGTTCGTCTCTTTTCCTACCTCTTTCATTCCTCTTGCTCGTTGTTTCCCGCGTCTCGCCTTCATCGAGCGATTTCGATTCGTAAGGGCCGCCTCGCACGACAGCCGCCACTGTGTGTGACTTCGCATACCTCTTCTACCGACTTTGCCCTCCTTTGTCCTAATCGAGGACCCAGTTTTGAATCAGAGTCATATTTCCAGCGTTATAAGAAATAGGAAGACGTACGAGAAGTGTTTTAGAAGCGTGATCTGACATCATTTTATTAATTTTACATATTTATTAATTGAGATATTTGTTCCGAAAAAGTGCAATTTAAAATTATATATTATGCAATTACGAAAGACAATTATGAACAAAATTATATTCTGATGGATTCACATTATTCCGTCAGTGGCTCAATTAGAAGAGCGCTGTAGGCAAGTTTTCCACCATTATCCATCATGTAACACCTCGAGATAATTTCTTAAGGCGGCTAACGACCCTTTCGGCGTTCGGCTGCTGCCGCTTGATGAGATTTCATCCTCTTCGCCTCGTCTCGTATTATCACAGCGCCCCGCGTTTACCCTGAGTTTAAGAGGGTGCTGCGTCGAAAACGCACGACGATGTAAATTTTTTCTCTGTTGCCGTCACTGGGGTGTCGGAAACAATGAAGGGCAACGTTACCAAGACGATCGATCGTTCACGGGGGTCGGCGTGGTGACCGAAGTTCGTGGGGAAATTTAGTTGAAGGGAAGACCGGTCGAGAGGTACAGAAAGAAAGAAAGAAAGAGAGAGAGAGAGGCCTGGCTTTACAGAAATCTGATATTCTCTCCCTACAGTAGCTTGTTAAAAAATGTCCAATGGCAGATTTCGGCACGCACACTGACCTAGAAAATCTTTCGTGAGAATCTTGCTTCTCAGCTCAATTCACAGCGTTACTGAATTATTGCGAAAAATGTTTTTCAGGACGTTTTTTATGCGTTTTTTTTTAATTTTAGAACAGCTGTAATTCCCAAAATTAAATAGTAACAAAAATAAATAAAAAATCGTGTGAAAAAGTTAACATTAATACATAATAAGCGAAAAGTCAAAGATATTTGTCATTATTTGATGGATTTTCTCCACCGTGATAATAAATTTTAATGCTTGCTTATCGAGAGTATCGAACTATCAATCTCACAATCGTGATTAATTGTTGGCATTTCGAAAGCGTTTGCTAGCGAATTTTTCTTACCGGATGCATCTAATTAAAAATTATTCGAAGCCATTCCAAGTTCCGTAATCAACAATCGCGGCTCATAAAGAAAATGAATGGCGCAGACTAGCGAAGGTATGAAATATATTGCAAAAACCGCTCGATGAGGGAGTAGTATAGAGAGATGCAATTATTTAAAACAGCAATCACGAAAATGAAAGAGCGGATTGGATAGGTCCGCCCTCTCTCGCTCGACAACGAAGAATATTCGGTCGATCCTGCCAGGCGGAAAAACTCTCTGAAGGCTTTTCTTCCGGACCGACAGGCAGCAATGCCAGCTCAAAAATCAAACGTGCCTGCGCGCGAGGGTTCGTCCGTTTTTCCCGCTCGCGGCTCGTAATCCCGGTGGTTTTATTTGCACGTATACTTTGTGCAGTGAAATTTATTTGCACACGGCATGATTTTTTTTTTTAAAGAAAAAATTAGTTTAACGGAGATATATTTCGAAAATTATATAAATGCTTATTGAAAGGCTGCGGGAGGAATCGTGTTAGAATGAATTTTCTGTACTTTCGAGAAGAATCTAGCATGTTGCGAACGTCGTGAATATCGTACAAATTGACAGGAATAATTATATGCGTTTAGTTAATTTATCGTATTTATACGCATTACGCCTCTCAACGTTTAATATATCAACGTGCACGCGATCGGCCACGTAATCGAATGAAAATAATTATTCCGAACAGCTCATACATACGTGTGATTAAACTGCATTGTCACGAAGGCCGATACTATGATGACTAACGGATCCTACGCAAATACGGATAAACAGCGCATATAAATGGCAATCGGCGACGATCATCTGCCGCACAATGGCACACGTGTACAATGTGTTTTCGAAATAATGGAATTGCTGTGATGGGCGATCACAATCCGAGCACGGTCAACTCTCGTCTCTGGCCACATCGCTCCGCGCGCTAAATCATATTAGGTTTATTGTCGCGACATGATCGATGAACGACGTCATCCGGCGATTACGCAGATTACGTTGAGGATCTCTATATTTGCTCACATGCGATCGTAGGTGAAATCCACGCCAGCTCCACCCTCGTTCGCATCGGCCCTCGCGAAGGTGAATCCTGGCCCCGTCCCTGCGGCAGACCCTCTTGAAAATTCGCCGCTCGCGTCTTTTGTGTTTGTCGCGACGTCGAGAGAGCTACTTTCCACGGGGACATTTGTTATTGGCTCGGATGATCGATTACTTCTCCTCGATAATAGTCCGTTTACGTTAAAAGCGAAAGGAAAATGGTCGCACGGGGTCACAGCGAATTGGACGTTGGACATCGCCAGATTTAGCTCGCAAGGTCTTAATAAATTAATGTCTCATCGATTTGCGATAGTTATATCTTAATAACAACCAGCAAATTGATATGATATTGACTTTCGCAGAGCTATGTGATAATTCAGCTTTACGTAACGTAGTTAATAAATTTTGTGTAACCATTATTCTTATCTTAGTATCGTTGAGTCAAAATTTGATTGACAGCAAATGAAAAAGTTAATATTCATTAACAAAATTAATATATTTTTAGTGTGATTTAATTTTAAATATTCCGTTATATTTGCTATATAATATATGTGTAGCAAAGATTTTTCGTTGCAAAAAACTCTTAATTGAAAATATTTTAAACGGCATGTTAGTTTTTAGTTTTTTTATGCTAAATACCGTTTGTTGGAAATAAACTAAGCAGCAAACAAAAGTAAGGCAAAGTATTTCATTTTTTCCTACCGCGAATCGTTTTAATCGTCACATTTTCAATTGGCAAAAATTTGCAGACGGTGTGCATATTAATTTTGCCCGGGCGTGAATCACATGTTGACAAGTTCGAGAGAAGCTCGCAGCAAAAAACATGTTCGCGGGAATTGCGAGTATTCATCTTGACTAAAACCCCAGCTAACTTTCCATCCTGTTAAGTGTCTCGTCTCCGAGACGCAATCTCCCCATTTCTTATTCTCTTCTTCGTGGTTAGCCGGCTGCACGGGAGAAACTGTTATGCCCGAGGTAACGGAGGGCTCTTCTTGAAAGACGGGGCAGCCCGTATCGAGAGTTTAATATTCCCGTGGAAGCGTCTTACCCCTCTTTCACGACGGACTGGCTTTTCGTCCTGCGTACGGATCCTTCCGCTCTCTCCCGCGAGCCCCGCGCCACCGTGTGCCTCGCGGCTGGCTTCGAATTTTAATAACTCCGGGAATGCTCAGAATCCAATAATGTCCTCTCCGCCGTCTCTCTCTCTCTCTCTCTCCCTCTCTTTTGTTATACACACGTAATGTGTCGCATACACACACACACACACACACGTGCGCCACTCGTTCACTTATGCGGCTTACATACGGAAGAGCTCGGCCCGCGCGCGATCGTCCGCTTTATCCACTCCTGAAATTCCACCCCCGCAGGCTCGCGACCCCGTGTCCTGCCTTATCCTCTCTTCCGCCTAACCATCGACGGCGCTTCTGAAAATCTCATATTCCGGAATGACGATGCGAATTCAACCCTCCTCTCTCTCTCTCTCTCTCTCCATCCTTCGCTTGCTTCCCCCCCCCCTCCCGATGTTCTGTTGGAATATTCCTATCTTCACCCTCGAAATATCCTGCATGTACCGGCGAGGAGTCGATTACGAATACGTTTTCGTGCCCGAGCGATGTACGTAACCAGAGACGTAAAGTTTTATGAAAAGTCGAATGAGTTCCGAGGCTGAAATTATAATGCAAACGAGCGGTTCTTGGCATTGTTATAGTTTGTTCCGCGGCAGAACGTTACATTATAATTACTTCGATTGTGACATTGAGTGTGGCTGAGATGGATGCTTAATTATATTTAAGCATTATTGTCCTTAATTAAGCTATTTTTACTTTAATTCATTCTGGCTAATTATCCTTGCACAATGATTATATTTATATCTAATTATTTCTTTAAAGGGAAGAGATTTGAAGATCCATAAGAAAAATTTATTTCACAAAACACTAAATCTGTAGAATTTTTCAATTTAGTTGTATAATTCATAATTATAGATGATTGCTTTAGAATAATTTAAATTTGCGGTTGAAGTGGAGAATAGTTTGACGCTATTGTTGATTTTTTTCACAGACTGCCTTTAATTTTCGCGAAACTCGATCTTTTTCTTTCCTTTCCTGGATTTCAAAAGTGCTCCAACTACTATTCTGACGTAGGTGGGATCCATCTGGGATTTCTATGTATACCTGCGGTGATGAATTTCCACGACGGCGGCGGGAAGGGACGGAGGGACGACGAGGGGGCTGCAAGACGCGTCGTCGCGACATATAGAGACGCTTTTCGATGTCACGAGAATGGAGAATCAGGATCGAAGGAAAGGAGGAGACTCTGTGCGCCGAGAGTGGTTGGAGAACGACTGAAGGGATGAGCTTCGAGAAATAAGGTAAGGATAATCGAAGCAATCGAACGGTGCCATTCGTGGGAGACCGAGGGCGTTGGGCCGTGAAATGAATTCCACCCCTCGAACGAGGGGCGGAAAAACGGGAGCGAGCACCCGTTTGTGCGCCAGTCGCACACTCGCATACTCGCGCGCGGCCGCTGCACGCGAGAAGGCGGTCGAAGCTGCTGGGAGAATGATAACGCCGCGTTAGAACGAAGATTTGTGAATACATTAGAGAAAATGCGTTTGAGAGAGAGAAAGAGAGAGAGAGAGAGAGGTGGGGGCTCCTCGGGGAGGGCGCACGCGAAGGGAGGACTCTGAGGAATGACGGGGTGGTTCGTTTCCCGCAGGAGAACGAGGAATCCTCCTCCCGAGCTCGGGTATTTATCTTCCACCGATCGCGCTGGGGTCGCGTCCCTAGAAAGTCAACGAACTTTGTTTTCTCTCACTCTCTCTCTCTCTCTCTCCGTCTTACGCGCGCGGAGAATTTGAGAATTGCGAGCCATACAATTTTTTTTTGTCAACGCTTCTCGCTACTGGGCTTTCTTGCGGGATTTTTAGCTCTCCCGTTTCTATTGAATGCCTTTGTGATTTGGCGCGAATCCCGACTTCTTCAGGAATATAATTCCAACTCTATTTGAACAATTGAATTTATTGTTCTCCGTCACGCGGCAATCTGATGCTTCCAAATGTTTCTTTGCGATATAAGTTTTGTCATTAATTTAACATCAATTGTGTAAACTCGTTAATCGCATACACTTAATAATTAGTCTTAGAGGACGAGATATATACAATTACAAAGAGATTTGATTACCGATGCTCCTTTTTTTTTTTAGCAACAAAAGGATCGCGTCTGATAAGAGGTTTCGATTACCGTGTTAGGACGCCGTCGTGCCCCACGTGAATTATTGCTCGCGTAATCAGCGATCGGTGCGCTTAAAGAGCACCGAATCTCGCGACAGTGATAAAAAGAGCCGTCGGTATTACGAAGGTGGAGACACCGTTTCGGAGACCCGTGTGCCTCTTCTCTCGCTCTCTGATCCGACCCGCTCGTCGCTCGGTCCTCCTCTCGCACGTTCATTCTCCCGCCGAGAGAGACTGATGGCGGTTTATATTACACGGATTCATATTACCACCAATTAAACTCCTATACCATCTCGGGCCCGTGGTGTTCATACGTTATACTGGGGGATGCGAGACGTTGGTACCTGGTGCACAGCACCGCTATATATCCGAGATCTTATATAGGGTGACCGAGTTACAAAGCCGTCCTGATCGAACAAATAAAAATATAAATATGAGTTATTTTTTCGTAATATTCATATTTCATACATCGATTAATGAGCAAATATATAATTATGAACGCAACTATTTCATCTTCGCGTACAGTGTCTTTAAAACTGTTTAGGATTATTTGCTAGAAACTAATCATTCTTCCCGTTACATCGATCGAGTATTAATAAAGTATTAATTCAAATATGACAAGAAAGTAGCATTTATCACGCTTATGTATGCAAATTGCGGTCGCAAAAGTTGGTATTTCTTTGTGTATCGATTTTAGTCTCTTTGTGTGTGTGTGTGACTTTTTGATTAACAACGTGTCAAGCGTTCCCACTTTATCCACGATGGCCGTTATCGCGCCTAAAGGATAACATTTGCTCCTTCGTAAACAACTTAGTGACCTTTGCGTGCAACGATCTCGTCTTGCGAAAAAGTCCCTGGGCGAGGTGACTCGCAATTAGAGGTAAAAGTCATGGTGCTCAGAACGAGCGGAGCATGAAACTCCAGAGAACGATTGGTGGGGCGGACGGAGTCACGTGGAATTAATGACGATTTCGATCTCTTCGGTATCGACGGCGATCCTCAGTATCGTGCAAGGATGAAAGATCGCGAAAGATCAAGGCTGCGTCAAAGACCGACTTCATCTCATTCTGGGTCAATAAGTTCGAAGGTTGACACGAGTTAAGCTGCGCGATTACTTACCGCGCGATTGACACATTAATTCGACATGAATTGTCGACGGAATCCCGCATTTATAAACTTGTCACGAACACTTGTGAATATTTATTGTATTAAATTCAGTTATTATACTTGTATAATTTTATAATTATTTGACCGTATAATTTTTCATGCGTTTTTAACACATTTAAGATGATAATCTCGAGTAGCTTTGCGAAATAATATTTTTCTCAATTTAATTAAAATATTAGAAAGCGTTTATTTTCAGAATTTTCAGAGTTAGAATCTCTTATCTTTTCATCGTACCGGCTAAATCAAAGATAGCTTGGAACAATCGCGACAAAACAGGATTTGGCACACGCAGAAGTGCCGGGAAAAAAGTATGATTCAATTCCGGAACACCCGGTATGCACGAATGCAAGGATACCTCCGCAAGAGCGGAGACATTAATATTAAGCGTCCCCACACGAGCCGCAGCAAGATCGCCGATAAGGTTTTTATAGTACGGTCGAGTGGCAGATTCGCGCATTGCCAAATCACGCGTTCTCCGCCTATTTCAAAATTCAGCAGCATACTTGGAACTATCATCAAGATTTGAGGGGAGATCTTTTAATCAGGATCTACAAGGTACACTAAAGAAAGGAACGTTGCGCTGAAAAGTAGAATAAAAAAATCGCTCGACATAAAACATTTGTGATATTATCCTCAATTCTCTTCTGCTTATTTTCTTCATCTTCTACGTGACAAGTTTCTATAGAATTAGCTCCTTTAACATTTCGTGCTTGTTGTGGCGTGCACATTTCTCCATCGAATAGTTACTAAAATTACGACGCGATGTAACAAGTAATATCAGACGACTCGTTATGCCGTGCTTCCTCATGCTGATTCAGCGAGACGCACGTGTAAATGTTGCCCCTTTCAATTTATTGTATAGCAGCACCGCCTTAAACGCGAGATTGAAATGTAGTAAAAAATTGTGCTTTTAAAACATGTCGGTTGCTCTGTTGACGATCGCCAAAGAGAAACGAGTCCGTATTATTAATAATTCATGCTTAAATCGATAATGATAATCCCTCTGGAAAAAGAGTTACATGTAATATTCGACTTTTTAGAACTCGTGAATGTTTTTGCGATTTGTCATTTAAATCTCGTTAATTCTGGCGCTCGAGAAGACACGAGCAGGCTTTATGAAACGATTCCTTCGTGATTCACGTTGGATGATATTCCTCTCAATGACCTTTGTCTAAAATTAGCAAATTAGACACAATGGACTGGACTAGAAGGGGAGTCATCAATTTCGTAGATTCTAGGACGGCACCTAAAGACAGTGAAGTCCTCTACCCGGATTCTCAGAACTCATTTCAATGCTTTAGTATAGTTCTGCGCCGACTAGCCGGCGACTCTCGTTTCACGCGGTGCATTCGAAATTTTCGAAATTACACGTACAACACGCGTTGAATTAAATCACACGTGGCTCCAATACATACGTATAATCGCTTAACATAGTCGTTTTCATTTTTACAGACGTTAAATAATTAGGTCTAATTCAGATTTCAATCTCAGAAATTTTAAATAGATCGGATAATTATTATCATGTTGCATATTCGGAATTTAATTGTGCAATTTTTACTGCGTTTTAGCACTAAAACGAAGCAAAAAATTTTATGAACAGCTATTTAGAAAAATAGAACATCAATTCCGCGTTTTCTGCAAAGAACTGTAGAAAACAACTGCTACTTTTCTCAAGTGTAATGTGCTCTTCATCGTGTTGGGATTCATTGATCTTAATTGCCGCCGATATTTGTCCGTTGTACGATTCAGCTGAATGTTTTGTCGGCGATGCGCCAGTTTGGAAGCAGATGGCAATTACTAGAAGGTGATGCAGGAATTCAGCGACGGAGCTAGCCCGGAGCTCCTTTGGGATTGAAAGTTCACTGGCATTGGGATTATCGTGAGGGCAACGATACGTGCGAATCACGTCGCGAGTCATGGCCCCTTTCGTGACCGACGCTCGTGAATGCCGATGGGCGTATTCGTGTATACGTCAGAAAGGTATAGGATCGATCCTAAGAAGAGATCGAGGAGCTAGGGTCTGCCATACGGAGGCAGCGGTAGCGGTTTTCTCTCCTGCGGCGATTAACATGCCATTATGACGAAACCGCACATTAAATACCGGTTGCGGGGAGAATTAAATAATGATTGAAAGATACGTTTATTATTATCTCGCGAAAGTAAAGAATCACGGTCTAGAACTCTGTCGATTTGACGGCACGTTGTCCTGCCCATCGAGAGAACAGAAGTCATCGAGTTACATCGTTAAGAATAACGACCGTTCGCGTGCACTTGCGAATCGCGGCACGCGAACTAATTGCTTGAATTCGCATAATCGTTCGGTCAAATTTAAACGACAAAAAATATTCAATGCAATGCACCACGATTTTATTCATTTTGTTTACGATTAAAACCAAATCTGAGACGAAACCGAGCAATGTAGTAAAAGAGTCATGAACTGTTGGTCTTAGAAAACGCCCGTATTTTGCATGCCAAATGCCAAGTATTTGCGGAGGCAATCGCTCATTTCTCGTTTCCATAACCACTTGCGCTACGAATCGGAAACTCTCGTCCCACACGCACATACACACTTGCATGCAAGCATATATACACACCGGGAGTAACTTTTAATTCGTCTGCCAAGTTTCCTCGGCGACCGAGGCTTGTTTAGTTTTCGTAGGGACCACGGCGAGATAAATAAGAAGACGAAGTGTCGGCGAAACAAAAAAAGGAAAAGAAAAAGGAGGGGGGGGGAGGGGGCTTGTAGGAAAGGAAGAGGACAGCGAGTGGTGGGCAAGTGCCCCCTTTGTAGTCGATGGGTGATAATTTTTAATCAGTGCGTCGTAGCTCTGCCATGAAGGAACCCGCGCTCCTTTGTGCTCCTTTCGCGAGGAACCGGGGCATGAAAGGGAAGATATTGACCGAGGATCGCAAGGCGGAAGGACAATAGTTTCGGGATAATTGGAAGAGGCCTGGAGGTTCTGGATCGGCGAGCGCATAATCGCGTAACCCTGATTTTCAATAGGACCTTTTTGCGCGGCTTTGGACCGCGCTCCTTCGCCGCAAAATCGACAGTGGGAGATTGTATTGTACAACGTAAGCATTTCTTAAACACTCGCGTTTGTTCCGACGCGCATTGTGACAATAACAGATAATTTTTATAAATTTTATTACAAACTCATTGTTGCGCGAACCTCGGCATTCTTTTAAGAATAATCGCGCTCTCTCGGCAAAGTGATGAATTAACTTTGGAAGATTTGGAAGATTCAGGTAAAATCGATAGGAGGATGAAATTATTTTGGCGATTGCAAATATGTACATAGTAACCTCTTTAGTTCCCCAAACAAATATTATTAGAGCCTGCCAACTGTTAGATTACTATTTCAAGCTTTTGTTCTCGCATCGGCGTGGAGCGACGGTTAATAAAAGTTAACGAAATGAGCGATTCGCGTGCGGGAAATTGTTTTTCATTGAATTAATAAATCATGCCGGTGTTCGCGCGCATAATTGCAGGTTTACGTTCTTTGCAACTTTCCGTAATCCGGCGTTGGAGTTAATTCGCGAGGTATAATTTTTTCGAATTGGGGAAACTGTTTCTGCTTCGAAACGTCTCGTGTTCGTGCGAAGCGCAGTGATGGTCACCGAAATTTTTCCGAAATTTTCACGCTTCGTTCGTATCCATCACTGGATGGGAGTCCTATATATGGCGTGGGTGAGAGACCGGATATATGTGTTTGCGTATAAAGGGAATACATCGGCGGTATGTTGGGGGCAAAGAAGGATCAGAGAAAAAGAGTGAGAAAGAGAGGACGGGGAGGGAAGGGAGGAAAGCAGCGGCGCATTCCAACGCCCATTCAGACGACTATGCTCGACGTTGTTAGACACGCTCACAGACAGATAGGTAAATGCGCGGACGAAGTTTTACTCAATCAGGCCGATGCATTTTTAATTAATTGTATTCTAGCGATTTCTCACTTTCGCCTCGTTAAAATATAATTGCGGCGAGAAGAAGGGATTGTCGGCGTCTGGCGTTTTCTATTTTCTCGTCGCCGAGAATTTTATTTATTTATTGATCGCAGAAAACTTTGCGGACTTGGGAATATGATATTCGCGACACACGCTTAAACAGTTCGATACAACTTTAACGTAAGATCAATTGAATAATTGAAATAGCAATTAAATATTGCTATCGGTTTGCGAAAACACTTTTACATCATCGTTAATAAACAATCTGGGGCTAATCTAACTCCGTCGTCAACGAATTGACCTCGTCGCCGTTGTAACTTTCGCGATATTAGATCCGAAGCAAGAAGAATGTAGCAAGAAAGGATGGAAGAGGAGGGGAGGGTGGATCAAAGGTAGAATGGACCAGATGCCTCTCCCTTTCTTTCTCTCTCTCTTTCTCGCATACCACCAATATCTCCGCGCGAAGTCCTTAGTGGCCGTTGGACAGCCACGGCGATGACGCGACACTAGCAGAGTTAAGTGGCGAAACGCGCGGGCAAAAAGCCGAGTATGAAAAACCGAGGGCGAAGCGGCTGAAACAAAGGAGGTGCGGAGGTGTGACGAAACGACAAGGGAAGCTCCGTGAAGGAGTGAGAAAGGGGGAAGAAGGTGAGACAGAACGAGATCCCGGGGCTGCCGGCTGCGCGTCTCTCCCTTCTTCCTTGTTCGTGAAGGCGACGATCTTTCAAAAAATTCATTCCCGCCGCGCAGTCGTCGCGTCGAATCCTCCTCTACCTCTATCCGATGCGATTTCCTACCTAATGATCTCGAGGCGTCCGGCGACGACGCGAGAAAAACGAGTTTGCCGGGGAAAGCATGCTCTTTGCGTCGCTCGATCTTTTCCTTTAAATTCGATTGCGCTCGTGGAGCGGCATCCGACGACGATCGGATGTGATTCTTAATCTCCGGATTTCCGTCGGAGTATCTTCTTGCGTTAGAAATCAACTGACATTACATTGCTCGATGAGTTGCGTGAGTGAATTAATTTTCATTCGGAAAGATAGCAAAAATTTCTTTTGCACGATTGTGCTAACGATTCAAGTCGTGACATAATACTTGAAATAATTATGACACACACACGCGCGCGCGCACACATTCACATAAAAATTAAGATTTGCTATTTGAGATACGAAGAAGGAAAAAAATTAGGTATCTTTATACGTGTATGTGTAATGCTCATCGATTGCGCGAAGGGAACTCGATCAGAACCGGCGAAGATTATTGGAGCAGGCTGACGTGGGTCGGGATAAAAATTATTTTTCGCCTTGATTGAGATCTCCTGGGAGCAGGTCCGTGAGATCGTGATATGTGCGTGTGCACGGCAGTGCGATCCTGCCTTATGAAATATCAATGGCTTCTTACTAATGTAATTTTTCGCTCAATGCTCGATGATTGCTGGACACACAGTTCCTGCTATATCCTGTTTGTTAGACCCGCTACAACATCGTTCTATGATCTATGAGCTTTCTGCTTGCCCGCATAACTATAATCAGTCTTGATTAAAATTAAAGATTCTGTTCTCCTAATGAGCAAAGAGACATAATGGGAAATATATCGAGATATTTAAAGACAGAGAGAATTGGACATTATTCACGAATAAGTGAGATGAAAATTCCAATCGATTTATTTGTGAATAAACTTTTACTCAACTAACTTTTTCTAACTTCACGAAGATGAAATAAATATTATTTCTAAATAAAAATGAGACATTTTAAGAAAAGCTGCTCTTCTAATAAATATTTAATTTGTTTAGAATAGCAAAAGGAGGATAATTGTCACTGTCTCATTTTATTCTAGATCTTAATTCGAACATCTAGAAAGAAAAAAACGAAACATTTAGTTACAAATCTCTATAAAAGCGTTCTGCAAGAGATGCAAATGGATCTCGAGTGAAGATGCGAGCGATCGAAAACTCTCAGACACTGGCGAATATAGATGTGTGTAAACATGACATGGGAAGGGACGCGGGAGGAGAATGACACGGATGGCTTCGTGTACGAGGGTGGAAAAAAGTAATCGAAATAAATCCAAGAGAGACCGGGTCGCACGAGCAGACTTGCATGCCAAGCGGCCATTTTTAAAACTCCGCCGGGAAAATAAGAAAAACTCATCAAGTAGGGATGATTGCCGTTCCATCCACCTCCAACAGCGAGCCACCAGCAACCCTCCTCACCTACGGGAACCACCTTCAGCCCTAAATATTACGATTACTACCACTACTGCTAGTACTACTGCTAGTATAACTACCATTACTACCACACTACTACTACTGTGTTACTATTAGTGCTACTACTACTACTACTACTGTTTGGCTGTAATCTAGGTTCCCTTATAAATGTCGAGAAATTCGTCTACATTGTTGCTCAAGTATTATCGTTTTGCTCTGACGTTTAATAATGAGAAAATACCGCGAAATAATATTAAATATATTTTCAATGTCAGCCTCGTGTCATAATCTTTTTCTAGAGCGGATTTGCTAGAAAATTTATAATAAGTGTTTTCCGATACAATTTGTTGGAGCAATATTACTTTTGACGAAGTTATTATTGAATTACATACGTCGAATATAGTGAACGTACATACGTTATTGTAGGCTAATATCTCAACTCGGAATCTGTTTATCTTTCATCAAATTATACGAAATGGAATTATTATTCTTCCAACTCACACATTATTTCGATTTGTAACAATGGCATATTAATCCTTTGAATTCTTTTATATCGCACTGTTCCAGAAAATATTTGTATAATGTACATTGCCTATTAGAATTTAATTTTCACAAAAAAAAGTAAATTAACAATTAAAAGATTCAATTTTGTTAAAAATTTTCATATAAATTTCGTACATGAAATAGCGGAATTCAAAGCGTGTATCTTGACGAGAAGCACAAACGGCTTGCTCAAATTTTTAATCCCACGCGTGAGAGGAAGCTAGATATATTATTTACGCGCGCATAATATTGCACGAAAAGATTACTGTGATGCTGTGCAACTCATGACAGATTCGCACTCGCTCCCGCGAAATTCGTCGTACTCGTTTCTGGTAGATTTGCATGTGCCTCGGGGCAGTGGTTCATTTCTACGTGACTTTCCGTAGAATTCAGAATTTTCTGCGACGATCAAGGAATATTTTTATGAACGCGGGTACACATGCACGCGCTCGCGCGCGCATGTCTGCGCGTATATATATTTCTCGTGTAATATGAGACGGCGCGGCGCGGTGCACGACCTCGATACGAGCTAATTTCGAATTCGAGTCCCCCTTCCTCTGCTCTCCTCTACCTGGAGTGGAGCGCACCGTAGCGTTCGCTCTCGGAGAAAAATTTCATTTTCTTCGCCCTAAGGGCTCACCCAAGAGCCACCGCCTCGCACGACCCTGCGCGAGCGCCCGCGAACCCGGCCAATATTTGCCTAAGGAAATTCAGAAAAGTTTACACACGAGCCCCGGAGCCGGCTGTCTTCCGAGCCGGGGTTTTTCTTCAAGTCAATTTTCTTTCTCCCCAATTCTCCCCCCCGCGCCGTCGCTCTCCCGGCCGCCCTTCTTAATAATATCCTCGCGCGAGAAGATAGCGAGGAGAAGCTACGCGGAGCGCAAACGTGGGTAAGAAATTGATCGCGAGATATAGTACCTTCCATTATGATGAATACATAGCGTCTCGCGGGCAATACAGAATATCTTGGATCGACTGAGGAATATTTTTGCGGTTAGACTGACGATTTGCGTGTTTAATTTCGCGAATTATTATAGATTATCCGAGGAACGGAAGATTGTTTTTTTTTCTTACTCAAGTTTAAATTTATTCAAATTTGTTGCCGGAAAGTAAGCTCGGAATACGAGTTTATTTCATTTACGTATCGCGAGAGATTTATTCGCGCAACATCTTTTAGGCATTTTGTGTAAACGGGGAGACGCTAAAATCATTGCTATCGTATATCAAGGCATATTCCCTTCGTTTTGCATCGATCAATATGTAGCTGCTAAACCCGATATAGCCTCTGGCAGTAAAACAGAATCGTTAAAGACATTAGTTTAGGAAACGGGTCGTCATGTCAGGGGTCTTATCTCGTGGAGCGTCTCCGTGTCCTCCGCGCGGGGTCGAGTGAGACATCCCTTTTTTGGAAGAGAGCATCCTAGAGGATGCTCGTAAAAGCGGCACGTAAAAGCGGCACACCATCGACCTCAGCCGCGGCTCTCGCTGACATTTACGGGATAATCGCACGCGACGAAAGTCGCCCGGTCTGCGTTCCGCCGCGCGTGCTTTACGTGGCGTTCATGAGCGGAAATTCACAGCGGAGTTATATATATATATTTTTTTTTTCAGCGCGTTGTCGTCTCGTCGTCCGCGACAAAAATCACAATTATTATCGCATTATGGTCCCCATAGTTGCGCGTTCGTTCTTCTTGCACGCCATAATGTGCCACTCGCGCGCGTAAGACTCGCTTCGAAGCGCCTCCGCATCGCCGAACGAACTCGAGAGTGACGACTGCGCGAGATAAACTCGCCTGTTTATTGCGTTTTACGGGTGTCCGTCTTATTTCGTGCATTTTACGCCCAAGGATAATAACATTGAATCCTGTTTTATATCGCCGCTATATCCGCGTCGTAATTGAAAAACAAGCTCAACAAGGCGGCGCGACTCGCCGCGCTGCTTTCGTTCTGCATCGTTCGCGACGAATGAACGATAATCGCTATGGTTATCGGAGATTTTGTTAAGTGGCGAGGAGGGAGACGGAGCTTTATATGTTTTGACTTTGTATTGTTTAGACTGGGATTTCGTTTCAGATAGTTTTTATATTGAATTCAGCGACAATCCTCTTTTATTTATCTGGCGGGCTTTCTAATCGACGATGGTTATCGAAGTATTTTTTTACGGCGACTCGCTGATTACAAATTCCTTCTTTCTCGATTAGGAAAAATTTTCTCGGTTTGCCGGAGCACGACAATGCCGAAGCGATGGCAGCGCACCGGATAAATTCTTTTTCTGGTCCACGATTTCTCTATAGACTGGAAAAAGAAGTTTGTGTCAGTCCTTGTCCAAGGCAGGAACCCGGGGGGGATTTGAATACGATCGATTCCCAATAAATAAGGATTCTCGTGATAATGGCGCTCGTTCCTCCACGTGGAAAGCCGAACGAGGGCGGCGCGACGGATGGGGAGTGGAGGGGGTGGGCTTCCTATCTGTAAAAGATAACGAGACAGCCCTTGGCGGCGGTAGTTGGGTTGGGCTTCGTTAGACTCGTTCGATGCTCCTCTCGGGGTTCTTCAACCTTATTCCGCCGACTTGCATAAAAGCGTCGGTAAAATGAGGGACTTCTACGGGATCACTAAAAATTCGTCAAAGAATCTCTTCCCTCAAATGATATATAAAAGTGGTATATAATGCGTCTATTTTAAGCTTCGCAGATTAAAAAAGGAAATTAATAAAAAAAACTTGAATATAATATTACCGCAACGGTATGAATAAAATTTTCATTTATCGACAGAAGATTGCATTATTATTTCTTGCTGCTTTTGGCGCATCTGCGGATTTTTGAATGAAATATTGAATGGTCCTGTCGAGGGAAACGCTGTTACAATAATTATTTGTAATGTTATTGAACGCGCCTGGGCATAAATGTGATATTCCGAAATCGAGAATTTTGAGACAGATGCACGATCCGGCGCTGATTTATGACAAATAAGAGGCCTCGGCTCAGGTACCTACGTTTCGAGCGACACGACTAGAAGCGTACCAATAATGAATACGTATAAGGATGGGGAGAAAAGGTCTTTCTTTCTCGAAGGAGGAAAAAGAAACCTGGGTGCGAGTGAGTCCACTTATTTGAAATGTAAAGATGCGCCTCCTCTTTCCTCGTTTTCTCTCTTCCACTCTCTCTCTCTCTTAGTTTCTCAAATATTCCACCGACGACATGTGCGCGTAAAGAATCGTATATGGCAAGCGCACGCGATGTCACGTAAAATTATTTATATGTGTACCGTTGCGCGCTTATATATATAATACAACGAGAGTTATTTGGCTTGCGTTCGCTTCTGCGATCTTTTGTTTCCATACACATACAATCCCCGTTACGTTCCATTTTTCGCAAACGCATACATCATTCTTGTCCTGCCACTTGAAAAATTAATTCAGATCCGAACTTAATGCAGATACTTCTTAAATTTGTCCGTATCACAGTCAAATTCGAGTTTAATGATTAATGATCAAACACGTTGACAATTTTTTACTTTATCCGCTTCGCTTCGCTCGAGCCTTCGAGTAGAAGAAGGAAGAAGAAAGAAGAAAAGCAAGAGGGCCGCGGTTGTTTCGGGATCTCTACTGCTACGCCCGTGCTCGCGTCTATGTTTACCAATACACGGACATGTATACGAGGGTATTCGTAAGTCCCGTCGGGGATATACCTGGATGTATTCTTCACTCGGCGCGGATTATCCGTAAAACGCCTCCTATTATGATTATCCGTACGTTGCACCGCAATCCAGATGTCTGTCCGCGGCACGTTCGATCGGGCGGATCTTCGTACGTGACCGGTAAGAGAGGCCAGTTTCCTTCCTACTCTGTGATCGCTCGCATGCAACGATGCCGATGATTTCAGATTGTCGGATTGGTTGGCCGGATCGACACTTTCGATTATTGCCGCAATAGACAGTGCAAGTCGGGGATAGCACAATTCAAAAATTCGCGAGGAAAATGGGATTTATTAACAAGCGCGAGCCAGGGTTTCGCAATTTCTCATGATACGAAGAATAATATTTCATTACGATTTCGCAAGCGTCTGCTTTTTTTTATATAGAGTTGCTTTTTGTACAACTTAATGGTATAAATATTTTTTTCAATTCGATATATCCGCGCTGGAGTATAAAATATCATTGCTAGGATCTTCTCTTCCACATTGAATATTATATAATAATAAACAAAAGAAAATTGCAAAGACTCGTTACGAATACATGCATACCGATGCATCTCTTATTTTGCGCAGACAGATTATCCGTAAAATGCACGCCATTACGATTATCTGTACGTGACATGTTCCGATCGAGCAGACTGCCGTACGTGAGCGGCAATGGTGAATTTTCATCCGTCGTATACGATTGCGTACAGTCGTTAGTAATCATTACTGGATGACTATATGGATCAGCTTGTATCGGAGCAAATTTCAAGGCAGGCGAACGGGGATAAGTGAATACTTTAATACGAACATTAACTTTTTTTTCGACCGTGTTCGGACAAATTGATCATTACGTAGCTAGAAATACTAAATTGATGCACATATCTTCAATTTGTTATCGTTACGCGAAATTTTATACCAAGAGAATTATTTATATTACATTTTTAAAAAATGACAAAAATACAATCGTACGATTAACATTTTTTTTTTTCATTATCATATATCTTTTCTCGAGTGAAATTTATAATTGAATTACATTATTATAAATTTGAATGTGAGTGCTGCGTGTGGGTGTGTGTGTGTGTGTGTTATGTACGGCCGGTAGGTCCATATCAAGATTGATTACTAAATACCTTGTCGGCAGCAGTTGAATATTTACGAGATCGTCTGGATCCAGATATTCGTGACGGTTTTGATCAAGCTGATCTTTGTGCGGCCACGATCAGTGAGAGGGAGAGACTCTCTGCTTCTTTTGTGTCTGAGCGCACATGTTTGTGACGTCAATAGTCGCAGGTCGATCACTCTGGACATGTTTTACGATCGTCGTGCGAGTGCTAGGAGGATTTTAAATTAAGCGAATGCGTCGCTTAAGTACACACCACGTTGACACGTGGACGTTTGTTAAGTACCGGTTTGTTCATTATCGAGACGCTTTATCGCGGATCTGCTTAGGTATTCTTTATCCGCTAACGCATCGGAAAACGAATCCAAAGAAATTATTGGTAAATATGAATAGTGTGTTTTTCTACGCAATATTATGAATTATTTTATTGTGTAAAATACTACGGCAACAAAGTAAGCTTTTAGAAGATTTTTAGTATTTTTATTTTAAAAGTAATATTTTTTCACTTCTTTGTTCGTCGAAATTAAACCGATCGTATTAGCAATATTATCAAGGTTTAGCTGTGCCAATTGACGGATTAAAACTCACGGCCGTTGCAGTTTACAAGTTTGCATTTGTATTCAGCATGATGATTACGTAATAACATTCATGAGAGTTGGGCATCGTAGTTCAATTTCTGGGCCGTCTGAATTGATCGATTGGTACGTACTATTGGGTATTGGGAAAAATGACGAAGGGTGAGCTTTGCTCTCGAAAGGCGGGAAAAGGAGGAAGGGTTTCGCGTACGTGATCAGCATTAACCCTCGTCAATGTTCATTTCTTTTAGACTGAAAAAAGAGCGCGTTTTAAATTTCCTCAGTTATTCCGAGGGTGGCCTTCTCCTTTGATCGGGTGAATGTCATTAGGGCTTCTACTCTTACGAGCTAGCTGTCGGAACCTACGCCCGGACTTAATGTCAGGTTTTTGCTGACAGATTGAGAAAACTATATTAATCTTCCTGTATTTTCCTGAATTTTTTAACCTTAATTCATTCGCGCGACATTACTAATTATCCAGCTGGCATACATTGTGCACTGAAATAATAAACTTTTAATAGGGAGAGAAAGAGAAAGTCTGTATAAAAATAATTAGTTATTAATAATAGAATAATTAATTCACGTTCAATTGCAATTTTTCTTAATACGAAAACTGTAAAATTGAAATTTTTTGCGAGTATTTATTAAATTATTTCCTTTATTGTATTAATAAAATATTATCCATAAAATATTGCATATGAAAACAAATTAGTTTATCATAATACTTTCTTACAATTTTATAAAAATGAAAATTTTAAATTTTACGCTAAAATAATTAAAAACAGAAATTAGTATATCTAGATATTTTATTTTTGCGAAAATATTTCTCATGAAATAGCAGTTTTATACAAATAATGAATATATTTTATATACAAAAATTTAATATATTAAATATTACAATGTAAGAAATTTGTGCGACCTTATTTATTTAAGTTTGGATCGTTAGAATAGGCACACAGCCAAATGGCAACGGCAGTCTTTCAGCTTCGTTAGGGGTAGCGCACATCAGAGTATAGAAAAAGCGCTAGGGGAGGTATCGTTCGAGGTATTGATTGCTGATCGTGTCGCGCACCCCTGACGTAAATTATCATCGGCGATACTAAAAAAAAGCCTTGAGTCATCGACCGTTCGATAGTCACCCTTCATCGAGCGATACGGAATATTTATTCCGCTGCTTCGTGTTCCATCGACATCTAATTCCGTATTTTTCTTCGTTCTTCATTATCTCGAAAATCGATGGAGGGATCGACGAGGCAGAGTGATACGTGCACAATTTACAGAAATCAATCATCTCCGATAACTAATTGTGCAATACGAATGCTGCGAGCAGGAGAGAGATCTTTCCCGGCGAAACGCCCGTTGTATAAATACAAAGTTGTCATAAATTTGCAGCACTTAGCATTTATGACGCCAGTTTAGAGAGTGATTCGATTCCGCGATCATTAAGCGGTCAATTTTCCGTATCTGCAAAGGCTCGCGAATAATTGTGATAAGTGATGCGATGTAAAGTGTGAACAGGAAGCAATTAGCAGCCGCGCTTTCGCGGATTACGGACGTTGCTTTCTCATCTCATTTTCTCGGTAATATAATTGCGGAGAAAATAACGCGCAATATGATTTCCAAGCGCGCCGCGGTTAGGCATTCCCGTAGAAAGCGTCCAAGTCCACCACGTCGTCGTAAGAACGGGAAGATTTCTGTATTGCGCGATTTGCATAAGTTTAAAGCTGTTTACTTAACGTGTAACGCATTTGTCAGTTTTTCTTCTAATACGCGCACACGCGTACGTGCATGAATTTATCGTGGTCAACGATTTGTGTTCACGTGTCTACAAACATAGCGAGCGCGCGTATTTAGCTCAGCAGTGAACGACCGCTCGATTGCTTTCTCATAATTACAAAATAATGATGTAATTATATTTAAAAAAAATATAATTATAAGTACAATTAATGTTCCGATAAAGAATAGAATTCCGTGGTCATCCACTGATGACCGGCCATTCACTGCTACACCTGCACCGCGCGAGGGATTTGTGTTTCAGTCATCATCTTCCCCGAGAATCTCTCTCTCTCTCTCTCCATCCTTTTCGTAAATTCATCTTCTATTCGACCGCGGACTTTGTTCTGTCGCTGCGCACAGGCGGCGCGCGAACCGTTAGAAAGGCAACAGCCGATGAAGAATTCAGGAGGAACCATGCGAGAGATGGAGGTCGTAGGTAGTGCGACGACGTTGCAGCACGCTTTTTTTCGCCAGTACCGTGCCTTACGGCACCCCAGAGGCGTACGTCGACCGACAGCAGGCATACCGAGCAGGCATTACCTGATTGTCTTGCGCCAGGAGAAACGAGACTCTCCTCTCTCTCTCTCTTTCTCCCGACCTGACTTCTTCTCGATGTAATATCGTGGCGTATACGTAAGACGAGACAGAAAGTACTAGACGTTTCTCTCACGCATGACGAGTCTTTCACTCGGAATACTCAAGTACCGATCCATCCCCCCCTCCCCCCCCCCCTTCGCCCTTCCTCCTGCGCGATGCCTTCGCGAAAAAAAGTCTCCGAAGAATCGTGCCGTTCCTCCGTCCGCTCGCATAGTAGGTGGAATCGTACGGCTGGGAATAGCGCGGAATAACTGATAAAATTGTCGAAGGACACGAGGGTGTAGTGCTGGAAACGGGGACTCGGCCGGTTGGACCCTTGTTGACCTAGACGAGGCCGCCGGCTTAACCGCCTCGCCGCTTGTATTTTCTGCGACGCGACGCGATCCGGGGAGGCTAATTTGGCCGTGCCGTTTTTACGACAGTCGACGATTATATTTCGATCGACGTGCGTTACTTCGGGAATATAATATTTCACTTTTATGCGGGACGTAATAGGATATTAATGTACCGAGTGTCTGCCGGGTGAGTTTATTATCGAAGCCGATATCTCTTTACATAATATCCCTTTGAATTAATGATACATGATTGGCTACATTTGTTCCCGCAGCAATTTGTCATACGCGATACTTAACGAACCGGGCTTTCTCGGCTCTGTGTTAGCTATTCACAAAGTGGACCGGTATTTATCTTGATTCATTAGGAATGAGGAGCGAAGTGAATCATCTCGTCGAGTGCTCCGCCGCGAGTCACAAAGCCAGCGCGATAGGGAATTATTTATCGATGAGAAATCGGAAAGAAGTGAGCGAGAGGCGGCCGGTCAAGTCGCTTCGTAAACCGACTCGTGCGTTATCAATATGCGGATCGGCCCTGCAGCCCCGCGAAGTAACGACCGGCTGCTAGCGCGAAACGCGCGCGGCGTGGAATGTGCAAGGCGTAAAGTACGCCGGAGCGGACCACCGCGCGAGTCGGCGCGTTAATCACAATATAATGCGGGGACGGTTTGTAGGTGGGCACCCTTAATCGAAGTCGTGTCGCTGATTAAAAAAAAAAAAGTCCAACATTTTTCGCTGCTTATCCGTCTCTTGGCTGACTCTTCCTCTTCTCATCTTCGCTCTCCTTCTCTGTCTCTCTTCATCTTTTTCCTTTTTTTTTTTTACATTGCCAATTAGGATGAATCGCTCGCGTCGTGACAATTAGCACGGTTTGGTCACGAATGTGACTCCTGGAAGAGCTGCAGACGTCATTAGTCGCGCGGTGACCTCACGCTCTCGCGCCCATGCACGAGTCTATATAATTAAACAATTAACGTTCCGTCCCGATTAGTTAAACAAATTAAGCGAGACTGGCGCGAGAGGCGTCGAACACGGATCGCGGCTAACACCAGACACGGGTATCCACGCACTCGGTCGGTCCGTTTTTCCCTCTCTCTCTCTTCCCCCTCCCCCACCGCCGCGACACCCGGTACGCAGTGGTAATTAGAGGCGTGCATAATTAAACCGTCGGTGATTGTTGACACGGGACGTTAGCACAGTGGGACGACTGTCTTTCGAGGGAGCGTCTCAATTAGTATCACCTGAACGAGAGCTTAAGTGTTTACACTCGCGTTTCACGTTCTGGTAATTTCAACGGTCGCCGGCTACTTTATTAATTACTGCTACCGCTCGTGTGTGCGACGCGTAGGGAGCGAGACAGATGAGCGAGCGACGCGTTGCGCGAGCATGACTTCATCAGCGGGGAACGACGGCGGGCGAAATCAGGTCGCAGTTCCGGAATTAGCGCTGTCTAATTGCTGAATAAATATTCATTAGCCGCGCCCGCCTATAGAAATCCGCGCGTATGCCGTCCATTATGCGTGGCATTCTAAACGAACTCGTGGATCATACTGGTACTCTGTTGTTCTAAGTATTTAACGGACCGCGAGCTGCCGAGTCAAGTGGCGATGAACATTTTTGTAAAACAGATTGAGCGAAAGTTTCTAAATTTGTTCGAATTCTTTCTCTGAATAATACGGTCTTATATTTAGTCGAATTTTATACTCAAGTCTTGTTGCATTTTTTGCAACTCCGAAAGTTCTGATCAAAGTCGCTCTGGTGATATGCATAATAATACGTTATCAAGTTAAGTAGCATAATTTGAAATACACTTTTATGAATATTATATTATTTAAATAATACATATCGTGTATAAGTTGATATAATTTTTGAAATTGTATGAATTTTTGCAAGAGAATATTAGTCGTGAAAGAAGATGAGTTTGTTAGAAGAAAAAGACACGCCGGCTCGTACACGCCGAAAATAGATATTGTTTGCGGGCAGAGGAATCGGTTCCACGATTCGCATTCAAGGTCAGACTTAACTATACGGGTACACCAACTACGTGATTCGAATGACGGCTACGTCAAAATCTTTATTTGTGAGCGCAATGATCTTACGATGGACGTGAGATAATTAAGTCTTTTTTAGGAAGCCACAACGCGTGATGCGAATTTTTAAAAGAGATCCGTCGTGTTCTTTGGGTATTTATTCCCGTTAAAAAGAAGACCGTTTATATATTTGTCTAATCGAGTTTGTTTCAAGTTTGATTCCTCTTGATACTTTGCCGACGCATTGTATATTGGAAAAAATTAATAGCGAATGAAATGAACAAATATAAAAAAATAATATTAGTAGATAAAACTTATTAAAGTCTTCAAAATGCACTTGTGTGGTGTGATTTGCTATGAAATTTCAAATAACGGAGAGGTTGAATAAAATTTCGACACTAATTGCAGGATTCTTTTCAGTATAAAATAACAACACATTGCGCAAACAATCGCGTTTTATGAATCGATAGGTTTTATCCATCGATATTATTTTTTATAATATTAAGCTATTTTTCATTATTTTTTGTCTAATGCTCTAATTGCTCTAATTACATACGAATTTAAACTTTGAATTAAAACATTTTTTTAATATCGCTAGATTTATTATTTTTTTAACAATTTATAATATTGCAAATAGACCTGCGTCTGACAGTTAATAAAACAAGTTTTGTGTTCAAATGTGAATATGAGTGTAAGTATATTTTCGTCATTATACTTATTAACGTATCCGCACATTAATGGAACATGGAACACAATAAGCAGAAAGATCTCGAAGAGACAAGTTACTCCAGAAATATTTGTCCTCGACCTCCTTCGTCACTTGTGCTGTCTACCTGTGTGGACGTAATCATTATTTCGTACTCCTGAATAGCGCGATACAGCAATTTATTATTTTTTCATGCTACACTTACGGACGGCCGTAATTTGGAGGTCGTAAGAGCGCGCAAAAGAGTGTCAATCGCAACCGCGTTGCAATACATACATCTACGTCTAGAAAATTCATTTCAAACTTTCTTTATGTCATCACCTTCAATCAGAACAGTCAGAACTCGCGCGCGCAAAACTACACGTCGTCTAATGTGTGGATTCTTATCTGACGAGAATGTACCACCCACGAACTCGCACACACGCATACCAACGTGCGTGCGGGCCTACGAAACGCATTTCCGCCGCTGCGTCCGGTCGCCGTCCCCGTCGTTCGCAGCAGCCGGTCTCTGCAGCCCCTATTTCTGTCCGGGCGACCGTTTACTATCGGCAATCTGCATAAGCGTTTAACCGAAGCGAGGCTGAATCATACGCGAGAGCGCGAGAAGAATAGGAGGGCGTCCGGGAGAAGTATTTGTGCGTGGGGGGGGAGTAGCGGGGGTAGCATGGGCGTCCCGAGAAGCGGTAGAAGATACGGAGAAAAAGGAAGAAGGCAGAGATCGCGGGGGGAAGCGAAGAAGAATCGGAGAAGCTCGGCGCGGTGGTAGAGGAAGAGGAAGACAAGAGGAGGCAGAAGACAGAGGAGGAGAGACAAGGAAGGCGCGAAGGAGGCGCTCTCGCCGATGGAGGCGAAAGTTTACGACGCGTCGCCCGCCGAAGTTACCGACGCTACCACGGAGGCTCTCCGCACTCTCTTCCAAGTCGGTTTCCTCCTGCGTGCACTCTCCCCGCTTGCCCCCCCCCCCCCCCGCTCTTCCCACACTCCGGCAGTACACCTACGTAACATGCTCGGTACACGGGCCCGCGCTCACGGCGTATCCCGGTTACGCTATATGTCGTCCGCCGTAACAATGTGACGGTCAGCTGGTAGCGGATCATTGCTCAACCTCATCGTTCACTGCTCCGTCGTGCGTGAGCGAGGATGCGCATAGGTTTTGCGAATCTAGCGCGACGTAATGGCAATACGGTTTTCATCCTTCGCATTTCTCGCTTAATTCTGACACGTCCGAAAATATTGTGGAATTTGATTTATCAGGCCTATCGATTATTCTTACGCAATAATCTTCAATAGTCTTTTATCTTCAAACTGGACTCAATATACATGTCGCGACAATCCTTCACGTAGTTCTCTAAATTGAAGCAGTGTACGATTAGCAAACTCTGTTTTTTTTTTTTTTTAATTGAAATTTGCCGGCAGCAGCATCCGCAGTGCCTTCCGTGCACCCTTTCCGTCGTCGCGCTTCGAGAAAGCAGAGCAATCCGCTGATCGCGGGAACAGGCGGAGAAAAAGGCAGAGAGAGAGAGAGTTTACAAACGAAGAGAAGCGAACGCGGTAGGAAGAGCATGCGGGCGAGCCAGGCATAAACTGGCCGACTAACAACCCACACGTACTCTCGAGTGCGAAAGGAGCCGAGAGAACGACGGGTAAGAGACGGACGAACGAACGGATGGACGGACGGGCAGACGGGCGCACAGACACCATTAAGCTCGACTATGCTTTCGCCGGCTTAGGCACTAGCGTTTGCTCGCGCGCGTGATCATACGTAAGAGCGGCGGAAGGAAGGACGACGCGAACGAAGCGAGAAGAGACGAAAATGAGAGGGAGAGGGAGAAAAGGAGAGAAAATGATGCTGGCGCGCGAGGAAGAAGAACCGAGGCCGAGGCAGAAGGCTGTAAATTATAACTCCACCGTGAGGAATCGAACCTCAAGACTAACCTCAGTCAGGCTCGTAAAAATATATCTATCTCTCTTTCTCTTTTCTCCCCGGCATCCGAGCAGAACTCATGACTCCTGACACGATCGGGACGGTACCGCGCGCGCGCGCGCATTCGTGGTCTTCCTCGATCATTACCGGTGCTCGCAGACAGCGTCGTGATGTTTCGATTTCGTACGCGAATCATAAACAAACTCCGAAATTGAAGGGTTCTCCTTTTTTTTTCTCTTTGAATTTTTTGACGCAATTAAAATTACCAACGAATTGTGATTTCGGGGAAACTTTTCGCATTTCTCGAAATCGGTGCTCGTCGGCTGTGGAATACGCTTCAATCGTAAATGCATCTCTCTCGAACACGTCGCAAGATCGCTTCGAAGCGCTCGGAAGGGTTCGCGGTCGGTGAAATTTCGCCGAGGTCCTTGCTCTCCGGATAGGTGGTTTTTACTGGCGTGTAAATCAAAGTTGCTCCCACTGTCTCGTCCCTCCCCCCTCCCCCCCCCATTTGTTGGACTAACCCCGTACGCTCCCTCCGTCGCGTCGTCGCCAGAGTTCGGGCTTAAGTAATAATTTCGCATTAAACGTTTGGCGTAATGTAATAAAGTCATTCCGGAGGTGGGGGGGGGGGGATAAATTTAGTGCGCGCGGCCCGCACGACGGTGGCCGTACGGTCGGCGAAGGTGCTGGCGGCGGCCCGGCGGTCGTCGCGGCGTTGCGGACCGGGTCAGCCGGGACGGATACAGTTGTGCTGCGGCCATGTAGGTAGGTGTCGGACACCCAGCGGGATACACACCGGGAGTGGGCGGCTCGTTGCATACGTACGCTCTCGCAGAAAGAGCCTTGACAAAGAACGACGTAAAGGGAGGAACGGGGCGCGCGAGCGTGCGCGCGCGCGCGCGCACGAGAGAGGAAAAGGACAGATCGCAGCGGTCCCCGTGGCTCGGCGAGACCGGCTGTGTTATAGCACCAAGAGGAGTCTTGGTATCTGTATTTGTAGATACCGAAGTGCCTCGACACAGAGAGCGCGAGCGAGCGCGGGACCGAGATGGGCAGGGATGTGGGGAGGGGCGGTGCGGGGGAGGGAAGAGGAAAGAGAGTCCGGCCGAAGCAGGGGCCCTCGAGAATCTCCCCCCCGCTCCCCTCCTCCTCTTTTCTTCCTCCCTTGACACCTACACACAACAACGACGACGCCGTGTGCTGCAGGCGGCCATAACAATAAATAACTCTATCCTTCCATGTGTTACCGCGGGATTCCTTCTCGCGGTATAACCGCGCCCTTCTTCTCCCCCCCTCTCTCCCCCTCTCTCGTCTTCAAGGAAGTCGCCGTGTACCAACTGTATTGCCACCACTTCCATCGAGGTGTCTTCGAGAGGAGACTCGCGTCTCCCTTTTCTTCCGAATGTGTTCTCTTCGCGCGCGCGCGAATAAGAGAGATGTAGAGAGAGAGAGAGAGAGAACCTCGCGCGGTTCTCCCTTAATCGAGTTACCTCCCGCACGAAGGAGAGTACCGGCTTATGACCGGATGCACTCTCGATTCAGACATCGCGCCGTTCCACGGCGAGATACGCCCCGCGATAAAATCCGGTCCGCGATGTCCCTGAAGCGAGCGCGTCCCGTGTGTTCTCCTCTCTCCTCCCCCCTAACCGCCCGTCCCCGTTCCGGAGCGGATTCGGTAACGCGCTCGTAATTTACGCGATAAATGCGGCGACGCGAAATCTCGGCCGAGATTTAGCGCGAACCGGATCGCGGGCGTTACGCGCCGGACAATGTCCGTATTGCGACTCCCTTGGCTCGGGTCTCTCTGATTTTACTGCACCCGGCCGTTTCTCGGCAGGATATTATTGCGCTGAGAAATGATCGAGCGTGCGAAATCCGCGCGCGGCATTAGTCGCCGCGCACGGCTCTCTTCGATCGGTTACGCTTTACATTCGACTCTCTGATTGTGGGAAAAATCGGTCTCGAAAGGGGAGGGCGGCCGCCTCCGTTCGTGGTGAGTTTTAAGTAAATCGAACCTATCCGACTGAAGACCAACCGCACCGCAAGCGCGAGGACTAGGTAACCCGAAGTTTTTACACGGCTCAACCTGCCAAGTCCCTTTTCTCGTTGTGTCCCTTCTCGTTCTTCACGTCGGAACCACGGCGATGCCGCCAAGCGGCGAGAATCCGAGGACCCGCTGAAGAGATTCAAGGGCTGCCGGGAAGGTAGAAAGAAAGAGGGAGAGAGGAGGGGGAGAAAAAAAGGTCGAACGGCAATAAAGCGAAGGGGGGATATAGACGATCCGAGGATTCACCAGAGAGGCCAGACAGCTTGGAGTCTGTTTCACGGCACGCTCATGCATCAGCAGACGAATCGGCTCGCTTCTACCGAGCGTTAATTTATTTCACGCAGCTTCTTTCAAAATTTGACTGCAAGAATATTTCGCAAATGAACAAAATTGAAAATCGATTACTTTCGCGACATGTTAACGCAGAACACGTTTTATAATCGTCTTTTGACTTGTAAAACACGGATTTTAAACGTTAACTTTTTTATTCAAAATTTACATATGCCGTGAAAGATAAATTGATAAAAATTCTCACGCTTCTGAAATGCTCGAATATTAAATTAATTTAATTTTATATCGAAGTTGCTAAAAATATTCATGATGTAATTTGCAAATGGTGTCGAGTAATTTCCTTGCAAAATTATCATATTGCCTTATTATTATACTGGGAAGAAATTGTTTTCAAGTCATCGTACGCATTATGATTATTGCTCTTTATGAGATTAAGCTCGCAAGATGGTATTCGCAGAGTTCTGATTAGGAGAAATCGTCGGACCATTAATTTCTCCAATCAAAAAATCCCACTCTCCCGGCTACAACATTCCGGAGAGAAGAGAGACTTAATTACTTCGAAATGCCTAGGACATGTCGGACAGTGCCTGCTGGCAATGAGAAAGAGGCTACGGCGCTTTCGGAGTCTCGCCCGCGATGCTGCGCCGCGTCTTCTCCCGTTCTTTCCTCTCGGGCCTTCTTTTTTTCGAGACGAACGAGGTGTCGGAGGGCCCACGTTTATACCCGAACCGATACGCGCCGGTTACTTGTTGTATTTATTTTAACACACATACGCACGCCTACGTCTATATGCATTTAAAATATAGCACAGTTGGGCCCTAGTTTATGAAGGGTCAGGTCATGGAGCGCGGTCAGCGTTGCGAGGCGAGAGGACACGGGAGAGGTGAGGATAAGGAGCGCGGAGAGAGAAGCGAGAGAGAGAGAGAGAGAGAAAGAGAGAGAGATGGAGAGACAGTGAGGAAGAAGGACGGAGAGAAGTCGGTCGGAATAGTAAGAGGAAGGGAGCGCACACCGTAGAATCGTCGAACCGTTGGCCCTGAGGGCCTGTTTAACAAGAGTCAGTTAATGCGAGTCATAGATCATCGCGGTATGCACTAAACGTTCGAAATATAAATAAGTATAAACACCGCGTAAATCAAGGCGCGGAGATCACGCGCGGAACCGCGCCATAACGAACTTTCCACTGAATTCCAGACAATGGAGCAGCCGCCGAAAATCTTGAGAATCTACATGTGAATGACGTTGTTCTGTATTGTTAACAGCACGCCCCGCGCGCCCCGCGTTTAAAGCAAGCGCGCAAGTACGCTCTCGAAAGAATCGTGTGGGCCGCGCCAATCGCGGATCCTCATCTCGCGTCCCTGACCTCATCGCGCAGCTCGGATATAATTCTGAAGAAAAACAATGAAGCTGCCGAGTCGATCGGATCGACCCTGAATCGCCTGCGCTCGACGCAGACAAGTTGCACTTCACGCCGAATTCCTTTAGTTTCGCGAGAAAAAAAATTAATTAAATAATAATGACAATTCTGTTAATTTGACTTTTACTTTTTTTTTTTTTTTCAGAAATACGTGCAAAGCTTTAATGGACGAACAGTTATTATTTTGATACACATTGAAAACACGAGTAATAATTTGTTAAAATGTTAACGCATTGTCTATATTTATTAATATCGATAATACGTCCAACTTTTATTATTGCCTCGAATAGTGAAGAAGAAAACCGACTTTGTTGCAAGCAAGAACACGAACTAAACGATTTTTCATGCGTTGACAGCAAATTAACAGGTTTCTGATAGTGAGCGTCGTAGTGCAAAACAAGGTGGATTAAAATTCGCGAACAAGAAGTTCACCCTTATTCGTTGCCTATCATTATGTCGTCGTTTTTGTAAACCGGTTTAGCGAGTGTGGACCGCGCGATTTTTGTGCTCGCACTTTAAGAAAATATCGAGGCGCGAATCGATTTCGCACGTCCCTCTTGGCTAAGATACCGTCGCCAAAATTTGAGAAGTAGACGAGAGAGAGGGAGAGAGAGAGAGGGAGAGAAAGAGAGAGAGAGAGAGAGAGAGAGAAAGAACGTGGAAGGGGGAACGTAATGGTTTACATCCGGCGGCATTATCAATTTTGCTCGCATTATCTCTTTTTTTTCCTTATTTAGTTCCTCTCGCAACTTCTTTCTCTCTCTCTCTCCCTTTCTCTATTCTTTCTCTCCTTTTTTTCTTTCGGCGCGAAACATCACGTTTTGCTTCCTGCACCAGAGCCTGGAGCACAGATGGTACCACATTAAACATTCCCGTAGACTCGCGAGTCATTTGTCATCTCGCTAAAATTGGGATCCAATTTACCTCGACTCTCGCAACCCCCCAAAGACAATCCGAGGATGATCATTAAACTCCTCTTGATCACTGGCGGTGAGCCTGTTACTTCGAGAATAATAGTGTCGTCGCCGTTACGAAGTGTCATTACGTTAATGCGAAGAACATTTGCCTTGAAAAATGAGAAGTCGACAAATTTTTCGACATGCGAGAATCACCGTCCAGCGAAATGTTTTGCAAATTCCCCGCGAATTACTAACAAAAGTGGACAACTTCAAATCGGTCAATATAATATTACTTTCAGTCTAAATCGCGTTACTTATCGCGCTCGCATCGATTCTCTCCGCCGTTGCTTGCGCACAGTGTTTTGTTACAATTGTACACTTGTGAGACACGCATCGCGGTGTTATTTCGCGCGTGCACGAGTTCAGCACGTGTACTTGGCTTCTCGACTTATTACAATCAAATCGCGCTCTTCGACTCTCGGAAACCGATGACCCCCGGTCCTGACCTGACTCATCCCGAAGCCGGTGCGCGGGAGCGCCACGGTTGAGAGACAAGGGGACCAGTGGGTCGTCTCTGGGCAGTCCTTCTCGCGGCGGATTCCAAGGAGCTGGGTCTCGTAATGCGATATAAATGGAGGCAGGACCGGCCGAATGAAAAGCCAACGGGCAGGCTCGGGTGGAGGAGATACATCAAGATCGGGCTGACGGTTGATTCCGTGTCCGTCGAGGGTGGAGGGCGAGGGAGAGGGGAGGGTGGTAAAAACTGGATCCCTCTCCCACCACTCTCGGGGCTCGGCCGCTCTTTTCGGAGCCTTCTATCGCCCGGACGTAATAAGGACAAACCTTTAATCTCAAACTCAATTATAACTTCCTCCCGCTCGCTAGATGACACACGCGGCGAGGAGGATCACGTTTCTGAATGGAATAGAATTCTCGATCCAAAGTGGGCCACCGTTGTGTGAATCGCGGGGCTCTGGATATCTCGTACGTTTCGATAGCGCACAGCCTAAAGTGTTGGACAGACACTTTGTCTACGAGAGACCTGGCGGGCAACGGCGCGACTCTTTCGCTCGACGTTGTTTCTAAGCGCTGGAAAAATCGGTTCAAGTATCGAGTGGGCGTGTCATTGTTGATTTCCGGCGCATAATAAATGCGCATAATCAGACGGTTCTCTCTCTCTCTCTCTCTATTTCGGTCTCTCCTTTTCTCTCATCCCCGCGGCAGCTTTCGAAAATCTTTCTGCTCGTGCGGCCATTCGACACCCGCGCGCGCTTTAAGAGAATCGCGCTGGAATGTGAAACTCTCTGGAGCGAGCATCGCGCGCTTCTTCCTCCGCCCTTTTTCGAGGGGCACCCCGGGTAATCTTGGGAATCGGGAGTGCCCTTTGTGTCGCGTTTCGGGCGAGAAAACGCTTTGTCATCTGCGCTTCCGTCGTGTATCGGGGGTGTGCGTTGAGGAAGGTTCTCTCTTACGGCGGCATTATGCTCGCCGCGCGATCGTGAAGACAGTGCCATCCGACCAGGTGTTCTAGGGCCCAAATTGTTACAGCATCCAGAAATCTCCCGTTCCTCGCCGGGGCCTCTGCCTGACGAACAATGGCCAGAGCCCCTCGCTTCGTCCCGCGCATTTTCAACGGCCGCCGCCTCGCTGTCTCACCGAACGAAAGTACTTTGGTCGCCGACGGCGCAACGGGGAAGCGGAGATCGTAATCTAGTTTGTGTTGAGGCCATCTTCGAGGAAGGGAGAGACTGTCTTTGTGCTTAATAAAGTAGCAGGGCGCGCAGACGCTTCGGTGACGCTCCCCTCCGCTTTGTAAAAATCTTACTTGTGAATTATTGCCACTGCTCGTATCCACGAACGGTAATATTTTCTAAACGTTCTCGTGACCTCGCATCAGGATCATCCCTGCGCATTAGCATCGAACATTGTTGAGGTAATTGCGGGGGGAAATTACGGGTAGTCGTAATTGCCTACTGTGAATGCTTACTTAGCGTTCGCCGGCGTAATTTGATCAGGCAATCAACAATGAATGCGAGCTTTGATTATACATTTGCACAAGAGATTGCGATCTGCGGACGCGTGCAGCTGCAAGCCGATACTCCACGTGTCAGTGGATTTTATTATAAAATTCTTTAATTATGACGGGGCGGATTGTTCCATTCCAACTGGCGCGCAGCGATTCTCACGAGCCTCGGTATCAACGCGAGAGGAGGCAACATCTTCGTTTTCCTATCAATATATTATTTTCTGCACAACCGCCGCGCGCCCGGCAACATCAACCGCGCGGTAAGCCTGCGGAGAAGCGGAGAGAGAAGGAGATGACTATCGACACCTCCGTGGCTGCTGCTTCACGTTGCCACTTTCCTTTCATGTATGTGTATGAGATTTCCCATCGGTAATGCATCAACCCGTTAGTAGGTATCGAGTGGTGTGTGAACTAATCAAGTTTGTACATACGTGGATATATCTTTTTGACGATATCCTTTCATTCTACATGAGAGATGCAAACCGTTGTAATTTTTTTTATTTCCCAATTATTTACTATCATATATTATTTCATTATTTTTTATCGGAATGTAACATTAAATTTCCGAGATAGTAAAACCGATTTCAGGCTTCGACTTGGAAGCCACTTATTCCAACTTGTCTAGTCGCTTAACGAAGGACAACGGAGAAACGCAATTTATCGTCCGACTATGAGACGGTTTAATCTACGATGATTAATATGCCGCGGAAAGGGGTTGACGCGCGAGGGTTAAGGGGTTAATGCTCCTCTCGTTGGTCGATCTCGTTCTCTCTCTCTCTCTCTCTCTCTCGGCCGTCCCTTTTCTCGCCCGGTCCCCGAGTCTTCCTCGAGTTGCAGTAGGCAGGGAAACGATGTAAGTGGACAGAAATGTATAGCGCAACGCGGGCTCGTAGCGCGTGAAGAGCGAATCAGTGTCCCCACCAGGGCACTCCGCAGCGAGAGAAGGAGGAGGAGGCGGCGGAGGAGGAAGACGCGGAGGGCAGTCGGCGGAGGACAGCGACGGCGGCTGAGAAGGAGGAACCGCGGTGTCGGAGGAGAAGGAGTCAACGTCGCGGGCACTCTCCACGCGCACCGAGAGACCCGGAGTTCTGTCTCGCGTACGCGAGAACCAATCCCGGTATTTGCGCTTCCTTCCTACCCACGGGATGGCGACCACCTCTTTCTAGGGGCGTAGCCGACACGGCTTCTCCTCTTCTTTCCCGCCGCGTCTCCCCCGCTCGGCCTGTCCCCCGCGTCACGCCGCGTTGCCGTGGATTTTTCACGCGCGCCGAATTCCGCCCCGAGCGCGATGAGAGGAGGCAGTGTGCATGCTCCATCGGCATTCGATCGAAGAAGCTGGTTGACTGTACGACGCTTATCGTACGTTAGGTGGCCTAGGTTCGTTCAACTCGCGCGCGGCGACTTAATGCCTACGCGCGCGCGCTCGGTGACGACGACGACGACGACGGCGACGACGACGACGGAGGAGTACGTGTTGCGCTGTTCCGCCGTGCGATCAGCTGACGCTGATTCGTAGATCACGGATTGACAAGCGATCCGTGAACAGCGCGGTAATTGGGGGGATCCGTCTCGATCGCAGTGACTGCGCACACTTTTATCATTACGGTGGCAACGCTTTGTCTATCCACGAGCTATTTACAAGCAGATTCTATTCAATTATACTCGATATTGGTTACTTTACAATATTAATTAATGCAAGTTAATTGAGTTAATTTATTTTAATTTGAAAACTGCATTAGAAAGGTGAAAAAAAAGCAATGAACATTTTGAAAAAGACTGTACTTGTTCTATATTGTGTGAAGAATATTTACATTTTTCATTATGCTGCTGCCAATTAATTTTCTGATATAATCGTCATTTGAAAATAGTGCAATGTTCTATATTTATTTATTTATCTTTTTTCATGTGTTAATCGATAATTGCGTAAAATGCTAAAAATGTCGTAAAATGCTACAAATGGACGGGAAGACGGACGAACAGACAAAGCTATAGGACCTCGGAGAGTATTCAGCCGGTGACGCCGCCAGATTTACGGGCGGCTCGCCACGCAGACGAGTGCCTCTTTGTGCATTCTTGGGCTTCCACCGATATTATTAGCGATCACATCCTCCTCTTGATTATGCCTAGAGGGGAACCTCTCCTTTGAGCTCGAGCTCGCGGGAGCATCGCTATCGCTTTTTTTTGTTTTTTTTTTCTTCATCAGAATCGCGTGTAATGTCGTCGATAGGCGATGCTTGCTCGGAATCCCTCGAAAACCTCTTCTTCCCTTGTTAGGTTCAACTATGTTCAAACGAGTACTCGACCATGTCGCGAGGACAAGAACTTGCTTTCCTTTATACTTGGCTTCTTTTTAATCCGTTCTGCTGTACGATAAAAAAATTGCGAATGTATGCGATCCGATCGGCATTGCTCCGTGTTTAATTTAAGCGTTCGAAGGGCGGATTCGAGTGAAACACGCTTCGCCCGAGACGATTTATATATGTATACAAATGTATATTGTGAAATCCGTCGTTTAATCGTGAATTTAAATATTGCCAACTACTGACGAAAAAATCCGTCTTCATGAACTAGTCCAGCGTGAAGCGAAATCGTCTTTACCTGCTATCGTGCCATTCATCATTTAGTGCTTGCAATGCCAGAAACGCACAATTAGAGGTAATTACATCCGTACTATGTACCAGAATAATTGTAGTCTTGCCAGCCACTGTTCGCCATCAGCACTCGCTCGATTACCACCTTCGTACGTTCAGGTTCGTGGCGACCGATGAGAATCCGTAGAGCTTCGGGCACTTTTCAAGTATCTCAATAACTGCGGTTGCTATCTCCCCGCGTCTTATACGTGGCTTTAATATTCATTTAAAAGGTTTAATATTCATTTTTCTTTATTAACTATCTTGCACTTTTACCCGAAGATATTTCATGCTGTACACACAAACTTGTACAATGTGAGCAGAACAGATACGCATAAAATTAGTTTTTATTTTTAACAATCATCTTCCGTCGTCGGTGGTGTTCAAAATTAATGATTGTTCGATTTTGACCGACATTTTGCTAATTATTCCTAAGCGACAAAATTTAAATGAATGTTATAGATATTGCAACGGATTTTGTGCATGATCTTACAGTGAAATAGATATCTGGTCGCTTGGATATAAATCGAAAGAGATTCCTTTTTCGAATTCACACGGTGTTTCGCGCGAGTCTCGCGTGCCCCGCGGAATCTTATTGGGTATTCAGGCCGTGATACCTTAACTGCCCAGGATTCGATGTCTACGAGCCGTAAAGCGTGTGGTGTACCGAGAGAGTGCGCACATCCCGCCGAGTTACCGGTGCCTATCGTGTCCCTTACGGTGGGGTATTATCGAGATTACAGGCAAGGGTAGACCCCCGTGCAGCCCGATGGAAGAGAAAAATCGTGGATAAGGCGAGAGAGTATGAAAATGGCCGAGTAAATGACTCTCTTCTCTTGATCCGCCGAGCTCCCCCTCCCCTTTATTCCCACTAACTCTTATTAAACCTTCTTGTTGTCCGTAGTCCTTTCAACCCTTTTTCTCATTTATTTGGAGAAAGAAATTATTGAGAGTTATATGAATTTGCTTATATTTCTTTTTTTATTCCGCTTTTTTTGCCACAAATTTGATTGCAACTATATAATTATCGCTTTGATGAAAAATAAAAGCATCGTTAACGTTCGTCGTACCGATGCACTATACAAGCGAGGCTTCGAAAATAAATTTACTGTCGCGGAAACGCAAATCCCTATGTTTGGGATCGCGGTGTAATATATGCAAGATAATTATTTCGATCACGGGTCTTTACGAGCGTGCATGATTGCAGGCTTATGTTTAATATCCACGCGAGATCTGCCTGGGTGTGGAGAATTGGACTTGGTTCTGCCAACGTTTCTGCAAATTGCACTTTGAATGCTCTAGTTATACGTTAGGCGCGTTCTCCGGGGACGTAAATATGTGAGAGATCTCGGCGCGACCGCGAGGAGATATATTTTCCCTCTACTGGGAATGCTTCTCTCCTCCGCCATATCTCTCTCTCTCTCCCTTTCTCCTTTTGATAATGTTAATAATTTATGGCGTGTGCGCACCGCCTCAGCTAATGAAACCGATTACCGCTGCTCGTTAATTTCGAGCGATACGGTATCGAAATTAATGACATTAGGCGATTACGCACATCTAGTCTCTCATATGAAGTACGCGCTTGTGTCAAATAGCAAAGGTGGAGCTGAAATAATAATATAGTTTCGGCAAAAAATGCGGTGCAAATTTATTATCGTGATGGAGAGAAAATCTTGTTAGATAATATTTAACAAAATGTAGTCGTTCCGAATACTTACGTTCTTATTTAAGAGAAATGTAGACTCATTGAAAATGTATTCGGTATCGATGATGTGATTTGCCTCACGGAAGAAAAATTGGAGATTCGGAGCAGATATTTTGGAAATAAGATCATTTCTGTCTTCTTCTAATTCTTGACATTAAACGAAAACACAAATGTTTAAATTAAAATCGGAGTTTGTGAAAGCCATCTTCATCGTTACGCGAATTAATCAATGAGCAAAAGCAGAAAAAATTTATACGGATGTTTCGATTTTCTTTAACAAACGCAGTCCAAGCTTCTTTCTGTACATTTGTATGGGATGTATTTTTCTATTCTCGAGGGGTGCCACACGCGCGATGCGTATCTCCAAGATTATTAATGTATGTCTACACATATCCGTTTCACTACAATTTCGGTTGCCCCGAGAAGAGGCGAAAGATTCTGAAATTACTCGAAAAACATCGTAGTGGCGGTTCTCATGTTTTCACGATGGAACAAATTACAAATACGATAAAACGTTGATTAATTCGTGTAAATGATTGATTGATCGTTAAATAACACTTATTAATGCTCGGCCATAAAGCATTCCAGGTTTTATCGTCGACGGGTCGAGTAATAATTCTTATTTGATAAGAGTGTCACAAGTTTGCCAAGCTAATGTCAGCTTCACGAAGACTTCGCTTTCTTTCCCAAGATTCTTTCTGTTTGCTGAGCAACACGCAACTTTTGTATCTAAAGCTTTTACTTTTTTTCGTGGTTGAGTATCGCTGTTGGGAAGAATAAATCTATATCGATCACATTTAAGAAACCTCGACTTCCCAACCCCTCAACGAAGATATGAATTCCTAATATACGGAGAACCATCCTCTCTCTCCCTCTCTTTCCGTACCTCGAATCTCTTATCGATGGCGGAAAGCTCGAAAAACTTAGTTATGTCTGGCGTCTCTGGCCGCGATCCAACGGCAATCACAGCCATCTTTAATTTCTTTCTTCTGTCTAGCGGATGACTTATGTTTGAAAAAGATTTCTTTTATGGTCTTGGCGTGAAAAGAAGCGCGTTTCTCAGATTCTCCTATGCTGAGTCTCACATGCACATTACAATAATGAACTCCTTGCAGCAGAGATTATACAGACTATCTTAAAAACGCTGAATTTCCTCCCATCTATATTTTCGATGTTTTCTTAGCAGCTCAATTCGTTATTAATACAATTTCTACTTATTTTTATTTTTTAACAACTCCAACTTTTTCTTATTAACTTATAGTGCCTAAGATTTTTATATAAATTATAATTTAAGGAGAGAAAAAATTTTAATTTATTCTTCATACTTTGTTTTCAACGAAAGGATACATTTTTTTTCTTTTTTTTTGTGGATTGTAATTTATGTAATAATTTATGTCACACTAGCATCGCAATAACAGCAACGGTGAATTATCCAAATAATTGTCGGGAGCGCGGACAATCTGCCGCAGAAACAATAATGCGACGACCGGATCGTCATTACCGGTCCGTAGAGTTATTATAAGCCAGTTAGGACGACAGCACAGCAGATCGTTAGGTTAGGTTTCTCGTTGCGTCTACGAAAAAGATACGGTCGATGGAAAAGCGGTTGAAAATTGCCGGAGGCTAATTGCATACACACCCGGACGAACAAGATAGAAAAAAAGTTGGTAATCATTTAAGTTTTCGCAAGTCGACTTTTGAAACATTAATTGCTCGCGGTGCGTTGTAGCAATTTTTTGGATTAATTAACTGTAAATTAACAATTAGTCGTTTATTTCCACCTCTTTTCTATAAGAAAAGTAAACAAAAAATATTCAGTAAATTTTAATCTATTTAACCTTGTTTATAAATTTGAAGAAAATAGTAAAACTTTACATGCAGAAATATCATAATAATGCCGCTTCTTCTCCTCCTTCATTCTCTCCTTCTCTAATAATGTGATACCGTCATAAAAAGTTGATCGACTGAAATTGTATTTCTTCTTTCGTGCATTTACTTCTTGAAAATAGCCACCACTACTATTCATGGTTATATCGAAAAGCCTGTACTTTCTGATTATTTAAGGATCGCCTCATAACTGAATCTTCAGAGTGTGAGGAACAAATTACTTGGAATCCGACGCGTATCCTGGCGGGAGATCATCAAATAGTGCCTCGAACAACGTCGTTGAGCGAAACCGATCCGTTAAGTGTCTTCCTCGCTGTTAGAACTGTCGCGGTTTACTTTTTGTTCCCTCTTTGACAACACCACCCTTCGCGCTAAGCGCAAGGGCGTCCATTGAAAAATCGTCCGCGAAGTTATCTTGTAATTTTCGTTGTTCGGTCACGCGGAGCCTGCCTGTAACTAACCGTGTTTACGGCATAGACAGCTGCGATATAGACAATGGCGAACAACTATGTGCCGACGTCACGTACGACCCGCGACGACCAAGTCTCCCGAGGTTTCTTTCGTGTCATAAATCGTGTTGGAAATCGCGTTTCTACATTCGTGACACTGGCGAGAATTATGCAGCTCGATATATGCGATGCATCGAGGCATCCAGTAAATGGAGAAATACTTGACGGAATTATTCAAAATTATACTATTAATCTTTACATATTTTTTAGATTAAAAAATTAAGCGAGTAAATCGTTGATCTAAATGGAGATTATCTAACTTGAATAACTTGAATAACATTTTATTTTTAGTTAATTAAGTAATATCAATAAATTTTTGTTACGAAAACTATGTTCAACATTTTTAATCTATTAATAAATTACAGCCATGAAATTAATTTTGATTCCAATTTAATTAAAATTTCCAGTCGTCAAACGAAACTTGAGAAAAGACTAATTATTTCGTAATTAATCTTTTTTTTTCGGTATTAGAACACGATGCGAGATGAATCTCTTTGTCTGCCAGCCTCTCGTTAGAACTCCCGCTATGAGGATCGTTCCGCGACGCGGCGGGACCAGCTTTGCCCGTCGTGAATGGTGGTGTGGAATGCGGTAAAGCAAATAGGCTCCTCTCGCGGGCGAATAGCTAATTACGCTTCTTGGCATTCCTGTTTCTGGTTAGGCGAGCGCAGCCGCAAAGAGAGAAAGAGAGGGCCTTAGCAGCCCCGGCAAGAGAGTCAGAGGCGCGCCGCGCCTCGCCGCGCGAGGAATTACAAGCTAATCCTTGACTCGTAGGAGGACACGAGCGGCCGCGGTCACCCGGGGAAGACGAGGAGAGCTCTCACCGAACTGCCCACCTTCTTCTTCGTTCTACCACCCTCGTTCTCATCCTCCTTCACCTTCATCCTCATCGTCCTCCACGGGCGTTCCGCGTCTCGTGCGTTTCGCTCGCTCTCCTCCCCTTCCCCGGCGCGTAATGGCGTTGTTTAATGTTTAATCATACCCGCCGTGAGCTCGCAGTATAATCAGAGTATAATTCAGACAACAACATCAACCACCGTCGACCGCCGCCGACAAGTCCGTCCGGCGAGTCCGCAGGTTTGCGAGTTGCGGTCGTCAACGGGGACCGTAAAACTAAGGCATTGGCGTTATACTCGGGTCTACGTGTGCCTCTTTACCTTGTTCGGGATTCATTTTGGAATTTGCGATGACGGATGATCGAGTTACCGGTACGCTATGAGCACGAGAAATTTAATTTTGCACGGTGTAAGATATATTAAGTTTCGCACAACGAGCTTCCAGCGACCGCGTCGATATAATAAATTCCGAAAGTACGCGCGAAATTATTTTTAAAATATAATGTCCTTCGCTCGCGGGATGTGGTAAAATAGTAAGACAGTAATTAGGCTCTTATCTCAAATTTATCAATTCAAATATTTATCGACTTTGCTAACTCGAGATAAAATATTGCTAAATCTACATAACTTGATTTCTCATCAAAACGAAGCGAATGTTTGCTAAAAGAAAAGGTAAAAAGATTCGAGGAAGGTTTTCTTACCTTTCAAATGTTTCTTAATTATTGAAACATCATATTGCACAAATTGCGAGGAGGAAGCTAATCCAATTTGAAATGTAAATATAATCAGTCATTCATTTTTGCGAATGTGCAAATATATTTTGTCATGTCATTTCCATGCTGATTCATTCTCATGTCTCGGGATACCGTTAACTTTCTGATTTACTAGTATATTTGAGATCGTCTTTATATAATCGGCTTTCACGTATCGAGGATCGGGACGGTTTCTAGTAATTAGCGATCGATCTTTTTTTGCGAGGCGTAGGGAGCGATGCGCATCGAGACACTAAACGGCCTCTTTTTTGGCCGGTCCAAGGCCCGCGGGTACTTGCCTCGTGCCGAGTCATGCGTGGAACTCCCGGCATCATTGCCATAACTCGTCTCGCCATGTTACCTTCGCGGAGTTTATGGCACCGTCGTTCTCGCGCACTCGGGTCGTAACAATTCGGTTGCTACGGCATCCCCGAGACGCGCACAATTACGTTCGTATTTTTAGCAAAATCTGGCGCTGCCTCGCGCAATTCACTCATCGGAGAATTTATGCGCTTAAAAACGAGCTTTTTCGCGCCATCAACTAAAGAGCGAAAAGAATATTCAATTATTTATAGCCGCAAGTAATCTGCTGCAGTTCATTCAAGAGTGCTATATTCAATTATCCAGCAACAAGATTTACATTTTTTCTCCCGTTTCAAATTTCAACCGTCCAAATGTATATCAATATATTGATTAATTGTTATGAAAATATAAATCGTACTTTGCAATATTTTTGAGGTCCACTTTTTCTATTCGACATTTTGAATGAGAAATAAATCGTTGAAAGGATTATTCAATAGAAATTTTGAGAAGCGGCGGGAAAATTTGTTCGCGTCACGTATTCGCGCTTTATACGCGAATTACAATTTCCGATCGCGAATGTCTGTCGTTCCTTCAATCGCGCCCGAAACGAGGTGATGATATGTGGGCCGAAGGAAGGTAGCGCGTCACGAGGAAGCCTGTTGGAAGGATCGGCGTGGCTAGATGGTTGGAAATAACGTGGCACATTATAGTGAAGCATTAGAGTGGCCGGTAGCCGACCGGCAAGTTTTTTGCCGGATTCCAGTAGCGCCTTCGACAAACACCGGAGGAGGGAAGAGAGCCAGTCTTCTCTCGGTTCACTACTTTTACTAGATTATCCACGAACACGGTTATCCCGTGACTCGTTCCGCGCCGGACTCTCCTCTTCGTCCAACTCTCGGCGAAATTCACTCGGCACCGGAGACCCAAAGAAACCCTCATTGGAATTTTGCCTTCCGCTGCATAACGTACGTACGTGGAGAAAGTGATGCGCTGAGAGCGAATCGATACTTCGCGGCGCCTACGAACGATTCTCTTTCTGCGGATGACGTAACGCTATCGTGTACGCGCGCGAAAAGAAAAGGGAACGAATTTTTGAAATCGTTTCTCCTCGCGAGTTCTTCCGTCAGCGGCGAGCTTTTCACGAAGTGTTTTAAATCGATGGCAGATTATCAAATTTTATTGTAATATATAATATAGAGATGGTGTGTGTTCGTTGTAATGTTTCTCTTTTAATGTAAAACTCCATACGATGGAATCGTAGGCGGTGTAATGTAATTCAACGAAAGACCAGATTGAACGATCGGCGGAAATCTCGCTGGCTGAAATGAATTATGGATAATCTACTAACTAGAGCTTTGCCGGCGTTTAGGTACGTCTAAAAAAATGCACCGCTACTTTTTAAACATTTCTTTTTTTTTTTTTTTTCGTATAATCCTCGCTATCTCTTTTTCTCTCTCCTCTTCTTCGTTCTCCCAATCCCCAGACATGAGTCACGTAATAGTTTCTCCACATCGGCCCTAATGATTTATGCCTTCAGTCGGGTTTTATGTATTTCTGCGCAATGCGCGAGGCTCCAGTTTTTTTTTTTTTTAGGCTTCTCACCCCGCTGTCAGAGAACGAGAGAATAAAAGAGAGAGAAAAGGGGAAACGCGCGAGGGGAAAAGGGGGGCAAAGGGGGAAGGGGTCAAAAGAAGAGAACGGCCATAAAGCGTCACCCGGGTCGAGCACTGCTCACACTGCCGCCGTTAACTACGCGCGCAGCCTATATAGATCGATATAATTAATAGCTCGGCCACGGATCGGGTAACATATGGTCCAAGACGGGACACGGAGGAGACAGACGCGGGCGAAAGGTGAGAGGAAACCGATTTCGGGGCCCTCCTTCGCCGCCGCTGCCTCAAGAGTTGACCGAGAGAACGGTCCGCTGGATTCAAAGGGATTAAAGACGAAGGAGAGAGGATACCCGATGTCGAGAGAAAAAGGACGACTCACGGCATGCTAATTTCTACCTGGTGGCGTTCACAAGGTCCCTACTTCTATCCAGAGACGTCTATCCAGAAGATATTCTCTCAGATCGTTTAGACTACACCGATCGCCTTAATTGCGCTTTATTTTACGAGAGCACTTCTAAAGCAGATTCTTAGAGAACGGCATGCATTACTTTGCTCGACGCAGAATGAATTAAAATTGCTGTAATTTTTAGAGTGGATTATATAATTAATGATATAATGAATGTATAAAATAATAGAGATTCTTGAAATTACATTGATCGCTATGACTCGACTACTGGATTGAGTCATAATTTAATCTTTCAACAAGTGTATTGAGTATATTAAAGCGACGCTTTTTCCGCAATCTCAATATTTCTTACATCAATATGAAATTTTTGTCGAGAAACGAAAAGCTATTTAGCAGACATGGCGTCGACTACCGAGATAAAGCTGACATGATCCTGATCTACGAGGAAGATAAGATAGAATAATGAAGACAAAGTAATCCTAAAGCTAAAACATGTTCAATACCGGATGCATTTATAATTCCAAGTCCGACGACCTTACTTGTAGAAAATTTCTTTCTCGCATAATATTTAGTTATTAATATGACATCTATGAATCTATTAAGCATAATTTTTTGTCTCACATCGAAGAATGCGTTAATGTACTTTTTATTTATTATCGTCACGAAGAAATCTGTTTTTTTGTACTTAGAACTGTAAGTTAAATCGTACGATCATTTTTATAACGTTCTAAACAGAAAGCACACTGGACAAACTTTCGCTTCGCAATTTCACACATTGTATGATTTAAGATTTCTTTAAAGCCATTCAAAATTATTAACGCGCACGCAACATTTTCACCGGTGATATCTTCTCCGAATAGAGAGCAGCGTATTCAACCCCAAGAGAAAAGTTACTATTGATATATTCTTTACGAATGCGACGACGCCACGTGCCTACCGTGCCTCTCGCGCAACCCTCGAAGTACGCGAGAACGATGAAGAACGAAGAGTTCCCTCTCGCGCGCGCGCTGTCTGCTTTGCATAATTTTACGAATCGCGCGCGTATAATCGTTCCACCGCCGTTGCCGTCGTCGGCGTTACAAAACGTGCCGGCGGCGACGGTATTTCGTGCCGGCGGCGATCCCGCGTGAATCTCGACATTAGCATAAGATCCTCGGAGTGTGACGCGTGTGTTGCACGCCTCGTCGCCCGCTATCGTACGAAGGCGACGGCGACACGTGGCCCGCACGAGACGCGCAATCGGAAGGGTTGAAGCCCGGTGAATTTGTATGAGAGCGCCCCCTCCTCCTCTCCGTTTGCCTTCTCCTCTCGTCACGCCGAAATGTCGGATCGCAGGAACTCGAATGAATGTTTAGACATGGGTGTATATACGGAAGTGTCGATGTGACACGTGCCGCGACACGCTGGTGCGTTTGCTCGCTCCGCTGTATGTACTCAGCATTAGCATGAGATTTCAATGTCAGTTTCTCGGCGTATAGATTTTCTTGCTTTTATTCTTGCGAACGCTCTTTTGGACGTCGCGTGTGTGCAACCGTGGAATGTATAAGAGATTTGCGGTCGGGCTCTTCACGCGGAATTCTATGAAGAATGTTCATAAAATGAATGGAAGTAAAAATCATTTATCTCGGAAACTACCTTCGCCTCGACATCCTGTATATTATTGGATTATTTCTCGTGTCACATTAATACATTAATTTTTTTACTCGCAAATAAATACTCAAAAATGTTTGGATTCTATATTTGAAAAAGCGTTAAATTATTCACTAAAATATAAAGTCCCTTTCACATTTTTTTTTTTTCGCACTTAATAACAGTGACAAGTTTATAACGATCTTAGAGAGATTAACTCTAAACACACATAGAGAGTTCCCGTTCGTGAAGCGACGCGTCTTAAAAGTGCCGACAGCACTCCGTCACTAGAAAATCAATTTTCCCATCGAATATCGACGCCTATTGTTCCCTTTTTTTTCCACGCGTCTCGTTCTATTCATGAAGGCAATCGCGTCGTTTAGGAAATTTTATTGAAGCAGTCGCGATGACGCCGCGATGGACTGTCGATGAACGACCATGACCACGCGTACAATGGTTCATGCCGATCCTTCGCCTCTTCGCTCGGTGTCGCGTATATATACGTCGCTTTTGTTGCGCTTAAAACGCAATGAAAAAGCACCGCGACTAATTAATACCTGAGCTTTTTGCTGAAGCAACACGGATGCGCGTGTCAAATTTACGACGTATCACGATGTTATATCTCTGGCAATTTCAACAATCTTCGACTCTTTTCGACGCTAAATAATTACAAAATTCTGGACGGATTTGGCAACAAATACATTTTTTAACACTCTAATTGTATGTATAATAGAAATATATAATTTCAAAAATTACAGTTCAATCAAAAAGTTATGAAAATCCATTGAGTTTACTATAAATCTTTGTGGCAACTGAAAATCTATACATTGATATATTTTTATATTTGCAAGTTTTTTTTTTTTAAATTCATAAAACTTGAAGTTCTAAATACGTTAAGTAACTAATAAAAATTTTAAGAATATTTCTGACCTTTACAAAGTTTGTTCTCACCGTAAAAATAACAAAGAGTTCATTCTTCAAGAATAAAAATTATTTGAGAAACTCGCGCACATAATTTCAAGCGAACATGTCATCTTAGTTTGTTTTCCCTGTTTTACTTGTAATTTACTAGACGAACGCGAATTAGTCTACCAGTTTGCAGGCTACAATTTGTAGGCTCGATTAGTAGCGACAGTGCCACATATGTCAATTTGACCAAAATACTAAAAACCAATTGTTTAACAAACTATATCGTGTGCATTAACTTGTCATAAGTAAATGTAACATCGCACTTGTAATTTAATATAATCTACGATAAAACGCTTATCGTAGATTAAACATTTCAAAATATACTCCGCTTTTCTTCTCATAATCTGCATACTTTTGTCCTGGTTTGAAAAATAAAATTTCTCTTGAACTCAAAATCAAAATCATACTTAATCCAAAAAATCTGAATCATACTTATTCGTATTTGATTAAATGATAAGATTTATAATAATCGCGACTTACCAAAACGTTTCTGGTGTAACCATTGTAATGGCTTCTTAATGATAGGAATTGGAAAAGAATATTTGGGACAAGGCACAAAAATTGAAATAAGAAAAAAAAAACAAAAAAGTAATATTATTATTTGAGAAATTTCTTTATTTAGACTAGAGGAAAAATAATATAATAGTGATAATATAAAATAATATTAATAATAAATAGGTATAAAGATTTATTATCATTATTATTTTTTATTAATTTATGATATAATATTAACTACTTATTATTATTATTAATTAATTTTTTAATTAATAATAATAATAATAAGTAATTATTAAATTAATAGAATAATTCATAATAATAATAATAATAATAATAATAATAATAATAATAATAATAATAATAATAATAGTAATAAACTATATACACAAGAGTAGTAGGAAAATAAATTGACGTACATAACATTGTATATATGAACATATTGTGAACGTGATATGAATGTGTGTATATATATACTGTGTACGTGTACAGTAAGAAAAAAAAAGAAGTGAAGCCACACCCTCGTCAGCCACAAAAATACGAGCGTAAAATAAAATAAATTCGAAGAGAGAGAAATAAACGGACGTGCGCAGCCAGGTGTCCAAGGTCGCGACATCCGGTTCCGACTACTCCTAAATCGGATACGTGGGCAGACGAGAGCATGACCATCACAAAAAAAAGAAGATTCATAAATAACTAAGATAACGCAAAATAATAATTAATAATGGGCGCCTAATTATGATTGCGATGTGTATGACGTCGTTAATGGCAGATAAAACGCTATGTCGACGTTGAAATGCCTGTTCGTAAGCTAACGCATAGAATCGGTATAGTTGAGTTTATACGTACTTGGGTATAGAGTTAGTGAGGCAGGGCCGTGTATCTGAACCCCGAGCGAGGATTTGCGAAGTATTTACAGTAAACGCTGAATGTACAGCGAGGAAGAACGTCAAGATGTTGGAATGGCTTCGCAAATATTGACGACGATAACGAACGACGACGATAATAGAACAATGTTGAACGCTTCGAATAATAATATGCGTATGCAGTTAAAAGTAATCAGTATCCGTTTAAGAGGCATCATTATAAAATATAATAAGAGCGCTATTATTTCAAGATTTAACTTACACTTAAAACACAGTTTATTCCCTTAGTAGAAACTCGTCCTTAAATCGACAGCGACGATTAAATTTCTGTTTCACCGCCGCTTCTATTAATTTAAATCGATTAATTTGAGAATTGTGTGATAACATAAATTATTCACCTGTGAATAATTCAGATATAATAACTCATATATTATTATCATACATGATAATTTAATTATCACACATTTTTCTCGCCGTGTCTCTCTAATTTCCTTATATTCTTCTTTTTTTTCCATTCACTCACTCTCTTTCACGCCATTTTCACATTTCCAAAATAAATTTTCATTCTTATGCTAGATTTAACCGATAGGAACTTTTTAGAGCATTGCCTAATTCTAGATATCTGATATGAACTAAAGGTATGCGAACATATTTATATATATACATGATGTGTATATATATATAGTTTTTACACATATACATATAAATATATGTATACATGTGAAAGTATATATCTCGAAATATAAACATCTTATAATTAATATTGTATTATTAATTTGACGGTAGGGGAGATAGGCCCTTTAGGGTATCACACAGGCCCAATTAATATATACGTGGAATTTTGTGGCGATACACAGAGAATACGTGCAAAACATATTTATAAATGACTTAACGTCCGCGAGTTCGAAATTCCTTGGCGCAATGCGAATTTTAACGAACACAAATACGTTATAAAATCAACCTTTCTAAAGTCACTCATCAACGAAAATTATACAACGAAAAGTTCAAACATCTTTCTATTACAAGCGATGAGTTAAAACTCAAAACTTGAGAGTAAGAACGGAATTATATTTTCAAAAATTAAAAAAAAACAAACAAAAAAATATATATTAATTTATCAACTTAGCACGAATTTCGAACGAGCGTGATATGAGCGTTTAGTCGTCTAAGAGGTCAGCCAGACACTCACCGGCCGTAGTGCTAGCTGCGCTGGCCGTAGCGCCGGCAGGATGTTGCTGCTGCTGTGACTGGAACATTGCCGTCGGGTGGAGAAACACAGAACCGTACATCATGTTTTCGTCCGTCTGTTGTTGCTGCTGTTGACCGACTTGCTGACCGGTCGTAGCGACCACCGACGAATTGCCGATGCCCGATACGCCGCCGCCGGCGGTGCCGCCGCCGCCACCACCGCCAGGTACAATCGGTGCTCCGGGAGTCGGCGGCACGAGGGTGCCTTCTTCGACGGCAATGCGCACCGACTCGATATGTCGCCGTGAGAATACGTGCTCCTGCAGTGGGGTCTTGGCCGAGTAACGCACGGAGCACAGCCTGCATTCATCCGGCCCGGTCGGGCCGCGATGTGGCTGGACGGCCGAGCCCTCGGCCGGTAAGCCCGCCGCCAGCCTGGCCTTCTTCTCCTTGGCGCGGGCGTTCTGGAACCACACCTGCAACTCGTCTCCATTAGTCTCCGTAAGCTCGGATCGGGGGGTTTGTACGCGCGCCCGAAGAACAGCTTCCTCGTGGGTAATTGACGATTTGTCTACCACGAGTTCGAAGCCGGGCTCGCGTGAGAACTATCGATGCTCACCTGGACCACCCGCTTCGGCAGACCTATTTCGCGACCGAGCATTTCGCACTCGGCCATCGTCGGTGTTTTGTAGTCCGAGAACAGCGACTTCATCACCTTCACTTGGGTGGCCGACATCTGTGTACGGTATCGCTTGCCGCCGGATTGGCTGGTATTGCCACCGGACTGTCCGCCGGTTACTGGCGGTCCGGTAACATTGCCGGTACCACCACTGGCAGGCGCTTGTCTCGTACTCTGAGTACTCGAAGCTGGACTCGTCGGACTGTCGTCGTCCAAAAACTCCGTAGTCTCACTCATGCTGTCATCGTCGCAGATGCTACGTTCGGATAAGTCTGTCAGAGGCCCGCAGTCGCTGCCACCGCGGAAGTGAGCGCCGTGCTGCTCTTCGAGGAGCAGACCGCCAAGACTCAGTTTCATCGGTCGGCTGAGATCGACCGGTTTGCTCAAATCCAACGGTGACTCGCCGCTGTTGTTATTGCCTCCGGTTTGATGATTCGTCGTTTCCTGTTTTCCGTTACTGGCGTGTGCCTGTAATTCGCTAAAGTATCGCTTCATCTCTTCGTAGTATTTCATAGACTTCAAAGACGCTTCCACGTCGCTGTTGTTAAACGGCGGAAACAGCGGTGGCATCATGTGAGGTGTGCTGGAATTCGAAGGAGCGGATTCCATCGAGAGCTCCTCGTCCGGGATGTTGTCGATGTTCACCTCGCCGCGTGCCACCTGATCGGCGTGTTTGCTACTGAGATGAGATTCAAGAGCGGATTTGACTTTGAACAGCGCCGGACAGAATGGGCAGCGCTTGTTGATCACTTGGCTGTGAGCGCGGAATTGACCTTTGCGTTCGCGGGCACGCGTATTCTGAAACCATACCTGAACCACGCGTTTCTTCAGACCGACTTCGCGCGCGATTGTCTCCAGCATCTTCCGCGACGGGTTAGATTCGATTTGATATTTTTGATAGAGATAATCCAATTGTTCTGGGAGTATCGTGGTTCGCAGACGTTTGTCTTTCGGTTGCTCGTTGTGCTCCGAGTTTGAACGGTTATCGCTGCCCGTTCCCTCCTCGAGTTCCTCGTACTTCCTCTTCTGCATCATGGCGATGAGTGGATGACACGGGTTGTCCGGTGTGCTAGCGTTGATTGCGTGTTGCTGCAGAATGCCGAAGGGTGAGTCGGGTGGGTACGCCGGAAATAGGGACGGGTTCATGATATGTACTAATTGATGCTCGCGCCAGAGCTCAAATCGTCCGAACATCAAGTTACACTTGTCGCACTGGAAGCTACCTTCTTTCGATTCCGTTTGCGACTGTTGCTGTTGTTGCTGTTGTTGCGACTGCTGCTGTTGCGTCTGCGACAGTGTCTGCTGCTGATGTTGAGGTGGAGTAGCGGTGCTCAACGGTTGTTGCAATTGTTCGGTAAGCGCGGGGGCTGCCGATTGATTGGCTACCGTGTTTATAGTCGTTGTTGAGCTGCTGTTACTGTCTTCGGAACTTAGAACTGCGGCGACTTGAGCTGCTGCAGCCTGAGCTTGCGCACTTCTTTTAGCATCTTCTTCTTTAAAACAGTGAGTCTTCTGATGGCGTATAAGCTCATAATATCTCTGAAAAACAAGGAGACACTTTTTACATTGATAGTTTAATCCTGGTGTTCTTTGAAATCGTCCAGATCCGTCGTCAGTTTCACGTCCGCCTGTCGTTACAGGCTCAGCGGCGGGCTGATTTTCATAGACCTTCCGTGCTTTCTGTCTAGCATTTTGAAACCACACTACGATAACACGTGGGCTCAAACCGAGAAGTTTGCTGAGATACTCTAAATCGTCATCCTTCGGATACGCGTTATTTTCGAAAAATTCTTGAAGAACTTTTATCTGATAATCGGTAAATCTTGTACGATTGGCGCGTTTTCCGGAGCTGCCACTGGAGGTATTGCTGCCGTTACTATTGCCGCCAAAAGAATAATCCGTTGGTCCTCGACCTGGACTCAGAGATCGTTGTGGAGTGAGCGCTATCGCAGCAATAGCATTCGATACTACACCCGCTCCTGGTGCGGGATTGGGATAGGTTTGAGGTGCTAATTTAGGCGGTAACATCGGAGTGCTTGGAGCGTTTGCGATTGAAGGAGCATGGGATGAAACATCATGGTGAATGCCGGAAAACACGGAGCTCATACTCAGCGCTGGAGAATGCGGACGTGATAGTTGACCACTCGAGCTGCCGGGTGAAAGATGTTGTTCTTCTTGCTGCTGCTGCTGCTGCTGCTGCTGCTGCTGCTGCTGCTGCTGTTGCTGCTGTTGCTGTTGCTGTTGCTGCTGCTGCTGTTGGCACTGCGATTGTTCTAGTGTCTCCTGTTTTATCTCAGCAGGCTGTGATGCGCTAGTGTTTTGCATAGACGGCGGAGGCGTACCTTGCTTATTTGGACTTTTATCGTCAGAGGAACTACTACCAGATACACTTGAATTTAACGGGGTCACTTTTGCCTCGCCAGTTTTTTCGTACTCCTCGAGATTCAGAGTAGTGCTCGGTGGATTATTGAAATTGTAAGGACTGTCTTTGTTACGTTGTCGCTCTTTAAATAATGTGTTTCGGAACCAATGTTTTATGACTTTGTTTGGCAATCCACTCTGATTGGCCATCTCTTGAATTTGCTCCTCACCAGGTGAATTATTAATATCAAAGTGTGCTCTTAATATTTTTAGCTGTTCATCAGTGATACGTGTACGCGCTCGTTTCTGTGACGCAGCTGCGCTTGCCTGAAAGTCAAAAGATCGCTCTTTCTTTTTTTTGCTAATACTCGATACACATAATTAACATTCGACAATTATTTTGTGTGCCTTTTTTTTGAATTTTTAGAGCATTTTTCGATATACACAACTGATATTCGACAATTATTTTATGTTATATATTATATATATATATATATATATATATCTTTTCTTGAATTTTTAGAACATTTTTATATACAAATTTAAAAATTCTGGTATTAATTTTTTTTGAAAGTCAGAAGATCGCTTTTCCTTTTTTTGCTAATATTCGATACACATAATTAATATTCGACAATTATTTTCTTGGATTTTTAGAGCATTTTTATATACAAATTAAAAAATTCTGGTATTGATTTTTTTTGAAAGTTAAAAGATTGCTTCCTTTTTTTGCTAATATTCGCTACACATCATTAATATTCGACAATTATTTTTTTGTATATCTTTTCTTGAATTTGTAGAACATTTTTTTACATACAAATTTTTTTATTATAATCATAATCATAATTTTTATTTCATTATAATCATAATTTTAATTCTTGGTACTTTATTAGTACCAAGTATTTGGTTCTCGTAATTAGTACTTGATACTTTTATATATTTATTTAATATTTTTATAATTTATAATACGTTGTAATTTATAATAAATAAAAAAATGTAGAAATATTCAATATATTTGTAAAAAAAAAATAAATAAATATTACAGCCATATTAAATACATTACAATAATTTATAATATGCACATTTGTAATACTTCAAAAAATTATTTCTGTAAAAAAATTTAAAAAAATATTAGAAATATTACAAACACATGCATCTTATGCTACTTACTTGTTGTTGATGAAGGACAAGATTGTGCTTGGCAATGAGATCTGCTTGATTGATGGATGGATAACCAGTGGTGGCACCGTCATACGGCGGTGGCGGTAACATCATTGGCACTAGAGGTGGTTGCAGGTTCATAGCCGCTAAAGCGGATACGTTCAATCCAACGTTCAACGGTAATCCCATCATTCCCATCATTAATCCAGGATACTGTGTCAACTGCTGCTGTATTTGCGACGCTGCCATTGCGTTCAAAGCAGCTTGCATTTCAGACATCTGCTGCGCCAATGTGAGCTGAGCATGCTGCTGCTGCTGCTGCTGCTGCTGTTGTTGCTGCTGCTGCTGCTGTTGCTGCTGCTGTTGTTGAATATGATGCTGCGAATTAGCAGGCAGCACAGTCGCCGTCGTAGAGTCCGTACTTGAAACCGGAGTATTGCTCAATGCTGGAGTAGTCGTTGGAGTGGTAGATGTGGCCTCTGGTGTTCGGCTGATACGTTCTTTGCTCTCAGTGTTCTCTTCTTTCTCCTTCTCACGTGATTCCTTATCAGAGCTGAGATCTTGGGGTTGTGCGGTGGCAGGTGTGGAGCTACTCGGGGCTGTTGTAGTTGATGAAGACGTTGCAGCAGTCACTACGACGCTTTTCTTCTCGTATTCGCATTTGAATTGTTGAGCATATTTTTCGAGAAATTCGCGGGGTACAAGATCACGGTGGACTTCCTCGCAATGAGCCTTCAGAACCCAAACACTGCTAAACTCCTTATTGCAATGCTGGCAAGTACTGGGCTTAAGTTCTGGTATTACGTCATCGTCCGTATGAGTCTCTTCAACTTCTTCCTCTTTTTCTTGTGCGGCTTGAGCAGCGAGTGCTTGCTTTTGTCGTTCTTGCTTTTGTTGCTCTTGCTGTGCCTGAAGAGCGGCAGCCGCTTCTTCCTCTTTGCGCTGTCGTCTTTGGTGATTCTCGTTGAATTGCATAACGAGATCGAAGCCGAAGCTTTCCAACAAATGCTTATACATCTGCGAGGTCTTATGTCGCGGTTGGGAGAGAATGTCTTGCGTGGTTTGCGTGGAGTGCTGTGTACTTTGTTGCATATGTTGCTGCACTCCCGGCGGTCCTGGTGTCGTGGATGCAGGAGGCGGCGTCTTGGCAGGGGTGGAGGTCAGCTGCTGTGACGCAGCCAATTGTTGAAATAACGCCAGCGGATTGCTGAAGATGCAGTACAGTTGTTGATGCGTCGCCAATTGCTCTTGATTGACAAACAAAGCGCTGCAGCGTGAACAAGAGAGCATTCCTCCTGCATTGCTCCCCGCTGCCGTGTTCGTATTGACCGATGGACTGCTCGGACTCGTCGGCGGTGGTTGTTCGATCAGCGGTCGAGCGAGATCCAGTTGGCCGCTGGCGGCGAGATCCGGCAGTTTGTTGGCGCGCGTTTGATGATAAACGCTTCTCATGTGAATGTCCAGAGTGCTGCCCTGGCTGTACGCGACGTTGCAGATGTTGCACTTGTACGGTTTCTTGTCTGGACTCTGGTCCTGCTGGGAGTCGGGCGACTCGATCGGGCTGGCCGGAGGCATCACCGAGATCAGTGTGTTATTATTACCCTGCTCCTGCATCGCCCTCTTCAATTTGTGCAGATGACTCACGCTGTTGTAGTGCACTAGGAGTATGTTCTTTTGCGTGAAGCTTTCTTTGCAGACGTCGCATTTGAACGGTCTATTCGGGTCCAGATATTTTTCCATAGGATAAGACATCTTTTCGCCTTTGCGGTGCAACAGGGTCTTGTTGTGACCAGTGAGATAGCTCTGGCGCGTAAAAGCCACCCTGCAACGATGGCACTTGAATTTCCGACTTGGATCGTGATAACTATCTTCTGCGACCGTTTGACTATTCAGATAATCCTCCAACGTTACCAGACGTTCTTTCTGCATCGGGGACGAATCGCTTGCATCACTTTCTTCCTCATCACCTCTGTTAGTATCATCCTCTGCGTTCTGTTCGTTCATCAAGCCGCTTTGTCTCCTCAACGTTTCTTCCGTCAGCGCTTGGAGCAACGGATGCGCGTGGAGTAAGCTCTGTTTGTATTGAGCTAGCTCGTCCTCGTGGAAATCATGAGTGGACTCCAGATGTCTTTGAAGCGCTTGGACCGATCGAAAAGATCGTCCGCAGAGCGTGCACTTGGTCGCGTCTCGGATAGCGTGGTACTGGGAGTGTTGCTGCAGCTTTTCCAAGGTCTTGAAGGCAAGACTGCACTGTCCGCATCGATATTTATAAACGTGCTTTTCGCTAACCGCCAAAGTAGGCGTAGCCGCCGGATGAGCTTCCCTGTGATGTTGCTGAAGTTCATCGATGGAACGGCAAACTCGGCCGCACACCGTGCATCTGGTGATCTCCTCGATCTCGTCACTGGCACCGCGTTCGCTCATCTCTTCTTCATGATGGAGTTTCGTCGTTGTCGTGGGCGATGTCGGCGTCGTGACAACCGTTACGGCCGGCGTCGAAGTATTCCTTGGATTATTGTTCAGCCAATGGCTCTGATCTACTAGGACTAATAGCCTTTGCAAGCCGTCGGTGTTAACAGAATGAATTTGCATCACGTGTTTCTCTAGAGCGGGGCGTTCTTTGAAACTATCTTGGCACAACGGGCATTGTAATTCCACAGTCGGTTCCTCTTTCACCGGTTCAGTTTTCTCTTCCGAATCTTGAACATGAGCTACTTGTAAATGCTGCCGTAACTCTTCTCGCGACGTCGGCTGATACGTACAATATAGGCACGCAATATCGTCTTGGTCGTTCTCGGGTTCCGCTTCTGGTTCTGGATCGTTGTCTGGTTCTTGTTTTACTTCGCTACCGCAATCACTACCTTCTTCGCGTCGTTCTAAAATCAAGTCAAAAAGAAAAATTTGTTCAAAAGTTTTTACACGACAGTTAGTTTAAATTAAAGAAAATTTTCATAAAACGGCAAAAATAAGTGATGCCCATCGAATGTAAAGTAAAATAGTTAATATAGCGATAAAACGTTATTGCAAGAAAATTGGAGATTTGCTGCTCTTATAACATTCATATACATTTTTTCAAAATAGCGAAACATATTGTTTTGCATTGTAAAGCAAAGTTTTATCGCGAATCACGCCAGTCAATGCGAAAACTTCAAATTAAATACAATTTGTCTGTAATTAACACTTGGGTATTTCTGATTTTATAATCGAATCGACCTAATACAAAATTAAAAGCAACATGAAAAAAATTTAGTTGTTTAGTTAGAAAGAGAAAATTTATGACCCGTTTATTATTAATATTTGCAAATATGTATGTCTGCGCATTTTGTGGAATAATTAAACTTGCTCGTTATGATCAATATTTATTCATTGCGATAAAATTTGCATTGCGATAAAATTGTATTTTTGAAAAAAGCAATAAATGACTTATTAAAAAAGCATGTGGATTTTAATCAGTTTAACTTACATGCGTCAGCATAATAAGAAAAGCATTAAAGTTTATAAAGTAGCAAATGTAATTCTCGCGAATTATCGTCGAAAATTTCGCAATTGCAATCTTCTCCGGATAATCACTTTATTCCAAAGATTATTAACATTCCGAACGCGTCGAGATTTGCCATAATAAATCGGTCTTTTTCATTCGGTCAGCATAATATTAAAGTTCGGCATTAAATATGCAGAGCCGGACGGGCGCGCGCAAGACAGGCATCCATTTCGCAGCGATTCGTTCCCCGAGACATTAACTCGAAACACTACAAGAGAAAGTAAATTATAGATAGGTACTACCGGTAAACTATGGCAGTGCCAACACACGGCGTAAAGTTCGCGTTCAGTGTCACGTACGGCCGGCTGTGTGTCGCCAATGTGCATGTTCTCTAGCGGCGCTATTAAATTGATTAGTCTCGTCCAAGAATCGCGTTCGTTTGCCGTCCACCCGCCTCGGTGATCGATCCGCGCAAGAATTACCGTTGCAATTATTCGGTTGATCTTTTCGGTGCGCGAACGCGGACGGAAGGATTTACGCAAGCAGACACGTAATACACACGGTGTCGCGTACATGTGTCAGTCGCAGAGAGAAAGTTTCGCCGCGATGCGCGCGGCAGCGTCTGAGAGGACAAAAAAAAAAAAAGAACGACCACGATCTATACGCGTCACAGATGCTCTCGCACCAGTGTCTTGCAACAATAATATGTCGAATGACAGATTGGCGATACCGAATTACCGATGGCGGTTTTCTACGAAAGAGAGAAAAAAAAAGAATAGAGGAAAAGCAAAAAAAAAAAAAAAAAAAAAAAAAAAAAAGAAGGACGAAAAGAAGGATAGCACCGTCTGTACGCATCGTGCGGTATTGTCCGAAAGCACACTTACATCGTGGCAGCGTCAGTTGCGACGTCGTAACACGGCGCAACGCGTGCTGCTGGTTTCACCCCCCTCATCCCTCTCTCCGTGTATATTTATATGTAAGTACAGTCTACCGATATATAATAACACCGCGGGTGTATTGTGCGCGTCGCCGGTGGTGGCGGCGGCACACGCCACGACCATATGCCACTCAAAATTACCGTCATCGTCGGCTAATTGTAAGATAATAAAATAATGAGACCAGTGAATTCATTAAGAGTGCAGGTATAAGCTTTCTTTGCTCGCGCTAATTAATGTAGCGTACGAGCCGGCATAAAAGAAATTCACCACAAAAGCAATTTTATCGAAAGTCGCAAGTTTATCGCTTTCTAATCTGATTTCTGAAATATTGCTACGTTTTTTTTTTGAATATTTTAGATATTCTGAATATTTGTTTGAATATTATTCAAATATATTTCGTATAATAAATTTACAATCAATATCTTTATGTTATTTAGCTGTAGAATGTGTTAAACTACGGTAAAAATTATAAGCTTGTGAGGAATAAATAGCTCAAAAAAAATCACAAGTGTTGATTGAACGATAAATAATATCGCAATGCTCTTTCAATACGCGACAGCGATAACTGTTCAAGTATAAAAAAAAAGAAAAAAAAAACAAACACGATTAAGAAAGGAGTATATTAAAAGAAAATTGAATGAATTGAACGTTGAGTCAAGTATTATGTGATACATCGAAAGAAATAGAGAAAAATGACACGCCTTGCACTTTTACATAATTTTCTTAATGCTTCATTTTTTTTGTTGTTATTTATTGATTGCTTTTCGCAATTCTAACATATTAATAAATATTCTCAGCAAAATAAAATATATATCGTCAAACGCGTCTTTAACAGATAAAATACTTTTGACATACTAAGAAGCCATCGTTTCGCTATTAACAATTATTTTACGATGAAAGCAAATATCAAGCAAACTCGTCGAACATGTTAGATTGCTCGCTACAACTCACCATTGTTGGTGCTCGTAGCGTTGGGTGTCGTCGGTGTGGTTGGACTGGGTTGCTGAGTAGGCGGCACATCGGGATCGCTCACCACCTGAAATACATCGCCGATATCCGTGTGCGGGGTCTCGTTTCCTTGCAGACTGCTTCTTCTGTGTAGTTGATGCAGTTGTTCCATATGTAGGTGCCGCAGAGATCTTACGTGTTGCAGAAGCGGCAATCGGTGCCGTGTGCTAAATCCGCACAGAGCGCAGTGATACAATTTTCCGGAAGCTTGAATGTTGCCACTCGCCTCGAGGAGATGGCGAAGCAGGAGCGCCGCGGCTTCGTGCCTCGGCGAAGCGGCGTGCAGTGCTAATTTGTGCGCGCTATTGGTATAGTAATCGCACGCATGGCACCGCAATTGCGCGGCGCTCGTCGGCGACGCCAAATACTTGAGCTTCCATTCGTTACGCGGACCACCTTCTTTCACGTGATTTACATGCTGCAAACGTTGCAGATGTTTGTCAGTCTTGCAATGCAGTTGGAAATTCGCTTTCAGGTTGGTCTTGTAGGAACAGAGTTTGCAAATGAATTGCGAGTTCAACATTGTAAGTATCTCACCCTCGCGAGTTCTCGTCCGATCGGCGGCAAGATGGTGGCCGAGGGCCTCCAACGAGTCCGTCTCAAAGTTGTTGCAGACGCAACAGTGATAAAGATGGGTTGGATCTTGATCCGCGGGTTCGGGGGGCGGCTCCATACTATCCGGCGAAAGTCCGACGTCACCGCCGAGATTGCTCATGGCGCTCATGTTCGTCATGCTACCCATGAGCTCCGGTGGAAGCTGCGGCGGCAGCTGACCGCCGGTCATCATTTGTATCAGAAGCGCCTGATTGTAAGCCATGTCGGCCAACGCCGCCTCCGCATGTTGGGGTTTGTCCAAGCCGCCCAAGTGGAGCAATTGCTCGAGCTGTTGTTGGTGTTGTTGCGCCTGCTGATGATGGTGTTGCGCCTGCTGGTGGTGGGTGAGCGCGGACAATGTCTGCATATGCTTGACGTTTTGTTGCAGCACGAGCATATTGTGCGTATGCTTCTCACTCGTCATGTGTATCCTTAGATTACGCGCGACATTTGTCTCGTAGTTGCACACGTCGCAGCGAAACGTAGGTTTCGGCTTGCTCTGATTGCCGCCCTGGGTGGATATGTGCGGGCTGTGATTCTGTTGATGATGAGGACTCCGCGTTGGCATCGGCGCGTCCTGAGACGAGGAGGGATTACTAGCGCCGGAGCCGCCTCCGCTCCCCTGCTGCAATTCTTGCATGTTATTTAGATGTTTGTCGCTCTGCATGTGTATGCTGAGGTTACCTTTTGTCGTGGTGGAATAATTGCACACTTCGCATCTATACGGCTTGTAGCCACAGGTGTAGGTTTCGCCGCGCGCTAACCTGGGATGCGCCTGACCTGCGATACAATAGATGCACGAGGTTTCGCTCTCCGGATGTTTCTCCTTCATGTGTATCTCGAGGGTCTCTTGGTACTTGTAGTGCCAGTTGCACTTGGGACACTTGAGGGTCTTGCAAGAATTCCGGCTGTGGATGCCGGCGAGCGCTCCGCCGGGACCAGTGAGCCGGCTGCTAGCGAGTATAAGCTCGCACTTGGGGCATTCCACCCCGCTTGGCCTGCCCTGCATATGTTCCGGACAGACGCCTATCGTAGTACCGGTGAGAAAGTTGGGTGGAGCTTGGGTAAGCGCGGCGTACGAAGACGGGGATCCCTTAGTGGATGAAGTCGGCGGCGGCGGTGAACTGTAATGCATGGCGTCAGGTGCTTTGGCCCAAGACGCAGCGCTCACCTGTGCGCCGGTCCACTGATGTTGCTGTTGATGATGATTGTACGTAAGAGGATGATTCGAGTGCGACGTAGGTGTGGTGGGCGTGCTCGGCGAAGGCCGCTGCTGTTGTTGCGTATGCGATTGTTGCTGTTGCTGCTGTTGCTGAGGACTGCTCGGTACGCCAGGGGTGCTGGCCGGTGTACTCGTTGTTGTCGGCGTTGTCTCGTGCTCGTTAGATTCGCCACGTTGTTGACCTTGCATTTGCGCGGGCGACGCCTGAGCGTAGGTCGAGCTGGTAACGGGCTCCAGAAAGCTAACAAGCGGCTGCTTTCCCCTACCGACAGCCTGAATAATAGCCGATGCCGTCGAGTGGGAAAGTATCTGCCGCTCGTCTTCCATCAAGGCGAGCTGATGCTCGCCCTGGGCGTGCGCGACAAAGCTCTTGGCGTATCCGAAGCTGAGCTTGCATATGAAACACATTAAAATAGGTTTGACGGGTACCGATGCAGCGGGCGGCGGCGGCGCCGCGGGCGCCGGAGGTGTCTGTTTACTACCCTCCGCACTTCTATAACTGATCACCCGGTAACTATGCATTACGGGAAGATCAGGATTGTGCTGTTGTGACGCCGAGCGTTGCTGCTGCTGTTGCTGTTGCTGGTAAGCCTGCTGCGCGTACAACCGCGACACGTAATACGCACTCGCGATTTGCGGGAAAACTAAGGAGTGAGGAACCGTTACACCGCGCCCATCTACGATACAACCGTCCGGGAGAGAGTCATCCTCGCTGAGCTCGCTCTCGCCCTCAATAATGTAGGCCGACCCGTCCGGATTGTAAACGATTTTTCCGTCAAACTTCTCCACGTCGCCGCCCGTCGGACTCGGGCTTGGACTAGGACCTTGCTGTTGCTGTTGCTGCTGACCCTGCGACTGCATCGTCATAGTGGTGGCCGTGGTGGTGGTGGTGGTGTCCGCGATGGGGGTGGGTGTTGGTATCGCGTCGCGGGTGCAGGGTTCCGTGCCCGAAGGTGGACTAGCCGTGCGGGGGTGATGGGGCTGATGTAGCGCAGCCCCAGCCGCAGGGGGGGACCCACCCCCTCGGCCCCCCTCCTCCTCCGGGCTCATCTCCTGCTTCTGCTGCGCGTACGTGGAATTTTGGAAGGGTCCGCCGTGTTGCTGCTGTCGCTGTTGCTGCTGCTGATGATGATGATGCGCCACCAGCTGCTGAAAGAGCTGATGCTCGATCGCGCTCGGCGTGTGTTGCTGTAGATGCGAGGGAGGAATGTTGCGGTGCTGAAGGTGGTACGGGGGATGGGGCTCACTGGAGGGCATCACCCCAAACGTGAGGCGGGCGCCAGCCTCACATCACCTACGGCGCTTGCGCCTACGTTTTCCGTACCTCCTCTTCTTCTTCTTGCGCGCGAACTCGCCCGCTTCCTCGCCGACTGCCTCCCCGTCTTATTCTTTTTCTCGTCACCGAGAGACGGTTCACTAGCTACCCCGACGCAAGCCCAGGTCGTACCTGTAACAAGCAAATAACCAATCGATTGTTAGGATTGAAATGCTTCATGTTTTAATAATATAAATTTTATATATAATAATAATGTACACCTTTTTCAAACAAAATATCGCAAATTTTGTGCAAATTAACTCGAAAATACTTGGAGCGCTATCCGCGAGATGAGACTAGTTAGCTCGCCCGTGAAAGAATGAACTCACAGACGGAATGCATATAAGAATCGTCTAGTCGGTTATAATCCAGTCAAACACAGATATTTCCGAGGATGGCCGAGAGATAGCGAAAATACGCAGAACTGCAGCAAGCTGCGTGTGCGTAGGATCGTCCGCGGAAGACGGCGGATAAGTACACAAAGCCACGGAGGAACTGTCGCAGTAACACAACGACTCGTTGTGTTCGGATTACCTGAGTGAATCCAGCTGTGTTTGCGATCGATCGGTCGGGCTTATCTATCGATGGAATATCAATGTTTCCGTCCGGGACAGTGCGAGAATGAGAGACCGAAAGAAGCGCAGCGAGCTCAATAGCGAATCGTCGCTATGAATGCTCGCTTGTACACGCTCAGATCGAAGATCCTTCATCGCATCTCCTCCGCGCGCGTTTATACTTCTTTTGTCAATAAAGCTTTCGTCATATAGCGAACTATAAAGTGAAGCATTGTTCGCATTTACAAATAGTTACATTACGCTGTTCACCGAATTAACTCGTCTAGTCGCAAACAGTTTGTTTTTCACTTTCTCGCTATCGACTGCAAATTTCCCCACAACTTTTCCGCAAATATAATTACATTTTTGCATTAGCTTTGTTATATATTAAAACGAATAATAGCAATCTGCAAAGAATTTGCATATCGAGTTTGTTGTAGGAATAAAAAGTTGTATAATACATCTTTATTGATAGACAAAAAGGTTAAAATCAGAAATTAAATATAAAGCTGAGCTGAAGACAACGCGCGGTCTTATTTCAGCGACGATTCGGTTCAAATCACTTGGCTTCGAGTAATTCAAATTGCGGACTGCAAAGTCCGGATAGCAACTGCGTACTCGTCGCAATTCCGGATTAAGGAGAACTAACGAGTGCTGCGCGAAAAAGATTAAGTGCGTTTTGCGTGCGCGGTGCGTCCCCTAGGACGAGATACGTCGGTCGCTTTGATTACCGCGAGGCATAACACGCTCTCAGGAGCATAATCCACGTTTCCACTGAAACGTGCGCGATGATGTGAATTCCTGCCGGGAGCAGGAGAGAGAGAGAGAGAGGGAAAGAGGGAGTGAGAGGGGGGCAGAGAGGAGGGCAGAAAGGCAGAACTCTAATAATCTAATCCCAATTACGCGGAATCGCGGTCTCGAATCAACGTCGTGAGGAGGAGGCCGGCCGCAAGCATTCACGGAATCTAACGGATTAAAGATGAGCCCCGCGAGTGGGTGTACACGGATTTATGCGCCGGCTCGCGTGCGTGTGTTACGGGGGTGTGGAACGGCGTGACGATCCGTGAAGAGCATCCCATCCTGCGGAAGAAGTCTCGAATGATCCCTCTCTCTCCCTCTCTCCCTCCCTCGCCTCCCGCTCCCTTTCGCTCGCTCCCTCTTTCTCGATCGTCTTCCTCCTCTCGCCCGCGTTGGCCGCGGGCGGTATATCGCCGGACATTATGGTACATACGCGTATACGCGGCATTACCCGGCTCCCTCCCTCACCCCGTGTGCGCGCTCGTCCCTCCTCCCCATCGACCAGCGCGCATCGCCACAGTTATAATTCCGCGGTGCAAACTCCATAATCTAGTCACCGTATCCTCCGGCATCTCTTTCTCGAGAGCGATACCGCTTTTGTAATGCGTGAGGTACGCCGACCGTCGATCGTTCCCTCGGATTATCGTCGATCGATAGCCACAATCCTAGGCGAATCCTCTTTGCCCCAATCGCGTTGCCGCGCGCCGAGAATCCTTCTGCGATCCAATGAAAACGGATGCCTCGTCGACGGCGATCATTAGAGCAAAATCGTACACGTTGAGGAATATAATTGCATAGCGCACTGCATCGGTAAGTAAGCGAGAAGCAAAATGCACTTTTAGTATAATCGCAAATATGTAAAACGTTCTTCTCGAACTTCTTGACGCCGATATATAATATACTCTTAAAAATGCACAAATTATTAATAAAGCGCAATTTGATCCTTCCGAATAAGATTGTACAAATATTTTTATATCGAGTATATTTGTACAAAAATTTAAGCCAGTTTAAAGTTTAGTATGTTCGACATTGATTTATAGATACCAAAGGTCATTGCATCTGCATCGTGAGTTATAAAAATCCTGTTTCAAACTCATTAAAAAAACTTTCTTTCAAACTTCAAAGTGAAGAATATATTATTTCCTTAATGTAGTAATCTGACATAGTAGTTCAATTCTCGATATCGCACGTATATACGATATGTATCATATCGATATGTTATCATATTCAGCGCTCACGTGTAAGTTATAGATGAACGAGGGTAACGACGCATCGTGTAACGAAAAACATCTGCCAATCTGACATCACCTGCCTCTCGACTTGCCTATTTCTAGTCAATTTATCACGCGTTCCGGTAATGTTAGGAAGGACGGGAGGACGACGCGTTCACGGCGTTAGCGGCGTATGGCGTCGAAGGGCTTTGTTTTCGCAGGGTCCGGCCCTAATTAAACGATAGCATCTTAATTGTCTCCCGACCGTTCTAACGCGGCGATTCATGGTCGCGATCGTTTCGAGGGTGGAGTGCCAAGTTTCGACTGCTCCCTCACATTGCATCGTCATGATTTCTACTTGTGCTTATATTATACATCAGCCAGAAATCTGTGAAAACTATATATAAAAAAAAAAAGAAATTAAAAGAACAAAATTATTTCAAGCGATTTTATCTTTTCGAGACATATACGTTTAGCTTATTTCTAAAATTTGCATTTTCCCATAATTTAATTAACTTGAAAGCATTTTCTAGTTTCCGAGTATTATTCAAATTGAGTTTGAATAATCATGGAATCCAGTAAGAAAGTAAGAATTGATTTCTATCATCTTTTTATTCGCAATTGAAAGATAATTATATTCGAAATTAGTGAAAAGCAATATCTCTTTTGCTCAGCGTATTTTATAGTGAACTATGATGATCTTTATGCTCATTATTTCATAAATCGATGGAAATCGAAGAGATATGAAATCGGTAAATATTCTACGAAGCAAGCGGAAGTAAGACAAGCCAAGAACGAACGTCGATGGATCTAAGAGTATAAAAGCCGACGATACCACGAAGTCAGACATAATTATAACTTTGGAGAAAGTTGAGGACGATCACAGGTGGCTGATGAGTGTTCAATAGTGGAAAAGGGAAGCGCATGACATAACGCGGCGGGAAGAAAGACGATGGAGGGCACGCGGTGGGATCCGAAAAGAGGCACGAAGGGAGGAGGGCGAGGACGATTCGGCGTAGGAAAGAGCCTCGCGCGATGATGGGAGTTAAACGTTCGGCGAAGAGGAGCGACCGCGAAGTCGACGCACCGTAGCTCTTTTGTTTGTCGCGGTGCTTCACTCGAAGGTTTCTTTGTATACCCTTTGAACGGAGGTAGGAGGCATCCGCGGTCCCTACGGGGCCCACATGGTGAACATGGGTCCTGCGTTTATTCGGCACGAAATACGCAAGATGCGCGCAATTATGGCCTCTCAATTATCTCGTACGCGTCTCGTTATTTATTGAATATCGTGCCTGCTTATTTCTCAGGCGAGCTTGCGTGCCGCGGTAAGAGGAAAACGGGTGTCCTCGAGGAGCGAAGGGCGTAAGGACAGACAGACGGACGGACGGACGGACGGGGACGGTTCCTTTTTGCCGGGTTTCGACACGGCTCTGGATGTGGGCATATATTGTTCGATACCCGATATACCGAAGCCGGAAGTCGTCGAAATTCCGCATCGCGCAAATAAAACCGCAGACTTTTGAAAAAAAGACAGCGCACGCAGAATAAATAGGCAAATTACTGGAGAGACTCCTCTCGATACAACGTCTGATCGTTCTTTAAATTATCAATCAATAAGTAGTATAAGAATTCTTTCAGACATCAGAGAAACATCTTACGGTAGCATGGTAATAAGTCAATAAGTCCAGATTTAAAACAATTGTTGAAAGTTGCTTTCGTGAACATTATTTTAATCACGATGCGATTTTCTGCAATTTTTTGCATGCATCTGTTTTAAGATTTCTGCAAACTTAAATTCAACACAAATCAATAAATTTGCAGTATTTAAAGTAAATTAAACTTACAATGAATAAAAAATATTGATAATGACGCGTATAAAGGGAGAATACGTGACTTTAATTTTTAAACACATAGTTTTCTAAGAAAATTATCGATGTATAACGCAGCGTTCATCAATCGCTCAAGTACAATGCACATTACGGCTCTTGCGGCCATATTTCTGTTATTATTGTTATTACGTGGCTGGACAGCTTTCTACTTAATATACGCGAGCCGAGCCTGATAAGAGCTATCCGCAGCCGACGACCACACTTAGCTGACGCATACGAAGCCACGCGGAAACGCACGCTGGTGCCGCGCGCAGCGCGGAGCTCGCGTACGCGTGCTCCGTGACTTGTATGCAAATGCAAGCCACGGAGCGCGAAATAATTATAGTTACACTCTGCATCGCGGTGTCTTCGATCGTACGCGCCAATCGACCGTCGTCCTCGCAGGCGGGAGAGGAAGGGGGCTCCCGATTTACGATCATCGCGCTGAAAAACGTTCCGTTCGTTGCACTACGTCTCTCGCGTTTATGTAAACCGCGCGCCGTATCTTGTAACGATACTGCGAATGGCAGAAAAACGCGTGTAATAGTTTTATTTACCACTCTCTCGTATTTCGTAATAGAAATATTGACCGTTGTCGATAATGAGCAGTCTAGAGATTTATAATGCGAGTGCGCACGTAAACTTGTTACAATGCGAAACACAAGTCCAGCCACGGCTCGCTCGGTAACAACACGCAATCGATAATTATCTCCATTTCTAGCGGATGCGGACTAATGCATTCGGAATTATAGAAATAGCTGCGGGGTGGGTGGGCGTTAATGCGTGGAGGAATCGCGGGGCAGACGGGGAATACTTTTCTCATCGCGCGGGGGAAGCGAAATTTTCTCCCAACGGATTCCATCGATGATCGATGATCGAAGCCCGAGAGTAGTGGAAGAAGTTGAAGACGCCCTTTTAACAGCCCAATGACTCGCGATTCTGCGTGCTACAAGTTCGCCTCGTCTTATCGATATTTCCATACTTCGCGCTCGCCGCTGCACCCCGTCGCGGGGCCGACGCGCCTCTCTCCGCGGTATCTGATAAGCGCCGATTAATCGATATTATTTCGATTGCCCGGAGGAATTCTGCACCACCGTAAAGCGTATTCGCTCGCGATCGGGCGGAAGAAGATGAGCGGGCAGAAGAAAGGAGTGGGGGGGGGGGGAGCGGAGATTGCGAGAAGAGAAAGAGGGGCGGCAGAAGAATCGATGGATGGGAGAAGAGCGGTGCCGAGCGAGCGGCCCTCTCTCGCTCGAAGACAACGGCAATAAGTGAAGGGCAGAGCGCGCACGAAGGCAGGCGAGCGAGAGCGCGCGTAATTTACGTGCAACATGGATCCGAGCGGCGTTTAATCCGACGGTGGAGCCGGCGATTATGAAGTTAGGGTTGGGTTAGGTGCTGAGAGCGCGAGGAGGGCCTCTTTGTGATATCAATTAAGTATGATTTTCCCCCTCTCGCGCGAGAGCGCGCCGCGGTCTTGTCTTCCTCGCGGGCTCAACGGAGCGGGCCTCTTCTCCACCTCCGTCGCTCTCTTCGCACCGAGCGCGGCTTCTCCTCTCTCACTCCTCTGCCTCTCCCACCCGTTCGCCCCCTCCCCGCGGGGGTAACCCAGGGTTTAACCCATTCCCTTATAATTTCCTCCCAATGCACCGTGAGAAACTCGCCCGTAACACGCACGCGCACGCACGTACACCGAAAGAGGACCCCTCTCTCGCTCCTGCTCTCGCTCGCTCGCTCGCTCGCTCGTTGGCGGTCACCGATTATTAGATTTCATCGAATTTTCGTCGTCCGCGCGCCAGGCATCCGGTCCAGACACGAATCCGCCAATTAACCCCGTTAGCGTGTGGGGGATCCGCAATTAAGCCGGCCGTGAGAGAAGTCCGATCCGCTCACCGATCGCCGCTCGGCTTTTTCGGCGCAACGAGGATGCAAAGTACCGCGCCGTCAATTTCACTGTGTTAACCGTCGTCCTCGATGACCTATCCTGCCTATTACTATGCCACGTACTTCGCCGATATTTCTCTTTTTATAATGCGCGCTGCTCTGATATGATAAAAAAACATTGAAAATTAGTAAGAGTGGAAGATGCAGTCTTCTTCAGAATTATGTATTGTTTAAAATGCAAGAAATATGTTTGAGGGAAGAATTATAAAAAAAACAAGATTTGAAATCTTGAGCAAGAAATAAGTCTCTCGATTCATATGCGAAAGACAGATTGCGAGGCTGCAGCGCGAGAAATGACGTAAAATCTACAACCAACGTTCGCTAACGTCGAAACGAGTTCCATAACGATCTCATTTAACTTGCCAGCAACACTTGACCCGTGTACGTCAAAGAACGTCCACGCACTATTGTTATGTGCGCTTCAGCAGTCTAAACAAGAGAGTCGAGGATAAAGTCAGTGCTAAACGAAGATGCAGAACCTGCAAGGGTACTGAACACTTGGAAACGACCTTTTCCGCAAACAGATTCGATGCAATTGACTCCATATTTATGACGCAATATAACCTTTTTCTAAACGTTAGCTCGATAATCGCATATAATGAGGCCTGGACTGGCGCGCTTTTCGACTTTTGCGCCATTCCCAAGCCGGCTCTGACTCAATGATTCGACACTTCGCTCGACAGACACAAGATCGGAAAGAAAAATGCGGCCTTCGTTCGGGCATTGTAGGAAGTGCTTTTTGCCCCAACGTCGAACCCGAGCCGCGTCGACAGTCGACGTGGGGTGGCTAATGACAAAATCAATGCGACATAATTAGACATGGCGGCTACCTACCTACCCGACTACCTAGCGATGTGCCGCGACTTGTGCAGGCTCGTCCGTGTGCGAGCCACCTATACGCGCTCACGAGCCCGCCGTTGCACCGGGGAGGAATTATTGTAAAAACATCCCTTAATGTGATCGATACGGCTTCGTAGTTAGTTCGTGCTTGTTCGTCTCACCCCGGTGGCAGTAGTACTTGGACTCTCTCGCAGCGAGAGGCCGAAGTGTCGTAGTTTTTAATGAAATTTTATAAAAGCGGAAACATAATCGTATTTACTCGCAAGTTGGTTCGGCGAATCTACCAATCGAATCATTCGAATTATTCCATGCCGAACTTGAGGAAATAATTAAAAATCCCAAGCTTCTTATTGGTGGAATAATTTGCTTGATTATTAATGCTCAATGATTCGCAAAATTATACAGTTGCATAATTATGCAAATTTTTAATTCTATTTTGTAGATTCAAAAGGACTATATTTTACAAATACATTGTTCCCAGATAGACAATAATCGGTGGAAGAATTATCGCCGGGTTGCGCGACGGATCTGCGCGTCGAGGTGTCAAAAAATGATTCTTGCCGCCACGCGCCCTCGAAATGGGACGCCCGCGATGTCATTTAACGCGAATGCAAATAGATCGATGCAATCCTATGCATGCGCTGGACGGGGGCTGATAAAAGACGGATTAACCCGCCGATCGAAGTGAAACAAACGCTGGCGTAAATTAATTATTTGCGCACCGAGCGCATCGATCGTCTTGTTGTATAGTTTCGCTGGGGAGTGTGAAAGGCCGATGTAATTCCGCTCGAATTTCCTGTGTCTCTCAGCTGCGGTAAAATTTTTTTATTGACTCCTCCTCGTGGCACAGCATCCGGATGAGCGGACGACCCCCTCCGATTGGGTTCCGGGGCCGATTCTAGGTGCCGCGCTTATGATCTCCGTTAACAGACGCCTCGCACTGAGGGAACTGTGTTGATTTATAGCCGCCTAAGAATTCCCGTGAATTCGCAGCGACGTTTCACGATCCGGCAAGTCCATCTGTCGATGCGTGTACCATCAGATACCATCGCGAAATCGGTATAAAAAATAAACTCGTTTTTGCACACTCAACTTATTTTATCGCAAACTTTGCAATCCGACTAATTCGGTGTCTAAAACGATAATTATTTGTTAAGCGAATAATCGCGTAATTTTAAGGAACTGAGAGTTGAAAATCACAAAGAACGCTTTCTCAGGCGTTAGTTTATTATAATAAGATTAAATCATGTTTCAACATTTACATTCGAAATTGTATGAAGCTTGGTAAATGTGAAACAGGTAGCTGCTGGTCTCCGTTTCACACTTTAAGAGTTAACATTATCGCATGTTATGACGCAGCGAAATTACTTCGAGCTTCTATTCGATGCGAACGAAGTCGACGCAGCCAAGTCCGCCGGTCGCACAATGCGACTTCTTGCCTGGTGTAAAACTTTGTGTAAAACCGAGCGGATCGAGGCGATGCGACGCGACGCGATGACATGGCTGCGCCGTGACACGTGGCGTCGTACACGTTTCCATTCGAAGAAGATAGAGAGAGAAGGCGTCTTTATGCACATAAACTCCAGCCGTGGCGTACGCGGGGCTAATTATACCCCGGGACAAAGGGTTCGCTCGCCGATGACGCACAAGTAAGCTCGGAAACATTGATGAGAGGGAGCGGGCGTCTATACACGGCGCGAGACGCGCGACGCCGACGTACCGCGGCAACCGGAACCGGTAATCGCACCCGAGGTGTTTACAATTTATTGTTGTTTGTTCCGCTGGCGCGAAGTGAGCGGGCATCGATAAGCTTCGGGAAGAATGCGACGGCCGGACGGCGCCGGAGAAAGGACTCGAATAATTGAAGCTCGTGGACGAGTCGCGTTCCGGGATAGTGTGCCGTCATCCTTTTGTCGCGAATCGAGAATCGTCGCGCGTCAACGGAAGACTGAAAACACGAAGACTCGTACGCGCGTGTACTCGTGCGTGTCGACAAATTGATTTAAACGATCCGCACGCCCACCTAAGCGGGCCGCTCGACAGCATGGCACCGCGTTCCGATGGATTGCAGCGAGCGCGAATATGGTTGCGATCAGGCCGGGAAAATTGTTTGCATCGCTTTCATGGCGGAGACAGGGATTGTGTCGATCGGGAGAGAGCGGTAGAAATTACGCAGAGTAATTCCTGTGATTATTGTGAGAGCAGGAATCTATTTTTACGTACAATGCAAACGAAAACAAAAAGAAATACAATAGACCGATAGATTTGTAAGAGTCGAGCGCGGTTTGAGTGTGTGAAATTAATTTTCAATACTCGATTGAATTAAAAATTAATTTTCCACCAAACTGTTTTTGTTGCAAAGTACATTTTCCTTCAATTTTATAAGCAACAAAGAATACGTCACGGTTAAGTAAAAAAAAATTCACGTAAGTTTGTGTTAGTTGAAAAATATGTTTTCGTGCTGTAAATCCACATCGTGTATTCAACGTCGGATCGTTAGATTCTCAGCGGCGATCTCATTAAGAGACCGCAAGAGCAAACAATCCGCGGCGTAATAGCGACTCGCGCATTCTCACATTGTAATGCCCCTCCTTCGCCATCGTCACCACGCCCGATATACATCTCACCCTCTCGATCGTGCGTAACCCTTTATGGCGAACGCGCGCGCACGAAGGAGGTAAATCCGGACGCCGTGCGATGCGATTATTTTATACCGGATCCGCTTCCGTCCAGCGACTCGTGAAAAGGAAAGAGCGAGCTTGCGGGGTGGATCGAAGGTATCGAAAAAGAACAAATGGAACCTCGTTACCGGCAAAATGCGTTCAGCAATTGATATCGTTGCAAGTTTGATACCGTCGCGATGGAAAAATATTTCATCGTCGTGAATGAAAAAAAACGTACATACTTTCTTCGAGCAGCTTGGACTTCGCGATGGTTGTTATCCTGTCTTTCAAGATACATAGTGCAAGAAGGTCGCTTATGAAATTGACCCTTTTCCTATTTCGCAGAAAAGAAATTGCTTCGCGTGTCATAAACGACACGTTTCACAAATCGATTTAATTGCTTGTTATATTTTAGACTCGATTAAAAAATAATGTAATTTATCATATGCGCATCATATAAAAATTCTTTAAAGTAAAAATTTTTATTTTAATTTTGTCATATAATTGTAATTCGCGTTAATAAAGAATAATAATTTGTGTGTGATGGAAAATTAAAGAAATTGAGCACATGCTAAATAAAGAAAGTAAAGAACGAGGTGGAGAATACTAGAAATCAAATTAAACGCCAAAGGTAGGGCGCGACTTGGTTTTCTGTGTCGGGACTTAAATCCCTTACTTAATCGCGATTAATCGACCGGTCATATGTCAGGGTTAATCGACCTCGGTTGTATGTCGAGCTAAGCGATCAGTTAGATTTCACCTTTCGATGATAGTTATACGCCAATTATGTCCATCATTTCTCTACACATCACGAACCACAAAGATTTTTATTATTTTCATCCATTTCTGCACTATTAGAAAATATGCAGCAGTTTTGAATTTATTGCTTTCTGAAGAATTTGATTAATTTAATAACACTAATGTTTTACACAATATAATAAGAAGTATTTGGAATAAAGTATCAATTGGACTTACCACTCTCGAGAATTTAATCTTTTAATTATTGATTGGAAATGATCTTAATTTCCGATAGCATATTTATTTCTGCGGCATTAAAAACGGATGAAAGTAATCAAATAATGGTGATAAAAGTAGAGATAAATTACATTAATAATAATTGAAATATTCTGATGTATTTCTATTATATTGTTCAACTTATCAAGAGCTTTGTTAATATATTAAAATCAATCGTAGTCGCAGAACCGATCTTTCCATAATATTGTTAAAACGCGAAGCGGGAAAAAATGCACTTATGCGTTCCGCCAAGTTACGTGAAAAAAAGTAGACGCTGTGCTCGGTGAGGAATTATCAAATTCCTGTGCGCGAACGAGATCATTAGAGAAGCTGTCGAGATGAGCGGACAAGAAAGCCGTACGTGTCGAGTCGCTGCGTTCGTTTCCATCGATCGGAACATGTTCGTTATTCGATGGGAAGCGTCCTCGAAGACGGCGCGAATACAAGTGGACGAAAGAAGAGTGAAGGAGGATAGACGGGAGGAAAGATCGCCGTTAACGAGCCGTCAATCTGAAGCCACAGAAGTGTCGATGACACCTGTTAGAGAGACGATCAGCAGATGCTGCGCGACGCGACGCGGCGAGACGCGTTGCGCACCGCCTCTCAAGCGAAGAAATTATTATTATGATCCTTCGTGCGGTTCAAAGTGAAAATACAATGTCCGTTCTCATTTCTTGTTTTTTTTTTTTTTTTTTACAAAAGAAAAGAGATACGTCGAAGCACGGAATAGAGTTATTACATACACGAGATAAAAACGTTTGAATTGTTGCTTTATAAGTGAAGAAAAAATCTCAACGTCGTGCGTCCTTTTCTGAATAAAGAAAATGATGTAATCATCGGTGAAATATTTTTCGGCACTTTTCCGCGTCACACAATGAGCATAACAAAATGCAAGAATGTATCAACAAGTTAGAGAAGCTAATTCATTGGGAGACTTCGCAGAAGAATATTCTGCACGTTGTTCGCCAAGTATCGACAGCACCCGGAGACCAACATGCTCTGCGCTTGCTCGAATGGAGAACCCTTTTGTTGAACATCTACGATGGCGGATACGTCATCATTGTACGTCCATTAAGTGTCGCGTATGCGTCTCTTTTATTGTTCTGCTCGAGAATAAGATATGCGGGCGCATTGTCTGCTGAAATTATTACTAATTGCCAGTTGTCCTTCGAGTGTGCGCACTCGCTCGAGGACCAACGTTGTTACGAAACGCATTTGTCGAAACCACGAAAAGCAAATAATTTATGTAAGAAGAACCAAGCTGAAAACGTGTAAGAGAGAAAGAAAGACAAATGCTAATCATAATTTATTAATTTAATTTGAAGGCGTATGAATTATGGTAGTTAAATTGTTAGAAGAAACTATGGTAGAATGCTACGGTATAATATTATATTAGATGTATACCATGTGCTTGAAATGAATTGAAGGGCTTATTGGGGCTGAAACACGCTATGCCACGCGAGGAAATACAGTATGCTTAAGATATATTTATCTAAAAGTTTCATTATAGTTATAATCGGAAATTCTCGAATTATTTTTCGCTATATAAACGTTAAAAGGAACGAGTTTATAAATTGCAGGGAGAACACCATTGTATGTGTGTGCGTGTGTGTGTGTATTATTATTAATTATTCATAGAATATCTCAGTTATTCGATTAAGTAAAATCGCTCGATGTATCTCTTTTCACCAAATTATCTGCAATTTCTTAGGTAAGCAAGAATAAATTAAATATAATCGTTTTCAGTTAAAGATACATTAAGGATATAAATATACTACGAAATTCATCATTCCGAAACTAAAATCGCATATTTAAAGTAAATTTAAAAATTCACTTTAAGCACGAAATCATGTCTGCATGCTATTGTATCGCGATTGATTTTACGTGTCCGTAATAGATATTTTGGCGAAGTCACATCGATAATGGTCGTTTCTCTTTGCACACGCATACTCGCAGTTTGGCACATAACGGGACGATAATGTCCACCGTGCGCGCATGAAATTTTGGCATTTTCGAAGACGTCGGCTGTGTGTCGGCAATATGTCGCGATTGCTACGAGAGCGCGCAGCACCAGCGCCGGGGGAGGTCGAAATTGGGGAATCGTCCCTCACGAGGATTATATCCACCGACACGCAATCATCGGGGGCTCGGGATACGCGCATGACACGGCGCGTTTATCTACGTCGCATCGATACCTAATCACTATAGTTGCACGGATATGTCACAGTTACTTCTCCGATCCGCGAACGCCACTCCACCCCCCCTCCCCCCGCCCTTAGACATCGATTCTTCGCGCGGCAAAAGTGCAGACGAGATATTTGTTTCACAGGTAACGATGAGGTGACGAGGAAACGTGCTGGCTCGCGTCTTCCTCGGCGGCTATCCGAACCGTCCGCACTCCGACAGAGCGATGTACTCGCGCGGGCTCGTAGATACGAGCCGGATAAGGCGGATATTCAATTATTCATATACCATTAGCCGACGCACGTATGTACCGGGTGTGCGCGCGACACGAAGGGATTCGCGCGCGCGGCGCACAACTCGTTTCGTAAGTACTGGTGTAATTTCCTCGGGCAACAACGTGTCATTATTGGGGAGTCGGGGGAGAGGTCGGGCGGGAGGCGCGGGATGAGAAAGGAAATAGGCATAAAGCAGGTAAAAAGGAAAGTATGAGGGTGAGACGGGCGGCGAGGGGGTGCGGCGGCGGGAGTGAGAAGGAGAAAAGAGTGTAATGTGACTGTCGATAAAGGTGTATCGATAGCGGCGTCGATGATCCGCGCCTCGTACAATGAGTCACGCGGTGAATGATTGATTGGATGACTCGTGAGTCAGTACGCGGGCGCGCGCGCGCGCCGAGGAATCTTTACGTCATTCCCGACGATCATGCTGATTTTAATCGTCGGCGGAGGTCGCAGGACTCACGGGCGAGATGAGCCGCGCAAGAGAAAGAATAAATTTCGATCCAAGAGTTTCATTACTGCGCGGGAAAAAAATATCTCGTTTCGCAGAGCAAATAATTGTGTCGCTGAGATTTGTAGCGCTGCATCGGCGGCGCTATCGCGTCGGTGAGATCGTACAAAAATATCCGCGGCAATTAATTACAGGTTTTAAGCTGCAGAAGATTAGAATGATGTGTGCTAGAAATAGATATAAATAAATGAAAAATTTAATGAGAACTATTTTTATCTTAATTGTACATCGTCGTAAGAATGTAGTTCTTGAATTTACCTACGTTATTCTATTTCTATTTATTTCTATTTATTTCACCATGTTTTTTTTATCGCATCACAACTAGAGTACGCCTTGCATACTGCGAAGTATAAACAGCACTGCCAATGTTAGAGACTGCAGAAAACTTTCGCAGCATGCAAGGCGGCACGAGGTTCCGATGGGGACAAATAAGAATCCCCGGACATAATGGGAGCCGCCCACGTGACACGTTCTACGACTCTCGCAGGGATGAATAAAGCAAGGTAATTCTATTTTGGAGGCGTGAGGGATGCCCTTGTTTTCTGTTTGTCCCATAGAAACATTTGTGTATTCCTAGTTGTTGGAGTAGTTTTATCAAAAGGTGAGATCATATAGTTAGCCTCCGCCCACGCGAAGGTGACTTCCTGCTTGAAGCGTATTATATTTCTTGCGAGCCCATTAATTTATCGGCGCGATTAATTATGTTTTATCGTGATAAAATCATCCTTCGACATTTGCACATAACTTGAGCACACGACAATACTTTTGCTATTGTTTCATATTGCGCAATTAAAAAGTACCACCGCGCTGTTATTTTATAATAAAATAGAATATCGATTTTTATAATGTCGAAGTTGCGTCTCATGTATCTTGTAACTATGCTTTGATTACTTAAATGTTTGCTAAATTAATTATTATTGCCTATGTGTTTAAAAGTGAAAATTGCATAAACATTTGGAATGTCTACATAAGAATGGTACGTAATGCACTTCAAATATAGTAATAATTCTCTCTGAAGAAAGAAAATTGGATGTCGCGCAAGTGAACTGGCAGTATACTTGCGTATGAAACTTTGTCATTACGATTGCACGTATCTTGAAGCTATTCTTAGTCTTTTCGCGTTTTCTTAAAGACATACCTATTGCTAACGACTAATTTGCTTAACGCGACATATATAAGCAACTCGGTCTCACGCCTTGACATGCGTGTTATTTACCTATTATGTTGGAAGCGCAGCGTCGCTACTGGAAAACATGATTGCAATAATGAATGCAATCGTGCTTACGCGCGATGTTGTACATCGTTAACAAAGGAATGCCGCGTGTGAACCGTTGCAGACAGTTCCTGTCGTATAATTGATTGATAATGATTTTATTTTTATAAAAATTCCACAACTTGGCAAAAGAGATTTAAAAATTTTAACGATCCTGTCGACCATTCTGTCGATCCTTAAAATCGCATAAATGCATGCAAAAAGAACGCTATTAGAAGTTTCGAAGAACTCGATTTTTAAATAGAAAAAAAAATTATAATTATTTTACGGAGATTTTACGGATTAACATAAAAATGGAAAGGTTCTTCCGCAAAAGATTAAGCAACTCAATAGGTCTTAAACTAATGTTTAAAAAAAACCAATTTAAAGCATTAGCAGAAAGGTAAAAAATTTTAGTACAAAAGAAACATCAAATATATGCAGGTTCCTTTTTCTTTCCTTAATTATTCTTGGAAAAGTTCAACGGTCAAAAATCGTTATTCGTTATTCCACAAAAGCATATTTCTGAAGAATCAATGATGTGGCATTTTTGTGGAAAATTTAATTGTAGTAAGAGAACAAGTCAAAAGGAATTGAATACAAACAGAATTTTTGACTGGACGATGTCTTAGAAATTTAGATCTTATCGATTATCGCTGCTAATGCTGAACAATGTAACAGTTTCAGCATGTCTAATCGATTGTTGTGCAATTCTGAGCATGAAGAAATCACGGTAGCTGATAATTGCAACGATAATTACAACGCCCATCGCGGATTTACCGCGATGAATTCCCGCGACAGTGTATTCTTTTCAGCATTTGATCAATCGCGTCTGAACAAGCGGACTGCTTCAGGATGCACAGTCGCCATTGGTTGGCAAGAAGCTCCCACTCGTGTTGCACATAGGCACGTGTTGCTGTCCGGCTGCATCGACCGATAGACAGATACATAAGACTTGACAAGACTTGAAAACGCCGAAGTACGAATATCTCGTAGCCGGTTAAGCGAAGGAACATTGCAGGACTTCTCTGCGCGTAGCGCGGCAGTCAACAACACATGTCGATTTGTATTCGTCTCGTGAAAGGAAGGTCGCAACGTATACTAATCGCTCAAATTCTTCATGTTCTGCCGCCGCTGCCGCAAGTCCCGATGTAGCAAGGAGTCATTCGTTTTCTTCGCGTTGATCTACCAACAATTGTAATTCCCACCGACCATTCCTTCTCTTCTGTTTTTGGTGCTTCGCTGGCATATTTTTTCGTACGTTGTGTCGTACTTCGTACGCGATTTGCACATAGTAGCAAAGGCGGGATAGCTGAATCACGTTTAAAACAAAAGTCAAAATGGCCGATGCTTAATGGTTTTATCGCTTGAAAACACTAGCTATGAAAATAAGAAACTTTGTCGATCATTTCGGCATTTCAGACCCGTGTGAATATTAATAGTGCATATCATTCCACTAAAAATTTGTTGTGATAAAAATATGGTGTTTCTTATATTGTTTTAAAATGTTTTTAATAATTGAATATAAATTGTGAACAATTAGAGTTTTAATAATATTTTATATTGCAATCTATTTATGTTATCCAGCCAAAAATAATATTTTAGCATCTACTACATTAAATGATGCATCAAGATTACATTATCATCTATTAGCTTACATTCCGATTAGAACTACGCTATCATCGTCTTCCGAGGAACTAGTCGTTTTGATATCGGAAAGCGTAACGGAAGTATGAATGACACTTATTACGTTAATCTCTCCGGCAATCGAACGCTCGCTCTCGTATTTCTCGATTTTTTTTTAAATTAATGATAAGCGACAACACTTTCAATCATTGCTGATTTATTTCAAAACCGGAATCGTAATCGCTAGTTAACATGATATTGCTATGAATGCATTATGACAAGTGTGTAACTCATCGCTGCTTAATCTTGAAATAAATCTTTTTGAAATATCCAAATATTATTACTTTTGCATCTGTTTTTTTAATTTTCTATCGAACGTTGGAGATAAAATTCACATATTAAATTTAACAAAATAATAATGAAAACATAATATGTTTCTGCCGGAGCGTGACAAGTCTACTGCAAAAACTTTCAAAACTATAAAAGTAACGAAACTTTCTCTACTCTAAAGTAACGAAAGAGACAAATAATGATCAATTCGATCGATTCACAATTGTTTATTGCGATAACAATGAATATTCATCTGAAAAGTACATTATAAATGTACATTATAATGCACGTTCCGAAAAACATTGGTGAAAATACGGAGATTTAAATAGAATTTTAGAGATATTGTATGTCTCTGTGAAAATACATTATTTATTCTTAATTACGCCAGCAATGGCGTACTCGCTATTTTTATTGTCTCGACCTTCGTCAGGCACCAGAACCGGTTGAAATTTCGACTTGAATTAAACGGAATGACGCGGCGTTCCGGTTCCAACCGAAGGTACTACTTAATTGGTACAAACAAATAATGACGGAGTGAAACAGCTTTAACTTCGCGCGTCGGCCGACGTGTCGGCCATTAACAAGCGTCGCGGCGACGATTGCTATTTAATTGTGTCGTTTGTTACTTCTCCCCGTTTGTCCGCGCATTCACGGCGCATTCATTCTAGTTACTTAATGAGTCGCCTAAAATTTACACGGAATTAAGTGGAATGACACGGCGTTTGGCGCCTATCGAAAGGACTCGATTGAACAGGCGCGATTGGTGGAATGATGCGCGCACTAGACGATACGCGGACAGTTAAATCTGCAAGCGCCGGTAACGAGGACACGATCAGAACGAAAGGAACGAGGAAGAGAAAGACGTATTGGATGAGCGGAAGTGGTGAGGGCCCTTCTTTGCAATACGAAGGGCCTTAAGCTACGCGCTGCGTACACCCCCGTTGCTGAGAACGCTCAATCCACGATGATCAGAGCTGGGCGAATTTTGTTTTCAAGCGATGAATCAAATTAAGATTTCTTTATTATTTATAAGTCAACAAAATAACGTTGAGTAAAATTATCATTTTTTAGCACAAATTTAGATTAATCTGCGACTTTGCAGTATAAAATTTTAAAGAAGACATTTAGACGCAAATCTGTAGTGCATGTGTGAGTAACAGCGATAAAAATTATTGAAAGTTTTTTCATTAAAAAGTCGCTGCTAAAGTAACGAAATCGTTTCTTTGAAATGCAAAATTCTCGCCAATATCTACTCAAATGTTTAGCGCGGTTCATTTATGCTTAACACTTGCGGAAAGTAAAGGTATACTCAGACAAGTAATTTATATGATAAACAACGTCAATGTATTGTACTGTCGCGCGTGTAACTATTATTGCAACGAGCGTGTTACAATAGAAAAGCACGACACGTCCCTTTTACAGGATGAGTGCCAAGAACGATCTTAGTACAATCCTAATATCACTGTCTGGAATGAAACGATGTTGGCAGTTGAAAATATCACACAATAACATTATAACGCCTTATAATTATCTGAATACAAAAAAATATATAATGCACAATATCGTGAAATAAGCCGGTAATACAGATTCATATTTATCTCAAAAATAACAAAAATGCAATGTTGAGAACAAAAATATATTGCAAATAAATATTAAAGATATCTTCCAAATATAGGAATACTTTATAAATGCGTCATAAATTTAGAAATAAATTTTGAGAAATTTAATGATCAAAATTTGAATAAAATCCTGCTCGATAATCGTATCACGATTGTTTTGAGACTCCATCAGATGCAACATTGTATTTGATTCTTTCCAGCTGTACGAATTTTCCCAAAATTAAATTCGACATGAAGGAATCAATAACTCTATCAAGGCATCAATAAATATTCTCGATTAAACAACTTTTCACCTCCATTAAGTTGGACCACCACCCACCATCGCCAAATCAAGTCGCACCTATCAATTAATTTAGTGCTAATTATGTGCTAATTAGTTGCCGCAATCCGGATTTTGTTGCTCTTACCGTTTAGCAGGAATTGATGTTTGTATTAAGTGAGCTATCTTGATATTAAGTTAGCCTCTCCCATAGTGGAAAAAAATATATAGAGTGCTCGAATCAAGAAATTATTTATGCTAGAATTTGTTACTATTTTGTTGCTCTAAGATAGCGTGAAAACATTTTGAAAAAAATGCATTATTTAAGATATACCAGTACACACCACTATACGACACTACGCATTTACCTTAAATAATATAATTTTTTAAAAATGTTTCTACGCTATCTTGGAGCAACAAAATAGCAACAAATTCTGGTATAAATGATTTTTTGATTCGAGCACTCTATATATTTTTTTTGTTATGGGGGGGAGGCCAGCTTAATGTCAAGCTGGCCCCATCCACTTTAAACGTGAATTCCTGCTAAACGGTAAGAGCAACAAAATCCGGATTGCAACTAATTAGCACTAAATTAATTGATAGGTTCGACTTGATTTAGCGATGGTGGGGGGTGCAGCTTAATAGGAGTCAACTTTTCATCTCATTTCCATCCGTTTTATTATGTCAAACATTTTTATATAAACTTTTCACAATTTTCTTGACTCCCTTGACACACAGAGCTATGTGGGCAACGCGCGATATGGTGCAGGCGAGTTGCGCTAGATCTGAATACCGGACAGGCGAAGAAGCAGAAGATCGCCGCGCGATCACATCTTTCGAGACGGCCTATTGGCGGTTTCCGAAGCGCGCGGACGCCGCGCAAAAAGTCGTCCGGAGCTGGTCGCATACATGCAACATAAGCACACCTATGCTGGTGTATACAGGCGCCCCGACTTGAAGCGTGTGACATGCTGTATCGTGCGCCGCAAGCTCCTTCTGTTTTAAATCACCGATAGACATCTCAAGGCTGCTATCGGAGAGTCGCCGGGCGTCAATTCCGGCGGGCACGCCGAACCGGAAAATAAACAAGAGAAACAGCCGAGGAGAGACCGCCTCTCTCTCATGTTATCTGTTCCTCTTTTTTTCCCGTATCTCTTCGCTTCATAAGCAGGAAGACCTTTTTCGCCGTTTCTCGTTAAACAGGAAAACCTGTAGTGATAATTTGTATTCAGTTAGAAGAAGTCAAGAAAACTGCGAAAAGTTTGTATAAAAATGTTTGACGCGATAAAATGAATGGAAATGAGATGTAAAGTTGTTTAATCGGAATTGATGTCTCGATGTCGAAGAAAATAAATATTTCTTGATAGTGAAAGATATATTTCCATTAAATTCAACTTTGGGAAAACTCGTGCAGCTAAAAAGAATCAAAATACATATAGAAATCATTTTTAATATCAAACAACAGAGCTATACATATATATATATGTATTTGTCAATTGAGAAATTTGATAGATTTTAAGCGATTTAAATGTGATATTACGGCATAATGTTATCCGTAATGTTGCCAAAATCCACTAATAGTCATCTTTTACACTGTTAGTGTAAAAGATAAGTAAAGTCAATACTAACTGATATCGAAGGAATCAATCCTACAAGTAGTTAATACTTAAACGCTGCGTGTGTGGCGAGGAGAATGTCGCCCGAATCGACCGCGTAACTGTTTCGTCCGACTCTTTTGTCGATCGAACAAAATAATTAACGAAGGGAACCGGGCGTTTCGTTCTAATCGATACAACGACTTCCGTGCGCGCGCGCGCAAACATGTGTATGCGTGTGTGTATGTGTATACGAGCGAGCAATTGTCTGAAATCACCGGTATTACGCAACACTAATTAAATCCTGTCGTGCGTAATCACAGTTGCCGAACCACATTAACCACGGCAAACATTGTCAAACGGCGCAACGCGATATAAATGATGCTTCTATCACCGACGATACCTCGAATCGATTGCAATGTTATAATGGTCATCGGCGCAATTTAATCATGTCCTTGCTCGTTAATCCGCAATTACACGCAGGTAATTGCTCGCGGAGATGTAAGAAATGAAGATAAATTTTATATCATTCTAGATTATTCGATCGACTATAACTCTGTTAATCCTTTTTAGTTAAATATGATGATAAAACATGAATTTTATTCATTTTGAAGTCAAAATATTTCTGTACTTATATAAGCTTTAGATATATTCATTATTGAAAGATCCATTTTGTTTTATGATTATATTATATTAAACAGTACACGGATATTTTTAATAAAATAATTTTTTTTCTTTTTTAAGTAGTTTTCAATCATAATTCTAGGCTCATTAGCGGACGATGTATAAAGCGACAAAAAATTTTTGGTTTAATTGTTTAAAGTATGAAAAATTATGCTGGTAATTTCATCAACTTCCTTGATAACGTAGTGTTGAAAAAGGAAAAAAAAAAGAAATAAGGGCAGGTGTATTCGAATTTGATCCAGGAAGTACCTACGTATTTCCCCGCGACGGATGGCCTGTTTATGTGCAGTCACTTTAAAAATCCACTCGCCATCCTTCGCAGTCTGTTCACGACTCCGACCTTTACATTCGTACAGCATGTCGAACCAATCTGATCGCGACATCACGCGCCAAATATGCGAGGTGTGGTGAAACGGAAAGAAGACGAGGAGAAAGAGAGAGACACCCACACCGAAATTCGCGCCGCACTATTAAACCACCCAGCGAGAATTAGCGATTCGATGCAAGATTGAGGTGTATGCAACCGTCCGCAAGAATGGAATTTGTTTTGCGCTATATTGCTCGATATAGACTAATCAAACTTCTAATTACTTTTAACATACCGTTAATTATCAGTTAATAACAATATAGTTGTACCTCTGCAAGCACCAAAATATTGGATTACATTGAAAAATTTGAATGAAACATTAATAAATGTGTTATTATTAATATACAAATTTTTATGTCTTAAAATCTTATATCACTTGGTATCACTTGCCTAAAACTTTTCTGCGATGCATTGAAATCTTATATTTTAAAGAAAGAAATGGTCTAGAATTCTAAAATATAAGATTTTAATGTATTGCAGTAAAATTCTAGGCCTATCAAACAACATAATATAAGATTCTAAAGCACAGAGATGAATAAAACGTACCTTTTAATATTCTAGGCCATTTTTAAAATTTTAGGCCTACCAAAGGTCACTCTCTTTTAACCACTTTACGATTTTCCAAAGATAGAATTCTAACGGAATAAAATTTACAGAAGTAAAAGAAAAAACTGACACAGGAAGAGGCTTATTTGCGATGCGCGACTTGTTAATTGACATGAGCGTCGTTGTGCTCGGCATTAGGTGCCGTCCGGGAAGATTACGATGACAGCGTTCTTCTCGGCGATGAATCGCGGCGCGGCGCGAAAAAATCATGCAGCTCCAATCGCTGGAGGGACTGGCGGAACAAGCGCAGCGCGAAACGTGTACCAGACCAGTTGTGACACGAAGAAGAGGGGACCAATGGTCTATCTACCACGAGTCGAACACATCTTATCCGAGATCTCATCTCTCACCCGGTCGTTACAAACTAACACGCCGGGCCACGACCCGTGCGCGATGTCCGCCTCGGTGATTTTTATATTTTCGTGTCGATAACAAAGCTCACGGAGTATTCTGCAGTTTTTCGATGGGAGAATGCGGTTCCGGTGCAACGAACTCTTGGTTAAACGTCGGAAAAATTCTGCTGGAATATCGGGAATGATTTGCGAATTTCAATGAATCGTCGGCTTATACGGAACGCTGTCGACACTGTTGCGTAGCTTAATTTATCAATTTCAATTATTTCATTAAATTGTTTAATACTTATCAAGAGACACGGTAGTGTCTCACGCCAAGTTCACGCGCAGCGCAAGACCGACCGTGTGTATGTTGTGTGTATCTTTACGCGAGCCCGAAAGTTGAGACGAGCCGAGATTATCGGATCTCAATAACAGCTGGGCCGTTTTTTTTGAGTTGATAATAGGCTCAATCGATAGCGCATACCCGAATTATATAAGAAAAGTATGCTTGTTTTTACTATAGGTGCTGTAGAAAAAAAGTTATAAGAGTCTAAAGTCGAAATGTTGAAATAATTGTCTTTCCTAGGATGTTTCGCTAAAATGTCCAGTTTCCGATTTCTGACGTTAGGTGCGCTGATGGCGCTGAGAAACCGCGTGGCGCGCGCTTACGATTTGACATTTTTACATAACCTTTCAGTGTTAAAATAAAAAAATAATAATAGTGAATTCGGTCACTCGCACTACATTGCTCTGTTACTTTGGTTACACTCGAGACTGCTTATATTAATCCAGAGCAGTGTAGTGTGAGTGACCAAATTTGTTAGAAATTCGTATTAAGTAAAATAAGTGTATGTGATATGTTGGTGAATGTGAATGTCTTAGAAAGTATCTATTACACCTTTAAAAATTTTTTATTTTGCAGGTAATTCATATATTACAAAAAAAAAGAAATAATATCTATCAAAAAAATTACCTTTTTTAAATTTACTTAACGATATACTTTATGCTATGCACTTTTCCATATATTTGCGTTATACATGTATATGCGAAACTAAAACACTATAAGATTATAATGTGTTCTGATACTCACTGATTGGATATCCGCGTGATAAAAGGAGACATTGCGAGGATAATAATTAATATCTACTTGCGTAATGATCTGCGCACTCGATACGTCAGTGTCTTTCACTTTCACTAGAAGGACGGAAATCAGTAGGTCGCAGCAGAAGGCTGTAACGGGTGACAGCAGTTATGATATCGATGCAACGCTCGTACATATTATATTTTATCCGCAGACTATCAAACAGACGAAAAAAGGATTTCTGCAAAAGAATTATCAATATAGTTTCAGTTATCCTAAATAATAAAAATTTATATCGAATATCAAAATATTCGAAGCATTTTCTGATCTTTCGAAACGTTAAAATTATTTTAAGTCAAATTAATATCGTTCTGTTAAAATTTAATGATAAAATTTTATGTTTAGATTATGGCAATGTATGAAAGAAAGTTAGACGCAAATCGAAAAAGTTTATCAGACTCTTTGTCATATTTTCGCGACACATCGACGAACAAGCGCGGATCCAAGTAGTCGAAATCGGTCTTATTTATTTGTCTTATTATGAAACCTCGCTTTCGAAGCTTTGTCTCCTAATCCCTAGTCCGCATCCCTTAATCCCTAGTCCTAAAGGCCCATTGTGTGTGGGCATCGGGCCCCGTGGACGTAGTGATACGCTCACGCTCGCACAGTCCATCGTATACGTTAAGGTAAGAGGGATTATGAGAGATTAAAATCGTGAGACAGAGAACGATTGGGAATAAAAGGTGCGGCGGAAAAGACAGAGAGGTGGAAGTGATGCTGGTCCATACGAGATGAAGATGAACGAGAGTGGAGGAAAAAAAGAATTTGGGCGCGGGAAGGATGAAAACAGTGGTACTCGCCCACGAGAGACGAAGATGTGCCGCAACGTGGGTCCTGGCGGATGTAGAGAGGGGATATTCAAATAAGTTGATTCGTTAGTCGGCTGGATTAATTTGTTGTGACGGTATCGTGGTTGTGCCGGCGCATTCATTAGGCGGACTGTCGGTAGTCCTCGTAGCTGTTCGCTCACGAGTGGCAAGATAGTTCCCTTTCCGATGAACGAGCATGCAGCGAGCTTCTACGAAGCGAGCAGCAAAAACTGTGTAACAATGTGCCGAGCAGAATTTATAAGAAAACTATCGCGGAAAAAAATCATTAATCTTTGTAATTTTTTTTTATCCTCGAATTCATTATGATTTTTTTCTCTCTTTCATTGTGAAATTGAGAAAGGATTAAAATCGCATATCAATAAGAGATATAAGAAAACGCTGCAGACTGAGAGACGAAGATGACACAATAAAATATATATGTTTATATATGTTGTGTTTTATGCAAGGATCAAAAAACCATAATTAATATCAATAAAAATAAATTTTGGCTTAACGTCTTAAATATTAGATTAAACGGCAAACGTATTTTTTTATTAGCAATATCTTAGTGATTTATGTGACACGCGGTCATCTTCATTTAAAAAAATGTTTCGTACAGTAATATTATAAATATTCTGGAATATCCTGAAATATTCTGAAAGTCATTATATTCTTTTTCTAGTGGTTAACATATTTTTAAGATCATGAATACAACGGCGAATCTAAATAATTAAGCGGGAGCATTTTAATTCTCAAGTTAATTGAAAAATATCTCTTCGCTATTTGATTTATATCCTCGTAGATTACGACATAGCTCATTAACATTAACAAAATGCTATGAACACGCGAGCGAATATTGATTGAGAATAATCTGAAAGCGTGTAACAAAAATAAGATCAGCAGGCAAGAGTGAACCAAGTGTTAGCAGAAATCGCCGGCGCTCTGATTTGCTCAAGCGGGTTTGACAAGACCTGTTCGTAGAGGAGTACACGTGGGACTATAGGAAGAAGTTTCTACATGTTTGTCTCTACATCGATGAGACAAACCTGACGAAGTTTCTACCCGAGGCAAGAGAGACGGCTGAGAGACGCAAAAGACCGTATATGAGAAAGAGGGACGTCTGATAAAGAGAGAAAAACACCGACGCGACGGTGAGTGTGAAAGAAGGAGAGAGAGAGAGGAGACCTCGGCGAGTGTGAAGAAGAAGAAGAGAGAAGGAAAGAGTTAGAGAAGTGGTCTGACTGGGCGACAACTATTGTCGCCGGCGTGATATATTGTTTTCCATGCCAGGCACGGCGCGTATGCACGAATAACGACACGTCGATTAATGTCCGCATTGCCAACCGCATGGCCATCTATTAATAGCCGCTGTGGCGCACGAGATTTCTGGGTGGTGCCATCGATACCGTCCAAGAAATCATAATCCGCATATTGAGCTGATTAATAATCCAGCAGCGGTGGATTGAGGCAAAGAGGAGCAACAGCGACCGAACTGGAAGTTAGCATATATATTTCTTAATTTTCGGCAATTCGCATACCTTAATAAAGCTTGCATATCAACCGCATATATGGATACTTATGTCGCCTTTTTTTTTTCGACGGTTTATTTTCAAAGCAATCTAAATTACTCGCTTTGACGAGCACTAGACGCGTAATGGTATCATTTAATTCGTCCGTCGCATCTCGGGACGCGGAGAGCTGCGAATAATAGCCGGAATCGCGCAGAACAGCTAATAAAAGCGTTCTGAATTTATTTAGTATTTGGAGTTACGATGCCGCGACGAATAATTCAATTCCATTTATTAATTCGACGTTCCACGCTGCGCACGATAAATATGTGAGGTGCGAACGCTCTCAGAACTTGATCGGACGCCATCAGCGACAAACACAAACAGACATATATTCGCCAATTAGCGCCATAATTTACGAAGCGCAGCACTTCTACGTTTATTACTACAATGAATCTCTATCGACGACAGATGATTTCATGACAATAAATAACATTTGAATTATTCATTTCAATGAAGCGTGCTTTTATATTGGATTAAAAAAAAATACTTAATAAATTTATGATCATCATTTATTTAAAATGTTTCCATTTCATGAATAATAGTTTCTTACAATTGTTTATAGAAAATTTGTTTTTCGGTCATTCGCTTTTCTCCCTTTCTCGTTTTATTTATCAACTTGTATATAGTAATAAATAACTGTATGTGCAAGTTTAAGGAACGATCAACAACATAGATTGAGAAAAACATGTGTCGCAGGCACATTGACGCTTTGCTTCACTTTCGCTCCGATCACGCGAAAAGCAGATATGCGACTTTATCATCATGCACGAGATCAGGTCTATCAACTTCGTAAATCGTCCCTCGCGAGAATCCAGTATTCTCGGGAACATCGATATGCAGAAGAAGCGAGAAAAGAGAGAAAAAGGAAAAATATCCCAAGTACGCTGCAAATTGCAGTTTATGTGTCACGAGGTGTCGGCTATGGGGATCTATTAACCACGAGAATACTGATCGACGGATCGGATTCCGCGAAAGCGATTGTAATGTTCGATTAATGCAGTTTTTTTTTTTTTTCCAGAACGTCAGTATGTGGCGGATTTTTTCGTCGCGCCATTCGACTTTTGAATTATTAAGACTTGCAACTTGACTTAACCAGCGCACCATTATCGGCAATCAACAAATCGTTTGAAGTTATAAAGCAGATAATGGCTGCATAAATGATAATACACGACGTAAATATAGCTGTAGAGACACAAGTGTCTTCTCGAATAAAATTAATCCGCTCGAGAAGAGAATTTATTCTTGAGACAAAAATATTGCAGAGCTTTATTTATTCCTTCTTCGCAAAATATCGTGATTGTCGCTACGGTGATTAAGAAGTGAACATTAATTTGCCGTGTTAAAAATGCAAGAAGAAAGCAAAGATTTTCTTTGTCTCTTCGAGTTGTTTATCGATGTTCCCGAGATGCACTTTCGATGCGATCGGATCTCCTGTAATTGACACCGGCGGCATAAAATCCTAATATTGTGACAGGACTTGTTGGGTTACGCGATATATTCAACAATCGTCCCAATTAAGCACGTAGTGGAGCAACCTGCCGCTCGTGCGGCGCGACACACGGAGCCAAGAGTGTAAGTCGATGTAAGCGTAAGTGTGTAATTGAGAAACTACAGCCAAGAAGTCGTGTATAATGGAGGCAATTAAAATCGCCATGAACGTTCTCTTTGTGAACAGACGATCGACACGAGACGTGCCTGCGGCACGCCTACGATCATTATAATCTCAGGCAATAAGTATCGAGTTGTATCTCGATGTACACAACATCTTCTTAATTTCATTAATTCTTCTCCGTTTACCTGCACTGTAAAAAAATTTTACACCTATTTTAAGATGTACTTGAATGTCGTGCCGTAACGAAACGTACACCATTGTTTGCAAGAGAAAGAAACACCAAACTTTCAGATAAAAACGTAGAAAATTTTAGATAAAAAATTACTACAATACGGCACAAGAGGAATTATAAGTTTAAATATACTATGGCCAGTGTTATGTAAAAACATGGTGAAGATTTTTATAATTCCTTTATGATCCGCGGCTAAGTGACTTTTGATATAAAATTTTCTCCGCGCATTAAAATATTTGATAAGAAAATGTTATAATTGTGTATTCTGATTCCGACCCTCGTTTCCGTCCGATCTCGGATCTCGTCGTGCGCTTCCGCGCTTGCGGATATTAGTTCACAATAGGTAGCTAATAATATGACAAAAGAGCCCGCCATAACCGGTTGAACCCGGAAAGCTCGCGTTGGTTGCGGCTTAAGCCGCGTTAACAAATGCAAATCGCAGTACGGCGACTTTTCCACGGGGATTAAGTTGCAGTATTTGTCTTCTCTTGTCCGGTTACTTCGATTCCCTACAAATGTCAGTTTCTTTCATTTATTTTCCTTACATTATTTCGCATAATTTGTCCGGTTATAAATGGCCCGAGATCCAATGGTCATTGTGGGCATAGATAAAATAGAATGCATATATTAATTTGTATGCAGTCAAATATAAGAGAGAGATTATCTTTTTATAAAAAATAATAACTACGAAGGTTCGAATGAGAGAATAAGATATATATTTTTCAACCAAGGCTCGCACTTCTCACTTTGATATTTTAATCAACTTTCAAAAATGATCAATCCCGTGGCGATTGATACGATCTTCGGATCGTTGCGCTTGATCGGTTCTCATTTACATATAATGAGTCATAAAGTGACATTCCCGCCTGTCGTTGATCAAACCTTGTAATGAGGTGTACACACTCGATTTTACGCCCAAGAATCTTCTTAGTCGTCGCTATTTAACGACAATGTAAGGCGTCAAGAAGTTATCCGCTTGTGTTTAATGACGAGCATGAAAGACCTTGCGTAAACGATTAACTCTAATCTGAGACTGCATCGTGGTGTCTTGTAACGTCAACATCGCGGCATTCTATTATTACATACGGAATGACATATAATTGTGGGAGGCATGTCCGTCGAATTAAATTACACTCGATATTTCGTCCGTTGATGGATAATGCATGAGCGGCGAGATACAAATTTCTCAATCAGGATATGCCGCAAGATTTGATACGACACGAGCGGGCACTCGTATCGCGTTTTTTGACCTCGCGCACGGCTAAACGCGATCGATGGCCCGAGACAAAAGCGTCGGCAATTAATGCGAGCGAGCACAGCGCGGCGGCGGTCGCGCCGTATAACGCAAAAAGGTCTTCCCCGTCTAGAGCGGGAAGCCCGCCGAAACGCGATTACGCCGTAATCGGCGGGTAGAAGCGAAGCGTGGAATTATCAGGATTTAAGGAGGCAACAAAGTGCGTTTTTACGAGGGTCCGTCCAAGGATGGCCTTTATAGTCCACCAGGCTCGTATTCCCGCCCGGTCTCTCCCCGTGCCCCCTTTCACGGGGCCCCCCTACCCCGCCGCAGTCGCCGTAGCAACGTGGATTGTGTGTATATGTATAAGCAGAAATACCAGAATAATCGCCGCGGAGATATAATTAAGCCACTAATGACCACCATGAACTGTCCGTGGTGGAGCCACGGCGCAGCATCGTGCCCACCGGACGCCAGCCTCGCACTCTCGCGATAATTATCAAATAAAATAAACACCTGCGAGAAGGGACACGTAATGAATCAAACCGGCGGCTCGGCGAGGCCCGCGCGCCATCATCATCGTATACCGATGCCACGGGATGCATTCCTCGCACGGAACGGATCGAAAATATCGCCAACGCGACGACGAGATTTCGGGGACGGCGCTAATCGATATTATTACGCTAATAACGCGCTTTCGTCGACATAATGGCGACGATCTCGCGCGCGCGGACGACCCGCAGGCGCGTAATGAGCGTAATTACGCGCGGAATGCTCAATTTGTTGGTAAACCGATGCCAAAGCCGATGCCAATCTCCGGATAAGCAGCGCACGAGATTTCACCGAAGGAAAATTGATCTGATGTCTCGATAAACCATCATGCACGCGGTGGATCAATAATGAGCGGAATAATGGACGGAACTGTGTTAATTACGTATTCGTGCGCGATGAATTTTTAATATTTCAAAGGTTGCCTTGGAAATGTTGCCAATCAATTACATCAATTCGTAAAACTGCATTAATATATTGTAAAACTAATTTAAAAGAAAGTTAGCAATAAGACAAAAATAGTACACGATTAAAAGCTTCGAAAGGTGTTTATAAAACTGTAATTTCGTCATTTAAAATCTCTAGTATTTTTATTGCCAATAATGTGATGCGCATAAAGATAGATCTCTTCGTAAGGAGAAGGCGCGCGAGAAATGTACGTACAGCAATTCGAAAAATCGGCGTGCCAGAGACGTGCGAATATTTGTTAGTGTCGAGAATCGATCGCGCGATTTGCTCGTGCGTGCATTGCTCCTACTTCGTATGTCACGCGTCGTTCCTTGATGAATGTTTGAGCGCGAGATAAGAGAGCACATAATCGTGCGTGCGGGACGATCTGGAGAATGCTAAGCGGTATTTAATACCTGTACTTTTACTGTACATCTGCCGCATGCCATTAGCGACCGCGGGGACCGCGCGGCGCTCGCGCGACTGATTTATATTAATCAAACGTACATACACGGTGTATTCAGAGAACCGTGTCCGCGACATTAAATGACAAAAGCCAGCTCGTCGGGACTTGTTATAAATAATTAATTCGCACTGAATACGCCGTGCATCGATAGATTTTCATCAAAATTTTACGTTTTGACATTAATCTTTTCCGTCCTGATGCATCGCGAACGATAGACTTTGAAAATAAAATTAAGTTGCACAGTCGTTTTCATTTAATTGCAGAGCCCTTTTATCGCATAATGACACGGTGATGAGTAATTCATACTTAAAAATTAATTTTTCAACGGTGCAATTAAATCCGAGGTTCAAAAAGATTTACTCGCTCCACAATAATCAAGTTAATCAACATCATCATCAACATTACACATCTCATATAATCGTAACGTGGGCGTAAGAACTCACAGTTCAGTCAACTCACCTCTCCGAAGGATCTCTCAATCCGGAAGATGCAAGGAATGCTGATCCGCGAGAGTTTATGGCGATTTTAATTCGTTGTCCGTCGCGCCGAGGCGAGATACACGCGAGACGAGGAAGTGGTTTAAAAAAAAAAAAAAAAAAAAACAACGCGCGGAACCGAGCGTAATCAAGGACGATACCCAAAGGGCCCCGGGAAGCGGGTAACGAGCGTGGAAGGATTTCTCGAGGTGTATCGGCCGACCGGCTGGCCGCCACCCCGGCTTTGCGTTAGTAACGGCGCGTCGCGGTGCGTTCGCGCGTAAGCCACGATAATAGATTATGATAATAAACGGCATTGTGCCGACATAAAGGCGGCCTAACACCGGATCTCAGTCACATTCATATGTTTCTCTCGTATGTCGCTCGGCATCGCCAAGGCTTGTTGCTTGGAAGTATCGTAAAGAATGCGCCGTTTAAGCACAAAATAGATCTCGTGTGTAAAAAGATTCCAAAAAACTAATCTTATGGAAACAAAAGAAACTGGCATAGATATGTTCTTTGTAAAGGTTGTATATATAACGCTTTGTCAAATACATATAATGTTTCATCAAAAATCCTTGGTGAATTACAATAAATCTGAGGAACAACCGTTGCTGCAACAGCAAACAACTTTTGTTCGTACCGAGGTGTGCGAAGGTTGCTATGTGTGAAGGTTGCTATAATTTGTTAAAATTTAAATCACTACACGCCGTGTGACCTCGGATGAATGTTCTAACATGAGCATTCTAACGTTCATTCATCCTAACGTTTTGTAGATATTTTATTAGCGCTACCAGAATCACATTATTATATATCATTTTGAACACTGGATGTGCATTGCATTTCAAATAATGCGAATAATTTTTACTGCATTGCAAATACGTTATATTATTATAATTTTTCGAGGTGGAAATGTGGTATTTTAGCATTGATTATAATGTTTTAAATATTTTCTTCTTATTTACTTACGATTTGTCGAAACAATTACGATATAGTAAAAAAAAAAAAAAAAAAAAAAAAATAAGACGTTAAAGAAATGTGTGAAACATCACTGATTGTAAATTACTATTACATTTATATTTATGAATACATTATGTAAAATACTACGGTATTTAAATCTTATTAGCAATATCTCAGTATAATTTGTGTCATCTGATAAATAAATAATTGCAGGTTTTTCGCGCTGGAAGTTAGCTAACATTTTGTCGCGAGAAAATTGCACGATTACGAAAGCGCACTTGTATCTATTGTTGCGCCCACATCTCGAATATATTAGTACTTTAATAACGTGTAATTATACGAAAAATATGGATCGAGCGATTATAGACTTGCAGATTTTTGCCGCTCGTGACTGAAAAATCGAGCATAACGATAAAAACTATTCAGACAGTTACCTGTTCTGGTTCTAAGATCAGCGAGAGGTCTGGTTTTCGCTCACAGAAAGATCTGATTTCGTTCGGCCAAGTTTTACGACGACCGGCCTCCGAAAATCGATGCGTTCTACGTCAAAATAATTTACGGCCACTTTTAATTCTCTCTTTATAGCATATGCGACGCCAGGTAAAAGCGTGGCGGGCGCATTTCGACGGTTTTATTCGAACCTCGGCATGGTAATCTGGGGCCTATCGCGTTGGCTCCTTCGACGTTAAGAAAGAAGGGCTTCACAGATTCATCGCCGGGAACAAAGTTAAATTTATGCAGTCGAAATTCCGACGCATGCCCAGCACACGCTTGCAACGGTGCACCAATGATGAATATACGGTTGCACGCGTCCATGAGACTCACGAATTTATGCATATAGCTCGCGCGTGCTCTTAAATAGCATCTGTTGCGACAGAGAAGCCTCCCTTCAAGCCGTTCTTTCCTTTCTCCGACGCCGTTGCCAACCCTTCGTTGAATTTTCTACGAATTTTTTTATGTAAATATCGAATGAGAGATACCCTCCCTGCTTCAGAAGCACACGACGATGAATACTTGCTCGCGACAGCGTACGCGTGCCATGTGCGTAACCCTTTCCGGCGTTCCCGGCAATTTCAATTGTAGCCGCATATATTATGCAAATTGCGCAAGATTTGTGTAACGAAAAATCAAATAAGTATATTTTGCAGGGTTCACTAATAATATTTCTCCATTTAAATATCCTTTATAATTCTCTGATTTATTCGCACGCAAAATTTTTGAATAAAATGTTACGGCGATTAGGATTGCGATTAAGGAATATTCAACGTGGCGAGTTGGTTGAAACGAATCGCTCAATAAAGAACAAAGAAATAAACTTCAAAAGAAGAGTCAGTTTAATAACAAGAAAGGTAATGTTGAAGGAAAAAAAGGGAGCAAGCTCGTCGCGGGCTTAAAAAATAATCAGACAGGACAATGCGTTTATAACTACAGGGTAACTTACGATGCAATCGGGTTCATTTCTGTGAATTTCATGCAAATCCACCGTAAGAGAGGGTAGCCTCTCTTCTTTATGAATACGAGATTAGGGTGTCGCGAAAGTCACCGTGGCGGCGGCGGCGGCGGCGGCGGCAGTTCGAGAGAAGTAGAAGCGAGCACGAAACGGGAATTCCTAATCGACGGATAGATAGAGACAGACGACGACGGCCTACGCCGCCCCGTTCATTATAAATTGTGCTTATTAGTAAAGCCGGTCATTCTACGTGCAGTTAAACCGCGGCTCGCCAAACGTCGACAGCGGCCGTGGGACAAGTCAGCGTTCTTTTTTTACCGTTATTGTCAAAATCCACGGCGGAATAATCACCGCTCGCTGAAATTGTAAGCAATCAGCGGGTTGTAACGATACTGTTGCGTTCCGCTGACTAATTTTAGCATTAGATGATATTACTTGCGATATATTTATACCCGCAATACATTTCGCGGAAGCCGGTCTTATCACGCGAGTGAAGATAACGCTATTAGATAAATCGATATCTAGTTTACATTATCTTTCGCGATTTTCCTCGCGGGCGGCGCAATAATTGTGATTAATACTAATGGAGTAAACGCATGCGTAAAAGTTGCGCAATAAGTTTGATAAAGAGAAAGTTGTAAAATTATCACGCGACAAACGCTTCTACTTCTTATGAGAATTCGAGCGGAATGCATCGCGAGTGACGAATAAAAATAACTAATTCGCATATGTAATTCGGTAATTTTAGGGTCGGCGGCGATTCGCATTAGTATTCATCGCGTCAACTCGATTTCGCGACGAGCATTTATTTCCCTCGCTCGCGATTAGATGCAGCGACGTAATGGCGGGCGTGCATATGTCGCATCGCGGTGCTCAATCTGCGACGTAAAATTTTACGGTCGTTTCGTGTCCTCGAATCAGTCGTCACGTATTTTTCAGCGGAATGCGGAATATCACGGATTCCAGGCCATACGTCGCTTCGAGTTCTGTTGAACCCTAATTTGCACGTCACAGAATTTTGCGACACAGTCTCGTGATATACTTGGAACGAATGCGATGACTCACATTTCTCGATCGATAATTCATTGGCGGTAACATATATATTAATGTTAGTAATTAAAAATTAAAAATTAATTTATCCTTTCAAATCTTGGCGATTTAATCAATATTGTAACACAAATTTCAATATTTTAAATATACGTTGGAATAGCGCAAATAAAATATAAGTCCCGTGCTTTGCGCTATCGAAGAATGCGAAACTGTTTGTATCGGTTAGTGCGAAACGTATCGTATATCGCATTTGAAGTTTTTTAGAGAATAGAAACTGTGCTGCTACACTAAAGTGTAAATGTTGTTTTTAAATGGAGTCATATCTAGATAGCCATCATGCCGTGGACATAAACTACTGATGTTTTCACACAATTTGCACAAAGTGCATGTCTACACTTTTAGAACACATTCCACTAGCTATTTCAACATTCAAAGATCACGCATTCATATTTCTATATCTGCAAATTTAGTTACACGATTGTACTCGGCCTATAAATTCGTGGTTTAGAGCTGCGCTACAAAAATTATCATATTTCTATTATGTCGACCACTTTATTCAACTTGATAATTCATTGGGAATTGTTAAATTTTCTTAGAAATGCAACAAACTTCCCTCATCAACGTGTTCCCTTCAGATGATGAATCTACTGTAATAAATGAAAAAAAAGGACATATCTTCCCACAAGATGGTATGCGTCAATTATCCTGCATGCTTAGTACACACGTTTCGAGAATTTACGCGCGTTTCGCTGAGAATGCGTATAGTGACGAGCCGATCACCATAATTCACGTCCTGCATTGTTAGTGTTAAGGACGAAGCGTATCGCCGCGCGGCCAGCTAGGCATTTCCAGTCGCCGCGAGCCGATCGGACTTGACCACTTTTTCTTCGCTTAATGTTGACGATCACGGTCGCCGTGTCAATTAACGCGGTTGCGCGATAAATACGAGTGCCAAAGAATGAACGCCCTCGTTTTTAATTGAATCGGCGCAAATCGAGAACTGGCCCCTAACAGCTATCGCCGCACCGGAGTGTCCATTAAACGACCGATCATTTCAGATAGAGAAAGTGGCTAGAGTTCGTTTTAATGGAACCTGATCGTGCGAGATAACAGGATTACGTTTTCGAATCGTCGTCAAAAGCACGGCGGAGTGATCACTTTTGAATTCTGTGAATGAAGATTTTGACGGGCGAGTCTTTTGACTCGTGTCTGCACAATCAGAGGCCTTGTAAAGTTAAATAAGATTCAAAGATACTTTTTTTTAATTTAAATCGACAGACATGAAATTTAAAAGCATGGACATTGGAAACTTGGCAGAAATATCGTGAGAGATGTACGTTCAAAGATCTGTAATTTTCTCTTCCAACGTATCGCTAGTTAGTAAACTGATTACTACATCGTGTTTCGATGTGCGTGTATCTTTTTTTAAAATAAATTAGTATTAGATTATTGGTATATTTATACTTAATATCACACTATACGTATATGAGATAATTACGATAAATTATCTACAAACTCTGAAATTATAGAATACAGAAACTTTGGCGAAAATATTTACACATATTGTACGTAAAGTTTATCTCTTTCAAATATTTTCTATAATTTGTACATAAATTAATAACTTATCTCCCGAATAATGCATCAACACAAGAATGTAGATACAAGTTGGAATATACGTGGAGTCTTTTACGAAGATTTCGGGCAATTAAGTCGCAGTGTTAATTTTTCGGCGAGGAGTGTCGCGGTGATTTCAACGCGCGGCGTCGCGTCCGTCGGATTCGACGACTGGCCGGCGCCAGCGCGACGAGATAGCTCGTCATCCGCTTGCGAGAACGCGGCGAGTGACCAACGGGTTGCGCGCGCGATTGGATTTCCGTGATAAAAGCCGCAAACGGCAAAGAGTAAAAATATTTTAACGCACGTTTTAATTGTCGCGCGAACCTTGCACCTCCGCACGGACGTAGATAAACAAGTTACACAAAGCGAGATAATAAATTATGGTCGTTTTAATTGCCGTCTATCCGTCCGTTTGGCCGTTCTTTCGCGGGGACTCAAAGTCGACGATAACGGCATGTGTGCTCGGCCCCGCATAATATTCTATCCACGAATCGCTAATGATTTATCGTCGTAAGTACGACCGGCCGTTTAAACGTGTTTCGCGGATTCGACTTTGAGACTCGGGCGTCACTCCGACAAAACGGGCCACTTAATCTCAATCAATTTTTTGTCCGCCCAAACTCGCTTACAATGAGATGCGCTTAGGAACTGTTAACGTCGCGTTATTAATAACGCACGTTATAATTACAATCGTTTCAAGATTCGCAACGTAACGTGAGTAAATAAATTATATCGCGCGTTTTTCCTCAAATATGATATTGATTTAATAACACGAAGACATAATTAATTTTACAGTGCGTTATTTACTGTCCACCCAGCATTATTCCCTCCGCGGACTATCTGACAGTGTCAATGATTCGGCGAGAGAGCAATGATTAATGTATTTGTGAAATAGTCGATATCGCGAAACCGCGGATGGATGAAAAAAACCGGCATGCTCGTTTAGGTTCAGTCGGTCTAATTAGAGATAGAGAAAGCGAGCGAGCGAGTATTTCCTATACGTTCGTGCTGTTCATAATTAATTAGCCTCGAGGGAACTATTTATTGCACTCCCTCCTTCATCACTAAACAAATTGCAGTAACATTAGAAAACCGGATGTGCGCACTGTGCAAAAAACAGCGATGTTGCACATTCCTTTTGGAGAAAATCACTTTTGCACCTAAAAATTTCCAAATTCAATTTATTCATCCTTTCAATAATTTCTGATATATTATCGCCGTTATTTGAAACGTATTAGACGGATGTTTCTCTCTGCAGTGAAAAGTATTCCGTCTCATGTGCGCTGCAGCGTTCTTCGTAGGCGCATTTGTCTACGACGTGTAACAGGTTGGTTAAATTCCGGTCGGCCTGTCCTACCACCGTTCGTCGTCGCAATAAACAAATTGCTGCCGATAGATGAGACAAGACGAACGCAATTAGGCAAACGTCCGTGACGCGGTGTTATGCTTCACCATCGCGGATGTCTCGGGATCAGTTTCATAAGTGGGGCTTGTAACGCGCGATTGGACGCCGTCGTGAAATATCGCTCTTAATAGCATGCACGCTTCCTTGCGCGATTGTGGCCGATTAACGACAAATAATTCTGACCGTGGCTATTAATTACAATCAATAACCGCTCGTCGCGCCGCGTCTCGCGATTTTCTCACGATCACGTAGAATAATCACGGGGAGAACGGAAAGATAGTCGACAATAAATTCCTCGCATTTCTCTGCCTTTCGTAATTTTCATTCCGCGCCTCTGGCGACGGCGATTATGCTTTCCAGCAACGGACTTCTCGTGTATATCAATCGCGTTTAATTAGTCGTCGGCGAACGTAGCGGACCGCGATCGTGGGCGCGGGAATAAATCGCGACGATATACGCACAAAAAGTCAGTGACATCATTGACCCCGATGGTGGATTCTCTCTCTCTTTTCCCCTCTTTCTCTTTTTCTCTTCAAAAAGGATCACTTGAGTAGGTTCAATTAATCGCTGGCGAAACCCGGAAAAGCACTTGTCCACTAATCGCAATTAGGCTCGAACCGTATATTTATCCGTAGATAAATCTTGAAGAGATTTTATGGTGATATAACTATATGTACTTTTTCTTCGATAGCTACTTCTTGTTTATGACTTTTTTGCACCAATTTTGAGGAAAGTTAAAATAACGTAAAGGACGGAGCAGCATTAAATAATCGTGAAAATTAAAATAGTTCCACAGTAGTTGCGACAGATATTAATTGGAAACACATTTATTTTGAACTGCTTTGCTCGAGCAAAAATAATATTCATATGTAGTATGATATTCCACAAACGTCAAACATAGATTGCCGTAAAATAAATGAATTTCACGAATCTAACAATAAGTGAGTATTTAATTTTGACAATTCTTGTCTTTTAATATAATTCTGCTTGAGTAACATGACTTCGTAACTTTATTTTCATTTAATAGAATGCATTCACATTGTCCACCTTTATTTTGTCATTTTATCCGAATTCCGGCAGTTCAAGCTGCTTCGATTTTCTAATCAGATAAACTTACAATTTAAGATTCGTGCCTGAATTATTTGATCATCGAATGGAACACCTTTCGGTAAAATTTCATTCAGCCGTGAGGTTTATCGCACAACGTAATTTTATCCACCTTCAAACTTCGTGAGTATTTGTGATGACAAGTCACAATTCCGTAAGAAATAAATCAGACGTAGCGTATTGCCCGAGCAGACAGTGTGACGTTTTGATCGGTCGTTATCGGATAATCCGGCATTGCCGACGCATTTACAGCAAATCCAAACGCACTTTCCTGAAAACGAGAGCACGATGGGTAAACAAAAACGCGATATCTAAATAGCGGGCGGCATATCGCGGCTGTAGACGCTCCCTAATACCGGTTCCCCTTATCTACGAAGGCATCGAAATCTGGCGTGTCGCACGCGTTTCCACTGCGGGCTCTCTCGACCCTCACTGCATAAATGCTGGCACGCACAATCTTGTCGGGCGTGTGCTCGCGCGGTGTCGGTGAAGAATTCCACGTTTTCGCACGCGAACCGCGCACTCCATCGCGCCGTACTAAGCTCCGCGTTACAACATAATGCTTCGACGCGTCAAATGAAGACGACAACACTCGGCGTTAATACGCTTTTCGCACGAATGAAAAGAGTAACAGTTCCGATCTTCACTCTCGGAGAATTTTCACGATGCTCGTTTTAAATGCATTTTTTTCAACAAATTATTTTCGTAAAATAATCAATTGCCTGTCAGCGATTAATATTTAAATAATGAACTTGAACTGGAATGTAATTTAAATTTGTTAAAAACTGTATAAAAAAAAAAAGAGACCGTACAATGCTGGATTAAAATAATGTGAAAGTCGGTGACACATTTAAAAAAATTCTTAGTAAAAGTTAACTATTTGCAACGCATTGAAACTTCAAAACTCTAATTACAAAAGACTGAAGTAGGCCAGTGAAGAAGATACTCCGCACTACTCCGATTTTCACATGTCACATACTGGCCGACAGTGTCAAAGAAGATTTACCTATACTGTTTTAACGCACTGAATGTTTCCGTATACAGGATATACATGCCGGAATCGCACGAGGAAGAGAAAGTGACTTCTTGCGCGGAGTGATTCATAGACGAAGCGTACGGAACATGACGTTTCATGACTGGAATGACAGAACATGACAAGTTGCACGTATATCTCAGCACATCTTTGAAAAATGTGACTACGAATGTCACGAAAAAATTTGACAGTTTTGTCACATGTAATCTCCGAGCAATGGCGAACAAAGAAAAGGAAGAAACAAATTTCTGTGAAGGTCGACACATAGTTTGATCCAGCATCATCATTGTCACAGCCGTGCCTGAGCCAAAATGAAAACTTATTCAGGTTCTACACATTTCAAAAGTCGGCAACATTTAATTTTTTAATGACCCTGCAGGACATTTTTAGTCCAAGCAAAACAATACACGTGAAATGTTTGGACCCGCACGATTTATACATCCTTTTCTTTGAAATTTTGTAGCTGTTTTGTTTATTTGTGGCTTATCCTTAATCATTGTTACACTGGTCTTAGTTTTTCCTAAGGTCTCGCCTTTATGTTACTGTGAAAGAAAAAGGTCAGAGTAGACCCTTTACTTTAAATTTTGAGAAAGAAACACAACACAATACGCCTTGGTCAGAGTTGTGAATTTTTGGATTTTTTTTTTAAATTGGAAGATATTTTCCTAGCACTTGAGAAAACGCTGTTACGGCGTTGATATTTTCACGCCCCTACTGCCGTTTTTCAATCACTAACAGAATCCGGTGTTAAAAGATCACGTTGTGTAAAATCATCGACGACCACCACAACCAACAATTGACAATCGGCGATGACAGCAAGGTGACATGGCAACTGCACGTACCTGGGTTCATATCCTGCAGGCTCTCGGTTTGCCACCTTTTAGCCGGCAGTCGCACTCGCACCTTTGAAGATTTTCACTCTACTCTATACAACTGTACACGATCTTTTTTTCTTCTTCGCCGCCTCGCGTAGTGAATTGCTGAGTGAACAATGTCCGACACTTTCCACTTTCATTCAAGTTTCCACTAGTATCCTGCGCGCGTATATCGGGAAAACACGGACGGAGGAAACGCGATAGGAACGTAGAGAGGAACGATATTTCGTCAAGCACAACACACAGGCTTCTCGGGGGTGTCTGTGAGTTGACAGGCAGCGAGCTCACCATCCGAACATTCGCTGTGGATCTCTGTGGCACTTTTTCATCACCGATGTATGTCGCGGCATATCTTGTACACTCCGCATTCTCCAGCACCGGATCAGGTTCACCGAGATTCACCGAACAGTCAGGACGATTGCTCTCGCTACTCTTTGCAGGAGATGATTCCGCCTGTGAGATTCACTTTGATGATTTTTTCAGATTTTTTAAAATTGATGCACGTGAGGGAAAAATGTAAACTGATATCTTCCTGGGTAATTCCTTGTTCTCCGTAACTTTCGTCCCAGAGCCATCATTGATTTATTATATTTGCACTTAATGGAGACACCCGTCATTGTTTTATCGCTTGATGTACCGCTCTAATGGCATTGTTGCTCCATTAATATTTGACAGAAGTGTCTTCTTGTTTCGTAACTTGACGGATAATCGTTCTGCATTGAAGATACCATTTTAAATCTCCTTTTCCGGTAGTGAGACGCTTCTTCGGCTTGGCTGCTTATCTGTTTTCTGTTTTCTTCCCATCACTACGGAACAAACGAACGAACGAACGGAAGGGAAAAAAAAACAACACGTTACGTCCGCGCAAAGAAATAATCCCTTAGAGTGAGAAGCGAGTACGAGCGTGTAACGCCCGTGACGAGGGGGTGTGCGTACAGCTCGTGGTACGGTAATAACGACGGCAGAGGGTTCTTTCGCCGGCGCTCCGCTGGGCTCTCTCCTTTCTCTACACGCACGGAATAATATTTTAATGAAGGAAAGGCCGGACAGCGAAGTGCCCACGTCGGGTCGCGCTGCCGAACTGGTCTCTTCCCCGCCCCTCGTGGTCCGCGACTTTCCGCCCCTCTCCACACGGCTCCGGACAGGCTCGAATGCGGCGTCGGCTGATCGGGGGGCCGTTTCCCACCACCGTGCACTCCGCGACTTTACCTTGCATTTATGCTATCCCCCACCCGACCCAATGCCGCGATAGCGAGAGAGTTGCGCGATGGAGTTAAGCGGCAGGAGGAAAGTGGTGAGGCCAACCACAGCTGGCGAGGCGTGGCTTACAGGGATCGCGTCCGGATGCTGTGAAACGTGGAGGGGTGGTATGTTCTTTCTCCCGCTGCTCGGTGTACGTTGTCACAACCATTGCCACCACCTCTCGCTGCTTCCACCACCACGTCACCATCGCCGCCACTACCACTAGCACCGTAGCTCCGCGATATCACTACTACAGTACTGCTGAAGAACTCTGAAGACAGCACCGTTCGCGCAGAAGCCAACATCAGACGCTTGCTAGAATGCTGTCTGATAGTGGGGAAAGGCGGGAGGGTGGAAGAGGCGCGAGTTATCGCGGTCGCGCGCGCGTTGCTGCTCTCTCTCGCCGGGCTGCGCGACTTCCCGGATATCTTTCCGGTAAACTTTCCTCTCCTCGCCGGAGAGACGGGAGTGCGGCCCCGATTTTTCCGTCTCACTCGCACTGCCTCCATTTACGCGTCCGGACGTATCGTTGTCCGCTGTACCGGCCCGCGATCGAAGATCCAGGATTTCCGACCGGCGGGAGACGTCGATGACACTAGCGGGCTTCGTCGCGAGACCAAAAGAATTCACGTCGGCCTTCTTTCTCTTCCTCTCAATTCTTTTTCTTGCTTCTCCGATTTCCCTCCAACGCGAGACGCCGAGATCCGGATAACAATCGTGAAAAGTGTTTATGCGGTTTCGAATCCTCAGGTTTGTACCGATTGCATGTCTTTTAGTTTTAGTGATAAAAAGTTTGAGATCAAAAATGTGTTTAATTGATTAGGAAACGGCATGTGTATGAGACTTTTAAGGTGTTCTATGCTAGAATGCTATAAGAATAATTGCATCCTTTTGATGCAAACCTTGTTTCATTGCGTCCTTTTGACTCGATTTTTTTAAGTTTATGCCTTGTCTTTACAGTTTGCATGATTTTCTACTGGAGTTCAAATTAGAGTCAAAATATTTAATCTTTAAATTAATAGATTAATAGATAGATTAAATTAATATATGTTTGCGTTTTATTAATCGCACTTGATTCTCATTCGCCTTTTCTACTCATTTCGATTTTTAATTATGTTTATCTAGATTGTTAGTCCTATTTTTACGTTCGTGTCTTGTGTAAGAGATATTCGTACGATTTATTATTGATATGAGTGTAATTCGGACGTTTGCGAAAAGGTTAATATATAATAAATATTTGTGTGAAGAAATTGAATATTTTTTTCTACCTTTCCCGCGTATGGAGTAGAGTAAATGAAAAAAATGTACGCAGAGTAGGCGAAAGAATAGAAATACCCGTTTTACATTTACCTGCTAAGGTAACGCACAGACAGAAATACCCTTTTTGCAGGTATGTTAATACATACCGATTAAAACATTAACTATCCAAATATCAGATCAATGCGATAAACTAAGAATTTGATGCACATGATAATTATGCAATGCTTTGATGAATGCAAGTAATTAGATTTAATGAGCTTGTTCACAATAAAAATGAAAAATAAGTATAAATTAACTTCTTGTAAGCCTGATGTATCTATTGGATTGTGTAATAAATAATTTCGTATTTTCTAATAAATGATATTATTGTTTTTTTTACGCAGCATGCTTTTATGCAACATGAAATGTCGGATGGAATTAATTAACTTCAACAAAGGAATATTTAATTTATGTATTAATTAAATTGCACTTTGGGCGAGAAAAAATAGATATATTCTAAAAATCCGAAATTATTTATTACACTGAGAGAAAAGAATAATTGCAATAACCATAATTTACAGTATTTTTTTACGCCAACCATATTTTTATAGGTATTCTAACTATACGTATAATTGATTATATAATTGACAGTATAAGGTTATTATTTTACTATTATTTTACTATCACTAACATTATAGTGTAACAATTCCTATAAAAAAAGAGTATTCTGATTATAATTATAGTTCCAAATATCATACTTTTCTCTCAGTGTACACAATCCAATATAGAGATAAGATAAAACAAATTATTATCACTCATATGTAAGGAGACTCTAACGTTGCGCGAATCATTATAAACAGGAAACCATTGCTACTGGCCCTTTTTAGGCTTTTCCGAAACGATTGTGACTGCATTACACAATGGTCATTTATTTGCGGTCGAAACAGGCATTTAACCGTGACTGCGTTACACAACTACTGGAAAGATGAGAAAGATAATTTCCACCAGTCTTCGCAATGAAGTCTGTGCTATCCGTGAAATCTTTAGCTATCTACAGTAGAAGGCGTTTTCTTATAGCAAGATGTAGGTCTTTAGTTCTTAAATCGTACTTTCTATGTACTTTATTTGATACTGATTTAGTCTACGACTACCGAGACATTACCGAGATGGTCTTTTCTTCAAAGAATCACTTTGACTTGCTGTTTAAATCGCCTTTTGATTCAAACGATGCATTTATCTAACCAGATATTAATAAAATTTCTTTACAACGTAAACAGCCAGTAGCATACCTCTTTTTCATTATCAAAATCCGGCACATAATATGGTCGTAATTTGATCGTATTTGAATCAAAGTTGAAATATGACAAATGTGTTCTGAATAATTATGAGTTCCGTAACTCAAAATTTCTACTTCGGAGCCAAACTACGTTTCTACTTAGAGTCAAACTACCTGAATGAAAGAAATATTGACTAAGCATAGAGTCGAAAAGTAAAATCAGGCGATGCAAGGGTTACGAAAGAGCAAAAAATTTTTTTCAAAACAAAAGAACTAAGCGTAACAAAGCCGAAACAAATAAAAGAGAAAATGAAAAGAAATCTTTACCTTCATAAAGCAACCGCTCTTTTAAAAATTTTCTAAAATTTCTAAGAATTCCTTCTTAGCATTGCTAAATGTGTTTCACGAGTTTGCCAAATGCCTAAAAAATTATTCGAAACTAATTTAAAATAATGCTTTCCTATTAATCGATACTCTTCGGATATGACGAAATTTTTGGATCTATGCCTTTGATAGGGTATTAATTAAATTATTCAGGAAACTTTTATTAAATATTTCCACTAAATTATTATTAAATAACAATTAAAAATATAATAATAATTGATAAAATTTTATGTAATTTATAAAATGTAATATTTTTATTATAGAGTTGTTCTTTCATGCAAGCCTAATATTTTTTACATTATATTTTAGAATGTCATTGATTGAAATAATTTTTTCTAATAATTTTTTTGGTTTCTAGATTCTTTTACTCTCAAATCTCCCGAAATCGTGCTCCTCAAATAAAACAAAACGGTCGGCAAGAATAATCGAACTCGCATAATCGGATCTATGTTTTGTTCAAAAATTTCTGCGAAAAAAGAAGATTAAAAAACAGGAGAACAGAAAACAAAAGATGCAGTGGAGTGTACGTTGGGCAACGTTGGAAGACCGCTCATCCGTATGGTTTATGAGGTCGTCAAAACGTTTTGCAAGTCGCGGCATGCATAGGGTTCTATAAATTCCATGTCGTTATTCAAGCAATAAGGTATGTGACCATGGGCTTAAGACCATAAATAATATTATAAAGGGTTGCTAAAATATTATAAAGGGTTAAATAGCAGCAAGATGCTCAACGATATCTCTATGATTTAAAAAAGATTTCGTAAAAACTAACTAACCGAAACGAGTAGGCTCAGCTAGCTATCTGCGGTTTTCCTATTTCTTACGTATTTTTTGTTGGATATAACGAAACTTTTGGGTATATATACAGACTTGGCCAAAATTATTAGGCATCCTTATAATTATTATACTGTGCAAAATCTAATACTAGGAAAGACTTCTATTGTATAAAAGTTGTTCATTGGAAAGTTGTTAGAGCTAAGAAATGTTTTATTTCTTTTAAAAAATAAATGTTATTTTGAAAAAAGTATTAATAGGGTGCCTAATTTATCGAATTTTTACAGTATTTATTATAAATTTTTTAGCTTATATTTGTTACAGAAATTTATATTAAAAATTTTTTCAATATTTTAAATAGATATATAATATTAAAGTAAAATAAGAAAACTGATATATTTTTGTACCTACTCATTACATAGTACTACAAAATTAATTATTTCAAAATTGTGATAGAGCATTTCTAAAGCCGACATCGCATGAACATAAAAAAATTATAAAAAATGATATCTCGCATTCTCGTGTTTGTTTTGTTGAACTATGTTACTGAAACGTTAAACATTTTCACATCAGTTTTTTTACTTGTATGTAAAAAATACATAATTGGATTCATTATTTAATTTTTTATTTTATTTTAAAATAATCGTAATGTTACATAAATTCTTATGATAAGATAAGAAAATTATTTTTTTAAATATAAATAAAGAATGTTAATTATTCATGGTTATTAAAGTTAATAAAAAATTAATATTATTGAAATATTAAAAATATTTTTGATTGAAAAATGTTTAAAATATATTTATCTTTAATATTATATTTATTTTTAATAGAACACGTAACTAACAAGGGAACGTTCACAAGTGTCCCCCCCCCCCCCGATTTGATTTTCCTTGAAATATGTTGTAAAACATACAATTTGAGGAGACACGTATTTTTTATAGCGGCCCTAACTCAAATTTAAGGGGTGAAACACCCTTTTGAAAAAAAACGGGTTTTTTCTTTGTATGTAACTATCGCCAAAACCGTAGGAGATATAAAAAAATGTTTCAAATAGAAGTTGTATGGCTTGTAATGGGCTGTGTAGTTGGATTTTCAAAAAATGTAATTTTTTTTAATTTACCCCCACTCCTTGTTATTATTTTTTCGAATTTCAAAATTTTTGTAATGACAAAAGTTGTAGCATTTTTTACGCTGAATTCAACCATATATGATTTTATTATGTTCCGAAATCGCATCTTTCAAAAATGAATTATCAGTATCACACTATGTGCGGTATAAGCGATGCGTCATGCAGCGCGACGCATATAATGTGATACTGATAATTCATTTTTGAAAGATGCAATTTCGGAACATAATAAAATCATATATGGTTGAATTCAGCGTAAAAAATGCTACAACTTTTGTCATTACAAAAATTTTGAAATTCGAAAAAATAACAAGAAGTGAGGGTAAATTAAAAAAAATTTTTGAAAATCCAACTACACGGGTATAAAGCCCATTACAAGCCATACAACTTCTATTTGAAACATTTTTTTATATCTCCTACGGTTTTGGCGATAGTTACATACAAAGAAAAAACCCGGTTTTTTTTCAAAAGGGTGTTTTACCCCTTAAATTTGAGTTAGGGCCGCTATAAAAAAATACGTGTCTCCTCAAATTGTATGTTTTACAATATATTTCAAGGAGAATCAAATCGGGAGGGGACACTTGTGAACGTTTCCTTTAAATCTTGAGCCTCATCCTCATCTTCTAGATGAGGCTTAGAGTATGAAGAAATAACAAGTGCAACGTGCACAAATTTCGACCGACCATCTCAGTCTTCTACTACTTAGACCTCTGAGAAAATCTCAGAGTTCAATTTCCCTGTTCTTTCAACTCTTTCCTTTTCATAAACGCCTTGGCGCGCATTATCGTGCAATCAATCAATTATAATTTAATTGTAAAAATAATTCACACAATCCACATATATCAATAGAAAGTGAGAACTTTTAGTTCATGAAGTATCAATTATTAATTGATATTTTATGAATTAAAAATATGTGGATTGTGTGAATTATTTTTACAATCACACTCTCGGGAAACAATTTTCTTTTGTCACCAGAGGCCAAATCGTGGAATCCACAAGATAGAATACAATTCAATATTATAGCGAATTTTATTGTAACAACACGATGTCTCGATGGCAAAGAGTTTCATCATCAGAGTTATTATCTCCATCATTTATATTTTCTACGAATAATCCGATGAATACACTCATAAAAAAAAGTGTTTAAATTTAAAACATTAAAGTGTTTTATTTCTTGTCTTCATTTTTGAAACGCTCAAAAGTGTTTAATTTTTAAACGGACATGCGAAACGTTAAAAAGTGTTTTATTCGGAAACATATAAAGGTGTTTTCGAATAAAACACTTTTCCGAATTCTAAAAAGTCTTAAAATGAAACGCCAAAAACCGTTTTATTTAATTTATTTAATTAATTTAATTTTTTTATTTAATTTATTAAGTTTACAAACAACACATAAGGTCCAAAGCTTGGAAAGCTTTTGATTATTGTGTATGATTTTATTCAACAATACTTTATCAAAGAAATCCAGCACCGTCTTGTAATTTGTTGGATAATGGGAGTCCCACGCATAATAACATCTCAACAAACAAAGAATGGATTTGGCAGCAGTTGGATTTTCAACTTTCATTTTTATAATATTATCGGTACAAATAAAATCTGCTAATTTTCCCTCTTCATCGAAAAATTTTACTATTATGTCATAATGATAAAATCTTCAAACTTTAATTCTGGTCGTTATTACATTTTTCATTATTAAACGCTTGTTTTGAAAAAAAACGTTTTAAATCTAAACGTTTTCTCCAATTCACTTTTTAGAGTGTAAGAGTCCTAGTCAAAAGTCAGTCCTAGTCAATGAACTAGCTTCGCTACTTGCACGGTAAGAGAAGGCCTCGGAGGCTGTGAACAGAAGTTCTTTCCTGTGGTTACTGAATAACATCGGACCATTTAAGTGCGCACATCTTCAAAGGGTTGTTCGATTTCTCCAAAGATCTCAAAGGACGACATTCAAAGGGTTTTACTGCTCGGTGATTCTCGCATGCGACACGCGCGAGGTGTTCCAACGTATTCTTCGAAAATATTGGAAAGATACCCCGCCACGATCGACAGAGAAGGATGTCGAGAAAGTAAAGGAAGGGAACGCGGTAGACAGAAACACCGGACATTCTACATCATAACTTTTGAGTTAAAGGGAAACCAGATCTATCAGACAGCCGGGCGCCGTGAACATCCTCCTTCGATATCAACGAACTGCCGGTCGTTCCTTGCCGATTCTTGATTACGTAATCTCGATCGTTGACACGCGCGGTCGCTTTTGAATATTCCTCGAAAATACGAGGACGAATTCACCTATGAGTTTAATTGCAATATTTAATATTCATCTTTCTTCTTACACATACGAGACATAATTAGAACTGCCAGATTGAGGACCCGAGCAACGAGCAATCGGATGCACACAAGCGACATTGGCGTACGTGCTGCGCAAAACGCTCTGCACAGCCATACGATTCTTGATTATGTGTGCGTTCGGTGGCTCGTTACTCGGATCTTCAATCAGTCTACATAATTAAAAATTAAAAATTGCTTAACCCTTTTGTTACTGAAGATGAGTGACTATAGTCACTCAACGTCGAGCGCTCGCTGTATACTAACGTGGGGTAATAACGATGGGTGACTATATCACCAACTAAAATTTTCCATACAAAACTGTATTATTAAACAATTTATAAAATTTGATTATTCTGACATATATATTTGTTTATAATTTCTTATATATTAATTTAAAATAATGTGAAGGAAAAACCAATAATTCTCACAATGCCACAAAATAATATATGCTGACACTCTGCGGCAAAGCGTAGATTCGCAGCCCAACTGTCCCGCACAGCGGCAGCACTGGCGGCCAATTCCGTCGTAGCAAAAGGGTTAACCATCTTTAAATGCCGAAATTGTAAAAATATTTCAAGATATTTCTATCAATATAAATTCCTTTCTTCTTTCTCATTTCAAAAGAGCAACTTTCTCTTACAAATATCCTTTGTCATTTTTGACATTTCTATAAAAAGATATTTTATATTATAAATTTCTTAAAAAAGGAATATTATAATAGACAATATTACAATAGACAAACAATAGCTAAGAAATCCTAAATTTCAAAAGAATATAAATTTCTTCTGTCCACTAATATAAATGTTGACTAATAAAAATGATTTAGTTACCCAAAAAGAAGGAAAAGATATTTCACAACTGAATGGCGGTTACAGAAGCAAAAAGCCTAACAGCATGCATGGAGCCGTTCACATTCGTAGGTATCTATTGTTTCCGTAGGTATTAGTATTAGACATCGGTATAAAAATATAGATATTCGTTTGAAAGAATCTTTTATCAAAAAGGATCGAAAGAAAACGATAGAAGAAGAGACGTTTCTCTTTTTTTGCAAGAATATTTTCAATCATTAGCAAACTATGTTAAATAATGCGTTTAATCAAATGCATACTTAATGAGTGCACAAGTTTTTCACTTTTGGACAGGTAATCTATTTCCATAATGACAAATACATTAAAATACATTAACTGTACGTTCGACTACATATAAGTTTTGTATACATAAGTATACTTAAATAAGTATATTTAAATGGAGTTTTCCAAGGTAGGACAATTCACGGAAACACAATTCGTAATAATCGTCTTCTTAATACGAACAGGAAAAAAAGGAAACGGTTTACTGCGTAGTCTAATTTGCGGGGAGATGCAAAAGTGTTGGGATAAGATGGAATCGTCTAATTGGTGAATCCCAATAGGTGGAAGAATAGAGGAAGCCGACGACCTGGTCGGCGGGATCCGTGAATATTGTAAGGTCTAGACACAATGTTGAACCCTCGAATTAGGGGGGTCTTCCTACGCGCTGCCTCTACGGTAATTAACAAAATTAGTTGCAATTAGAGAATGGTCCGAGAGGATCAACTATAGCTCTGGCGCGGCGTGTCTCTTCACCACGCGAGAATCCCGCCGTGGAAGGTTCCTAAGTTCGGTGAAACGAGAACGTCGTGTTTGCACCACAAGGCTTAATGACCGTCCCGTTCCAAAAAGTATTCAACCACAAAACCATGGGAACGTTTCTGAGTGCGATTATCCGCTCGGCGGAGGATAAAAAAGAGATATGCTTCTTCCCGGTAAACGATTGTATAATTCAAAATGCCTGATTGTAGAGAATGATTTCCGAATACGCGACGAGCTACTTTAGAATAAAATCCGCAGTACAATGTAAGTAGCGAAAAAAGATTCAATTAATTGCAATATTATGGAGGAAGTAGGCTTTTTAATATATAATTAGTGGAATAAAAAAACTTGAAAAATCAAGAAAGACTATTAATCAATTACACTCAGTGTTAATTTACCAAGTTCAAGAAGTAGTAAATAATTCAGTCAGATGAAATGCCTTCAACTGCAATCTTGCAATTTAAAACAATCTAAAATTTTTATAACCTCCACTTGTTTGATTAAATAACTTGAAGATACGAGGAAGAGTCGAAAAGTAATCTTAATATGGCAACAAAAAGGGACTATAAATATATTAAGCATATTACATTTTGACTCTCCCTCGTACTTAACGAAAAAAAGAAAATATATTCAAATAGCGCCGCAATTATCTATCTTTTTTATTCAAGATATTTTTATCTAATATATTAATAAAATTCTATCGCGGCGGTGGTCGGTGAAGTTCTGTAAAGTTTCATAAAGTTTAATAACTCGAACGCATTTTACTCGAGCACCCTTCCTTGTCAGAACAATGTAATGTAAAGCATCGATCAGGCCAACTGCGACACAGTGCATAAACGTGCGTCGACCGTAAGATAATAATAGTTAATAAGCATATATGCATGTATAGTTACCGCGGGTGGTAATCCTGCTCCCAGATCGAAGATATAAACTATAATAGCGTATAGCCACATGTTCTCGAGCGAGTTTGTTCAATGTAGTCGGGTATTGCCTCCAACAAAGAAATACATTGGACAGTCGAATGCAGGATGCAGCTGAAATTCCCATGCGCAAATAAATCGTTTCCATTTTCCTATCGCGTTCTAAATAAGTCGTTTAAAAATTTTGCCACTCTTGGCGAAATGTTTTCTTTTAAATTTAATTTCAAGTCTTTCTATTATTGGCAAAATTATTTAGTTGCTTTACAAAAATAAATATTTGTCTTTATCTTTGTGGATTTTTCATTTTTTTTTTCTCTTGCAATAAATATTAATATACGTCGTTATCGGTGCAAACAAACTGAATCTCGTCTCTCGATGTTTCTCGACTCCATGCGACAAACGCATAAAAAAGCAAAACTGCGAAAGGCAGAGAGCAAGAAACAATACGCAAAAAGCACACTGTAGATTAGGTCTCACATCTGCTTCTGTAAAACAAAATGCAAAGGACACTGTTCTGACGATCCCGCTGCTTTGGGCCACAGCACCACTATTACGTCACGTTGCCAGAAAGCTCAACTGCGGAACGCACATAAAAGCGGTAGATAAACGTAAGGGGCATTGATCGTCCGTCGCTCCTCCATTCACAAAGTTGGCGGTTATGGCTATACTTATGTACTTAGGTGTACGTATACCACGTGCGCACACGGATGTGGCCTCTCGCGTGTATGGAGCCTTCGCGTGGTCACCACCGAGAGCTTGGATACGACCATGCATGGTCACGGCACATACGTCGGCGAAATCGTTCGGCGGTCGGCAGAAAAAGAGAGGAAGAGAGAGAGAGAGAGAGGGAGAGGGAGAGAGAGGGGGAAGGAAGAGTAGCCCTGACCTTCCCCAAGTCCGCGACCGTAACTTGCGATAAAACGAAAGGGTAATGACGTCACTGGTATGCCGCCTGTTGGTCCAACTAGACGAATAGACTACGTAAGTGGCAGGCGTAATCTTCGACGTAAAGTTGATTCACTTCTCGTCGTCAGAAAAACACGATAAAATATTTCAGCTAGACACAGCAGTTTTATTCTTGCAAAATACCGTCATTTGTGAAATGAGAGAGATTTGCAGTAAAAATAAATGGCGAGAATGAAATGTTGTCTATAGAATCCAATCTATTTTCCAGCATAATTATTTAAACAAATAACAATCTTTTGTGATGGATAACAATTTTGAGTGCAGCTTTATGCGAGCCCGCGTGGCCATCCATTATCGATAAATTCCAGCGCGAGAAATTGAAAAGAATCGCATTCAGAGATATTAATGTCAAGGAATAATCAGATCCGTTTGTCTGTTGGGGATACGCAGGAATCTTTGAATGTTACTGTCCTATTCATCCTCGTAATCTTTTATTGCTCTCCCTTGCGTTATTATTAACGACAAACATTTTACGAGCATCGAGTGCCAGTCTCTCTCTCTCTCTCAAAGATAGATCCTCTTATATACCCGAGTAACTTCCCCAACGAGGTCCGTTCCCGCCCGTGACGCAGCAAGATACATCCACGCGAGGTGCGAAAATAATTTATCACGCAAAAAATCTCTATTCAGCAATCGCCGCGGAACACACAAATATTTTCTCCGCGACGTCGCGCGATGGACGTCGTTAATTTTCCGCGCGACGCCGCAAAGTACGCGCGAAACATTAAGCGGGAGGCGGGAGCGCGTTTCCGGCGAACGGCCGTAATCTGCTGGACTAAAGTTGATTATGATCGTCCCCGGCTTCCAGATTACAGTAAATTCCGGCGAGCCGATTACGTTGTATGCTGTCGGAGCGGGCGCGAAGTTTCTATCGTGTGGTCCCGAACCGGTCCGACAGTGAGTGTCTGGGTGTCAAGTACGCCATGCAGTAAAATGGAATTACTTCGAGTACACCTTGTGTGCGAGAGAGAAGTAGATATCGTAAAAGTAAACAAAAGCGAACGAGAGAGGCAGAGGTAGGGCGGGATAGAATGTCGTTCGCCTTTATATGCTCGTTAACAGCGCCGGATTTGCCTCTAGTTTAGGGTCTCAAGGCAAAGGTTAGAAAAAAAGGAAATAGGAAAACATCCGTGGCGGTTTCCAATCCGATTATCTCTGGAATTTGGACGGTTAAGTGATTTAAACTTATTTTACTGCTATTTTGAGAGACGCGAAGACCCGATGCTAACACCGGAGTTAGCGAACAATAATCCTATTGAGACATCTTAACAATTTCCTCGGTGAGACAAGCCGGCTCTAAGAACAGCACTTTATTTGAGGAGATTAATTGCAACTGTAGATTACTCGTAAACAAAAATTGGGTAAAGTGCATCAACGATCCTGTACTTTTTATTTTAACGCGAGCTATAAAAAAAATTTCTGATTTCTGTTTCTAAATAATCTGTACGCTGAACGTTGAAGTTGGCAGTTCTGTTTTGCCACTTGCCACTTTACTAAAAATTCAGGGAAATGAAACGATGAAAAGGTAGACTGACTGCGGCTGATTTCAGGGCGCGCGTTCGTGATACACCGTGCGGGGGCACCAATAATCGTTCGCGTGTCAGGAAGGCGCGAAGGACGTAACGGAGATACAAGCTTGATACGTTGTAGTACAGGCTGATCAGACGGATAAGATAATGACTAAATGCTAATATAGAGAACGGCACGTATTACTGTTTACACACTATACGTTTTGTGCCGCAAAGCTTTCATGAATTTTTGGGAGTTGCAAATATAATCTCTTATCTGTCTTTGAGCTAACCTAATATATTATGTATCTCGATAGAGATTCATTTTTTACAGATAAGTAAATATTTCTCAATATCTTCATTAAGTCTTAACATACTCGAATGAATTCCAAGATACATAAAAAAAATAGACTTATCTATACGCGACATTAACATGGAAATTTGTACACAAGCTGCAAAATGAACACAACAGCACACCTCACTCGTTTTGTAAACGAGGAAGAATAGAAAATATGCGAAACCTCAATGCTGCAGATATAACGCAGTATCGGAGATATCGCTGCGCAGAAGAACGCTCGGGGTTACGGCTAACCCTCGCATAGGTTCCAGGGTTAAATTGCGCGTAGCGGCGAGAGAGAGAGAGAGAGTAACCGGCGCGAGACCTTTATGTATGCATTTTAGGAGACGAAACTTAAGAAGGTAACGCGTAGGTACGCGAATGAAACGCGCGGAGCCCTTACCGAGGGTCCGCGCCGCAGAACTTACAACGCGCCTGCGGCCCGAAACACGTCCCTTATCGTTCCAGTATCTCGCGAAATGCCGATGTTACATGTTCGTATCGAGTGTCATTAAGTGTGATTATATGGCTCCGCCTGTTCACGTGTACACACCCGCCGCGACACGGACGGGGGAGGTTTCCGTGCTGTCTCGAGGTGAAGGGCTGCCCCGGCGGTGGCAGGGGCGCGCGGGGATGCGCAGAGTGAAACCCGCTTCCAGGTCGATACGTAATTTATTGCCATATCCGATATTAAAGTATCGTGGATGAAGGGATTGGCTGAGATAGTTTGCCTTCGAGTCGCGCCGCGAGGGAGACACGGCGTACACGCGTGTGGTGATTTCTCCTTCGCTCCTCGCCCTTCTCGTTTTTATTTCTGCGCACGGCGCGTTGTATTTTTATCCCGCACACTCGATTCTATTATCACAAGAATATAAATTTAGTAAATGTTCGTCCCTTTTAATTCTTTAAGTATTTACGTTGTTAAAGAAGTTATCATAGCATGCGTTATTTATTATGCCTTCACGAAAAATCGCAAGATTTAATTTTACACAAAAAATTAACAAACATAAAATGAATAAATAATCAGTCGTAAAATATAATTTTCTTCAAAATCTAGACATTATGTGTATATTGGGACTTAATGGGTTAATATTATAAATTACCCATAATTTATTATGTAATTAATAATCATAGTTAGAAAGTGGAAGTACGCTTAATTGACTATGTCTAACATTAATCGACGTAGGAGAAATCGATCCTTAGCGGCAAACATTTATCGCTCCGAGTAAATCTTTTTTCCTTAGACACGAGTCTGACCCAGTTCTTCGATTAACGGCAAATTTATTGACGGCTCAATCGCAGACGAGAGCTCGCCTTTATTTGGATGTGCCCTCGATGCGATGAGTAATTCACGCGTACGCGAAACGCTTCGATATATATCTAATAAATGATATATGACGCAGGATTTATTATGACTATCGATGAACACTCGATATACCTCACGGATCCAAAATTTTTTCACCTTCCCACAAATATACAATTATTTATTATAAATGATCTGTTGGATCAACTTTAAGCATAAACTATCTTTTTGTGTTCATGTATTTGTAATTGCAGAGGTAAACACGGATAATTTAAAAATCCACTTATTCATTATAAATAGTTCTGTAAAATTTGAAAAAGGAAGATTAATGTTGTGAAGATTAAAAACTCCGGGAGAATAATTTTGTGGCGGGACGAAGGTAACGAGCGGAAAGCGAGGCCAAGCATCGCGTCTTAGCGCCACACTGCTTCCTGGCGCTATGAATGAACCCAGGAACTCTCGTTTTCGCCTTTGAGATAGGACTAGCCGTCTTTTCGTCCCGCTCCCTCGATGGGAAAGTAACGAGCCGGTGGGCACGGCGGCCCTGTAATTTTTTAATTACGTAAGCGCCTCTCGTCGTCACTCAGGCGGGATGACTTGCAACCGACGCCTCAAATCCGCTCCCTAATTTTTAATAACATCCACGCCGGCAGCACTCCGGAATAGGTTTGTGGGCGGTGCTGGGACCCAGCAGGAAAACAAAAGCCTACAAAGCGAAAGAGAAAAGGAGAGAAAAACCGCGATGGCACCATCGGATCGGAGCACCGTCGTGAAATTATAACGTTGAAAAACTTAGAAGCATCGTAAAAGAAAATTAGAGTCCTCCTTAATACGCCGGATGTGACTGCATGATAAAATAAACTTAAATATTTGTAAATTCAGTAATGTAACAATAAATTATGTCGCGTGTAAAAATATCTTTAAGCAAACGTATCTCTTTCATAAAGTTGATAAAAAATTTCATTAATTTTTATCGAGTTACGAGTTACTGTAAATAAGGGAATACATCAAAATCACGTGTTTTCCTTAACATAAATCTCAATGCATCGCGCTTAAAAAAAAACATCGAGACTCACATCGACAGAATTATTTATTTAATCGCAAATAGAAGGGATTTAGTGGATAAAGTTCTACATATCAGATATGTTTTCCCGAATCTTGTTTCTTTCGTGCCCTCGCAACATTATTTTTCTGCAGGTTGTGCTCCCAAAATCAGGCACTTGCGGCTCTCGCAGAAGGTGGAGGAGCGTCAGCCGGTCGGGTAATCCGCGATCTTTATTATGCGCGCGATGCGCGCGCTCTAACCATGGCTTATGAATAAATATCGCGATTTCTGTCGAAGAGATCGAAACCCGAACCCGGCATCGACGGCTCGGCAAACACAACGGATCGATAAAAATTCGTCCCGTACAGCCGGCCGCCATAAATATTCCAATAAAAGTCGACTGTGCGTCGTCGAGCTGCCTTCGGAGCATTTCGTCTCGCGTATGCACACAGAGTGGTGTACACTGCTACGTGTGTATGCGCGTGTCTGTGCGAGATAGAGAAAGAAAGAAGCTGACCCGCTGTCTCATGAGACTACCACCGATTCTTATCCTTTTCCTTGTTGTATCCTTTCTCTCCTCGTCCGCTGTAATAATGTTTCGCGGAACGCTTCGTGTCCGATATGCGACGCGTTTGTATCAAGATCAAATCGATTTTGAATTATTTTGCATGTACGTTAAACGAATCGAAGCATCTATGATGAGTTTCTAACACACTTCGGTTCACTGTTCGCGCATTTGCGAGACTTCTTTCTCCGCTTAAGCGTTTTATTTTATTCCGATTTAGTAATATTCATTTTTTACAGCATTTCTAATATAAGAAATTGAGATTCAACGAGGTGGAGTGTACGATATTGTCACATTTCTTACTATAACTTCCTATTTTGCGTATGTCAGTCTCAGAATAGGATAAATATAAAAAAAATTGTCTTAAAAACTTCTGTCCTCGTATAATCGATGCAGATATCGAGACGCAATAAAGAATTATTATCGTTGCTATCTATATTTGTAGTACGCCTTGGCGCGGGTTAATCCACGCAACATGTCATGGCCATTTCCCGGTAATCGTCATACATCTTCGTTTATTCGAATACATGAAAGCTGACTGTATATAACGTAGAATTATTCCAGGCCGCTGCGAATATTGCGCTATCGACGGCCATTATTAATGTTACTATTTACTCATTGTTGCCGCCACAATTGTCATCACGCCAGACAGTACGTGGCACTAATTATCGTCACGGCACCCTATTGTTCCACTTAAAGCCGATTGTTATCGTTACGCAAATTACAGCCAATATAGTTCGCGGGCAGTAATGATTTCGCGCCGATATCAATTCCGGGCCGCAGATCGTGCGATAGGCGAAAGACGTCAGTACGATAATTGTGGATTGTAAATCGAAAATAATTTATATGTCGAGAGAATAATTTTCATAAAATTGAAAAGGTATAACTAAAACGAGAAAACCCGTAATAAAAAATGTGGCTAAAATATAACCAAGAATACATGGAGTCAATATTAAAAGAAATTAGTACGCCGTATAAATGTAAAATGGATTAAAAAAAGAACGATTAATGGTGCAGATGTCAGATAATAAGCGAAAAATGAACTTCATATTACGAAAAAAAAAAATAGAAAGACTATGGAAGATATGGAACGTCACTTTTGACGTTTTTCGTTAATTCTTGACCTACATTATTATTGCAATAAAAGCCCAGTAAGATTCCTAACAGAAGCGAAGCAGTACATGAATCACAGCTAACAACTGCGACATGCAAGTGTAATCAATATCGGCTTTTCCTCCTAAGGAAATTAGATCAACGAGCGTGGCATAAAAATACGAAACAATCGACCTGGAGACGTGACGGATGTCAGTGTGCAGTAATGGAATACTTTACGATAGCGGTATTGACTGCGCAATCAGCGACCGTAATTAAGGAAATGAGGAAAAATAGAAGCGAGAAAGAGAGAGAAAGGAAAGCTCCGCTCTGTGTTGCGGAGTGCACTTTGCGAGGTATAAATCACGGCACGGTGCAGTGGGAAAAATTGCTTACCGCAAACATGTAAATTAACAGCGTGCTGAAGAAACAGTGCCGCTCGTAACGGGCGACGGGTGTTCATTTAGAGCTCACTCTCGCGAATTACGGGCGAACGTAAAGCGGCGTTTGTTCGCATGATCGATGTCGAGAATCGTTAAATCGCGATTGTGAATAAAGTCATTCGGGGTCGCCGGGCGGCAGGTAGGATCGTAATTATCTATGTATTTCTGTTTACATAAATCACCAAAGGATCAATTAATGCGAGGCGGGAAAAAACATCGCGAGGGTAGAGAGCGAGCCGAAGGGAAGAGGACGATGCGATAGAATGCGCCGTTTTATAATGCCGAGAGACGTGCCCGCGATCTTAAATCAATGTCCTTTACCTCGGTCGGAGATAAATCTTGTCGTTCTCTCTCGGCATGGTCGAAGAAATATAAATACGATTGTACAATACATCGAAGCGAATTCAATTTGTGCATTTTATTCATTTAAATTATAATACGAGACAGTGGAATGGCCCTAAGCGTTTTAAAACGCGCAAGTATATGCTATTTGTCGCGAAGCAAAAAGCTCGAAAGTAGTACAGTTGCGGTGCAGTCGCGGCGAGTAGAGCGAGAGATCCGTCTGCGATGAGCGCCGCGACGCGAGTGCAAGCGTCAGGGATCCGGCGGCGTCTCTTATTAGCTGCTAAAGCGTCGTGACGCCTTGGTTGCAGAAAAATCCGCGAGATGGGGACGCCCGCAAAGCTTTGAGAGCGGAATGTGGGAAAAACATGCAGCGGCGGAGGCGTCGCGACGCCTTCGAACTCGTGCCACAAGCACGCTCGCTCTCTATTGTTGGTTCGCAAGAGCAGCGATTAAACTGATTTAACACGCGTTTCATATTTCCTGCTCGATTTAGAAAATGTTAAGCTGTACGAAAGGCCGATAAATTTGCATTTGTTATTTCTGCAATTTCTCGCATAATCACATTAAATAAGTGAAATAAGATTTTTCTGCATTTTACATAATTTGATGCAATGATGTAGATTAAATTTATCTTCGGTGCAATAATAATATCGGCGATTATATTCTGACTTTTGTAAACCGAGAGAAAGTTTAAACGCGATTTATGAATTAACAGACAGCTTTTGTAACAATAACTAGGGTAATATTATTTTACTCAAGTCAGTTATGAAAGAGATATATAATTGTGAAATATCTGCGCCTAAAAACCTTGGCGCTGCTCCATTCTGCACGTAAATAATAAAACATCCTACGTATTTCTCGAAATTATTAAGCTGAAAGATCATCTCGTTTCCATGCGAAACGCGCGAATCTTACTTTCCTCAAAGGAAGAAGCGCGTTCGCCCTCTCGCGAAACGTTGACCTGTGCATTATCGTGCATCCACTTGCACTTCGAGCGCATCCGGCCCCGTTGTCATGGGAATACAAAGAGATTCAAAGGTGATAGGTGGATAAGTAGTGAGCGAAGCAAATGGCGGGTGAAAGAAACGAGAAGAGAAGAGAAGGAGAAACGTTTCGCGGAGGAGGAAGGGATAGAGTTCGTTGTTCGCAGTCGAAATCGCGAAATAGAGAGAGACAGGGAAGTTGTCACCTACGTTTTCCTCCGCGGATTTCCACACATCGCCCCATCCCCCCCCCCACCCCCTCACTTTGCATCCCTTCATCTCCTTCTCTATCTCTCTCCGCACCGCCGCCACCCTCGCCGAGCGTCTTCCCACCCCGCTACTCACCGGCCACCCTCTCGCGCGGTACGCTCGGGACGAGGGGGGGCACGATGGAGGAAGGTGGATGCGAGGGGGGTAGGTGCCGACTCCGAGCATAGCTAACTAGCTGAATCTGAATCAATACTTACTTCCGCCTCCCGGAGCAGTTCACCCCCCTCCTCCCCCCCCATCCCTCCCCGCATCCCACCATGTACCCTCGACGATCTCTTTCTCTCGCCAACGGATCTCTCCGCGCGTCGGGGAAATTCCGAGGGGCACACGCTCTCTCAAGTTTCTCCAACCCCCGAAGTGTCCCGTCGTTCTAACATCCTCTTCCCCTCCCCCCCTCTTCCCCTTATCTCTCGCGTTGTGCGGGTAACGTTTTCGATAGTCGCGACGGCGACGCGCTTGATCAGCTCCGAATTTACGCTCTCGCGGTCCGTGCATCGCGTCACGCCGATTTAGTTTGCAAGTTATCCTATTTTCGAGTCCGCCGAGTGAAAGGCCGTCGATCGTTGTTTACTTCCGCGGAGCGAAAAGAATGTTCGCCTGCATGTTAAGAATTGATGCCGAGAGTAAATGTCTTTCGTTGGATTGCGAGAAAACGTTCGCGAAATAACCGGCAATTACTCGAAGATAGAGCGACAGATAATTTCAGCGTACTTTATTCATTCGGAATTATATTTATATATAAAATAGGCAAAACGAGATTGAACGTAATTAATAATATTTTTTCTCTTTTAATTTTGTGTAATAATTTTCAGACGAATAAATATTTTATAATGTACTTTTTATCGCTTGACATATGTTAATATACATAATGTATATATTTATAATAAAAAAAATATGTGTATTAATCGATAAAAAGTATATTATAAAACATCTGTTTGAAAATTATTACACAATTAATTAAAAGATAAAAAAAATTATTAGTAATTTTTAAATTGGATAAATCTAGAACTAAAAGTCCGTATACACACATGCGTAACATTTATGTGCCACGCATTATGCCGATCAACGCAGGGGTTCCAAACTGCTGAGTAGCGTATAAATTTCTTTCCGAATATTCGCAATTTTCAGAGTCTACTGGTCTCCTCGTTTAAAAGTTGTAAAATGTATCTCGTATACCTGAGATATATTTAAAATTATATTTCTACAATCCAGCAGTCCCTTTCTCACAATTACTGACTAAATATTATAAGCACGTTCTTCTGTTAAGGCACGTTTGAAAAAAAAGTCTATTATCATATGAAACCAGAAAAGAAAATTCTAGATGTTCTAGATACTCAACATAACAAAAAAATATTTTTCTGGTAATTAGCATTTTGTACACCAAATCTACCGAAACATGTTTAGAACACGTTGGTGATTAATGGTTTTCTTGGCTTTATCTAATCAAATATAAAGGAATGTGACTCAAAGAATCAACTGCGATTTGTGACGCAGAAAAAATTAAATTTCTTAAATTCTCATAACAAAATTATTGAAAATTATTTTCTACTTCGCACTTTGAATATTTTTTGAAAAATATATTAAAACTTTTTCTTTGAACATTTCGGTTTTCTTCATTGCCGACTTTCGAAATAACACCCGTTAACTTTCTCTTCCGCTGACGTCTTCGTTTTTAAATAAGTTTTATTTTATTAATTATTAATTATTAATTATTAAAATCACTCTGTTTTAATTATGTGTAACAATTCCAAAACTCTTCAGATATTTTATTTACTTTATCATCATAGCACTTCTATGATATAATCCATTGATACTCCAACGATACAATCGCACATGATTATTCTCGAAGCTTGCCTTAGGTATGCGTGCAACGGTTTTCAGTAAGGCACGTTAGTGTTGAAGAGAAAACAGTGGGTATCAGTTGAAAGTTGCAGTTAAATTTTAATTCTGGTGTAAAGTGGGCTTTAGGTTTAATTCGATAGAGTGGTGCAATACTCTCGCTTAAAATTCTTGCTGACAATAAGAGATATCGACTAGAATAAGTTGGTGTAAAAGCGAAATGTGTGGCACGTTTACGAGATAAAGCAATAGCAACTGAAGCAATGTGTCAAGGAAAGTAAAATAAGTTAGAGTGCGCGATACGATGATGCAACTAAAATAACAGAGTAAGTCAATTTAGATGAAATAGATGAGTAGATTAGAATCGATCAATCTTCATCAAGATTTGGCTTGAGTGAATCAACAAAAGAATGTCATGGGACGTTGGAATAAATCAATGTTTGTAATTTAAAATATTTTTAGTTAACCCTTGCAATCAACTAGTGATTAAATTTAATTTTTTTCAAGGAGCATCGCTATTTAATAATATTCTGGAATCTAAAGTTCTGTTGCTAAATTACCAGAAGGCGTATCAGAAAAAGTGTGTGAAGTATATTATATTCTTAGACATAAAGCCTGCGCACAATAGAGAAAATATTAGGAATAGGAATAAATATTAGGAAGAAGAATTTGGAATTATTTTACTTGAAACAAAAGAACGAAATGTATTAGTTATTCTTAATTCTTAATTTTTAATTCATAATACATTAATACCCATTTTCTTGTTTTAAAATGAAATAATTCCAATTTTCTATTCCTAATATTTAATATTTATTTATTCCTATTCGTAATATTTTCTCTATTGTGCGCAGGGCCTAAATGTCAGAAGTCATACAAAGTTATTTTATAGCTACGTCTTTTATTAAGATTAATATTATATTTAGAAATGCTCCCCGCTTGTAATTTGGTGATTAAGTACGGTATCTATAAATGTAAAAAGAAAAGTGGTTAATAGTGTATCGTCCGAGTCAAGAATTGTATAAGAAAAATCTCTTAATATCCAAAAATGACGTGCTATGGACTCTTTTCACGTTTGTATTTGTGTCTCGAGGTCGTTGTCAACGGAGGAGAAGAGAAGTGGAAATGCGAATGCAGTTCGCGAAACTCGGTACTCGCGTGGCGCGCGACAGGAAGAGAGAAGGCGTAGATAAAAGTACTGCGAAATTCGTGGCAAAATCGCCACGACGAAAATTCCAAAAGATTCTCTAAACATCTATGCACAATTTTCTTCAAAAACAGATACTTGAGAAAAATACGTGAGACAAGTTTATGTATTTGTCACACACACACACACACACACACATGCGACAGTTGATATTTTACAAATGCACCACAACTTTCTTATCTATAGCTATTGTGTGAATAATTGAGCGTTGTGTGTGATAAAATAAAATGCATAAAATAATGCAATATTATGACAATTAGAAAATTGTATTCCGCAAGCAAATCAATATGTGGGAGGACGTTAAAATGAAATAAGTCAGTGTTGTAAAAATAATTTAAAGGATTTCGATTGATAATTGAGGTATTTGGAGAAAAAATAGACCAAGTTTTTGTTTTTTTAATCTATGTATAAATCAGAAAAATCTGAAGTTTTCACTGAATGATTTAAAAGTGAGTACAAATGTTTAAGTTAAAATTGAAAGACACTGCACTGAGAGAAAAGTACGTACGTGTGATATTTGGAACTAATCACATAGTATTATAATTATAGTGAGATTACTTATTTTTATAGAAATTATTACTATAATGTTAGCAATAATAATCTTATACACGTGCTGCCAATCATATATATATAACCAACCATATAGTTAGAATATCTATAAAAATATGGTTGACGCCAAAAAACACTAGATTATGATTAATTACTGCAATTATTCGTCTCTCAGCGTAATAATATTTTCTTAAATGTGAAATGTTGTCAGTATTTTGTAAGCTGATATTTCATAAATACCGCGATACGCTTTTGTCACGATCTTTGTCCAAGAAAATATATAGCATCGCCACCCGCACTTTCGTATAGCGTTCGCATTGCGCACCGTCATCGCCGCTCACGCACGGTCTCTCGCGCGACGCCGCGGCTTCGCGGATATTATAATTCTCCCGGGTAGTGTGGCGCGAGCTAATTGTGTAGCGTGGGTGTGAATATGGTTTATAGTTCGGCAGAAAAGCTGGCCGCGGGCCAGGCGAACGGGCTCACGTGATATCACGCGACGGAAATACCCGACCGGGCTAATTAGGCGAGGCACCTCTCCTCCTATGCTCGAATGCGAGCGCAATCCATGCGCGTCGCAACGCTTCGCTCCGCGTCGCGTCGTTGCGACAACAATATGCACGAAAAAGTGCAAGGGAGTCGTGCATTAATTTACAGCGATGCTGAACACGTTTACAATAGCCGACGCCAGGCTGGCCGATGAACGCGTTCCTGAACGCGCACTTATACGGCTTCATCAAATTATTTAAGTCGCGTGGATGGACGCTGCTTCCAGAAAGCAAGACTTTGGCATCTCCCTGAGAATTTCTCAGGGAAGAATGAAATCTAAGAATCTAAAAATAGACAATGCTTTTGCATAGAAACACAAAACACACATTGTCAAGAAAGTTGTGTACCTTTTCTGTTGATCTTTGATAGCTATAAATAATTTTTGTACATACATATAAAGTGTTATGAAAACAATAATATAATTTATATTTTAATTATTTAATTATAAATTAATTATTAATTATAAAATGTTTTGTACCGGATTATATTCAATACACCGAGCAATACAGCAAATTTACGAAATGACTTTCTAGTAATCTCAGGGAATTAATTATATTGACAATTAATTATATCATTAGATTGCAGAAAAAAGATTATATGTTTTCCTTTTTTTTTACATTACACTACTCTTGCGCTACATTTAGACGTGAAAGTATCGGCGCGGTCGTAGTTAAAACTTGCACAATCAGATTGGCGCTGTACCGTCGCGTACGAACTTGTTTGATGCGTGTCACACGCCACAAGGAGACGGAAATAAATCTTACGCGGCCATTACGCGCGCGTCCGCCGACGGACACTAATCACGTCCGTTAAACCACGGAGATCCTAATTAACCAACGCCCAATCGCCATTTCTTCGACCAACAGAATCAATTCGCTGCTCGCGAAACTCTGACGCGATTGGAAACCCACGCGTTTAATTTGCATCGAGAACGGCGCGCACTCTCTTCCCCGATGGGCACGAGCTGTGTAATTAGTGGTGCATAGCAATTAACCGAATCCATGCGTGGATGCGTGCGTGCATACATAAGGAGACTCAGGATGCAAGGGGGGGAGGGGGGAGGGGGGAGGGGGAGAGACGAAGGAGAACGACGGCACGAGGACGCAACGGCGGGCGGAAGATGCGCTCTCCCTCCCCCCTCCCCCCCCCCCCCCTCTCTCTCTCTCTCTCTCTCTTTACTGGAACAATGTAAAGCGCGTGTAAACGGCGCGAATATGAGGGGTGGGCAAGCGGGCGTGACTGCGTTAAGTCAAGTTAAGTCGAGGTTAACTCCCTTAATTACTCAGATTTAATCAGCGTCCCGGTGTGTGTACACACACCGGAGCTCTGGCATAACTAAACGGGCGCGGACGCGAGGAAGAGATACGACGTTGAAGAAACACGGGGAGAAAGTAAGCGAGAAGGACGTGAGGGAGCGCGAGAAGAAGAGAGAAAGGGTTGGGGAAGGGGGGGAGGGGGATGGGGGGGTGGGGAGGATCGGACGGGATGCTTCGCTACTCATGGTGCACCATACACGCGAGATATCGATGGTATGCGTATACGTGCGAGTGTGGGAGCGCGTTCCTCGTGCGCGGGGCGTTCGCACGGAATGGAAGTGGAAGGGCTCGCTTGCTTGCTTACTTAACGAAGATTAATCGCGCTTAAACCAACCGCGCACGGGCGCACAACGGCGGCGCTCAGTCCTCATCGTCGAGGCGTATTTTCACGTGGTAATACGTGACCCTCACGAAATCTTGACCGTGATTGAAGGAACAGGGCAGTTCCGCGGGATCCGCGGCGCGGGGTAAATCGTAACGCTCGAGAAAGGTCTTATTAATCGGGGCTGATAACGCAGCCGTAACTATTTTCTGTTCTTCTTGCCGCTAGAATTAAACAGAGACAGAGATATCTACGGAAGAAGCATTTTCTTTTTCATCAAAAAAATTTGATTCTATTAATTTTATACGTGTGTGAAGTTGGCATATCATATTTTGGCATCGCATGAAAAAACGACAGTTCCGCTCGCATACACTATAGTTCTACAGTTCTAGATAGTTTTTAGCAATAGCAATCTATCGAATTACGCCAAAAAAACAAAATAAAATTTCAAGAAATGAGATGCTAATTTCCCATCTTCCAGCATTTCACCGGATTTCGAACGTATGAGCCATAAAGTACGAGTATTCAAAGAGTTCTACCATTTCATATCAATAGTTCTGGTTATAACAATAAAAAAAAATTCTAGTCATTTCACGCGCTGAAATGTAATATGCTAGCGTCACTAGCAATAGTTCTGGATTTGTACGAGCATAGAATCATAGTTCCCAGTCCCTAGTATCATTTACATTACAGTTCTATTTAGAAACAATCATTTAACTATTTGTCTATAATTATTATGCCCGCCAAAAGTGCCTAAATATGATATGCTAGCGTCACTAGCGATAGTTTTGGGTTTGTACGAGCATATTACATTTCAGCGCGTGAAATACTTTTAATGATAACTAGAATTTTTTTTTATTGTTCTTATGACCAGAACTATTGATATGATGGGTTGAAACGGTAAAACTCTTTGAATACTCGTACTTTATGGCTCATACGTTCGAAATCCGGTAGATGCTGGAAGGTGAGACGGGAAGTTAGCATCATCTCATTTCTTGAAATTTTATTTTTGTTTTTTTTTGGCGTAATTCGATAGAACTATTGCTAAAAACTATCTAGAACTGTAGAACTATAGTGTATGCGAGCAGAACTGTTGTTTTTTCATGCTTGTGAAGAATATAAATTATTCAGCTGAAAATGATCCATAATAACTTTCTACTATCCCAAGGAAAACGTGTTTTAAATCCTGGATCGTTGACTTTAAAAATCTAATTATTAATTTTAAATTTTATTCATATATGTATATAGCTAAAAAGTTGGTAGTATAATTTTATTCAAATAATTTCTACATCAAAATTTGTTTAATAATTGAAGATGTATGCCTAGAAAAAAAATTGGAATATTTTGTGCAGATACAGTTTCTCGTACTAGATCAATATATTATATTTTGTGATCAATATATTATAATATATTGTATTTTGTATACAATTAAAACTTATAGTTTATAAAATTTTTAATTTTTATCTTTAAGAATGTAATTAGCGTAGATATGCAAATTTTAAGTATGGAACAATTTTGAATCGCCGTTTACGTCTAAATCCTAAACGATAATAGCAACTGCTTAAATGATATGCCGCGTTCGATCACATGCAGGCAAACGGCAACGAACGTATCGAGAGAGGAAGGAATGCTGAGGCCATTGATGAAGATTAATGACGTGAGCGGAGCTTGATGTATCGGCGCTAATTGTTAAGCGACACCGCGAAATTTGACTTAGCGCTGAGAATTAAAGTGATAAATACGTGCCGCGGAATCGATGAGTTTGTACGCGCGTTGTGTGGGAAAGTTAACTCTAACTTTGATCCTGGTACAGAAATTTTGCAGAATGACTCACCTAACGCAAGCAAGAGCGGCAAGAAAAGCGAGTAGATAAGAGTGGAGCCAAAGTTTCATTATAATTCTTTAAAAATAATATAATTCGTAAAATACATACTTTCTTCAGGAGTCAAATTTATCCTTCGATCACAGATTACGCAATATTTGCCAAGCATGGTAACAGCGAAATAAGACAATTTCGCAATAGCGGCCATTCAAAGTAGCAGAACTGTCTTACTTTATTCAGGTATTACATAGCGGGTTGAATGATAATAATTATGCACCAAGAGAATAAGTGGAAAGAAAGCTAACAACATTTGCATTCTACGTATTGAAGTGGCAATGGACTTATTTTATAAAATCTTTCTTCATATGTGTATCTGTAAACTATTCTCTTTCTTTGTCGGCTTTGTGAGAGATTTGAAACAAAATTGACTCATAAATTATGGCACTTTATTTTGTATCCTAAATTATCCGGAAGTACCCGCCGGAAGTAATTGCCGGAACAAAATGCGGCGAAACAAAAGGCTAACATAAAATGTTCTTTTTTTGTGTATTTGTTTATGTATTTTATTGTTTGTTTTATTTATGTATTTTTATTTGTCTTTTAGCTCGCGATACTTTATGTATTTTAATGAATGTTATGTTATGGAAAGTATATAAGAAAACGTATAAAGTACAGAGAAAAAAAGAACTGTAGGAAATTTAAAGTTAAGTCTGAATGGTGCATACATAAGCAATTATTTAGTTAGCAGTGAAATGCAGTGAATTTTATTACAGTTTTTGATTGGAGAAAGCAGAGTTAAAAAGCGTGATGTTTTGATTCAAATTTCCATTAAAATAGTTATTTTAAGAAGTCAATGTAACATAAAGATTTTTCTATATCCGTTTTCACGTTTTTTACATTAATATTATTTATAAAAAATATTCAGCGCTGTGAGTAGGATTTTAAAGTCATGTGAATTTATTCCGATAATTTCCGGTTGCATGGTTGACAGTTTACTCCGGATTCGAAAATACAATAATAATATTTTTATGATTTACGATCAATTATTGTGTACACATTTTAGGAAATATTCGGTGCTTTTAATCTGCAAATTTCACGAATTTCACAATTTTATTGTTACTTCCAAATGATATATATGATATATAGACTGCAATAAAATCATTCAACCTGGCTGATTTCTAGAGTAAAAAAGGAAAAAGGGTTGAAAAAATAAAAGTATAAAATGAAAGAGTATATGAGAAGGAGAGAGAGGAAAAAAGAGAAACTACCTTGGAACACCCACAATGTTGGTTCTAAAGCAGACACGAATTGACTAACCTAACATCAACATAAAAGACCGAAAAGTCAGTAGCATCAAAGTTGCGCTCTCTGATGGGTAAGTTATTTTCTCTAATTTTAATTTTATTCAAACAAAGAAATCGTGAATTGTACACGTATTTTTCAATTACCAGCACACTTCTACTGTTCCTGTAATCATTAGTGTACTCACTTAAACAAAATTATATCAAAATATTTCAATCCTAAATATTGAATACGATATGATAGTAGAAAAATAAAAATTAATAAAATAGATCTTAATAGATAGAACATTGATCATAGAATGTGAAACATACAAATTATCTGTATGTCCACAACTTTTTATCTTATCCCGGTTGACATATTACCAAAGTTATCATTATACTAATTCATATTTATCATAAACAATCTATGATTAAATATTTTTATTTGTTTGACTTGCTGAAATATCAACACGATAAACGAGACGTATAGCAGACGGCGAGATATTGCACTCTGTTACCGGATATTACTTTGTCCCCTAATCAACGCAACAGTCACCGCTTCGGGTAGAATGAGCTAATAAGGCCGAGAGAGATAATTATAGGACGGCTAATTGCCGAACGAGCCGGCTCGCTGTGAGACATAACAAAATAATCCCGATCTCCTTCTGCCCTCCTAACGAAACTTCCTCTCGCGGCTCTTCTGCCTTCTCGTCACCTTCTTACCCGCAGTTTTCTTAATTGCGAAGCCAACCCCTGTCAGGGGATTCTTTTCTACGACCAAAATTAATTAGACGAGCTTCCGGTCTCGGTGTCATGGAGGTTAAAAGCTTTACTGATATTCCCCTCGTTAATCGTGCTTCGCTTAAGAGACTTTACGTCGGCGACAGTTATTTGAATTAATTGATTTATGATTACCTCTCGCTATGATGAAACCTTTCTGCCTTCGTTGTAAAATATTCCTTACACATTTATTGCGCAATGAAGTTAGTAAGCGGATACAAAAATTTTATCTTTTCTTATCAAAGAAAACAACATAAATTATACTCATGAAACTAAAATAAGATAAAATATTTTTGGAAATTTTAGGAAATATTTCTTTCAACACAATTCGTATGTAATACATTTATGATTAATTATCTCACGTGGAATTAAAGCATTTTCTCGGAAGAAATCAAACAGATTTCACGACGTGTGCTAACAGCCGAGAAGAGCCGAGACTTCGCTGAATCCATTCTCCTCGGAGAGATTATTATTCCGTAATTAGCTTGCAGAAACGCGCTTCTCGCGGAAACACATTCGACGGGCCGGATGTCTGTCGCGTCGCGCGATTCGCCGCACCGCACTCGCGCCAAATAGCGAGAAATTCGGAGCGCGCGATTACTCGTCCGTCTCGCTCGCGCGCATAAAAAAAAAGGTCACCTCGTAAATTCGCGGTTCTCTAACACCTAATTTGCCGTGTCCTCATGCGCCGTGGCACGCAAAGAAGCGTTCCCGTGCGCGCCGGCCCTGACTGGCGCACGCTTGGCCCGGCCGCGTTTGCAAGGGTTTCACGTGCAGAAATGCGGAGAGCCGTAAGCAATTTCGCGAGAAACGATTCGCGTCCTCTTTGCCTCTCTCGCTCGCACTCCCTGCCGTCGTACACTCGGGACTCGCATTCGATGCTGGTATTATAATCACAGGGTTCACTCCGGGGCTCTCTCTCTCTCGAGGACGAGGCGGCCGCCCGGCGGCGGCGAGGGGGGCGACGGGAGACGGTCAGTCCATCGGGATGATTATCTTCACGGCGATAATTAGGCAGCGGGTCGCGAGTCGCTCGCACGGTGAAAAATAACGAGGAAATAATTGCGGTCGAACTGCGCCGAAGAAAAAGGCGGAGAAAGAGAGAAAGAGAAAGAGTGGTCGTTGAGAAGGGGAGCACATGCGACTCTCCGAAGATCGGTTTCTCGTCCGACGTGTTGCGCGATCATGATCGATGTTTAATTCGTTTCCCCGGGATGCGGGATCTTTAATTATCGCCGTAGAACAATTTGATTACATTTTTAATTATACACAAGGTGTTTCGTAAGACTCACGTCAAGTTTTCGTGCAGCAATTTAAAGCCTGATGTATCGAAACGAAGTTGTTGAAGAAAAATTCGACTGTGTTTTAAGAGAATCTCAAGTTTGATCACCCAAGAGATTTACTTATCGCAATTTCAACGTTAACATTTCGGAGATATCTGGTCGAACAGAAACATCAAAATTGAATTGCAATCGTAACAATTCACTTTTACGATGTAGAGAAAATCTTTAAGAAATAATAATGTATGTGCTACGTCATTGTGCGAAAATTGGGCGAGCACGTATTTAAGTCTCTACTCAACGAGAAGATTCCAGGCAAGTAAAGGGAGTTACTATATAAAAGACGACGTTAAAAGAAACAGGGAGCAGAGGGGGTGGAGGGTGGCGGGAAGGGTGCGCTTTGCGGGAAGAGTGACGGCCGTGCCGCGGCTGGGAAAGCGGTGACGCAGGAGAAAAGCTGCGGCCGGGATAGGAAGTTAATTAAGTAATAAAAAAGTCACCAGCCTCCGGGACCGGCCACCGAGGCAAGAGAAAAGTCCGTGCCGAGAGAGACTAAAGTTAAAATAAACATCCCCTAAATGAATCGCCGCAGCATCGTTCGCCCCCTGTTTAATCGCAGCCGTTAATTAATTCCGAGTTCACGAGACGCCGAGAGAAATAAAGGCCGGGAACGGATGTCGCAGTCTGAGCGACGAGGAGAGAGAAAGAGAGAGAGAGAGAGAGAGAGAAAATGGGAAGTGCGGAAGGAGTTTGCAATATCGCCCGGCTCGGAGGGTGGAAGGTGCCGGGTATTAAGCAGCCGCGAAACCAGACCGCCGTCTGACTCTTTAATTAGCCACCTCCGTTAAAGCGACGGCACCGGGGATGTCGAGGGTCGGCGAGCAACAGGTGAGATGCAAAGCAAGGGTTATTCTTGGCTTTCGAGCTCCGCGAGAATCGGAAGGGTGGGTATCGCGGAATCGCGAAGGGCGATGCGATGCAGGACGACGGCGGAGTCTTGCGAGATTAGAGAAACGTAACGCCGTGATAAACATTGAAGAATTCACGATTCTCATTCGAGTGAAGATGTTAGGAGAAGCGAGACAATTTAACGAAATGTTATTAATCTGCGCTAATCATAACATTAATTCGTTCTATCTTTCGTTAAGAATTTCCTTGCAAACAGGTTGCTCTTTTATCATTCTTGAGATCCCTTTTGAAACGACATTCATGTAACAATAACATTTTGCAATTAAAAATAATTAAAACTAATTTAACGTTTCATTTGTGAACTGTCAGAAAGAAGTAAATATTTCTATAATCCTACTTTCGATTTTTTGTTCACAAAAATGTCTTATATTAACGTGATTGCAAAGGGCTTTAACTGACAAAAAAATTATATTTTACAGCCAGCTGTCGGATTTGTGTCCAGTGGTTTGTCGAAGAGGCGTCGACGGTAATTAAAACCTGTTGAGTGTCTACGGGAGCTGTGGAGTGCGGGTGTTGAACTTTCCAGAGGAAAGGGTTGAGAGGCGATGAATATTCCACGGCTGAATGTGCGCCGCGAGAAAGGGGTGCGGAGCTAATGAAAAGTACATTATGCCTGGCAAAGCCGCCCTGAAATGCCGCCGCTATCGTCGGTACGGATGGCCGATGAGAAACCGGGGGGTGGGGGGGAAGGAGGGGGATAGTTGACGAAGGAGGGAGTTAAATGCGATAATTTGCGTGGGAGGGCGGCCGTGGTCGCAGACGGTAAACCCTCTGCCATTTAATTACGCTTAAAACATGCATTAAATATTGTCGGAGGGTGAAAACGCTCGGAAGGGTTGAACCCTTGTTAAATGAGCAGAGATTTTCCCTTCGCGGCCTGTCGACATTCACGGGTTTGCGAATTTGCGTATCGAGTGCTCTTCTCATGACGAAAAGCCCAACAAACGACAACGATATCAAAGTAGAGGTGAGTTTCCTCAAGCGTTTCCTTTCTCGCTGCGGAAATCAATTATCTTAATTTGTCTTTAAAGAATAGATATTTTTTCCAATCCAACTTTAAACACGCGCTGTTTTATATCTGCAAATCAAGTGCGAGCCAAAATGTCTGCCTATACAACTCGCAAACTTGTAATGTATACTTCAAAATTGTCAAAAAGCTATAGTTTTTTAAAATATTTGTACAAATTGCAGCTACTGAACGAGGGCTTTCATCGATGCAGATGCTGATAGAGAGATTTAGCTTCAAGCAGCAGTGTGTTTATCAGTGTGTTTATCAAGCAACAAACGGATGGAATGATATCTAACGAGGGAAGTAGAAGAATTCAATCATCGGTATGTATATCTTTTTTTTTTTTTTAACAAGACGTAAAAGAAACTATACGTGACATTCTTAAGAAATAATACTTTTCAAATATTTTTGTGTTCAATATCAATAGCTTTCGTATCAAATTTTTTATTTTTTTTTAGATGATCCAGTTTTCTTCAAGCTACATCCACATAATCGGTGCATTATCGTATGCAGATTAAATCGCGTGGACTAAGAAGCCGCTCCTTTCGACATTCTAGAATGTGTGCACAGAGTACATACAGATAGATCTGTTGTCTGTACACTCGCTGACGGGGGTGGCGGCGTCCCGACGTTCTTCCAAGGCCCTTGCCGGGCTATTAATTGTCTCTGTTGATTCATTTGATCGTGCTCGGCGTTCCCAAGCGTCTCCGCCAGTGCGACGACACTTCGATACAGAGGTCTTTTACGAGCGTGCAGCATCGACTGGCAACCCTTTTCTCGCCTTCTCATCCCACAAATTTTCTCTCTCTCTCTCTCTCTTTCTCTCTCCGCCCCCCTCTAATTCGCGAGAAAGCGTCTCACCCGATTAAAATTAACAGAGTGGACAGAGCTGCTAGGCAGGTGGCTTCGTTAGGACGCCGTAAAGTGCCTTCGTCCTCGGAATTTCAAGTGCGTCGTCGTACTACGCGGCAGATCTGATAAAAGCGCGCGATCGTGGCCGTGTAAATTAATTAAAATCTAATTTAAAACACCGCTGCAAGCCAATCTGGCGGCTAATTTACGCGCTCGTTATGATAATTAAGAGTCCAGCGTTTCAGTAATTTAGTCGCGGATCGCAAGGCCGCTTCGGCGGATTGTCGCGTTAAAGTAGTCGCGGAATGCACGAAAGTGGCGTGCAACGAGCAATATAGACAGATTAGATGTCACAAAAGAAAAATTGCATTAAACGTGTTTTTAGACTCGCAAAAAATAACAATTTAATAATAAAGCAAACAATTGAAAAATTTATAAATTACTTCCTCCGATGTCAAGCTAAGAGAGAAGAGGATTTTTTTCTTCATATTTTCGGATAATCGATTAAGCGAGAAATAATTCAAGACAGAAAATAGTCTTGTCACTGCAGCAGTGATTCGATCCGAATATAATGTTACTTTATCGGACATTACCTCGCCGTGGAAGAAATTGCTGACAATAACAATCAGCGGCACGGAAGCGCGGTGACTGAAATTTGTTTGCCCGTGTAATAAGAAAGGATCAGATCAGAAATTTCCAAATCAGGACAATTGAGTGCATGTCGTGACCACTAATAACTCATTTCCGGCGCTTAAAAATGATACGTACGTCCCGGCGTGGAGACGCGCGGTTACATCTCGTTACCACGCTCATCAAGAAGATCGTACAGTCAATATTAATGTCCTCGTTATTTTTCCGGCCATTAAAGACTGCATCTTTGCCAAGTATATCGTGCGCGACACAGTAACATTTTGTACTTCGTAATGAGGATATTGGCAAATTTAGAAGAAACGGCGAGAACTAAAATTAATATTTAACCGCTAAGATATAATTCAGTCGTGATACCGTGAAGAAATTAATCTTCGTCAAAATAAAAATAGTTATCTAGTGTAAATGATGTTAAGAAAATTTCCGTCCGGAAAAATTGATCAAATATTCTCCATTAACGACTAATTGAAGAATCTTCTATCGATTACTCGATGAGAGCGCAATTACTTTGCAAATTATTTTTTTCGCGAAAGAATAACTGCTTTCGAAGAGAATTCGTGTGCGCTTCGCGCAATATGACATGTGCAGGTTCGCCTTGCGTTCTATAGCCGTTATAACCGTAGCGCAGACTGAACCGCTTACCGAAGTCGAAGGCTTGGCCGTGACCTACCTCTCTATGACGTCACCGAGGACGCCTACACGGTCGAAGGAAAAAGTGAAAGATGCGTGCGTGCTTAGACATTGACAAAATTTAAAAAACTTTTGCGGAAAACTCGACTGTAATTTCGGCGATCGTTTGCTTGATCGAAAGATTGTGCAATTCAGCATTTTATTTCGCAAAGATAAAATTACTGTCCAAATTAATATCGATAAATATCATATTTTTATCTCATTTCAGCATCTTCAATGCTGTTTAAAGTGACAATAAATTCTAATTGTTTGAAAAGTACTATAAAAATTAAGAGAATTAATCTGAGAAAATTGTTGCTTTCAGTGCTTTGAGACCGTGCAGATAATTAATATCGTTATATTATTGTAAAGAGTGAAGAGAATTTACAATAAGCAATATTATTGCATGTTTGCGCGCAATCTTTCATGAAAATAACTTTCGATGGTAGTGGCCCGTCGCATCTTCACGACGTTCCTGATAGAGTCGATGACCATACTCGCGTTCCTCTATAACCCCTCCCTCGCCCGATGCGCAATCGTCATCCTTTTCCACCTCGGAGGCAGGAGGAACGGTCGGTCCGTCCAGCCGCCGCGTGCTTGGCGGCTTCGTGGCGTGGTAAAAATAAAGATAAAGCCTGAGGAATTAATTAGGACCGGATAATCAAGAAGATACCGCTGGCGGAGCGCGAAGGTGGAAACGCGAGAAAGGCGACAACGACAACGACGAGAACGACAACAGCAAAAAAGGTGCGAAGGCAGGACCCGCGTATAAATATTCACTCCTGTTCAACACCGTTCGAACGACCCGCTTATCCGCGTATCTGGACTCGGCCAGATACAGAGCCCATCCTCTCCTTCTGGAGGAAGACCCCAGGCTGGAAATTCGAAGTGTCTCGTACGCCAGCCTTTTATTTTCTTTCACGGCGCATTCGCCTTCGCCCTCCCCGCTTCCCACCTTCGCACCTCCGCCAGCTTTCGACTCCTCCGCCCGTTTCGTTCGGCCCGCAATACGGATCCGAGATCCTCATCCGTGAATAACGGCTATTCCAAGAAGTTGTTTCAGATAGAGGGCTAATTTGTTCGCGTGCTCCCCTTCGCGCCCCTCCACGTCGGCAGCCGTGGAATATACGAGCGCGAGGTACCCGACGTGTTTCCTCCGCGCGAACGCGGGAATCTTTTTCTTCCCTCCGCACGTACAGGCGCTTCGAGGCGCCGATTCTTTTATCGAAGAATTTTCTCAAACCGGAATAAGTTTCCTTGTAAACGAAATTGTGCGCGCGAATAATTTTTGAAAATTAGAAAGCAATTGAAAAAATCGAACGTGTAGTTCGGTTAACAATTGTCCGTTGCGCAATACTGCTGAATAACCAGTAATTAAATAGCAAAATTAAATTGTCCACTACATTCTGCCAACAGTGGTTAAAATTAAATTATAATAATCTGATCATAATTTTTTTATACATTTTCACAATTCAACCTCGATAAATACGTTAACAGAGAAAAAGGATGAGTCGTTATCTTAATGCAAAAGGGACTATCACAGGGACTTCGTATTTCAGCAACACGTACCTACAATCGCGCACAACTTCTTCCACGGACAAGGCGCATCCTCGGGCGTCAGCTCAAAGAAGTAGCTCGACGACTCTTAACAACGTCTCGTACGCGCGACAATATCCAAGGTGAGATGAGTACGTTTTGGCGGTTGTGACAAAATATTCGGAAAAGTATGAAAAGAATGCCCGGCTCTCGTGTTTACGCCACTCCTGCATGTTACGATGGCATATTTGCCGCGGGTAACGGGAGGACGGAGGGAACGCTTGATAACGTAGGGGTGGTTGGGTAACAGGACGGCGAGGGTGAGCGAGCGGGCGCCGGAAGGAGGGGGGAAGGGGGGTATCGCATGAGTTATTAAGATTCCGGCGCGCATGCTCGCGGTTCTTTCATCGATTCATAAGAATATCCTCTGCTTTGCCGGCCGCCCTCCTTCGGCGCTCCTTCTTTTCCTCCTTCGTTTCCTTCGGATTCTCTTGTATTCCACCACCAACACCGCCGGCACCCCCTTCAACGCAGGGACGTAACCGACCCTTATTTCAGTATTATTCCACGGCACCCTAGCAACGATCTGAATATTACCTCTAGCTAAGGGAAATGGAAGCTGACTGTGAAAATTTTATAAAATTGTAACGCTTGCAAGCGAGAGAGCTAACGTTTTGCGAAGTAAACAATACGTTACTCGCGATGAATCCTGCATTTGCAACATAAAATGTTATATCTTTGTAAAAGGTGCTTGAATTTTTTGCAATAATAAAAAGTTAAATTTTATCGTTCTTGTGTAACTACAATTAATTTTATTTATCCCCTATTGCGCCACAATATTTATCTATATTCCTGGTTTAAAGTTACTCTTTCGCGATTTAAAAGAATCAATAAAATTTTATATGCTAAATATTATATTTAAATTATTGGACGGCTCACACACACTTGATGCAATATATTGCTGAACTCCGAGTTTTTACGATTCGTTTGTAAATATATTACAAATTGTACCGGGCGTTTAATCGGCTTTCATCTCGAAGCCTCGTCAAGCGCGATATAACGGAAGCTTATGCGTGTATACGTGTATGTAAAGCGCGCCATATTTATATGATCAGTAGATAACGAAGGGTGTTCAATCGATCGAAGAGGCGACGAATCGACGACTGAGATACTGGCGTAAACGATAATGAGCGTGAACGGTAGTTTGAAGTCGAGGTTACGCCTTCTCGAGGAACCGGAATCTACCGGAAAGCTTTCCGTCTTCTTCGTTTACATCGTGTGGGCGTGGAGAAGGAAGTTTATAGTGTGCGCAATCTTCTTTGCAAAATCACATAAAAAAGGGCTGCAAACGTAAACGTATTTTCTTCGCGACGCAGTTTGGTAAACAAATCGCGCTACAAAGTGATTTGAGCGTAATTAGTACGATTGATCGTTCACGACAACAATTAATTATTATATTACACTTGCAATCACACATGGCTTTTGTAAAAGCTCGTATTGTGTTGCTTTTTATTTATTTTTTTTCAAAATCAACCAAGTCGTATTAAAAATGTTATTACAAAAAAATATACAGTTTCGCATGTGACTCGCAAAGATGTTAAAAATTTGTTGGAAAATTTTTTCACAGCACTGTCGTTAAGAAGAAGCATACACACACGCACGCACGCTTATAAAAGAAGTGTGCGCACATTCGTGGGGTTGCCAAAGAAGGGGAAGACGTTCTGACGCGGGTGGCCGGAGGGTGAGCCGCGGAAGAGTCGTTGCGAGTAAGAGGGGGTGATCTATGCGTTTAATTAACCATAGAGACGCTCCTACCGACTCTTAGCTGCTCTTAGTTCGAGCTGACCGAGGGTGGGACGAGGGTGCCGGAATAAAAGCCGGAGCAGGACGGAGAAACGAGGGAAGGAGGGGGGGGGGGGAGGAAGGAAAGGATTTCGCTATCGCCGGCGAAATTAACCCCGGAGAAAAAACTTATAATGTGTCTTTGCGGAAAAGCAGCTCGATATGGCGTGTCCGGTGTCGCGAACGTGTCTGAGAAAGAGAGAGGGAGAGAGGAGAAAAAAAGGGAGAAAAAGAGAGAGAGAGAGAGAGAGAAAAAAGAGGGAGAGAACGGCAACAATATCGTCCGAGTGCATTTGTCGCCGTAATTAATTTCCGGGATAATTAACGTCGACAAGCTGACGCTTTGCCGGTGAGAATGAGGTATCATCGATCATAAACCACGGTTGCTCGGTCTGTACTAAAAAACGCGAACAGAAGCGCACCACACATATGTATCCTAAGTACGTCAAAAGCGTTCATTCTTCCTCTCCGGTCCACTTATCATTTGATATTTTATAAAATATTTGTAGAAGTCTCGCGAAACATATTCGCTCGGTATATTTTTTTTTTTCCCCGTAGATAAATATTTTCATCTCCCTTTTGTCTTTGCTAATTAATTGTTGCGACAACAGTTCGCTCCACGCTAGAATGAATCTGTTGTCCTTCCGCTGCTTCCTCTATTCTGCTTCATCTTCCTCTTCTCTCCCTCTCTCTCTCTCTCTCTCTCTCTCTCTCCCTCTCCTTTTTCAGCTTTTCGCGGATATTTCGAGATTAGTAACTCTATATCCCGCGCATTTTGTTCCGGGAAGCGGGAGGTTAATGAGACGTTAGCAGACAGTTATAAATGAACGATAAGGTTTGGAAGATCCCTTTAATAGCCGGTGTAAATTTATAACTCCCGGCGAACGCGTGTACAGGTTATAGATTGATTGATCCCGTAGCAACGTTTGATCAATCGTTTGATTCTCCGCTGTACAAATAGCGCTCGCCGAGTAATTAATTCCAACACATTTGCCCGAGCGTTTTCGTTCCCGGGTCAAATGTCAATCTCGTACCATCGTTCGGCGTCGGAAGTTGCGCGCTATCTAGCCGCGAGCCGGCATGAATTATACAAATCGCGCCGTTGCGCCAGACAGAAAAATAATAGAGCGCGGAGAATATTTTTTTCTGTCGGCACTGTGTAACGATCCGCGGCTTATCTGAGATTTTAATCAAAATTGCTTTAATAACGTTAGAGATAATATTTAGAAGAGTAAGAATAATTACGAGTAATGAAAATTTTAGTAGTAAGTAAAACATTAATTTAATACATTTGTGCTCTGAGCTTCAAAGTTCATTAATTTATTACATGTTGCTTGGTGTATAGCTGAAGAGAAAGGCTTTCCGCCGCTGATATTATAACAGAATACAACCAAACCGCATAATAATCTTTCTAAGTATACTTCTTTTCAGCATTCCCGAGAATAAAATAAAATGAATTGCAAGAAATATTACCAGAGCAAGAAGCAAATCGAGTTCTGTGAATCAGTTCGGTATTTAGATTTACATATTTTTACCAATCGCATTATCTTCACGTCGTTAATTATTTCATCGCGGTCAGTATAGGGTATTGAGGAAACGCACGAAAAAGTCCGATTTACGTGTGGCAAAATGAGTGCAAACACCGCTCTCTGTGCGTCCACGACGACATGGGTCGACGGGCTGATCCGGCAATTATGTTCTCATTTCGGAAATTGCCAAGCGCAAAAGATGCACGAAACCGGCGCGGTGTCGAGGGGACAAAATGAGAATCGGGGGATCCCGCCGGCTATGCGCGGCCACGTCGCGAACGACCGTGTCTGTAGAGCGTACCGAGTCTCGATTCGGGCGTGACGGGTCCGGCGGGCAATTATGATAATTACCGGAATTCGTACCGGGCGCAATTAGGCCAGCGAAGCGACAGAAACGCACTTGTGCGCTCTTTGCGACGCGACGCGGAGGCAACGGCGCGCCACGTCGATTTTCTTTCACTTCCACATCGCTCCCTTCTTTTCCCTCAGCTGTAAAAATTAACCCGATCAACCTTAATTACGGTGGACGACGTTGCCACGCGGGAGGTTGCGTGCACGGCTGTACAAATCCCGCTCGCATGTAAATCGAGAGATCGTTCTGAGAGCGTGTTTGTCGCGAAATGATTGCTCTATCTACATCTCTCGCGCCTTTGGTATTTAGAATTATTACGTATTTTCGACGTATGATTGAAGCGGCATTGCAAACTTATCGAGCGGTAGATTAGTTTCACGTCTGAAAATAGAGTGATTGCGACTAAAACTTGATTTTCCTGAAAATGTTTTCTTAGAAAAAAGTCACACTTGCTAAAATTCATTCCTCCTTGAAAAGTGACATTGGTGACGTTGATTATTCTTCAGTTTTCTCTCGCTGTTAAACGATGACAAAAGCGTGCTTTTGCGCCAATCCGTAGAAATCAACGCGCAGTAATCCAACGTGCTCGCGTAATGTATATACTCTGTAAACAGTAACATCGACATGCTGGCGTACGGTGTACGGCGCCGGAAGTGTCTCGTAATAAAAGAGTGACTTCCGTCAGTGAAACAATACCGTGAGTCGGATTACCGCTCGTCGTCCATCTCGCTTCAGTTCCTTCGCTCAACGCTGTTTCGCTTCTCGTCTCGAATCGCGCGGCCGCGTTTCGCCCGCACACATGCGCGCTGCTTTATCCACTCTCGCCGCTTAATTTGCGTCAGAAATAATTTAACGCCGGAGCTGCATGTTGCGCCCACCGTTGTCGCCACGTCACCTCTGGCGATCTCCACGGGCATCAGATTAATCGTCATGACGATCGCTATCGCGACGACTCTCGAGTGGCTCGGCGCGTCGGCATTCCGGATATCGCGAATTACCATTCCCGATCTGCTCACTGCGTATTATAAATAATGTCGCGCATCCCAGTCGATATCCAGCACAACGGTACAATTCTAATCTTTCTCCATTTCTATCTATTTTTAGACCAGCGAATAGTAATAGTCGAATAATTAATAAATCACGGATTTCAGAATTTATTCGCTTATGAATGTGTGAAACTGGTAGTCATTAAGCGAATTAATGGCCATAAATTTCAGCGTTCGCAGATGGCGATCTAATGTGAATGATCCGTGAGTTAATAAATTCATGAATACGTTGGATTTAGAGATACACACGTTCGTATGTAGATCTAATAATTGTTAACTATAGATCTGTGACATCATGATACATTCATTATGCTGGAATGTCAGAAATCTGTCGCTGCGTATATAAATGCATGTGTGTGCACACGCGTAGAATTTATCCGAAACAAATAGAAGAGATAATAGTAGAACTGTATAGGAACTAGTCGTAATAATTCAACTTGTGCTCCTTCTTCCTTGAAATATCTCCGGAAGACGGTGACGACCTTAGGCGATCCGAGACCGTTACGCGGGACTTTAGCGTGATTGTTTATTCCCCCGGCTGTGACTTAATCACACGTCGATTTTCGCGCTTTAACTGAATTCGCGGTGGATACGCTCTTGGGCACTCGCGCGAGACTTTCCGCGCGATTTTAATACGCTCGTACACGTCCGCGCGTACTTTGCGTACGTTAGAACCGACGCGTAATCGCTTAATACGTCGGCATCGCGCGGCGCGATGTAAAACGCGTTTAGAATCGTCCGTATGATAGAGAGCTACACACGTGACGAGAGAGCGAGAGAGAAGGGTGGGGGGAGGGGGAACCCCAAGAGGACGTTCCGCTTTATCAGTGCAAATGGGATGCCAGCGTGTTTCCATTAATTCAAATCGCCGAGTAAAATCGTGCCGTGGAATGTCCATTAAAGTCAAGCGGAGAAGTCGTTAGCCTGTCCACGACGCTGGGAGTACCGGGCGTTTTGTTAAGGAACTGTATTTTACCGATGAGAGTCTTGAAAAACGGCCAGCGAGGTTCGTTTTACGTTCCGGAGACGCTTTTCGACAATGTTAAAAACTTTCGCGCGCGAATTAAGCCGACGTGGAACATGCAAAGAAAGCTCTTCATTTCACACATAAATTGTAAATAGCGCACCGGTATTTGTATAAATCTTGGTGGAATTCTCATTTAATTAAGAAAATAATCAAAATGAAAGTCTTCAGTGACACGATGTATACGACGTGAAATAAAATTCGCATTCTCTTATCGACACATTCTTCAGCAAATGCGAAATTGAATTTTACAAAATACGCAGAATTGAAAAAAGTAAAGAACAATGTTGTGTATCTACATATCACGATTGATATGAATTTATTTGATTAATCGACGTTGCGTTTGAAGAATAAATATTTCAAATGGGACGAAATTGATATATTAGACAGAGAACCTTGTTACAGTAAAAGACTAACTTCCGAAATGCTACATATAAAAAGACAGAATACAAGACTGAATAAACAGGAGGACACAGAATTATTACCGGATACATATCTTCCAATAGTCAAAAAATTCCCCACCCTGTAGTTTTCGTCTATAACCTATCCCTTCTTTCCTTTTCATCCTACATCTTTACCAGTCCTACAAGTCCTACATCTTTACCAGTCGAATCCCACTCACAGCCGTGGACGCATGTCACAGTTTTAATTTCTTTTACATAGTCGTTGACGAACCGTTCAAGGTATAGATATTCAAAATTAATTTATTTTTTTTTATGTTTTCATGTCTTTTACTTGTTTTAACTAATTTTTATAATTTCTTTCAATTTGGTTTGTTTTTCTAATTTTGCAAGTTAGACGGTCCGTGGCTTCACACGTATATAATTTTACTAACCACAAATATTGTACTACACGTATTATCAGAGGTATTTATACACAGAATTTTTTCAATAATTTGTTTGAGCCGTGAGAATACCCCTAATTTGGTTGTTCTATTTTCACTTTAACAGGATGCGTTTCCTTAGTCAAAAAATATTACCAACGCTTCTCTAATCATGTACTAAATTTTATAATTTTTGTATTACACTGAAGATGGCCACGTACCTTGGCCGAAACGTCTGTATAAATTTATAATAAAAAAAGGAATTTTTGAGCAAATCGATCCAGCTCTTGCTCTATTGGCTTTATATATTAAAACGATTTTTAATTTAATTAAGGAAGAGCAATAACCTAATATTATTTGAATAAATATTTGTTTTTTTTTTAACAGCAACTCGTTCGAGCGTTGTGGGATTAAATCGTTTGATATAAAATGTGCTGAGGCAGTTATGTGAATAGAACGGCGCGTTGAACGGATGTTCCGGTTTATCAGTGCATACGGCGCGCTGTCGTATTTCCATTTATTCTGTCGCCGAGCGAACTCGTGCCATTGGAATGCTCGTCGAAGCCGAGAGGCGACGTCGTTAGGCAATTTGAGGTAAGTTAACTCTTTACAAGATCGCGACGATGTCATTGCCACCCGAGAGAGTAAATTTTTAAACCTGATTTTCAACTGCGGCATTTACACCGACCGGGACAATCATAGCCGCTTCGAATCGTTGTCGAGCGACAAATTCTCATTTAATTCAATAAATTACCATCATCGCGCGCTAAAGGTGCAAAGCGACTTTAATTTCGAGCATTCGAATCGGATGTAACTCTGTTTCGAAACCTCATAGACAACGCTTGTTCTTGTAGCGCGAAAAAGTATTACAAATAGATATCGTAAAAATTATAAACTTAACCTTGATTCTGCAATTCAAGAACTGGAAAATAAATAATGTAACAAAAATTTACACTTTAGACAAGAGTAAATATTCTAGGCGATATATTATCTACTTCTTCGATCTGTTTTGAGATAATTGGAGAAATGTTACCAATACGTGTGACAAGAAAGCATTTCAGGAATGCCACGGGCGTTTAAATATTCCTGGCATTCATGGCGAATGGGCCGTGTTACAAATGTTAACGCGACATTACGTGTCTACATCTTTATCTCTTTACACTTTTCCACATGCGTGAACACGAAATCGGTTAATCCAAACGCGCACCGGAACCATCGGAAAGGCGCGTAGAAAACGAAGACGCGGAATGGCAAACGTTCCGGTTTGTCAGCACGCGTACGGCATGCCGCGACTTGTTTCCATTAATTCGCACTGCAAGGCGAACTCGTGTGCCGTTGGAATGCCCGCTGGAATCGTCTTGTAAAAGGCAAAGACCGAGCGCAACCTAATTTGCTACATTGTCGCGAACATACGCGGACGGCCCACTCGCGAAATGATCGGCTGTAAATAAGTCCGGAGTCCAGAATCTGATAAGCTAAATCCAATTAACCCTCATCACTTTAAGACGGCGAGGCTTAATTTTTATTCGAAATTGCGAGAAAATTCTTAAAGCCGCAATCAAATAAACGAGATGGCCTTTCAAGCATAAACCTCGTTCGTGCGCCCTACAGTTCATGAATATACAATTCGCACGATACAATTTTCCGTGTTCTATTGTATTTTAACTTTTCAACGTACAAATTGTTGTTCATTAACTTGTCAATATACATAGAATATTTCTTCCAGTTATTATAAATCTTTCTGAATGTGTCCTGTGCATCTTAATATGTACGTATGTTACTTCCCGGCCGGAGAATCGGTCATTCTAATCTCACGTTATTGATATAACGGCCTTAATGCATTACACGGGAAAGCGTCAGTTATTTCATTAACGAGCAAACGAAGCTCTCACGGTGAGTGCGTACGGATGCTGAAAGATTGTCTAATCCAGGAAGGAATATTTAGCGGCAAAAAGACAGTCACGATTGATTATAACGCGATCTTCATGTTTCGTCTTGCCTCGTGTAATTCGGTACGCGGCAATTGTGTTCATACGCGAATGCGGAATCGCTTCATTTCAAACGCACTGGAACATATCACGAAAAGGGAAAAAATTGCGCAGGAAGAGTTCATCTACTTCATCAGCGCATAAAAATAACTGCTTCTCGAACTTTTATTATTCTGCATGGACATTTTCATTCACTTGTGATTGTTGCGCCAGTTTTTTTTTAATGTAAACCAGATTATGCATATCGATCCGTGGAATAAATAACACACATGAAAACATGTTTTCTTTTAACACAGAGCTATAATAACTAACCGGAAACTCCTTATCAACAAAATTCAAGTCAGCAAGATCAATAGTACACAAAATAAAAAGCCTGTACAGATATTTATATACCTTGCTAGAGCATTAAAATGAAAAATAACATTGTATCAAATAATTTTCTTTTACTTAATTCTTTAGAATTGTACATTAAATTAAGAATAATCTTGTTAAAAGTAATTATTAGTTTAGCTACTTTTTTTAATACTTCTACCTACAATTATAAAAAAGCAGTAAACTAAAAACTATTTTTACAACAAGATTATTTTTAATTTAATAAATCATTTCAAATTTAAAAAACAATGGTACGAGCTATTAACTACATTATAGTTACTAAGAATTGCAATCATGGTTTCATGGCTTGAATTGATTCCCAGACAGCACACATGTCCAAAATACATCCAAAGGATATCCAGAGGACGTCCTGTCGTCCCAAAAACGTCTTCGGGATATCCTTTGGACGTCTTTTGGATATGTTGTGCTGTCTGGGTTAATTTCCGACTGTGTACAATTGATTAAATCGCTAATTTCTTTTCTGTGATTTACTTGCTAAATTATTTTAGGTCGTACTTTTTCAAGAAAAGGACGATTTGGCGGAGAATCGCTTAATACCGAATGTGACGGAACACACCGCGCGACAACGGCGGGATAGAGAGGTAGGAGGACGTTCCGCTTTATCAGCGCATACGGCATGCCGCGGCGTGTTTCCATTAATTCGCGTCGCGGGGCGAACTCGTGCCGTTGGAATGCCCGTTGAAGCCGAGGAGAGAAGTCGTTAGGCTGCGTGCCGTTCGTTCGACCGGCAACCGGTTTTCCCATCGGTGATTCGTCGTTAATTCGCCGGCGCAGAGTAAGTAATCGCGCGCATCCCGACGACCACCTCGGGTGTGTTACACGCCTGCGTTTACACCGTGCCAACTACGAGATTACCCTCCGCTTCACTTTTCGCTCTCCTCGCGATCGAGAGAAATTTTGATGGAAAATCGGAAAACTCGGTAGCACGCGAGGATCTGTTTACTAATGCACGAGCGTGCACCACATATTGAAGTAACCGAAATTGCATCGTCGTCTCTCGGAAACGGTAGTATTTAAGATAGCAAATAGATGAAATGTTATTAGTTGCTGATGTTTTCAAAAATTTCTTATAAAACAATAATCATCAGGCGTCAAACTTATACATGAGTTACCATGTGCGAAATAGTTTTGCGAATTTCAGCTATTATTGAATGTCAATTTATTTAAAGTTCCAAGTGGTTTAAAATAGTGTTTATGTAAAGTTGCATGCTACGTAAACAACATGACTTTTTATACAACAGGAAAACATTGACTCACCGAAAAAGTTCGCCAGCATAGAACTGGAAGCTCGTTCTGAAACAAACAAACAAACAATAAAAATAGCACCTTTCAACACCTTTTCGTTAATGCATCTATCATTAGAACGGCATCCTCTATGAATACAAAAGACAACTGAATCCGAACTGAGTCAGTTTTCGATCCTCTTTGATCGACTCGAGACGTAAACGCGAAAACACAGATGATCGCGATATGAGATCTTATTACTCCCTCCCTTCTCTAGGAATTTTATGACGACTCGGGGACTTAAACGCACGTTCACACTTTGTGTTCCGCGTAAGTGGTCCGGACGCCTAAGCGTACTTACGTAGAAGCGATCGGCCGTGCACGAACGGGCCCCGTACGAGCGTGCACCCGAGCAAATCGCCCAGACGAGGCGAGAAAGACACTCGTATTACGTGCACGCACGCGCGCGACGCACCGACCGTGTTATTATATTTTACTTTAGTCGACGCGGAAACTCCGGGATAATTTGCGCGAACGAGCCGCAATTATTTAAGGGTGTGCATAGATAATGAGGGTGGCTTCTCCCTTTTCATTCTCTCTCTCTCTCTCTCTTTCTCTCTTTGCCCATCTATCTATCTGTGTCGGCAGACAGAAACTGTTATAGGGCCCCGCATTCAGCCAGACTCTATCGATTCGCGTCGCCATCGCCACGTCGATGTCGACGAAGCCGCGAACTCGTAACTTCTTCCGAGAATTGCTACCTTTCTTTAAGTAATAGATATGCACGTCGACGCGAGGCGATGCTCGGCCGATGTTTGCTCTTCGCCGCGAGGAAACGTTCGCCATTTGGCGAGTCGCAAAGCCAGAAATTTGAGCGCCGGCCCGCAGTGCCCGATATAATTCTCGTATGAGATCGAAGCGCGAGATTCAGGATCGCGTGTAGGAACGTTTGTGTAAAAGCCGGTTGTCGGAGCGAGAGTGATACAAGGCCTCGTCGAAAGAAAGTGAACAGACGGAGAGGGCTGCATTGTAACGATTATTTATGTAAAATCGCAAAGTTTTAGCTTTAATAAAGTGCGTAACTCGCCGCGCGCTCCCCCGAAGTCCATCGAGCAAGCAATATTGTTCAGAAAGGGGATGATAATGATCGGGTTGATTCGAAGGGTTAATTATAATCTCCCGCCGGTATCACTGTTATATCCCCCGCCATTATGAAGGGTCTCTTGCATTAAATTTTACTAGAAAAATAGGGAAAAACTATTAGACCATTAAGATAAAAACTGTGTTCTTCCTTGCTTAGAAACTGTAATTTCTTTTCCTTTTCTCATTTCAGAAGTTCCATTTTTATTTTTACGGAGAATGCAAAACAAATTTACATATTTGAATAGTGGATATGCTCTAGAAAGATGGAACGGTGGTGGAATAGAAATATCTATTTAAATGCTTGAAATTATTCTGTTCGCAAACCCCAACGAAAGAAATTAAGGTATGAATATTTATAACTGAAGATTGAAAGAAAAGTTATTTGTGCGATAAGAAAAAAGGAGAAAAAAATATATTATATTTTAGACGAAAGCATTTTAAATCTCATTATAACAATGTAATTTTTCCGCTGTTAGAAATATCGATGCAACTGTTTTTTACACAGCCAGATCGATTAAAGTTAAGGCATTTCCAATTTTCTTAATATATTTTAACATTATTGTTAATATAATACTAATTTAATATTATAATACTAATTTAATATTAACGTAGTGGCAAAAAATACGACATTTTAATATAATCACAATCATCGTGTCGTATACAATTTTCACGCTATCTCGCGATAACGTGGCATTTTCCGTGTTTGTTTTTACGAAAATACCGACCCGCCGAACTTATTTCGGGATCGACTCGATAAACTCCCGACCGTCGCCCGAATACACACGTAACCATTCGGAGCTAATGCTCGCACGCGGCTCCTAATCGTCGCACGTATGTCGGGGGGTTGGGTGCCCGCCGCCTTCGTGTGTTACCTCAGCAGACGTACACACACACGCGGACCTACGTGAACGCGAAACCCGTTACGCGCGTCGATGGTGGAAGTGCAGCGAGGCACTAACGCCGCCGAGTTGGTGTCGAGGGTGGTTGGAGTGGCTGAAGAAGGGGGAGAGGGGGGGAGGGGGGTGATTATGAGCGAGTAAGTGCCGCCGTCCAGTTTTTACCCCCCTCCCCCCCTCTCGCCCCCTACCCCACCCTTCCGCCCCTGGCTGACCGTTCCTCCACCATCGCGGCGGCAACCATCACCCTCCGTCCCTATCCCCGTGCTTTAGCCGCGCTGCTTCTCTTACCACCGACTCGGCTAAACCCCCAACGGATCAATACGCTAAAACATTGCCACGTCGAGACGCCGCCGTGTAAAACCCGAAAGAAATACCGCTGCGGGGGCGGTGTTTTTCCTTAGCCAGCGGCCACCGCGTCTCCTCCGCGTCCGCGCGGCTAACGAACATCCGGTTTTCGACCCTTTTACTGCCCGATTTCTCTCCCTCTCTCTGCCCCTCTCTCTCTCTCCCCATTCTCGTCCGCCTTCATCTTATCTTGAAGCTTATACCTTTGTTTGGTCGGTAACTAAAATTTACGCAACGAATCTCATTTGACAAGATATAGAGGATCTTGCGTGAGATTCCCCTGCGTTATTTCTTCATAAAATTAGGCCGGTGAGAGTTGATTGTTTATTTTCAAGTTAAAGAACACGGGAAATTTCCAAAGTATCTAATAAGTATCCATCACTGAAAATTACAAACGCAATCAATAATTATTCATTAAGATCTTACTACTTTGTTAATGCGTAAATTACTTTTTTGTTAAATATTTGTACACGTGTAACTTTTTTCTATGAACGCAAGCAAAACAATTTTTGTAGCAAAAGTTAAAATAATATGCAACATAGATGCAAATTAAATAAGAGAAATGTGTGAAAATTATAATGCGGTAAACAATCAAAAGAAAAATATGAGATTGCAGACTTTGTGTAAAAACAATTAGAATACACTTTCAACATTATTATCGTGTAAAATCATTTAATATCGACCCGATATAAAATTAAAAATCTTAATTAAATTATTAAAGCACTCGCAAACGTATTCTACAGTATTCTAAAAAAAAGAAATACACATAGTATTAAATTACGAAAATTTACGAGGATTTATTTTAAGAAAGACAGCACATCACGGACAAATGCAATTTTTAACGTGTTTGTCCGATGCGTATCACGTATATTTCAACTTTGACGACTAATCGTCATACATAGTTCACTCTTCAAGGTAGGAAGAGTTCGCTATCGATAACAGACCTTCGAAGGGCACGAAAGACAGATGAACGGACGTCCGTGGCCTACCACAACCCACATAAGGCACCGGATTCGCTCTCGCCCTTCGGTTTCCCCCCCCCCTTCCTCCCCCTCTTCTTCACTATGTTCGTGTACGTACGTTCCTACTTTCACGTGTGCTCGACATAACGTCGGGTTTCCGTGGACGATCGATATATTGATTGTCGTCGACGAACAACCGGCTGGTCGACAGCCACGAAAGTAAAAGAGAGAGGATGAGAGAAAGAGAGAGAGGGAGAAGGAGAGTAAAAGCGCTCACGGCTGTTGTTCGTATGTCTGTGGTCACTTGTTGCCTGCCACCCCCGGGGGTTGGCCTTGTCCCTCTGTGTTTGGGGAACGCTTGTCGTTCGACCGCCGACAAACCGCCCGGCGACCAAAGCGTGCCCGGAGATCTCTTTCCTCCGGTGGATTAGGTCGGCGACTCTGCCGATAGGCGAATTTCCGATCTCCCCTTTTGTTTCTTTTATTCGGCCGTTTCTTGTCTACGCCGCGCGTGAAGCGCGCAAGGGCGATTTCCGATTTTGGAAATTCGCATCTGACGAAGTCGGCTGAATTATCGAACGGCATGATATATGAATTTGCGACTTTGAAGCTTCGCACTTTAAAACTTGATCCCAAATTTTCGGATTATGGAATCTTTGCTAATTTTGCAACCCCCATTAAGTTGGACCCCCCACCATCGTCAAATCAAGTCGCACCTATCAATTAATTTAGTGCTAATTATGTGCTAATTAGTTGCAATCCGGATTTTGTTGCTCTTACCGTTTAGCAGGAATTCACGTTTAAAGTGGGGGGGGGGGGGAGGCCAGCTTGACATTAAGCTTAAGATTAATTTGACACCAGAAACATACGAGCAACAAATTATTTCAACTAATTATAACGTTTTTAATCCGCGCCGTACCGTTCCGCGACGACAAAGTGTCGCTTCTCGATACTTTAAAACAAGCAACAAATTCAGTTTCTTATTTTTTTGAATAGTATATTGTTCGTAGATTAATTTGACACCAGAAACATACAAGCAACAAATTATTTCAACTAATTATAACGTTTTTAATCCGCGCCGTACCGTTCCGCGACGACAAAGTGTCGCTTTTCGATACTTTAAAACAAGCAACAAATTTCTTTTAGTCAATTTTACTTAGATTGTACATGACATGGTGCAACGTAATCATTCTTAAGTGAAGTCGCATCTTTTAATTAATTTATAATTATTAATTTAGTGCTAATTATGTGCTAATTGCTGTAGTCCGGATTTTGTTGCTTTTACCGTTTAGCAAGAATTGATGTTTTTATTAAGTGAGCTATCTTGATATTAAGTTAGCTCCCACCCCCCCCATAGCGGAAAAAATATATAGAGTGCTCGAATCAAGAAATTATTAACGCTAGAATTTGTTGCTATTTTGTTGCTCTAAGATAGCGTGAAAACATTTTGAAAAAATTGCATTATTTAAGATATACCAGTACACACCACTATACGACACTACGCATTTACTATAAATAATACTCAGCGCCATCAGCGCACCTAACGTCAGAAATCGGAAACTGGACATCTTAGCAGAACATTTTAGCTGGACATTTTTATCGTATTATTTTATTAGACATTTCGACTTTGAATTATTATAACTTTTTTTCTACAGCACCTACAGTAAAAACAACATAATTTTCTTGTATAATTTGGGTATGCGCTATCGATTGAGCCTAATATGAACTCAATCGGCCCAGTCGTTATTGAGATCCGATAATCTCGGCTCGTCTCAACTTTCGGGCTCGCGTAAAGATACACGGTCGGTCTTGCGCTGCGCGTGAACTTGGCGCGAGACACTACCGTGTCTCTTGATAATTTTTTCAAAATGTTTTTACGCTATCTTGGAGCAACAAAATAGCAACAAATTCTGGTATAAATAATTTTTTGATTCAAGCACTCTATATATTTTTTTTGTTATGGGGGGGGGCAGCTTAATGTCAAACTGGCCCTTCCCCCCCCCCCCCACTTTAAACGTGATTTATTGCTAAACGGTAAGAGCAACAAAATCCGGATTGCAACTAATTAGCACTAAATTAATTGATAGGTTCGACTTGATTTGGCGATGGTGGGGGGTGCAGCTTAATAGGGGTATTTTGCAAGATAATTTAATAGTCGCGGCTCTAATTTCCACGTAGTTTTAACTTTCTTCGAAACCCTGAGACGTTCAAAATATTTGAAATAGCGCTATAATAAGCTCAGATCGTAAAATATGCAAATTTCATTGAAAGTCGTATTTGTTTTTGCACGAAGTTTACCTTTTAAATAGAACATATAATATGATAAGCTTGATTCGAATCAACCATAAAACAAAGAGAAATTCTGCTACCGTTTCTAGAACGCAGCAATATTTTATAGTAATTTTTCAAAGTCAAGATTATTTGTCGAGATTAACGTTCAGATATCTTACTTTGTTCCGTCATAGTTGAGAACTTGGCCGCCAACTCTAATTTATGCGCTATATCCAAGCCATCATTTAAGTTTTCAATTACTTTCCGCAACATCCCCTTCATATATTTTTTTCAGAATATAAAGAACGGGTTTCATATACAAACACGCGCCGTTACACGCGAGGTACGGCTTTTCTCTCCCTCGCCTTTCTTATCTATTTCGCCATTTTCAAGACACGCTACTTAAAACCGCCGCTTTGCAAGTTACAGGCTCACGATTGAAACTTTCTTAGTGTTCGCACTAAGAAACGAATGGAAACGCCGTTTCCGGCACCTCCGAAAGACATAAGTTCGGATTATTGTTATCGAGAATAGGTGACACCGCAAACAGTCGATAATGGGTCGCCGTCGCCGTTTGTTTCGGCGCTCGTACGAGCGCTGACTGATGGACGCACAGACGCAGCACGGCAAACACAGATGTCCCGGTGCGGTTAACACAAAATTTTCTTTTATCTGCCACTTAGGTAGAAATATAACTTTGCTGCACCGGCAAGATAATCAAGTAAATGCGATAAACCTGCGCTTTTATGAGGCCTAAGCTTCATAATGCCGGGTTATCGAACAGACATCACGTATGTTTGCCGAGTCGGCTCTTTATTAGCGTCGCTGGTAATTCTTAGTATTTTCGAATAAGCTTGTCACCCGATAATTTGATTATTACATATTACGATAAAGTGATATATCTCTCTTACAAAATTACGTTTCAAATGTTTATTAATTTTCACGTTGTAAAAAAATTTGCGACATTTAAATAAATTAAATAACGTTCTTGATTTTAATCTGAAAGATTATATTAGCTGCAGTATAAACAGTTCTTAAAATATAATAGTAATATTTAAAAAATAATATATCAACTTTGAAAAATATGCTATCAAAGATGGTATAAAAAAATTTTTCTCTTATTTGTAAAACTTCTAACATCAACAATAATACATTGTAATTTAATCATTGATATGGCGATTATTCATATAAGAGATATAGGTACTGGATATTTATTTCGAAAGTTCCACTTAGCTTTCCAACAATAAACTCCAATAATTAGTAACAATTCTGAAAACCATTAAAAGAAGATACATATCACGAGCTCGATATAAAACACGACAAAGAAACGTCTTTTTGATATCAATGTGATCAATTATTAGAAGCTATTATCTAGAACTCGCGGCGGGAGTTCCAACCTATTATTACGAATTGTATTTCACTGTTCGACGCTGCTCGTGGTAATTGTTTACGCTGAACTCTCGTGCAGTGATCGTCTTTATAACCATAATTAACTCTATAGGCATTAGCGTTCCACATGTCTCTCCTATTACACGTGAGCGCCGACCGCCGCTATCTCGCGGTGGCTCCTGCCAGCGATTATCCGCTGCTTCCATCTTTTTACGTTACGGTTGACCTGCTAAAACTCACAAAGTATCTTTTCAAAAACCTGGTGAAAAAACTAATTCATAAACAAATATTTCAACATTTGCGCATAATATATTAATTTAGCATAAAATTGACGTGTGAACGATTTACGTTCAAACACAAATTTAATTTATACAATTTATAATCGTAAGATTTTTTTATTCTCTTGAGAATAGCGTTGAAATAACATCAATTTAAAAAAAAAACTCTTATGGCAAGACAACTAAAAAAAAAAAAAAAATATCGTAATTGATAAAAGCGTGATTGCTTATAATTCCGTTCGAATGAAAACCGACGCGATACAACCATTATTTCCATTTCTCATTTCCTGGATCACTACACATTGTTAACATAACACATCGCTAATACACCTTACTTTCTACTTCTAGCGCAGTGCCAAGCAACAAGTTCGTGAGAGACGCTCGCGCGCGTGTCCACGCAACAAAAGCTTTCCGCACGGAGTGCTGCGGCGCAGAAAATCGCTCTCCGTAGAAGATCATAAGTCTCGTTTTCCTCGAGTCCCACACACGCGGCAGTGACGGCGATCGTAGGTAGAAGTCGGCGGTTAATAATGGCCGCGCGCTCGCGATATACGTACGTGGGAAACGTGGCGCGGTTCCGTCCGGGGATTATATAATATTCAATTTTAGCATGCGTGCGACCCGTCTTAATCCAGCCATTACGTCTAATTGGTCGAGATTAGCTAATATCCCCGTAGTGATTAGGCCGTGTCCGCGGCTCGTTTTAGATTGAAGCCAATTCCCTGGAGCGTACGGCGCATGCACCGCCGCCGGACGCCGATCCCAGTGATCGATAGATCGATCAGCTTGCACGCCGAAGGGGGAGGAAACTCGAGAGGGCATTCCTTCGGTCCACCCGCAGTTGCAACCGTGACATCGTCTTTCTTTCCTCGATCAGGAATGTCGGGAATTTCTTACATCGCACCATCGAAATTCGATACGATTGAGACACGATGGAATCCTGATCTTAAGCAAGATTTGATGAACAAATGGGCAGGTTTAGTTTGAGCGGCTCACAAACAAATATATATAACGCGACAGAAAAGTATGGATACTGCAGAGTGCATTAATTCTCATTTGCGTTACATTACACTGTTTTAGTATATTGCGCATCATGTTTTAGTATATTATAGTGTAGAATACGGAATAAAAGGAAAGCTCAATTAATGTTTATGCGTTTCATAATTGTTTTTTAAATCGCATGATGTACCCGTGGAATCGATTAGCGATAATCGCTTAATGGCCTGATAATTTCGCATCTGGGTTGCGTTAACTTCAATACGCGACGTCCGTTCACTACGCAGGAGTGAAGCGGCAATTTTCTAATCTCGCAGGAAGATTCAAAATAATTATGCGAATGTTGCATACAAACTTTCTCTTTAATATATCAAAACCGCGTGCGTTTATCAACCGTGCGAGAAAGATTGTCGTATGAGACGTATCGAAACTTGTCTTATTGTACGCCCCAAGATTAATTATGAACTTGATTAATATGAACGCAGATAATGATCGTCCTTTATATTATTTATAACCAATTTTTTGTGTATCTAGATTGTGCACTGTTGCTGAAGAAAACGGTGTATAAAAGCGGTCGTGTCTCGTAACGCCTGCACGCACGTATAAACTCACTATTATTATGAACAACTCACACATGGCATCCAGGTGTGTAAACAAGGAGCGTCACTTTCCTTTTGACGAGAACCGGCCAGGTGAAGATTGTCACCTTACCTCCGTCGAGGATTCGACTATGGAAAGTAAAATAACCGCGAAGAAATCGCCGAAGCGCGATGATTTCTCGTTTCTGTTCCACCAAGGGCTACAGAAATGATGAAAAAAAAAACAACTATATACAAAATATATCAAAAATAAATATACAATATACATTGTCTATTCAATCAATATATTTAAAAAAATATAGAGTATGATAATACCAAGAAAGGTTAAAAAGTAAAGGAACTTTTTTATCAAAAAAGTCTTTTAAAATAATTACTGTCACTATGATATTTAATATTATATTATTGTCTTCTTATAATTGCAATTTATTATTATTTTTAAACAACGCAAATGACGCTCTTTAAATATTTCTCACTTAATAAAAATATATTTGGCCGTTAGAAATGAAACGAAACATGACATACCTGGATGAAGAACAATGCGTGTAAAATAGCGTGCACCACCGATGCATTGGTTTGTGAGTTCAAGGTCGTTATTGATGCATAGTTTGCAAATGGACAAAAAAAAAGGAACTCAAGGAAAAAGAAAAAATACTTTCACCGGCACCTATGAAGGAGAAGGATGGCAAGGAAAGGGATTTCTAAAACCGGCATGAAAGAAATGGAATAAAAGGCAAATAACCAGAACGAGAAATTGCTAGAACAAAAGATTAGAACTAGGAAGAATTACATAGAAAAATGTCAATGGTCTAAGGATAATCTTGCGGCGCAACAAAACTGGGACTAAGAGTCCCAGAACAAGAGTTATAGGGTTCCAGGGCAAGCGTCTTAGGTATTCTTCTGAATTGATCTTTGGTTCTTTGTCAAAGATTAAGTATCGGCCAGGTTATATGCCAGATGCATATATTACAAGTTGCTATTAGACACTCGTCTGTAACGCAGCGGATTTGAAAGAGACAGAAAAAGAAAAAGAAAGAGTGAGAAGTTTCCGAAATTTTCCGAGAATTATAACAATACATCTTGTGCACCTGCGGGAGGAAGGGAGGGAGGAGGTCACCTTCACCGTCATCGTTGTGACTACCTGAATTCGAAATCGAAGATTCCAGTAGGTCGATCGGAATTTATCGACCAGCTCTCATAACTGAGTTTTATAACACCGGACTCGAGATATCATTGCGGTCACCTTGGCCACGGTCTACGCGTTCCCCAAAACTGATTTTAGTTGGGCTATTTTCGGGGGACTCTCCTTTTCTTCGAAGAAGACTCCGTCGTACGTGAGCTTGATAACGAGAGAAAGAGAAAAAAGAAAGAGTGCTTGAACACCGAGGGACGTAGTTTATTGTTATACCCGATTGAATGATCTTTTCTTAAAGCGTGTGGACCGCGATGGGGAATCGTAAATAAATGTTATCTACTAGCGCGAGTGATAAATATTTCACGGCGCGTACGCGTACGGACGGCGCGCGCGGCAGCGGTCTGGAAGATTTTATGGAAGATCGCGCCTTCTCACCTCTTATTTCTCCGTAAGTATTTCCCCGCGCAGGTGCGTTACGTACGCGTCGCAATTTTTATTCCTTCTATCGCGGAAGAATTTATTATCTCGCCTCGGATTAGCGCCGCGCCGTGCCGATCACTCCGCGCCGTTCCCTCCCCGAGCGAGAAGTGCGCAGGAATGTGTGCGTCATTTCGCTGATCATTAAAAAGTACCTCTTGATTCCCGGTCGCGAGATAGTGTCGTCGCACTCTCGGGCTGTATCGCGGGGATTAACTCCTTTTGCGACGAGTGAGACATGTTATAAATACACGTCGTTACAATTATTACGAGAGATACAACATATCTTTTAAATCTTATGTCTTAAACGAATGGCGTGTAAGACATTTTTATTTCAACAATAAAACTGCGAATCCACCAGCGTTCAAGTGCGTTGTACTCATTTCCAAGACCGATCTAAGGCCTTCCGATACGCCTGAATGAGTTATAATAAAGCATCGACTATTTTTCCTACGGACCGATATAGAGTCCGCTGCGAGTTGTTATCGCCGAATGGACTTCACTTTCTACTGTGCGCGAACAATGAAGGAACTGATTTAACCAAAGGCAATAAACAGCAAGCGAAGTTAAACGAGTCTTGCATCTTCGGCATAATGTTAAAATAAATAAATAAAATTAAGACTCACTGCTAGAAGTATTAGGATAAAGAATTCTGGGAATCGTGACGAGGATATGCTGAGTAGTCCTGCGGGTGGTGTCTCGTATCTCCCCTACGGCCGATCCTTCTACTTTTGGTAATTAATTACACACGCTGTCGAAGCTCGCTTGTTCGATTCTTGTCATAGATACTGACTAGATTGAGTATACAATCTGGTGCCGATTGAGCGAACTTTCTTCTGCTTATAAGTCCCTCCCCGTTGATTTCGACACGGAGATGTATATATGGTAAATATGTGGTGAGTCACGAAAAATAATCGCCACAAAACGGTTTTCTGCTAAATAACGTGCCGCATGATATGCGTTATCAAAATATTCCATTCTGACATAATTAAGCATCATTAATATTCGCGTGTTTCGAAATTAACACAGTTGAATTAGGAAAAAAGTATTATTGAATTTAATTATCGAGAATGCGGTAATTGTGATATTTTTATACACCAAATTTATAATACTCGTAATATGTATAATAAAAAAAAAGCGCATTAAACTGTGCATTCAAATTCATATTGATTCGAATTAATGATCATTTTACCGAGCTCAAAGCTGGTACTTGTGTCGATAATTACGAATAACACGCGTTATCCTGATGTTGTATCTTCGTTGTGCAAAAGATCACTATATCCTTTGGCTATTCCACGTCTCGATAGAAAAACATTGTAAGTATATACGTAGCTATGCGTACGCAAACGCAGGATATAGCGAGTAAATAAGGGTACTGGCCTTATTCGCTACGGAACGTGGCCTCAAGGAAAGACGGATAACACGTACATGTTACTCTCGCCACCGAAGTTTCCGGACTCTTCCGAGAGAGATAACCAGTCAGCCAATTAGGGTCTCTGGCTAGGCTGGGCATTTTTACATTCCGAAATATCATTAAAGCGGCAATATGAACGCATGCTCGTGTATGAAAAGCGTGCTGCATACGAGGCTCTTAATTCGATTCTAACTGCCTGCCAGGTGGCATTGGAAAGTTGGGCTTGAAATCGGCCGCGTTCTATGTGTGTCTGTATTATTTACCGTAATTAAAAAAATCGCGATAGTAGAAACGTTAGATTTCGCTTTATTCTCGCATTCTCAAAGATTTTAGATTAAGAATAATACAATTTCTAGATTTCATATAAAACAAATTTATCTTTATCGATCCATTTACACCCGTAGTGTCGCACGCATAAAATTTTCATTATTACTTTATGCAAGTTATTTATATGCTATTGTCGAAACGCCAAGTCCGCAAATATGTAGGACCATTAAAAGGTTCACTATAACTCTGGCTCGTTAAAATCGCGCGCGGACAGTCTGAGCATCGTCTCGCAGAACGTCGCAACGAAATAATAAAGAAGACGAGTACGAAATAATAAATATCGCTGTCCGGAGCGTGCACAAAGAAGACACGTCGTAAGAGGGGAGGGGGGGGGGAGTTGAATACGGGGAGCGAATAGCAGGGGAGAGATCAGAGAGGAACGACAGAAGAAGAGAGACGGACCTTATGTACACGAGACGGTGCACGGATATACGGGCCATATTACAGACTGCTAGTGCACACTTGCCAGGTTTTATAAGGCGCTTAAAATTTTATTCGTTATAAAATTCCCATAGTAACCCCACCATCGCGAGGGCCGTTTCCCTCCTCGGATACTCCCTCCGAAATTTCGTAGAACAATTCTCGAGTAGCTTCTCGCTGTGTTCATCGCCGTGTTTGCTCTTCAATCTCTACAACGCTCGTAATAGCGCCGGTGATTTGCGTATCGTTAATGACGTCGTTGAGCTTTCTTTCATACAATTAATCTCGCATCTGTATTTTTGTTGACCACTGAGATTTCGAAGCAGCATTAACCAACATTTCGCGCTCTTATTCTGAACAATTTACGTAATGTAATAATGAATGTAATAATGAAATTTTTACTGACCGGTCGATGTCCCGCCACTGCAATCCGTTGGTTCTGCCGTTGTTTCAAACACACCTGTAACAAAAACGTGGTAATTAGTATGATTTATACATAGAATTTTAGAAACGCGATGCACTTTCATATCGCGATTTACGACGATTACCGACAAAATCTCAAAATTGGTTACAATGCCTGTCTGATTCCCCTTTTTTTCGAATAACAGACAAAATCAAAGCCTGCAAAGAGCTTATTATTATACTTGGGTAGCAAATACAGATTTCTCTTGGAAGAAAGGGTGGTTTTACAATGAGGGGAAGAAGAGGAGAAAAGGATGACTAGACTGTTCGCGCCGCGACGCATTGTTACTGAATTATATTCGAGCGGCTGCACGTGAATTCGACTTAATTTTCCTGAGAAAAAAGATTAAGTGAAAAATGGTCGGAATGGTAAGAATGACGGCAAATGAGTCGTGCGCATTTTCCTGAAAACTGTTAAAATATTTGTTACCGCTATTATACAATTAATATCAGTACATTTGGTGTTTTTTGTTTTTAAAATTGTAAAGACTTAAAAAAACAGAATATTTATCTTTAAATACACTTATCATAATAAATAAATGTATAATTTTTAAACAATGTAAATCTCTAAATATTCTAATTTAAAATAATTGTTAAAAATAATAATTGATGAAATGATGAATGATAGTAATGAATAATAATAATAAAATAATAATAATTAATAATTGTTAAAAATCATAACATTAATAGATAATAATTTCACTAAAATGTCAGTTACAATTGTGAGTGACTCAAGCTATAATTCAACACAGTTGTTCAGAATTCTTGTGAAAAGTACTTGACAGTTTTAATGCATCAATAGCTTACAATTCCAACAGGCAATTGTGAAAATCGTTGTTCAAAAATTAGGAAGTCGTTGCAACTGACAACGCGCTTTAATTTCTGATAATAAAATTTAATTATGCAAAGATATTTCTCCTGAAGAAGTTCAGAGTCCGATCTCGATCCTCTATTCTCGTACTCATTCCCGGTCTCCCAGATGTCGAGAGAGCGGTCGCGTCCACGGGTTGCAACCAGTTCGACGGAAACCAGTCGAGCGAGAGAGAAAAGAGCGGAACGAGATGAGGAGCAAGGAGCGGGCGCGAGGGACTCTCGCTCGCAGGAGGGACTTACGGACACTTGGCCGCTCAATGGCGCGAATTTAAGAGCGCCAGCCGTTACGCTTCTCATTCGTTAGCATAAATTAATTATTTTTCAGGGACGCGCAACGGCAAGGGGGGAAAGCTATAGCCAGGGGCGGTCTGACCTCGCTAAAGACCCCGATATCTCCATGCGTTTGTTGCTTGATGGCTTGTTGCTCGCACGCGGAAATCGAGACGCCGCATTGCGGACCTCACGGGTTGATTGTCCTCCGTTAGGACATTAAGGCCCATTAAATGAAACACGGATGCGCAATCTTCTGCTACCCGCCGGCTATACATAGATCCTCTACCGAATTTACGATCCATTTCCGTCTATTATAAATTTGATAGAAAACAATGTTTTCTTCATTCTTAACTATCGGCATTCAATAATCAAGTAGCTAAAAATACCCCTATTAAGCTGCACCCCCCACCATCGCCAAATCAAGTCGAACCTATCAATTAATTTAGTGCTAATTAGTTGCAATCCAGATTTTGTTGCTCTTACCGTTTAGCAGAAATTCACGTTTAAAGTGGAGGGAGGGGGGGAAAGCCAGCTTGACATTAAGCTGCCCCCCCCCCCACAACAAAAAAAATATATAGAGTGCTCGAATCAAAAAATCATTTATACCAGAATTTGTTGCTATTTTGTTGCTCCAAGATAGCGTAAGAACATTTTGAAAAAATTATCAAGAGACACGGTAGTGTCTCGCGCAAATTCACGCGCAGCGCAAGACCGACCGTGTATCTTTACGCGAGGCCGAAAGTTGAGACGAGCCGAGATTATCGGATCTCAATAACGGCTGGGCCGATTGAGTTGATATTAGGCTCAATCGATAGCGCATACCCAAATTATATAAGAAAAGTATGCTTGTTTTTACTGTAGGTGCTGTAGAAAAAAAGTTATAATAATCCAAAGTCGAAATGTCTAAAATAATACGATAAAAATGTCCAGCTAAAATGTCCTGCTAAAATGTCCAGTTTCCGATTTCTGACGTTAATTGCGCTGATGGCGCTGAGTATTATTTACAGTAAATGCGTAGTGTCGTATAGTGGTGTGTATATCTTAAATAATGCAATTTTTTCAAAATGTTTTCACGCTATCTTAGAGCAACAAAATAGTAACAAATTCTAGCATTAATAATTTCTTGATTCGAGCACTCTATATATTTTTTTCCGCTATGGGGGGGGGGCTAACTTAATATCAAGATAGCTCACTTAATACAAACATCAATTCTTGCTAAACGGTAAAAGCAACAAAATCCGGACTACAGCAATTAGCACATAATTAGCACTAAATTAATAATTATAAATTAATTAAAAGATGCGACTTCACTTAAGAATGATTACGTTGCACCATGTCATGTACAATCTAAGTAAAATTGACTAAAAGAAATTTGTTGCTCGTATGATTTCGGTACCAAATTAATCTACAGACTCTGTATTATCGAAATATATAAGAAATTGAATTTGTTGCTCGTTTTAAAGTATCGAGAAGCGACACTTTGTCATCGCGGAACGGTATGGCGCGGATTAAAAACGTTATAATTAGTTGAAATAATTTGTTGCTCGTATATTTCTGGTGTCAAATTAATCAACAAACAATATACTATTCAAAAAAATAAGAAACTGAATTTGTTGCTCGTTTTAAAGTATCGAGAAGCGACACTTTGTCGTCGCGGAACGGTATGGCGCGGATTAAAAACGTTATAATTAGTTGAAATAATTTGTTGCTCGTATGTTTCTAGTGTCAAATTAATCTACGAACAATATACTATTCAAAAAAATAAGAAACTGAATTTGTTGCTCGTTTTAAAGTATCGAGAAGCGACACTTTGTCGTCGCGGAACGGTATGGCGCGGATTAAAAACGTTATAATTAGTTGAAATAATTTGTTGCTCGTATGTTTCTGGTGTCAAATTAATCTTAAGCTTAATGTCAAGCTGCCCCCCCCCCCACTTTAAACGTGAATTCCTGCTAAACGGTAAGAGCAACAAAATCCGGATTGCGGCAACTAATTAGCACATAATTAGCACTAAATTAATTGATAGGTGCGACTTGATTTGGCGATGGTGTGGGGTCCAACTTAATGGGGGTGCTAAAAGTTCAATTTAAACATTACTAAACTTAAATTTCGTGTGATAAACTAATTAAAAAATAAAATTTTTACTGGAAACCTTCAATTTTTAACGACTATGACATAAACGCTACTGCGCGCGATATATTTTAAAGTTAAAATCATTATTATACTACTGAGTACAAATAATCAATCGATAAATGATCAATCTATAAAATCGATCTATGTGATAAATAAAAAATCTATAAATGAAAAAAAATTAAACTTATACAATCAAATCATAATAAATATTATTCAAATTATAACATCATTAACGTTATAATTTTTACACAGGATATATATTCTTTAATATAATTATTTTTATGTTTATACAAACAAGACGAATAACAATCATCTAAAATCTACTGGTGACAAGATTTCGATAACACTCCCACGAAATGAAACGGTTTGAGGGAGACTCTATGCGACGTGATCGCTTTCGAAATCGTGGCGGATAGGTTTTGAGGTCGCGTCGAGTTCGTGTGCGCACGGGCGCACACAATAAGCGAAGTAGGCTTAGATTGGGCTAATTAATTAATGCGCACGTCCTGTCCCGTCCCGCCTAATTATCCCGCTTGTCAGCTCCACCGTCCTTCGCTACGCCGTTAATGCGCGTTTCTCTGTTCTTCGCGCATCGCTTTTTCTGCCGTTTGTCTCTCTCTCTCGCTCGTAATTATAATCAGACTAATTGTGACGTCAGGCAGGAAGCTACACCTAGAAAAATCCGCCTGACGTGTGCGTACGCGTGCTCGCGAGATGTCCGCAATAGTAACACGTCCTACGATCGTTTTCTCCTGCGATACGAATCTAACGCGCGCATTCTGTTGCGAGCGCACACCCGCGGAGGGAAGTCGTTCGAATAATATGGAAGTTTTGTTTGTATTTATTGGGAACTTGCGGCATTCTCTCGACATAAACATATCAATCACGCTCTCGTACGATTTTATTTCGGAGTCAACCGTTTAATTAGCTGGATTTTGTAAGTATTTGAATGTTCTCATTAATCATATTGATTATTATTCAATCAATAAATTAAAACAAAATTTGTAATTTATAAATTTAGAACATTGCGCGCGCTACACGCGCACAATTTAATATGAAAAAAAACACAACTAATTAAAATAAAATTAAAAATTTACATTTTAATCATATTTAATTTGTATTAATGTTAAAATGTATATTTTAGTTATTTTTATCTTTTAGAATCTTACATCATATTATTTGATAGACTTAAAACTTTACTGAGATGTATTGAAATCTTATCTTTAAAATTCTAGGCTTACCAAATAACGTTACATAAGATTCTAAGGCATAAAAATGAATAAAGTATACATTTTAAATACAAATAATATTACAATTTAGAATTAGTAATAAGCTCCAAAATTAACAATAATCAGGAATAAGAGGCGAAAAGAGCCGTTGCAAGCCGTTGCAAAGTGATTTCTTCTTATTAATTAGAATCCAATGTGAGGATATATACAATTGGAATTCTAATGGAAAAGCCAGAGATAGATATTGTCCCATGATTCGCCTTCAACACTCATAATAAAATATTTCGTTAAAACTTAAAAACCAAAGTGTCAAAACCATAGGAATAAATGTGTCAACTTGATCAAATAGTTGAAAAGATAATGTCACATTACCTGGCTCTTCCATTAGAATTCCAATTGTATATATCCTCACATTGGATTCTAATTAATAAGAAGAAATCACTGCGTAGCTTATAGTTTTTATTTATTTAATTTTTAATGTTTCGACTATCAAGACAATGTATTTATTTTGTAATTTTTCGTAATGTCACTGAGAAAGGCCTAACATAGGCAGAAACGTTTGATTTTGAATGTAATTTATATCCATAATATAAGTTGAATTTATGCACGAACACCTAGCAACGGCTCTTTTCGCCTCTTATTCCTGATTACAAATAATATTAGGTTATTGCTCTTCCTTAATTAAATTAAAAATCGTTTTAATATATAAAGCCAATAGAGCAAGAGCTGGATCGATTTGCTCAAAAATTCCTTTTTTTATTATAAATTTATACAGACGTTTCGGCCAAGGTACGTGGCCATCTTCAGTATAATACAAAAAATATATAAAATTTAGTACATGATTAGAGAAGCGTTAGTAATATTTTTTTACTAAGGAAACGCATCCTGTTAAAGTGAAAAAAGAACAACCAAATTAGGGGTATTTTCACGGCTCAAACAAATTATTGAAAAAATTCTGTGTATAAATACCTCTGATAATACGTGTAGTACAATATTTGTGGTTAGTAAAATTATATACGTGTGAAGCCACGGACCGTCTAACTTGCAAAATTAGAAAAACAAACCAAATTGAAAGAAATTATAAAAATTAGTTAAAACAAGTAAAAGACATGAAAACATAAAAAAAAAAAAAAATAAATTAATTTTGAATATCTATAACTATATCTATATATATATCTTGAACGGTTCGTCACCATTATGTAAAAGAAATTAAAACTGTGACATGTGTCCACGACTGTGAGTAGCACTCGACTAGTAAAAATGGATAGAAAGGTAAGAGGGGTTAGGTTAGGTTATAGACGAAAATTACAGAGTGGGGAATTTTTCTCAACGTTTTAATTATTAATGACAACTCAAACATTATTTTTGACATTTTTCACAAATCTACATACTCGGGAAAATATTTAAATTTCCATTCACACCACCCTTTAACACACAAAAAAGGCGTTATTATTGGCATGGTTGATAGGATACTAATGTTATCCCATCCACAATTTCAACAAAAGAATTTAGAAGGCATAATAACTATTTTATTAAACAATAGTTACCCTTTAGATTTTATTTTCTTAACTATTAAAAATAGAATAAAATTTCATATACACAAGATTTTTAACAAAAAAGACAATAACAACGCAAATACGAATAATAATAACAAAAGAAAGATTTTTACTGTGTCATATGTAAAAAATTTATCGGAACAATTTATTCAAATCTCAAAAAATAACGATTGTATGTTGGCCTTTTCGTGCGACAATAAATTGAACAAATTTATAAAAACTGGAAAAGACTCTCTAGATAGGATGAACCAGTGTGAAATTGTTTATAAGATTTCTTGTCGAGACTGTGACGCTACGTACGTAGGACAGACAAAAAGACAATTACGGACTAGAATAAAAGAACACAGAACAGATATCAATAAAAAATCAGGCTTTCCCTCAGTAATTTCGTGCCACAGAATGGATTTTAATCATGACTTCAAATGAGACGAAATTGATATATTAGACCAGCGCTCGGAATTAGTTGCACATTTCGGGCCGATTCTGGAGACGACGCCTCCTGTCCCTCCACTACCGCCCGGCCGCTGGCGGCCGAGCCGCCGATAGCTCTGGTTCAGGAGCGTTTTATATTAGAAATAGGCTGGATTGTTTAGGCATCTCTCAGGAAATCGCAATATTTTCTTCACTACATAAATAATGTTTATTTTCATTAATACATAATATATATATTTAATTATTAATGAAAATAAACATTATTTATGTAGCAAAGAAAATATTACTATTTTTTGAGAGGTGCCTCAACAACCGAGCCTATTTCTTATATAAAACGCTCCTGCGTCAGAGCTATCGGCGGCTCGACCGCCAGCGGCCGAGCGGTAGTGGGAGGACAGGAGGCGTCGTCTCTTGAATTGGCCCGAAATGTGCAACTAATTCCGAGCGCTGTATTAGACAGAGAACCTTGTTACAGTAAAAAATTAACTTCCGAAATGCTACATATAAAAAGACAGAATACAGGACTGAACAAACAGGAGGACACAGAATTATTACCGGATACATATCTTCCAATAGTCAAAAAATTCCCCACCCTGTAGTTTTCGTCTATAACCTATCCCTTCTTTCCTTTTCATCCTACATCTTTACCAGTCCTACAAGTCCTACATCTTTACCAGTTCTACAAGTCCTACATCTTTATCAGTCGAGTCCCACTCACAGCCGTGGACGCATGTCACAGTTTTAATTTCTTTTACATAGTCGTTGACGAACCGTTCAAAGTATAGATATTCAAAATTAATTTATTTTTTTTTATGTTTTCATGTCTTTTACTTGTTTTAACTAATTTTTATAATTTCTTTCAATTTGGTTTGTTTTTCTAATTTTGCAAGTTAGACGGTCCGTGGCTTCACACGTATATAATTTTACTAACCACAAATATTGTACTACACGTATTATCAGAGGTATTTATACACAGAATTTTTTCAATAATTTGTTTGAGCCGTGAAAATACCCCTAATTTGGTTGTTCTTTTTTCACTTTAACAGGATGCGTTTCCTTAGTCAAAAAATATTACCAACGCTTCTCTAATCATGTACTAAATTTTATATATTTTTTGTATTATACTGAAGATGGCCACGTACCTTGGCCGAAACGTCTGTATAAATTTATAATAAAAAAAGGAATTTTTGAGCAAATCGATCCAGCTTTTGCTCTATTGGCTTTATATATTATATACATTTTAACATAAATGTACATCTTCGATATTTTGAAATTTAAAATCACAATATTTTTCTCTTAAATAAAATTAATTCTTAATTATAAAACAGCTTTGTCTTTCGAAGTCATAAGAATATTAGAATATTCTTTGTTTGTAGTCTACGTTTGAAATACATTATTAATAGTTTACGTAAAGTATTACGTTTAAATATTTTTATATCTTCATATTATTTCATGCTCCACGATCCAGAAATAATTAAAGAAATAAAAGCTGCGAGAAACTCTTGTAAATACCTTATTGAAGCAATGCTTAATATTTGAGGCCATTAAATGACATTTATTTTCGCTCGTGCTGTTAACGAAACGGTCAACTAACGAGCATACGCTTATACAATAATGTATGCGAAATTATCTCACTCGTTACTGCCGATCGAAAAATTATTCGATGTCACGGATAGAGCGTTCGCATTTTCTGCCCGTAGTTTACCTGCGTGGATAATTAGCGTTACTGCAGGCTCGATTGGCTGTGGCTCGGATGCGCCTCGCAAATAGCCTCGAATCTCGCGGCTCATTAATTTCGAAGAATCCACGTGCGCGCGGCCGTTCGCTCTCGCGGCTTGACGGAAGCGTTATGGGTCGCAATAAACCGTCTCTAGTCTTCGATGGTAGGCACGAATTTGAATTGGCGATCACCCCGCTGCGATGGGAAAAAAGCAGCGATGCGTATCTAGCCGCTCATCACCGATCGTTCCCGTGCGTGCCTATGTGCGTTACAGCGGATCTATACTGGGTGTCACTTTCAAACTTCAATTGTATCAAGAGGTAATGCGAAGAATAAAGATAAATTTGATGTACTTTCAATGAACGAAGAATGCCTATATTATGTCAGTTTTGCATTTTCCAATGGCTTTTGCTCGACATCGGAATATCGTTACGCATTTATACAACTATTGTCCGTTCATTAATAATCGCGATAGCGAGGAGCGTCTTCTCGCAGGTACACCCAATATATTACATTTTATTCACCATCTATCTGATAACGCAATTGCGAATTAGCAAAGTTAGTATCTAAACCGCAATTGGAAATTTCTATTAAATTGCTATACGTGATCGCGAGGCGCGCAGGCAAATTCCGCGATACATTTAACGATTATTACAGTAAATTAAAGTGGAATAAGATAGTAGCGACGCAAAACAGCAATGTGTTATTTTAATTTAATATTACGCTCGCGATAATGCCACGCCCACCTTCGCCAACTAGTATGCACATACACGCGCATACATATGGTTGTATGTACGCATCTAGATTCGATATGGGAGTACATATCGAATCTTTCAAATATACCGCACACACACACACGGCACGAAGTGCTGCACCGCGCCGCGTCTTCGGACCCGCGAGAAGGCGTCTGGAATTCAAATGAATAAGCATGGATCGCGGCGCAAGTCGAGGGTGGAATAGAAAAAGAACGTTGTGAAGAGAGCGAAGATGAATTATGGAGGAATGTGGCGAAAAATGTACCGAGTCTCGATTTGCTCACGCGTTTTCCCACGGCTACCGTTGAGCGACTTCCGTCGTGGCTTCGTAACGATCGGCATGCAATTTCGACAAAGGAAAAAAGAAACGATCGTTCAACCACAAGTTCAGTACTTCACGTTATCCTGAATCTTATAGCGCGTTCATCGCCGCCCAAGGTGAGAAATTATTTGACGGTAAAGAAAACTCGGAGATTTCAACGAAATATTTAAACTGTTGTCTAATTGAAAAAAAAAAAACAATAACCTTTGCCTCGAGTTATTTAGTTTTATTCATTGAGTTTCTATAAAATCGTATAACTATGTAAATTTTGTATTATGCAATTCGCAGTCATAGAAAAAAAAGTAGCCAATGTTCATCTTAACAATAGCGGGCGTATTTAAAATACCTTCAAACAATAAAAAAGACTGAAAAAGAATACCTGACAGGAAATTGCTAATGCTTGATGCCCCAGCGGTTGCTGTGAATTAATTTACCGGACAAAGATATAATGAGTGCTGAATAATAGTTTGTTCGTTGACACGGCATATGAGATATAGTGGGATAATAATAAAAAAAGAGAGTTTCCGGAAGAATACGACAGCGATTAATATGACAGGTGAACAGCCTTTGGTAATTTTCAATGTGCGTTATTATTGGCCATTTTAGCAAAACGATCGATCAGTATCCAAGAAAACTTGGCCACAATTAACGCTCTAATACCTGTCCTTACGTAACATAATTAGTATGTGTAAGCACGGTTGATTGCTCGACCGACACGTTAATAAAACGTGACTTTCGAATCTCCAACGTGCACAACTCTCGACAATCGTCGCTCTATTTTTCATCTTTTTTCCCCCGCCAAACGTGCTTATAATACCGCACATTGTCATTCGGTAGTAAAAACAACAACATAAATCGTTTATTTAATTAGATTATTCCGACATTTTTTCGATAAGAATAAAAAATTATCATCGATTATCTATGGTGAAAATAACCGCATGGAGATTGGCGCAACAATATTCGATTGTGAAATAAATAAACGAATATTCGAAAAAACTATTCGCGCTTAGCAGCCAAAATAAACGTATCGTATTGCATGACGCAAAATATGACGCTTTTGGTGCAAAAAAGTCTGCGGTTCTATTAATCGTAAAATTTTCTGCTGGAAGTTTCCTGATCTTTGTCACAGAAATAAATATTCCAATCATAAAGTATTGGTTGACATTTTCAATTAATAAAGAACATACATTCTCGTCGATATTATTATCATATGATAATCATGCAATATATCATTATTTTCCTCATTTCGTTAATTTTACACAAAAGTATGCCGCTGGACATTAAAAATCAATTAATTATAATAAACCATTAATATTTAAATAAAAGTTTATGTGCAGAATGAAGATATAGAGATTTTTATCCAAATATATCTCCGATTAGGAAGAAAAATTTGCATTTCTATCTGTATTTAAAATTCACTCATTCCGATCACCCTGTATTAATTTTCGACGGTTGAATCATCATCATCGCAGCCGCTCGAAATTTATGGCCTGCGAAGCACGAGCTCATCTAGTGTTGCTATTCGAAAAAGACGACTTCCGGCCCGGCGAGCCATACGTATCCCCCGTAACAAAACCGAACCATAGACTGCTCCGAGGCCCCGCGATATCCAACAAATCAAAGAATCTACACAGAGCGCGCCCTTTTTTTCATTCATCGGGTGGAAAGGGGGTGCACCGAAGATTCGGTTATTATGCTGTAGGAGAGGGTCGATCCGATTGGGCATAGCGTCGGGGCCAACGTCCCCGGAACAGGTAGAATCCACGACGACACTGTCCCAGATTTTTCACCCTTCTCACCCCTCTCGGGTCGCGTTCGCGTATAAATCGGTCGACAAACGAAGGTGCGGGGCGACCTTTTAAAGACCGCAACGTACTTTAATTGTATCAGCGAGATGAAAAGGTAGAGCCAGAGATGAGAGTCCAAGAGAGGGGGGGAGGAAAAGGGCTCGTCGTGTATCACGTATTTTAAGGTTTTTGGGTTCGTGCCTGCGAGGGGTGCAGTGCAGGCACTGTTTCTATTATTGTCTCAAAGGAGACGCCCCGTTTCTCCCTTTCTCTCTCTCTCTCTCTCTCTCTCCCTCCCTCCGTAAATCCCCGGTACCTTCCTTATCCTTCATCTGTTTCGGTACTACCGAAAGAAACCGATTCACGCGTGTCTTTGGGACACCCTATCGTGCTGAGTGACAGAATTCGCTCCCGTAGAGTGTATCTGTCTGGACAATGCCCGGAATTATGGGCGCACAAAATGTGTGGGAATATTTCGATGAAACATAGAACGGCACTGACTTTCGCAGGTAAGCATACTAAAAAGTCCATTTATTATACATGGCATCACAGATGTCGTTGGCGACGATATTTTTATGGGCGAAACTGAGCGTGCCTGTGTAAATGAGCTGACAAGTGTAAATAAGCTTCGGTGTAGTGTTCAGATTTTTGAGTCTCATTTTGTATGAGTCCGCGATATCGAGAGCACTCTTTTAAAATAAAGAAATGGATAATGAAAAATAATAAACAAATGAATAAAGAAAAATAATAAAAGCATGTTCTGACATTCGAAAATATTGATAAAATTTAGTTGCATCATCGATCAATTCTTTATATAATGTGAAAAATTCAGCTTCCGTTTTTCGTTTCGTCCATGCTTTACGAACTCATAAAGTCCGTTTTCTTTTCCTTTTTGAAGATTCCTCTTCGTCTAAAATTAATGCTATTACCGCTAATTCGTTTAGCGTAGTTCACAGTCAGATGTATGTCTCAAGACTGATGTTTCGAAACATTCACGGATGCGATCCGGATATGTGTAAATACTCCAATCTTGTCATACGGTACGGATACGTATAAATAGACCTTAATAATACCGGCGAGGGTTTTCACGGTCTCGTTATTTCGAGCAAGGATGAAAAAAACGAACGTGTGAGATCGCAAGAGGGATTCGGGAGGGGGAATGAGATCAATGATCTTCCCATCGATGGCCGCGCTTCAACGGTTGGTCTCCATAGAACTGATTTCGAATTTTCCGATGGTGGCTTCCGGCAGTTCGATATGAAGCCCCCGCTGAGCCCGCATAGTGTTATATTTTTTTTTCTCATCTTCTCTCTCTCTCTGTCTCTTTCCCCCTTTCGCACCAGAGGAGGACAGGTATCCCTGCCGCCTGAAAGGGGTGACAAGTGTACGAGTTTATGCGAGTGATGCAGGAAGGTAAGACCTGCAACGGGCGCGGATACCCTCGCAGCGGAAAATTTGAATTTGAATCCCGATCGCGGTCGGTCGCGTGCGGTCACGGATCCCGAAATTTGCATACGGCCAGCACGTGAAAAGGGATGACGAAGTGGAGCGCCCTTTGTGAAATGGGCGACATACTTCGGCGCGTTGAATCTCGAGGAGTGGATCGCCGATGCCGGGAGCTTTGTCCTTCGTGTGTGACGGTTATTCCGATCGAGCGGGAATGTGACTTTTGAACTCGCACATTTGTATCGGTTGTTAATAGAATTTGCGTGTCCTTCAAAAACCGCGCATTGCTCGGATACCATGTTTCAGCAATTGATAATTTTATTTCATTAAATCGCACGCAATACGTTAAATAGTTATAAAACAAAATTTATGGAAATGACAAGTATAAGACACAAGTAAACTTGACTTTTTTCTTAAAAAGTTAAAACATCAACAATATTGTTGAGCTACGAGTCATTAAAAATCTACTTGAATTAAATCAAGGTTTAATAAAATGAATAATAATCATATTTTTCACGCAAAACATTTTTTTGAAGGGCATTATATCTAATGGATACAAATCCGCCTATTCATTGAGTAACTTAAGTGAATCATTCGCCCAAATACTATACAATAATAAAAGCGTCATCGAATCCGTTTCGAAATTTGAATATTTTTCCCCCCCGTTCACGCGAGTCACACGCCTTCCACCTTACTCTGGATCGCGTAGCGCGTCTCGATGCGCAGACACGTGTCCGACGAAACGTCGATTCTAATTCTAATCTCTTCGCGCGACAGATTTGAATATTTTTTCCTCCCAATCCTGCGGCGCAGTCCTGTCGCGCGCGCTCGCTCGCGCGTCCAGGATATAACCGAGGACACGCGACCGCATTTGAATCGCATTCAAATTCCGACACGGGCCCACCGGCGATTTGCATCGTTTCTGATTTCCACTGTTGAGATCCAGCGCACTACTTTGCATGATTTACTCGCTTCTTAGTGGCACGAGTCTTTTCTACTTCGGGGGTCTCGGATCCGCCTTGGATACAGAGGGATGTTATATAAATATTGATGTCTCAAGCATAAGAGAATGAAAATTTATAAAACATAGGGATTGAGAAAGTATTTTACAATTGGAGAGTCAAAAGATGTCATATTATTATCAACGTCAAAATGTGTTCAATGTTAAATTAGTTTTTTACATTTAATATCTATATTTAATCCTTTGGGTCATAAGTTCGTTAAAATATTATTCTTTATATTTTAATGTACAATCCTTATAATTATCTCTAATAAACAAATAATTGTAAGATTTGATTTCCGTCGATTTTTTAGTCAAAATACTGCGCATAATTTATCTGTTATTTAAATTTACATGCCATTTATTTTCTTGTAATTCAGAAGATGGTTTGGAATATTCATTTACACCACAAACAGAAACATTATAAAATTGCTAATTATCTACTTCACTGAAAGGTAAGCTAGAATATCCTCGCGGATTTCGATAACATCGTAAAACGTCTCGATTCAAATCCACGCCGGCTTTCGAGAGTGTGGAAAGTCGTAAACGAACTATTCGGTCCTTCTCTTCGATTTTAATCGCGCGCGTCGACGTCCCACGGAAATTCATTTCCGTACGAATGGGAAGGAAAAAAAAAAGGAGAAGAAACGTGGCTGGCTCGCGCGGCGCGGCTCGCTGCAAAAATTTACCGCGATCAACCGGCCCGGATTACGAACGGTGAATATCTCGAGTTTCGTGGTCCGCCCTCCTCCTTCTCTCTCTCTCTCGTGGGCAGCACGCCTTACCACGGGGACTCATCGATAGCAATAACTGTCGATCGATGGCGCGATTTTGTGTTTTCGCCCGCCTCCCTTGGGTCCTCGTGAAAAAAGATTGGTTCCGTCCTTGGCTAGAGTTCGTGTTCCTTCTCGCCGGATCTTTTCCCCGCGGCGATTTTTATCGCGTTAACCAAGTGCCCGCGCCGTTTTACAACCGGCACGGAAGATCGTCGGATGACGATAGTAATAATTGTCGTGCGTACGGTCGATCGATCGGCCATTCGGCGTTCCCGCCGAGGTCGCTTCTGCGATATTCCGCCGGGGCCCGCGATTTAACGGCCGCGAGGGCCCGGGACTACGAACGCCGTTTCCGACGCGTATGGAAATCCGTGGGTGACAATGATAATAATTGTACGGTCGTACCTGCATCCGAATGGATGCTCGCCGAACGACGTTCGAGCAGCCCGCCGCGCCGGTTACGCTCGCTGATTTTTGCCACGTTAAGGCAAGGGCCGACCGTTCATCCCGGCGCGAGATTCGTGGGTGACAATAACGATTTCAGCTTTACAACGGGCGTGTCGGCCCGCGGACATTCGCCTCTGCGCGACACGCAGTACTTTACGCACAATACGACAGTTGCGTAGAAAACGGAAATCTATAGCAATAAAGCGCAGCCTTTCCTTTCCGCGGAAGATGAAGTTTCTTTATTTGTGAGCGGCGAAAAACCTCGGATAAGTTGATGCAGAGTTATATTATCTTCCTAAAACGATCATTCGTATTATTTTTATTTCTGTATATCGTGAAAAATAAATAAGTAATTTAGACTTAAAATTTATCACGAGATGCGCACACTTTTATTTATTAATTTGAAACAAGATTTTTCATCTCAATTCGGGATTGTCTTAGCGCTTCGCATCACCTCAGAAAATTAGAAACGAACACTCGAAGATACGTTACGCGTATTTATGTGGCACATTGTGGCGCACCGTTCGCATAATGGATTGTTATGGTTTCGTTCATCCGAAAGTAGGCCTCTGCCCGAGGGGCGAGAGAGTAGGATCATGTAAAGTAGTCAGGAGTGAAAAATCAAAATGATGCAAATGATCAGCACGGGCCGGCACGAGTGCCCGAGCGATATTCAAATTTCCAATGGTCGCGTGTCGTTGAAGACCGGCGCAGATTTATGCGAGAGGCACGGCTTTATGTTGTGCGAGATAATAAAATTAGGATCGACGCCGCATCTCGATCGAGGATCGACGCATATTCGATTACGTACCCTAATAAAGCGGAATGCGTTTTGCATCTCCGATCGAAGGGGGGGGAATTTCGCCGGGCGTTAGGAAGAAAATGTGCCGTGTACACGGCGACACGTGGGCATTCAAACGACGATGACAACTGCGACGATGACGACGAGGACGGCGACGATGATGGTTAAAATCAATGCAAATGGTCTGCGCGTCCGTGACGAATTTCGAATTATGTTTCTAGTTTACGATCGTGTGCGGCGGCACGCCTCATAAATATTTATTAGAAAATATCTGTCCACGAGTCCGTAAAAATCCGTCTTATCAAATGTTCATCATCGAGTGCGTAACAAAGCTCGATGTAATAAAATAAAAAAAAAAAACTGTGCTCCTCGTGCTTCCATAAATCAACATTCGTTAGAAACTTGATTTGCTAAGACAGAATAAATTCAATTGTGCTTCATTGCAAAAATGCTCTAAATTTCAATCTTTTTTTTCTCAGTTCTAAAATATATTTGACAACTTTAATTAAACGCTTGACAATGTAAAATTAAACGAAAGTTTTCTGCAGTAACAAAAATAATGATAAATATATTTTCTCGACGTTCATTATATAAAAAATATTTCGATAAAATAGAATTACTTAAAAGTGACATTATTTTGTAAGATATTTTCGTTTGTATATAATTAATTCATCCTTTCTGTATTCAGCTATTGTGAATGCTATCTCGAGAATCAATCTTACTATCGTTCACCGCGAAGCACCTCAAGCGGAGTGAAAAAACATTGCGAAGAGTGGAAGCATTTACGAGGACGTGCACCTTCGATAGACACTTCTAGGTTCTCTCTCGCTTGGCTTCGAGGGGAACGGAAGAAAGATGGCTCGGCGTGGGCGAGCGGGGCAACTTTATTGGCTGGACTACAATGCGACATTTGTAGTTTCGAGTCTCGTAGAATCGGTAGTATAACACTGGCGCTCACCTGGCGAAAAAAGTTGCGGCGGATCACGAAGCACAAGAGAGCGAGGCGGACTCGCTTTTCCTGCATTTATATTATTTAACGGGCAGCGAGACAGCGTAGCAACCGGAAGTTTTTATCTTGCCAACTCTGTTTTAAGGCTTCACATCGCGACAATCGCATGCATTTCGGGCTGATGATAATGTTTCTTTAATTCTCCGATGCGCAATAAAATTCCATTCGGTTTACTTCAATTTATTTTATAATTAATATATAATTAAGATAACGATAATTGAATGCGCATACCAATGCGAAGCTTGTGCAATCAAAAAGGTGTATGCAAAACTTTTGAACATTATTCCAAAGATGCATGCGTGATGAGAAAATTATACAATGTATACAGGAGCTGTTCTGGCTACCAAGATGCATCAGAGAATTGATAAGACCCTTGATCCGAAGGTTCCGTATCGGCTTCAGATATCTCCGTTTTCGAGATAGCCACGGTTCACTGTCAACGTGACTGATTACGCCTCACTGTCTCACTAGCGTATCGCATTTGCATCCCTACGATTACCATCTGAATGCTCGGTGTGTCTGAAATAACCCGTTGAAGCGTAAGACCGTATTGCAAAATCGGGATCCGCGTGTGTATTCGCATCCGCACACTCGAACGTCGCGAATTAAAACTTTGGTAGGAACGGCGTAATCGCGTCGATGTCGGCGGACTCCCTTGGGGAGTAAGTAATTGTCTAACAACAGCGAGCCTCTCTACTCTCGCGCGCGATCGTCGTTTACAGTTTTGCACCATGCAAACGGCCTCTTCAAGCTTTACGGATTTTAAACACGAGATTCTCTCCGTTGTTCCTCGCGGTGCTTTTCGCGGCGCGTAAATATCTCCATCGAGGTTACATTTCTCGCCACACATTCGTAACAAAGTTACGCAACAAAGGAATTATCGTTCCGAAAACACATTTTTTTTATCCGTCATATTTCTGACGCCTGTATTCAAGCTTGGGTGAGTATTTCGAATTTCTTCCTGCTCATTTTTTAACTACGCGTTTGTACATTTGGGCAAGATAACAATTAAACTCGTGTTCGTTTTGTATGAAATTTGCGATATAATCGTCTGTTAAATAATTACACGTACGCTTAGATTACATCATTGTGAGACAACAAATGCGATATTATCCTGACAAAATGGACGTTTCGCCGGTGCAGATGAAAGGAACACGACAACGACGCCGGAGCCTTCAATCTTCTCTCCTCGACTTAGCACGCACGCATACACGCTCGGAGGAACACGCCTAGCACGCATGTACTTAACCCGAGCGTCAGCTGACGTATCATTCACCGCCATTTTTTCGCAGTTAAATCCGGCAATTAGGTAAATAAAGCTACCTGTCAGTGCATACCCGCGATTGTTGCAAATAACTCCGCAGCCGCGCATAATCAAGCGCCGTGGTCGCACTTGCGTAGATATACGTAAACCCGATGGGAACGTTTCAACATTAGCGTAAGACCGGGCTTTTTTTTTCTCATTGAACTAAACGCTACGTCTCCACGTCATCGTGCGACAATCACACACGTAACCCTTCCGAGTGTTGATTGAACGCAGAAAAAACGCTCAAGCGGCGCAAAGTAGAAACGAGAAAGAGAGAAAGTTTTTCTAAACGGCCGCGCGATAGCCTTTTCGCATTTCATCTCGTTCTCCGGCGAATTTAAGAATTCCTGTCCCCCGATCATCTACGCCGTTGCATTCAAGTAAAGCGTTTACAGTATTGTACAATTACCTAGACCGGGATTCCATGGTCCTGGCCACACCTACACCTGCACCTCGGCTGCACACATAAATGTCCCGGATCTAGCTTGCACATTTACGTGTATATATACATATCGCGCCGCGGCTTAGGTTAGGTATATAATGCGCGATCGTGCGGCTTTGGAGGCCCGAAGGCGCTAACATGAAAATCGTATGGTAATGGGGTACACCGTGGCTCTCCTCCGATATGGGGTCGAGCCGTGTAGGAGAGTCCGATAAGTCCGCGGTAAGTCTAGGTTTCTTCCTAGTATTAGCGAATCGGAGACTAGAATAGGTGAGGCGGCGGTGGCGGCGGCGGCGGTGGCGGCGGCGGCGGCGGCGGCGGCGGCCGGGAAGGCAGTCGAAGAAGCGCGGAATAGCGACCGGGGATGAGGAAGAAAGGACTCCGAAGCCCTTCTCGAAGAGAGGCTCCGTGGGCTCGCGTGCCTCTGATAATTATACGCTCGAACCGAGTCTTGGAAGCGGGAAAGAAAGAGAGAGAGAGACAGCGAGACGGCTGGCGGAGGAGGCGGGGAGGGCGAGAGGAATGGAGAATATCGAGTCTGCGGTTCGACAGGGTCGGAGTTGACCGGCGTCTAATCGATTCGCCGCCTCAACATGGAAATTTCTTCGAGGAGCCCTTAGGGCTACCCTTCTTCTATAACACCTACCATCTCACTTTTCTGCGGCCTCGTCTACCCGTCACCTCGCCCTTCCCCTTCGTCGGTCTATTCCCGCGCATTCGCTCCCGTCTTTTGCGCGATCGGCAAGTTCGATGATCCGATGACGACGTATTCGTTGCACGATGAATGTCAATTAGCTACCGCCCGCTTCGTTAATCGACAGGTTAACGATACCAACGGCCAAGGGCACTAAGGAATGCATAATTAAACTTTATTTGCACACTGAAAGCGCTTAGCAAATCTGCGATATTGTCATCTTTCTCTTTGGAGCACTTTTAATTTTTCGGCCAAAATATACTTATCTAATCTAATCTAACTCACTATAAATTGTTCAACTTGAGATAATTTTTAATCTTTATTGTAAACTAAACGTGAAAGGTAAACAGTCACGTTGTATAAAAATGTAGAACGATTCTACAAGCTATATAAAACGGTATTTCTGAAGATAACAACTAACTTTGAAATCTCTGATATATATTTCTTGAAATGAATTTTCAAGGTAAAATGTGCAAAAAGATCCTTAAAATATAACTAAAGTGTATTGTTAAGTAGCGGTATGATTACGGAAATAAACTGGCGCTTCGTCGCTTAATCGATCCGCTTTCTTCGAATTCTCAGGCTTTAAATACCTCATTACGCTTTGCGGAGGTTTACGAGCCGCGCTGTCCCCGATTAAAATGAGCGCAATGAAACAAACGCTTTTGCAGTCACGAAGGCCATTTACATTGTACATAACGAATTTCGTGACTACGCCGCGAGCACGAAGGAATGAAGACAAGGCGGCGCGCAACCCTTAAAGTTACACCAACGAAACCCCCATGAACGCCAAGCGTTTTCCAGGTAATATTATAGTCCGCAATTAAAGTGCAAACTTCAAACAGATATTGAAACATTTTGCCGCTTGCACAAATCAATTAATTAAATTCATATATATTCTCGAAATAAAATTCAAGCGGTGACGCGGTCCATTTTGACATTTCAAAAGCGTACGGTCAATTAACCGAGGCAGATCTGATAAAAAGTTCAATTTCAGCTAATAGCAAAACAGCGAGCGGTTTATCAGCGCCATTGATTTGAGGGAAGCGTCAGGAAATCCTCAATTGCGTTTCTCGAAAACCCACCGCGCTAAACGCTCCTCCTCCGTCGCCAGCCGGCGAAGCCGTGTGTTTGATCAAACTTTCGATTTGACAAAATCGGAGGACAAAGTTCGTCTCGCGTGCCGGCTAATCGAGCGTGACGTCAGAAAGACACCGGACGCACACGGAGAGCCGTTGTCGATTCCGCCCGCGCGCGTGGACGTTTACGCGGAAATCGGAAACAAGGTTCCGGACAGTAGTGTCAACAGATTTGCCCTCTCCCTCTCTAACCCCCCCCGATAGTCCCTCGTCCGGAGAAGGTAGCGGAGCGGAGATCGATCGAACGAGAGGGGGGGGGGGGGAAAGGGGGGTGAAGAGGGGTAGATGGGCGAGTGGAAGCGGGTTGACTCGGTGGTCGAGCCAAGGGTGGGCTCACGATCAAATATTAAGTCTTATCTGGCGCCGCTTCACCCAGAAGTCTCCTTCTTCCTTTCTACTTCCTCGCCACTTTCCTCGATGCTTCGCTCTCGCTCTCGCCGCCTAATTATCCCTGCCAGCTCCTTGTCGATTTCACCGCACCCTTCTCCTACTCCCGCTCTCGCCCGGACACTCCCGCGTCTTAGCCGCGACCGATCGGTGAAACCACACACGTTGGATATAGAATACATAAAAGTACCTAGTTTCTTCTCGCTTCAACTTCATTCCACTCTTTTTCGTCATTCTGTCTCCTTTTTTCTTTCACCCGCGTGCGCTCTCTCTCTCTCTCTCTCTCTCTCTCTCTCTCTCTCTCTTTCTCTATCGTTCCGGCACACTCTTACCTTCGATCGCCGGACGTTAATAGCCACCACTAGCCTCACCACTTCTTTCACCATCGCCGGATCGTAATTAAGAGCCGGGCAAAGACGGTGCGAACGACGAAGGACGAAAGACATTGCGCGTTAAAAAAGTTTTCTTTACGTACGAAGAGTACGACGTAGTTGTGGCGAACGCGAAATAAGACACAATTCCGGAATAAACAATTAATATATTATACATTAGAGAATCTCATAATCAGGGCATTGAAGGCTTATCACGCAAATTTATATTGATGTAAAAACACATATTTTCGTCGCATCGCGAACAGAACGCCGTGTCGCATTAAAAAAAAATACTACGTGCGCGGTGTAACAATTCAGCTGGTCAATGCACTCTACTATATGTAGATTATTAACAGATCTAATATTGGATTTCACACATAGAAGGCAGACGCGTTGCTCCAATTTTTTTATGGAATATTTACAACGTATCTGTCGCAATTTCGAGAATCGAGAACAAATGCTACTCAGTCGACTAAAGAAATTATAAAAATAATAAAATAACAGTACTTAAAAATATCCAGCAGAAAATGATGCATCGTGCAATATTAAATTTCGTATTTTTTAATGTCATGTTTTGTAATGTTTTCATATAGTAACAATTTAAATACAAAAAAAATATGCACTTGTCGCTATAGTAATTATATTCCTGCAGCTTTGCTTATATAAAATATTTTTGCTTCGTATTAAACTTGTAAATGATATTTAACCATAAATTTAATATTATTTTTAGATATATTTTTAGGTCAACAGTGAAATTCATACACTGAACTAATAAATTTAAAGAAAAATATTCACATATTTTTAAAAATAAAAAATATTTATACATTTCTATACTGTATCTTAATTTATTATTATATGTTAATTGCCAATCTTTTTAAGTCTAAAATAAGATTTTATTATAATAAATAAATAATAAATTATACTTATTTTAAAGTTGCTCCACTGATGCTTGATATTCTCCGAACTCCTTTCTCTTCTCAGTCTTTGGCTTCGCATTCACTTGCGAAAATATTATACAAAATACAACTAGTCGCGCGAGCAATAATCAAGACATAGGAATTGCGTGGCTTCACTAGCAATATGACAAAAAAATCATTCGTCACGAAGTAGTTTCTGTCGTGTCTTGCTTGATAGCAAGATGATAGCGCGCCAACGTACGTCGCGTTGTAAATAACAAAAAAACATCAGCGCCGCAAGCCAAATCGAAATAAGTAAGGCGTCACAACGTGCTGTAACATAGATGACAAAAAACAAAAGTAAATTACGAGCTAGCATCAAAATTGACACGGTAATATTTAAAATATTCAAGTATTGTAAATATTCAGTATTCCGAGGTAATGTACATATATTTTATGCACTGCGCTCAAAATTTTTATTTCGACGAACGAGTTACTATTCGCATATCGTGATAATTATTGCTCGCGTAAGTAATTATATTTGATTGTAATTAACAGTATCTTCGCGAGTGAAGGAGCAGCCATCGATGGACTGAATCAGGAGAAAAAAAAAGTTTCGGTAGGCATCGAACGTCGGCGCGGAGTAATTTCTTTCAATCTTTACGTCGACTGTTTTGTTTATCTAATTAAAGTTTCACGCTTTTACAATGCAGGGATTGTACCGCAGTTTCTTCGGCATACATGTTTTTAGATAGTTCGCGTCTCATTCGACTGAAATTGGACTCGCATATTCGAGGGAAACGAACGGGACGATTTGATCGGAGGGGTTGCTGAAGAGAAACGAGATAGAGGGACGACAGTGGCGTCTTCGTTACGCGAAAACGAGAATGAAAGCGTTTCGAAGATTGCGATCCGATTGAAAATTCCTCCAAGTCCCCGAGAGATCCTTGTGCGCCGGGATTGGTCGGCGCCAGTGGAAAGAAAGTTTTTCCCTAATGACCGAAGCGAAGTGGTAACCGTTAATTTGGATCAGACCGGCCACCCCCCCTGTACAATCGTCTCCCCATTGTCCCTTCCTTCCCGCCCCTTTCGTCACTCGCCCTGACCTCTCATCGGATGACCCAGAAAAACAATGGCAGACTGACTCTAAAATCCATCATCTTCACAGAAGAATCGATAAAGTGGAATCAATCCAAGAATTAATTAACATTTTATAGCATTTTATAAAGTGGAAAACTAATTTACCGTTTTAATTTATACATTTCTCCTGATGGTCTAAAAATTCTGCTTTCTTTTACTTTATTTGGGAATCAATATCGCATCAAAATATAACACAACGAGTGATGCTACTGCTGAGAAATATAGAGTACAAAAATGTTTCAAGTACTTTTATTCCATTCAAGCCAGTCAATGCACTTTAGTGTCATGTTAGACCGTGTACAACTAATTCTTATCTCCCACGCCATAAATACGTTCGTGTAATCGATATCGACCGGGTTTATACGCGGCGGGAAAAGCACAATGAGTCGGTTGGACAGCTATCCGTTTGTAGTTTACACATGTCCGAGTGTTGGCGTGAACCAACGGCAATCGCTTTTGAGACGCAGCGTATATGTATTTATACACATGAGCATCCTAGTTGGCTGCATTATTACTGAAGATCTAATTGGCGAGTCAATAAGCATATGTGGAACTAGCGGAGTTTCTCGAATTTACATTGCGCGCGCGGCGTTATGAAACAAGATATGACACTAACAAGAAAGAGACAGAGAGAGAGAGAATATCTTCTTCTGTCTATCACACGGTTGCATCTATCGTACAACGCTATTTATAGGATTGCAAAATTAATGGCGGCGTAATGTCTCTCAAGAAAATAACCAGATTAAGCATTGTATGATTTTTCACCAATTTTTCACATGCATTTCTGTTCTTGTTAATTTAGACACGCTAATAAAAGACAAAAGTTTGCAGTCTGTATCGCAAATTTACAAATAGATCTACCCACTTGATTCCATTAATTTATCTAATGTTAGACTTTTAACTTTTGTCATCGTGCATTAAGATCTGATATATTTAGCACAACATAACGTGAGACATAAAAATGGACAATATTTTTCAAAAAAAAGCTACTTAAATCCACTGGTTAAAATTTCAGTTTTGTAGCTTCGACGTAAGCTTCGCGATCTAGTCGCGTTATCGGAGTTTCACATTACATCTTTGATAAAGATATTGACACTTGCTCGTTTAAGAAGCTAGACTTGCATAAGACAGTCTTGCATTGATATAATTTACATACTTGCATGATGAAAACGTCACGTTTAGAATTGCAACTAAAAAAAAAGAAGGAATAAAGCGAAAAAAGGCGAGCAAAGTGGCAACAGAATCCTGCACCGCGATTCTTTCTCAAGCACCGAATATCGTTTTGCGAAGAAGCTAAGGATAGCCCGGATCGGGGGTGATTTCTGAAACAGGATGGTGCGGTGGCGGAAGTGAAGGAAGCGAAGAACCGCGCGACTCGCGGTTGGAAACGCAAGAGAGGGAGAGAGAAGGAGAGAGGAGGCAGGCAACCCCCCCCCCTCTCGGGGGTGGCCAAGGTTCTCGCATTCTTTTTACCGAGCGAAACGCCGCCGGCGGAGGCAGCAACGAGAGCGTCGCCTATCGATTTTTACTTCTAATGAATTCGAGCTAAAAACCTTTCTCCCCTCGTCTTCCGCGCCGCACCCGCTCGCTCGCTCGCCGCCCCGACCACGACCGCCACCCTCATGCTTAGACCACGCCGCCACCCTCTGTTCCACGAACCACGCCAATCACTGCGCGGCATAATTACACCGTCGAGCAACGCGTGCGACTTCGGCGAAGCCGTGTTTCTTAGCCTCTCCGTGCACTGCAGTAAAAAAGAAAGGAGATAAACAAGGAAGAGGCCAGGGTGGAATAAGAGTCAGTGGTAAAGGGCAAGAAAGGGCGCGCCTGAGGCGTGCATTGTGGGTTAGGAATAGGTCACTTAATTATTTTCTAGCGTCGATTTTGATGGGACTAATGTCGCGAGTTTAATCCAAAGTTTCGTTCGACGAAGAAATTAGTGTGTAACAGTGTTTGCAGAAAGTTTTGAATTCCAATGCAATTAAAGGTGAATCAACTATTGTCTAATCATTAATTTGATGTTGATTTAAAAATAAGTCAGATATTTATCTGTGCATTAAATAATTGCAATTTATTGAATTTAAATGTTGGAGAAGAATTGAAGAATATTATATATTAGAGAATATTTTATCACAATGTAATATGCGATTTTGCCTTGCATTTCTCAAATATTCTGTGGAAGGAAATTCTAGATAAATTTTAATACGTCTATAACATTTTTAGAACATTTTACATAAATATAATATTCAATACATTTCAGATTCTGTTGAATGTTAAACAGATATTAGATAAGCAACTTTAAAAAGATTAATAATTAGCTCCAGAATCCGAATGAAGAGAGAAGATCATTAAGAACAATCTTGTAGAGAACATTCATCTTTATCCGAGATTAGAAGCGACGGATGCCCGAGTGATTCACATTTTTAGCCACTTCGTCAATTAATGAGCGCATATTTAATCATATTCAGAGCGACAAGCACGTAACAGCTCCGCCGGAACTCCAAATCACATTTAAGTTTTATATCGAGGCAGTCGGGAATGTGTTAGTTAATAATAATAAAAAAAAAGAACAAATACGCGTATTAAAGGTTGTCGACTTGCGGAGCAATCGACGTATGTCACATTCGGCGTTACAGAACCAGGTCAGCGCGGATGAAAACGGTACGGATAAATCACATTATTGGGAAGGAGAGACAGTCCGCTGATGAAAGGTGTCTAAATTCGTGCCAGTCGCTTCCCGTTCGACGCGATTCGCACATTAGAAATCATCCCGAATATCGCGGGCGTAATGTGCACGTATATACATTTGTATGTATATCTGTGCGCGGGGGAGCGCACATATGTGCGCCGTTGACGTCCCGATGCGTCGGTATGCATTCGCCACGGTTACTACGCTGATGCACCGGGAATAGATTGCAACTTGTTGCCAGATGTGCAGTGCAAATAATCGAAATCGTAACATCCGCCGAGAGCCTCGCGGCTTTGATTACCGCGATTCTCCGACCAAAAGTTATATCCCCCGCTGCAACCAAAGCCCTTTTGTGTCGATTTTCTGATTGCATTCTCCTCCGACGCTTCGCATCAAAACAATTGCATCCACTATAGTCATACAGGCTTACCAAATATCACAACGCCGAGCTTCGAATTTGCACGATGAGAAACTTGTTTCCGTCTTGAGTTTACTCGCGAGAAGTATTCTCTTTATACTTCACAAAGTGCTTATAATTTTCCTTATTGTGCCAATGCTGATTTCAATATTAAAATAAAATATTAAATTTTATATCATTGCGAACGCGAATCGCGCGCGCGCACTCATACCAGCGCGAGACAACGGAAGCCCAACGTGGCGCAACGAAGTTTCTAAATTGAATCCGGCGCGAGTGCGAATTTGAGAGTCGTACAGTCACCGAAAATCGATCGTAGGGTCTTCAAGACCCACCCCTCCCTCTCCCTTCCCGCACCCACGGCGCAAATTCTTACCTTACGGTTTTACGAGCGCCTCAGGGTGAGAATCGTGCATAATGCACGAAACCGGTTCGGAAATCCATCCCTTTAGCAGCCGCTAACTTGGCCGTGTTACCGCGGCGCAATTATCGGTGAGACATCGAGATAGACTATATACATACTTATATATATATATATACATATATAGGTGTGTATATATATATATATATATATATATATATATACACGGCGGAGATGCCAACCCTCCCGGGACGAGGGAACGTTAATTGAAATGAAACCGTGCGAACGAAAAATTCTATAGGGCGAGTTTTATGCCGATCCATTTCTTCTTTCGCGCCTGCCTTCGAGCTCATCATTTCTTGACTTCGTATTTGCGTCACGAGAAAATGAGTAACCGCAATTTTTCGAAAACTAAATCGCAATGTGGACTCGTCACTTTATTGTTTGCCGGAAAATTGCTTAGCGCGCGAAAAAAAAAAGAAGAATATTGACTTCACCGATGCGAATTCTGCGTAGAGATTCTCAGGAATAAAGGTAATCACGAGAGTCAAATGACATAAATTATTAATGTCTTCTAGAAACAAGTTATGTATGAAATTTCGAGAAATGCACTCATTTCGAGCCTCCGAAATACTCTGTGATCTAAATCTGCATATTCGCTGTCTGGAGCGCATAAGAGATGTAGTCATAAATGTTTTCAAAGACAAAAATATATATATTTGCGAGCCGAGAAAATTTTAAATGCACAAAGACAAATGTCCTTCGTTGCGTCTCTCCGCGATAATTAAAAACTGGCTTTATCGCCTGGAACAAACTTGACACGCGAAATGGAACGCGGAGAGCCATTTTTATTTCCGGTCATTAACCCCGTTAAACAGAGTGCTAATTAAAGGGGACAAGAGCGATTTGCAAACGAATTTCTGAAGTGCCAGCGCCGATCGGAATCTCCGACTTCACACGGCCATGGCGGGTGAGATCGGTGATTTTATCTCGAGCCTGGTGTATCGATCGGTACGATCACGCGAGCACGCTCTCGATGACGCGGAGCGAAATGTTAGCAACAAATAGCCGTTAACGTGTCGTGACGCGACGAGTGACGTCGGTCGTTTGCGGCACACTACACTCGCCCGGTAATTATCGTAATTATTGCAATTAAACGTCGCGTCGCGCCAACTGTTAATCATGGCCAAGCTCGGTTTCCCGGAATGTTCCCGCTGTTTGTCGCGTGAAACGAATTTACCGCCACATACATATTGTTTACACGAGAGAAACGGTGTTCTCTCGATGCGGCGCGCGCGCACTGCTAATGGTACGCTATAAATATAAAACTTTCGGCGTCTATATATATGTCACGAGCGAGAGAGAGAGAGAGAGAGAGAGAGAGAGAGAGAGAGAGAGAGAGAGAGAGAGAGAGAGAGTGGAGGGGGAGAAAGAGCCGCAACGTCCTCGTTGTTTCGACACGCGGCAATTTATGCCCGCACGCCGACGCACGTCGTTCGTTGCGACGACCGAGAACGCGTATTGATTGATATCGAAGGCTTTAATTATAACATCGGTGCCGCGCGAGACGGGATTACGATTAACGCGACGTGTCGCGAAGATTTCTAAACTCTATTAATACACGTCATTATTTGACCAACGCGCGCAACTAAACATCACTATATTTAGGACTGCGTACGACGATATATGTATTATAAATCATCCGAATGATCAGCTTGATATCACAAGCAGATCATGAAAGATCTTTGAAATAAAAAAAATATACTTTTAAGGAAAGCGAAGTTAATTAGATGATCTTAATCTTTGATTCGTGAATTCCATAAAATAAATTCTATAAGATATTGATAAAGTTCTTCAAAATATTTTTAGAAAAAATAATAGAAAATCTTTAAAAAGATACACATTCGAGAAAAATTTCATGACGGCTAAAAGTATCGCAACAAATATTGTTCAAGTATTAGTTATCGATTACTAAAGAATATAAACGCTACAAATCTTACAAATTCACTCGGGGCTGCGAGCTCGTACGGGTTTAAATATAACGTCGCGTCGATCGCGGCTAATTGGATTTCTCGTAGCTTGACCGGACTACAATGGCAGCGATAATGGAATTACCGAGGGATCAGTACTTAATTACATCGATGGATACGTCGATGCACATTACAACCTTCCGCTCTTGATTTTTTTAACGATGCACAGTATTTTTTACATGATTCTTTGCTGCAAAAATTCTTTCGAGAGAAAACGAAACCCATTAGAGACGAAATTCTTAATCGCTGACATGTAAAAAAATTGTTAATAAAGTTAATAAAAATAGGTTTGTTATATATATATATATATATATATATATATATATATATATATATATATATATGATAAATGGAAAAGCTAATGCACAAAGTTAATTACGGTTGATGTTTACGTAAACTAAAGTAAATAGAATCGCAATCGCGAATACATCAATCGCAATTTTGCTCGTGGCGGCCTTTCTCTCTTTACCAATTATTATCGAATCTACGAGGCTCATCGCGATGAGCCTCGCCATTTGAAACAAATATCACGCTGAATATATACGGTGAATTCAGTACGTACGGATCGTGGAATCGCGTTACGAATTTTCCCAGAAGGCGTACAGTGCCATTCGGAAAGTCGGTTGCAGTCAATCTCGGGGAACTCTACATTTTATAGAACAAGGACACGTGAGTAACGAGACAGACGTGATAGGCCGTAATTTTGTAATGGGAAAGGAAAAAAAAAAGAGAGACGATCGGCGGAGAAAAGGAGGGAGAAACAGGGAGGTTGAGGGTATTCGTTAGGGCGCGTTTCCGACGGTTAACTTTTCGATTGCGGGCAGGACGCGACGCGGGACGATGCCGTGTCGAGTGGAGACGATCGAAACCCAAGTCGAAATAACTCCATTTCAGGGCGGACGACGACGGATTACACGACGACCCCTACCTTCCGGGAAGAGCCGATCGATAGTCTTCCTCTCTCTTTCTCTCTCTCCTCCGGCTCGACCTGGGGCACGGTTGCACGTCGATCGAATTCGCTAATCGGCCGATTTCGTTCTCCATTGATCATTTCTCTTTTACGCGAGACGAGAAACGCATCGAGAGAAACTTCCTCTCCTCGCTGCCGCTTCTCGCGCCGCGTTGGATTATTCAAGCCGGCTCTTCTCGAAGGTTAATTGATTCTCCCGAGAAACACGGTAATTGATCAACAGGGAAAATTTATGGGCAAATAAAATCGCAATTAAATCGATGGATAACAAATTAGAGACGTTTTTATTTCAAGAGTTGTTCACGTTTCGAGCTGCAAAAATCATAAAACAGTGTAGAGGTGCGCGTTGATTTGAGTAACGTTATTTTCAAATCATAATTACGCTCGTGAATCATTATTCTCTTTTCATTAGGGTATAACTTTCTTTTAAAAGGGTTGGAATAAAAATAAGAACAAGAATCACTTTGTGGCTCAAAATTACGCTATCCTGTATATAATTTCAATTCACTGCAAAATTTAATATGCACTGTCTTCGAGTGAAGCGAGTCAAAAGAATGTGCTCTTTTGCATCTGATACGAACTGTGTAAATTGAAATGACGCAGAAATCTTGGTCTTGGGAAGAAACGAGGCGAGAAACCAACGCGTCGATGCGCGTTTAATCACGTGATCGCGTAACTGTAGGATAATAACAGGCGGCGCCGGTTCGTTACAAATTAATGATCGACCCTGTGGAGATCATAAGGGGGGCGAGGGGGCGAGGGGCTGCCACGGGAATGGGACCCCGTGATTTCGTAACTGATTTCACGGCGTGGTTGCCAGCGCGCGCGTGTGTATGTAGGCCTTCATTGTACACACGCTTGCCACGGAAGCATGCGTCGGCACTGGAACGGATTTTTCACGTGGAATTTGCGTCCCTTTGTCTGTATGACGTGAGAAACATTGTATAAAGGGATCGCTTGGGGGCCTGATCGAACCGATCGAACTGTTTCCGAGGGCCTCTCCGAACTCGATATTCCTGCTTCTCTCGTGGGGGGGCAAACAGATCCGGACACCTGCCAACCGATTTTTGCTTCTTTCCTTCACTGCAATTCTGCTAATTCTTCTTGCGTATTATAAAGATGATAAAAAATAAAACTAAACCTGTTTTCCAACCTGTTGATATAACATTAATACGAAACATTATTTATTTATTGCATTATCCGAATTTAGCTTCACCCTGATATAACTCGCGCGCAATAAGTTTCTGCATCAAACAATCATTACTTGTATCGTTCATTAAAAGCAACAGAAATTATTAGATGGTGGACTATTCTAATTCTGCAGGTATGTGCCTAAGGAGGATGCAGGACACGCTTCGGTATAACGCACATCGAATGGAGACGAATAAGCGGGAAAAAAGCCGGAGGCTTTGGATAGAAAGTAGAGAACAGCGGCGGGAGAGGGGCAGGGCGGCGCGGGGTAGAGGAGAGACTGGTCGGTTCGTCGTATAAAGAAAGGATCGAATGGAAGGAAAAGAGAGATAAAGGAGAAAACCGTACAAGAGCGAGACGGCAGGGGTGCCTCCTTACGGATCAATCGATAGGGAAATATCGACATAGGGGTGAGACGCAAAGGAGATGGGCAGAGAGGGTGAGGGGGCAGAAAAAGGAGAAGGCAGCTGAGGAAGATAAAGAATACAAATGGAACAGAGAGAGAGAGAGTGAGTGAGAGAGAGAGAGAGAGAGAGAGAGAGTGTGTGTGTGTGTGTGTGTGTGAGAGAGAGAGAGAGAGAGAGGGAAAGAGAGATCGGCGACAAAGGGCGTCGGGGGAGGGTTAAGGGATGCATAAGGGATGGCATTACTTGAGAAGAGGCGAGACGGGAGGGGCAACCGCTCCTTTCTTTGTTTGAATCGTCTCCAACGATGCGGAAGCTCCTCGCGTCTTTACGAGGATGGAAACGAAAAATGTCGCACCGCCATCCCACCCCAAATCGGGATACTCGCACGCGCGGTGGTCCTGATCGCGCGCGCGGACACTACGTGTCTCCGTGAAACACAATTATAAGGCTGCCCGTAGCCTGCGGATACGGTTCTTTTATCCGATGCCGAGGGTGAGAGAGAGCTCGGATGCTGCGCGGCGAGGTGAATGAAACTGACCTCGATCGTTTCCCCGATAAGCGATACGATGTGATCGAGGAAACGTTTGAGATTTCGTTAGTGATATGTTGTCTTCCAGTTAGCGGGAGTGTTTTTTTTTTTTTTTTTTTTTTAATTTTTATAATATGATGCCCGATGTTTATCGTAATCGATATTGTATTAATGACGTAATTCTGTGTTTGAGTAAATTAATATGACAAAAAACGATTGCGTGAACTACGTTGGTTTTGGCAAGAAGATTGTCGTTAAAGAAAAGAAAAACGAAGACAAAAAGACTGTTCGTAAGTCGAACAAGCTGAACTTTCTTCAGAATCTATTCCCTGGAGTCCCTTGGAGAGGCTCACCATGTTTGTTTTAAAAAATCAAACAAGCATGAAAGAAACATGGTTTATACGTAAATCCATTCTTTTATACAAAATGTCTGATTTTAATACAAGATGCAAATTAGAATTTAAAGTCTCTCGACAAACATCGCTAAATATAAGAGAAACTGAAATATTTTTAATAAAAAATGCAATTCTATAGATGTGTAAAAAAATTAATATATGCGAGTCAACAGTATATAAAAAAATAACGTGAATATTATATGTAAATCAATACAGCAAATTTATAATTTGTGCTAAAAATAATATTATCAAAATAAATGTCTTTAAAAAAGATCCTATTAAGTAGAACTTATTTCTTTCGTCTATTTTAGAAAAACAGAAAAGTACTTGCAATTATTTCAAGATACGTATAAATACGTATAAGTCTTCGTGCACGTCGCGTAAGAATTATCTTAGTGCGAAGTCTCCATATCAAAAAGAAAGAAATTCGATCCAAGTGAACGGTACATCATAACGCAAACGAGAAGCGGCGTTCTTCTTCGTGATGCGCGTTGACGCGAGAATATACATGGCTGATTGGTAAAATCGGCGATATCGATCGAGAGATTCTCACTTTGGTGCGGCACGTCTGCGTGGCGATGCCGTCTATGAAATGCTCGGGTCAGGAACCTCGAAGCCGTGGAATCGTGCGAGCCGCACGAGGCTTTGAAATGCAGTCGAACGACTCTCGATCTCGCGCGGATCTCCCGGCTCGCGCGCCGTTATCGAACCTATCCAGGTTCAGCGAAATCATCGGCGCGCGGTGCGGCGCGGCGCGGCGCGGCAATCGGATGACCCGCGGGCACGTACGCCGACGGATTTAAATTGCAAATTGATTTCGCTTCTTTGTAGTCAGCCACCTAGTGCGTACCACCTATCTCCGATACGTGACGCGGTAGCCCGACATGCATCTCACCGCTCGCAACTCTAGCGCGAACTCTTCCCGGAATTCGTTCTAATCTCAAACGTGCCGGAGTCCTGACAGGTGTGCTGCAAAGTGTCCGGCGACATTTCTTTTCCCGAGAGCATGCCGATGGAGGGGATTGTCGATCGTCCCGAAATTTTCGCGTCGCGCGCGCGGATCACAAGATGAAATACGTATTTATATCATTATCCGAGGAGCGATTTGCTCCATGCAAATTTATGTAAAATTCTGATAAATTCCACGAGTGTCAAATATAAATCTATACGTTCGCCAAAGTAAAATGCGATTCAAAGAATTTTTTTTCTACAGATACTGAAAGAGACTTTTGTACCGATAATTTCAGAAATGTTCCAACTGACAAGTATGCGCGCGTGTTCAATTATTCATCTGACAGTACGTTAGCGAAAAATATTTTTATCTTTTTCTCTCTACAAACTTTTACGCTTATACGCTTCTTTTTCAACAATTGTGTTCAACGCTTGTGTTTATCCGACTCCTGTCATCATGTTTGTTCTTGTTACGAGCACGTCTGAATAATTATTGGCAGAGATGAATACATTACCGAAGTATATACTGTTGATCGTTATATGTGTCTTGTTGCATATACATATACGCGAACGTATATTTGTAACCTTATTTTTTCGTTATACGATTTATACTGTTGCACGGTGTCACAAAGAAATAATTTAACATTCGCCGTATATCAGGCAAATATGCAAATTTCCACAGCACCTCATTAATTTCCTGCAGTCGGCGATAAATATATTCTCATCAATGTGAATCTTCATAACAAGCATTAATTTTTATTTAACACAGTTACCAGAATATTTAAAATTTCACGCAGAAGAGCAAAAAAAAAAAAAAAAAATACTGCATCTTAAATATTCCCTGGAATAAAATCAGTTTCACGCATTAATAATATAAATAAAAATAAAAAGAGAATCGGTGCGAAACGGACATGTGAACACCAGTCTAAATATACTCCAATCTATGATAAAATTATTAGTTTCAACTTGATCGGAATAGATAATGAACGTAGTTCGTTAATTTCTTGCAAAGTTCTTTAATAAATCAAAATAAAGAAACTGAAGTAAACTTCTTGCGGCTCTGGCTTGTTACATGTGCTTCGACTCGAAGAATATCTGCGAAGTAAACGATCGTCGTTGAAAAAACCGGGTGGTCGCTTCTTCCGACACACACACACACACACACACACACACGCGTATTTCTTTTCGTTTTCTTTCTCTCTCTCTGGCCCTTTTTTTTCACTCGCACTTTGATACGGCGACGCGATATGCTTGCATGTATCATCGTTACACGCAATCCCGCATTCTCTTTCGCGCCCGTGCCGCGAGGAAATCTTTAATGCGACTCTCAAAGGGAAGCAGTAAATTACAAAGTAACGAGGCCCGACAAAGCAGGGACTCTTAAGCGCCATTACGAGCGTGCACCTCGTTTAACGCACGGCGAGAAAAACGGTGCATGAAGGTGCAACTGAATTATTCCTGTTCTATTTATAAGGAAATCTTGGGAACGATATTTATAGCGATCGCGCGCGCGAGCGGCGGTTCATATTTTATATCTCGTGGCTGAACGGAGAGCTGGAGTCCTTATTTTAAGACATATCGTGTGCGTTTCCTCGCTGGACTACCTGATACGGCTGCGTTACGTAACCACGTTTCAATTTGAATGCTTATCGCGGCGATGCACGGCAATAAAACATGTTGCGTCAATCATCGGATAATAACGGGTAATTATGTGGCAATTAAATCTTTTGCCCGTTGCACCGCCGTAAGCTAACCACGTTGCAATTCGTTGGCTACATTGTCTACAGGTAATATACCACAACTGATTTTAATTACAAATTTTAATCGCGTTTCTTGCCGCGCGCGCGCGCGCGCGCTGCCCGTCTCTGTTTTATCGAGGAAACGTGACGCGTTGTTTCGGACTTTTTGCACGGATGCGTCTACAGAAATAAATGTGACGACGGCCTAGTAATTATCGTAACGATTATGGTCGCTCAACACATTGAGCAAACCCGGATAACTGCGAATATGCTAATGTTACACATTCGCACTTCTTTGTTCGAATCATTCGACATTAATGCAACCTTTAAGTCACTTCAGCAATTTATGCAATTCATCTTCGGTTCATTAATTACATTGTTTTTTTACTGCGTCATTTGATTATCTACTACTATCTTGACCTATTTTCTCGATCTCAGATATTCAAAGAGCATATCTTATCTTTCAATTTTCTCTTATTTTTTAATAAATGGCAATATTAAATAAAAATGTTTCAATTCTATAATCAATAACATTAATCTGTTGTATGCGTGAATTGTGAACGTAATAGTGAGCATAATTAAAAAATTTCTAATGTCACAAATTTGACTACAATCAATTTTTGTTCAGAGTAGCAACCAAATTTGGACCAGATTTTAAAAACCCTTCTCTGTAAGAGAGTGTACGAGTGAAAGTGCAACATAAGTTTAATAGTAGAAGTTTCAGGCGGTAATAAATATTAAATTTCGGCACCACTCGCGTTTTTTTCCTTGAATTATACAAAATCAGAAGACCTAAAAATTCAAAAGGTTACATCTTCTTGCGACTTTCTGTAAAATTTCATAAAGATATTTGGAGTGGATCGAAAGCAAATAGTGATATTGCTTATGTACCTTCGAAAGACGCTCCGACTGAACCGCCACCTTTACTGTCATTCATATGCTTTCTTTTTTTTCTTCACTGAGCAAAAATAAAAACGTCGATGCCTTTTATAACAGTGACGATATAGAATAAAGTTATCAACATACGAGAGCAAAATTTAAGCGAGTAATTTTAAAGTATCACTCATTCACGTCAAATTTTTGATCCGCATTTGGTATTTGCTCCAAATTTGGTCTCTCATCCTAACCTACTTTATAGAAACGAATTTTGCCGCAACATCAATGTGTGAGAATAGACGAGTGTTTATGAATAATAGAAATACTATTTTTAAGATGCCGACATAAAACTAAGTAGAGATTAATCTTCCAGCACGACTGGCACGCGCAGTCACCGCCGCGATTATCTGTTGTGTCTCGTCACCGCGTCTTCGAGTCTAATCTACGCGAACGTTTCGTGGAAATTCATCGCAAAAATTGTGACGGTTAACCCGTTTACTGTCGCCTACGACAGATCGTATCGGTGCCGCGTTCTTGTTTGGGGCTATCGGGGCCCGCCTAACGCGACCTAACAATGAAACCTCGAGAAAAACGATCCTTGTCGAAGGGGGCGCGGGGGAGGGGCGCATGATCCGATGGGTTTCTTCGCGCGGCGCTTAACGACGATTTCGATCGTTTACGACTTTAATAATTTAGGCGCGGCTCTGCTCGCGAGGCTCGACACGTTTTCGGTCGTAAACCGCGCGACTAAATCCGTATTTATGGGGAAGAGGAGGCAAGTCCAGCACGACCGCGGCCTATCTCCTTTTCTTGCTTTCTCACCTTCTTCGCTCGCCTCTCGTTCCTCCGCGCGGCGTGGCGCAGAACGCGGGGAAACCACCGAGCCGGCCGAAGAGGTCCACGAAAGGCGCGGGGCTCGACCCTCTCGTGTTTTTAACGACTGATCGATGCCCGGGTTTGTCGCACGAAAACCCGCCTCCGCCTTGCATTTTTACACGCGTCCACACTCGCGAGAGCGCGCTTAGAAGCCATTTGCATTCATTAATCAGCATGCAATTCATTAATCAAATCCGCGAATGCGTGTTGCGCAACGCGCCAATCGCTGGCGTTGTTGTCCGGTCTGGCGCGCGAGAGTTACGATCGGCGGTTAATTAATTTGTTGCTCGATCTGCGATCTGCATTTAGCCGCGGTATATGCGGATCGATTGATATTAGTGGCAGTCGTAAAAGCGGAGTGCCGAGTGGATCGACACGCAAAACGAATACGTCAAACGGCCTGATTGCTAATTATTTCTCAATCCGGCACTTTCCTCGTGAACGCGCCACGGCGAGTGCAGCTTCGATATAGAGTTGCGAATGCAGATGCACGCATGCCTGCTAACAGCAAGAGGAAAAAAGCAAGCGGAACGATCCCGACGATAATCGCGCGGTCGAAATTTTATGATCTCGCCGATGTTTACGAGAGTTGTAAATTCGTCAACTTAAATTCACCGAGCAGATTATAGATACATAGTTCAGCAACTTTTACCATATTCACATAGTTGAACAAAAGTTCCAACTGAAGCGTCTGTAATTTATAAAATCTAGAAAACGATCTAGCGCTACACGAAGATTATAAAAACTGTTTATGAGTGTAAAATCCGTATAATAAGTGGTTACCATAGCAAGACAAATGTGTGAGTGTCAGAAATTCCTAGAATTCAGTATGACATATTTCGTGTCGGCCACGTGTCGTATCGGCATTATATCAATATTCATAACAGAATAATTATGTAAAAAACGCAAGTCATCTCGCAAAGATATGCTTACCTAATCTCGAAGACATCTGCAGAATCGAATTGCTTCGTATCTTAATTGCTATCTAATAATATGTCTAACAATATCTGTCTCTGTCAATGCTTGCTGTAATGAAATAAAATTCTATCATAAGAATAGATTAATCAATTTAAAAATAAAATAATTTAAAAATTTTTTAAAACTATATAATGGAATTTATTTTGAAAGCATAGATCTAGATTCTGATCTGACGTTTGTGCGATAATAATAAATAAAATATTCGAAAAGGAAGTGTTTTTAAATTAACCGATTAAAAAATGTTTCTCAAACTTGTTCTGCTCGATGATGCGCGCAATCAAAGATACACCCTCCTTCCCCCTCCGGGTGCATTCCTAGGGCCAAGACCGGAAAATGTAAAGCCGATAAAATGTTCAAAGCGCGAAATCGGATAGCGCGGTCGTTAATGTTCGCGTAGGCGAAGAGTTGTTAAACATTTTGGTGACACATCCGGCATCTGGAGTTACGGCATTCGCGCTGCGTGTATAATTAGCCGGTTGCGCCGCGAGTCCCCGACGAGAACGGGATGCGAAAGCGGAAAGGACCCCCTGCACGTTTCGTGCGTGACACATTTTACGCGATCTCTATATTTGCAATGCTTAAACTTGTGCGACTCACCGAAGACGCAGACAGTAGAACTCATCTACGCTCCTTCAGGCTTCCTTATGTCCTGCAACAAAAGAAAATAAGATGAGTGATTAGTGCACGAACACCTTCGATGCCAGTCATAATTTGAATATGATGCATTTGTCGTTCGTCAATATTCGAAAACAAAATTCTGAAAGAATGCTAAATAAATTTTAATTATAATTCGTTTCGAGATGCGAGTGTCTGTCCCAAAACAGTTAATTACGAAACAGTAATTAATCAAACTGACAATGGCGCTTCTTAGCGTTGCGTAAAGACGAGAGACGGCAGCGAGGCCCACAATGCGCGTCGCGAGACAATAAAGCACAAAGCGGACCCCGTTTCTAATCATTCTCATACGTAGAAAAATGCGGCGAGTCCCTTTAAAGTGGTTCCTTAAGCACCTGAAGACATAACAATGGGCGGCAGAAACAATGGATCGTCTTAATCAGCATAATTTCCGTCTCTCGAAAGCGTTAAGAAGAGAGGACAGATGCTGAGGAAAGAAGGAAGCGCGATGAGCGCGTGAGTGGGAGGGGAAAAAAGGAAGGAAACGTGACGTGCTGCTAGCACAATTAAAGCAACATTAATTAATTGTTAGCATAACAATGCGGCGCTGAATCGGCCGCAGGGATCGGCCGCGACCGCGCGAGGTCCGGGTCTTCATAAATTTACATGTCCTTCGCCACGAGGATCATTTTTTACAGCCGTTAAGAGAACGCGCGAAGGAGAGAAGGAGAAGAAAAAGGGGGAGGAAAGGAGGGGGGAGGGGGGGAGTTTGCGGACCTACAGCAACGCAACGGCCATATTACGGGTCCCCGTGGCGTTGTCCATAATAACCATCGACGTCCCTCGCCGGGCGCGGGAAGTGCTTCCAAGGTCCGACCTCGTTATCCGCGACGCATCCTGATCAGGATATTTGTTAAGCTTTACAGTATGGACTGTAATTCTCGCCCTTCTTCACGATAGAGTCGTGAAACTGCCACTCTATAATGCAGGAGCGCACGTACGCGTTCTCGGACTCGGAGAATTGTTCACAAAGTCGAGGTTTAAAGTCACGATCGAAAATTTCGATGTGCAGTGTATTTATCACATGTAGCCTATTTTTTTTTGTTTTAAATAACTGCAGCGTGACGATGTGTGCATAACTTATCGAAACTTTAATGCATGCATTTTTTTTGTTCTTTTTATCTTTCTAACTTTATTTTATTTATAATTGTGCAGTTTTATTATTTTACAGCTACAGAATAGCAGAAGACTTTTTAAAAATTAATTTTGAAGGTAATAAATAAATATGTGATTTTAAAATACGATTAACCTAGAAAGAGTTAGAATAATTAATGTCGCCCCTTTTGACGGTAAGAGAAACGTGTGGCGTGGAGCCAAAAAACGTAGAAAATGACACTTTATTTTAATATGCGATAAAAAAATCATTCCTACATGTAATTTGCGAGCTAGACAAAATCCATTAAAATTAATTTTAGACGACGAAGAAAGTCTGTCTATTTTTCGTATAATAAATGCGATTTGCTCTGCTGCCAGTTGTTTCGGTTACCGAGTGGCTATTTCCGTCGATACGATACGTTCCTGCGAAAATCTGAAAAAAAGAAGCTTTGTATAACGGCGTATTTGAGTATCGGCTGAGCGATTTCTCGCCGCGTTAAAAGAGATACGCGGTCGTAACGTGAGACGGAACGTGGGTGGTTTAACACGCGGATGCCTTTAGACAGTTATTTTTAATGTCCTCTAACGCCCCGAAAAGAAAAATGCATCATATTTATTATCATCATCAAAACAAATGTGTGGAATTTTTGTCCATTGTGAGGTTTGCTTTGTGGTTCCGTAAAGCAAATCAAAGATTAAAGATATCTATAGCTTCTCGAGATAAGATTGGATGAATCGATAAGTGACATATCTCCTTTATATACACGATCCTTCAAATAGCTTTCCATCCGCATCATGTTGCTGTTCTCTCTGGCAAGAATCCATTAACAAGTCTAAAAACACGATTTTGGGACACAAATGTAATTATAGCTTTACAGCCGTTATAAAAGTCAGGTGTGCCGCACTTAATAAATGCTACGAAATGCTCTCACCGGAATATTGTAATAGTTTCTATTTTCACAAGTGACATAATGAACAAATTATTGACCGCGCAAAATTACACTTGTCTGCGATCATGTGACAGCTTGGTAAAAATTTGTAGTTTCTGAAATACGACGACAAATGTAGATCGGGTTTAATACATTTTGCTTGTCCACGTAGGAAAAGATAAATATCTTAATTAATATTAGTATAAATGCTAATGCGTAACATTCAAATGTGGCTGTTTCGAACTTTAATGACTTCTGCTCGAATACCGACGATATTTATTTATCTTTCATAGTCGCGTAATATGTCCGACAAAATTAATTTCCTAAATTTACGAGTGATATCATCAGGTAATATATGCACATACCATACATCATTAATCGTGCTTTCTTACGAGCGATAATTCATGCTGCATAATAAAATCGTTATTATTAACGACCCGGAATACCGTCGCACGATTAGTCGGCGGACGCCTCATTACGCTTGTCACCAATAAAATAACATCACAGATACTCGCGGTCAGTAAAAAAAAAAAAAAAAATGGCGAAATGGCAACAACATTTTAGTAGCAACGCTTTTATCCCTTTATGATACCCTTCGCGATACCCTCCGCGCGCTGCGCGCATCCCGCGCTATTTGGTGTCTCCGAAAATCTTCATCCCGCAGTTTCGAAGATTCCGCGCTCGTCTCTTTCCTCCTTCCTCTTTTTTTTTTCTTCCTTTCTCTGCGTGTATTTTATTCGTGATGTTCCGCATTATCATCGCGCGCGTATGTATGCCCGCGTGCGTGTCGGATAGAACACAGTGACAAAGCACGTGGGCGAAACGAGCAACCGAAGAGCACAAAGTGGACGCATCTCGCCTCGCCTCGAATTAATAAACAGCAACAAATGACTGCCCACGTCCGCCCCTTTTTTTCCGACGAGTCGATTTCAATGTGCTGGTAGTCGATCCGGTAAAGGATAACTTTCTACTCTCTTCCTCGGCGAATGATTTCAACCCTCTTCGCCCACAAAGTCACGAATGATTGTAGACCGCCCGCGGCAAATCGCGCCGGCGGCTGGCTAAATCTTTCGCGAATCAACGAGACGATCGATTTATACTAATTTCACATTGATGGCTGTTCGATTTTGCCGAAATGTCCGTGGCAAGAATCACAGCAGAAGACACATGTTTTCTTGCGCACAGTATAGAAAATTATTCAAGAGAGATTTTATTATGACACAAGGAATTTTGAAAAGTGGAACGTATTCTGCGTGTTTATCGAGTTTCGAGAATTTCCTTTAAAATCGCAAGTAAAGAAATAAAATCCACAGCTTCTTATTGACTCCGGGACAATTTATCACATAATACAGCAAAAGTAAATATTGTTGGTTTTTTTTAAATATGACATTGAGATATATCTCTCTAAAAGCAAAAAAAACCTTGTCTGTCGTTTTCGTCGAATAAGAATAAGTAATATTTTTCATGTGTAATAAGGCATTTTAAGCCAATGCAATGTAATATTAGCATATAATATTGCCTGCTAAAAAATTATCACTCTCTGAATAATTAATAAGAACACTAACTCATTCTTTCTTACGCTTGTGCTTGAAAAAAATTCGAAAGAAAAAAATCACAGTACGCTACAATAAAATACGAAAGGTTCCACAGCATATGAAATAAATAACGGACCGTTTAGCTTTGCGCCCGTAGAACAAATTCTCCGTTAATCATCGAGAGTTATGATGACGATCCCGACCGACCTATGTCGAAGGCGGTTTCCTCGTGTCATTCACTCTGTGAAACTTTGACTCGCGTCGCCGAGCGTTACGTGTCCCACCGTTCTTTATTAGCGGACGCGCGTTTCATCGAAATCGAAGGGCTATCGCCTCGAGGCATTTCCCTTTGTGGGACACGACGTGGGCGCGCACGCGTGGCGTTGAATAATTAACTCCGCTCCGCGCCGCCGTCGGTTTTATCGTAATTATCGCGCACGACTCGTTTCTCCCTGGGCAGCGGCGTCGCGACCGATCGTAGATCGTAGCGAGATGATCGACGAAAGCCGAGGACGAAGCGGCGGAAGAATGGAAAGCGAGCAAGCACACTTCACATTCCCGCCGTGTTTGCTATGAAAATCTACCGTGTGTGTTGGAACCGAAAGGTTAGTCGCTCGAACTGCATATATTTCTTCGAATAACAATGACTGCAATGTTCTTGGGAACTTTATGTATGGCGAGCTTGACTCGTAAAAATTTAGAAAGCCTCATTGTGCGAATAAAATCAATTAAAAATGCAATTGCATTCTACTTGTTGCGAGTTACATTCTATATAGCGCATATTATCTCTTTATATAATTCATTACTCAAGATTTATATATTAAGTAATTATTTTTTCACATCAACGTAATTAATCTGTTTTAAAACAGAACTGCAAAGTATCTTGCATCGATACCTTTGAAATGTGGGCGAATTCAATTAAGATCGAGTGTCGCGCGAAATAATGTAAATGTATCTGAAGAAATCTGTTTGCTTGAGATAAATCTACAAACTGTTTGCAGAAGCGATCGCGATATTAAGGGAGAATCTTGTTTTCAAAGGTCAAGCGTTAAATCGTAAGTCAACACACAGTTTTGTCATTACGATTCGTCTTAAATTCAATCTTCCGTCGTATTATTTTTTTTTTTTTTTTTTCCTTTCTCTTCATTGACCAATGAACAACTCACGGTCGTTGTGTCTTACGCTGAGGGAGCAAAAGACAAATCTCTGAAAATAAACGCATCGGTGGATCCTCGATATGAGCGGGCGCGATACGACTTTTACCTCGGTTCCCATCATCGCACACTTGTTTTATGGCATTTCGCCAATAAGCGTAAGATGGATCCCGCCTCGAACCGTGCCTCGGATTCGGCTCATCGAGTTGCACATTATTCAAGAAAACGTGTAGCCTTAAATAATCCCGCCGGACAGTGAATAATTTTCTCGAACGAGCGCGCGTGCACCTCTTCCCGCGTGACTCGCGCGCGAGTTCGCCTTTAAACAGCGAATCGTCGCGTGAAAGCGATTCATCTCACCTGGTATTCCTATTTAACTTATACCTTTTTCCCTCTCCGTTATGAAAGATTCGACAGTAAACATATCGAGGCGTCTCCTTTATTCCGTTAAAATATTAAATGCCGGAATACACGTATTACCGTATATAGTTTACATAAGTGCGGTAAAGAAAAAAAAAAAAAAGAAACGCGCGTCGGGTTTTATCGACACACGATGTACGAGATGTCTCTCCGCGAGACCCCGCGCAAATTCTCGCGTCGTAAATAATTTCCCGAAATGTTCGCCGAATTGTTCGCACGCGCTCGTTACAGCGGACAGTCGACAAGAGAGAGAGAGAGATAGGAAGAGGAGAGAGAATCCACTGCCTCTTTCTCTCGAAAAGGCATTCGATGCTTGAATCCGCGACTACGACTCATTCGATTCGTCCCAAGACGATTCGTCTTTACTTCGACCTTCCACCTTCGCGCACTTTTTCACAGCGCTGCGGCGTTCTCGCGGTTAAGAGCTGGACGGCGCGACGGCGATAGCGGTTATTGCGAAATCGCCGTGGAAATAATGACGGCGTAGATCGTAGACTGGGCCAATTTGCATTTGTAATTACCGCGGCGCGATAATAGGTAATTAATGAGAGAGCCTTGCCGGACTGTGCGAGGAGGTGACGCAACAGCCGTCTCCGGGTCCCGCGCGGCTGTTAATTGATCGACGATTAATCAGCTTCGTCTCTACCTATTTTTAATCTTTCCCATCTTCAATCCGTTCACAGCGGACCTTCCGCCTCCGAAACTCGTCCCAGAATTCGCTGTCGTCGACCGCTCAATCGCGAGAGGAGGCGGACTTTTCACTTTTTCGTTAATTATTCGGCGCATTAAATTATTCCACTTTACTAATTGCGCGCGGCAATTCCGGCTTTGTTTCGCGAATGCAGCAGGCGTGCGCATACATAGTTTACAAGTGAATAAAGAATGCGGGAGCGCGTGTTACGTGAGTGACGAAGACTCTCGAGATTGCTCGCTCGCGCGCGCTCTGTTTCGCGCAATATTTCTTTCTCCTTCATTTGATTAGCGAAAATTCCGTTGATGCGTGATATCGCGATGATAAGAAGAAAAAAAAGAAAAATTGGTAAATTAGATCGTCGCTCTAACCGGTCGTTTACGTTATCGTCGATCTGAATGTCCCGCTTCGGATTCCTCGCCGTCGTAAATCCGAATGCCTTTTACGCGCAAAGCGGCGGGAGTCCTCATCGCGTACGAGAGTACGTTACACCCGTAACGGCAAATAACTGCCCAGCTTCGCGAAGACGAGATAAAGACAGAATTACAGACTCGCAGACCCGACGCGACATCATCGATTTCCGATCGCGCTGATTTTCGCAATGAACTTGAATTACGCCGGCACGATTTGTTGGTCGGACTAGTAGCTCCGAGACCTGTCAAGAGGATTTACAAAATGAACTAATCGTTCGCTCGGAAGCGCGAGGCGATCCCAAGATCGGTGATCTCGCTCGATTCGCTTTGACTTTACCTCGCTTTCGCTCGGAGTCGAATTCCGTCACTGACGACTCCGGTTAACGTAGCATCCTTTCTCGGGGATGTCCCTTCGCATCGCACAGTGGCCCGCGGAGCTCCCGTGTTTCCGGTATCTCGCACGTTCACTAACCCGTCATCCGCGAGCTCGCCGCGTGTCCCGCTCGATCGCGAAGCCGGGCGCGCGATCGTTTCGCGACACCGATCGGCGGAAAAAAAATCGGCCCGGCGTGCACAAGGCCCAGCGTTACGCCACGGGGGAGGGTGGACACGGGGGTCCGAGCGGGTTTCCGGCTGGAGATGGCGCTGCCGTCGGCGACGACGACGTACGACGACGGTCGGCGACGGCGACGACGGCGACGACGACGAGAGAGGCGTCTCGCGCGACACGCACACGTGGTGGGGGCGTCTGCGGCCGCTACTACGGCAGAACTAAGGGGTTGTTTGCCCCGTCGCGCGGCTCCGGGGGGTCTCCAACGGCTCCGCCACCCCACCAGTCAAGCTATTTTGCATAGGGCCTGCGCGTCGAAGGCGCCACACACACCGCCACCCACGCTATCTCTCCCTTTCCCCCCTCGCGTTCTCTTCTTCTCTCTCGCGCGCTCGCTCTCTCTCTCTCTCTCTCTCTTTCATTTCATCCTGCACAGTAGTCTCGCGTCTCTCACGACCCCCCGCCTCGTCGTCTCCCCGTTCGCGCACACTTCGAGGGGCACACTTCGATTTGTCGAATCCGCGTTTCGCGGCTCTCTCCTGGCCTCTTTCGCGAAGGGAGAAGAGTGTTCGATTCCTCCCGTCCTCCGCCGCCGCCGCCGCCGCCGCCGTCACCCATCGTTGAACCTTCTCTCCGCCCTCCCACCCCTTTCGCTAGCCCGCTTCTCTTTGTCTTTCCTCTTTATCCGGGTGCCATGTGTTTGCGCGCGCTCGCTCGCTCTCTCTCCTCTCGCTCGCGTCTTATTTATCCTGTTGCCCCGACGTTGCGCGGCTTCGTCTCGGTCATTTCCACCATGGAAACGAAGAGCAAGCCGGAGCGGGGAAAATCTTTCTATCTACGACAGCCCGGTGCGCGCGGTGCTGTCGTAAATTGGACGTTGCGTGATCGTTTCTCGCGGAATGTCTGTTAAAAATACTCCCGGGGAGGAATATTTGTTCCGCAAATAGGGAGGATTAAAATAGGGGCGGATGCTGCGGCCACGACGCGATTATATAAAATGGCGATCATTAGATATTCGTGTTTCGAGTAGAGAGTTGTAAATACCGTTGCCTTTTCGTGTTGCAACGATATTTTCGGTTTGTTGTATACACAAAGACTAGCATCCACATTTGCCTCGTTTAACAGTCACGACTATACCTTTAATCATTTCGAATCGAGTACGATTGTATGACGGCTCCGAGTGCCGACTTACGAGTTTCTCTCGGATTCGTAGAAATAGCCGAAGCTCATTCGCGGTCAAGAATTAGGTCGGTGTGACGAGGCAAACGTGACGAGAATAATGCAAAATAGCAGTAAAATTATAATAAGAGCAGTGTCCGCTTTTCCAGACAGACCGCGAGAAAGTAAACCGACCGATCGGCGGATGGATTTCAGATTCGAGATATTCGTACAATACAATAATAATCTCAAATAGAAACTGCGATGATGATGCGTTTTACATATAGCGACAGATGATCGCGCAGTACAGCGGACTTGGTCGTCTACTTCGTCGTTCAGGATATCCATGTTAATCCGCGAGAACTCGATTCGCGGAATTAGTTCTGACGGATTGAACGATTAATGGTACTTTAACAATTACTAGATGAATGCCAGAACGTGTTATGAACTTCTTACGCCAGTCTCGCAAATGATGTTGATTAATGTTAACGCGAGAGAATGAATTTTCTGGTATTTCTATCTGATAAAAGCGACGTAATGAAGGAAGCTGCACACTCTATATGAGAATACATGGTTACACGCGAGACCACGTGAAACCTCTTGATTAGAGCCGCGAAGAAAGACGCACCATCTCCTGCACGTACAGCAAGTCCCACGATATTCAAATCACCCCGAATGCAACAAGAGCGGCGGTAATTCGCTCAATTAACCATTCAGGACAGCCGTTCCTCCGGCATTACCGCTATGCAGGAGCCAATCAACGGTTCCCAGACGAGCAAAGGGTTGCAAAGCATGGGTGGGCGAAAGTTAGTTAACGCCTCCACGTAATTAAGCAAAGTGAGGCTCGCGGTAGACACCGAGAGCGGGTCCACGCTCCACCCAGCCTCCGGGCGGCGAGGACAAGAGTGGTTCAACCCTCTCTACAGAGAGGGCTACAGGTCGGGCCTCATTGGAGGTGGGTTGGTTAGCGCATGTATAATTAGCGCAAGCAGAGACGGGAGGGTGTTCCGGGCGGGAGTGAGACAGAGGGGGATGAGGGAGGAAGACAGTGTCCCGGCGGGGGACAGGGTGGAGCCACCCAGTCGGCGCATGTGCCAGCATCCCTTGGAGCCGGAGGTATAATATATTCATAACGTGCCTGGTCGACGTTCTATCTCCGCTTCGGTACATCGTTCTTCCACGCGGCGAGACTCATTCCCGATTCAGCGCCAAGACTGACCGCCGATTAATCGATCGATGTCGGAATTACATTCCGCGGTCGCGACCGAAAAAAAAAATTAACTAAAATTAAATTTAGTCGATGTTCCAGATAAACACGTGAGAATTAGTGAGAAGCTGACAAAGAGTCGCGGCAATTAAAAGTTAGTTGGCAGCTACATATTAATATAATGTTGTATCTATAATGTATAAAAAATTCAATGTATATCTAAGAATAATTCTTCTCCTTTTTACAGCTACCTCTATTTTCCTAGAATAATTCCAAATATTTCTGCATCGGACAATTTTATCTCCGAGATTATAAATGACAATTGTGCACGCAAGTGCACAGCAACTGTAAACATCAATTAATTAAGGTTTAAAATTTATTCTTGTTATATCCTGATATCTTGGTATATCATTTAGAAAAATGACCGCTGGAGAGACAGACATTATATATTATGCCGAGCAATGAGTTGCAGTAAAAACACGATAAAAGTAAAGTTTACAAAGACACCAAGCATGTTTAATAGAAATTTTGTCCCCTTATTCGCGCTGCAAATATTCTCGATTGCGATTATTCTTCATTGTGCGACGAGCCTTTTATTTGGATTCAAAGCTAGTAATGCTGAATGACGTTCGGAATAGTGAAATATTCCTCTTTAATATCTCTCTTTGCAACGACGAATGATACTTGCACGCGTCAGGTACAGCACATGCTCATCAAACAGAATCCTTTATTAGACGCGCTTTGTACTTATCAACCCAACATCGCCAAGTCTTACATTCTGCATTTAAACAGAATTATTACTCAGAAATAATTTGCTTTCGTATGCCCTACGAACGAATTGTCGTGTAAACTCAGAACAAAGAGTTTGTGCATTGATAAGTAGCTATTATCGCAATTATTCGACAAATTCCTTGTAATAAAAAATTCTTGTAAAAAATAAATGATCGATCGTAACGTAATAAAAGTACTTCCGACGCAGGTGAAAGCGACGGAATCGTCGCCCTCGCGAAATTATCGGCGAGAAAGCTGAAGGGAAAAAAAAGGAAAAAAAAAAAAAAAAAGGAAAAAGATGACACACACAGAAAGAGAAGCGAAGGACCCTCCAGTGTGCGCCGTGTATTTTGGTCCGGATCCTAGATAACCCAGTGTGCTTTTCCGGATGCTTGAGCACGACACATGTCCCGGCCGACCAGACTCTTCTCCGGCCGTGGAGGAGGGTTCGTGGTCGGACACACAGCGCGCGCGGGGCGGGGGCGAGGTAGGGGGAAAGAAACTTGCGGAGGGTAAGTCTGCGGTTTCACCCCCGGAGGACACGGTGTCATCAGGCGCAATTAGGGCCGAGTCTCGGTCATCAACGCGTGTACCGAGGCTCTTTTCACCGTGTAGCGGCCGCTTGTGTGCGTGCGCGCTGTCGGGCGAACCCCGCGTGACGGAGCTACAGTCCTTCCCGTCGCATTATTTCTCTCCTTAATTCCGTTTCATTCCCCTATGAGACGCATTCTGCCTCGGTCTACGATCCTTCTCTCTTCCTCCGCGCCCCGATCTTCGTCCGTCCTTCTTCGTTCCACTCGGCGAGGCTCGTCGCAGTCGACTACATCGCCGTGCGATTACTCCCGTTATACGCCTTTGACGCAATTATGCCTCGGCCCTTATGACGTCTCGTTAACTCCGCCAACCCCCCGGGAGGACGCGGCATCACCGAAGGCGCGCTGTCACGGCGGAGGAACGTGCGTCGCCATGCTCGTAACTCCTCGAAATTCAACGAGGTAGTAGTAGCTTTTACTTTTTCAAGCAGCCATTCCGTCCAAGTGCTCAGTCTACACGTCAAATGGGAATTTCGGAGGAAACCTATCAATACGATCTACGTCGATGTGACAATTTATTTCCCGTACTGTATTTCGAATTCTTCGATCACTAATATTCTGATAATAAATTATCCGATTCTTTATCAATCGCAATTTAGGAAAAGAAAATTTACAGTGCGAGGAATAAGATACAAAAAAATTTGTGTTTTTGTAAAGTAACAAATAAATCAACTTTTGTAATTTATAAAAAAAAAATCAATTTCTTAACTCATATTTTACTTAATTTTCTCTCGATTTACACACCACTCGTGTAACTAAGGAATATATTATAAGCTATAAACTATTCTGAAAATCTGACTGGACTTTAGGCTAGCAATATTATCAGTTGGCTCATTACCAAGTCTCCGCGTTGCCGCTGCTGAAATTGGAACAGTCGATGCAATTATCAGCTCGAATGACACAATTACAGGTTTGCTATAATTTTGCACGTGATACCGAGAAGCGGATTGTTTGCGCTCGGCAGAAAACCTCGTTGCGAGAAAGGGGAAAAAGGGGCAGAAGCAATCTGAAAAATGAACGCAATCGCTTAGGTTCGTTTTGCCGAACAAATTGATCTCGGTAGGCGCAAACTTACGGCGAGATGCGTGATAAATAAGTCCCGCGGCCGCGTTTCTATTGTTCTGTGAAAAGCGCCGGTGCGGCGTACGTACGATTACAAACGCAGATAGCAGTAATTGCGCCTGCAACCGTGACATGCTACACTGCAACAATTTCCTGCAATACAGGTATTTACCGCAATGGAAGGGTAACTGCGCGACACATCAAGCACGACCTGACGATCATTACAGCGATTTATCGCATTTCTTCCCGATAGATGCATAAATATTACACTGCTTGATTAATAGCATGTTCGATTAAAAACACCGGAATCTATAGCAGGTTGAACACATCTGTACCGTTCGATAAACTATATATATTTGTAACGATTTCAGGGAGACAGTACGTACATTAGTGCGGGAGGAATTTATTGATGCGAATTGATGTTAATTCAACAGCCATTTCCAATTTTTACAAAAAGATATTCATGCAAAACAAATTTTTGCAGGCATAAATTTTGAAACTCAAATTAAAAGAACAAAACCTAATTTCTATATATTTGTACACCGTCAAGTTTGCGCGAGATTAAATATAAATATATTCCTCCGTGGATTAACCCTATTCTCATAAACCCCTGTAAATATCACCAATCCGGTGGTCACGTGAGACGCCGTAGATACTCATATTAGTCCCGGCTGCGAAATTGCACACGACGCAACAATCCTGGCGGAGAAAGCGCTATATATGCAACACCGGGCGGAGGATCGTGCAAATTTAAATAGACAAGGATTGCGGGTCTACAATATCGGAGGCCCGTGCGTAAAATTGCGAAAGTTAATAATCCCCGCACTGGCTGCCGCAGACGTAATAAGCTGCGAGTTTAGTCCGCGCGCAAGGGTAACATTCTTTCGCGTTACAGGCACACCGCCGCGAGTGTGCCGCATCGGTGTGCACGGGAATCGCGTGTACATGCGCGCTCGCGATCGTTCGCGCGAGTGTGTGTTCGTGTCTTAAGGATAGAAGGGGAGGCGTTCGGGCCGAGGCTCGATGTTTTTAATAAGCGGTTGACCTGCAGCACGTACTGAATATTACCGCGACACCCTCGCCAAGACGAAGTCTTTACGAGGGTTCTTCTGTTCTCATGCTACACCCGGCTGAGGACTATCGCGCGCTGATAAAGCTGGACGTAAGAAAGGAGGTGGACGCGGTGTACGTACACGCAGTGGTCTCTAATTAACTGGCGCCGACCTAATCCTGGCCGAAAGATGCCACTGTCCCTCGCCGAAAAAAGACGGAGTAACACGAAGGTCGTGCTCACTTTTGCGACTTTTACGCGAGTCGCTAAGAACGTCTCGGAAAATTTTAGCGCTACTGTAGCGTTAATAGTTTCACCGCAGGAAGTTAATATCGGGGAGAAAAGTCTTTTCGTACAAGACTTGATTTCGTAAACGTAGTTATGTTAACTAAAGAAGTCACTTAAAGTCCAAGTTACTTTTGTTGCAACTTTAATGTAGTAATTTACTTTCTGAAAAAAAGCTTTTAAATTTTACATTTAATTACGAATTTATTTTACGCTAAATATTTGTTTCATGCAAAGAATATATACAACAGTCTCTTTTGTAATGCTTCTCAAGGAAAAAATCGATACCAATTTCCTCGAAGAATCTATCATTAAAATTAAAATAGAAAATTCTGCAATACTCCGTATAATAAACTCATAAAACCCACCCATTCATTAAACTGCTTATGTTCAGTCTATATTTCAAAAAAAAAAAACTTATAAGAATCTTCACGTTCTCTCGAGAATACTTTATGATACTACATTTCTTTTTATCTTTCGCTCCTTATATGTCGCCGTTTCTCGAAAGACGCGCGAACTATCGATCGGCCGATTCTAAGGAGCGTGCGGAATCGTCGTGCTCGTCGTGTGCTATGTATAGGTACCTAGCGGAATCTATCGCGACGGCCGCTCTAGGATGGAATACGAGATACGGGGATATGAGATACGGACGCCTGATTCGGGAAATAAAAATTTAGTCGGACGCGTGAACTGGTTTGGCAAGTAACCCGATAGCTTTGTGCTTGCTAAGTCGAAATAATATCGAATTATATTTTTCACAATTCAATATATTGATGATTAAATACTATGACACAAATAAAATAGTACGACACGCATTTTTGATATACGAAAACTGTAGAAATAAACTAGCTTTTAATTTGTAAACCAATTAAAAAGCATTTTCTACAGCATTCAATAGCACACATATTTTAAATATATAATTTATATTTTTCATATCCTCCTAAAAAGAAAATAGTTTCTCTTATATTTCCGACATAAAAAAATATTAAAAATGTAAGCGTTATCAGTTTACTTATATCATAAAATATTCCAATATTATACGGATAATCTTTGCGAACAATAAGAAATTATATCGGAAACAAATTAATTTTTTTCAACATTTTTTTGATAAGCATATGATTTGTGTTGCAGGAACCCGCTGCACGGCCCTGAACTTTACCCGCGATTAGATCGTCGTAAATTGCAATGTAGTGCACGTCGGGCATATCCATTGCCAATGCCCGAGCATTTTCATTGAATATTCTTTTCATGAATTACATACCTAAGAAACGTCCTCGCGCCTTCGTCGCGATAAAGCGTGACGAGAACACCAGATATACGAGTGACCGCGCTAATGTATGTTTGCACTCTAATCACGAGCGAAGATGAACAAAGCCATAAACGAAAACGCGGTATTCTCATCACTAATACTCATTGCCGAGCATATTAAAGTATAATTAATATCGTGCGACTGCATTTGAGTTTTTATAGCATTTAAAAAAGATGTAAAACTATTTATCTCATTTGTTCGATACGCGGAAAGCTTGATAACGTTTTATAATTTTTCTACGTGCGTATAAAATGTGTACTTTGTATGTAAAATTAAAAAATTATAAATCACGTTTCAAGACTATTAAGCAATTTAGTTATCATCATGATTGCTGTTACAAAAAAAATGCGTTTATCTTACGCGTGTTGCTATAATTTTCTATAAGCACATAGTGGCACTTGAAATCGAGACTTTTGCACAGGTCATTGACAACGTAGCTGTCATCGCGCCGTCGTGCGTTACATACGGTATGAGTATCAACTTGAGCCGCCGCAAGCATACACTCGCTAATCTGCACTCTAATCACGACCGTGATGAACAAAGCGCGTAGTTATCTAAAATCGAACTTTTTTGTCGGCTATTGACAACCGGCTTATCGACGTATCAAGCATTCGACATGGAATACGATTATGAACACTGAGTCACGGCTTAATCACAAAGCTGATTCGTTCGCAACGTGTTGCAACCGAACAGAAAACGATAGAGCGGTAATTACTGCGGGTAATAATTGCAAAGCTAATTAATAATCGGTGCACTTTATCACGTGTATACTACATACGAATAAATTATAATACATTATACACTATGAAGTGTGATAAAATGAAAAATAACTCATAATTATACATCCTCTATCCTTACAACAATGTAATATATGCGAATCACTAAAATCTAAGATTAGTTTGATTTACGTCAAAATTTTAATTAAAACTTTCAGTTACGCCATCTGTAAGGATAACTGAAAAAAAGCTGAATTAAAAGATATATGTATTTTATTTGAAATGAAATATGATCAATTTAATAATATATTAATGAAAATGAGCAAAGAAATTAGAACATGAAAAGATTGGCCACAGACGTTTATTAAAGCAGAGAAAAATGAAATGACGAACTTGATATTTCCATCCTCACAAAATAACATTTCCATTTCTACATCTTTCCGCTGAGAAAGATTCTTGACTCGCGAACGCGAAACAATTCGGCTAACAGAACCGGAAGCACAGCGCGGATCTGGCTACGCGTTCGATCGATGGGAACTGCGATTAGGGAAGTGGCTGCGGATTTTTCCGGGCGTAATCGCGCCTTCATCAAGCACACTCTGCTGTATTACATTAATGATATTGATTCGAAGAAACACAATCAGCCCCGGGACCTTCTTCCTCCGCTACAAACCCACCCCTTCGATCTCCATTGTGACCGCGTGTATAGCGTACGTGTGCGTTATTTCGCGAGCACGCATACACACATACATACGCCTGCTCGCAACTTCTCTACCTTCATTAGACAGCAGAAACGAACGATTCCTTATTAATATCGGGCGAAGGTTGTTTTTCGCCGATCTCCCTTCTCGCTTCCTCGTAACCCCTCATTTACACACTAATGTCCCTTCTTATTTTCCACGCTGCCTTCGGAGATCCATCGTTTGATACTTAGCTCGTCGAGCTCGGATAAGCCATTTTGCAGAACAATAAGATAAAAAAAAAATTGCTTACTGTAACGCTGCAGACATCTTTAATCTTTGTTCGGTGTTTTCTAACGTACGATATATTGCTTATGCGCGTGTTTATTAGTTCGATAGAAGTTTATATTTTTCGCGAGGCAATGTTGTTTTAAGATAATCCATTGGGATGGAATTCGTAATGGCTTTATGATCGCACGGACGTAACAGGATGTGGATTGTAAGTCGATAATTGAGAGTATAATATGATCGAATATAACGATACTTTTTTGCGCGTCGCGAGTAATTCGGGGACGTACAAGTGTGGCGTTATAAGAAATTAATACTATCATTCGACCGCCGTGATTAATTAACCGGTACGGGGATCAGATATTTTCATGTATCAGATTGCGATTATTAATGTTTTTCCCGTTGTGCTCGCCGGCGATGTATCCTTCGCCGCGTATAAGATGTCTTTCTATGCATATCTTGGTTAAATATCATTTTCATGTTTGAAAAATTACTCATTGCTCAATACTGCTTTATCAATGACATTAGCAATTCCTGCGTCTATACTCTTCCAGCTAACTTAATTGCCACTCGATATCAATAGGTAACATTAATCTAAAGTGCCGCTTATCTATTCTGCGTGACGGCGGTTATTATACTCGCAATCGTCTTATAAAATACCGACGACGTCGTGGACAAACAGTCGCGCGACATGATATGTTACGCTATGAAGAAGCCGTGTCGCGGAAAACGTCTCAATGCAATCTGTAAATGAATCTCTCGAAGTAAATAATAAAGTATCTGGAAACATCGTAAATCTCGCGCGCCAGCTCGCGTCATAAAACGCGCGTCGGTGTGCTCCACCTCGTTGCACAAGTGGAAGAGAAAGTTCCCTAAATCAGAGACGCCCGTATATCCAGCACCAAAAAATCGGGCAGTCGCAACTCTCGGCGAGTGTGATATTAAATCAAGGGAGAAGACGTCGTGAAGTTAAGCGTGACGTAATATCCGTGTTATTGATTTACTCCTGAATCATGAAGTGAAATCGTAAGAAACAAACAATCAAAATCGATTAAATATTTCGAAGTGAAAGCGATCGAGTGAGAATTAGGTTAAGGATTTCAAAATCTGCACTTGAGATAAAAGTGTGTAGAACTTTTTAAGAATTTGTCACGTATGAGAGCTCTCTATGCGTTGTGCGCATAAATTCATATTGCAATAAAGCAATAATAGAAAATAAATATAATGGTCGGACGGAATAATGCGTTCACACACACACACACATACACATACATACACATACACACCGGATCTTATAAATTCGGCGAAGATCTAAAGGCCGCGCAATGTCTAACGATAGCGTCGGCGGTATTTTTTGATCAGCGGTATTTTCTGATCTTTTTTATCGTGGGTAAGTTTAAAAACAACAATCTTTGTCGGCATATTGTTGGTGTCACCTTATGTATATGAACCAATGGGAGTTCAGAACCAATCAGATCCAAGAAACCTAGTTTGGATCTAAGAAACCTAGCTTGGATCCAAGCTTGGAAACCTAGCTTCAAACCTAGCTTGGAAAGGCTAAATTATTATTCAGTTCTGTTCTGCCCGAGCTAGTCGACGGTTCTACAGCTAGACTCTTTTGAATCGTTGCATACGTAGACGATAAAGGCGAAGAAAAAATCGATACCGAGTGTGTGTGTGTGTGTGCATATCCATATCAATAAATATCGCGACTCAAGACGATTCGTCTCTAGGCGTTGTCGCGGTTCGTCCGACCACCAGGACTCAGGGCGAAAAACATAACGCCTCTAGGCGAGGTCCATGCGACTCAGGGCGTTCAAAAGCCCCTAAGCGTCGTCGCAACATTAGTGTGTGTCAAAAATCACAAAACTGTATAATCTCAATAAACTAAATTTTTTATGTGCGGAATCACAGTGTGGATATATTCTATCCCTGCTGACACATGATAGAATTCACCAAACTGACAGATTGCTAAACTCAACATTGAAATTTAATTAGGCGCGTCGCTCAAAAAAAAAAAAACAAAAAAACTAAAAGTATTCTCGCTCAACAAAGTTTCGAAGTTCGCCTGAATTTTTTTCCACAATGTTTCGAAAGCTGATATCACAGCAGGGTCGGGTAGCCGGAGATCGCAATGGATGATTTTAAATGCGAATGCGAGTGTGCCGAGGCGAGAGAGCCGGTGTCGGAGAGGCCCGGGCCCCCGACAATTCGCGGAACGATTAATCATATTAATTGCACGTAGCTGGGTCCGGTCGCCGTTTGGGGCCCCGCGAAGTTAAGCTGCTTAATTATAAATTGTAATTAGCGTTCGCGCGGCCACGTAGACTCGATTAATTAACGGAATGTCCCTCCCATCCTCCCCTCCCCTCGACGCCTCGAGCTATTAATTATTAATTGCCCAGACGAGCACCGTGCATTCGGCTGTCTCGAGCGACACTTCGCTCTCCCGAGCTTTTCTTTTTATTAATACACAAGACGCCCATCTTTTGTTTTCATCCACCTCTTGATTTTTTCCCCAGCACGATTGTAATGAGCAAATCGGCAGGCAGTTTCGAAGTATTTATAGCAATTAGAATCCAAACTGTTGATAATAATATGTACAGAATTGAATTTTTATATATGGATAATTAAAGGATAATTTTTTTAAAGACTATTACAATAAAATTCTTACGAAAAAGAACACTGAATTGAGTTAGCATATAGAAATAATTAATGGCTATTCAAAATTTATAAAGCTCGTGCTTTATATATCTTTGGGATCTTTGGGCTTGTGGATTTAAAGTCCAAGAAGTCGAAACGGAATATAAAGCCGAAGAATCTCAAATCTCGGATTTCAGGATTGAGAGAGGTTTAATCTAAGTTGATAAACTTTCTCGCGAGCACTCCGTAATTTGCGGTACACGTATTCCCTCGCGCGCATGCAACACATCGATATCGTATCCCCTTCGCACGTGATCTACGATGGTCGTAACCATAATAATAGGAGGCTGGATCAAAAACGACCAATTAATGACGTACACTTGCCAGTTGAATCTGATGTTCAATTACTCTTGCCCGTTGCTCCGAGCTGGAGCCTTGGCGTTGGAACAATGAGGATAAGAACGTGTTCTTAGCTTGGTAATGTTTGACTCCTCCGTTCTCGAAGGTTAATGCGATCGGCTGATGACTTGCTCGAGACACGGTGTAGATTAAAAACCTATATAACTGCGGGTCGACCTACACGATCTTGAAAGTGATACTATAACGCGCTATCGCCAAGGAATAATTTATCGCAACCATTGCCGTCTTACTCGCGCTTAATACGACGTATATGTGTGTTTCTTAAAGATGCTCGTTAAAGTATGAAACTGCCATAAAAAATGAGAAAAGGATTTTGTATTTAACAATTTAGTTGAAGCTCGTCATACGAACACAGAAAAAAAATTTTGTCAAACATTGCCAAACTAAATGAAAAAGAAATGCATTTATAAATGCAATATTTTTGATGATATTATATACACCTTCAATATGTATTTATCAATATTATAAATAAAAAAAGGTCAATAAAATCCACGACGTCACCGTAATAAATTCGCGCAGGAATTTACATTTAGTTGCAATTCATTTAAATAAATATACAAAGTAACGTTTCGGGACGGCATATCGTGCATACTTTCCGGCCTGTTAATATCGTCATTAAAAACAAAAAGAACGAATAGGCTAACGGACCGTTTACATCGCGATCGTTCAGTCCACATCGAATTAAGGCCTCCCCCCCCCCCCATCAATTAGAAAGTGCCCGGCCCGGTGCGATATCGCGCGATCGCGGTGTTCTCGCGCCTGCGGCACACGGGGAGAGACGCTGCCCGATACATATTTCGCTGTTAGGACACCTTCGTACGTTGTAGGGACATGCCGCATGCCCGAGCCTAATTATCCGGCCGCGCATAATCGTCGCAAATTAAGGAATTCAAGCATGAACGTGGCTAGCTCGGCCGGGCCAGACTGGCCGATTAATTGGCCGGCTTGATTGCCACTTGCCGTCGCTAAGCGCTAGATTGTAAACACTCGGCCCGTTAATTGTCCGGCCACGAGCGTCGCGCGAGTTGTTATATTCTTTCCAGCCGATAATTAAGCTTACCCGCTCGCACGGACTCGTGTGGATGTATTGAGGATTCGCCAAGGCTATAGAGCGGCGCTTCGGCATCTAATTTTTGAGACAATATAGACGAGCAAATAGATTCTTGTAAATGTGACGTTCATAGCTCTGACGTTCATAAAATATTGGCATTTCACTTTTTAGAAATGGGCAAAGATTTTATGAAATATACGATGTAAACATAACTGTTAAAGTAATTTATAAATTGTCATCTGTTGTTTACGTACACACGACTGACAATCTATTTTTTCTTCAAATTGCAAGTTGTAAATACAATAGTTGCTAAACTAAAATTATTCTTGAAAACTAAAATTAACTTTGTTTATGAGTAAATCAAATGTGAAAAAAAAATATCGAAGTATACAATTTTATGACAAATTTTTCAAAACAGCAGCATCTTTATTTAGCATAAAAATAAAACACGTAAAAAAATTTATATTAATGTCATCGCAATATTGTGGTATTAATATTCGTATAATCTTAATAAAAATTATGATATATCACAAATAAATTTGTTTGTTTAGTTATTTTCAATTGTAAATATTCTTTTTTACTTTTACAAGTTACATTTATTGAAAATTGTCGCATAACATTTGCGTGTTAAAATGCTTGAATAAATCGATAATGTCGACTGGCGGGACACAATGTAATAACGAAGTAATAGGAACGTAAATTTTTTATTGTCATTAAAGTGTGTATTCGTACGGGAAAATGCCGAGCGCGACGCGATGAAACGATCGCCTATTCGTAGGGAACTTTTTCGCGTGGACATTATTACAATTCTATTATTTGCGACTGCATTTCCCAACCGGAACCATATTTTTCATCTTTAACAGCGGATTGATAGTTTAGCCATTATCGTTTGGCAATGCATTCAGCGTTTAATAGCTCCCTTTTCGGTTGCGTAATGCATTCGAACTATTATTTGAAGTATTAATAGGGTTCAATTTTCGCCTGAACGCGCGGTGCGTCGCGCCGTTTCGCGTTATAAAATCGACTATCGTCCATAATCACCCTCAACTCGTTATTATCTGACTGTTTCGCAACCAACAATCATATTTTCCGATAAAAAACGCAACATCGTTGCTCCAGTTATAGTCTGTTTATGCTTCCTATATCCGCGTGTCTGTTGAATATGTCTGTGCGTTGTGTCATAATCTTATAATTGGTAATACATAACATAAAAGTGAAACGAGTGTATTTTATATACATTCATAAAAAATATATCTGCATTATAACTCAACGTAAGTTTGATGATAAATTTAATCACATTATATTCTGATATTTTTTTACACTATTATATGTTTTATTACTTGGGAATTGCAAATTGTAATACCTGCCAATTTAAATCTAGCTTATCGAGAGCAAAGCCAAGTACACAGATCTGCGAAACAATTCATAAAATCCATTAAAGTACTTCGAAATTAAAACTGACAAATATGTCGATAACAACGATGACTCAACATGTATTTAATAAGGTCTGATGCCAATATTCTCCCTCGTCAATAATTTTTGGATGGCATGCACATCTTAAATTGCACAATCACACAACTTCGACGAACGTTTACGGGCGCGGAGTTACTTGGAATTCATTTCGTCGGAGAGCTCTCTTTTCTCGGGGGGACGCTACCAGCTGACTGGACGGGGCAACAAATTAAAGGGACCGAAGATATCGCTCGTAAAATCCGTATCCACGAGTGCTCGAATGTCGCATCATCAAATCGATTTGCTGGATAGTGTTAAGAAACCATCTTCGCTCAAAATTTAAAAAAACACGTGAATGTCAAAATTATTATATTATTAAACTTGTCATAAACTCGATGGCGTTTGATTAAAAAAAAAAATTTTATATAACTTATTAGCTTATGAATCCCTTTGCTTTAATTTTTACTTCACAAATATTTTTCTATAAAATTTGTATTTTCTGAAATATTAGTTTATTACATTTTAAACGCTTCACTGTGCATTCTATTTCTTTATTCTTTTAATGATAGAGTAATGAGTTTAACATTGCTCGGGATGCAAGGCGGAATAATCTGTAAAAATTATATAATTATCAAACGTAGTTATATTCACAATATAAAACAAGCATGACGCATTTTTCCTCTAAATGACGTCATATTCGACTAATCAATATAACAAAGACTAAAATCCCGCAATTATGTTCGCGCGACCTCCGCGCGGCAATTAAGAATCTCATAATAGATTTCTCGGTATACTAAACAAATCGATTAAGAATAATCGATTGTGTTTTTGCAAATAAAAAAATTTTATTAAATCCGGTATTGCAAAATTGTTAAACACAAAAAGTTCGATATTTTAAAATATATATTTAAAATATATATTTTTTTATTTATAAAAATGTATAACTTATATATATATATAAAGAGGGAATAGGCAAGATAAATATATTTAGCATAAATAAATATTTGCGCAATCGCACACGGTGATCGCGGACCTTGGTCTCAGTAGCTATTCCTGAAGAACGATCGCATTGCTGATGGATTAAAGACTGCCGAACGTTTTGAGGACTGTCTGGATTATCTGGAGCAAGGCCGAGACTGTGAGATGGAAGAGTGATTCCAGAAAAAGCATTAGTCAGATGTCCGCGGCGACACAATGTTTCCTGCTCTCTCTTTCTGTTTCATATGCGCGCATTATTCAAAGGTGGCGTAATGAAGCCGGGTTCGGCGCGGTGTTAATTGACGAGGAGACGATTACGGCATGTCACGCGAATAAGACGCTTCGTCAGTCGTAATCGTGCGTCATTGCACTGCGTCGCCCGAAGGACGCCGATCATCGAAGAAATATAATAGAAAGCTATGCATCGTAAATTCATACAAAAATCATACAAATCGCGAATTTGTTTGAAATCCGGACAGAAATAAGCGGACGACATCGCGCGTTCAAAATTGCAGATCTTTCGAATCGTTATTTCAGTGTTCGTGCATATTTTTACACACTTTTCGTCATTGTTGCACAATTTCGTGCATCAATTTTTCATAAAACTCGCCACAATAATTAATGCGACAATGCATGTATCTTTAAATTATTTTATGTGAATAATCGAAACTCATTATTAAACATTGTCACAGATAATTAAAAATGGACACATGATTCATCTTCCAAAGCGTTAACTTTCCAATTATCCTACTCAAGCCGTAAAATTTATTTCTGCCAAGAAACAATTTTCGTGATAAAAATAAAAAGTCGGTAATCCGCCGCAAGCGTCGATCCATCGGCCGCGATTAATTTCGATGACACAAAAAAAGAAACAAGGAAAATCGCGAGAACTGGAACTTGAGAGCCGAGAATGTGGCGAAGATATTTAAAAATAGAGACGATGAGGCTGGGACGCGATCCGTGCGCGCGCGTGGAACATAATAATTCCCAAAATTAAACCGAACCGGGGTATACTGTGCGAAAAGTACTGCTCGCTGGCAAATCCGTGACGTTTCGCAACAGGTGTGGCGGAAATTCGGTACGTCCGCGGCTGAAACTTAAGCCGTGCGAGCCGTGTAACACGCTGAGACACTTGTTGCCAACAAGTTGGAAATTTACTGTGTTTTACTGATAAAAATGATCCGCATGACGACTGAGAACTGGCAATAAACTATTAATCTTGAGAAACGTACACATTTCCCTCGAATCCTTCTAGTATGTATTAGAAAATTTTCATTAAGCTCTATGCTCAGAGCACAATTTTTCGATTCTCGATTTAATAAAATTAATTATCCGTAGAATTTGCAAACTTCATCTCCAATATCAATTAAATGCAATCTAATTATGCTTGTAATTAAGGCTAGATAAGCAAATTAGAAAAATTATGTCTTTAGTAAGTTTCAGACAAAACATAAATGAGAGACATAATGAGAACGTGAGAACTGTTGATCAGCCGAGTAACTCAACGGAAAAAAATACGAATTATATATAAGAATGTAATTACATGAAATTGCCTTACATGTTACAAAGACCACTTGCTTTCAGTGCAAAACGATGTGCCGTGTTGCACGCATTGATTTCCATTGATTTCCACAATGTGTAATGCGTAACTTCTCAAGATGAATTTACATATCCGATCAGCTTACTTAACTAAGCGCGCCGGTTTTTATTGTAATAGCGGCCGCGTGTTAAGATTATTAATGGCTGTAATGTTAAATATCACTCTGAAAAAAATGCTTCAACCTGTGCACGCAATCAGCATTCGTGCAAACTATACTGCATTTACAATCAACGATATTTAAACAATCTAATATAATGCATGTTCGTATTGAAATTGTCATGATTAAATTGCATACAATAAAATTGCAGTGAACTAAAATTCTTTCACTTTTTTTACATATTGATGTAACCTTACGTTCGTTTGTAACATACCGATATGAAAGAAAACAAGAAGAATGTTATTTTATTAGTATTATGAGCGCAACGGAAATACTGTACGATGGCAGAGCGAAGCGCGGGAAGCAAATGAGAGAATTTTCTAAAACCAGACTCGGTGAAATTGCCCTTCCGTGATGTTACCAGCGATCCGGCTGCGTTAATTGGACAACGATTTCTACGAATCGGTTACATTGTAACGATCACGAGGCGCGGTGTACTTCCGTGCGTGCTACCTCCGCCAAAAAGAGCGCGTGCGCTTCTTTCCCACAGGAACTGGCCGTGCATAAAAAGCCGAACGACGAAATAATTGCTGGATCGTTAATTTTCCCCGTAACACACTTCGCAATAAAATCATTTACACCCGACACCGACGCGGCCCGTCCGTTTATTATGATCCGTCGAAGTCGCTTTCTCCCCGCCGTGACTTTCGGCCGACTGGGTTCATTGGTTTTTACCGGATTGTCTGGCATCACGTTTCTTCAAACAATGATCGCTCTCGTGACTTTCGATCGCTCGATTCTACACCTCTCGCGCCGCAATTCTTTAAGAGCTGCTGCAAAAAATGAGGACGCTATTTCAAATTCGTGTTAAATTTTATACAAAATTCTGTGTAAGAATGTGAATGATGTATTCGGAGTTATATATAAAAAAATTTCACTGCGAATTATTATACAAGTATTTATAAATTAATATCGTATATTCTTTTGTTGATAGAATAACAAGAAAACTTTACATAATTATATGTTAGCAAGTATTTCCTATGCGTGTCAGAATCTTTCCAAACATTTCAGTAAAATATATCTGCAACTTGAAATCGATTTTATTTTTATAAAATCTCATCAATTAATTTGACAAATATGTGCGCCTATATCTTTAGTTATTAACTACGTAAATTCATCTGACCTCAAAAACGAACATATGATCTTTTTTTATTCGTTTAACTAAAGAAATAAAAGACCTGAAAATATTCTGCATCACATTTCGTAAAAAACGCTATAATCAAGAAATTACCAAGATATGCACGGACATAATTACTATGCAAAAAAAACCGTTGTGGTATTTATCAGTACATAATTTTTTGCGTAATAAAAATAATTGCATAAAATAATGAGAAGTAGATTGAACGCTAATGCAATGTTCGTAATGTCCATTCGTCAAATTTATAAATAAGTTTCGGTCTCAAAAATCGACGTGAATTAATTAGTAATAAGTTAAGCACCGACCGGCAGTCTCAGAAGTTATTAACACTGAGAACGATTGCTCACGTTTCGCTCCATGAAAAATTCCAGTCCCGTTATTCACGGCGACGCGATCAAAATGAGTCGCGTTGGCAGTACCAATTAATTTTTCAGTAGTAAATTCGTGTCGTTCTTAGACGCAATCGGCAGTGAAGCGGCAATTCTGAGTCGAGCTGTTTCTAAACGTAAGTGTCGATGGAGCGTAAAGGCCGAACATATTCATTTGACGCAATCGACATAAAACGAAGACTCGTTGTGATTTACCGTGGAACTTTTATAATTACATTTCCAACTTTTTCTTTGTCTTTGAGATATTATGATCTCGCAAGTTTGAAAATATTTAACTCGAGATATAAATCAACGTATTTAATATATCAATAAAGCATACTGCGTATAAATTAATATTTAACTTAAAATATACAGCATTGAAAGAGCATTAAATTTTTATTATCTCTAATTATTTGATAAATCGTTTGTCATTGTCAAGATTGATATAACTTTAAGCTTTAAAATTATACATAATTGTACGTAACGATTATATCCTGCTTGCAGAAGCATCCGCGACAATTATATTGTTGTACAAATAAACGCGCAAGTGCACTATTAGCACCAATTATATAACATCATTACCGCAGTGTCAACGGTTCGATGAAGAACAGTCGATTTTGCAGGATACAAGTCATATATTCAAAAACTCAGGTTTATTAGTGCATGCCGCGATAATTTATTGTTCTTCTCTTCGTTCGGAATTACGCAACGGCCGGACAAGCAATCGAGCCTCGTGAAAACGTCTCTGCCGGACGTGCGTACTTTAATTAAACGCCGCTTCCGGTCTGTCATTAACTCGCTCGCTTACTGGCCGACAACGATTAGAACGCGACGTTCACGCGAGAGCATGCAGCGTTACCAGATTCGGTGTTTTCTAAAATAAGGAAAAATTATTATTTGGAAAAATTTAGAAAATCTACTATCAATTCAAAAAATATTTCAGAAGCCAAAATTAGTCTGTTTTCAACGGTATTTCGTTACGTCTTCAAATAGAATCAACTTTCTTTAATTTGATAAATTTTATAAGAACTTTAATAAATTTTTAATTTTATGTTAAAAATAATTTGTAAAAAGTGACGACGATAAGGATAAGTTGCAGCTTGATTTTTTGTTTATCATGCATTGCCGTTGTATAATACGATGATTTATTGTTGTTTATTTCTACATTATGCGCGAATTACGCTAGCTGGTCTTTACGGTAGTTAGTGCACCGATGTTTCTGGCAGCCGCTGAGTGCCACTAATGTCGACACGGAATGCGCTATTCACTCAGAGTAGAGAATGACAAGTAGAATCAGCAGCGATAAAAAAAGTTTATCTACATGTATACTGTTCGAATAAAATCATTATTTATATAATATTTTGAAGGAAGGATATCTACGCGTTAAGATAACTGTTATTTTATTATGAGAAAACTTTTCTGTTGGTTAAAAAGTATAAAATATGCTACGTCTTTCTTACATTAATTTATTTTCATGTTAATTGTATAATTATCGCGTTCATGACATGCATCTACCATGCAAGTCATTAATAACTGTTGCTACAAGCGCTAATTTCAGCAATGTCTGCGCCGATGAAACTGCTGCGTTTAAAATTGTTTATTCCTCCGCTTCGAGAAGTAAACGGTGTTTTATGCGATATAGTCCTAATTATAGCGTCGCGATCAATGAAAAGCAACGGAAAGCAAATACTTCTTTCAGCAAAGCACATTTTTCAGTAATTCTTGTGATTAATTTTGATGAGTTTTTATTGTATTATTCAATTAAATGTCCAAATATTTTAAAAAGCTTTTATAATTTGTAATACATTTTGGTGCTAGCACTTGACATTATGTCTTTTAAATTTTGTATTCTATATCTACTCATTTTCATTAATCATTAAAAGTGCTTAAAATATAAAAAATAAACACGATTAAATTCCAAATTTACAAAAATTGGAATTAAATTAAATATTAAATTGTTAATATTATTAAACTATCAAGTTATTGGAATTATTAAATAGTAAAAAATCAATTATCTATACATAATTCACATTCTATCTATTATTGCTGATTTCGAGAGTTTTGCGAAAATAGCAAAAGCTGAAGAAGTGATATACCTGAGACATGAATCCAGCTTGATCCAAGTTGCGACAGTCTTTAAATGCCCGGTACACTTTTCCCGCGGCCTAGAGTTTTTCGTTATTTTGTAGGAATACGCACTACTTTTTGTATTTTCCTTCTCCCTCCGTTTCTCACTGATAAATTCACCAAGTCACTGCGCGGTCCTTAACAAATTATCCGTCCTTGTTGATTAATGTCGAATAAAACGCGTTTACAATTCAACTTTTGCGTCCTTTTTCCAACACGCGAAATTTTCAGCGTTCGGAAAATTTCGTGCGCTAAACCAGAACATGCGTCTCGTGTCAATAGCTCGCGACTGTTGCGAAATCCTTATGAAATAATGTTCGTTCCGGATGTGCTCGATAATAACTACTGACAAAACGTTTCCACGCTCACGTCAAGCCGATAACCGAAGTTAATGATATAATCACACGTTACATTCGATGAGTTTCACCGCGCAACTTCTGCGTAGATGAACACAACTTCTCGTCGGCCCGATTTCGTAAACTCGGCGAAAAATGCGTTTAGGCGCGATTATTGTCTCGACGAGTATCGGCGATCGTGGAAACGTGGAATCGGAACTCGCTCACGAAGAAAACGCGGGTGTTCTCCGAAATTTAATTTATCCCCATCCTTCGCACTTCGGTTACTGTTGTCAAAGTGATCCTTTATTCTCACCGGCAACTCGTTTCCGGGTGAGTCAAAGAGCGTGGCCACGCGCGCGCTTCTTCAGGCGTTCGGCGTGCGCAACGTTGCCCTAGGTCGCGATCGATCACTCACGTGGCGAGCGCGACAACGTCAACGTGTCAGTCTTCGCAAACTGTGCCAGAAATTAAGTAAATCGATGGCAAAGTCGGAGCATCGGCGTTGCACTTGCGCGCTCCGTCAAATGTCAAACTCGACTCGAGAGCGCCAACTGGTTAATCGATCTCTTATTACTAAATACTTTTATACGTGAATAATACACAGATACGCTAAGCCTTAGTACAGCGAAGCGCGAAGAAGTACAAAAACGGGTTCTCGTATTTCAAAATGCAAGAATACTCGCAAGATGACTTTTAATGATTCTCAAGACCAATCGGTGTATCAAGTTCTTTAAAGACACAACACCGCTTCTCTATTACGAACGTGACTCGGCGAGCAATCGAAGTCTTGTGAGTTTTGACGATACGTTCTCACGAGTGTTCCTCCCAATCACGCGGCTTCTATCAGTTCCATTTCAAAATGGAAATGGCGCGAGATCCTCCCCAATGTAGTTTCTTTCTTCCACAACGAACATTGTCGGAAGCAAAGCGTTCGCACTATTCCAAAATAGCGTGATCTTCCGTGCGAGTTGTAAAATGCGACAAGCAGCGCATTTTCCATCACCTTAAAGTTTCGTCGGATGACCTCATTGCGTTCTTCAAGTTCGCGCGTATTTGGTACCGCGGTACCAAACGACACTTCCGGCCGGTCCGACCACTGAAAACAGCCGCTATTACTCGAAACGCTTCCACTAGAACGTCAATTTACGCCTCTCGGGCGCGAAAAGTCATAAATCCTTCGAGAGGTCGAAAATTCGCGCGCGCGATTCTGTCTCGCGATATTGCACTCGACTCACGTGGCGGCCCGGTTCGAACCCTCGTCGGAGGTGACCACTTTCTCGGGCCGTCGACCAATCGGCTGCGCGCCAGGACGCCTCGAGTTACGATCGCGGATCCTCGTGGGCGCTCGGCTGCGCTCGATAGCAACTCCTCTTTGTCGCACTTACGCGATTTTCGTACGTGTATGAGTGCGTGTGTGTGCCGCGTGGTCGGCAGCGGCCGCGGTGGCGGCGACGGCGGCGGCGGCGGCGGCGGCGGCGGTGGCAACAGCAACGGCGGGACACCAACGTCCGTAACCACTTTCCGAACTGGTCCAGGACAGTCCCCGCGGGAACAGATTGCCGCGGCGATGCCTACGACCAGGACGTCGTGGACATCCAGGATTGTCCGTGGTCCCGGTACCGCTTGCTCCGTTCTTCGCACGCATGAAAGCACGCGCTGCCTCGCATCGAGCGTGCGCCTCGTCCAGCGTCCGACACGATACTACCTCTCTCCCCTTCCTATCTGTCTTTCTCACTCTCCTTACGCCCCCTCCACCAACATCGCTGTTCGCTCCGTCTCCCTCTGGTCGTGATCCCCGCGCGGGTAGGGAGGATGTGGGGAGAACTACTCTCTGGTAGCCGCTCATTAAACGCCGCGGTGACGTCAGAAGTAACGATACTCTCGAAATTCGCGGGAGAGAAAGAGAGAGAAGCGGCATCTGCTCGCGCCTCTCGCTGCGTAATTGATCCCGCTGCGCGCGATCGTGATTGATGAATAACTAAAGCTTAGATTTGAAATTTTAACGAATCCACGTAGGAGAAGATAAAAAATAGCTTCTACATATAAAAAAGACACTCGTTACCGTAATTTTACTGCTCATTTAATGGCCTCACGAAATAGCGTGGCAATAGCACAGTTGTGCCTTGTGTCATTTATACAGGCAATTAGTAAGTTTGGCACGAGCTAGTTTTGGTTGAATTACATAATTGTTTCCATTTTACTGTATTGATGCTTCACGTCGGTTGTTCTACTTCGTACAGAATTACATCGAAGCGCTTTATATAATATTCTATTACATTTAATGTCCGAAGACACGATAGTTCGTAATTGATTAGAGGGACTTGTGTTGTTTGAGCATTGCTCACATGGACATCTCTTGTCTAAATATCTCGCGTTTTATATTTTCGCACATATCTGTTTGCGATCATTAGCGTGCAGACTTCGTTAAAAGATTACTTCCAGCTAACATTTAACATAGTAGTCGCATAGTGTGTGTTTATAAAACAAGCGATTCAATGACGTCAAGAATCCCGATCCATATAATACGATGCATAGGCAAACAATCTAATTGACATAGCTGCACAGTGGAACTTTGTACAGTTGCTATTGATCGTCCGAGAAACTAGCAAAGTGGAAGGGAAGGTCATTAATTACTTACTCGCGCCCTACAATTCATACAAAAAATAAAACAATGCAATTTATAAAATTTTTCGTCAAACTTCGGAGAAGCTTCGCGCCAAATTTACTAATCAGATTTCTAAACCAGTGCTCAAATTTCAGAAATATCTAAAATACCAAAAGTGTAATTTTCCAAACATTCTTTATATACTTAAAAAATTTTCTTTCTATATAAACGTCGTTATTACGTAATAAAAAAGAAAAGAATTACGTACGGAAATTCCGTGTCAGTGTGAAAAGGTTAACAGAAATGCGCGAAACGTGAGGCACGTCGTTTGTAAAATCGATGACATTAGCGATAGGAAGCAGAATTTTAATTCGCGGAAGAACATCGGGGAAAGAGCCGGAAAGCGCGTGGCGTCGTCGTGGGTGGTCCGCCTCTCTAAAACGTCCGTGGCTACTTGGAAATGGATTTCGCCGTGCTCGCGCGACGTCCACCGCTATTTAAAGATGAGGTGTACGGTCCCGGTATTCTTTTCCCTCCTGCGCCGAGACGCGCGCGCGCACGCCGCGTGCGCTTGTCCGTCTCCCTTCAGCACGTGACTACTACGGCCGGTCGCCGTGGAAAACGCCGTGAGTGCAAAGACACCTTTCACGCGATACCATCGTCGGCGGTAATCACCGGGGCGAAAGGTCCCCGGCACTTAAGGCTCGGTTTCGTCTTCGGATTTTGTAATGAGAGGCGCGGCGGCGCGTCGCGTATTTATTTTCAATAAACGCATTGACGTCCGTGCGCGCGAATTGAAATGAGTTAGACCTCGCGAGCGCGCGAATGTAGATGTTAACGACGAGTATCGCAGTCACAATTAAGAATAATATTATTATTGTCAAGCGTAGTCGCGGAGAATCGACGCGTAGAAACACGACCGCCAGCCGGACGCAGCACTTTCTTTATCTACTCAAATTTGCCGCGCAGACACTACTTGATATTAGTAAGCTTATCTCGTCATTTGTAAGTAAGCGAGATGCACTTACAGCTGAAATTTTGGCTTTGTCGACGGCTGTCTTTATAGATCAAACTCGATTATTCGCGTATGCATGTGCACTTTATGCAACAAGATTGATTATATTAAGAAGAAATCTTTTAAGCGCAATAAATATAATATTTTTTGAGAACAATTTGACGTTCTTAAAGTTTTTTGGTACCGTCAATTTAAAAAATTTTTTAAACCGAGATAATTTATAGGTTGTACGAATTTTCCTTAACGATTGAAATTTGGCAGCAGTTAGTAACATAAAACCGACATTTATAGAAGCTTACGTTAACATGACGCAAGCATCGTCGACATCCAAATGGGCTGACACTGTTTTAAGTGCAATAATACATAACAGATATCATTAGCGTTTGACTTTCGTACGTATTATATTACAGATGTACAATGCGCTTTCTCTAAAAAATATTATCAATGAGTTCACGTCTAAAGGCGGAGCGTATGTGCGGCTCGAAATATCCGGTGCTCGCGGCGCTAAGCTTGTATTCCGTGCGAGTTGACGCGATAATTATTGCGGATTGTCCGCCTACCTGCCGCAATCTACACTTAATTGGCGGATAATCACTAAAATAAATGAGGTATTCGCAGCGAGGCAAGTTCGAGTTAAAGTGGGTCGACCGATGTAATCGAGATCCGGGATTAGCAAAGCGGCAGTTTGTTGAAATTATCATTACTATTTCTCGTTGAAACAGCGAACCGTGTGAAATCTATATGTGTCGTTCACGATGAACCATATGCTACGACAGGAAGTTATCTATGAGCCGGATTCTACATGCGAGCCGTTACCATCCGAAAATAGCTGACGTTTTCCTCCGCGCTGAATTTCAGAAACAATCGCGCGAAGTCGCAGTGAACGTGATTTCAAGCTACATATTTAATATTCAGTAAGAGATAAAATATTAAAGAATTTATGAAAGAGCAAAGAATAAAATGGCACGTGTGGGTCCAATATCCAAAAATGTATGAAATGAGATATATAATAAACTGTAATAAATGAACGGAGCGGTATTAAAATACTGAACGTTAAAAATTAAGTAAAAATTGCCAAAAGTGACGTGGAACGTGACATTTCCTTTCTAAAGTTTATTCATATGAGGAAGTTTAATTAAATTCAGTTATGTAGAACTCTAATAAACTGTAATATGATGCGTCATAATGACTACGACGATACGATCGTAAAATAAAAGAGATCCCGTAAGAGATATACCGTTCTCTGTACCACACATTTACAAGCTAAACTATCGCTATAGACCGGAGATGATTTCTGACGCCGGCGAATGTCGGAAAGTTTAACAATTGCTTCTTGTCAATTAGTATCACACGGCGCGTGATTTATAACAGTAGAACCGGTTGCGCGATCGAGCCCGCCTTACGTTACGTCCCATGCGGTTATTTCGAATGTGCGGCGTCGCCACTTACATTACAAAAGCGGCCGATTAATTAAAGTCGAAACATCCGCGCCTCGAAATAGAACCCCGGCAACTTGCGTCCTAAATACGCGTGCGGGCGTTCCGGTATCGCCGCGGTAATTATTTCGGATAAATTGTGCGCCACCTACGCCGGCAGGCGCAACGATCCGCGCGCGAAACATTTGTGACTCGAAATAGCACGCGACCGCACACGCATCGCCCGGCATACACGCTACTACTTCTCATTGTTTTTCTTAGACTGCAAGGTCGGCCACACCACACAGGGTATGTCGCCACTAACGAAGGAAATCTCAATGGCGCTTCGACGAGTCTAGAGTGACAGCGCTTAAATTTCATTAAAAAAAACTCAACATCAATGTGTCGGACGTGTAATATTAATCGGAATAATCAATGGCTTCGCTTTCAGAATTTAGTATTTTCAACATTAACATTTTATCTTGATATTAGTAGATAGTCTTTATCGTATTGAAATAAATCTGATAATAGAAAAAATATCGGAAAAGACGGGCAGAATGTCATTTGAACAAATTATATCCAAAAGTCTCGAAAGCCGGCTTTTCAAGCTTCGATATTTCGCGACATCTCAGATCTCTCCCCCCCCCCCTTCCCCCTCCCCCACCCAACCGATGTCATTAGCACATTCGAGTTTTCTTCTTGCTTAGAGACGACTCAATGCCGCTCCAAGATAGCTCTGCGAAGAGAAAACGGTAAAATGTGTTTACTCAAGTGTTCATTAGTGTACTCGCGGCATAGGCGACCATTTGGCGGGCGCAACTATAATTAGTTAACGACATCCACCGGCGGGTCTCTTGATGCCGACCCCATCCCAGCCGACATCAATCCTTCGGGTCGCGCTCAATTCGCGGCGGAAATGATTATCATATAGAATCGCGAACAAGATATTTTCCGCGGCGAAATGGGTTTGGAAGGGCTAAGAAGGGGGGATTAACGACGATCATTAGTCGAACGGGAAGAGCGGCGTCGAAAGAGTAAAAAGAAACGGAGGGCGAAGGAGCGAAAACGGCGGCGGCGGCGGAGGGCTGTTTCGCCGGCCGAAGTAATTTGATCGAACGGGTCGAATTAGCGACAGAGCGAAAACTCGTCTAAGGAGCGCACATAGGAGAGGATGATGCCCACACCCCCCCCCACTTCTATCTCTCTCCACCCCCACCCCCACGTGCTATAAACGTACTGCTCAGAATTAGCGTGGCCGGCACATGCTAAACATTCAATAAAGCGCTCGAAAGCCGTCCGGGATAATCGTAATCATAAATAATCGGGGCCTAAATATACGTCGGAGCTCGCGGTAATGCGTCCGCGTAGCCCGTCTCTCTCTCTCTCTTTCCCTCTTCGTCTCACTCTTTCTCTCGAGTACCAACTGCCGTCCGCGAACCGTTAACGCGCATGGAAATCGACTGCTACCGGATGATCGTCCGCTTCCTCTCCTTTTTCCTTCCTTTTTTCCCCTCGTCCTTTCCATGCATTTCTGTTTCTGTGCACTTTTTCCCCGGCGCTACTCCCGCACGCCGCGCCTCTCGCAGTGGAGAAAAAAGATAATGGTCCGCCGTGTGCGTTTTGCGTAATGAATCGGCCGTCATTAGCATATAGATGCCACGGTTAGGCCGGATAACCGGATGACGAAGCGACGACCGGGATGGAATTGTATCGGGTTACGAACGCGCATTACGAATTACCGCCGCCACCGCCGCCGCCGCCGCCGCCGCTGCGATCAACTCGAAATTAAGCTGCGAAACGGAAGACAGATGTCGGGACACCTGACTCTTTTTAAATCACGTCTTCAAACATAGCGCAGTCTCTGTAATCTGAATCAACATAGCCGTAAATTCAAATCAGAATATCTAAAATCAGATAAATAATTGGGATAATTTTATCAAACAAATATTTGGTGCAAAAAAGTCTTAACTGTAATTAAAAGTTCCTTAATCAATACCAAGTATATTTTTTCTTTAATTAAAGTTATTATAAATTGGCAACAGTAGCTGCATTTTACTCGACGCATCTCAAAATATTATATTAACCGCGCGTCTGTGCCGAGCGAAGTACTAGCGACGGAGAGAAGAACAATAAATAATCATCCATTTAGTTTGAATTAAGAATAAGCGAGAATGCACGAGAGAGAACGCTTAAACACAGTAGTTTGCCGCACACGATTCAATGCAGAATCCTTTCTGAAGAATGTCAAGAACGGCGCCGTGCTGCGGTTAACGACAGCTCTTGTCGCATCGGCGTTCAAAGTTGTTGCGAACAAAACGTACGATTAAGTAAGCGTGTCCGCGATCATCATTAGTGCGCAATAATGATTAATGGTTAGGTTTAGCGTGTACCTCACGGTGCAACGCAGCGTCGGGGCCTCCTCGGTGCACAAACGGACATATGGTCGGCTGGCTCGGCCGATTAGACACATTTGCATCACAATGCCCAAGTCTGCCCACCGCGTAGGCCCGCTTGATTCTCTCCTCTCTGTCTCTCGCCCGGTTTTCTCCTTCTCCCGCCGTTTTATTACGTACGCGTGTACAGGGCGTAGCCTATGCCGACATAATGGTACTTAGCCGAGAGAGAGAGAGAGAGAGAGAGAGAGAGAAAGAGAGAAGAGACAAAGAAAGTAAAAAACAGAAAAAGATCGGAAAAAAAAACTGTTGCAGCTTTCAGTTAACACTCAAGTCCTTTTGTCTACCTTTAACCAGTACCTTTTAAACACCAGGCATATGGAATCCTTGAAGTAGTCCCTTATCCTCAAGTAGTCTTTGTTAAGGTGACAAGAACAAGATTAATCTAAATGGTAGTCCTGTGGTTAACCAGCTAGAAGTATCGACAAACCGGAAGTCAAAATACTTCAAGTGTAAAGTGCCGACAACAATGCAAATGAACGGCAAAGTAGGTGCAAAGAAATGTCAATTTCATGGTTTCTTAGAGCTTTGTCGCCTGTTTCTTTCATTTCATTTCTAAGAGCTCAAAAACTGTTTGCTAGTTTAATACTATTTGGTTAACGTCAATATAAATCAAAATAATCCATTATATGTCATCACATCACATATATGTCTAATAATATTTTTAAACCATGTAAAAATGTATCTAATCTTTAAAAAAGTTTAGATTTTGAATTACCAGAAATAATCGAAAATTTTTCTGGCACAAAAATAAACTTAATTTATGATAAATATAAAAGAGCAAAAGCTCAGCTCTCACATTTCAACATTTCAAAAATCAAGTTTTTGATTAAAAATGTGCACATTAATTATTCGAAAAGTTCTATCGCCAGAAACTTTTTTGGTAACAAAAAAACGTACCCTTTTTGACAGATATCCACTTCTTTTCATCACTTATACTTATCTTGATTTCGGATACGATAAATTAATATAATTCCAATGTACGAATCACCGATAGCTAACTCTCGACTAACTGAGAACAAATTAATTGACAACCCGAGATGCTCTGTCCAGCCTGAAACTTTAATTAGGCGTTGCAACGAAATTACGAAACAAGCTCTGTATTATTCGCAGCCATGGAATTTCGCGACGAACGACTACGTGAGCGCGCGGGCTGTGCAGTTTTTCAGAAATTATACGTCCGGTCACGCTATGGTTATTCTGATCGCCGAGCATTATCCAACGCGTGTCCGCATTGCGTCAATGATTCCGTCACTCTAGCGAGCTAAAATTCTTATAATTCCTTAAGTGAATGCACGGCGGTTAATTATCAAGAAAACTGCGTTTCTCTTTTGCGCCGATGTATCGGTATATAACGATTGCACTCTGATATATGAAGATAATTTAGAAAATATTGGAAATAATGACAAGTACGAGAGACGGTAACAACAAGACCTAATCACGCGATCGGAATGTCGTGATTGGTGTTCTTCGCGGACGCAAAGAAATCGGTATCCAGAGAGCCGTATTATAAATTAACGTTAACGAGCGACGATCGAAATGAGTGAAACGACTTGATTTATATAAACAAGGAATATAATAACCAATTTAAATATCTGCTCCTCCATGATTTTTCGTGTCTTGAACGGAATATTTAGAAAGAAAAAATAATTAGTTACTTTTTACAATTTTTAAAATTTATATTTACATATTTTTATTTTTAATCAATATATTTATATTGAACAACTAATAATCTAATAATCAAATCCTAAGTGATACAGACAACTATAGTTATTGGTAACTGTTAGTGATCGAAGTTCATTTTGCAACTGAATAAGAAAATAACGATGGATAATAATAGTTTTCGATACCAATATCGTTTTTATGACATGTGCTATTTCACACCGTATATTTGAAACGGATTAAAAAGATATACTCATTTTTTTTGCAAAAATGATAAGATTAACCTGAAATCGATAACAGCAATCGTCATCTAATTATACGTATAAAATGAAAAACTGATATGACATTATCTCGCATATGTAAGAAACATCGTGTTTTTCTCTATTTTAGCGCGATTTAACACGATTAGTCACGCGCGATTGATCCGATTCAAACAAACGAAAACACGACGAGTCAATATCATGTCAGCAGCAACGATGTCTAATGAAGACAAGATAGGAATTATACGCATCATGTATTACTACGTATCGTTTATTGAGCGTCTATTCGATAAACTCTGCAAACATAACGAAACGAGCTTTAAATATCTGTTATCGATTTAATAACATTCAATTTTTGCTTCTTAGAAAATGTATCTTAAATGGAATAAAAAGTGAAATTTCGTTAACAATAGTTGAAAAAAATGGTTGATTACTGTTTTACTTAATCTGTTGTATTAAAACTATTGTAAACATTTAAGTGTGCCATAATTCATAAATTACCAATCGTCCAAAAGTAGAAGATACTGACTTAATAATCAAAGGATAAAGAAATAGCTATCTTGTAAATTACTGACTACATTAAGGAAACTTGTTTGTGCTGATTTATACAACTCTATGCCCTCTACAACCTCTTTTCCCGAATTAGTCAGAAGTCTGGGTTTGTCCGGACTACCCAGAAGTCATCGCTTCCACGCTGTACTCGTCGGCATCGATTACGCCAGCCTATAAAAGTGACGACAAGAACGTTCCATTCCTTCTTACCACGCGAGGAAGAAATCGTCGGAGGAGGGCAGGCCGTGCTGGCCGACCGACCGACCGACCGATAGGACTAACCTCGAGTTAGAAATTAATTAGAAAAGTGCGGAGAGAGAGAGAAAGAGAGAGAGAACGGCCGACGCGGAAGGGGGGATCTACGGGGCCGCCAGGCAATCAACGAGCAGATGAATTAATGGCCACGCCAACTACCCCTCTGAGATACCCTTCTGGATACACTTCTACCCGGAGAAGTACGCCAAGTAGATTCTTACGAGCATCGGCGGGCGCTGAGCGGGCGATCGGCATTCCCACCCTTTCGGTCTACTACACGCGCACACAGATACAAATTCACCGGTATTATCACCCTCGCTGAGGGCAAGGGGTGCAACATCCCCGAATCTATCGAACCGATTTTCCACTCGGCAAGCTCATCCTCTCGTCGGCAAAAAACAATGGCGCGCGTATAAATGAGACGAGCGCGACGTACTCGACCAGTACGAGATGATTAAAGTGCTGCCGCTCGTTGGGGAAAAAAATTGGCATACGTCACGCGCGTATGTGGTCGCCAACGGCACATTCGATTATTTTCTTGATTATCCGTCACTGATAGCCTCGACTGCGCGCGGAATAATCTTCGATGAAAAGAAGCGTTCTGTGTTTCTGCATCGCGAGAAAAAAATTGAGGAAGCAATAATGCGCCAATTTAATTCCTAATAAGCTCTAATGTAACCGTTGATTACAACGAGCGAGGAATTATTTAGGTAACGATGTTAGAATATAAACACGCACGTTGACCCATTCGTACAATTAAAGTGAACTGTGTATAACACACGGTATAATTCAAGTAATCGATACTCTCGAGGTCAATTTTTGAAACGCAAACACCTCCCGCGAGTTGCTCGGAATTATAGAAATTGAAGGTAAAGAGCATAGCATTCTGAAGAGTTTAGTCGCAGCCGATTGAGAAAATGCCCTTCGCAACAGTTGTAAATTACTAATAAAAGTAGCGCGGATCGCGGCTGATAATAGAGGAGTAGACGTAGAATTCAGGGGTAGACGTAGATTGGCGCACCTGTACGAGCAACATGAACATTATAAGTGCCGGTTATGCGGCGTACGAGATGCAATTGGATGGAGGGTTAATGCTCGCAAAGTCCGTCAATATTTCATGGGTAATTTCTCCCCTCGGGAGAGCCAATGCCACGAGTCCGGAAAGCATTGTGCGAAAGAAGGAGCAGCCGAATCCTCACATGTCCTGTCGGTCTCGCCCCTCATATCGCACCAGCTCAGGGGTGCTTAATTCATTGTCAAGTAACGTCCGAATGCGTTTAATGCGATCCCATGGACATCGTTAACGGATCTCGTCCTTCCGTTTCGACGCGTTAAACAAGGTCTGCGTAAAAATAGAGTTCACCTTCAAAGCCGACAAACGCTGAATACGCTTGAGAAATTTCATTTGGAATTCTATTCAAATTAACCTCGAATAAGACTGCATAATTCATTAACAATTTAATTAAAAATTTTTTATTTTTAATATTGAAGAATTTTACAACCGGTTAATGTCTTAACCGCGATATTCTTTTCAAAGTCTTCATTATCTGTATTCGGAAAGATGTAATAATAGTGGAAGATCGTGTCATTAAAAAAACACCTGCTTATAAATTCATGGGCGAAGATTTCATTCGCGCAATTTCGCAGATGCTTCGATCGTATACACGTTTATTCGATAAACTTTATTCGTCGATTACCTCGATCGAGAGTCCATTTCGTTCACCGTGAGATTAATCGATTTCCGTCACGAACGCGTGGAAGTATACCCGTTGGCCCTTCGGAGCGGACGCTCGCACGTACGAACGAGCGAAACCGAGATTATAAAGCATTTATAGCGCAGCTTCCCACCTCAGGGCGCTCGCTTCTGATCTGCATAAAAATAGGGGAGCACCAGGGAGAAGAGCGGAGCGCAAAAACGGATCCTTAATACGAGATCAGATTATGATTTTGCGGGGGAGTCGGCTGACGAGGAGATGGAGAAAAGCTGGTAGAGGTCTTTAAGAGTTCTGGTGTCGAGCAGAGTAGGGCTCTCCGCTCCCTCTCTCTCTCCGGCACTTCTCCTCTTCTTCGTGATTAGAGGTACCGCCGTAACTCGCCGAATTCTCGTGGTGTCGGAAAAAGACGGGTTTCTCAAGTTGGCGAGTTTTACTCCGCTAATGTTTTATTCGCTCGTATTCCACGCTTTTAGAATTCTTCTTTCAAAGTTAAATAAGTGAATAAAATAGAATGCGGAATATTGCAAAATAAATTAAACGATTAATTGTAGTCTTAAGAGAAATTGCGTATAATTAAAAAAAAAAATTGTAATAAAATAATAACAATATTGCAATCATAAATTGTGTTTGCAATTTTATGGAATGAGCGAATAAAACAAACGATAAATAATAGTGAATAAAACGAAAATAACACGGACGGAGTATATGTTAAGAGCACGATTATATAATCTGCGATTCCAATCGGCCTACCAGCTTCGCAGTTTTGAAATGCCTGAGCCTGTATTCCCGCCTTCGGACTCGGAGCCTCGCATCGGTGGCGTATCGAGCGCGAATCGCATTATCGTTGCGCCGAAACTCCACGTGCATCGTAACACCCCGTGAAGCCGACTAAGAACAGGAATAAAAAGACAAGCGCGACAACGACGACAACGACGACGATGAAGAAGAGGAAGAAGAAGAAACAGAAGAAGAAGAGAAGAAGAGAAGAAGAAGAAGGAGAATCGAGCGTGCCGGTATAATGGCGCCGAGACGCGAAAGGGCGAAGCTAACGATATATCTTGGACTATTGTCTTGTGGGCCGCGACAGTCGCGGCCATTATATCAAGATTAACTCTCTTATTCCCTTGGCGAAGGTATGGCTTTCGTATAGAAGGGCATATAGAAGTACACAGGTTCCCGAGGGAGGACGGGAGGTGGAACGGCCGGGGAGGTAGAGGTTGCAAGCAGGCCTTATGGCACGTATACACAAACCACCCACACTTGAACGACGAATACGAGAACGACGACGAGGAGAACAAGCGCGCGCGAGAGAGACAAATACGAAAAAGAGACGAGGAGATAGACAGGAGAGAGAGAGAGAGAGAGAGAGAGAGAGAGAGAGAGAGAGAGAGAGAGAAAGCGAAAGGGGGGAGAAGAGGGGCCATTGGTGTGTTCACGGTGACGGCATACGGGAACGGGGGTGTATGCTAGGCATCCGCAGAAGAGGACATTATAAAGAGTTATGAGGTCCTGCCTCATACGTGAGCATCCTTGCGTCCGCCTCCCTCACCATTCCTCCCCCACCTCCTCCCACCCAGCCTCCTTTTATCTTTCTCCTCCAACGGCATCCCCCTCCACCCTCTCCGCGCGGCTGCCGGATCCTTATACACAAGATCTGTGGCGGTTCTTAATGTCCTCTCCCTTTTAATGCCCCGCTCGGTCTGCCCTCGAGGTCGAACCACGAACATTTCTGCCCGCCGCCTTCTTTTTCGTGGCCCGATATTGAGTTATACGCCGCGCGTATTTATCGTTCAAAATCCTTCTGTAAAGGACCACGGGAGAGATGTGGGAGAATGAAGGTGAAACACGAAGAGGAGCAGAGCAGACATCGGTCCGGTATGGCTGTGTTATAGGCGAAAAAACGTAAGGGAAGGAAAGATGAGGCATCTGTATAGATTATCTGAAATCTTTAAGATCTTTTATCTTCCGGAAATCATTGTACATTCGCCAAAACCCTTTCTTCGAGTTTATCCATTTTTATAGACCGCTTTTTCGAAGGCGAGAACATATTTCCCTGTTGCGTAATGCACTAAAAATAAACGATCGTATTTGCGTTAACTAAATAATTTTTACACAACAGACCACTTCGCGACGGAAGAACACGCGACGGGATAGCAATCTAATCAGATCGATTCAAAAGTAAAAGTCCACGTAACAGAGCCAGCCGAGTGGACCGATCGAATTGGATCCCAGTAAGTTTTACAGCCTTCGACGAGTATAACATAAGATCGCGACGCGTGTAACAACACGAGAGGTCGAGACCACCACTCACATCGAAGTCGAGGGATGACGACAGTAGTAGTGGACTTTTCTCTATCCTGATAGCGGGCACTCCGTTCATTCCGTTCCTCACCCTCACCTTGCGAGGGTATCTTTTAACACCGGCAACATCGCCACTCCACTCTCTCCTTTTCTCTCACTCTAACTTTCCCTGTGTTTCCCCCTTCGACTTCTATCTTCCACCTACTCGACCTCCAACCGCACGAACCGTAGTAGTATAGCACAGGCAACCGTGAATGGGAACCACGTGTTCCTCTTTCTCTCTATCTCTCTTTCACTCCTCCTGCTTCGACTCGGCTCAATGCCACCGAAAGCCTGCGGATTCCACACGTCACAACCTTTTCGACGCACGATCCACACGTACGTTCGAGAGAATCGCGCGCGATCATAGTAGTAACGTCCGAAATCAGCGATATGCCGGCTTTAAAGGACGACCGTGAGACACGCTTTACAATTCGGAATAATGATGCTTCACTGAATTCCTACGTTTGTTATTATTACAATGCACCGAATGCTTTTCAATTTCCGAATTCTGTCGTAAAAAAAAAGAATAGAAGTTTGGAATGTGCACAGATAAAAGAACTACATCACAGCATGCGTCAAATATGTTTAAAGATCAATAAACACATAAACAAAAATCAATATAAAGATTTAAATGTGTTTTTATGTTATTTATATGTGATTTATATGTGTTAAATGTGATTTATATGTGTTTTTAAAGATTTAAATATTTTCCACATTTTTATAATAATATAACCTATTAATAATTAACATAACCTATACTACCTATTATAAAACAAATAAACGTAATCGTGTAATTAATTAAATTTAGAAACATCGCAATATTAACGACATATAAATTCTTCGTTCTTAAATTATATACATTTTTCCGTGATGTATGTAAATAATGTCATAATCCACTCGTAAAAAGGGCACTAGTAAAAAAAAGTAAATGCAAATAAAACATAACGCTTTTACTGTGTATCTCGTTTCACAAGTATTCATGAAAATATGAGAAGATTCTCGTGGCAATGATTCAATTACGGCGTTCCGAAAGGAAAAACAAACTTGGTCCTGCAATGAGAAACTGGGGCAGAAGGGCTAGACAAAAGAGCATTGTGGTGAATCTCGTGAGCAGGAAACCGTCAGCACCCTAAACAAGGGCCGAAAGAAGGCGAAAGAAAAGAGATTAACGAATTCGGGAGCACCCTAGCATTTTTACGGTCGATTACGATGACCGCTTTGTCTCGCAACCGCCCCCGGAGAGGAAACTACGAACAGAAGTAAGTAAAATAACAGAGATCTAGATTCGGGATAAATCTACACTCTTCGCCGTCTACATGTCATAGGAAAGTAAAATTTATATAAATCATCTAGAAATGTAAGTTTTATCTTTTTTAATACCAATTTTTATGATAAAAATGAGAAAAAAAAAAAACAGAAAGATTATTTAATGTTTAAACTCAAACTTTTGCTTTAATGTCTAAGAATTAATATCTAATGTCTAATTTTGCAATAGTTTTGATACAAAATTTTTATAAATGTTAAAAATTAAATTCGTTGTTGCAATAAATTTTCCTACCGCAGGTAGGAGCAAAAAAAAAACAAAGTTTGACGAAGGCGAAGAGCCTTCTCGTAAAGAGTAATTTGCTCGCATAAATTTTAAAATGTCTTATACAATAGGAGAAACTGATACCTGCTCTTATTTGTTCCTAAATCTATCCTAACAATTTCTATTCTCCAATTTTCTACGTACAAATTCCTATTTATAGTCCATCAAATTGCCTTTTCACTTGCCATAAGTTGGCGGTTTTTGTTTGAAATCGAAGGAAGAACTAATTTTAATAGATTTGGAGCAGTCCCTTCTGACAAAAATAAAACTTGAAAAATATAGCGCATAAAAGTGACAAAGCGAAACAATAGGCCGCATGAGTTTTCACACGGCACGTATTCCGGTATGCCAGGGCAGTTAGCCATAGAACAGCATTAGGGGGGTTACGTTCTTTCAAAGTAAAAAGACCGGTCAACGCGCAGCAAAAAGTGACCAAGACAAGTACGTTACAGCATTAATTAATTCCTTTTCCCTTCCCAGTCTCACGATTCAAAAAGAAATCTGGACAGCTGATGAGCATCCTCGGACATCTTTCAATGGGAGATACGGATGTGTCGCGTTATAAAGGCGCCCAATAAACGATTGTGTTATGTTTAATTATTCCGTGCGCAAAGAACGGCTAGCCATTCATTGTTATTGTAATTTCCTGTACAGAGCGGAGAATATTAATTTGCATATAACTGAATGAGAAAATCACGAAGTTCAGTGCCGCAAAAGGGTGAAGACTATTGTTCGGCAAGTTTGTAATTAACTATTTTTAAGTTTGCGATACGACTAGCGTTACCTATCGTTCGCACAAGGACGGTCAAACATCTAATCAGTGTTTGCTAATTTATCGTCCGTTTTAAACAAAAATTAATTTTAAGATTTGTTCACGTCTCAACCTACTCGCTCCAGTATGCTTCATAGTATTACGTTACGTATATTATAAATCGGAGCATATTAGGGCATGCAACACGAACAAATCTTTAGACAACAAAAACGTGATGTCTTTCAAGAAGAAACAATCTAATAGAAAAATGTACATATCAACAAAGTTTTTTGTCAAACAAGCTTAGACAAGCGAGATAAGCTAGGAATATTCACACTGCGTGAAAAGAAAACAGAGGTGTAGAAATACCTAATGAATGCTTTTGACAATTCTGACAATTCTATTTCTAATTTCTCAAACATTTTTAAATTAAAAAATAGTGAAAAAATTGGAATAAATAATAATATATTATTTTAACTTTAAATACTTTTTAACTTGTTTTTATTAGCACTATTGAGACACTACTGTGTCTCAATGAATTTTCTAACGGCAAGAATACTGTTCGCAGGTTTTGCCAATGCCTTACGAGAAAAACAAAAGTGGACAGGTATCAAACTCAGGTCTCTCCAGCTTGCTAAGTTGCGCCAGCCCTACGCCACTTACGTGGCCATTTTAACTTTAAATACATTATCTATAATTGTATTTATTGTTCTGTAATTATTCTGTAATCTGTAATTATTGTAAAAGATTAGACAAGCACGAAACGTACTTTCAGCTGCCTTCCGCTTTTTCGATACAATCAGCTGCCTTCCGATTTTTCGATGAAAAGGTGAATATATATACGTGATACAAATATATAAATACATATACAAATATATAAATGTGAACGATATATACGTGAGCGATTGTGGCGTGAAAAGAAAAAAATATTTCAATGCAATTCAGGCTCTCTGCATTAGACATAGTTTGACAGTTAATTCCTTGAAAGAGCGATATCTAGAATCTTTTTTCTCATCCTTCATCTCTCATTCATTCTGCCCTCTTCTCTCTCTTTCTTTTTGCCACCTTTATATATTCAACACAATCTATTGACAGCAATACTGTTTCTCACTGCATTCTCACGGTATTCACAAAGAGACCGTCCACGAGAGAGATTATGTGCCCTTCGATTAAAGAATTTGAAACTTTTTGGGGTGAGCTATTGTATCTAAAATTCAGAAAAGATCTTTGTAGATCTTTAGATCTGCATCCCTTTTTACCACCTACGCGAAAACACCTGCAAAGCCATTCAATTGGCTAAATAAATGAAATACGAGATTTCCCTTACGAGAGGTTTCCTTTACAACAGGTTTGGACGAATATTCAATCTCTTCTAAAATCGTTGCTTATTTAGGGACGTTGAAAACAGCAGGTAACTTATTGTTAGATATTTTTGACCAATGAGATGTAATTTTCACAGATACCAGTAGCCATATTGCAGATTAAGATTTTAAAAGGAACGCCTTTTTTTAACAGAAAGCAGTAAAGCAACCATAGCAGTAATTCATAACAAGAGTACAATAATATAATAAACTAATACAATAAACTAATACAATAAAAAATTGTTAATGTTACATTTTTAACTAATAAAGTACATTGTACATTCGGCACGGATTTCTTGCTGTAATTCTAAGTCTTTTATTTAACGAGTTGATTTATTAATCGTATGAGTCTTTTTCCAATTTAATAAAAATAAGTTTAAGAAGATTGATAATTGGTGGTATATTGGTGTAAGTTATTCCATTGATTTATATTGTATAATTCTCACAAATGTTTAATTTATAAAATGTAAATTTAAAAAAATTCAAGATCTTCTAGGTTCTACATAAAATAAAAAAAAAAAAAAAAGAATTTTCTATTAATTTATTTATAATATAAGATTGTATTTCTGGTAAAATCTCTAACTTTTATTTTTAATAAAATAAAAATAAATAAAAGTTATTGTTGCTTAGAATGTAACGTAAAATATTATGGTGCACGGAATATGTGCCGCGAAGCACATATGTGTTTTATGGAATAAATATCAGTGATATAACGTGACGAACATTTATAAACCATAGAAGGAACCATATACTCGGAATAACTAGTTGGCAACAGTTCGACCATTCTCGATCCAGAAATGTAAAATACGACTTGGTCGCAACTCGACGATTTGCGCACGACAAATGTCCCAAGATAATCCAATCCCAAGATAACGCGCATGCGTCAAAAGAGGCTTCACTTCATCCATTTTTGGTATTCATAAACTAAAGTTGCCCTAGACGCCTCAGAAACCTTGAGAATATTGTTATTCAACAAGAAAAAGGTTGGAGGCGTCGTAACCGTCAGTTGTGTCGGAACCTTCCTAAGAGTTAGTCGGTGTCTCATAGATCGGAATTTTGTTTTACGGGTGATACGTTACGTCGGATCGCGAAATGTGAATAACGAGTGGCCGGTAAGCACATTGTCATGCTAATCACGCCGCGGAATCTATCGCGGAGTCTTCAGCGATCCTCTTTCTCTTTCTTTTTATAATCTAGGTAGGGTAAAGAATCAAGGACTCCAGAATGGACAAAGGCGCGACCGGACCTTCTCGAGATCAGAGTAAAGAGTGATTTTTATATTTTATACAAAACATAGGGGAAAAAATACGAAAGAACTAGATGGAACGAGAGGATAAAAATAGACTAATATTTAATTTTTGTGATTTTAGATGAGAATTTGCATATAATAAAAACTTATATGTGTAATTTGTTTAAAAATGTAAATGTATATAATAATATAAATCTAAAACATGTTTTTCATTCCATTAATATTAATTCAAAAAATTGTTAATGCTTTTTTCTTTATGGTCTTTTTTAATATAATAAAAAAATACGAATTTTTGATTAATTTGATTTTTAATCAGATAAAAAAATTTGTGATAGCTTGTCGTAACGTACAAATATTCTATCTTAACTACTATTTCTACTTTTTTACTTTCAATATATGTACGATCCATTGGATTCCCGGGGTTCGCAGTTTTGGCAGATAAACCGTAATGATGAACTGCAAGTAAGTCCGATCTTATTTACGACACATACGTTCTGCCAAGCGCAGGAGAAAATGCCGCAATGAACGGACATTTCGTCCATGTTCGTCGTACGAAAAGTAGAAAGAAAGTTTAAAGTATAGCAACGATTAAACGAATGTCAGCGACGATCGGTTATTCACCGTGACGCAAGCAAGAAGGAAGAGAGAGAGAGAGAGAGAGAGAGAAGAGAAGAAAAAGAAAGAAAAGAAAAAGAATTGCATCAATGACGATAGCAATCTTTCGAACAAATATCCGAATCATCACAACGTCCAGTCTAAAGCAAACAAAACTTAGGGACTTGGTTCTACGTTAAACATTCCTAAAAACTTCTTTTCGGTAAAAATAATTTCCAGCTAAATTCGATAAAAGTTCTTAACAAATTTGAAAACCGTAACTCATTTAATAAATTGAACAATTAAAGGACAAGTTAGAAGTGTTGCTAAACAAAACAAAACAAAACAAAAAAAAAAAAAAAAAAAATGGCACAACTCCTCACAGGAGCTAATGTTTAGAGGCCAATGCTAGAAAGAAGATTAGAAATTCCTGTCCTTAAGTGAGGCGACGAATGAATCCTAAAAATTCCTTTCAATCTGCTTCTTTTAACCAATCTGTTTCGGACAGGTGAAAATATTCCTATTCAATTCTTTTATGCGAGGGTTTATGTACGGAGTTAGGTTCCGAATTTTCAAAGGTGAATATACGAAATAACAAAAGAGTCTCTCCCACCAGTCATGAGAAGTCTATTTTCACCAAGTTGTTTAGGACGGACAATACATTTAACTAAATATATTAACAACTTTAAGAAAAAATGTGTATAAAAAAATAAAGAGACGGTAAGATATCAATCGTGATGTGACTGACCGCAAAACTATTTCGGGTAATTTCTTTGTTCTTTTCTAAAAATGATACGTCTCTACCTGCAGCAAAGGTATGTGGAAACTAATAAATGAAAAATTTGTAAAATGCACGATGCCAGGTGCAGGTGAGGAGGATTTTCTTTGATTCATTGTTGCTCAGTTTATATAGGTTCGACCCAGCTCTGCAGATTGTATACTATAGATTCTATACTTGTTTGTTTACGAATGACTGATTGTGATTTTAAAAGGTGGTTTAATGTATTTTCATGGGCAACTTTCAGTGTGTGAGATCGTACCTTTTTCCTCATCAAGGTTATTTTCCGTGGTTTCGAAGTTTAGATACAAAAAATGAGCCTGAATCAACTTATGAAAAGAATAGAATGTCGGAAAAGAATATTAGAAAAAAAAATAATAAAAGAAACAAATATTTTTAATTCCAAAACGAAATCTTCATTTTTATATGTACAAAAAAAATATGAAAATTTATGTGCACGATTCATACGCAAGTACATTTTGTTATTATTATAATGTAATATTATATTGATTTAAAGGGGAGAAGGGCTATCTGATGCTTCCAAGAAAGACGAATATATGTAAAAATGCAAACTTTAAAATGTTAAAAGTTCTTAGTAATTTCGTGATATTCAATCTCGACGTATTTTATGTTTAGCCTTTCAATCGGCATTCTACAATTGAGAAGACGGTTGTTACTATATTGAAAGTTGCCGTCGTAAAAGAGCACATCGCGAAAGTCTAATGGCGCGTTGAATGATGATGCAGTTAAGCAGCGAGACTGATTTTCGATTTGCAAAATGATAACGCAATCTACATCATGCTGGATACATTTCCGCGCCGACGAAACAGTTATTGCTCGGCCGAGGAAATCGATCGTTGATTGCTCATTACACGCGTGTTCTGGAAATGGCTGTGGATGTACGTGCGATTATTTGCGAGCGCACGCGAGTGCAAGCGCCGCAGGTGTATACATCTCGGGAAATGGCAGTACAAATAAAACGGAGTGGACAGTGTTGGTCTCGTAATTAGACTGGTCATAATTGCAGCACTATGCTACGAGTAAATGGCTCGTAACGTTCAAGCGTATGAAACATTGATATTGCCATTAAGTTGTTCTGTGATATGAATAAAGAGGAAGAGAATGTGGGAATAGCACCGTAACGATGACAGATCGCGATCGGATAACTTTGTTACATACAAGGGATAGGTTTTCGCCTTCAAGCGACATTCTCAATCAGAAACAAAGAGAATGCAAAAAGCGTGTTCTTCAGCATTACGCATTCGTATATGTTCTATCGTAACAAATTAGAAAATCAGAAACATGTTAAACAAAACATATTTCGAAATTTCATTTAAGATCAATAACAGTTATATAAAAAAATGTGTATTAGCAATAATCAGAATAATTGCTCTTTTATGTGAAATGTAAAAGATATGCTTACTACGTAATAATAATATCAGTAGTAGTATACTAAATTAAGTAAAATATAAATATGAGACATTTATGATGCAAAACATAGCAAAAATTTATATGTTGGAGAAATTTTCTTTTTGACTTGAAGCTTAATTTGTTATTGATTGTAAATTATATTCATTCATTTCAAATTTCTATAAATAAAATAAAACAATTTTTAAGTAATGTATATTATTATTATTACGCATTATTGAACAAGCGAGAGAACGAGATAAGAGAGAAAATTAAATGATTCATATATCTATGTAAATTGTGAGAGAACGAAACCGGGCAACATTATAGAACTATAAAGCAGTTTATCGCTAGAAAGAAAGAAATCCACGAAGTAAAGACGGTTGCTTTCGCGTGAGTTTACCCAAGGCAAGGCGGCACGAAGATCCTGTCGGAGCTTGAAGTCCCTGGGCTAGCCGCGGATCGTCCGACCAATCTGAGCTAATTGGCCTCCATAGGTAATTACGCGCAATTAGGAGTAGGCCGACCGCGCCTTCTCTCTCAAACTTTCATCCTTTGCGCTATTCTCCTCTCTTTCTCTCGCCCTCTGTCTCTCTTTCTCCCGTTGGGCCCTTCGTGCTGCTTCTTTTATCGATGACTAAACCTATATAGGGACGACATGGGTTGGTGGAAGAAAGACAACCAGCTGGTCAGAGAGGAATAAGGATGGAGAACGAGGGAAGAAATAGAGTGACAAAGAAAGAACAGGGTGAGAGGCAGAAAAGAAAAGCAAGGGGAGACAGAGAGATCGCCGCCAGGTACACAAATTATCTGGCGACGAAAAAACAACGGAAGAGCAATTAAATAATGCTACGTCGCCACGTAGTAGCATTTTCTACCGCCCTTTGCTTGTACCGGGTGTCCCAATCATCTTGAGCACACTGATGCAAATATTCATTAATAATTTATGAATTTATGAAGTAATTTAAGGCAAGATTTTATCGCAGTAAATATATATTGTCTTCAAATCATACATGAATAGAATAGAACAATAAAAATTAAAATTATACTGTACGTAAATTTTAATCAAAGACAATTTTATGATAATTTAAATAATTGCTTCTTAATTTCTTCTCTCAGTTATTTATCAAATATTGCTCATTCAAAACATTCGCTATACGATCGCGCATTATAGTAAGAATAGATAAATATAAAATGATGTAGCATAACAAGAAATAGATCGTTATCGAAGGGTCACCCGTTACGAGGACACCATAGCTACATCATAAGACACTATGTGTGGTGGTTAGTGTGTGCCGATGCATTAGAGCAACCTGGCTCATTACCGCTGGCACAATTAAGGCCCAATTTCGTGGGCATAATGGCCGCCAATCTGGCTGCACAAAAAGCCCGTGGTTGCTCTCAAGACGAGCCGGAACCATGCCGCCGTCTCTGCCTAATAACCGACAAAATTCACCGTTCGGCTTCTCCGACCACTACAAATCTAGTTTCCTAACACGAGAGAAATCACAACTGTAGTCGCAACGTAAAATTAGAAGACGGAGAATCAAATTCCATGGAAAAACTTCTCGACTGACTAATAAGATTGTATTAAATGTCCGATAATTTTTAAGTGCATTAGTGCTGTGTGCTCGCTTGTCTAGTAAGCAAATAAATATAACACATTATCACACAAGATGTTTATAAATATTTAATATTGGTTGGAAGAGAATTTAACAATGTCCATTAAATTTTTCTCAATAACATAAGATATATCTGACATATCTCAATTAAAATAAAACTCTTTTGACTGTTCTATAAACTGTTTCGTAACATTTCCAAAATTTTCTCAACTTAACTTTGCAACCAGGTGCAATACTAAAATATTATTAAAACATTTTTTCACCGATTTATTTACGATGCTAAACTGAAATATAAGATTCTGGTATTTTTTCTCACTCAATGCTTTAGTACGAAACTACTTTTATCGCTTAACAGTCGCGTTTTCTGCGTCCGTGAGCGCGCAAGCATTCGAGAATCACCCGTGCTCGTTGGAAAATTCCTTTCGCCGGCCAACCCGCGTAAATCTATCGGCGGTGTAGAATTGAGAGAATCGACGACGAAATATTCGAAAACTGAGGCCACGCGGAGGAAGGGCGGGGGTGCAACGCGGCAGCAGCTTGGATCGGACAATAGCCGACAATGGGATCGCATCCGATTTTTGCATGCCAATTTCGCGCCCGGCATTGTGCCGTAGACAATGCACCAATAATTACGCTAAACGGCGACCATTCATACGCCCATTCGGCCGGATTCAAACCGGCCTTTCCGTATCCATTATAGTCGCGCGGCGCAAATAATCGCTCCGATGCGCGCCGCTTCCACTTTTTCGCGGCGTGTCGCACAGGTAGCGTCGAACATTGATTTGGTACTGCGATGGGAGTACATTTGCTTTCGAGCAGTTTCAAAAATTCGAAACAGTTGGCACGTGTGTGAATAACTTTCGTGCGAGTTTTACTTTTTATCTTTTGTGTGTTACGCAAACAATTGCAAAAATGCATAGATTTTTTATTTCTCCATTCAGCTATAAATTTTGACGGGTTTCAAGTGGATTTCTCTTCGAAAGGATTTTGCATTCATAATTTCTTTAATTTTTTATATTAAATTATTAATTATTAAAATAATGAAAAAATGGATTATAATACTCAATATGCTACAAACATTCTTTACACATTTTGTACTAAATTATTGAAAAATTTATATTTATTATTATTTTCGTACCTTTTGATTTTTCTAGTCATGCAAATTCGCAAATTTTGCAGTAATTGCAGTAAATGGAATTCATTCGCAGGAAGGATTCAAATCGCCCTTTCATTCCCATTATGAACGGATTGCGCAAATAATCGTTTCACCATACGCTTCAGATTTTTTATCGAATGAATATAATAATCGATTTGCACTGTTTCGCTACAGGCTACTTTAGATCGTACATATTTGTGACTTTATAAAAGAATATATGGAATCGAAAAGCAAGGTTTATTTAGTGTAATTCGTATTATTTTAAAAACCCGCGTATTTAATTTATAGAATAGCGTAAATAAAAAAAAATGCAAAAATAATATTCTTCAAAATGAGATAAAATTGGGTTGAAAAATATCATTTCTGCATCTTGAAACGCAATTTTAATAAAAGAAATTCCGGAGCTAAAAAATTTTAATTATGGAATCGAAAAGCAAGGTTTATTTAGTGTAATTCGTATTATTTAAAAAACCCGCGTATTTAATTTATAGAATAGCATAAATAAAAAAAAATGCAAAAATAATATTCTTCAAAATGAGATAAAATTGGGTTGAAAAATATCATTTCTGCATCTTGAAACGCAATTTTAATAAAAGAAATTCCGGAGCTAAAAAATTTTAATTATGGAATCGAAAAGCAAGGTTTATTTAGTGTAATTCGTATTATTTAAAAAACCCGCGTATTTAATTTATAGAATAGCATAAATAAAAAAAAATGCAAAAATAATATTCTTCAAAGTGAGATAAAATTGGGTTGAAAAATATCATTTCTGCATCTTGAAACGCAATTTTAATAAAAGAAATTCCGGAGCTGAAAAATTTTAATTATTAATTGAGCGTTACTTTTCTTTCAAGTTTCGCGCAAACTATATGACCGTTCTCGAGAAGCTAAAGACACAAAGTACATCCTGGAACGACGTTCCTCGAGCGAAGCATGCAGCGTGTCATCTCGTGCATGCACACGAGAATCGGATGCGGTTAGGAAAGGACAGAAGAGAACAGCGCGCTGTGCAAATCGGATTTCCTTTCGTTAAACTTCGTTCGTAACGGCTTTCCCTCCTTTGCCTCTCTCTATCTTCCCTCCTCTCGCTTTTCTCTTACCTTTTTCTCGAATGGTTTCTCGACAAGCGTGTTGTCCCTCTCTGTTCGCATCGCGCACGCTTTTCTCTTTCCTCTTGCATCTCGTTAGATGCACTCGCGGAGGAAGAAAGTCCACAAAGGAAGTCGGAATGCATCCAGCTTACGGATGTTGAACGAGAAGAAGAGATGAGAGAGATGCAGGGCAGCGAAGGAGGAAGCGAAAAAGAGAAATCCCTTTACCTCTCCCCTTCGTTCCCGCGCGCAAGTCGCCGTAGAGAAGGGGCAGAGGTGTGAGCCGTGGTGCACAGGGCTAACCGGTCGTTTATTATGCATCGAAATGCCAGCAACGATGCCACGCGAGTGGACAGGACGTTGTAAACGCTCCGCAAAAATGAAGTAACGGCCGGCGCTCTCTGAGTGATTCCGCGTCGCTCCGGGGCACCGCGCGTGTGGTGGGGCTCCCCCTCTCTCTTTCTCATTCTTCGTCTTGCTCTATCCTCTTCGAGAGGTAAGGATGACGCGCACGGAGTCCTTTTCTATTCGGTTGGAATTAGATATAATAGCCGCGGCGCAGAATCGCTTATTGTATTCGTTAAATCAGTCTTGAGAACCGGTCGACGCTCGTTCCGATCGAAGAACGGGCGCGAACGTGATCTTTAATTGTAATCTGCTGCGGAGAAACGTGACCTAGTATTGATAGCAAATTTTCCCGAGCGAGCAAACATATCGTAAAATGATAAAGTTATCGATTTTAAGATTTATGTTAATTTATCATTTATATTAATGTATATCAATACCGATATCTTTAATCTTAAATATATTTTCTTGTAAATTATCACAAAATTATTTATATCAAATGCAATAAAAGAAACACCATTTAACGATATAACAGAACAATATATATATCACATAAACTCGTATCCGTCCATTTTTTATATTACAAAAATTATAATCACTATCTGTGAGTAAAATAAGAGAGAGAGGAGAGAGGGATTTCTCTTTTCCACTAATTTCATAGTTAAAGGCAATAATGTCGGTATAATTAATATATAGAATGCAATTAATAGCAAATGACGTCGAGTGTTGGTTTCCTGAATAAAACATGAACGATTTTTCAATACGGATTATGGTCATTCATGTATGTGGCTGTGTTCACAAAATCTTCGAATTTATCAACCATTTATTTTATAGTATAGTACTTCTGCATCACCCTTTCGATTGAGCGCACGGCGCAGCGAAACAGCTCCCTTCCCTACGTGTAAAATTACGTTTAATAGGTACAGTACTACTTTAATGGATATACTAACAGACTATATTTTCCGAGTACCTTGCACTCTTATACTTCGCCCCAGGATCCATTTTTCTTTTGTTTCGACGATACATATCTTTTCTGCGAGCGAGCGAGTACGCCAAGATGTATTTTAAACGTTTCTATTGTCTGCGATAAAAGGTAACGTGGAATCGTGACAATAAAAGCAAGCATAAATGCGAGGAAATTTGTGTCAAAATTCGCACTAAACGAACCGCTAATTGTTTGCAATTAATTTTTTCGAATTACGACGATTTTTACGATTACTTTAAGAACACGGAACACGATCGGATATCAATATGTGTCTTTTTTAAAGCGCTCAGTGGCGACATAGTTTCTCTTATCCGGTAACACATTTCGCGTTCGGTTTAATGCATTATCGGCATTGTCGTTCGTATAACCTTTCGCGATCACAATCTGGCACGTAGCTTTACTATTGCGTACCCGTTTAAGAGTAAGACCACCTTGATTGGCAGTGACAGATACGCGGATAGTCTTTCCAATGGTGTTCGAATCGATCTGACGCGAAAGATAACCGCACGTAAGCGCGTGTATAGATATATGAAATAGAATAGGTGTGTCAATACAAGCGAGTAATTACTTCGATTGCCAAGTTAAATAATTATCGCCTAGAATGGGGGGGGGGGGACGCCTATGTTGGTTAATCAATGACTCACCGTTCTGCGACCAGCATGACCTTCATCCCACGGGCTTCTGCTGACGTCACATCCTTCACCCGAGTCTAAAACGCAAAAAAATTTGCATTAAACAGCGACGTCAAATTCAAAAGAAAACGGAGGCTGAATAAATTTGCACGCGCGAGATGTCTCGCACGCGCACCAGATCTTTTATCTATAAATTTAATCATGCGAGAAACGGAAAATAAATATAACGCGCTCTGCGCGCACGCGAAACTCTTGTAAAAACACGAAAGACAATGAAGCTCTCTTGTCTTTTTTGACATGTAGCCACTTATTTATGTTCGTCGTAAAAAATATTTATATTTTCGCTTCTCGTTTAAAAATGTATCCATATTTTTAGCGTGCAAATAATTCAAGTCTATTACAGATGTACGTATAAAATGTATATATTAAAAAAAAATACATATATATATATATATATATTTTTTATATTTAGCAAAATAAAATAAAAAAATGTTGAAGCGAGATTTAATCATATGAAGACTCGCGTGTGTGTATATATATCTTATCAAATATAAAGTTTCTCATGAATATCTGGTGCATTAAAAAATAAATTTATGGCCAGAAATTGAATCCAATGCAATTTCGGAAAACTCAATTTTCGATATTCTAAATGCGAAAAAATATATCTTCTGCTAAGTTTCACATTTCGCCAGGAATAAATTATTTCTCCGGTATTCATATCGAAGTTTAAACTCGCCAGAATTATACTGGTTTCAATTAACTCCTACGATAAATAATATTCAGATACTAAATACAAAAAGACGATATACTTTAAAGCTCTTTTTGCAACTTATACACCACTCTTTTTAGCGGCTCATTTCATTGTATCTCAAACACGAACGAGATCACTTCGATCATCACGTGGTCTCGTCGGCGCTCGCGTTTTTATGAACTACCGCAGTTAATTATCCCGCCGTCAATAAAAACGATATTAATTTTCCGCGATTTATCGGTCGACGAGCAACATCGATGCGCCTGGTGTGTGCCCACATACCCGTCGTCGTGAGAGTCACAGAAGAAAAATCCGGTCAAGCGCCGACGCAACCACGTATGCGTATCAACGATTTAGTTGGCGGTCATTCGATGAGCGCATTCTATAATTAGTATCCGAACGCGGGGGAATTTTTATTTTCGTTTAAACTTGAACGTCCTTGTCGGCGAGCATCGTCGTCGACTATTCGCTTTGTCTCTCCTCTCCTCTCTTTTGAGAGTTGAGTGCCGCCACCTTGACGCTCGATTCGGCCGGTTCGACAATAATTATTAACGTCGGACTTATTTTTTCCCTAGCACCGTCCTTGTCGACCCACGGGAATAAGATCGTCCGCGCCGCATCCGCGGACACTAATTCTTCGACACGACGTCGGACAGTTAAAAAAACGCGGATTATAAATAAATTTACAGCCTGGCGCCGCAACGCATAGGCGTTTACGCGTCTGACATCTGGCGCTTTTCTGCTTAAATTTCACGGCTTAAACGGAGAAAGAGGATCGTAAAGTATGTTAATGAGATGATCATTTGATGACGAATCAAAGCTCTTTCAAAAAATAAAAAATAGCGACATATAGCGACTTTTTTATTGACGCCTCTTTATTGTGAAATATGGAATGCTAATACATTCGACATATAAAAATCGCACAAGTAGTTTTGCTTCAATAAAATTTTAATTTGTAAATTAATAAAAAAAATGTTGAATACTTGCTCTCAATTTCAAATTAGCTAAAAAACTTGTCGGTCGAAGGAGAATACAATAAATTTGATTATGCATGCGATGATTTCAATTATTATAAGGCGAAAGTAATTTTTGCTTTCAACATCAATTTTATATCATACATAAGACTTCATTACTGTGCGAACACGCTTCGACTTAAACTGTCAGGGTATAAATTTTCCTCCCTACATCATAGTTCAGCGAGTAAGGAAAAGAAAAGAAGAAAGGCGGACGAAAAGCGAAGAAAGAATGGCGGACAATAACTTGGACGCAGTGTATTACTGAGTCTGCTTAAGTTAATTGGAAGTAAAATGAGAGAAAGGTCCGAGGAATCACAGATTCTTCTTGTGCCGCGTCCTTCGTTCTTTCCTTCACCATCCTGTGTCCCGGGCTCCTCCTTCCTCTCCACTTCGCCTTCCCGGCGTTCTCTCACTTATTTGCGCTTCCCTGTGTTTGTTTAATCAGACACAAGGCTCAGTCTTCATTACTCGCACTAATTTATCTGGGTTGTCGTCCGACTCCTTCTGGCCTCCGTGTCTGGACGTTTTCGACCCTTGTACAATACATACGTGAAAGACAACCGTAATGTAGCGAAGAATCCGCCCCGCTTTAATTTGCACGAGTAAGTGCAAGTACGCGATCCTTTTTTTAACATAATTACACGAGCAATAAATAAAATGCCTGCACTGTCTCTTCTGATAAAGGAAATGCAATTATCTAAATTTACTTTTAAAAAAATACTTATATTGCTCTTAATATTTTTTTTTAAATATGCGATTTTATAAAATTTATTTTTAAAATATATTATATAAAATGTTATGCAAAATTTTAGAGAAAAGATCTTTTTTCAAATAAAAAAAAATGATATAAATATTGAATATATATATGTATATCTCGGTTATAATTATACAATTATTAAAATTAAGAAACTCGCATTCCACAAATAAGAATGTTTAGTTGAGCTTTGAATCTGCCACGAGATATTGGTATGGTAAAAATAAAATTCGCATGGAATTAACTTGATAACCAAGGAATTGATGAATCGAAGATCCGTGACGCGTCTTCACGCGAAGGACAAAAGAAATTCGAAGGGAGTAGTAGGAGTAGTGTCGAATTGGGGACTCCTGGATATCGACGGCAATATTCGTTAAGTCCTGCTAAGACCCTGTATGCGATGTAGTCCGTTCATTCGAATTGCCAAGTCTCTATCTTCCTTGCCTTTCGCCGTTTTCTACTACGTTGGTCCTTCTTCTTATCCGCTGAATGAGGGCCTCATGGAGGTGGCGATCGTTTCTTTCTCTACTGTCTTTCTCATTCTTGCGAATGAGCCTAGGACGCCTCCTCGCTGGCGGATCAGCGCGTCAATAGGGTGTTTGTTTAATTTGCGGATTCGCTGGCTTGTGTCTCCGCAAAAGAGAGCTGTCTGTTCAGTGCGACTCAACTTTTTCTTATAGCAGCGTTTCATATTCTGATATATTCTTTAATTTCTTCTCGCGATAAAACTAAATAAATATGATGTATAATTTTTTTATTCTGGGAGATTGCAATATATTGTCTCATCAATGATATAAAATGTTTTATGATAGAAATATAATTAAGTAACTTTCACTTATAATGTGACATGTTATTCCGTAACAACTCCAATATTCCACAGAATGCTTCATGTATAAAAATGAGGCAATAAAATTAATGTCGACTATTATAAAATGTGTGACATTATGAAATAAGTCAAGTCACGGCGATTACGAAGAGACGGTTAACGTAATTTCTGTCAATTTCCATGCACATAAATAAAGCATACGAAATCAGAATTCTAAGCGATAGAGATCCTTTGGTTAGACGAAAGATTACGTAAAGGATAGTACCATCCTTTTACTAGCGAAGTCGGAGAACCCTCACGAGTTCGTCTCATTAAGCTTCCGCTCGTAAATGTACGAGAAGATATTTGAAGAATCTAGAGCAAACGTTGGTATTTTTCGAAACGTCGAGCAAGACATTTCTAGCAAATTTCGGTCGTTGCTTAAATGCTTCTTATCAGGAGAGAATTATAATGCCTAAGCGTATTTCTTGGTAAAACTATCTTGGTAATTCATAAAAATTTATTTTTCTTATTTTTCTTAAATAATTTAGAGCATAGTAAACATCGTGGAACAAGATTTGAGAAAACACAAATCTAAAATATATTAAGAATCGCATCTACAAATAATAAAATCCAAATTTGTAATTATAATTACAATTAATAACAAAATCAAATCCGTTGTAAAAATAAAAATGACATCCTTTATCAGCGAAAAGGGAGATAGAAAAAAAAGGGGTGAAAGTAGAAACCCCAGTTTCACAAGATCGCATCGCATTATTTAAATTCATCATCCATCCGTCCTACTGCCGTCGGGATTCGTTGGATTAATTCTCAGCCCGTCCAAATCTCTTTCTCTCTCTCTCCTTCTCATTGAGTTCGGGGTAATGGGGGTCGTTATTGCAGCGCAATGTAACGGCCTAAGGGTCATTGTTCAACCGTTTTTGGGGTTCGAGCAATGACCAGTTCCGCCGCGCATGAGAACGGACTGAAACAAAAGCTGACAAACCTGTTGGAAACAATCGGGCATGGTTCACCCTAGCTCGGGCCAGCTTATGGCTCACGGGGGGGGGATGAACAGTTGGGTGACTTTTTTTCGTCTCTAAGAGGAACACCCATTGTGCAACATTGGCAACATGTGTGCCTCCGTGTCGTCACGACGAGAAATCGGCTGATCATTGCTGTGTCATGATTTAGGAGCACGCGTTAGTTGAAGAAAATCGTTCAAGTTATTACAAGACGCAATCTAACAGCGGCAAGTGTCAGTGCGTATATATTATTAAAAAAAATTAATAAATAAAAATGATATTATTCATAAGATAGAATATTTAAAACCCGATAATCGAACTCGCAATTTTAAATTGAAAATGCAAGTTTGAATTAAAAATTAAAGCCATCTTTTCAGAAATAGCCACCTGTCATTTCCCCTTCCCTTTCCTTAAAAAGAAACTAATGAATAAAACTAATCAATGACATCTTTCTGTTAAACCAGTAACGTGAAAATCGATTAGAAAAAGACGCGACGAAGCATTTTTACAAATTCTCCACTTGTGTGACAGTATTATGGTCAGTGCGGCATATAGCGAAATCTTAGTTAATTTCCTTCGTGGTCATCCTTCTCTGCCAACTCCTATCACTCTCGGTCTTCCTCCCCTTCGCCGAAGAAGACGTTCCATATGTCAGAACTCTTTCTTTCACGGAGGAAAGCGAAAAGCAGAGACGGAACGTGAGAAAACGAGCCATAAAACGAGCCATAACTGCAACGAGAGCGCGAAAGAGAGGAAAGGCGGAGTTGACGGTTGTCGCGAGAGGGGCAAAGAGTAGCCGATAAATTACACAACAATCTCTTTTTTTTTTTTTTTTTTTGAAAAACATCTCTTTGACAGTGTGCCATTTTCTAATCATCGCGATACGCATAAAGAGTCGTGTCCAATCCGTCTAATCCGACAACGTTAAGAAACTTAAGTGCAGTTCTTTCTCTTATCCTTTCCCCGTTTTCCTCTTCCCTCCCTAACCCCCGAGCTTCCCCCAGCCGCCCTCACACCGATTCTCCCGGCTTTTCCTCTCGCAGTGGGAGTTCAGGAGAGAGTGTGAGACTGCGGCTAAGGCGACCATGAAGGAATAGAAGAACGGCGGAAGGTGGCTTGACCGAGGGTGGGCTCGGGGGCAAGCGGGGAGAACGGCGGGGTTGGTCAGTGCTCCTTACTTAGAGGGTGGCGAGTCTGTTCTTAATTAACGCTCGCCTCTTTTGCTGCACACCCCCTCACCACCGTGCTGCCGTAATGAGGCTCCTCGGGTGCGGGCGTGTGTGTGCGCGAGCGACCGTGTACGTACTCGGCCGCGCGGACGACGGTGTGAGTGACCTAGATGAGACGCGCCCCCGTCTAGCTAATTCTTTTCTTCCGCGCTGACCACTAAAGTAAGTAGATGGCCACATACGAGGAGAGAACGCGCGTCGGTGTGCGTGCGGCATACGCGCGCGAGCGAAAGAGGTTACACACAATTATGTGTGTGGATATATATATATATATAAATATACGAGCAAACGCATGTAGCTATATTTTGTTGCCGTTGCCGTGGCACCACGACCGAGACTCTCGGCCTGCGAGAGTTACGCGGACATAACTGTGGGTCTTAACCTCGCCGCGTACAGCTACATCGTCGCTGCTGCAGCTGCGGTGACTTCGCCCGGCGTCCACCACTTTTGCGATACCTCGCGAATTAGCCGCGGCGCCAGCGCGCTGCCGAGCCATAATTACTTCAGCGAAAATGTTTCGGCGCGCGGTAATAGCGCGCACGAGCTAATGAGTTCGATAATAACTGCGGTCGATTGTCGAACGTAGCCATCGAATAGGAACCGTGTAACAGCGATCGATGAAACGTAAGGGAAGGCGGGTTGCAATCAGCAACGCAGCACGGTGACGAAATCTTTAATTTCTCTGTCGCGAGCGAAGTAAAATCATCGCGAGGGCCAGATTCTTCATCAATATTTTAATACTTTACCTTTCTGTAAGTAAAATTTTTTTTTTTACTGTAAAAACAAAATAAATACTCTAATTGTGCTTCATTTGACATTGATGTTTATCATTTGCCTCGAATAAAGTTGAAAACGGAATATCTTATAAACTTTAACGTGAGGTGATTCTCGCGTTTCAGAAGCAAACAGATTATCGCGTGAAGGGCTTCGTCGTTGCAAATAGCCGGCGCGGTCTTTAACCGTGAAACTTCGTCGTCGGTTTCGCACGGCGAACGGTCAGCCGGGACCGGCTACCGTTCGAAGTGCAGGGAAAAGACGTCTGTACGGATCGACTGGCCCATTCTTCAGGCACATCCTGGGCCGGCCTCTTCCATCAACCCCGCCTCCCCTCGCGATGTCTCTCTCTCTTCTAGCGGAGCGCCGCGCGGATAACAGCAATTAAGTCTTCCCGTTAATAGAGACGATTGTGATTAATTATCGGATTTAATGACCGGCTACTTGTACTTGTAAATATAGACGGCATGGGACGCGCATGCTGGTTACACCGTAAAAATTAGAGACCATGAATCCTCGGGGCCCTCCCCCGTCCCTCTCCCTGCACCCGCCTTTACCACCGTCCACCGCGACTTCTTCGTCCTCGTGTGTCACCGGTATGTCTTGCGCGCCTGCCAGAGAGAAACGGCCCTGTCACAGTCCGCTGATCTTTTAACCGGCAATCAAGCAGGGCTATGGGACCGGCTGGCTTCGTATTATAACAAAGTAACTTGGTGTGGATGCTCGGCGCGTATACGGAAAAAGTAAGTGGTTGTATAGAGAGTATGCATTTTTAACAATTTCAATTATGCATGAATACTTCATACGCAGAATATTCATCCGCGTATCTTTTATGTGGGGGAATTCAATTTGATATGTCTTCGATAAAATTTGCAATGCAATAATATTTTAATTATAGACAACGTGAAAAAAGTAGATCTTTGTAACTCTTTTGTACAAATTTTAGACCCAAAAATAAACCAAATCTTACATTTTATTCAACTTCAAGCGGACGTTGCTTGAAAATCTAAATGTGAAATTTAAACATGTATATTAATTATGCAACAAATTAGATGTTAATATAAATAGTTGATCTGAAAACACAAGACTTTCTTCTGCGTAAAGTAATAATGAAAATAAAATGTTTCTTCATCGCAAAGTAAAATACTTCTTCATCGCAACGTGATGCATATTGCATTGTGCATGCTACGAGATATCAGCGTAGGTGTGTATGAGCTCATATGCTAAAATTAACTTTAACCAGCGCTTTTAAAAATAATTGGTAATTATCGATATTATTAATAGTTACGCCTGGCTCCGCGCCGGGAGCATATGCATACGCTGGCGCGTATGCCACATTAGAATGATTTCCTTGTCTCAATTTATCCTTACAATGTTAGCAGTTACAGTCGAATATTTATCTCAAACGAATAAAATTATACCTACAAATTGGTCCTCTGACAATTCATCTTTTCGTCTCGTAAATTCGTCTCGTTAAAATAATCTCGTAAATAACAGAGTCATTTCATTTTCAATCATATTGTTGTACTATTTTTCATCTGTTCATATTTTTCCTGATATTACAAAATTTTCTAAGAATATGAAATGAATGATTATTGAAATTGCGATTGAAACCTGCTATTTGCGAAAATAAAACGTGTTCGTGAATCTACTTAAGCAATTACAAATTGCGTGCATCAGAAGTATTTGTACATTCCAAGCCACATACACATCCACACACCGAAATATACACGCACATGAGCTTCTTTGTGCCCATTGTAACACGGGCAATGATTTATCGTCGTGCAACAATGTGCGTAGAAGTTTCCACGGAGAGAAACGAACGGTTGTTAACGACTCCGCGTTCGAATACCGTCGACTTCGTCGAAGCGCGCCGCGCTTTTTTCCTCGGGCTGAAAGGCGATTCGTTCATCGAAGTATCGATTGGTTCGTATAATAATTACCTCTCCCGCATTAGGGGCGCACTACCCCCACCGCCATGGCAAACGAGCCCCGCTGTCTTCTATTAGACTAGACTCTGCCACGAATAGGGGGGAGGAACGGGGAGGAAGGGAGGATATAAGCGGGTGGCGAAGGGGGATCGCAGCCCGACAGCTGCTCCATTCGTTGTCCAATCCTTCGCCGGCCGCGTTAATTAATTATTTATCCGCGTCGCGAATAAATATTTGCCGATTATGATGAGGCGGACCAGGAATTCCTGGGAATCGCGGCATCGATCGTCCCGCGTAACCAATCGGTAGTTTCTAAGAAACGCTCGCGACCTTTACATGGGCGGAACTTAACTCTGAGCGATGCTCTAACGACCCTCGGAGGCGCCGCAAATGGAAATAAGGTTTACCGAAAGTTTTTAAGGGAGAAATATATTCCACGAAGTTCTCTGCACTTCGAAAATATATATATTTATATATATGTCGAAAAACGGTCAATTGTGTTTGTAATTAATATACAGAAATTCAAATTTATAAATACATGTGAATCTAATAAAGGATGTGATTATTATCGCGCAAGACTTTGCGACAACAAATGCAGTCCTCATATTTCGCAGCGACAGAGAGACAGCATATTAGCAATTTCGTGTTGCGCCACAGAGCGTGTACTCACGGCCTTAAAATTAGCTTTGCTCTTGATTCGCATTAGAATGTAGCCTGGCCAAACAATATTACGTATAAACTCGCTTGTCACGCACGGCGGTTTCCGCAATTTATTATAAAGCCTACACAATGGCGTGTCCTAATGCGAAAAAAATGCATCGATCATGCAATTTAATGAAATGACATACTTGTTTCTACCGCAAACCACGTTGCTGCATTTAATTTAGCATCTATAGATATTTTACGTATAAAACAGTGAAGTATAAAAAATAAATACAACGTCAAACGATTTAACTTTGGCCAACTTTAAACGTTCTCACGTAAAACAATAGCATAAACAATGCAAACAAATATATTTTTCCATATATTTTGTGAAAAATTTTTAATTATAATGTCAATCTAATTTTTATCATTCATATATTGTCCTGACACGCGTGACTCACAAGAACGATTCAACTATCGATGTTAATTTCCATAATTAGACTTTCGTCGAATTTCTCGCCGAAGAAAAAGTAAGAGTTGATTTATTGAAGATGCGCGCTATTCAAATTCAAGGCTGAAGCACTCTGTAGGAGTCATTCCGAACGGACAGCTGCGGATGCGTAACGTCGTCCTGAGTGACAACGAACGCAGCGCAAATGCGGGAATGGCGTTATGTGCAGCTTTCGACTCCGTAATTCGCGAGCGCACCCGCGCTTTCGCTCGGCCTGTCGGATGGGTGGGTGGCTGATGGCGCGCGGCGGCGTTCGGGTATTTCTGTATCTAATTATAATCCTCGGGCGAGGGAGCGAGGCAATCGCCTAAAATTAGAACATATAGTCTAACCGGTGCACGCCGCCCGCTATTTTATATTTCGCCATCCTTTCTGCACCGGACAGAGTACAATCCCCCCCCCCTCCCCTCTTTCTCTCTCTATCACGCTCTTTTTCGTCTCACCGCTCTTCACCCCTCCGCTCCTCGACGTCGCGACTTGTCTCTCATTCTGGTAGCGGTTTTATCGCTCATCCTCCTTTCCTCGTGCCGCGTATCGCGACTTACTCCACGTCCAGATTCGATGCGTGCCGCGTGTAATTCATTTATAAAACTGCACGTTAAATTGGTGAAAAATGAAGCCCGCGTAAATTTGATATCGCGACAGTTTCATAAAGTCACGTATGTTTATGTTATCTTCGTGTCAAAACTGCAACGCAATAATTCGCGATACCGCGACCGAATTCGTTTAGCTCGCATTGATGTCTAATTAGCTGTTGGCGCGGATTCAAGTCTGCGCAGAGATTTCATTTACGTTTGACGGTTCCGCGACAGCGAAGGAGGAAGAGAGAACCGGTCGAGGTTTTCGGCGGGACTCGGCTTTCATCGAGTGATTTCGGCAGCCGGAATGACTCTCGAGCTTTTCGCACGAATGTCAGTCAACATTAACTCTGATTAACTAAATTCTCCTTCCCCGTCCATACAGCCGAGATTCCTCGCAGTGCCTTTCATCTACGAGCTCTTTGATCAATTTGAAATCGATTTTTCCTTAACGAAAATTTGATTAGATATTATAGTTTTCAGATAATTTTAAAACATTAATTTCAAACATTTCATCTATATCCAATATCGAGTGGAAAAATACGGACAAAAATTTTGTAATTTATTTTCGTGATTAAAATTTAACACGTGAAAATCTCTTTAAATTTCAAATTGCATTAAACTTGGATACTACGAATCAGTAGAATCCGCGATACAATCATAGTCGAAGTAGGATAGCAAATCGTTGGATTTACAACTAGGATTAATTAACTGAGATTGCCGATGCGAGTCTTAAAATCAACGATCGTTTCACTCCACGATATCGAGGCCGAGCCTCCGGCAGTTCGATTGAAACGATCGGATAGCGCGAACACCCGTAAGCTCGTGCTGCGCATACACAGCGAGGCTTTAATTTCTTCCCTCCTAATGGGCTTTTTCGCTCGAGCTAAAGAGCGAACGCGTAGGATTAAACGGCGAGCAATGGATGGGCGGCCGTCGAAAGAGACGATTGCGAGAGCGACGCCGGCAAAAAATAGATGAATCAAGAGAAACCGATGAGAATTCATTCCGCAAAATTATGAATTCCTATTTCCACAACTCCGTAGAAAGATTTTTTTCCTTTTAATTAAAATTCCTTTTATTCATTTGAACTTTCCCGGAGGAATAACCGGAAATTAAACTTGTTAATAAGAACTAGCTCGTATTTTTTCTTATAAAGTGGAATAATACAATAGAATGTCATATATATTTATACGATATTCAATTACATCGTTCCAATTTAATCTATGGAAGTAATTAGAAACGATAAAAAAAAAGTTAATAAAAAGGCGATTCTATAGAATAAATTCCCGTCAATCCTTTTTTATTCATCTCGTCTCTGAAGACGTCAGTGGCGTTTCAATGAAGTCGGATCCTAGATAAAAATAATAATGAGAAACATAATGATTCCTAGCGAAGCAGTGACACAAGAGACAGCGGTGATTAGCCGCCACGGAAGAATAATCGAAATAATGACGGGTTTGTACCGGCAACCCTCTCAGAAGACTCGAAAGGAGACGACGGGAAAGAACGGTGGGGCGAAAGTGCGAGACCCCTGCTTCGCCTGGTTAATTATCATCTAGCGTGTCGATTAATGTATTCCTGAATCGGCAACACGCAAATATTTACCAGGAAAAAGGTTCTTTTGTGACAACGCGCAAAGCGGTCACTACGCAATAATTATAGCAGTCTTGGTTCTCAATTTCAACATCAAACGTAGACGTAGAATAAATTACATTTGCCGCTACGCAATTGTTTTATACATGGTCGATTGTGGAAGCGGCATTTAGTTTACTTTACCGTAGAGTTCGCAGTTCTGCGAGTCGCAGAAAATTACCGGTTCAGAAGTTGGCACGATCTAACGCGATCGTGAAGAGCGATCGGGCCCTGACGTCGAGGAAGATCGCCGGGCACGCGGATAATAATCGTTGATTGCCGTCGATCGAAAGTTGTTCCGCGGGTTTTATGGGAAAATCGGCTGACACGTGACGATCGCCGGGCGATCGACAGCCGACTCGTTGGTACGTGACTTCGATCTTTAATCGTGACGAATCTAGGAAAAAGAGAAACGGGAAGAAAATGCGAAGAAAACAAACCATAATCCACTGGGATCCGAACGTAGACCTACGATATTGATTCCGCATCTTTGTACGAAGATGTAAATGTACAACTAACGTAACGGAATATAATATCCCGTGTAGATACAACTTTACTTTCTAAGCGATGTAGAAAATCTCATCGTTAATGTTTGATTTACAATGTTTAATTTCAATTTTTTTCCGTCTACTATAATATAATATTAAAAATTATACGATACAAGACATCGCGTACAATATTCCAAAGAAAGCAAAAAATACAGGCATAATGACATTGCACAAAAGAACATAATGAAATAGACGAAACTACGCAATGCATTTATTATGCAAAACGACATACACATTGCAAACTAAAAGAGACACAGTCACATTTAGAATTTTATCAGCTATTATTAAAAGCTATTACAATCAAGCGGCACGAAGAAAGAATTACGCTACTGCTTAACGAGACTTGATATTTACTTGAAATCCACTTTATCACTTTCAATAATGCAATATTATTATCACATATCGCACAGAAATCACTAACATAAGTCAATTTTTTAAATAATGTCCTGATTTCACTAGACAGCAGCGTATATCCTTCGAATCGAATGCTACAAGTGTATCGAAAAAATATATCGCATACCACACACGCACACAGTCACAAAAAGCGAGCGTAAAAATAGACGAGTGTTCGCCCGAGTCCCGCGAATTTTTCGCGACGACGCAATTGGATCGGATCGAAGCGGTAGGCAGACGACGACTTTTCGAGGCCTCGCAAAATTTCGAATTTCTCGCGAAACCGCGCGTGTGTCCGCTCTAGGCCATAAGAACATCGTTAAGATTATATTTAGGCATCGTAAAAGAAAATATGCGCCTGTTGGAGCCAAGTCGCTCATTACGCGAGACAGCATTAACGCGGTCGGTGCAGCCAGGGAGTTTTGAGCATCGTACACTCGTGTCAAAATATATGTATATGCAGCGAGCAATCTACGCAGTAAACCGGCATTTTCGCGTTAAAGCGCTTGGGAATTCGTTTTCTCGCATAAAATTGTCATAAAGTGTGCGTTCGAAATTTTTTTTGTTGCTTTTAGTCCAATTCTTCTACGGATATCGTTAGATCAATATTTAATCGAGAACATAAACACTGGAGAATACTCTTGCCACTCTTAAACTTAAAAAAAACGTGCAAAACTCTAATCTTTATTATATTAAACAATTTCTGACATTTTGAAGTAAAAGATTTTCTTTATCTCTATATCAACATTATACTAGTAGCTTTATTTCAGAGACATGTAATACTGTAATTATTAACGAATGTTTCACAAATTTCTTATTTTGGAGCAAATTTCAAATCAAATTCTTACAATCTAAAAATTATTTCACTATTTTTATTGAGAAAACCAATACTTTTATTTTTCCATTTATTATAAAAATAATTTTAATTTTGTTGTAAAATACTGTTTTAATGTTTCAAGCAATTGAGAAAGAAAGATCCATGATGAAGCTGCTATGCAATTGTGGACGTTGCACTTGAAATAAATGATGCGAAACTTATGAAACGTTGCGATTTTCTACAAACGTATGACGACGACTTTCGGTATCCGAGGCAAACTTTTCGAAATTTCCCGTTCTGTCAGCTCAAAGCAAAGTCCTTGAAAATGTCACGATTCTCTCCTCTATTTGAGAAATTCTAGGTCAATGCTGTCTAGTTTCGTCGTCACAGTACACATTGGCCAACATTGTACAACTAATTTAAAATTCGGTATCTTTTCGCGCTAAATAGAATTTTTACTCGCCATAAACATCAGTTGAATGATATCGAAATATGCACGCTTAACTCTCAAGTATCAGGTATGTAAAACGCTATAATCTTTTTCTTTCAATGTATTCTTGCAAATTTCGATAAATATGTTTAGGAAAAGTATAGACTCGATTACATTTTCATAAACTATTGGGTTCACGTATCGTTTCTCGTCTCGCGCTCGCTAAGCAGTCTTTGCGAATCGATACATAGGTACGTGACGACCTAGAGGGTCTATCGTCGTTCGAGAGTGGTCATTACGGAATTCTGCCTCGAAGCGTAATCAACGGTATCAATCGATCTGTTCGTGACGTAATCATGAATCCCGAACGTTTGAAGATCGTATCGGGAATGGAGTTCTCCATTAACAAATAACGCAAAAAGCACGCCGCGCAATTCCTCAACGCGGCTCCGAGATATTCGCAAGCGGGAGAGAGAGAGAACGCGACCGAACAGCTGACATAGTGAGGAAGTGTAACAACACATAGTATCGTCGCCTGTAAACAACATTCGTGAAATTTTGTCCGCGCCGGCGATTTTCAGAAATGTTTATCGAAATACTAAAAACAACTAATGCAAAAACAATGTCAAATTAATATTATTCTATTCCTCGTCTGCTGTGCTCAGACAAGCCTTTCAATCGTCGTTTCAAAACAGCAAAGTAATTAACGTAATCTTTTATTGCAATTTGCAAATAACAATGGCGCTGTTCGCCGGCTAATATTATTCGTAGAAAAATTTGCAGGATCGCGAGCGGTCGCGAAAGCCGCGCCGAAATCAGCCCCGAGTGCCTCTCCTAGGGGGTTGGTCGTGGAAAATCGCGAAGGGCGGGTCGCGGATGAAACCGGGGACGACGCGGGCGGGGTGGAGGCGGACGATCGGTGAAAACGCGGTATGCAAAGCAGGCGGCGAATTTAAACGGTCCTGCGCAGAACGAATGGCCTCACCTCGTGCTCTACCCGAGTCTCCCTTTCTCCGTCTCTCTCGTCCTTGCTCCCGCGCTCACCGCTTTCTCACTCTATCTCTCTCTTACACGCATACAACATTCACACTCGCGGATCCCTTCGCGTGGTGGATGCGCCGCTGCACACCCGCACACACAACTAAGACCGCACGCTCTTCTCGCTCCACTCGCGATGCGCGCGCGACAAGGACGGTAACACACACACACACGCACACAGTCGCGCTCCTCTCCCGCGCTGTCCTTCTCCGCGATACCCTTCTCCGTCTCACCGCGAGCTGATACACGTGTACGCGGCGGCGGTGGCGGCGACGACCGCGTATACCTCCCGAGAGAGCGCCGTCGTCGACGGTAATCCTCGGGCGGTCGGGTACGTCGTCGACCGCGCGCGATGGACACAGCAGCGGTGCAAAAACGCCGTCGCCGACAACGTCGACGTGATGCGTCGTCGTCGTGACGAGCGCGCGAGGACGCTTTCCACCCGGAATCGAGTAAAATGGCTGCTCTCGCCGCTCCGGCGCGCCCGAGCTTACTGGCTTGCCTCCCTTCGTTGGGTCTCCACACAGAGATCGCTACACACGTGCCGCCGATGTGTGTGGGTGTACGTAGACTTATGTACGAGCGGGGGAGCGTATACGCGCGCATGCACACACCGCGCCGCGTCGACGCCCGCCAGATAGGAAGCCGAAAGTGTGTACACATGCCGAAGTGTATATGTGACTGTTTGCCTGCGAATAAACGCGTGTGAGACGCTCCTCACCAAGATACCAGAGCGGGCGAATGCACGCACACGCGTGCGCCGCACTCTCGCCCCCGCCAAATAACCCACCACGTGTCCGCGTGCGGAACAGCTGAGCGTTGGGAAACGCTTGCAATATTCTCCGTGCGAATTGATGTTGAAAACTGGCCGAATTATTTTTATTAAACTCCCGCAAACACACATGACCTTCGATACAACTGAGTCGGCTATCAAATTCTCGCTAACCAAAAATCGATTCTAAGTTTATCGTCATCTGTCATCAATGATTCATGTAGCGATAAATCCTATACGTTTTCTTAAAATCATGTTTATCATTTTTTAATCATTTTTAAACACAGATCAAAATATACATAAATTCTTAATATTGCAATCTCGCGAAAATTGTTTGATATTTAAATTATTCAGCTTACTTGTAAAAAGTTTTAATACTTTATTTTAGTTTCATTGATCAGAATGTAAAATCGACAGTCGTAAAATATATAAATATGAGTATTTTTTGAAGTTCGTAATAATCAAATATACATTCTGAAATTTCACAACTGCAAATAAATTTCGACGTTGAATTCAATCTAGCAGAATATAATTGCCTGTCGCTGTAATAAATTCGATAGCATCGCGCAATTATTACATTACGCAGCAGTAATAGCAATAGCAAGTCAAGAAGGAATATATCTATGTTTGGTAAAGCAGAATGAAAAGTTCGCACGCGTAAGGGCCGTCAAGAGATAATGCAAGAGGCGAGAAAAAAAGAAGCACGCACTTTTACGACGTCTCGCAGCCGAAGACTCCTGGGCCGCGATGGGCAGAAGGCGCGATTGCAGTGGAATCGCTTGCTTTTCTGCATTCTTACGACATACCGTAGCGCGGACATTATGAATATGCAAATCGGCGAACAAGGATAACGGGTGCATTGACCAGCGCGCATTTAGTAGACACCGGCTTTCCTATCGCCTCGTCGACGACACGTAACGGTTCGCCGCCGATCGACTGGTGACGACGATTTGCGTTTCGGCGACAAGCACCGTGAGAGAAAAGCCTCGGAATATTAATTGCCAAGCGCGAGCTCGGATACGATATGTTAGAAATAATTAATATTGAGTAAATTAGGAAAAAAAAGAAAAATAATGTATAATAGAAAAGACTAACGATAAAAATATATAAATCAATTTTCCGTAACTAGAAATTTACAAATTTGCCGTCGAGAGAAAGTGTACGATGCATTTAACGGCTTACATAGCTATAGCTTATAAATGTCACGCGATCTATTTTAAGACTTGTTTAATTTAATCTTGACGTTTATTATCAGTCCGTGTCGAATAATACGTATAGAATGTACAGCACAACTAAGTAGATTGATCTCAAAGTTTTTCTTTTTCTTTTACAATAAAGCAAAGCTGCAGCATAATCACGTCACATTAAAAGGAACAGAAACCAGAACTGGTAATTAACAAGTCAGTTATAATAAAAATATTGCATTCATCGATGTTATCACGCGTACCCGATAACTTATTTACCCTTTCAATAATTACTGCGTTCTGCTAGACTGGCGGTGCGCATTCTAGATGTGTCAATCGCGATCACGCGATACTCAATTCTCTGGACCCGATCTCTCCCGATCGATTTCGCGCCTTTATCCGCCGATAAACTCATCCGATCGATTCGATTCAGCGATTGCAGCGGCCGAAGAGTCCGAAGAGGCGAGAGAGTGTCACACACGCGCAAGCGGCGGAAGAAGTCGAAGAAAAACCGGAGGTCATCGAGGCGTTGACGCGTTAAAACGTCCCTTCGCTTCTCTTCTCCGCAGCCTCGCCTCCTCATTCGCTTTCTCTCACCGGATTCTGCATCGCCGAGGATGGGATAGGAAGAAGCGGTCGCGCGGCCGGGGCGAGAACGCGAGAGATGAAGAGGACGCGACGCGACGCAAAAACCGATCGTTTCCACGGAGGAAAGGGAAAGGGGACGGAATGACAGGTTCTCCGCGTCGTTTCGAAGGAAGTCGCGACGAGAGGCGACGAGATGAAGAGTATAGGTACACGCGTATACGCTCGAGAGTGGTGGAACGCGCGAGAAGAAGAGGACTATGACTCATTGTGGCCCTCCTCCTCTCTTTTCGCGGTCGCGGTCGGCTGGCATCGGTTGGGGTGCATCGGGCGAGAGGACAAGAATAAGGTGGACGGAGGGTTGAGGCAAGAGGGAAAGAGTCGTGGAGAAAAGGTGGCAAAAGGAGGAAACAAAAGGCGATCGCGTATGAGCGGCAATTAGCCCCTCTAATGGCCCGAGAAACAAAACAAAGGAGCGAAGCGTCGAGCTCAAACACAATAAAGCCCGTAGTGCGCGCCTCTCGCTCGCGCGGTGAGAAAGGAGGCAGAGAAAGAAGGGACGTGAAGGAAGAAATAAAGAGCCAGGAGGGAACAATGGCGCGCGAGCCACCGCGAGTCGTGCTGCCGTTGCTGTTTGCCGCTGTCCGACGTCGCTGTCTTTGCCCTCCTCCTCTTTCCGTCTCTTTTCGTTGTTTCTTTACGCTTTTCTTGTCCTTTTTTTTAACCCTTTTTTCTTTTCGCCGTTAACGTCGCCGCGCGGCAACTGCTTCCGAATAGCCCGCGAGAACTCGCTTTGGAAAATTAAAAGTCACTAATAAGGTGTGAGAATGCTAATCGCACTCGCTAGCGACCGTCCTGTGCTCATTAAAAGATTTTTATTTTAACATGTACGAACTCAGCATTGATATTCTTGATCTCTTGACATTGAACACGAAGCGTTAATAATAGTACAATTAAAATCACGTGTTGTCATCGGCTAGTCTTGTTTATAGTTCTGCGCGTTTTTTCCTTTTTTTTACGTTTTTAATACTTTTATTCCACATTTGCGCGATTTAAATTGCCACGTAAAAGCAAGCTAATTACTTCGAGATACGTTCACTCATGTTTACGTTGTTATGATCAGTAATTAACAACTGCGATTTTACCTAATAAGATACAAAACGTGTTTTTCTCTGCAAATTTATGGACAGGTATGTTATCATTTTCAGTATAAATCTATGTATAATATATATGCTGACTAAGCTATAATACAAAATCAAATGTTAACGCAACGAGCAAAACAAGTCAAATCTAATGACGTGTTTTTTAATCGATAGCGATTTTATTGATGTCATTTAGAATGCAAACCGAAACGTCAACATCTTAAGCTAATTACTTTATTGCGATATGGAATTTTCTCGCATCAAACATACTAATTAAAGCGTAATTTAAGAATTACAATACAAGCGTATAATGATTTCAAATAGAATAAAAAAATGATAGATCTTTTTTAAACATTATATAATTTTTTAACCAAAATTGAAAATTTACTCTAATCAAATTGTTGATATTCGATATCAAAAATATATAATAAAGAGAATCGGTAAAAAAAGTCAACCATTTTTTCCGACCGACCGAACTAACAAGAGTTACGTAAAAATATTTCTGTCAAAAATTATGACGTCTAGTTGTCCTAGTTTTTTTTTTATCAGCGTTTCAGTTAATACGCGACAAAATAGGATTTTGTAGCTCGGCGACGAATAAGAAATTATTAATTATCCCCGAGCTACAAATTAAATGTCACCGTGGTTACAACGGTATTTGTGTGCGCGGTGTCACATTTGCGAAACGTGAAAACAATTAGTTCTGCGTCCGCGGTCAATTACGCACGGTATGCATCGCACACGCGGCGAGCACGTAGCCGGGGCGCTTAATAGAACTGTCCGTTTACCTCATCATTACCAAGTCAATTACGTCTGCCCGCCGTGCCAGTGGTCTGCCATTATTTCGTCAAGTACGGCACTTTATCGGATTTGGTGATGTTTGGTTACTCGACCGCCGCGCCGCTTTGTGTTTTAATGGATTACCTATATCATTTCCGCCGCGGCGGGAGATTCACGAAATTCACCGCGCCCGCCTCTAAAGGTGAGGTCATCGGTAGACAACATAGAACGTTGCGTCTACGATGTAGTACACGCTTTGGTGTACGGTGCGCATTCGCTCGAATGATAAAGGTGCTGGCCTCGGGGACGCGTGTAATCGCAAGTAAACCTTCCGCTGTAAATTCGTATTGCGTTCTCTCTCTTATATCCACATAAAATACTAACGCAAGAACTTCAAACGTTGAAAACTGCGCGATATTTAAATTGATAAACAGTACGCTTTTACCTTTTACACCAGCTTCATATTAGTCACCCATTTTCGAAGTTGAAATTCTAGTTTTAAAAATCCTACTAAAATTAATTTTAATCTTTTTTTTTACAATAAAGTATCAAAAAATGAAACAGATTTTCAAACAAAAATTAAATAAGTCAAGAAGTATCTTGTTAAAATTTATAATATTTCACAATTGGACTTGTACTATTTTTAAAATTTTTAGTGAATTGGAAAGAAATGAATTCTCAATGTAAGATCGAAAACACATCTTAGTTAATTACACATAATTAATCAATCTATGTTCAATACTTTATGTACCAATTGATAACAGATATGGCAGTCAAAGAGACAATACAAAGAGCACATATCGTAACGGATTATCATTTCCTACGCAGCACCATTTTTTCATCAACTCCGCAAGTTTTACGACGTATACGTAGACGATATCGGTCGCAATGCACAGATAGAAAAAAAGAGGGATGGAAGGGAAACCGGAGAGCCGTTGGCAAGGAGCAGCTGACGCCTCGAGTTCTTTAATTAAAACTGACCGCCCGCTTTTCTTCCTCGACCAAGCAATAACGAGATTTATTTCATAATACCTCCAAACTCGTTCACCGCGTGGACGAGCGTCTGCAATTTCTCAGGAGATAGCATTTTGCGGAAAAATCTGATTAAAGTAATGATCGCGATAATGGCCGCAACAATAGAAGTAATCTTGCGCGGACTTCTGATTAAATCTACAAAATCTACAAAATACAACTATAAATGTATAATAAGCTCCATACACATTTTAATCGATTCGTCACTCATTTTTAGGTAAGAAAAGAATTTCTTAATAATTATAGAAATACACAAAGTATTTGCCATAAATTTCTCATAATAGGAAATACTTTAAATTGACGGACCAATGATCATTTCTAACCACAAAACAATTCGACATTTTTTTCTATTTCTACGATATTGTAAAACTTAATATTATAATGTACACATAATCTTGCATACAATGAGATAAAAACGAAGACAATAGGATCATCCGGAAAAAAATGGCATTGAAACGGAAAGGAGAAACGGAACCAAAAATTTAGTGCCAAAAGAGCGAAAAGATCCGGCGCTTTTAATTCGCCGGAAAGCTAATAATTCTGGCATTGTGCGATCCTTACCGCGGTTATTGTTTCCCTGACGGAGCTCGTGCTCGCGACGAGAACTCCTCGTATTCTCTCCTTCTATAGTCTCTTTCATCCCGAGGAGGACAATGAGTAAGAGAAATGTCGCCTTTCTTTTCCTCCTTGGCACATATATATTGCGGCTTAATTATTGGCTTTATTATGATTTGCTTCTTCCGAAGAGGGACAATTATGAGACCAGAAACTGAGATGGAGAGACGCTCAAACGAGTATAAATAAAAGAAAAGAAAAATGAGAATGAAAAAAAGTACAGTCGTCGGTGACAATAGAATCTGTACTCCCTTTCCCACTTTTGTTCTTAATACTGTTGCAATAAGAAGCAATAAAATACGCGGACTATTCTGCTAGATAAATCTTTGCTACTTTTTAACACTTTGTTTTCAGTTTGGCAAAGCAACATGTGGTGCTAACTATTTCTGTTAAAACTTAAACTTAAAAGATTCAATTTGAAGAAGAATAAAGTTCTTGTAGTAATTAAAATTTAATGTGATTGCGGCTTTCACACATATTCTCGTATAGTTTTCTCGTTATTAGTTTACTGACACAATTAAACAATTAATGAATATATATTGATAGTTCACATGTTGCTCGACTTGATTCCAAAGTATTACGCTATACCAATTCCACTCCACGGAAGTTGATCGAAAATGATGGATTAGTCAGATCCTGACTTGAGTGTGTCTTGCGGTATCACCGGCGGCACCGCAACGTACCCATGCGAGAACGCAATGCAAAAGAGCGACGAGGCCTCGAATAAAATTCACACGGAAGCGGCCGAGCCCGTGCCACGAACTCGCGACTAACTCGCGTGATTGCAACATTGCGGGTCCGAGTAATTGCGGTGCCGGCGCGAGGCCGATTTTCTCGGAAGCGATTCGAAAAGGCGAAACGTCAGCTGACCGTATTGTAGTTCGCGCGGAAAGAGGGATAAGAGGGTAGGCACGAGGACTGAAGGGGGGCAGCGGGAGGTGTAAGGGGGTGGCGAGGGATGAGACGGCAACAGAAGAGGAGGGGGGGGGGCAGCGAAGAAGAAACGCGCATATTTGCCTGTCCAGAACGCACGGAGGGGGGAGGAGGGCAGCATAGCATGTCCCCCCTAATTATAGCAACAATAAAACAATTTTGATAATTATCTCAACTAGTGTATGGGAACACACGGCATTACGGCGGGCACGGCGCATAGGCAGAGAGACGGAAAAAGAGAGAGACAAATGGTGGAAAGAGAGAGCGAGCGAGTGGGAGCGAAGAAGAGTAGGAAGGGCGGGGCGGGAGGAAGACGAAGAGGAGAGGACACGACGACCGGGGCAGAATAATGACAATAATTACCATTTATATGCAAGTGCCGTCATTACCTGCACACGAGCAGAGCACGCATTCAATTTCGTATCTAATTTGAATAATTCAAACAAATCTCTCCTTCCTGCCCTCCTTCCTCTGCACGCTTTATAATCCCAATAAACGCGATGAGACATCGACGGCGAGTCGCTCGCTTTTTCAGTACCGACGACGATCATGACGACGCCAACGATTCCGCCCCGAGAATTTTACCCGTACGCTCCGAATTACGCGGCGACAGACGTGTATCCTTCCCTCCTTCTCCCTCCCCCTTTCTCGACCCTTATCGTTCATTCTTTTTATCGAGCTAACGAGAAAACGAGACAAAGTTCGGGCGAACTTTCGTCGTACCGCGGATCTCTCTGTGCCGGGCATGAGCGATCGCGATTACGCTCTATCGCTGTCGGGCAAAAGTCGAACTCACTTGCGACAAATTAGCATTTCTAATAAGAATCTTCGAACAAAGCATCAACGTGACGTCGATTCGGCTGAATTTATGGAAGATTCGTAGTCACGCTACACGGCCCATCGCGACCTATTTGGCTCCGGACATTCATAAAGCTCGATCTCATAATTTTGTCAACATCGTCGATAAGCTACCCGCAATCATAAGCCACGCAGCAGTCGAAATGGCGATTATGCAAATAGAAGCAGCTCGAATTGTACAACAGCACATTCGAGTATGGATAATTACTTCTCGACGTGGATCGTTACATTATACGATTCCGCATTTCTTCGCTGTTCGATTTACGATATTTTCATCTTCGTGCGTTTTTAGACATCACTGCATAAAATATTGTATCATAAATTATTGCTAGTAACGCGATAAATGAATATTTTATATACAGCGACGTTTTTAGAAAACTATTTTGATTCAACACTTTAGAAATTTTCTGTTTAAATACATATTGCGAGAAAAAGAGAGAAAGAAAGAGAGATATTAAAGCATAGTAATTAAATACCTAAATAAATCATGTTTTTAAAAAAATTACATACAATATATTAAACGCGTATAATTTGTAATACTACTCTGTCATACTACTGAACTTTGCTTTAATAAAACTCTATTGCAAAATATAATCGATACTAATCCAAGTTAATTTAAATGAAAATGTAATCAGCGTAATAATAGTTCATTAATCAATATGCGAAGAGATACATCTATTGTATATTAATCGTATAACAGAACAAAATCGATTTACAGTTTCAATTTTAATCACAAGAATTAGCGATATTAGCAATTTTCAATATATATGAAAGTATGTCAGCAATGTCAGCTGAAGTACATTCTTCCGTTTAAAAAAAAAGTATGCTAAAACTCTGAAATATTTTAAATAGTTTTTTCTTGGCGATAATACTAAAAAAAATAAACTTGATTTGTTCTTGCGCCTAGATTTTTTATTGTTTTATTACAATTGAGTAACGAGATGAGTTTTTTCTAAAAAATCAACCAGTTGGCACCTATCCGAAGCATTGCCTGCAACAGCGAACGTGTTTTGCTCGCTCGCTCGATCGCTCGCAGCAGCAAAGTGGCCCTATCAATATTAATCGCGATATTTGCCCGGCTTGGTCCTTGTCGCGCTCTCTATTACCAATTAATCCGATCGTGCGAAGTATGCTGCGAGCGGGCAGTTAGGCCGCAGTGCGTGAAAGAGATAGGAATAAAAAAGGAAAAGAGATGAGCACAAGGTTGGGCAGCAGGGAAGAAGAGAAAGACAAAGAGAGCAAGAGAGAAAGAGGGAGCAAGAAACAGAGATGGGCGTCAAAAGAGAAAGAGAGAAAGAGAGAAAAAGAGAGAACGAGAGAGACGAACTGTCGACGGGTTAGATATTGTGTCAGTCGAGTCGTCCAGCATTAAAAGTAATTACGACGTGATTGACCGAAGGCCCGTTGGCCGAGGGTGAGGCGACGCCGAGAGGGAGGCTAAATCATCGGAGTGACGCACGTAGCTCGTTGCTGCCTCCCAATTATACAATCAGCGAGAGCAAAGCGCGCGAGAGGCACCGAGGGGTAAGGGCAGCGAAAAAGATATCCGAGAGTTAGGGAGAGGAGAGCGACGCGGCGGAGATGTCAGTCTCTCGCAACGACGCGACGCGGGAGAGAGAGAGAGAGAGAGAGAGACAAAGAGAAGAGTATCAGTGGCGGAATTACGTCAGGAACGTAGTGGGTAGACGACGACGCTGACAAAGATCGGTGCCATCGCGATGATAATTGCGAAATTGGACCTGATCGACAAGTCTAATGATAATCCCTACGGAAGATTGAATTTTGCGGCAAGAATTATTGAAACTTATTGACACCAGCGGCAACGGACGCGATATTTCTCGGAAACGTCACGTATAACCATCGGTGCATTAATGGTGTTGCGGTGCACGTCAGCAAGAATATTTAACATTCCCCGGCAAGAATATTTCGCAATACGCCAATTTTTTTTACTCTTTGCAAATATGAAGCGATTAAACCGTGCAATTAATTACGTAAAAAGAAAAAAAAGTATGCTTCTTGAACATCATAGAAATTTAATTATTAAATACGAGAACACCATTGATGCAACCAATTATACGTTGATAAAAACACGCATACAAATATTCGGGCTTATATTCTTACAGTTTCTGTTGCCGCGCGCATGTAGTTTAATGATCCGCTATTTCATGATACTCGCGACAGTTTGGAACTCTGCCTAAGAAATTCATATTTCGCGGAAGGGGATTACCACACTAACAGCGACTTACGAAAGACTGATACATGGCGTCAAGTATCCGATACCATACGCGAGAACATCACTGTCATCACTGGGCAAGCCGTAGACATCGCGGAGTAATCAAGAGTAGCGCGGAACGACGAGACTTTGTTCGTTTCCGTAAGCTTCTCTCGTCACTGCGACAGGTGCGACATACTAATCCCGGTTTTGCAATACTTCACGAACAGCCAGCTTCGTGCTAATTCTGTACCTTTCTGTTCGTACATCGGACAAGAGAATAGCGACTGTTTTATGTATTTTGGAAATGCAACATGATGGACGGCAATTGTCATATTTCACAGAGTTAAGATATATTAAGAGAACGGTCGCGTTATTAATCTCAGTCAAACCGACAACTAAACGACGTAATAAACCAATCATTATTCGGCACAATCTCAAAAATATACACCTATCTTCGCGTCACAATCTATAAGTATTAAAAGGAAAATTATAAAAAGTAGATATTAATATAATTACACAAGCATTTTGATCAATATTTAAGATAAAACTGAAAATTGTGCATCAGATCCAAAATAATCTGTCTAATTTGAAGTAGCGCGAATTCATCTTAATTTGATTACTCTTGTTGACTAATAGTAACCACTTAAAATATTTATTGCGGATATTTAAATCCGTCCCTGGTCCCGAAGTGACTAAGAGAGACGTCGATAAAGCGAGATGGCCCGATTGTGATCGTTATTGTCTATTATAAAGCAGAGTAACTTGGCTCGCGTTGCAGCTGCTGGTTCGTAAACTTGGTACATTAGTTACAATATAACACAATTCGTGATTTAGAGAATTACCAGGCGGAATCATAATAGTAGTTTTAGAGACAAACTAGAGGATGCCAGGCAAACATGAATAGCATAAATAAAAAATAAACACGGATAAAAAAAATAACTTGTCGTTTCTACGTCTAACGTTGAATACTGCTGTTCGTTACATATTGAAATAATCCAATAACAAATAAAAAAATAATAATAATACATTGCACACGTACTATTATTATATAATATATAGTTCTACAAAATCATATATACGACTCTTTTGTACTTTAGTGCAGAACCCGCTACAAAGTTGCGGTTATTGGCATAGATTGTATTACTTGTTCCGCACAATGGCGCGCGGAAAAATTAACTACAATTATTGTTATTTCTATTGCGACAGATGCGCGTTACGTATTCTGTCCAAACGCGCGGACATATGCAACGGAAATGATGTCGCAATTACCATTGTACTTATAACCCAAACGATTCTTCTTCCTCCGTATTCATCGCGTCACAAAAGACACAGTTCAAATCACACGGCAGAATTAATTGATGCGTCTATCGCTGCTGCGTATTTATTTTACCGAAATGCCGCCGTATTTCCGCAATGTACGCTTACGGCGAACTAAAATCATATCTCCGCGCGGCAACGATCTTCAATAGATATTTTCTACTGAGAAATTGTGAAACCACTAATCGATTATTGTTTACTCTACCGCTTTGTTTACTCTCGAAACACCGATCTTGCGAGAAACGTCGAACGAACGTTGCGAAATACGCCAGTAACATCCAAGTGGCGACGACGAAGTACCTGTCGCCATTCGCACCCGGTGCATAGGAATGAACGACTCGACAAAAAAGGAAGAGGGGGATAAAAAAAATAATGTTTTGACTGTATTGTCAACGTTGTTACGGCGTCGCGTGCGCCCTTCGCTTTCGAGTATGCCCGTTGCTAGAGCATTTAGCGTTATGGAGTGTGCGCCAATCCAGAGACAAAGAGTCGCACGAGTTGGCAAGGGTGACTCGTGGTATGACGATCGTACAATAGTTCTATGAAACCTTTTCTTCGAAGCTACGACCATTAATGGCACTCTTTCTGCCCCCCTTATCCTCCCCCTCCTACGTGCCTCTCGATCGTTAGTTCCGTTATTTTCATGTACGGCCCGAGTCAACGACGGTGCCTTTTCATCGCTGCACTTGAATATTCTTATCGAATTAAATCGGTTTTCACGCCGCGTGAGCACAATTATGGAATATCATTGTCGTTGGGACAAGTACACGACTTGTCGTGCGTTACAACCGCATTATCGTTCCGCCGATAATATGCATAAACTGATCGAAGACTTATAATAGTTTTTGCATTAAAATCGATTAAAATAGAAAACAGTCGTAAACGTGAGAGATTGATGAATATTTCATGCGCTTTGCAGAAAAGATATTATTATGTATTTATAAGCTAAAGCTGTATAAAAAGATTTAATTACAAAATATAGTGGTTATTATCTTACAATATCCATTCAATCTGTCTTATTTGCACGTAGAAAATTATATTGTGTGTATATGTTTTATAACGTATGTTGATATATTAATAATTGTATTTGTAAATAAAGATTAATTTATCTAAAAATTGTAAGATGCTTAAAATTTTTGAGCAAAGTGACGTTTCATCAGCTTTGTAACTTTATATATTGCGCTAGTAGATGCTATAATAGTTCTATGCAATACAGTTTCATAGCTAATTAATAAACGTGTCTTGTATATTTCTGTATCATAATGCATAGCAAGTTCGCGAGATTGAATCATTAAAAAAAATCGGTCATTGTCAGTTAAACGAGCTGTTGTTCATTCGTCTGTATTGAAGTCAATATTAGCATTGTATACACGTATACTTCATAAGCCACTCCTGTCTTTTAACTGTGTCAATTGTGAGAAATCACAATAAGAAGTGCGATGTAAAAGATAAACGACAATCTCTCAAGATAAATAATAATGCAACACACACACAATTGCAAATAATAAAATAAATAATCTTCCAAATGGCAGTGCGCGTAATAGCGCAATCAAAATAATATTCCAATATTAGCACAATAATGTAAGAGTATAAATAATTATTATAAACAATAAATACTTTTTAATCACCTTTTTATATCTGTACATAGAATTATATACATAAAAATAAAAAAATAACAAGTATTTTGTTTTTATTATATTTTATAATAAAAGGGGAATGTTATCTTGATTGTGCATATTTTGCACGCCACATTTATAAACAATATTAATATAATAAAAAATTCATGAATGTTTGGTTTTAATGCGCTTAGGGTTAATCACTAGCAGAAGATACCCGCGATGCATTCGCAAACCGGCGGCCGTCAGCAAGATGAACTATTCGCAAAAAGTGGGCGCCCCGCGTGCGTACGGCCGAGCACTATGAGTCTGAGCGTGAAAATGTATCGAAAAGAGACGGCCGTATATACGCGGCGCGTATTTATGGGCATGAGTCCGGTCAGAAAGGCGAGGAAGGAGACAGAAGAAGGCGATCGGTATGGACGCGGCCGGCGGATCCGGGCTAGGTCGTTCAACTAACCGGCCAACCATCGAACCATCCGACCGGCCAGTCCGCGCAACGGTCGAAGCACCTTACTCTTAACAGTCTGTACTGAGAATAAGGGGAGAGAGAAAGAGAAGAGGTGGGGAAGGAGAAGAGAAGAACGAAGGAACGAGGGAAGCAGCCGGAAGAGAAAAAGAACGGATGCCCAACACCATCGCCACTGGGATCCACCAATGGTGGGTGACTCTGTGTCGCCACACTGGTATAAATCGGGCACAAGAGTCCAATCGTACAGAGAAATCGGCGACGGTCGCGAATGGTCGCGAAAGGATGCGAACGGTCGGCGTGCGATGCAAGGTGTAGGTCCACCGGAGCTGTCGAGCTCCAGAGACGCTCTTAAGCCCTCACCATTGTATCAATAACGTCACCGCGGGCGATTTATCGTGATCCGAAACCTTCTTCGAGAACGCCACGAAGAAACACGATACCCCAATCTTCGTATGTAATCTACATACGCGCGATCGATACTGCCATGAATATCAGCAGAGAGAACAATCGAGTCAAGCTCGGTTGAACCAAACAGATCTAACTTTAATAAATTTAAAGAAGATATTTTGCTGAGACATCAAGAAAATGTACGTTTCTTTTGTTTTTAATTGAAGACAAGAGAAAAAAATGGAATCTTTAAATTGCACAAATTAATAATATAAATAAATCATCTTCGAAAATCATCAAAAATCAGTCCGGCAGGAAACGTGTTGATAATTTTTTTAATTATTATAAATATTTAAAATATAAAATAGTGAGATTTACAAAAAGTCGTAGTCTCACAGTTGTTTTCTTAATTATTTTTAAAGATTTAAAAAAAAATATTGGGGAAATCGAAAAAAACGCAATCAATCATTTGTGGATTTATACATTGATACCTAATTGTTTTGTGCTTTTATGCTTTATGCGTATGCGCCGCGTGTATGTAAAGAAGATTAATCAATTAAAATAATGTTAAAATTTACTCACTAGTCGTCACAGCATTGTAATCCACGGGTAGCGTTGTCATTATTCCAAACACATACGTACACATTATTTCACTCACGATATCACAGTTCAACTTGTACGGCATTCCTGAAACAAAAACATCTCGGTTATTATAAGCGTGAAACTATTCTACTTATTGAAAAATTCAGCCTCGCGAATCAAAAGATGCCGAACATGAATATCGGCGGAAGAGTCATCACTTGCCTTTAGTATCACGTCATCCGCCATTGTACTCTTTACACTCCCAACAAGCAATTACATGCGCAATACCGTCAAGCGAATAAACAACGCGAAACAACGCGACAACCTAACCTTGTTTGGCCCTACTCTCTTCCGAGATATATTTCGACAATAATATAATTATATCAATGTATTACAACTTGCAAAAAATAGATCAAGTTAGATTAAGTGAAATTAAATAGGTTAAGTTATGTTAAATGAAATCGCAATAGCATTCATTTGCTTTTCACGACAAATTGTTTAATTCGATGATCGCAAGATGCGTGTAAAAAATTAGAAAGACGTAGAAGATTATGCAAATATTATACAGATATTTGTGATTCGAGTATTGGTACAATATTTTCAATATCCGACACGATGTCGATTAACGCTGAATGACTACGAATAGCGTACGTGCTAATACTACATAATCTCACACAATCATTAAATTCGACATTCTCGATATTTGTTTCCACAAAGAACCCATTTAAAAAAAAATAAAAGACGCATTTGTTAACGCATTCGATACCACTGCCATTTTCTTGTAAACTAGTCGATTAGTTACTATGCAGCTGTAAAGCACCGTGAAGTTATGTGATTACTGACGTCACAGGGTTTTGGGATTTGTTCGCAAGAAACGTATGCGCATAACCAATCAGAAGCTCAGCATAGATGTCACTTCATTGCGCGTACGTTCTTGAGAACGAATTCAAGAATCTAAATAATATAAAATGCATCATTCGTTTACTTATGTGAAAAAGTTATTTTTATGTAATCAAGTCAATAATAAGTATTTTAAAGCTGAATTAAACAAATTATCAATACAAAATTTTACGAAAAATGATAATTTAAACACTAACTCGAATATCAAGACAATAAACATATTGATACATACAATTAACATCACCACATTGGTTATTGGTTGAAAATAATTTTAAAAATTAAATTAAAATTGATTTTATATTAAAATTTAAAACAAAATTTACGAATAAACAATAGACAAGTAACTTTACAAAATTCTATTATTTTTCCATTCAATATTATATTTATTGAAAAAAATGATTACATTATTAATAACGAATAAATTTAATTAATCGTTATTTTGTTGCTTAATAGCAACGTTTTCAATTTGCGATAATTCGCACAACAATACAAGAATGTTTGCTTTTCTCGCAAGAGCAATAATATGAGGGAAGGCGGATCTATGTTCTCATGAAGATACTCTTAAACGTCCCACAGATTCCACCTCTGTCAAACAGAGGCTCCTCCTATTTCACATGCATGTACATACAAACATTCGTTCGTTTCCACTTAGCTTGACGGAATCTCCTTATGTAGCACGACAATCCTGTACGACTCGTTAAAATGCACGTAAGTAGAAATTGTAATTCTCCGTCCGGCGGAGAAGAGGAGTATATATAACATGAAGGAGGAAGCGGTAATATATCGAAACAACTGATACGACGATACCATTAAACGAGAGACGTTGAATACTAATGAGTAGAAATCACCGTTCTTCGTCGTTGCGAGCGAAATAATGTCACGCGAGAAGTTACGAGAACGCAAATCATATTACCTTGAGCGATGAGGATGCGTCCGTTCAGCTTTACCAGCTACATTTATACAAGGATGAAAGAGAAGAGAGAAAATATATCAAGTATATCATAAGTAGTATATAAAATTATTCCTTTAGCTTGCGAACATATAACATAAATCTGTATGACAATTAGACATGTCTATTAGACGTGGATGCATTCGAATAATTTGCATGGAAAATAAGTGCCGTTAAAAGAAATAATTCGATTACAGCGGGATTTCTCCTCATTTGTACGTCCAGTATCTTATCACTTTGAGCTTCGTCCTTTTCAAAGGTTTATTTCATAGTGACGCGCGCATCTTGGTGTGGGTTTTTGACGTTTCCTACAGCGAAGCTGATCTTACACGTACGTTTACCAAACAGACAGTCGTCCGCGCATCAAATCGCGACGCACTAACGACCAGACATAGCCGCAGCGGCGGCAGCAGCACCGACCGGAACCGCCAGCAGTCGTTTCTCGGTCTCGGAAATAATATTCCAAAGTTTTTTACACAGCTACGCATCTCTCAAATAAAAGAGAAACGGCGCAAAGGCAGACACGGGAGGGACAGGACGCGAAGTGAGGAAGAGAGAAAGAGAAAGAGAGGTGCTGCGGAGGCGCTGCACCACGGAGAATTGAAAATGATGATTGGCGGTAAGCGGGGCTGCCAGCGTTGATGGAAGCGGGAGGACGAGGAAGGGCAAGAAGAAGAGAAGCAAGCGAGAGCACGTAAAGGGGTACTAAATAAGAAAGCCACGAGAGAACCCAGAGATCCAGGGGGGAGGAAGGGAGACGCGGGGGAACCGCGGCGAACGCTGAAGAAGGACATCGCAAACGGCGGAGGGGCGGAACGACCGCTGGACGGAAAAAGAGTCCGGACAGCGCGCGAATTAAGTCGATCGTGGTGCGTGGAACCACATCCTTCGCGCCCGCTGCCTCTACCTCGCGGATATCGCCTCTTTCTCTGCCGGTGTGTCTCAGTGCCCCTTCCCCGCGGGCCCGGTCGTGGCCTACCGCTCCTTCTCGCTCCCACGGGGACGCATCGGCGCGCGTACCCCCTTCTTTATTATCGGCGTCGACCATCGTCTTTTGTTTTATAATAACTGCCGTGCGCGGGCTGCGGTCGCGCCGCTCCCTCTCTCTCTCTCTCTCTCTCACTCTCCTTCTCTCTGCGCTCAATGATCTCCTTTTGCAATGCCGGAGGAACTCGCCGCGCTTCTGGCCGAGGGGGGTCCAATGGAATATCGCGATAAATCGCCCGATGGCTTGTAGTGACGACGGCTGTACGCGCGTTCTTGAGTGCACTTGGATGGTTAATCCGTGGCTGAGAAGTCCTGCTCGGTTTGCAGCGTTGCGTAATATATGTCTTTTCGTCGCTTGATTGTTTAGCGAAATTCAGTAGTAACTTTAACGTGGTCGGTAGCTAGTGTGATAAGCGCATATCGCCGCGTAAATCGTTCCGCTGGACGGTAGACAATAGGATAATAAACTGTCGGAAAATCTCTCTTTATCCAGGCTTGCTCGCTGACAAACGAATTGCGTTGGCAATTGCCGACAGCGCTGAATTATTTATAGTGAGATAAGTAGAATAAATAAACTGGGTTTTCGTTAAATACGCGTCATACTTTTGAAAAACCTATGTATAATATAAATTGATAAATAATTGATAATAAAACTATATTAATCAGGAAGAACTAATTTTGCAATTATTTATAGCAATTTACTTAATTGATAACAAAATATTTTCCACGTAGCTTGATTCGCGATAGAAAAATATTCAATACCGGTACACGTTATGAGAAAATCATCAAAGATTCGATGATTTAAGTTATGAAAAACATCGGCGCGAAATCGTTCTCCTCCCACCGACTTTCCTAGCGAAACAAAAATATGTGGACGCTATTTACGTCGCGGCCTTTTATTAAATATTCCTCGGGGTATCGGATGAGACCACTCTTGACTGAGAGTTACATCTGGCCGACCCTCAGTCTGGGACTGAGATGCGACAACGGATAAGACCGCGACACGGAGCTACGTCTCGGTGGGCGCCCGTAATTCGGCAATAAAAACGCCAGCTCACGTATATTATTTTATTTGGTACCCGAATCGCCGCGACTTAAACGCATCCATAATTACCGGCGTCTACGTGAACCGCTTAACTTATCGCGCGCTCCCGCGCGGTACAAGCATAATTTATGCATGCGTGGATTTTAACTCCCACGCCACGCTCTTTCTTTTTCTCCCTCTTTCTCTTTCTTTCTCTCGGGATACCGGCGCGCGGCGAATCGTTCGTGCTCACGATCGGACGGGTTCGCGTATATATACCTATCTCCGGGGCCCAGCAAGAATTATCCGCGTCCAGTGACGAGCTCCCGATACGCCCGATACGAATCCAGATCAGGCGAGTCGGTTTTCGCGCGCTCCAAACTGGAAAGCAAAATCGCACCGTCGCCTATAAATCGCGCAGCAAACGTGCGTTCGCCGAACGGCTTTGCGTTCGTTTCAGTTCGTGTATCGTAATACTTTTGCATTGAATGCACGATAAAAGATCGACGTTTCGCGAAATGTTGCATTCTTGCGAATATTGTTATTAAGTTTTGTAACACGCATTTTCCTGTGCTGAATTTTAAAGAGAATTTTATTTGAAATAATATGAAATTACGATGCTCGTTAATTAAAAGATTTTAATCCTTATTTTTCTGTTACATAATCCACAGGAAAAAGAGAGCTTGAAAGCAACTTTTGTAAAATATAAAAGTCAGCGCAAAAACATAACTGCGAAAGACGCCTAGGCACTTGTTTCCAAATCGTTTCGCTCATCACGTTGTTTGTACCAATTGCTGAAGAATCGGTCGAATCACGTAACTCCCTAGAGTGCGTAATAACAAACGTACTTTGGAGAGAGAACATCGCACAGTGCGGGAATAAACCGTGGCGCAGCGAAGTACGCGCGATCGGGGATAATGCGAAAAGCGCGGGTAAGCGCGCGCAGCGAGATGCGAAAAAAAGACAAGCGAGAGAGATAAGCGGGCTCCGTTCGCGCTCGCCCAAGGTGGACCCGGCAATTTTGTCGAATTGCGCGGCGATTACCGTCGTATACGGCGGCATGAATTTTCCGTTTGTTTGAGTTACGGGTTTGCGCAAGGCCGCTCAACAACCTGCCGCGCGGTGGCTCTTGAACGAGAGGACGAGAGGAAGAAAGGAGATGACCGGCTTAAGCGAGAGAGCCCCGTCTAGGGCTGCTGCCGGGATGCGGAATGAGCAGCGCGAAGAGCGCGTTACGCGCACACGAACGGTCTCGAGGACCGTCATCGAACAATGACCGGAAAAGAAGAAAGATCCACACACAGCTTCTCTCTCTCTCTCCCTCTCTCTCTCTTTCTCTTACTCTCTTTCTGCGTGTGTACCGAGAGGGTCGGTAATTTGCCCGATGGCTGGCGATTAACACTCAAATGAATTGCGAGGAAGCGCGCGGAACCTCTCTTCCACCTTTGCCGTTTTCATCGCAGCTCCTTTGTTCCTGCGGAGGATCCTCGCCTGAATCTTCCTCAGAGCTGTTGAACAATGGTAGCGGCTATTCCGCGCCGCGATTTTTCCGGCAGCCGAATAAAGGAACTGGAGAAGGCAGAGTGGAAGAAAGATAAAAGGAAAAGAAGGGAAAAAAATGCGCGCGCGCGCGAGCCTCGTCTGCCGGGAGGATAATTCCCTGTAAGTGGATAATGTCTCGACGTTACTCCTTGCCTACGCAGCCAGGATCGTCGTCCTGACCTACCGTCTGCCTCCTCCTCCCTTCCTCCTCGCGCAATCTTTCTCTCCTATTTCGATTCTCCTACCCTGTCTATTCGCATGGTAGATCGTGGCCGATGGGCTAGCTGAACGCTTTGTAGTTCGGTCTACCGGTCTATCCGTCCTCTTCTTCCTCCCGTCGCTATTCCTAGCTCTATCTCGGACCGCGTCGAAGGATCTTATTGTGCAACCCGCTTTCATAGCTCCACCCGGTGCTTTCGGGCGCGCCGCCACCCATGGAATTCGCGTTTTTCCTCCGTGACGTACTCCCCCTTCGCCCCCGCTCTTCCCCTCACCCATACTGCCCGCGTCCAGCACTTTCCTTCCATCCTTGACTTTTATCGCATAGGGATAAACTCGCGCTACTTGCCTTCAAGCCCATCCTCCAATTATATCTAACGCAAAAAATACCGCGGAACGTTATTATTGCCACCGTCTATTTGGAATCGTTGCCGTTTTCTCCGGTCTTTTCTACAGCGCGACACGTGCACCGCAAGCACATCCGGAGAATTGCCGGGAATCATTTTTTTCCGCAGTAATTTAAAGAACTGCAGGAAACTAATAAGATAAATTGGTGAATAAAATTAGTCTCGACGACGGAAAATTATTCTAATCCAGCGATTACACAGAGTGCGTAGAATTAAAATTGTTCGATAGATTTTGCAGATGTAAAAGAGCCGATTATAGTTATCATTTAATTCCGTCAATGAACATCTTCCTGTGGCAGAACTTCATTCGGTTGATGTTAGGCGCTCGGACGATTCTTTGTTCGTCACTGTCGCGCCGCTATCAGAACGAATGAAAGAAACGAGAGAGAAAGAGAAAGAGAGAGAGAGACGCGATTGCCGCAAGGCCGTTGTAATTATTGTACTTCGCAACGATTGTTCGAGTACGTGCGAACTGTCGGTACGAATGTCGATGGTGCACCGAACGGTAGAACGATCATATTCCGGCATGGTTATAAAGCATGCCGCACTTTAACGGCAAATCTCTCGTGTGGCCGGATGAAGGTGAGATATAGACAGTCAAACGGATGCACCGCCCTGAAATCATTCGGTCTTTTGAATTTCGCTTGGACGCCGACGCGAAGCGCAACGATTTCCTCACAGCGTCGTTCTTTACGATGGGCATTCTCATGACGGCTAAATGCTTAGCGCGATGCAACGCGGCCGGTATCATCCGCGAAACAGCTTTTTGCCCATCGATCGCGCGATGACTTTTACGATAGTCAAGTCGCGGACAGCCCCTTTGCGAACATAAAGCTTCTCTTGGTTAGTACTTGAGTTTCGGATGGTATGCCGCGGCGCAGTTGATGCAAACGTTAACGCAAGGCGAATTGCGGCGAACGCACGAATCCCGTAACGGAGAGATCCGCCTCTTTGTACGCTTCTAAATGCCGTCGAGACGAGTGTGCGCGCGCGCGCGCGCGCGAGCGAGCGGTTACGCGAGGATTTGTATTCGCTATACGCGCCGCTGGTTTGAGAACGATTTACATTCTTAGACGATGCTGCCTTCTTTGAAACTGCTACGTAAGAGGTGCCGCAATTTCGGATTGCTCGTGTATGAATGTTTCAAGAGAATTTCAGATTTTTTATCGGAATTATATCCAAGTTGTTTTATAAAATAAAGACATTTGAATCAAGTAAAAGGAACAAACACATACATATTTACATACACACAGTGACAGTTTGTCATAAAGTTATAAAAAGTATAACATATTTTTTCCATTGATGTAATTTAAGAAAGTTAAAGAAATTGGAAAACTATTTTGAAATTACTTTTTAATAACACATAAATAATTACCTCAAAGTTTCTCCATCGGCACCCGATGCCCCTCCTGAGCCCCCTCCTCCTCTGATTGTCAGTATGGAAACACGATTCACTCGCCAAAACCCGATTATCGTGTGATATTTTATACGACACTCCCGACGCGTTCTTTGTCACATTAATTGTAAGACAAAGATAATACTCGGATATCATCGCACAGATATATTCGATAATATACAGGAAAGAAGGGAGATCAAAACGATTAGTAATTTTTACGTGTATAGAAAATAATGTTATCTTATCGCGATGGTGATTTTGAAGAATAATTATGACAAAGAAATAATAAAATTATGGTACGGAAGTAATAGAGGTAGTAGAAATCATAGAATATCGCGCCGAACAAAACAATCCGCCTCGTACAAAAGTGCGAATAATGACTAAGCAAATAGCATAAGCACAAGGTCGCGCCGATTCCAAATTTCGAAACATGCGCAATAGAGAACAACATCGTGCGTACCGATACAAGTGAAAAAGAGAGAAAGGAGATATAGAGAGTACGCAAGCTACGTCGCGACGAAAACAACCCGACGTAAACACAACTACCAAATTCCGCGAGTCGGATTATCATAATAATTTTTCCAAATCACTACTACGATGAGATATTATCTTTTATAAGCAACTGTCGATAAAGAGCTTGTCCCAATACTTAACTTTCGTGTTTAATAATTCGGATATTTTATTCTGCGGTTATTTTAATCTCTATTTTAACTTTTACATATTTATATTTGCATATTACAATACAAAATATTAAAATGCTTCGAATGTCGTAAAACGTAATTGCAAAATATTTTTCGAATGAAAAGAGTGTAAAAACGTAGTATGGCCGCAAAGAATAACGCGCAAAAATTAATTATTCTCCTTTTTTATTCTCTGCTTTCTTTCCGTTGTTTTCTTCAGAATGTCGAATGTATCCTAGTTCTGTACAATGAAATTCGAGTTTTATCTTTGTCCTAATGTAACAAAATATAACTCTCGAATATCATCGCATAAATATATTCGATAATATACAGAAACGGCGGAAGGAAAAAAGGGAGATCAAAATGATTAGTAATTTTTACGTGTATAGAAAATAATGTTATCTTATCGCGATGGTGATTTTGAAGAATAATTATGACAAAGGAATAATAAAATTGTGGTACGGAAGTAATTGAAGTAGTAGAAATCATAGGAGAATGCGCCGAACAAAACCATCCGCCTCGTGTATGAAAGTGTGAATGATAACTGAGCAAATAGAATAAGGACAAGGTCGCGTCGATTTCAAATTTCGAAACATGCGCAATAGAGAACAACAATGTGCGTACCGATACAAGTGAAAAAAAGAGAGATATAGAGAATACGCAAGCTACGCCGCGACGAAAACAACCCGACGTAAACACAACTACCAAATTCCGCTAGTCGGATTATCATAATAATTTTTCCAAATCACTTCTACCATGAAATATTATCTTTTATAAGCAACTATCGATATAGAACTTGTCCCGATAATTAACTTTCGTGTTTAATGATTCAGATACTTTATTCTGCGGTTATTTTACTCTCTATTTTAACTTTTGCATATTTATATTTGCAAATTACAATACACAATATTAAAATGCTTCGAATGTCATAAAACACGATTGCAAAGTATTTTTTGAATGAAAAGAGTATTAAAAACCTATTGAAATAATTTAAGCGTAGCATAGCCGCAGAAATCAACACGCAAAACTTAATTACTCTCCTTTCTTTCCGTCGTTTTTCTCAGAATGTCGAATGTATCCTAGTTCCATACAATGATATTCGAGTTTTATCTTTGTCCTAATGTGACAACATATAATACTTGAATATCATCGCACAGATATATTCGATAATCTGCCGGAAACGGCAGAAAGAAAGATGGGGGAGATCAAAACGATTAGTAATTTTTTTACGTGTACAGAAAATAATGTTATCTTACCGCAATAGTGATTTTGAAGAATAATTATGACTGAGGAATAATAAAATTGTGGTACGGAAGTAATTAAGATAGTAGAAATCATAGGAGAACGCGCCGGACAAAACGATCCGCCTCGTACAAAAGTGCGACTGATAACTGAGCAAATAGAATAAGGCCAAGGTCGCGCCGATTCGAAATTTTGAAACATGCGCAATAGAGAACAACAACGTGCGTACCGATACAAGTGAAGAAGAGAGAGAGGAAATATAGAGAGTACGCAAGCTACGGCGCGACGAAAACAACCCGACGTAAACACAACTACCAAATTCCGCGAGTCGGATTATCATAATAATTTTTCCAAATCACTACTACGATGAGATATTATCTTTTATAAGCAACTGTCGATAAAGAGCTTGTCCCAATACTTAACTTCCGTGTTTAATAATGCGGATATTTTATTCTGCGGTTATTTTACTCTCTATTTTAACTTTTACATATTTATATTTGCAAATTACAATACACAATATTAAAATGCTTCAAATGTCGTAAAATGCGATTGCAAAGTATTTTTCGAATGAGAAGAGTATAAAAAACGTATTGAAATAAATTAAGCGTAGCATAGCCGCAAAGATCAACGCGCAAAAATTAATTACTCTCCTTTCTTTCCGTCATTTTTTTCAGAGTGTCGAACGTATCCTAGTTCTGTACAATGATATTCGAATTTTATCTTTGTCCTAATGTCAAAATATGCATTGAATGTGCCATATAAAAGGTCGCGCAATAATAATTTATCGAATTTTCACGAGTGAATTGTGTTTCCATACTGATTGTGAGAGAAGGAAGAGAAAGTACAGAAGGGGCATTGGATACGACAAAACAACTTTAAAGCAAATAATCATCTGTTAAAAAATTACTTTTTTTTAAAAAAGATGCCAAGTACACGTATTCATCGGAACACTGTTATTCACTCAAAAAAATATTTCACTGATGTAGTTAGATTTCTAGATATCGCAACAAGAATGTATCGCTACTTTTCGTATCTGTGAAAACATTGTTTGTCACATATAGAATTTATAGCAGTAATGTTCTAGCAATAGCTTCTGAAAAATTTAGGTACCATTGCTAAATGTTATTCATTGCATGATCTAACACGTGATTGATCTTATATAGATAGGCGCTTTAGAGAAACTTTCTTTTTAAAGTTCACAAACAATACAGATATATATTCTGTTTCTGTCATCTAAACTGATTAAGTAATTACATATGCAATATCACAACAGTTGCTAATCATTTATCTGTTTTAGTTAATTTTTTACACCTAGAAAATTTTAGCTATTATTGCTAGATCATTTTTTTGAGTGTTCATAAAACACAGTTGCTTTAATGTATATTTTATTACTAAAGAAATAAAAAATTGTTTTATATATTTGGTATCACAAAAGATGTGATATCAAAACTACGCTGAATAAAAATGAAAAATTGTACACCTAAAATTTAATGCTTTAATTTAATAATATCGGGACACAATATGTTTCAACAAGCGCTACTTGGCTGGTCTTGTTTTACTCTTTTTTTTCAAATAAGTTTTTCATAAATTAGTTTACACGCAAAACGATATTTCGAAGCTATGGCATGATTGCGTACACTTCGAGTGGAGAAGATCGCATATAAATGCGTATACCGTTGAAAAACATAGCTGGCAAGACAGTAAGAATAATTTACGGCGTGGGAAGACATCTGCATTCCGCGAAAGATGCCTCGATATCGGCTTCATCCTCGAGACGGGCAAACTACCGAGGAACGCGGGAAGGAAAACAGGAAACCGACACCTTTCCCTGCGCAATCTGGCGGAAACGACTTTATGGAGCGGCGATGGTCATCTCTCTGACGTCTGAGAACGCGATCGAAAACCATCAAAAACGCGTGCGATGTAAAACGAGAGAAGGAGAACGCCGCGCCGGTGAGAACGGCTTCGCGAAGAACGGCGCGTCGTGAAGAGTTCCCATGGATGCCAGACGCGCGCGAGTCGGAAAAATCCATAACGTCAGCGCCTTCCAGTAAGCAATGCACAATCCCATTGGCTCTCTTCCCGAAGCCCGCCACGGTTCGCGCGAAACAGCTCCAGCTGGGTCAGACCTTTGCGCGGAGAGACCATAAGCCAAGTTTTCGAGGCGCGCGTCTCACGAAGACGGCTCGGTGAACGATGACGACGAGCGAGCAGACGAGTCGGACGAGCGGTCAGCGCGATCAGCGGAGGCCTCGACGAGCACTTTTGTTATGAGGATCATATAATATTCCAGTCAGCCGCGCGGTTGAACAACGGGCATCGTCGCTCACGAGCTGAATGATAATTTCGGGGACTCTGAGACGCTGGGTAATTGCCAGCTTGGCCAATCATTATTACGTGTGTCGTTGAACATGCTGCGCCGTTGACGCAGCTGCATAGGGCACGCGGATAATCGGGGGCCCGCGATCGCGGACTAACGGCGGTGGACGCGCGTGATTTACGCGAGCGCGCGGCCCGAGTCGGTTTTCGCGAGACATCGACGTTCTCGTTAACCTAGATTCGATCGTCGCGTTTGACAACCGCGTTTGGAATTTAAATGGCCACCAAAAAGCCATTGAAATGAATATTTGGGGTATTATTAGCTCTATGCATGCATTAATCTTTCGCATAATACGACAAATTAATTCACGACTTCTGTGTTGTGAAATCTGATTCAAGTAGATTGTAGATTTATGAGAGTAGTTGTCTCTAATTAATAGATAATTGCGTAATAGAAAGTCACCGTCGTGAGTGTCGTGGTAGTTGAATCATGTACGTAAAAGCTTAGCCGCACGATTTAACTACTACGAGCGCAATCCTCTAATAAATGCTGCCAGTTAATGCAGGAGAGATAGATATACGTGGTAATCTGATTGTACTTGATTTAGCGTGGGTTAATTAAAACGGCGTGTCATGATCGATGTGCCGATATTGTACTATTCTCGACGTTGATAACCGGATGCGAACGCTTACGATGTATAACGGCGCAGCTCAATAAGGAAAGTCTAAATCAAGATCGGCCGGTAGTAATTAATTATCACTCACAATGTGTCTTCTGCGTATCAATTTAAGATATCTATATTCCAAGCAAAGAGACGAATTTGTGTGTGTGAAGCTGGCGTATCATTTCAACGGAAACTCACAAATAATTAAGAGTTCTGACTTTATTTTCAATAGTTCTAGAGTTCCTGATAGTTTAAACAAATAGTTCTGGCCATTAAACCAACGAAAATGCCTCAGGACAAACTGAGACGCCAACTTCACGCAGCATCTCACTTTGTCCTACGACATTTTCCTTATCAATAATTGTTGGAAATTAAAAGATTTATAGTTCTACAAGAGTTCTAAGAAGAGTTCTGCCTTCTAAAAGCAAAAAAATATCAATAAAGATAAAATAAGAACAAGCGAATCCTTATATCTATAGATATACAGATGAGACGCCGGCCTATTTTCAAGAGTTCTGTTTATTCCAACTTAGCTCTCGTATAGTTCTGGGCATGCACAATGTTTTTCCAAAAAGTTCTGATGGTTACAACAATTAGACCTTTTTTTAAAAAATTATTTTGCCTGAAAAACGTATTTTTTCGAGTATAAAGGTGAGACGCTGGTCGTATATCGATAATTCTATCGATTTCAAGTGACATTTCGTGTCAGTTTGTAATCACTTTTTATTTCTACGAATTCTATGCGTAAAAATTATTAGAATGTTGATTAAACAAATTAGATCTCTCGAGAGGCTGGACGTATATATATTGAGCTATCGAAGTGAGACTGACCTTTTTTTAAAAAATTATTTTGCCTGAAAAACGTATTTTTTCGAGTATAAAGGTGAAATGCTGGTCGTATGTCGATAATTCTATCGATTTCAAGTGACATTTTGTGTCAGTTTGTAATCACTTTTTATTTCTACGAATTCTATGCGTAAAAGTTATTAGAATGTTGATTAAACAAGTTGGATCTCTCGAGAGGCTGGACGTATATATATTGAGCTATCGAGGTGAGACTGATCATTATTCTACGTCATGGATTTTGAAATTTTTATTTCATTGTGTGAAAGTGTATTGTTTTAAATGTACTTATCTTGTTCTTAGCATAATCCAGAATCACGGCGTGGACATTTAAAACAATATACTTACACAGTAAAATAAAAATTTTTTAATCCATGACGTTGTAGAAAAACAATCAACGTTTTACCTCGATAGCTCGGTATTTATACGTCCAGCGCTTCAAAAGATCTAATTTATTTAATTAACATTCTAATAACGCATAGAACTCTTCATAGAAATGAAAAGTGATTACAGCCTGACGCAAAATGTCATTTAAAATCGATAGAACTATCGAAATACGACCAGCGTTTCACCTTTATACTCGAAAAGATACGTTATTCGAACAAAATAATTTTTTTTTTAATTTTTAATTGTTGTAACTATCAGAACTTTTTGGAAAGGCATTGTGCATGCCTAGAACTATACGAGAGCTAAGTTGGAATAAACAGAACTCTTGAAAATAGGCCGGCGTCTCATCTGTATATCTATAGATATAAGGATTCGCTTGTTCTTATTTTATCTTTATTGATATTTTTTTGCTTTTAGAAGGCAGAACTCTTCTTAGAACTCTTGTAGAATTATAAATCTTTTAATTTCCAACAATTATTGACAAGAAAAATGTCGTAGGACAAAGTGACGCTGCGTGAAGTTGGCGTCTCAGTTTGTCCTGAGGCATTTTCGTTGGTTTAATGGCCAGAACTATTTGTTTAAACTATCAGGAACTCTAGACCTATTGAAAATAAAGTCAGAACTCTTAATTATTTGTGAGTTTCCGCGAAATGATATGCCAGCTTCACACATACGACGAATTTTTCGTTGATTTGTGAGAGATCTAAAATCATAATAATGAAGCTACTTTTTAGTCAGCAACGTGACAAAATAATCATGCTAAATTATACATTTCAACCCCATTAAATAAAAACAATTAATTTAAAAATAGATAACAATCTCACTATCACGAAAAATAAATTATTATCATTGGATGATGTAATAAAGTCATTGCTGTTTCTCTACTGCTCATTTCAAGCACCCATTTAAGCATCGATACGAAATTGAGTTTTATGGAAAATTTATGGATTCGGCATCGACATTGCAGTTAAACGAAATGATATAGTAAGAAGCATTACGATCGGCTTTCTGACTTCAGTCGTAAGGCGGAAAACACAACGAGGCGATGCGCGTTGACGTGGATCAGGATGCGATAAATTATTGCAAATAATAATATCGTCGCGAGCTCCGGAGGGTGCTCGTTAAACAGAAGGCAGCACAATCGTACTGCTAATGATTCCGGCGCAGCGGAGTTGTTTCTTAGTACAACAACGCCGTGGCGAATGTAGATACTTCGTCACGCGTACAGGACGCTGAGTCCTGGCGAATCATTAGTAAGGTATCCACCTTGAAGCCTAGTGGTTCCCCTTTTATCTCGGGGCTCCGAGATAGATCTCGATCTGAGGATCTATTGTTTTCTCGTGCGCGCGCGCGCGAGCGAACGGCATTTGATTTCCTCGAGAGTGTCCTGCTTGAAAATCTTTAGAGACTACAAACACAATCTCGTTGACGATCATTATTATGAAGACACCTCGTCATTTATAATTTTAATACTTTCTATTCTAGAATTACACCGTCTCGGAAAAACGCTTATCACGCAAACTCGAAGCCTGCCTCGAAGACAAACGATCTACAGACGAAGCGTGTTTGTAATTTTAGAGAAACGGCAGAAGTAATTCCTCGTGAAATTGTCCTAATGAGTATTGACAGAATCGTCTAATTACAATTACAGCGAATATATCTAAGTGAAAGGTTCGTAGGCGTGGCAGGAAACATACAATGGATGAGAAACCCGATAAGTAGTACACATAAAATATACGTATATATATATATGTGTGTACATACATATATATTATATATATATATATATATATACATATATATATGTATATGTATATATGACCACAAAAACCCGCGGCTAAGAAAGTTGCGATATCGCGAAAGGTTAATTACTACGCAGAGCATTATACGCACGACTAGCAATGCATTTCGATGAGATGCAATGATATTTCCTTCACGCACGTAGCAATCATTTTCTTTGCCCGTTACGCTGGCTACTACAATTTTTACTTAACAAAGATACGCTTCACTTACGTGAGATTATTATCGTGACGCTAATACAGTATTTAGTAAATTAGTATTTCTTCATATCTGAATAAGATTTAAAAAAACATATTTAAACGCGCGTATTATGTAAATGTTATGCAAACGTGTGATATAATTTAAATGTGTTTCTTCGTTGTTAAAATCTGATTCCACAGGTCTCTCGATTAGAAAGAAAGGAAAAAAAAGATAAGCTGATCGCGTAATAAGTGTTAGCAAGGCGCTACGTGCTTCTGCTTGGAGGAACGGTAACAGGACTTCGCGGAACGCAAGCGCTGGTAAGGACTCGTCGTGCAAGCGTTACAGATCTGATGGCACTAATGACGGGGTCCCCGTGTCCACGTGTTGTGACACTAACTGACCACGAAAAGGGGGAACGAAGAAGTGACGATCAGTTTGTTACGTTCCCTTGTCGGTTTGATAAATCGACGGTAACAAGTCGAACCGAGGGGGAAGAGCCCGGAAGTGTCATTATTTTTTACAACATATCTGCCGGCTTAGGAATAATTTGCCGTGCTTAATCGGAATAAAACGCCAGTCACGCTACGCCGCTGCGTTCTATGAACTATAAGACACCGTTGACGTGCGCGCGCGGTCCCACGATGACTTCACACTTGGCACGGGTTGATCGTACAAACGTTAAGAATGTGGTGACACTAGCAATGAAGTCCTAGCTCTGATATGAAAACTAACTGAACGCTGTGAGAGTAAAAGGAAGAAATGACGGCTCATGGGAAGGTGTCTTAAAATTCTTTCGCGTCTGGATACTTTGTTGGTGACATCACCGATTCGTGTCTCCGTTGTCGTATCGCCGATAATACTCTTAAACGATCATTCAAAGCATCGTGTGAAATAAGCAACGTACAAATATGCACATATATATTTTTCATCTCCAAATAATTAAAAATTATCAATCCTTTTATAGACGTCGCAGTTGGAAGGTAAGAATAAAATTTGACGTGAAAATAAAACTACACGCTCAACAAACTGCGAGAAAATTGCATTTCGCATGCGTTGTCTCCGTAATAAATTATATTCCAAGACGTTCTGCAGATGCAACGTCTCGGCGAAACGGCGTCTCGTCGGCAAGTATTTCAGAAAGTCCGGGTACTTGGCGGAGTCGAGAGTTTTGCGGTTCGGACCGGCGCGGTAAGGGCTGCTCGTGAAGGCATCAAGGATCCGATGACGCTAATGACGAGGCTATGTGTCCGCATATTGACGCTAACTGGACTGACCGCGAGAAAGGCGAGCTGCGGACGCGGAGGGCGGAGGGCAAGAAGAAAATGAGAGAGGGGCAGAGAAGTGGCGATGCCTGGGCAGCCTGAGTATCGTGCAGAACGGCATTGCGGAGGTAACAAACGTCTCCTCGAGGCCTCGCGAGGCGGGGAGAGGAGGTCGCGGCAAGGTGAGGCGGCCGTTTTCGAGCCGCGGAGATGATTTACCTTACAACTAACAATATCCCTCCTTAAGGCCCCGGCGGATTTATTGGTTCTCTCTCTTTCCACTGGAGGGTGTTCAACGGAGAGGGGTGGAGGGCAGTGCTTCGCGAAGGAAGAGGAGAGAGAGAGGGAGAGAGAAAAAGAGAAGGGTGAAGAGAGGGGGAGAGGACAGAGAGCGAGAGAGAGAGACGAGAAGAAGGCCCCGGGCTCGAACCCGGCACCTCATTACCCGATAATTTACTACACGAGTAATTAACTGGGCACACAAACGGTGCCACGTTATATATACCCGGTGCGCGTATACACCACCGACGACTGACTCTTCCTCCCCGGCACTTCTCGGATGCGTATACGCTCGTATATTACCGCGCCGCGTCCTCCTGTTGATCTATTTATCCATTCGTTTTGGCGTGACGAGCTCTCTCTCTCTCTCTCTCTCTCTCCTCGCTCGCCGGTCGACCCGGATGCGCACGATAAACGGTTCGATAATGGCGGGCCCCGAGAGCCCGGCGAGAAAAAGTATTTACGACGTCTGCATATTACATTTTATTTCCCTCGCCCTCCCCTCGGTATTTTAGCACCGCGGCAATGGCGCAATAATTATAGTCTCTTGTAATGTATTACAGCTGAAATGATAATGATATATTCACTAGTTTGTCGTCAAGGAGAGAAGAAAAGGGAAATGGCGGAATGGAGTTTCCTAAAGAGTTGCTCTCTACGCTGATTAAATTGTTGCGCTACGCGTCTTCGTGCGAATAAATGTAGACTACATCTGTAAGCAGATCACAGCCACAAAGTGGCTCGAGGCGTCATTGAATCCCTTGATCAGGTTCGTAAATGCCGAAGGACTCGGCACTTTGTGTCGACAAACACGAGGATTTCCGCGAAAGACAGACGAGAGCCGAAGAAATCACCATTTATAGGCATTGCTCAGGTGGCTATCGCTTGTTATTCGTACGAGCTCCAGCACGTTTCTCGACTTTTTATTCGCGCGATACGCATTTTACGATTTTTCGCGTGTGACGCGCGTTTCTCCGTCTCGGCTTCATTTTATAATCATCAGAATCGAAACAATCTCATGCTAATCACGCCGCTGAGCGGGCAGAGCTATGTGTGAGGAATAGATTTCAGTAATCAGCGACTGTAAATTCGATTGCTCGATTTCTTTCTCGAGATGTAAAAATTACATCTTAGATTTGACAAAATACAGCCATAAATTTCGGCATTTCAAACACAAACTTGTATACACAAAGCAGGAAACTTGAGAACTTTAATTTACTGATTTTCTCATAATCAGTCAATTATGTCCAACGTCGTGTAATATCCCGTAACGCGACACCGTTACAATCTTGAAAAAAGAAAAAAGAAATTAACGCAAGCCGAAATTTACTTCGTTATCCTGGTAAATTATTCCCGCACGACCAATAAATCCCTCGCAGCCAGTAATAATTTAAAAAAGCCGCGAAATTAATTTAGCATCCGTATAAGCGCTGCCGAAACGGTAATAAATCCTCGCACCGATATGCCTGTACGAATGTAAATCACTTTGGTGCGTTTGACCTTTGCGACTGGAGGAGGTATTCTAAGCGCAATCGCGGGTATTCAAAGCGCGCAGCATCGAGCTGATGAATAGTCCGCGAAACAGTGGGTGCTCGAGGTTAGAGACCGGTAGGAAACCGGTGAGCACCACTGAGCGAATGTCACGCGTTGGCGGTATCCGGCCACCGACACGCCAACCAGAGGGATAAGGACAGCGCGCGCGTCCTGCGTGCCGCGCGACTCCGCACCGAGGCGTTCTGCGTTCGATACGACGCGAGAAGAGGACACTAAAATAATAATGGTTGCAGCTGAGAGTAGGGGAGGGGGCTTCGCCCGTATGCGAAGAGGCGCGAAGAGGCGAGCTGCTTAAGCCCGAAAGAAAAAAAAAAAAAAAAAAGGCGGCGGAGTTGATTAGAATGAGAATAGATGCGGACGTGGACGCGCGGACGCATCTTCCCGGATTGGAAGGAGAGAGGCGTTTCGAGCATAGGACACGGGGAGATGAGAGATAGAAACAGACAAACTAAATAATAAAGCCCACACTTGGCCCACTACCCGATCCAGGACCCCAAACGGACCACCCGGTGCAAGGGAACGAGGAATCGCCCGTTCGAGAGTGAGCCCCGAGCCCCAGGTGGGCAGAGGTGAGTATTTGAAATGGTAATTACGAACCGAAAGCCCCGATCCCCGATAAAAATCGTTTCCAGCAGTCATCCGGCGTAATGAATTTTCACCTTGGTAGACTGTCTCCCATCGTTAATAACGCGCGCGACCAACTAGTTTGCGGACTTTTTCACGAACGTAAAGGCGAGCCGAATGGAAACGCGTACAATTTTCGGTCGGCGGACCGAAGAGCGAAACGCGCTAAAACCGAGCCGAGTGTTTTGTAACGTCGCGCGGCCAATTGCCGGGCGATTATTAATTAATACTAGCTTAAGGGAACGCGAATGCGCACGATTTCCAGACACGAATCGTGATATAATGAGCGCGCTGAAAAAAAATCTTGCGCAATTTCGCGAGATGACTCGCTCTTGCAATCGTTAATTATAGTAATCGGCGTTAAAACTGCGCGTCGTTAAGCGTATCTTCTACGTACTCTCGCTTGAAGGATGCGATTATCCCGAAGCAACAATACCAGAATTTAATTACTCCTTCGCCCGCGTTGTTCATCTCGAGGCTGCGAACGAGCCGCCCGCGCGTCCCGTGCATTATGCATACGAGAGCCGGGGAGATGCACTTATGAAGGATCTGATTGAGTTCTGAGTAAATGGCATCTGGTTAGCCGAGCTGCTAATTAAACAGCCGCGAGCAGCATCGTTCGTCTTCTCGGTAGAGCTGCGCGAAAACAACAACGGTACTCCGGATATATTCACCGCGCAATATATTTAAACCTGACTTCGCAGGCTGCGCTTTCTAAATCATACAATTCCAATTATTAAAATACCAATAATTAAAAGATTTAGAGAAAATAGATTATAACGCATAGTTGTGTAAATCATAGATTGAACAACTATTACAGTGCTAAACTGACTAATTAATTACTTATTGTACATATAAAATATTATAAAATCCGCAATTTTTATTTTAATGACAAATTCTTTCATTGAAATCTAAGATTTTATCATTAAAATTAAAGGTGGATTTAGAATATCATAGTTATTGAATTATTGCAAAATAAACAAATTGCTCATCAATATGCAATAACACACGATGACAGCTATTATATTTTCACATGAGCCTTTCATCTTTTTCTGTCTGTCTCTCTCTCTCTCTTAGTATTTCATCACTTCGATGCGAGAGAACGCGCCCGCGCGTGGAACAGCGCACGGCGGCGCATTATGCATACGAGGACCAAGCCGAGGTACGCTTATGAAGGGATCTGATTGAGTTCTGAGTATATGGCGTCTGGTTTGCCGAGCTGCTAATTAAACACCCGCGAAGAGGTGCCCCGACACACGGGCGTGCAAGTCACACACCGGTTCGCTACGTTACCACGGGCTGCCGTCTTTCTTCTTCTCTCCCGTTTCCGTCTCTCTTATCCCTGCCCGCATCTCCGCTCGCCACACCGCTCTCGCCCGCTCACTCGCTCGCTCGCTCGCTCGCTGATTGATATTTAAGCCCGACTTTAACCCACCCGCAATTCCCTTCTCCCTCACGTTCGTCTACCTACATCCATGTTCTACGGGGTCGTTAGCGACCCGCTGTCGTTGCTGCTCCCGCTGCCAGACGTTAGTTGTTGCTGGTGCTATGTAGCTGGCGATGCTGTACATGGTACAAGCAACACCGAACGTCGAGCTGCGGTGCGGACTTCTGCACACCTGGCGAAGAGGTCCGCCTGGTACCAGCACTGGTCCATTGCGAGTAATGGCGTGCGCCATGATTAAATCCGAATATCTCGGCGACATTTTCACGATAGTTTCGCTCATTCGCTATTTATGCCGGAAATAGGGACAGAATCAAAAATGTATATTTGTGGAAAAAATATTGTTCAGAATTTACATGATATTTCCGATGTAAGCAACGACCAACAGCAAAATAGAATGCGCGGCATTTAATAAAGCATATTAACAAAACCCTTTTTGATAAAAAAATTGTAATATTATCAACAATATATATTTTTATATTTTCGTGTAATTTTTTTAAATTTAATTCAATAAAAAAATTGATTTTTCTGTGGCACATAATTTTTCGGATATATATTCTCACAATATTTATTAAAAATTGTGATTAAAAAAGAGAGATAAAAGAATAATGAGAGACAGAAAGCTTATAGCGATACTCAAATAGAGAAAGATTTAGTATTCCAAACTTAATCGCCACCGCTATACTAAAACAATAATAAGCGGCATCAAGTTCCTATTTCTTGACGTCTGAATCGTCAGACTCCACATACGTCACCGGAAACATCACGTCCGAAAGGTATAATATGTTACTTCTTGTCGAGTTACTTTGTCTGAGACAATTACGTAGAATCTCACAGACGCGCCGCCGGACAAACGTGGCGCCGCGGAAGAAACAAAAGGTGTTTCGCGTCCAATAAACGGCCGAAGACACGTGTGGATTCTCGGTCGGCCGGTAGTCATCGTGACTGAGTCCCGCCGCGTATCTACGTACGCGTGAAGAGCGCGAAAAGTACCCGCGTCACGCTGCGAGAACCCCGCGGACGATTCTCCTCGATCCTTCTTGCGACGGACAGTCGCGTATAAAGCACCTGTTGGCCGGTCGAATCGCGCGCGTTCCTCTCGCCTTGGCCGGCCTGTGTGTGTTACGCGCGCGTCCCACCGAGCCCTTTTTGCCACCGGGAACAGAAATAGTTTCTCGACTGACCGAACATCAGCCGGAGGGTACTTAGCACCTCGTCTGACGGGCAGGCCGTGCCGGGAGGATGCTACGCAAAATTCTTCGTCGTCTTCTAGACCTCTGCGCCTAGAGGTACCCCTTCTCCGCGTCCTTGAATCCCGTTTACGAGCACAGGCGAGCAAGCAGGAGTTGACGAATGCGCACGACCTGCCCGTCGACACGTCGATCGCGATATGACGTATGTTCGAACGCCTCCTAATGCACCTCGGCTAGGCACGATGAGAAACTATGTAAATGAGGAGACGCTTCTTGCCAGAGCACTGTTGTGAAATGCATCAGTTGCGTAGGCAACAAAATGCAAATGAATAAACGTAAGAGCGTGAACTATTATTTCAAAAGTTGTTTTTGAAACTCTTTTCGATTAAAAATCAAGTACCTTTTTTTGAACAAGGCACAAATCATCTGGTAAAACGATGGAAAGAGCTTGTCAAAAAATGCAAAGTTATATCAAAAATTAATTTAATGTTTCAATTATTTGATCGATGATAAAATAAAATTGAAGCGTATAATAGAACAGCGCTATGGAAAAAGAGATAATTCTCACCTTCGGCATTTCGATATGTAAGCGGCCATAAAAAAGTACGCAAAGATTTTTACGGCAACGCGCGATAGATACGTAATATATGCATATGTCCGTGCGGACGTAAAATAACACGAAATTACACAGTGGGCGTCTGTCGTGCATCTCGGGCGTCCCGGGACGCTGACCATTAACGTGTTCATAATCGTCCCAGCGGCGGTTACCGCTTGTACGTTACACGAGGTAATTGATACCAGATTTCGAGGAAGCAGCTTGCCAGCGCGCGCGATGCAAGCTCCGGGGATGGAGATCAAAAAGGTGAACAAGACGATACACCTTGGCACCTTTTTGGCGCTGGCGGCCCGGGCTACCCGGATCAACGTCCGTATAAGATACGAGGAGGCACGCTCGCCGGAGGGTCCTCCTCTGGAGGTGGCTGGTAATTTATACGTTTATCTCATTCCGTCAATATTTAAAGAAGGACGCGGTCCGGATCGTGAAGAGCACCCGCGTGGCCCACCTCTTCCTGCGGGATCTTGTTACGAGGACGAACAGTCGCGGTCAAGAGATATCTCGTATATAATACCATTTAGTATCGCGTCGACAAGAGAATACGCGCGGAATCTTTTCGCGAAATCATGCCCGCGCTTGGAGAGAAAGATTTACCTTCTGATAAATAAGAAGAAACCAGCTGTTGAGATTAAAAAAAAAAAAAAAAAATACAGATTTTATAGCTGATTAAAGAATTGATTAAAAACATAGTCCAACTCTGTTCTGATAGAATGACAAGCGGAGGAAAAAAAAAGGAAATACGGCGTTACAAAGGGAGAAGCGAGAACTTATCCCACTCTGCGCACCGACACGGCGTGTAAGGGCGCTGCGCGCATTGCGCTGTTAGTAAACTAAGCATTAGCATTACAAAGACTGCATCTGCGGCTTTGCTTACATCCGTCGCCTGAGCACACGCACACACCCAGTGCCCGGCGTACACGCGATCGCGCGTATCTGCGGCCGCTCCTCTCGCCGAAATAAGCAGGCTCGCGTGTGTGTGAAGGAGAAACGGTACGAGCGATGACGAGCGGCACAATGCACATCGGGATAAATAGCGCACGCGGCGCGCCAGTTCATAATTATCTCTAAACACAGTAATTAATGCCGCCGCGGCGATCACGGGGGTGTCGCGCGGACGTTTTCGTCCTTCCTTCAAGCCCTTCATCACGACGATTACCCACCAGCTTATGATTACGTCGCTCTGAGCGCATTATGGCACATTTTGTAATACACGTTAACAACACACGAATTAATTCTGCACAAAATGATAGGTCGCCAGCCGTATATGAAATAAGATGTGTAAAATCTAATGAGACGTAGCAAACGGTAAAAATAACGATGAGTCACTCTTTTTTACAGACAATATTTACTTTTTGTTTAAACTGTTAAAAGATAATATATTAAAGAATAATAATAGAATAAGAGAATAATAAATTGAAAAAAGAGCACAACATTTTACAAAAATTTCCCACAGATGTGTTCTGACAGTTATATACATTTTTTTTTTTTGCTCATTACATCTTTTTGACGCGTAGAATATTAGGTTCGGCGGTGCAATTTTCAGTATAACAGTCATTTTACGCAACCTGTTCTGTCCCCCCTCTTCGTTAAGTTCATCAAAAGAAAAGACTCGCTTTTCAAAAACGTGCATCGCGTGCAGTGTCTTCGCTAGTCGCGACCCTCATGCGGCTACATTGAATACGGCGGAAGAGAAAGAAGACGCAAATCAACAGTGTTTCCAGCGCGCTGCCTAAATACCGGATTTAATCGACAGCGGGCACGCGGTTCGACAGTTGGCGATAATCGCGCGGAGACCGGCGGCGGCAGCAGCAGCAGCAGCGTGTTGCGAAACAAAAAGACCGTGACATACGCGTCGAGGGCGAAAGCGGCGGGTGGGCGGCGAGGGGGTCGTCGACGCGCGGCATCGCGTATAATTAGCGTAATAAGTAGTTTTTTGGGGCGGGGCCCGTGCGGTGGGAAAACAAAGCGATGGCTGGAAGGCAGCTAATTTCCGATCCGGCATCGGAGGACAAAAGGGGGGCCGGGGAGCTCATACGTGTGCGAAGTAGGGAAACCACCGGGAGAAGGGAAGGGGGGGGGGGGAGAAATTCGGGGGAGAGGATAGACGGAGGAGAATTAAGAAGAAAAAAAAAGAGAAAACAGCTCCTAAACGTCCTCCCTCATCTATTCATCCTCTTTCAGCGAGTCCTGGCTCGGTTTCGAATCAAAAGGCGGGACGCACCCTTTGGGCCCCACGAGTGCGTAAGTTTTTTTCCTCGCACGCTGCCTCACGCTCTCTTTTCCATCGGTCTTCCCTTCCACACCCCTCTCTTCCGAAAACCCCTTTCATATGCGCCGCGCCGACAAAAGATCCGGGGTGCGCGCGTGCTCGTGAAAACAGAAGCGGCGGAGGAATGGGAGGGGACAACCCGGCGAATCTCGACAATGAGCCGGACGGTGCGCACCGTCCGTTCGGGAACGGATTAATTACAGCGTGCCTCCGTAATTAGCCCTACAGGGTCGGGCCATCGTCGGCCCCGACCGTTGGTTTGCGGCGATTTCCGTGGAACAATTTCAGCCTCCTATTCTTCTTCGGAACATATTGCGTAATTTAGTCAATAGCGTGGGATATAAAATCAACTTTCTTTGTGTAAATTTCGTTTTGCTTTCATGCCGAATATATTACAAACTGCAAAGTTTCATTAAGCACAAGCAATTTCAGGTTATGATTGCATCTTCATGCAGACTGCAAAACCGCAACAGTGCAAAGAGAATAAGTATGTATAATTCCGCTATTTTTACTGGTATTACTTATTTTTATTTTATCGTTATTTATGTAAATTATATAAAAATACCATTGTATCATGTGTGATGTGACTTGTGTGTCAATTCGTAATAAATTTGATTAATTAAAATTCAAATAACTCTGAGATTGCGAACATCTGAAAATAAAATGTAGTACTAAAATACATCTCGTAACATTTTATCAACATTGGTTTCACACTTTCTAACTTCGTAACTATAAGGAAGCATTCGAATCGCGCTCGATGGAAAGAATCGAAGCGTGACGATTTCAGCAGGATAGATCCAACGTCGCGCGAAACATACAAACATGCATGATATTCGAAGAAATTTACGAGTCGCGTTAAGGATGTCGCGTAAATATAAATCCGTAACGATCCTGAGGGCGCGCAAAGAGCAAAAGAAGAGAGAAGATGAAGAGGAGGGACGGATATGATGCACGCGTGGATGCAAATTGCATAAGCAGAGACGCGCGCGCGCGCGCGCTTGTCTCGCGTTCTTTGCGGACAGACATAAACGTGCAACACGCGGATTATTGGTATCAGGCTCGGGAATAGACGGGAAATGTCATAATGCGAGCAAATAGAGTGCCATCAGGCTCGCGCGGTCGGCTCGACCACAATTTCTTGTTACATTAATGCCGTCGGCGAGCGCGGCTCCGACACGTGAGAGGGCACGATGACCAAGGCAGGTTTTATGCTCGGAATTAGCTTAGCTTCGAACCATTGATTTCCAGCCCGTGAAATATTCTCGTCATTAAGCAACATAGTCGGCGTTGGTAACCGAGAGATGAGGATACGAGCATATTATATGCGCAATTCGATTCTACTTCGTTCGCACCTAGTTGGGGGAAAAAAGTCGCAACAAACACTAGTGAATACAACAGTTGATTATCCAGCCTTCAAAGCAAACGGTATGCCCGCGAGCGAAGCAATTATTTTAACGATATATAATTTTTAACATTGCCGAAATACACAATTTATTTTTATTATTTGAAAATCTATCTCCGTGAAAGTCTAAGAAGGAAATCTTGTTTCTCCATTACGTAAAGTTGCTTACGTGAAACGCCTTAAATTTGAAACCTCAAATTGCCGGGAGAGAAAGAAACGTGAGAAAATTACTTCAACAATTAATGTTGTTAAGAAACGAGAAATTTTTGTAACTTCTTCAGATAAGAGGCACAGACAATCGTGCTAGAAATTATCCTGAGAATAAAATGTTAGCCGACACTTTTCGCGCGCAGAGGGATGTGCGCAGCTTTCAAGCCCGCGCCACCATCCGCTCGTTCTTCCACGTCAAACGCTGATTACCGGTAACAAGCTTGAAAATAGAGACTGTCACAATCCGGGAGAACGAGAGTGGAGTCTCATCAGAGCGGCGCGCTGCAGACGCGCACTCGCTGCTCCGCGGCGCGCGGTTTTGACTCGACCGCGATATCTCGTTACATTAATGCCGACGGCGAGCGCCGCGCCGTCATGAGAGAGCACGCCGCGGCCGGGCTGGGCTTTATACCTGGAATTAGCATGCCTCCGAATCATCGATTTTCTACTTATCGGTTATCTCCGACCGGCGGTCCCCTCTCCTCCGCCCCGCCCCGCCTCTGATCTTCGAGTACCCTTCGGCTCGCCGCGACCTCTTACCGGTCATTATACAATGCGGCTCCGTCGGACGGACCAGGCTCTAATGATCGAGCTGCACTTAGGGCTCTCTTCGCCACATGCAACTATCCGCGCCGCTGCCTATCTGAACGCGCGACCGCGCGGTGCCGATGACGGGGAATGCTCCTCGCCGGAGAAACCTCCCGTCGAAGCCCTCCAGGTATCTCCGGCTTTCGATCGTACGCGCATCGCGTGCCCGGGTGTAACGGTACCGGCTAGTAGCGAATAGCGCATAAGTATGCATGGTGATGAGTGATATCTGTAGCGATGCGAACGCGAAGAAGTCAGCTGGCGGCTCGGCGGAGATGTTTTGCGCCGATTGAGATAAACTCGAGACTTCCTGCGTTTATTCTTCGTAATTATACCGGCGCGGACGGTACTACGTTATGATCTCTGGCATGACAGATTGCGACAGTGTATATACTTAATGCAAGGAAGATGTTTAGTCCGACTAAACTGGAAATTATTATGGAAATAAAGAAATTTAGTTATTCGATAATATTAGACAATGTCTGAATAATTTCCAAGTATTTTTAACAATAATTCTAAGCGAAGTGACATTTGCTAATCCGATTGCAGAGAAGCGTGACAATTTTCCTTGCTAAAATAAATCAAAGTTTAGCGGTACTGAGCACTCCCGCTAAAAGAGCGTAATTAAGGAGATGCCTTACGCGCGGTGAGAACTTTGCTAATAACCTCAGGATGAAGCGCCACCTCACGAGGGGTTCTCTCTCGTTGCGGTCCGCGTTCCTAAAGTTTGTTAACTCTCGTAAGCTCGGCCGCAAGGAAGAGGAAGAGAGAAGGGCGGTGTATATGGTGAACGAAATGAAGGGAGTTTCTCCACGCGCAGAGTGAGTTTTTGGCGATTAGATTAGACTCTCGGCCCCGCGTGATGGGCCAGCTGTCCACCGGAATTCGCCCAAGAATCTGCCTAAGTGGATGGAACCGACGTGCAAGATCGCTCGAGCCATTCCACCTCGTGTAATGAACGAACGGTACGAGTTCGTGGAACTTCTTTATTGCCCAAGTTTCGACATAACGCACGCTCGGTAATGACCGCTACTTAGCGATAGGGGATTAAAAATTGCTCGCAACAATCTGTTGACGTATATTACCACCTGCGAACCAATCTTCTTCATCAATTGCGCGAAATATTGAATTATAAAAATGTTATAAGGCACATTCGCTGAAATTTTTATTTGCGCAACGGAATTATTGCGTCCAAGTTTACGAGCTACGGAAACTTTCTTGTTATTGTAACAATTTTTTATCGCCTACAACCTATATCAAAAATAAATCCAAATTACTTTTTAGATAATTTGAACAAAAAAGATTCAATAAATTTATACATAAATTTATTCGATAAATTCAATTGCAACAAATTTATGTATAAATTTATTGAAATTGAATCTATGAGATTAATGCCAGTGCGTTATTGGATTGATTAAACGACAATAGCATATTGATGATCCATAAGATGGGATTCTAAAAATACGATTTCATTTCATCGGCATCTATCGAATTCGCGTTTCGATTCAGACGAAATCGAATTGATGCAAAACTTTTTAACGATCCACAGCGTGTAATCATGAAGGTACGCGCATTCCGAAATGAGATCGAAAGTTAAATTTACTCGAGTTATTTCTATCCTTCGGTGAAGTACACCGCAAGTCGTCACAATATCGGTCGAGGAAGAAGAAGGAGAAGGAAGAAAGAGAGTGAGTCGGGGTGGTGGAGGTAGAGCCAGGGAACGTCGATCGATAACAATAATAATGGAAAATGATCGCGACCGCAGTGGCACGTGATCCAATGACTATGCCCAGGAGGCGATGCCTCATTATTTCGATTTCCAAGCAACTAACCAACGACCTTAGCAGCCTCACGAAATACGAACGCCTCGTTCCCCTTCCACCTCATCATCATCTTCATTCTTCGTGCGAACCCAATCATTCCTCCTCGGCCGCGATCTGTACGCCCTGTTGCATTCGGCCGCGAATATCCTACGCTCTGTTGCTCGAACCTCGTAATCGCGCAATCCCGAGGGATTAGAATATGGATTGGCCCACATTAAACTTCGACTTTACGCGCGGCGAGAAGGCCATTTTATCGCACGAGAAAATCTTATCGCAATTTACTGCGTATTTTATTTTCACTGACTGAAACATAGAAATAACGTGCGGAAACTCTAGTAACATATTCGCATAATAATACTGCCTCGAAGATTGTGCCACTATTGTAAAAAATTAGTGTAAAAAATTGCATTAAAATATATTCACAGTGTAAAAAACTACGTTATTTAATAATAACAAGTTTAAAAGAAATTAAATAATCTTTTGTAATATATTAAATACTTAAACTATTGTCGGTGAGAGTACGAAAATTTGTATAATTACACTTTGGTGAAGCTACGTAGAAAATAACGTGATTATTATAATTGAATAAACATTTCTCTTTACGAAAAAGATTGAGAACATTGACTCTATAATGTAGCATCAACAGCCTCGCGCAACATCTGTATGCGCGTTCAGCTTATGCAGAGAAATAACCTTGTACTGATGCTTTACGATTGGGTGCTGGTTGAATTAGAATAGCAATTCAGATCTCTCATCATTGTTGAAGAAAAAGAGAAGAATATACAAAGCATCTCCGAGAGATGAAGCAGGAAGGCAGAAGAGGGGTCACGATTGCCACGTCTTGTCGGACAATCCACAGAAGAAGTTGATACGAACATACCATATGAGAGAGAATACCCCGAACATCCCTGCGGGCGTACAACTCTGTTCTTGCTTTCAGTACGGATAAGGCGTGAGGTTCGTGGAATACGAGGTAATTGTCTGAGATAATGATCGTACATATTGCATAGATCCGCGATGCTTCTCGGGCTGCTTCGCGCATTTGAATACCAGCGATATTAATACGAAATCGCATTTGCACATCTCGCCGGATAATGAATTAAAGACTAAATGAAGAAAAAATTCGAAACAACGATAGGATCGTGTATCGTGTGAGCGGTTTCACGCACGAATCTCGAGAGGAATCTCAAAGCCCTCTAGCCACAACTTCTCGCATGAAATTACTAAATCGCTCGATAATTACAGAGCGTCATTTTCGTGCTCGATAATATCCGGCGGGACACAACGTCAGGTTAATCGTTTTTTTTTTTTTTTTTTTTCTTCTGCGAAGAAGCATCGAGAAGCCCGCAGGTCACGGGTTAAACGGACCGTCCCGCGACAGGACCTTCAGGACACAGTTCCACGAGGCTGGGGATGCGCGCAGAAAGACGCGAACACCGCGCGCGGGCCCCGTGGGTTCCCCATGATAAAGTGCTCATAATGTTTTTAACGAGTGAACCGCGCGCGTAATCTTATAATTCGGCCGTGGCTCCGGCCCCGTGGTATTTCGAGAGTGGATATAATGATTCGAGATGATTATGCGGCCATATCTCACCCACGGCACCGTCCCGGGGATACAGGCAGTGGAGGAGATAGCCGCCGCCGCCGTCCGGATGGAAACAATGTCGGCGGACCCTCCCACGCCGCGGTACACGGACTGTACCACGGCGAGCCGGAGTAATTCCCCCAATTATAAAATTATTATCCTGCGGTTGGCACCCCCGGGCAACACGCGGGACCAGATCTGGCCTCCGCTCTCCTCTCGGCCTCATTCGCCGTGTTCTCTCCGCGTGCAAACCGCTTCTCTCCTTATTCTTTCTCCTCACCGCTCGTTCCTACCCGCCGTTTTCCTATCTGTCCGGTTCTCGTCGATCCTCGTTGATTGCCCGACAAGACGAGTATAACGCTAAAACGGGCGATTTAGAATAGATCGCCCGAAAGCATTTCTCTCAATCTCACATTTTCTTCGGTAAAAATAAAGAACGTGCTAATTCTTTATTTTTTCAACGTGGAGATTTAAATTTGCAATAACTTCTTTTTTTAAATAATTATAGATACTTGAAGAACTTTTTAAAATTAGAAAAGATTAGGTAAACTAATTTTGAAATGTATTTTATAAATGTAAAATAACAATTAATTTCTAAATTTATATTCTTTTCTATATTTATTTTAAAAAAATATACTTATTTTATTTATATAAAATTATATAAATTGTATTTATATAAATTTATAGGATATTTTTCCATTTTAGCATCCGAGAGAAGTAACTTCTTTTGCTGCTACTTCCACCGAGACAGATCATGATAGCCGCCGTTAAGGAACCATTTACAGAAAAATTTATAACGGTCATTAGAGCGGAAAAGATTGGACTTGGAAGGGTGAAAAATAAATAAATATAGCGAGAGCACAACCCTTGTGCACGGTCGGATCTTTCTTAAGTCGAGCTCGTTCATAATCTCACCAGCGGCTGCCGTTGACTTTAACCGAGCGGCGTCTCCGTTTGTGTTCCATCGTGTGTAACAGCGTGTGGATACGTGCGTGAAATTTCGACAGGAAAGCGTGGTACACTCGAAGCCACGCTTTTTCTATTAAAGAGTGACGACTGCAGACGATATAAGTATGTACAAGGAGATTTTTGTGAAATATTATCGGACAATGCTAGCACCATAAAATATACATCAAGAGGATATTTACATCTGCGAATGTCTTTTTCAAATTTGACGATCGTATATTTTACCTATCAAACCAGCTCATATAATAAAATAAAGATAGACAATATCGATTATATTGATAAATAATAGAATTCTCACGACTAACTTAATAAATAATAAAGATTTTAATATTTTGTCGAAGTATTTTATATATTATCAAGAAGAAGATTCAAAGAGCTGCGATTATATACTTAAAAATAACTATTAATTTCAAAACAGCGTAAGAATACGTTACATCGCATTTATTCTGCATATTAATGATATCAGAGATATCAAAGATCCCGCATATTAATGATATCAGGAGATATCCAAGATTACATAAATATAGCAATCACGCGAGATGAGTAATCAACAAGATCGACGAAAGAACCACTAAAATAACACGAGTACCCGAATACCGAATTGAGAAGATTTCGGTGCCCGCAGCAGGATCCCGGAAATTAGCGATCCTGTGCTCGTGGAGAAGGACCATGGTCCGTCACGTTCGTGAACCATTAGTCTCCTCTCGTCCGTGCCTCTCTAGCGTGGAGGGCGGAGAGAGACAGGGAGCGCGTTGGGGGGACAGTGAAAAAGTCAAGGGAGAGGACGATCTCCGTGGGTGGGGTGGCCAGGCGAGTTAAAAGGACAAGAATGTTTGACAGCCATTTTTCAGTAATCACGCTGAGTTAGTTATCGATCGCGGGGATCTCTCTCTCACTTACCCTCGGCCCACCCTGATACCCCCCTCTTCATGGCGGCTCAATCTCACAAGAGATCATTCTTCGTTTTCTATTTCTCATTGCTCCCGAGATGAAGAGAGAAGTTATCTTTCATCTTCTCTTTCTTGCACGCACCTTCTCTCACCTTCGATATCGAAAATCTCGCGACGGTTTCTCTGCCTCTTTCTTATCTCCCTCTTTCTCTTTCTTTCGGACCTGCCTTCTCTCTCTCTCGACTTCATCAGTGGCATCAGTGGTCACCAACTCTGACGAGCCTAATCCGAAGGTAAAGTCCTCTAATGCCGAGACATTGTGCGTCTAGTTAGCAGCAGGGATCGCCCGGCGCATCATTGTGATTCATTTTTTACTTCTACGAAAAGTTTCTTGATTGATCGAAAATTAGGGAGCTTAAATGCCATCCTAAGCACCGCGACATGTTCCACAGAGAAGTGTAATCGATCACTGAAGAATGAGGTGTCTCGGTTCTTTCACTCGGTTGGCAAATGTATATGATGTCGTTGATCAATAGTATTTTCTTTTAACGATAGATATCAATATAGCGAATCAAATGATATTGGCAAAATGTTTACAAGCTAGTTACATTTGCAAAAATAAATTCGATATATATAAAATTTAAACTGTCTAAATTTTATCTATCCAAAAATTACTAAATTTATCTTCCTGTTTAATTATTGATATTTATAAATTAAAAAAATACGTTAGCTCACAGAAAAAATTCATGTACAAAGCGCTTCTTTTGCACGCGTAATATTTCACTATTAGAATCCTGCACAATAATATGACGTGTGAATCCAACGAGAGCAGATATTAGCTTAACTGCCGAAAAGGATTTCGTAAAAAGATTAAAACGAAACAATTAGAAGGCTTTTGTTTTCGTGCGAGTCGCGCCTCGTATAAATTCCTCTCCGCTTGCAATTTTCGGTTTTGGCGAACGCTTCGACTTTGTCGGCCAATTGAAGAGTGAAACCTCGGCACTCGTCGCGGATGATGGCCGCTTTTGCCGCTCGATTACCCATAAATCTGCGCTAAAGGTTTGAGGCCGGCGACTTAAATGACGGACTCGTCTTCCTTCGTTTCCTTCCTGCGGCTGATGCTCAACAACGGTATCGCCTTGAGCGACCGCGGGTGGAACGCAAAGTGGCCCGACGGATCGCGCATTTTTGCGCTCCTCGCCTGTACGTAATTACTGAAATTTTTTAAACGCTGGTTATTTTCGAGAAGACCGTAGTAAATCGTTTCGGATCCGGCCCACCGATTTGTGATTTATCTCCATCTTCGCGTATAACGCGCGTCCGCTGATGTCTGTACTTTTGTTGCTCGCTGTCCAATATCCGAGATTTTTACTGCCTCGTAAGTCTATCAATTGCGCAGCGCCAATGAAATCATTAATGAAAGCGAGCCTAGCGCACAGTCTATATATTTATACCTGAATTCTAATTTATATGTATTTTTTTTTAATCTCAAAATAATAAAATAATAATAAAACAACTTTTGATTTAGAAATGTAAAAAATAATTAATTCCAATTCAACAAGTTTAATAATACAAAGCTGTTTATTCTACTTCAATGAAATATTCTATACGAACATCGTTCAAGTTTCGTTTATGACGTGTCATACATTTTTTCTTTCTGATATATTTTTAAAACATCTGTTCGCTTTGTTCGCATTAAAAATTCCTGACCTAGCATCTGTTCTATTCACTAAGCTATCGCAGCATCAACCCATCCTCTCGATCGCCGCGATTAATTTACGAGTGTTCCGGCAAGCCTGATCCTAACATTATCTTTGTTAGTAAATTCGTAACACAGCATCTCTCGTCGAAGATATCATCCGCGCGCTCTGTATTCGTTTCCTACATTCTTCATTTCCCGACATGAGCCGCGGAGAGTCGATCACACGCAAGGTCTCGCAATTAACGAATCAGATACGACGCGACATCAAAAAGACAAATGATCCCGGCGAGATGGGAGCGGATAAATGCGTCCTTTTTTCTCCTGACCTCCTACCCCACCTCCTCGCCTCCCCTTCGCCCCCTCGCAGCGTGCTCGCGCTTGACGAGTATGAATCGGGGATCTGATAACCGAAGAAACGGTTCGAGCGTCCGGAGTGAGGGCCCGTGAGGCGAGGTAGCGGGCGAAGAGAAGCCCGAGAGCGAGGTGAGGGATCGGTGGAGAGAAGGAAGGGGAGGCAGGCCGGGGATAGCAGGGGAGAGGAACGGTGGATGAGTATGAAAATTATTCTCTGGATGCGCGTACGGGGCGCACACTTGTCAAGATGGCGCATGGAATTAATTAAATTAAGCCCGCACCTCCCTCGGAGAAGGTAACCCGAGCGAGAGGCCGACGGAGACGACGAACGTCGAGCAGATCGACGGTGGAAGAGAAAGACGGACGGGCCGGGAGGGGGACGGGGCGAAGCGGAGGAAGACCGAGAAGGATCTTCGGTTCGACATCGAGTGCAAGTCATTCCAGTCATTGGTCGCTCCATAGGAATCTCTCGCCACGTGTGTGCGAGCGCGACCGTGTACATATGTCCGTGCGATGCCCGCGCGATCGTGTGGGTGGACGAGGTGTGTTTTGACGTTTGCCCTCACGCCAGGTATTCTCGTTCCTTCGATGCCGTCGTGTCGGAATTCGAGACGCGCGAAACTCTCCCGTAACCGGACTGATTCGCGGATTTTTATGCAGATCGACTACGGAAGTTCGGTGGCTATCATTAATATAATTGACTAGCTGTTCGAATTAACAACTCACGATAGCTATAATTTTATCACGTCAATGTGAATGATTAATTATGCTCTTTGTAAATATTTCGTGGAAAATGCGTTCGGGAAGATTTGCCAATCTTTAATCAATGATCTGAAATATCCTCATCAAAGACACTAAGTTCGATAAATAATAAATATCCTGAAAACAAACTAAATTGAACAAGATGTCAAGTTTAATACATCCATTTAAGAAAATAAAAATAAATAAAAGAGCAAGTTTTTCGAGTACTCTTCAGCAATATATCCGGCCTAGTATCACTTTCGACAGCTCTGACTCTCGATAATATTTCTTTGAAAAACATGCACTATTCATTCAGTATCGATAACACGGAACTATAAATATCAATTTCCATGTGTCAGTCACGTGTGAAAATTGTCCAAGACGCTAAATGAAAAACCGCACGCAAAAGCAAGATGTGTCCACGAGGCTGACACATTGCACCAGGTTTCGTCCGTCACGCAGAAGAGACAGAGTAATAAAAAGATGAGCGAGTTAAAGAGCAGGCGGGTGAGGGACGGGCGAAGGGAGCCGGTCTTAAAATATTGCAGTTAGGTGGTGGTACACGTACGTACCTGTGCAGTGCGGGCTTGTTGACACTTGGCCCCTGGGCCGCTAAATCGCTTTGGAGTTAAGCGTCCGCGCTGGCCTAAACGTCTCTCCCCTGCGGAGCCAGGGAATAACGCGAAAAGAAGAGAGGTAACGAAACGCGTCTGTAGAACGCGCCTGGAGAGAACGTTTCGTGGCATCTTTCCCGCTCTCTCCCCTTCTCTATCTCCTTCGTCTTTCCAGCCCGACGAAGAGAGGCGAGAGTGAAAGAGGTGTGCGCGAGAGGAACGGCGAATCTGCGAGATAAAGGATGCAAATGCTCGCGCCGGCCATCAAAATCTAATTAACCAACGAAAGAACGAGCCCGGGCGAAAGCCAAAAAGGCTCGAGGAAGAAAAAGAGGCGAGAGACTGCGGGGCGCAGGCGGCAGGTTTAGCGGTTCGAAGGTGTCAGAGACCGGTAAGGTTCGCTTATGCATATGCCAGGTCTCCTCCACCTACTACTCCTTTCCCTCCTCCTGCCTCCCGTTCAGTCGCCTTCAGCTTGCCTTCATCCGGACTTGCGAATGGGGGTGAGAGGACCAGAGCAAGGAAATCTCTATAGCGAGCGCGTCGTTACGAGCCGGGTTTATGTCGTTCGCCGCGTATAACACTCGACAGTACGAAATTCGTCGGCATGTAACGGGGGTCCTAAACTTCTGAAGGAAACGCGCGAAATCGAATCGCGCGCATCCGGGCTCTTTGCGCGTTTCTTTATCAGCGCTTTATGTCACGTCGCAGCTTCGAAACTGCTCGACGGCATTTGCGCGATCGATTGCATTTGGGTGAAATCGCGCGAAGAAGAAAAAGAAGGCACGTTAAAGAGAAATAAAATGCGAGATTAAAAAAAAAAAAAAGATATCGGGATACATCATCGTGTATCTCGGCGAGTACGAAAAATTACGACGAATTCGTGAGCGAGGATAATGATCGATTGCCGATACGATTCGGTCGCATTTAGATTCGCTAACCCGATCCGCGCCAAATTGAATTTGCCCGCTGCAAAAAAGTACCAACTTCATCGATCTCGAGCGAGCGTCGAAGATGAGTTCGAGTACGCGCGCGCGCGCGCGCGCGCGCGCGGCGCGTCCGAAAGGTCCGAAGGTGGTTCGAAAAAGAGCTTCGGGGCCTTGGGTTAAATGCCAATCGAGCCGGAGCATTGTGAGTAGAGGGCCCGGAGCTAAAGGGCCCGGGAGAGGAACCGCGTGATATCGCGTCTGCGTTGTGTGTTACACGTTAGCGTGAGTGGTTGTTGGTTTATTAAGGTTATTGATGCGAGATCAGATCTACAGTCGGATTAGTCAGGGCTGGGTTCTGATTCCTACCCGTCTCTTCTCAATGCTCTTTTTCGCTCTCTCCTCCTCCTCCTCATCACGCGCCCGTCTTATTACACGTGCCCTCATCTTGTATTTACCTTGCCGCTCTCACTCCCACGCAAAGATAAGTCTAGACGCCAACATCGCTTCAATAGATGCGTCTACATCGCGAACGGTAAGGATCCCAGCCCTTTGTGTGCGATAGCAGACTAATACATATTCTATACGCGATAAAATCTCTAATGTAATTAATATACATAAGCACAATCTGATTCTTTTTTATTTCTTCGCTTATTTTTCTTTTATTATTATTCTTTTATTATTTTCGACAGAGAATCGTTCAAAAAAAATTTATACAAATATTCGAAAAATGTCATAGAGTTTAAAAACATATTCTAATTTTGTGAAAGTATTTTTAAATGCCTTTGTTGTGTATTTTTACGCTGTTCGGAAAAGTAGTAAATAATTTCTCAACGTGTTGCATTGATGCAAGAAGCTAATGCGATCCAATTTATTTCTTCATTTACGTTTCAGTTATTCAGGTAAATCGATTAAATCGCAGGAGCGAAGATTGTTTCTTCGGAGGAAAGGAATTTTTCGCGGGCTCTTTCGCGAAAGTTCGGATCTCGAGCCAGGTGAATCGCGCAAACCGGCGATCAAAGATCGAAGTAGTTTCTGATGTCAACAACTGCGACCTCCGATGTCTACCGCGGTCCGTTTCCAAGGATAATTCGCGATCCGTGTCGATCGTAATTCTTCTTTTTCTTGCAACCGCCCCGCGCGAAGCTTCTCCCGCGCCCAGAATTACAGCCAGATTTACAAGGAGCGGCGGATTTACAAGCCAGCCATGAGTGGCCTTTCCTGTTCGTCGCGCCGGGTCCTGAAATCGTCGGAAAGTACCGAAAAAGCGAACCGTCCGCGGAGCGCAGACGGAATGCCCGAAAGAAACGACTGAGATACATTCAGGAACAATACAAAGATGTATCGAGCGCCGAAAGTACGCGACGACGAGTATCTCGGAATCATGTTAATTCACGGAAAGTTGGAAACAAAATCTTGTAATTTTTTCATCGCGATTACTGCAATTTCGATTCAACAAAATTTACATAAACTATATGATGGATTTGAATTAAACAGTATTCGTCGATCGCGAAAAATCTCGCGTCGTGATGACAGAATGCGATTTGACGGAACGAGAAGCACGGAAAAGAAATATTCTTCGACGCGATACATACACAGGGATGTGATTCTCTCGCTCGCCCAATTTCGGGAGGAATTCGGCTCGGAAAGCTCAGCTCACCCCAGTGGATCATACAGACCGCGAAAGAAGATCGGTCGAAAGGCCGAGTAACTCGCGGCATAAAGTAAAAATTCACTTTTGGTCGCAATAAAAGTTCGGGACACATCGGGGCGCGCGATACGCGATGTGTGCATCGGGCGTCGGACGCGCAATCCTCCGCGGCACGAAAAGACATTAAAGTCTCGAGACACGCCCTGGAATTTGGTCAATAACGCGTACCTCTTTTCTCTCCCGCGTCCTTCCTCTGCCGGGCTTATTCGGGATCTCGCTTGATCTGTTTCTCTCGCGCTCTCTCTCTCTTTCTCGTATGCGCGCGCGCGCGCGCGAGATACGTCGACATTATCGCGGCGGAGACCCGGTACAGTCGCGGGCATCCTAAAACAACAATGGAGGCATTAAGATGATCTACGGCCGAGTCGCTTGACCCTCTGATTCAAAAAAGGTGTTCGAATCCATTCGAGAAGGAGAGCGCCGACCGGTGACGGCAGGTGGGAGAAGGAGCGAGCGAACGGGAGAAAAAGAAACGAGGAGAGTCTCCGCGCGGCGTCCGCGTGTGGGTGTCAGCTTAATGTTCCGGAGTCTAAGTATGGGTGATCGTGTGTTGAGTGTGAGTCGAGGTTTTAAGTTCCTCCTCGCACGGCCGCGCGAGAGAGCGCACTTTTGGGCCTGATTAAATATATATTAGGAGCGAGAGGAGAGAAGAGAGCGCGCGCGAGGAGGCGCGAGGAAGATGGGGGGGAACTGACTCACGCGGCGGGGGGTGTGGTATTTTTTCGAGAGGGCGAGCAAGTGGGGCCCCACGGCCAAAGGGTGCGGTCGGTACCAAATCTCTGAGCGAGAATGCGCCCTGTGATGATGCTCTCCTCTCGTTACGATCCGCGAGAGAATTCTCTCTATCTATGATGGATCATGAAACGTTAAGCGTCAGCGAGAAATTTATATCTGTACTACGATTTGTGTCTCAATTGCATTATCCTCTTTTTTCGTTCTTCAGTTGATTTTTTTATTATTGTGCAGATCACAAATATAAAAAAAATTAATTGTGACATTTTCTACAATTATAATCCTAATTGAAATATATCAAATTAATAATATACTTAATTTATTAATGTTATGTTTATTATATGAGTTTACCGACTTGAAAAATTATGATAAAATCAATTATTCCCTAATTAAACACTTAGTTTGAAATAATCTTGCGTGCTTCAGGCATCAAGAGATGTGAAAAACACAGCGATTCATATTAGCAATAATATATTAAGAGTTAAAATAAAACCTGATTTTCTAAGAATCGCACGAGACAAACGAATATGAGGAAATCAGTTACGAAATGAGAAACTCTCACGGAAATGTTTCGGACAGGTTGATCGCCGAAACACGTCTTGCCCTAGCGATGATGTCCGAAACAGATCTCGCCATTACGATCGGCCCATTAAGCAGTCGAACGTTTTCACGGACACCCGGTAGCGCGTTAATGACTGATGACCGAGAAACGCGACCAGGAGACCGAACGAGACTACCTGGTCTAGTAGTTTTTCTCCTTACTTGTCTTTTCGCCCCAATCCACTGTCTTTCGTTCCTTACTTCCATATCGATGCTTGTCGTCCCTTATTAATGAGCCGAAGATAAATTCGAAGACGCGACACGGCCGACGCTACTTGGGGGAGCGCCTTTCTCATATTTCCGAGCAGGGGGAGGTGAGACGGAAGCACGGTGAAGGGTGATCCGCATCATTAGAATTAACGAGAACCCACCGATCTCTTAATGGATACGCACAAGTGGCAACGAATGTTTTATCCGGTGACTTATTACTCTCGCGGAGAGCAAACGCATCTGAGAGAGTCTTTTCATCTTCGGATAGCCCTAATGTTCGTGTTGAACCGAATGAACGACGTTAATTTAATAACATGCAGAAATGTCCATGTATAATAGCGAAACAAATAGAAATTTAATACAAAATAATAAATTTTATATCTGCTATTTACACATACACTTGGTCTACAACAATCAATAAATCGATATATGCAAAATGTAAAATAACATATAAATAATTTATTGAAAATAATACGAGATTTGCCTGAATTTTTCACTTTATAAGAAAGTGCGATTGTTTATGAAAATCCAGCAAAATTCGAAATTTTAATATTCTCTCCGACATGTAATATTGTCTGGCGATGTCACATTAAAAGCAACTATTACCATACGAGGAACAGTGACGGCGGGGGTGCGGAGAAGGACAGCGGGGGAGGCATTGTAACGAGACTTGCGGTCAGATAAGTCATAATAGTGGCTCGCCCGACGTTGTTAGGAGTCAACAGAGGATCGCGCCGAGATAGCGCGTTAATGCACGCATTTATTTGAAATATTAAACCTCGAGGTACGGAGAAAGAAAGAGCGAGTCTACCCGCTTGCCTCCCTACCCTCCGTAAGGTCGAGCAGTGGTAGGAGGGAAGACACGAGAAGGGACAATTATAAATGATGATAATTAGCGAAGATCTTAACCGGTCACTCCGTGACTTTACAGTTGTAATCGTGCGCGTCGGGGGGACTACACTCCGGATCTGACTGCAGAGTGATTTCAAGATAGTCACGGAATGGAATTTGAAGAATTATCGGCCAATCTCAACAAACCATTATAAAGATAAAATTCTAATTAATTTTTTTTTCGTGTACAAAATTCTTGAATGACAAAACTTAATTGTGCATATTAAATTTATATTAAAATCGCGTGTTCTAATTTACGATAAAAAATTAATCTCTGTTTAAAAATTCTGGAAAAATAATGCGTAAAATTACGTACGATTATTTAGATAAACTAAATCCATGATGGAATAAGAAAATTAAAACTGCTAATAATAAAAGAAGAAATTTTTAATCTTCAAAGATCTCCGACTGATTTCGATTAACACAAGGTCCGAAGAATTCGATCCCATCCTGTGGCAAGAATCGTTTCAATCTGGCGTGCAAAAGGAACATTCTCTTTCTCAAAGACACACACTGATTGTTTCTCTCTCGCCCATGTGTTACACCTACGAAGAAGAAATCTCAGACAGCCGTTGATCGAATCAACACCGAGAGAGAGACTAACAGAGTGATACCACAAACTCACTCTCTCTCTTTTTTCCTCTCCTTCTCTTTCGCCTCCTAATTATTAATGTGCTCGAGCACGCGGAGATAAACCTCAGAATCATCGTCGAAGTATTCAAAGCCTTCTCTCGCTCGACCGCTCGTTATTGAATATGAATGATTAATTAAGAACATCTCACAATCCGCCGACTCGTCATTCGATCCCTCCCCTCGCTAAAAACAAACTTTGAATACTATGTATTCGATACCGTATGATGATGTGTAGGAAGAAAATATTCAATATTGAAAGATCATAGGAGATATGCAAAAGATAACAATCTATACAAATGTATAAAAGACGTTAATAATCGTATACTTTGTCAATCGTGAAAAAGTTATAATTTTTATCTGACTTAGCATAATTAGAAAAATTATAACTATTTAGAAATAATAACCATACTTTTTCAAGTTACAAAATTTGAATGCACTAATTTATTATTTACAATGTTATATATAATTACAAAAAAACAGTAAAATTCAGAATAATAATAATGTATATTCTTGAATTTGTTAAAACCAGATACACTAATAATCGCTAATAATTTAAAACCAAAAGTTAAATTAATTTGTGCTTCGAAAACTATAAATTCTATATACAATATGCAATTATTTAGACAAATAGTTTATTATTAAATAAAAAATTATTAATTATTAAGCTTGTAAATAATTTATTATTAACTTATATATTATGACGTATGACTGGTAGCTTTTGATTTATGAGATTTCTTTACAACTGTGGAAAACAATAAAACAATTATAAATAAGATATTGCCGCAGCAAACAAATATTGTCAGGTGTGTCAGCTTTCAATTACGACAAACCGAATCTACATCGACGAGCTCGCCGAGGTCAGAAACCGATTCCTCTTTCTTATCATCGATTTCAATTATACATATCGATCCAAGCATTCCACGTGCGCACAGACCCCTTTGTTCATTGCCACACGTCGAAAGAGTTTATCTCTTTAGACCTTTGCTACAATGACTCGAGGAGAGATGGAAAAAAAAAACAGCCGACACAACACAACAGAGCCAACTGATACAATATTCATTTACTGCATGTGTGTCTATGCTTCATAATGTCACGGTGGGGGGATCGAGGGGCAAGACGGGGCAAAAAGAGACAGAGAAAGAGAGTTGCATTCAAATGAAGGAATGTCGGGGGCGGTGGGATGGGGTGGGGTAGGTGGGACTTCAGGATGACACTTCTCGTAGGTGATTTATACCCGCTGGTCGAATGACCATCATCTCACGGAAAGATCTACAGGATCTCTCCGAGACGCTTAGTTAGTCGCTCAACGAAGGATAGTTAGTCCCTACGATGGACGCAGGTAAGTGTGTAGAGATAGGGGGAGGTAGTACGACTTAATGTATAATGGAAAGCTTTATGTAACCCGAAACATATAATTTTGATGTACTCTCGTTACTCTTATCTAAAATCACCGTTTGCCTAATCGTTCATATTTATTACACCGTTGCGAAATTGATCGACCGGACTGAGGATCTAATGCAAACGAGAAAAATGGTATCGAACTGTTCGAGCACGAATATTATAATTACACCGCGCGCACTATTGATATTAAATGAGAAATAAAAATCGGATGTATTCATGGCGAAGTTATCGATTGTGCGGCATAAAATCACCTCCTGTAGACGAAGGTGCGAGGCACGAAGGAACAAAAGCGTTCACGAGTGCACTCTGAGAAAGAATTAACACAATAGCTCTCGCCGACTTTGATTGGCCAGCCAACTCGCGAAGTTAAGTGCATATTCCCCGAGGCAAACAATGTTAAAATAGCACAGACGGCAATAGGTCGACCGTGGCGCAAAGTTATCTCCCTTTCTTTCTCCGGGGTAAGTATGCGTACAAGTACTCGCATTAACTGTGTAAATAGCTGTTTGTCTTATGAGTGGTTGGATAAGAATTAGTGTTTTAACGCCAAGGAGACACGAAAAGAAACGAGCGGAAATGGCGTCGCGAGTCTCGAGTACCTTCGAGTGGATTTTTGCTACTTCTCTTACTCTCTATCCATTTCCACGATCTTTTTCCGTAAAATCCTGAAAAACTGCTGTCGATACTTCTGCGAAAAAGACTTCAAGGCCTAGTGAAATAACAATGTCCGTTGATAAGAATAACCGATCTGCTTAATTACATAGTCAATATAATGTTAATAATTCATTATTAATTTTCTAAATAGTCAAAACATTTTGAAATATTCTAACAACATTTAAAACAACAAAAGTTATAACGCATAATATTCTGCACACAATATTGTAACTACAATAATAATTTCGCGTTAGTTCTATGCTTCTCTGATTAATCACAAAGAACTTACAAATAGTTTTAAGAAAAAAATTCAAGATTCTTTAAAAATAATCATTTATGAAATAATAACAAAATCAATTATTTTCCAAGTTTACTTCACTAATAAATTGTAAAAATTATATAAAAGCAATTTGCTTTATTTAATTATTAAAGTTAAAAAAAATTTGCATTACAAGAATCTTTCGACTAGCTGCACGCATCAAAAGTTATTAATTTCAATATTTTCACGATCTATGCGATATTGAAGGCAGGATCATCGAGATTTTGTAGCCGTCTAATTTATCCAATGATTAATAGAACTGCTTGAAGGTGATGTGAATTCCTAATAGTCGACCTACGCACAATTATTTCCATCTGCCTTATTAATCGACTTTTATGACACGACGATGTCGATCGTTGATTATATCAACTACTTTGAATATCTACCTCGTTTGCTTAATGGCAAGAGGAATGTATTATTTCACGGATCAATAGAGAAAAAAAAAAATGATTGCGATTGTCGGATAAAAGTGTGTCGTGTTGGAATCTTACGCAAATTTTATAGCTGTATATCTCACAGCAATACTTTATTACAAAATACATAATTAATTAATCAGTCGCGTGTAATACGTGAGACAAGAATTATGTAAATCGATTGCTAGCAATATTTCTTGCTAATTACAATAAATTTGCATGATGTGTATTTATTGACACTTCAGAATGTGTATTTTAACTGGATGATCTTTACACGCTTAAAAGATTTAATGAAATATGTGCCGCGCCGATGACAATATAGAAAACGGTAGTGCGAAATTACAAGTTTTGCTCTAACAACAAGCAAGTCTTGAGATCATGACGTCCTTAAGGACAAAAGAGTTCATGAAACGTGACAGTCGTCGATGTGGAGAAACGCGAACCGAGGCTAACGAAGCTGCAGGCATATGTACACACAAAGTCGACACCGTGAGTTCACGAACCGTGAAGAAGTAGTAGAAGAAGAAGAAGAAGAAGAAGACCACGACGAAGAAAACGGCGTTGGAAGAGAGGAGAATAGGAGAGAGGAACCGGCGCCACTCTCTTCGAAACGGTGCCCCACGTCCGGCTCTCCGCGTGGTGTGCAGGCTCGCGCGCCAACTCGCGGGGGTAAACAGACGAAATTATATCGAAGAAAAATTACCTCGAGATAATAGTGATTAATGATCCGACGGGTGGCCGCGTGTGCGTGGAAACGGGTACGTGTGCGTGCCCGTCGCTACGCCGATGCCCGGTAAAATATGATACTCGGTAAACTCTACCCTCTCCACTTTGCCGCTTCTATCCCCCCACGTTCCTCCAAACGTTCCCCTATCGCGATTCCACCGCGATGCCGTCCTATCCATCGACTTTGGCAACACCGAGGACCGCGACGAAGAAAGGAAGAACGCGAGAAAGCAGCCAGACGGCAATTTTCTCTAATTAACACATTAAGACTAATCAGAGCCGGTCGGGTTATTCTTGTTCGACGAGCTCACTTGCCTAGATTTAACGTCCCACCCAAATTAATTCTAATTAAGTATTTCTTTATAGCTCGTGACTATAAGATTCCTGACAAAGATTCACGCATTATACGATACTTTTAATTTGTTTCATTGTTGGAATATTCGTATTTTTAAAGTTGTCTGTGATAAATAGATATAAACTCGCTGTGTGTAATTTATGCACTATCAAAAATACAGCAAAATATTTTGCTAAAATTTTAAATCAGGTCATCTTTAACATGTGTTTGAAATAGATCATGATATGAAAAAATCATATTATGATAAAATAATATAATTTTCATAATATAACGTTATTTCGTTGATAAATCAAAATAATCAGATATAAATCATCAAACTGTGTAAATAGATAAAAATAATCATAATAAATCATAAACAATCATCATATTATAAAATATAATAAAAATCAAATCAAATCACCATAAAAATAATCACAATAAAACATCATAAATATAATTCAATCAATAATAAGCAATTGTTTCATCATATAACGAGGAAAAGATTAAAAATTGCATAATTTTCTTCATTTAAGATGTTCGCGAAACTGTCAACGACAATGATTAATCCGCTACTTCATATCTTTTCCAGGAAGGAAGAAAAGACATAGTGAATGTAGTGGAAACTGGTTTAAATATTTTCTGGGCACGTGTTTTAGGTAGAGATATACCCGCTCCTATGGCACGCTCGAATACATAAGGCCTGCGCTTCGCGCTATCTCGGGTCAGATCTCAGTGGTGATCTTCAGCTCTCATTTTTTCGTATGGTCACTCTGCTATTATGCTCTTTCACGAGGGTCTCTCGAAAACTCGTTTGTGTACAAAAGCTTCACCGACCATTATTAATTATCGCGCTGCGGTGCGCGCACGAATGGAGGGAATTCGACAAGGATAGTGAGATTCGTTTGTATATGTGCGAAGACAAAAAATTTCGACGTAATGCAACGCGGAAAAAATATAGAAAAGCGTTATATGATACTGCAACGCTTAACCCTTTCCTCGCGATGATGTAATGTATGATATAATATATTGATATTCGCTGTATAACATCATTTTGATGAGAATTCATTAATTAAGAGGAGAAAGAGTCCATTCTTTAAACTTTAAGTACATAAGAAAGTAATACATACTGTAAAATAATTCTATTATACATATTTGAAATGTAATGTTTCAAAATAATGTTATACTATGCGCATCTTGCAATATAAAAATACATTTTTGTCAGTGTATATAAAAATACTATTGTTTCAAGTAAAATTTGCAATTCCAATTAAGATATTTGTTATTATTAATAAATGTTTGTAATATGTTCTTCAAACACTCAATTTAAAACTTAATCCATGATATTTTCAATAAGTTTACTTAACTAATTAATTGTTTTCTATAATCAAATATATGAGATATTCAGTGTTTTAGTTATTTATGTTTAAGCACAAATATTGAAAATTAGAGAAAATAAACAAAAATCTTTTACTTTACTTTATAATCAACTTATTTATCAATTAATTCATAAATCAATTTCAATAAATATATTGTAAGAGAAACTATAATATCGTAATAACCATAAAAATTTTCAATGTTTTGAAATATGTTACTTGTTAATTATTTCAAGCAATATAGCTTGATGTATTTTCATTGTTTTTATAACATTACTAAAGTACTCACCATCCTGTTGTTCAGCATGCACAGCAAACTTTTCGTAGGATTTAACACGATGCGGCAGCTTCTGTCACAAAGTTCGTACGATTCGCTCGCACGCCGGTGCTGATTATATCGAAGTTAATTAGGTTAAATGCGCGATCGTCACTCAAGCCTCAATCAAATTTAATCACGATCGTCGCGCTTAATATTCCACAGATAATTGATACAATTTAAGTATGTTATGTCACTACCTACGTATTATTCTCGTCAGACTTTCTCAAATCAGCCTTCATCACACACACACGTATTCGAATGTACTGTTAAAACAGCAATCATGATAAAATCACATAATTAAAAAGCAATGTCTTCCAGAAAATACAACCAGATGCATTTCGAGTAATGTTACGATTAATTAAATTTTTCATTTAATTTAAATTATTTGTCTTCGTTCACTTTCTTATAGATATCATAAACAAAAGGCATTTATTCATCAAAATTACTTAGTACTAAATTAGTCGAGTCAAGGGTACGTCAATAAATATGATACTTGCGTGAAACAAATAGCGATCCGAAGAACTAAGGCGAATCTAGATTCAACATGGTTAAAACCGCGACAGTGAATTTTCGTCAATTGGACTGCGAAATCTAACAACATCGTAGCATAATACGGATAAATGTATATCTCTCCTTTGAACACAGCATAACTAAAGCAGATCACCTGAAAACAATTCACAGTTTTTTTGACAACGCCATTACTGTGATACTAAGCATATAAACATGTTTACGTACCGGCGATGCGAGGGATTCCTCGATGAGAATATTTCCTTGAGCGGTGAACACACACACCGATCGATTTCCGAATGTCACAATTTCGTGATCTCGAGCACACTCGCGTCACAACTCGCGTCACAACTCGCGTCACAACTCGCGTCACACTATACGATTCACATAATGTGGTTGAACGAACGAGTCGCGGAGAGAAAATGCGAAACGGCCGACTTTTTGCGCGGGAAATGCGCGTTCCAGATTAACCGAAGGGCTCTACACATAAATCGGAATACACGTAACAAGTGATACCAATCTTCTTCTAAGATGGTATCTGATTGGCTATTGTCATTTCTCACCACTATGTCATGCGTTGATATGTCCTGTGTGCAGAAGCTTAAAGTCACCGGCAATTTCACGCCGGACTTATCGCTGCCCGTGGTAACGATGCAGCTAGCGCCATCTGCCGCACGCGTAGTAAACTAAAATCTCTAGCAGAGAATGACGCAGTTTACCATTTACCACGGTCAAAAAGTGAAATACAACGGTCGATTTGGAAAATAATTTTAATGAGCCCGTGATCGCAGAAGAATTTAGACCAGCTACTATGACGGGAACAACGTTAATTCTATCAGAATGATATCGCGCGAATAGCGCGAATCAGCATGGTAAGCATTCCTTCAAAACTTATTGTTGTTTCGTACTTGCATATCATCTTCGGTACTAAACATAACCCAGAATTCTTGTCGTTACAATAGATCATGTTCGCCAACTACTATATATGGAAATTGCATATCATCATCAACATATCATCAAGTGTGAAATACGATGCAAGTTCGAAAATTAAACGCTATGCAAAGCTTGTTTCGTTATTTTCTTCTGAAAGGAGATAGATTATCTCGGCCAATTATAATTAACGCGTTGTATTGTATTTAAATTCTTCAAAATATATTTGCATATGTTATTATTTAGATCGTCAATTAAATTACAATCGAATCGTACGTATGTTACGTAATTGCATTGTAAAGTTTCACATGATTATGCAGTATAATTTATTACTTTTGTTTCTTTTTTGATAAAAAGCGTACAAAATATTTGTCGCGACGAGGGATCATAACCTAAGTTTTTAAATCTTTTATAGAGCTTGAGACCAGTTCATTCATTTACCACGGACAGGAAATTAAGCACCATACGCCGGTTCTGAAAGTAATTTTGGTGAATCTGCGATTATAGAGGGACTCAGGAAAGTTGCCACGAGACGTGAACTATGTAAATCTCATCGGGATGAATCGTAGGACAAGGACAGACACGGACATTAGCGACACGGTAAGTAGTATTTTTTCACATCAAATTGCCAATATTATTTCATATTTGCATATCACGTTTAGCACTAAATGCAGTGCTTTGATTTTATTCAACTACCATGCAGATCATGTGAAAAATTCGTATAATTATATTGCTAAATATATCGTCAAATGCGTAACAAGATGCGAGTTTAAGGTATAAAATGCTACGCAAATTATACTTTTATATTTATTAATTATATGTGCGCATAGTCGCAGAAGAATATATTGCATATGTTACTTAAACTGTTAATGCCAAATTGCAAATACGAATTACATGCTGCATTTTACAATTATGCAGCAAAGTCACTTATTTTATTTAATCTAACGCATACAAAATATTTGTTGCAACAAAATGCTTTAACCTAAATTTAAAAAATCACAATTACATACGTAATGCGGAGGAAAGTTGAGAACTTTCTTAGAGACGGCAACAAATTCCGCTTCTTAAAGCTCCCGGGAGCAGCTGCGCGACGGCTTAACGTTTTCGAATAATGTCTTGAAACTACTAGGAATGGCGAGCTGCTATTAAGAGGTAGGAGGGCGCGAGAACGACGTTTCGCCCGGATAAATATTTGAAGCGTTGCCTGACGATCTTGAGAGGTTCATTACGAAGGATTACACGACTCATATCGAGGACTTAGAATTCTCCTTTCGCGCCAGAGAAGGCGCGATCACAGTCTTTATAGACTGATTCAAACGCGGCAAATTAGTTCGCTCGTCCTCTCGCTCTCAATACCTCTCTTTCGTAATCGCAGCCTTCCACCGTCTTCCGACTTAATTTCCGGCTCTTCCCGCTATCATTTAAAGTTCCTCGCGTTTAAGCTGAATATTCAGAAGTTAAATGACACGGGCATTACGCGGAATAAATGATCGCATGCTAATAAGAAAAAAAAGAAAAGTAACAAACAGCAGAAAACGTGAATAGTGAAACGAGTTTTCTCGAGTAAATAGCGGGAAAAATAAATAGTTCACATTGTTATTCCGGAAAGAATGACAAGAGACTCGCGTTTCTTTGCCAAGAATCGGTGACTTTCTTCAAGTAATGAGATTGCATTAATAACGTAAAACGCGGAGAAATTTTGAAAAGCGGAGACGCGCGAGGCGTATAGAAGCGGCGTATTAAAAACTTCCGTCGTCACGATATACGAACCTCGTTTTATTTGCCAGGATTTAATGTTGCATACACGCAGACATGCAATGAGGGCATACGAACGTATTGTATGTATTGTACATCGGCTTCAAATTTGGCTCAGTTAAAATTAGCATTCAGGGACGCTATAGGACAACGCCGTCAGGGTAATAGGCGTTTAAGGCTTAATGTATGCATTGAAAACTATTAGGTATTCAAATACTCGGATTGCATTACGCTGCACTATAATACCTGACTTCCTCCAGGGTGGCTGCCGTCGGCGAAATTGCCACTATTATTCTTATTATATTTTATTTATTAGCCACGCCGGCCTTAATCCACCTTAATGGCATCGGCGCAAGTGGAGACGTCGTTTCACGGACAAAAGACGCGCCTCTTAAATTCATATACATTATTCTTTGTGTCTGTACGCAGTAAATGTGTAAATGTCGCCAAGTTAAAAATTAGAAAGACGAATTAACATATATTTTAAAGAGAGAGAAAGATTTAGATATTACGCCAATATACATTTTATGAATTATCTACAAAATAATTACTTTACAATTTCATACAATGTTAGATTTCGAAACAAATTTATTTTTATTTATATTTAATTAATGAATTTGCTGACATAGTTGTTTACAGAGAGATGTTATATTAAAAATTAGATATTATAAAATAATTATATATGAAAAACAAGTATTAATAAAAGACGAGAGATTTAAGAAGCGCGCCTTTTATCTGTGAAAGATTGTATAAATTTTATATGGATAAATTGACACTCTTTATTATATATATTTTTTTTTAATTAAAAGAACATTTTTACTTTAAACATATAAATTTTGTTCCCATGCTAGAGATGGGAAAAACGATTAATTATGAAAATTTACTCATTTTAAATTATTATGATAAAAATCTTGGGATGGAACAGATTTTCGAATTTCTATCTGGTACTGAATTCGTACACGCTTTTTCCAAACCACCGTGTACAGCTATAAAATAATTCGAGATCCGGTCCGCGGAAGGTGCAACGAAATCAATCCCGCAATTTCGCCGTAAATGCGTTCAATTAACGCGACCAGCGGGGCACCGCGCTACCGTCAATACGAAGGTCTTCGATTTTTACGGGGCCCTTTGATGCGAGCAGGTTCGATTCGATTCGCTGTTACAAAACTCGTTACACGACGGCCGCTGTACCGAGACTTCTTACAAGACAGTGGCCGTGCTCGATGGCGAAGAAGGCGTTTCGCTTCATTAGCGATAAGCCCTTTTTCCTCTTCATCGCCGTTCCGACGAGTTTTTCTGCACCGCGCGTTTTTGACTCGCCCGCCTCATGACTTTATGGGCTTATATGCGCATTCCTCGTTGATCGCTCGAAACCAGGTGCGGTATTATCATTAAGGATAAATCACTCTCGCAGATGCAACCTTGTAACATGTGCAATGCGCGCGATAAAGTTAACTTATTGAGCGTCGGAGTATTTTCGCCGTGTTGTATTAAGTCGCGCACCTTAATTTGCCAGAATTGATTTCTTTATTGTTAAATTATCCAAAGAATGAAGTGATTGTTGAAATTAGCGTCAGTACAAGTTAATTTAGCACAAGTTAACATGCATTCTAAATGCTTAAATATTTTCTGCAAGTTTACTCAATGTTAAATATGTATTGACATGAGAAAATGTGATTCATGTACACAATATTCTTTCGAGTGGAATATTAATGAATCAACTATTTTTATTTTTTTATCTATCCTGTTTTGATATTTATTTTATTTTATATATGTAAAGACTTTTCTTCTCTTCGTTTTATTTATTCCAAATAGCTAAGAGAAGAGTGCCGACTAGCATACCAAAAGATTTCGCAACCCAGAAAGTTTGTTGTGCCCGAATTAATTAAAACAAAGCTTCGCGGAAGGATACTATTCCAAAGAAATCTTGCGACATCGGGTCGGATCCTTTTTCTACGGCGTACCCTTAGCACTTGCCGCTTAATTAATTACAATTCCCAATAACAGCTATATTTTTAGCATTGTCGAATTTATTTATTTTTTTTCGAATAATATTAATGACCGAACCAATAGTATTGTATAAAATTTTATTCTCTTTAATTAAAAATTTGCACATGATTACGCATAATATAATTATGCACAGTATATAATTATTAAAGTAATGTTATTTTTATAAGTATATTCTATCTGAATATGATTAGATTCATATTAATTATGAATCATTAATTATTACAAAATATGAAAGAGACATTTATCAATAATTTTTTTGAATTAAAAAATTTGTTTCTTAAATTACGTTCATAAAATAAATAAAAGTATAGTTGAATGGCAACTGCGAATTTCTACCATAGCATGTAGTTCTAACACTAGTGAACCCAGTAACTCTGTCGCGGTCTAAACACGGGGTAACCGTAAATCGTAGATAAATCGTTCCGATCGGAAATCACACGCAACAAAGGCCCGCGACGCAAGGACGGGATCTTCTCTCTTCTCTTCTCTCGCCCCTCTGGAAATATATCGAACGCTTCGGCAGTCAAACGGGATCTCAGATGGGTCGAGCAATTAATTTCGCGCGAATTCGGCGAACGAGTATTCTGCGGGATCGTGTCCGGGAGGGATTCCTGAAATCGAGAACCGATATCGGACCGCGGGCTCTTTTCTGGAAGCCGCTCTTTTCCGCCCGACGCCGCTCTAATTAATAACAGATCGGCGCCTCAACCCCGCTCCCTCCATGGGCACGATATACGGTCAGAACTGCGCGACCGACCGACCGGTCCGATTTAAATTGAACCATTCTCGAAACAAAGGGGCGGCCGAGAAAGCACCGGGCACGCGAAATTAAACAACCTGCAATATCTCGGGGCTGCCCGCGCGCGCCACCCCACAAAGGCGCGTTCACACCCGATTAGGCGCACACCGTCCACACACCCGGCAGTACGCGAGAGGGACGACGTTTGTCGGATGTGCCGGTAACGGAGGAATGTCTAATAAACGAACGTGCCTCCTGCGCGTAACCACTTGAAGTATCGACTTGAGTACGATGGGGATAGAAATGCATGGTGAATTTGCATATGTCGTTAGAGAAATTATTTGCAGTTACGGCGATTGTGTCTGTTGGATTTCAAACTCAGAGTACTGTGAATTGAACTATTATTTGTTGCGTTCGTTTTACAGAGATCTTAAAGCATAAATTTAATGTGGCATTTTTTAAACAATTACAATTGCAGTATATTTAAAATATGGATAGTGTCGTGAATTTTCTGTTTATAAGATTCTATATAATAGTTAACTATCAGTTTGACGTGAATTTTATCTTTGTGCGAGAAACATATGAGATTATATTCTTCAGTTACACCATTATAAATTTAAAAAATTCATAAAAGTATTATGAGAGAGAGAGAGAGAAAAAATATACCGCGCGAGAGACAAGTTGTCGAATGCAATATTCATCGAGAAGAAAAGAGGCGGGCCAGCGCGCGGGGATCGGCAAGAAATTCTTTCGCGTTCTCAGCTCGAAACGATATCTTAGAAGTGGTAGGATAACGGAAACGCACACAGGATGCAGGCAATTATAGTGTTTAATGATGGTACCACAGCCGAAGCAAACATCCGTTATGGTACACTCGTTATTTTGGTAATTACTACCTAATGCCGTCCACCATTGTTCGGAATACCGCGACTAGCCGTCGTCACCGAAGCGTATACAAGTTCATTGGACTTTAGCATAATTGCTGGTTTAAAGACTTGTGGATTTTGATTGACAAATTACCGGATCGTTAACGTGTAGAGTAAATACACTCTAAATACACTTAACTCAAATTAATTTGTTTGCTGCACAAATTACGAACAATCGTCACGAGATAAAAGGCAAATTTTAGCAATAACAAAAAATTCATGTTTTTTCTCAATTTTTCTTACATTTATGTGCAAGGAAAAATACCGTTTTTAAATTAAAGTTTTTAATGCGCACTATAAAAGAATTGCTGACTTTTCCTTCCGAATATCAACAGTTATTTAATTTCACGCATATTTATTTTTTATTATAATTTCTTAGTATAATTCAGAATCTTTTCGCATACTGTTTGAAAATATTATACAAACATTTAGCTCAGAAATAGTTTCGATCACGAAGATATTGATTTAAAAAATATATTAAGTGCGCGTTCATATTTCAAATATAAAACATCGATCTAAAAATCGTGGTTGGTTCCGTAATTAATCCGGAAATATAATTTCTCCCCCTCTTCGTGTTGCTTTATGCGAGGAAAGTTGTGTCGTCAAAAGTGAGGGTAAGAGAACGAGGGTTGACAGCTAAAAGGAAACGAGAGTAAGGTTCCGTGGCGGTGAAGTTTTTAATCCAGAAAGCTATCCCTCGTGTAATCGTTCCGTTTTTAAATTAAAGAAATAAAGAAAGGATCTTCGCGCGCCGGGAGGACTTAAGACGGCGGCGGAACTCATTTGCACTTAAAAAAATGACGAGCCATAAAACTAACGCCCGAACGTGGAGAATTAACGACGAGAAAAGAGAAAGAGAGAGAGAGAGAGAAACAGAGAAAACGAAAGAGGAGCGCGAAAAGGACCGAAAAGAAAAAACAGCTGAATCTTAAAGTGGGAAAACCATTAACAAATGAACGCGTACTTTATCGGGCGGAAGTGATTTTGATTCGTTGACTGCCTCTGCTTCTCGTTTAAATTTTAACGCGGCGACCGGCAGTTTCTTTAATTGGATTTTTAATTGGGACGATTCGCGCTACATTAATCTTTCGTCCCCTGTGATTTATCCTGTGTTTATTGTTATTATTATTCCCAACGACCCCTTGGTGTCTTCACCACCCTCTCTCTCTCTTTCTCTCGCACGCGCGCGCGCAAGTTCTCATTAGGCGCCGCATTTTTCACCGCTGATTACGTTTGCGGTTACCGTAGCTCTCTCATCCTTCTCGTGGCCAATTCCCTTCCGTGGTTTACAGACGCGCGTTAAAATGTTCGGTATTTTTTTCGCCGGAGCTTAATAACTTACAAGCTTCTCATTTCTTGCTACCTTTATCCTCTCATAATATACACACGGTTTCTTCGGTAATGATCAAATGAAGACAAAGCGACTGTGAAGAAAATAATTTTTAATCTTCGAGCATAAAGAATGAATATCTGTATTAAGAAGAATAAGCGGAATGTTTTCTTAATGCTTCCGCAGAATCGCGAAAGTTGCACTTAAAGAACAATCTTCTTCGGGAGAATTTTTACTTCAAGACGTGCAACGCTTTTTAATCTTAATTAAGAACAAACTCGCGTTTCAGCGCGAAAGAGAATTTCTGTATATCAAGATTGTCGCGTCACGCAATTGCAATACGAGACATCGTTGGAGCGAAAGGATTAACAGCGTGGCGAATATCGCGGGCGTGTAATCCGAGCCCCTCGGCGCCTCATCCCTTTCCGTAACATCGCCGGCGCATCGACAGTAGTAATAATCGCAATAATCACAATCGCGCCCGGGTCTCAGCCAATTTGAATATGAATCCGAGTGCGAACAATGTCATTGCGCGGAGCGCGGGGGCGGTCTTGACGGAAGACAGAGAAGGGCGGGGGGGGGGAGGAAAGGGGGGCTTATACGTGCCGTATCTCCCCCACGGATCGGCTCCCGCCCGGTACTTGCTAACTGTCCCGGACTGTTAGTTAGTTAACTGGCTCGCCAGGGTGACAGTCACGTACCGGAGAGGGCATTCGAATCCGGAACTCTCATCAAAATCAGCGCTCGCTACGTTTAACCCGATAATTAAACTCACTGCGTCCCGCCGGTCTCCGAAGTCGCGCCCTCCCCCCTCGTCTCTTCCGTTCCCGCTGTTGTTCGCTCTCCCTCGTCCTCTCGCTTCGATGAGGGAAATCGCGCGGTCCGAAATTTGCATTCGCGCATTTTGTCCGCGCCGCTAAGCGAACCGGTTCACGCCTCTAATTCGAATTACGGTGTAAGACAGTTGCACATTGAGTGTTATCTGTCATGCAGGACAATTGGATGTCATGATGGAAATCTGGCGTGAAGTATACGAATTTAAATAGTTACTTGATATAGTGGCACAATTTAAGATACTTTTTTACTTTTGTTTTTCAGTAAATAAAGATGCAACGCTAATCAAATCATAATGCTGATAATATTAGAGTGCTTTTGAATCTTGGTGTGGAAAGTTTTTGACAATACTATGCGAACAATTGCGATTGTTTTACAGCAGAACTTTACGAAGCTATTGCAAACACTGGGAAACATTTTCGAGAAAAAAAGAAGGTCTCATACCTTCATGATTATTTATTCCGAACCGCTGCAAACTGCTAAGCTACTAGGTGTGAAAATACACCGCCTTTCTACATTATGCATTTCCGTATTAATCGAGGAAAAAATTTTACGCGCCGAAATGGAACTCGTCAATCTCGCGGAACGGTTCGCGCCCGTCGTGCCCGTTCGCGTGGAAGCCGCGTGTAGAGAAGATATCCTCCGGTCGCAGGACGAGAGCCCGCGCCGTGGTAGGTAGTAAGACTAGATCCCATAAAAGGGTCGCGTGGCAGAGAAACATTCGCGAATTGGATGGTTAGGCATCGCTAGGCAATGGCGATAGTGGTGACTGGCCCCAACAATTACGTCGGAATAAAAGCAAATAAAATCCACCGTCCGCAAGGGGATGAGAGCGTTCTGGTGGAAAGGCGACGGCCTCGACGGCGTGGTGGGGAGGGGTGGGGGTGGAAGGAGGGAGGGAGGGGGTTAAAAACAAGACTAGACCAAAATAATGGTTAGATCCGTCGTCGGAGATAGTTGCCAGGGGTAATGGAAAAGGAACCGTTTAAAAATAGGACTTTACGGCGAGACCGACTCGGCGTTCGCGATCTCGTGACTGCCTCCGTTATGTCGAAATTCACGTTACGCTTTATGCGCGATTCTTACGTGTACGCCCTTACGTGAGAGCGAGCGAAGGATCCTCTCAACCACCGCGCCTCCTGCCCTGTGTCCCCATGCGCGCCCTCGTCTTCCTCGCGTCCGCCTCTTTCGAGTGAAGCGCGAATAATTGCTCGCGAACGTCTGCATCATCCCTGTGCATGATACGTTCCGCGATTTCAATCAGAAACTCACGTTGGTATTTTCGCGGGGACACGTCAGCGCGCCGTAGCCCCTGCGTGGCACGAAGAAAGGCCCGCGATATATCTTCGTCGTTAGGAAACTGTTGCGAGACGGGCGGGGGCTTAGGCCGCAATTACTTTAAAAGCTAATGCTTCCTCTCGACAGGAAGAGAAAAATATTCCTTCGAATTTATGCACATTCAATCTGCGCTTGCATCTTTTATAAATGAATATAAGAATTAATTTAGTTCTTTACGTAAAATTTGCTACAATTAAAATTCACACTTTCAGTAGATTAAACATTTTTTTTTATTACGCTACAGTTGTGCTTTAATACTTAACTAGTTTTCGCTCCAATCATTAATAAAAAAATTTATTTTTTTTTTTCACGTAATAAAAATCAAGTAAGGAGAGATCTGAAGTGACAATCAAATGTTATGAAATTAGATTCCAATTAATTTTCTTTTTAAGTATTATATTTTCTCTGAATGTGAAACATTCATAAGTAATTTATTATAGAAATATTACGAATAATTTTGGTGAGAATCTTAAAGAATAACAGTAATCAAAGTTATAAAAAAAACCAAACCAGTGAGAGTAACAGCCGACTACATCTGTTAGCAAAAGCGGGAACTAACCAGTGGTCAGCATCCCTCTAGTCCAGCTAATCGGGGATTGCTCGGTCTAGACGCTACCTCTCCGAATTTTTCCATCTTTTCTTCCGTCTCGTCTTCGAAAGAACCAGCCGAGCCGAGGGGCAATCGGACGTGCTGTAGGAGAGATGCGATGAGGGAAAGGAATGGGGCGGGAGAAGGCGACGGGAGGGAAGAAGGGAAAGTTAGATACAGAATATAGCTAACACAGCGAAGGCTAGTTAGTATGCATAGTGCGGGAGTTGGCCGGGAATGAAACGTCAACCCGAGACTCGTCATGCCAGCCTCGTGCTTTCGTCCTTTCCAACGACTTTCGTCTCCACGATTTCTCCCCCCTCCTGCACCCTTACTCTTTCTCTCTTTCTGCTCCGATCCGCCACCACCGCGGTCTTTGTCCACGACAGTATTTGTGTTCCCCGGAAACACGAGGATTCATTCTGCTTCCTTGTTGATAGCGTGACGGAAATCGTATCTCATAAGCCACGGTTTAAAACGTATAATTTAATTTCCCCAGTGTCGTATTAATTGCATAAAGTATAATTTTATTCTGGAAATTGCTTTACAAAAATTTTAAATGATATTAACAGCTCACAATGAAATTTCAAACGTAAATTTTTTTTATTTTATGACAAAATTAAGAGAGAATTAAGTGTATGTACGTTTAAAATAATCAGGATAACACGCACGTTTCGATACTATTGCGCACTTTAAACTTGAGCGTCAACATTGTCGAGATCGTAATCAACTATAAAAAGCGTAATCGAAGCAATTTCGAGAGATTCCCGTCAATCGCGAAAGGGTTGAAAGGTACTGCGGAGAAGAGGGTCCTGTGATCACTTGGCAGGATCACCATTACATTAGTACGCCAATTAAGGGTGGGCGTGGAGTGAGAATGGCCCGCGGGCCCGAAAGGGTTGAGGAATATCGTGATCCGGAATTCAGGGTCGAGTCTCACACATCAGAGGGTATCGCTCGAGTTAGTTGGTTAACAATGCTAATAATATCCAAATGAGACTGCTACGGCTAGGAGAAGTGAGCCCTTTATTCGCTTTGCTTCAGGGTCGGCTGACTTCAGCAAACCTCGATTACTAACAGTGATATTAAACATTCCTTCTCAACAATTTAAAAATTGCACGAAAAGAAAGGATCAGTGAAGATTTTAACGCACAAAAATGATTTCTAGAAATAATAATAATATTATTTACATTAGATTTATTTTATTTTTATTTTGGCGTGTTAAAATATCTCGAGTTAAACATGTTTCTTGTATTACAATAAATATAGTTTTATCTTGAGCTTTCTAAATAATATGAAACTTGATTTTTTTATAATAAAAAATACTAAATTTTTACTAAAAGCAATTATTATTCAAGTAAAAAACGTCGTCAGCTTTTGAGGCAATTTTTCATATTACTATAGATCTGCATATTTTCATGCGTTATTTATATTGCAAAATTATTGACTGTTGCAACATATATATTGTGATTATAATACAAATAACATTAAATCCCGCCCTGCCTTGATCACTTTGTCTCGCAGAGTCAAAGGGCGGACTCCATGAGCTTCCGGCGAGACTTCCCGAAAGGGGTTGATTCTCCGGGCCAATTAAACCTCATTCATACGGGGCTAATTATCATCCCCGCCGGGTCATACTCGACTACACGAACGCGCACGTATCGCGCCTAATTCGGCCAATCGACGTCCAACAGGGGGTCGTTAGCCGCTTGTTTCGGTTATAATGGCGAGTGCGCGCTGTGAAATTGCGATCGTGCATGCTTTCGCACAGTTCGACTCTATTGTGCAATTGTGATCATGCAATTTCATTACCTCGCTTCGTTATCAACTGACTGTGTAGAATTAGTTTCACGAACAGTCGGACATAATTATATTCTTTATTTAATTACGTAATTTTATTTCACAATTATCTTCTTAGAACTTGAGATGAGAAATAATCCAATAATATTTAGCATTGTAAATGACAGTGTCAATTTGCATTCGGACAATTCTTAGGCGCGCCGAGTTTCGCCACTTCCTCGATTTATTCTTTTTCCTTCGATCGAACACCGCGATAATGTCGGTCTCGAAAAATTCTAAAAAGGGATACGCAATTTTCATGGGGAACGAGATGATCTGCATACAGGCGGTAATCCTCGCCGTGGCCTCCTTTATGAATCACCGTGTAAGTCCGCGCGCGAGAGTGTGCGGCTCTTAAACGAGATCTCGAAGTACATCCGAGTGTCCGGCCGAACAGCCGCGGCTTGATCCAAAAGGGACAGAGTAACAGGGGATGGATGAATCGAGGGAGCAGGTGAAGGGAGCGAAGCGGGATAAGATAAATTCAAATCCGGGACTTGGGATGTCCCGAGCCGCAAATCACGTCTCACCGCTATATACATCGAGGATCATCCCTCTTCGACGCTGACCAACCCCTTACACGGTTACACTCGCTACCTGTCATCCCTTTACTTATCCAATGTCCAGCAGGAGACGACAGTGACGTGGTCGAGATTCGATTTCAAAAGACACGCGCAATCTATCGCTCTGACTATCGCGTGATATCTACGATAGCGCGATTGGCGAGTATAATTTTCTCGAGTGTGCTTTCACCGAAGTAAATATTCATTTCATTGATAATTGGTTATTTTTAATATTTGTATGTTGAATGCATTCTAGCCAAATTACGGAACTTGCGTTATTCGTTTCTTGCGCTTTCTTTTCTAGATCCTTATTATATTCCTTATATTATACCGAACGATTCTCAAAACGAAACTAACGAGAAACACATACATAAGCGAATATACCGCATTGTTGCAGCAGCAGGGTTTTGCTTGAGGCAAAATAGCTACGATAAGTCTGGGTTTTAAAGAATTTCTTCAACCCTTAACTGCGGAATTTCTTTTCTTTGACATAAGATCGTTCTTGCTGTCGTAGAAGGATCGTACAAAGTTACATATGTACGCAATTTTAGTAGAAAGAAAAACATATGTGCACATATGTATGGTGTGAATATTCATACATATACGTCTACATATTTTTTTTCAATCGGAGGAATATCGAAGAGTTTTTATTTATCTCACTCTATTTTTATTTATTAGAATGACATTAGAAATAACTCAATTGCACAATAAGAAATCTTGTGGAAACATAAAGTAAATTTTTAATCGTCAAATAACTTTTTAATTTCTTTTATCGTAATAAAATATTTCTATAGGAACAAGATAGTTCTGCTGAACATTTTTTGTGGTTTTTTTGTAATAAAAAATTATCGCGATTTGCTTGGAACAAAATTGTATCGTGAAAAAAACGGCCAATACTTCGAAGTAACGCTCACTTCACATTCGCACATTCGCAGATGCGTGCGTATGGAAATATGTATGCATCGTAGCATCGACAGTGGTGTCTCGCGGCGTGTGGGAGGGACGTGGAATATTTAGAGGGCACAAGAATCGAACGCTCGTATCGTACCATCAATATACATGATCTATATACCGTTTCGTCGCGAATCGCGCATGTGTGGCCCTTTCGCACGCGGCTGCGTGCGATATCCGTGGCTGCCGAAGCTCCAGCAATGCTCCAGACGGAAGCGGAATCTCCTCTCCTTCTCCTCCTCCTACATCCGTCCCCTTTTCAAACGGGGGAAAACGGCGGGATTTGCATACATACGACGTCACACACGGTCCGCTTTAATATCTCCGGCCACGGCTGGAAATTAAGTCCCCGAAACCCGGGTCGATACGCGCGGAACAATTTAATCGGACGAGCGCCACCGTGTTCGCGATCGGCGATGATTTCCGTTGTCACTTGACGTAAATGGCATAAATGTATTCAAGTGCGATCGTCATTAATAACGGCGATGCAAATATATATTTATAACTTATAACTTAATACAAAAACGAGAGGAAGAAGTAAAGTATCCGAATTTTTACAAGATTAAAGAGATGGTGCACGTAGGTCGACTTTTTTTCAGCGACATAAATTTTTCCGCGCACTTATACTAACATGCGAGCAATACTTTTTTACGTTAATCGGTGATTCTTTCTTCATGTTGGATCATTATATTTACGCCGCAACGTTACGCTGCGGTCGATAGGGTAAGAAGTTAAATGTGTACGATCAGCGATAGTTTATGTCCTGCCATTCTCTCCTCTCTTCCTCTCCCTCCACATCGGCTGTGTACTTCTTGCGGGTAGAATCAAGAAGTACAATTGCTGCCAATATAGCTAATGGACGCTCGCGATACAAATCAGTAATCTATAATAGATTCAGAAATGTTCCAACTTTGGCTTTTTTTTCGAAATGTATTAATACAGGAATTGCGCGATATTTTGCTGACCTTATTAGCGGTAACAATAGTTTATGCTAATTAACGAATTAGATATTATCTTTGATATCTAATAATTCTGATATTTAGTTGTAAAAGAAGAGAGGAAAATATTAGTATTTTTTACATTGTTTTCTATTTCATTATTCATCATTTTTATATTTTATATATTATGAAAAAGAATCCAAAAATACGCTTGTGTTACTTAATATAATAATATAACAATAGTTTAATACTTTTGTATCAAATTTAGAGTACGCGAATCAAATGATTAGAAATATTGGATTTTTTAAGCTCAAAATATTAATCTTTAAAAAACTATAAGGTTCTCTAAAGATTAATTACAGTATTAACATTTACGAATTTCGTAGATATGTTAAAATATTAAAGGGATAGCCAGGAGTTTCTATTGAATAAATTTGTATAGTTTACAGTTTCAAAGAAACTGTAGTACGCGGCAGGGTCCCTTCTAGACTTCTTTATATTATATATTCACCACCCTCTTGCAGCAACTCCGTAAATTCTGTCACCACTCATCGCGTTCTCGAGAGCGCGGTCTTAGCGAGATCTTAAATACCAGAGCAGAGTGCTCGGAGACGATCGCGGAGAGGACCTCCAGCTGGGTTCCCGAAGGATCCTGTCGACCTGTCCGATCGTTGTACACACGCGCACTTGTGTAGGACACGTAGCCGTACACAGGGGACGCACACCGAGAGAAAGGGAGAAAGAGAAAGAATCACTGGCTACCATCACTTGGTTTATAATTCGCATCTAACTTCCTCTCTCTCTTCCCTCGCGCCTTCCTCGCGCTGTTATCTCTCGTCGGGATCTACGAAAGGCCCGAGAAAAGACTCTACCTCTTCTCTCTGTCCACCTTCTTCGTCTCCGCCTTCGGGCTCGCTCCCCTCAATCTCGCGTATCGACGCGTACGCGTGGGGCCTGTTGTTTCTAATAGATGATTTAAACTTTCGAATATATTTTTCGGCTCCCGGCCTGCGCTTTGTTCGTTCGACGTGTCCTCGCACAATCTCTCTTTCTCTCTCTCTCTCTTTCTCTCTGTCGTTCTCCCGGGAACCTTCCCACCCGCGTTATTATCATGGCTCTCTCGCGGGAGGCTATCGTCCTCTTTTCTGCTCTGCCACGACAGTTGGAACGGAAGGGGACAAGGGCAGGTGGAAGAGGGCGGTGGAGACGGAGGGAATGATTTTGAAATATTTGTCGCCGTGCATAAATTTGAAGGCGGTGGGCGCGCATACTTAAATACGGACCGAACCCTCCTTGCGTCCAGCTCTTCCTCGTGGTCGTCTTCTTCTTGTTCGTCCTCTACCTCCTGCACCGCCGCTTGTCCTCGGCTCGTGCTGCCGCTGCTGGATCTTACCTCATCTCTTTTCTCCTTCCTCGTTTTTCTTCTTCAGCCTTCTCTTCTTCTTTTCGGGTCCCGACCTCCATTGTCTCGCGAGCGCTAATAAACTATCCCGAGGGCCACCCTGCCCAGATACCATTGTCATTATTATTGTTTCTACTTGCGCAAAACTCACCCCCTTCGTCTCGTGCGTTATGGCGTTTTAATTTTTTGTGTGTTTCATTCCTTTCTTGTGACGTCTTACGATCAACTTCTCTCAAATTTCTTTTCGATAGATCTTTATAATTTCATAGAGTAATTATCATTTTCATACAATAATTTGATCATTACGCTACAATTGTCTGATTGTGTCTTTTTCTAAAGACAGATTTTTATTTGAAACTTAATTATTATTATAAATTTTTGTTAACTCGCATTTTATCTTTCTAGCGCAAAGATAAATTTGCTAATAGCATTTCGAAAAATTTTTTGAGCAATTCAGGATACTTATTTTTTAATAGAACTATATTCGCTGTCATAAAATTACAGTAATATCGAAATGGTATCAATTTACTGTACTCCAAAAGTACTTCCTTTGACTGCATCTGTGTAAGTCGCGAACAAGGTGTTCAACGATCGCGCCGCACGCGTAACGCTCGTTCTCAACTCTACAATCTCATCGTCTATCCCTAAGTATCCGGATAAGATTAAATCCCTCGACGACGTTCTCGACGACGTGGTCCGCCGTCGTAGCAGGGACGTTTGCAATCGAGTCACACTCGAGAGGACGCGCCGGTAACATTATATCTGCCCGAGAGCCTCGACGGGGAACCCGGAAAATTAAGATTAGCAGATAAGACCGCTGGGACCAGGTCCTCACGGTGGTACAACTTCATTTCGAGTACGCGTCGCAGTTGCACGTGGTCATAATGATAATCGCGCAATAATCATAATACTGATAACGGGCTGAGAAAGAAAAAAAGAGAGAAAAAAAAAGAGAAGAATGGTTACCGTGAAGTGTCTAAAGGACGAAGGGGGTAAACTATAGAAGAATAACAAAGAAGGCGAGGGGGAGGGGAAGAGAGGAGGATGGTCGAATGGCAAAACGGGAGCCGACATAGCGGCACGCAAGCTTCTCCGTGTGTCCGGTTTTCAAATAAAACCGACACCGCGCGTAATATGAGAATCTTATATAGTAGTGGCTAAGATCTAATCTGCCGTGTCTGTTCACGGGGGAAACACTAGACACGCCGGACACACTGGAGTCCCGGCGACCTGGGGCGGAACGGGTCCTGCCAAACAAGTATCTCGAGCTACCTTCTCGGAAGCAAGAGTCCCGCAGGTCCTGCGAGGTCGGCATCCTCGAAATATTACGAATTTCGCTGCCGACGTCGATAGAATGTGCCGACCATCTACGATCGTGAGATGTTTACAATATTCGCAAAGCTACCTGCGCGATTTCCTTCAAAGTAGTTGTTACGAATACAATGCAGTTTCCCGATTAATAGAAATTTGTGAAATATGTTATAAAGACATATTTTTATGACATATTTTAATTCTTGTTAAAATCCTTTTTTGCCGAAATAATTATTAAAATATTTCACGTAAACAAATTGACATTTTGTCAAGGACTCTTGCGACCGTAAATTTATCCGGAGTACGCTCGTCGCCCAAATGTCGTCGCGTTTGCATCCAGCGAAAATAAATTTGTACGGACTTCCGTTAAGCCGCAATTAGGCAACTGGTGACAACATACGTTTCAACAGCAGGCAAGCGTTTCTTAAATTTATCTTTGAATTTGTAATCTGAATAGACGTAATTTATTTCAGGCAAGCTATAGACTGTCGACTTTTTACAAAACTATCTATCACTTCTAATATATAGCAAAAATATATGCTACAAAATATTGTAGCATGTTTATTTCCAATAATTTCCGTATCGATATGATGAGACTATATTTTATAACAATCTAAACTAGGATCAATAGAGAAATTTAACTTGTTTTTAATACGAACACAGTGTTATGTTAATCATTTTTAGCATATTATATAATAACTTTAAAATGTGAAATTAATGTTTTCATTAATAGATTTATATCTATATTCAAAATTTATTAAAATCTTTCTATAAGCATTTGAAGCTTTTACAAGATTTCACTCTTGTTCAAATACGAGACGTATTTATTTCACTTTAGTTCTTTCGCTTCTGAAATAAATAAATTAAATAAAAATTAATTAAATTCTAATTTAAATTAATTAAAATACATTATAAACATTCCATCGGTTCTTTATTATATTTTTCAATTGCGTGCCCTTCTTGCACAAACGTGAGTCAAGTCCACCGAAAAGGAATCGAAAGGGCGCGGTGTTTCGGTCAGCGATTAAGCAAATGAGAATCGTTTTTCGATTAGCATACTTCGCCGGCCGGCTGGTCGGCGAGGCGTACGGGATTGTGGAAGACGAGTAGGGCCGATACTTTGCCGAGGGTGTGCACGTCGAGGTGCCAAGAGGGATGAATGGAAACAAAAGACCGATCGCTATCATCGCACACACGGTCACCGTTGTCCTCGAACCGATTCTCCAACGACAAAACAACACGTATCGTTCCGCACGATCGCTATCTACCATGTGAATTGCGACGAAATTTCGTTGAAGCTCGAACGTCGCTTTTGTCACCGGCGATTCATTAGAATGATTACAAAATGTTCGTTTCCGGTGTCCGTCTCGCGTCTGGTGCATTCTACGTGTGCAACGTATCATTATACTTGTATTTCGTGCTTACACACATTATGCGCGACGCGATAACTATAAATTACGGATCATTAAAGAAAATTGCCTATTATATATTTGAGCAGAAAAAAATTATTAAACTATAAATAAGGCAATTATTCTTTTAGCGTAATTTTGCCTTAGCAAAACTTTTTTGCGGAGAATAATCTCTCTAATTAAATACATTATCATTTCATTATTTTGCATATTCAAGCTTTGGCAAAAACAAACAGCTTCGTACATTTTACGTAAATCAAAATGGTAAAATCTTCGCCATTACAGCGACCTTGCTCTTTATCACTTCACGTAATGCATACTACTTGCGCGTACATTCTTCTACGTGCCTGCGTTATTCCGTTATAACAACGTCGCGTAAGCGAAGTCACAGGACGACGCCTTTGCGGCGTTACATGGACGCGCGAAAAACGACGTGCCGTCGAAATTATACGCGAGGTTCGCGACGTAGGACGAATAGTATGTAATCACGGGCGTGTACATGTCCTGGCGATGCGTTGCATAGTCTCTCGCGATGCGCATCGTCGCGGATGCACCCGCCGGCCACGCAAGCAGATCGCCGTGCTGTGCAAGTGGGAGTCGAGTGGAATGCCGGCAGGAATGCACGAGCTCTCCTCCCTACAGGGCGCATTATAGAGTTACGAACTCTCTTCGTTGCAACGGGTGGGCCGTGGCGATTTCGTGGCTCCCTTCTTTCTACTTCTTTTGTTCTCCTTCTTTTTTTTTTAACGTTCTCGCGCGGCTCTCTGCATGTGCTGGCCGAGCGACGACAGCGATGCAAGGTGGAATTGTTCCGCCGGCGAAACGCGAGAGATGTATATCGTACTGCGAAGTGCAATTATCGTGAGTTATTAAATACTTATTATGCCTTTCGTGTGATCGTGTCAACCTTTTATGATACACGAAATTGCAAAGTGAACGTTCCTCATATATATTTATGATTATGATCAGATTGAACTTAAAATTTCGATTTTTCTCCGAATGAAAACGTGCATATTAGTCGGATGATAATAACTTAAGTATACATAAAATGTGTATAAAATGCGCAATTAGTCCTTTCATAATTCGAACTTTATTCGCGTGCGTCGATTTTCCGAGTTAGCGATTCGTCTTCGCTGCTTGCTCTAAAAAAATTTTGAACGCGCAGCCTTGCACATCCACGATCATTCCGAGAGAGCCGTCACCGTTGAATCACATCGACTAAGAACACCCGTCGTGCCCCGGCGAGAATGATTTAAGCGCGGCCAGATATCTGTCCGCAGCATCATGGAGCATCGCGGAGCGTTTAAAATTAATTTGGCCGAAACAAAGCGCGATCGATCAATAAGTATCTTCGGCGCGGTGAGAGTTTGACCGGACGCGCGCTCGGCGAGAGGAATCGTAGAAAAGAGAGGAAAGAGGCAGAGAGAGAGACAGAAAGAGAGCAAGAGAGAGACAGTGTAGGTGTGGGGCGCCCCACGGGGTCTCGATTTTTGAATTTTCGAGTCATTAATCTCGTACGTCACCGACAGCGCCGGAGTGTGTGCGTGCGTCGGAGACGACTATTGTTCTAATTCAAATCAGCCCGATCCGATCTCTAACGCTTACTCTCTCTCTCTTTCTCTCTGTCTATCTTTTCTTCATCTTGCTCTCTATTTCTCTTCTGGCGGAGGGAGATTCTCTCCCTCGGCCCACCGATGACACGTTCGCGTTATACGTTCGAGTGGACGTTCAACCGGCTCGTGATGTATTATAATAGATTCGTTGCCTCGGAATCATGCGTTTCGCTCCGAGAGCCATTACGCAAGGCGCATATATTCGTAACGAAATCTCTCTCTATCTATTTATATAGGTATATCTCTCTCTCTCCTTCTCTCTTTTCCCGTCCGTATCCTAGTGTCCGTCGCGTTTCACGTCGCGGTTGGGGGAATTTCCATAGGCGACTATGGAAATCGACGGGAAACCTTGACATTCGAGCGATCGCCGATGGACGCCGGGCGGCCATCGTCGGAAATCGAGATCGATCGATGGATGACGATCGACACGGTGAAAGGTCGGCCGAGAGATACAACGTGACGAGTATCCCTTGATCCTTTCACTGCCAATGACGCGTACGTGTTCCATATATGTTTGTCTATGACTATACTCGAAACTGAAAAGTGTATTTTATTTTTGACAACGCAACCAACAATATTTTAACCACTATTTCTTTCAGCGATTGCTTCGCACATTTCTGTTACGATGTCGTGGATTGTAATCCAACTCAATCAGCAGTACACTTAAACCCGCAGAATATAGTCACATCTGAATAGAATTCAGAAACATGAGAAAAGATAATATATTTCTCTAAACAGCAAATTTTTTTTTAATTTTATATACTTTAATGCGCAAAATTAACATAATAAGCATTAACTCGATGCGATGCGATGCCTTCTTTCTCGAGAGATTTGCCTTCTTTGCTGCAACATTCTTGAGGCAGGACCTTCGACACGCATGACATGAAAGAGCACTGGGAATGAGCGTGAAGATCCGTCCTTTTGCCAAGCGCTCTTTCGCGCGAAATTAACCTAACAAGCTTAACAAAGACGTGTTCCCGGCGCAGGAAGGAGTTACGGCTCAATGACCCTCCTGACAAGAAACCGCGTGTCCTTATCGAAATCCTTCCTGGAAAGAGTGCTCGCCGCGAAGTGCCACTTTCACTAAGAAGGAGAGAGAGAGAGAGAGTGGAAAGCCCTCCCGTGTAGGAGTAAAGAGGGTCCGGTTGGTCCTTGCGAATTAAACGGTTACCCATCCGTCTCAACTGCGTCGACAAATCTTGCTAATGATATTCTATATTAGTAAAATTTGTTAGTATTTTTAGTCATCTAGAGATTGTTTTATTATTTATGATAGCTCATCATATCGATAACTCTAAACATTTTATCGTATCAATTATATATTAAATTATATTAAAAGTCTTTGCATTTTCCTTCTTTGATCTAAAATTTCTTGAATTTTTTAAGCAGACTAGTAAAATAATCAAAACAATTTTTGAGAAAAGAGAGATTAAATTAATAATTAATTGATTCTTTTAAAATCAAATTTATTGAAAGATACACAAAGACTTTTGAAATGATCCAATATTAACGACCAAATACCATGACGTTTTAAAAGAAGGGAGAAAGGAGATACATGTAATTACTGTCGAGGTAATTATTTCTAACGTCACCCTCTGAAAGGGCGTTTTCGAACGAAAGAGAGGCTGGCAAGTTCAAGCGGTGCCTTAACGAGTATTCCTCACTGCTCCAGCACGCGCGTGCTCGTTTATCCGTAATATCATCTTAATTTCGGGCCGCAGTCCGCGACGGTATGCCGCCGCGCGCGTTTGGGTTTATGAAATCTTCCGCGGCCATGACGGATGGTTCCGGTCCAGTCCGTACGTGATTCCTCTCCTTTTAGGTGTAGCTTCGCCTCTCTCTCTCTCTCTCTCTCTCTCTCTTCCGTCCGTCGCTGCCGTGTGTCCGCACTGGTTTTCTTTTCTCGCTCCCGCTCTTTTTTTCTGATCGTAGCGGCCGATTGCACGCCCGTTGGACTCTCCGGCGGCAGAGGAGTCATCGCAGGCCCCCGCGCGCGAGATCCTAAATCCCCCGACCGTCTTCTATTGCGGCACCGCCATGAATGAGAGACCGCGAGCACAACTCTTGTAATTCAAATATTTGAATTCATTAGGCGATCCTCGGCCTTCCTCGACCCTACATTGCTTTTCGTCCGTGTTTCTCCCGCCCTCGATCCCCCCCCCTCCCCCCGACTTCGTTCTCAGCCCCTGCATCGCCTCCTGCTCTTTTCTCGAATTCTTCTCGGCTGTCGGGCGGAGAATACGTGAGAGAGCCTCTCTTGCTATTAGCGTTTACCGCAGTTGTTTTACCCGTAAGTGCCCGTTTACATGTGTATATTTTTTCCCCTCTTGCTCTCCGCATCTCGAGAATAACAAGTACGCGCTTTTACGACCCGCCTCGGATGCACAGGTGAATAGGCATAAAATTTTTCTGTTCATGAGCGATCGTTGACGATGCTGTCTCATTTATGATTCGTACTTTTCGCTTAGAACGAAGCGCGAATAATAATGACGGACAGATCGAGAGATTTCGCCGGATAACCCCAGAACTAACAATAGTAGAACAATAGTAGATTTTTTTTTGCATTTCATTGACCTTATTTCTACGCCTCTCGATGGCCTCTCGATTATTCTAGTAGTACACAATTCTCGTTTACATTCTTTTTAATGAATACATAATGCGCTCTGATAAATTTAGCTTATACATGTATTGTAATTTATGTCACAACTTGCCCCAATAAATAAAAAAGTAGTTTGATCATTTTTGTAAACAGATTGGAAAACACTATTAACTTCATTCTTATGTCATTATAATGAATAAAAAAAATTATTTTTACATTATGCAGGATTTAATTTAAAAAAAAAGTAAATCAGAAAGTTTTTCCGGTGCTTTATGAAAACTCTGCGCTAGTTGATCCTGTCAGTTATCTATCGTAATTGTCCATGCGTCGCATATAATTTTCAATTTGCGCGATTTGCATCATTGACATCGAACATTCCGCGCGGATTTTCTCAGCGATTTTATAAATCGCGAGGCGCACACTGCATTCCGCGTGCAACGTCCGGCATTCTTCATTCGGCGAAGCGCAGGAGGTTAAATGCACGTCAGAGACATTTGGGATTTTATGCAGCCGCATTACATCGTGTTATGCGTGCGTGCGTCGAAGACGTACCGGCAAATGCAATTGTACCGTTTTTTATGGCACCGAGCTGCATTCCAGATGTACACGCGAACGGTTCTCGAAAGTGGACGCGATTTCTTTTTCGTTCGCAGAACAATCGTTGTGAGCGAATAAACGAATAGACATATCTCGGTATAAAATGTTCGCATTTAAATCAAACGATTGCGTCCACGGCGATCTCCGTCGCGAAACGAGACGATTGATAAGATCCGCGTCTCGGACAGAAGAGAGAGCTGCGGCCTCACGGACGCGTGTCATGTGATCGGCGCCCTCGAAAGTAGATGAATACTTAACGCCGCGGTATAATTCGAAACCGACGAACTACCGTGAAGTTTACTTGTCGCTGTGAATTCTCGTCACGTACTGAGAAGCCGTGCTGCCGACGGAACAAAAACGTTTACGCAAGAAGGAGATGTTTCAATACCTCGGACTGACTTAATATTTAAATAATGTTTAAATAATGTGAAAGATGAATTTTCCATAATACAATACTGTCTATATTATAATGGCAGAGAAATACAAACAGCTCTATTTAGACAGGAAGTCATAGTATCTCTTACGTTTTACGCGTTATCTATGCGCATTTCGGAAATCGGCTGGAAGACATCCGGCCGCTGTCCTGTTGGCGATAGTCTTTCGATTTCGCATATGATGACAGATGCTTTACGAAGGATCAGGATAAACGGGCTCGAGACGGAACGCAATCATGAAATATCGATGTGCTCAATCGGAATATATATAGACATCGATCTATTACAAAATATATTACATTATTATACAAAACTTTGAATCTGGTGGATGATAATATTACCGCGATTCGCGAATTGATATACTTATATATATCACACCTGTTTAGCAAAAATATTTCAGAAATAACTCTTTCTCTGTCAAGTGATGTAAGTAATTAATTATCAATTCACCAACGAGTATAAGCATTTATAAAAATAAAGAATTAAATGCAATCTCAATGAATGCACAGCCATTATGTTTATTTCGATGTATGCATCTAAGTTCGTGAAGCTTGCAGGATTGAGAAGGTGTGGTCCTCTCCTGGTCCTTGTCTGGGTCTGGTCCTGTTCCGCTTGGTTCCCCCGAGAGATCTCACGTCTCGTTACACACGTGTAGCTACTATGTATAGCTATAGGTAGACCGTCACGTGTACCAATCTCCAACACGTATCGGCCGGGTATGCATAATAAATGAGAGAGATACGCGATGTTTAACGGCAGTATCCGTTAAATACCGTGTCTCGTTTTCTATCGATGCGGACATCTTTAATTCGGCATGGGCGGTACATTTTTCCCGTGCTTCGCAAATACGAACGAAGCAAACTGCATGTTTTTATTCGAGGGGTCGTGAAAATTTCTCTGAGTTTTATTATAATCATTCCGTTTCCTATTAGAACGATTAGTTTCTTAACTAAAGTAAAAGGTAATGTGACACTTCTGTTTAAAAGCTTTTTCTAAATTTATGAAGTCTGAAATATTCGCCTTTGAAACATTACGCCTTTTTCATTGCTTTAATCAAGATTAATAATTCCTTTCTTTTATTTTTTGTTTACAAACTCGAGGTATGCATCATGTTATTTGCTTCAAAGTGTTATAAAGACGCGGAGACCTGAATAATAATTAGTAGCAAAAGTTTGAAAATAGTTTTGTAAAATCTCACAGTACCAATTTGAACAAAACACCTAATAGTATATGATTGCACCTATAGTATACGATAGCCATCACACAAAGAGCCACACAATACCCTCTACCGAGATTAATACGTCCGATGACGCGCTCGCGGCGAGCCAGTAATAACCAGTGCATTCGCACCGATCCTTCAACTTGTTGAAATCGGCGGAGATCAGCCATCGTTCAGAGCCGCGAGAACAATTCAAAATACCGCGGCGTGATCACAGCGGCGATACACTTTTTATCGGCGAGCCCATCTGCGGGTTATGGCAGCGGGGAAAGACACGTCGCGTCAGTGCCAAGATGGTAACGATCGACACCGGCGATACCTCTCGCATCCCGGGTATCGCCCGGAAAGAAGAGCGCGGCGAACGCCTCGCGCTAATAACACACCACGCCGGCAATATTCTCGCCCCCGTAATAATTGGTTGCCGCGCGCAATGGTCGCCGCTGGAACAGCGAGCGATGAAGATCTCCCGCGCGTTTCTTCTTCTCCCCGAAGCGTTAAGGCAAATTTACAGCCAGCTTTCGATGATTATTCCAAATAAGTCGTTTGCAGCTAAAAAAAGAGAAGAATAAATTGTGGTGTAGATAATGTTTTGATTGAAATAATCAGTCGTCGAATAGTGAAAAAAATTAAGCTTTTTATTTTCGCGCATTTTACTTTGAATAATCATGCGGGATAATTATCGACGGCGAAACACGTGAATTCGCCTTTAATGACGAGACTAAGACGCATCGAAGCCATAAGGCGCGCGTTTTGCGTTGCGATGCGCTGCAGTGCGTCAGTCATAAATTAATTGATGTGGCTTGAGAGAACATCATTTATGGCGTGTGGTGGCGTATGGAGTCCATCATTTACATTGCCATGGGGCACAAACGCGGATCGCAGCTTACATCTCGATTGAATTAAAATTCAAAGTCTCTACCATGCATTTATATAGACCGTAATTATCCTAATTTATTCGATATTCGAATTGATTTGTTTAAGTCAGCAATGACTGTTAAGTTTAATAATTTTATATAATCTTAATCATATCGCGTAATTTTTGCTTTCCTTTCTTCAGAGTTATGTTTCGTTTAAGAATTCATACACTTTCTTTCATTCATTTATTCAATTCTAAGTTTTCAGATTATCGTATTATTATATTGGTTATTATTGTTCAAACAATTTAACATCATTTTATGAAACATTTTTTCAGCGAGTGCTTATTTCTCGTTTTAGCCAGTCTTGAAGACGATTAGAATTCCGCGCAGTCAAGAAACGGCACCGTGTTATTATGAATAGTCAAACTGGATTTTAGAATTAGTCGGAATCGTCTGATCGCAGATTACGCTTAGCAGTAAATGTGTAAACGACAAGGTATTTATCGTAAAACGCGTCTCTGTGAATGACACGCAGACATGCGAAAACGTGTGGAGTCTCTGAACGTCTCTAACCAGAGCCTGTGCGTATAGTGTAACGATACCGACAAGTTTACAAGTTCCCCTAAGAGAAACGTGTCCGAATACGTGCGCGAGATCTCCCCGCTAGACAACCGGTGCTCCATTTAAGAGGACGATTTAAATTCACGCGGCGTCGCGCTTACCCAGCGCTCCCTCGGTCCGCTTGCATGCGTTTCCGTGCATTAATAAGATCTTTGTAAATTAGTCCGTGAATGTTCCATGACAGACAGCTTCGCCGATATCGGTGGTCGGATGCAACTGTACGAGTGACTTTTTAAATTTAACGGTGCCACGTTATCACTTGCATAGTCCGGCTTCTATAAAGTAAATTTTATTTGGTTAGAAACTATTTTTTTTTTTTTATAAATGACGATCTACTGTTAACGTTTCTGTTCGAATTAATTATTTAGTATTTTTTTCGAAATTGTTTGTGCATGTGTTATGCTCGAATTATTTCCACGTGTTGCAAGTATCGCCGATAATAGTATCACAAAAATTTCACGCGGCTATTTGTTACATCGGATTGTTAAATCACGGCGCGATGTGTAAGATAAAATAGATGATTATCTTTTTATTTATGAAAAAACGCAGGCATGAATATTTACCGGCAACATTGACGCAATATAGATAACGCAGCATAACTTGAAAAACATTGAACCTCGCTGTTGACACTGTTGTTTAATATTCAACAGGCTTCCACTTTAAAGCGAGCAAAAGTTTGAGATGCAATGAATGATAACGCGCTGCTTGGACGCGTTGCGTATATCTATATGGAGCCGTTCCGTCATATACTTCATGTAGGATCTCTTTTACTTGAGAGGAAATATCGGAGCGTCCTGCTCAGCGTCGTATCGATACGCTGAGAAAAGTGTCTTCGATCGCATATATATCCCAGAATGATAAAAGTTTACCATTTATTTGCCCCCGATAAGGAAGGAAAGTCGGGAGTACCTAATTGAAAAAAAAAAAAGAAACAAAAACTCTCTTCCCAGCTTCTTACATAAGAATACAAAGTAAATTAAACAAAGTTCTTCTACATATTTATAAATGTGAATTCAACTTATCGTGATAATTATATTTTTACGAGTCTCATGAAAATTTCATATCACAGAGTTATTTACTTCAATGAGCAATAGTCGTGCTACACCATGAGCTCAAATGCTTTTTGGTCGCCTAATTCCAGGCGCCAAGATTGATGGCTAGATATATATCACAAGTAATTCTAAAATTTAAGTTACGCAGAAATAGGGAACTCTTATTAATCAATTAACACACGCGCTAAAGTATAATAATAACAAAACTCGAAAAGACACATGCTTGCGACAAGTGTGAAGTCTCGAGTAACATTTCTCTCAATTTATTTCCTTCTTTCTCTCTAAATGAAATAGTGTTGATTGTATAGTTTTTCTATTATAAATACAAAGTAATAACGCTGATAATTAAAGAAAATTAGAAAAATATATAATAGCTATAGTATTTATAATCAACTTTAATTTACTAATTAATTTACAAACTAACTTTAGCAGTTTTAAGTTTCGTTCTTTTGCCTGCTTCTGGAAAGAGATAAAGTCTCGCTTGAATCAAGTTAAGAAGAGCCGGCCCTTAGTGTAACAGATCTCAGAATCGAGATTTTAGATTAGTGCGTCGCTCTCTCGGCGCGTTCGCTTTCGCGCCCGCCGCACCGCTCGATTATGAGACTCGAAACGATCGGCGAGAAGGAGCTTCTGCACTTACGCGCTGCGTCGATTCTGCGACGCTCGGTATCGCCGATGGGACGACACGTAGAAGAGCAGAGAGCCGCTCTCTCCTGTGTTCGCTCGGATGGCCCGAGAAGCTGCTTAGCACACAAAGAAAGTTCGAAAAGTCCCTTCTTACCAACCTTTTTGCCCTCGTCCTCCCGCTCCTGTATCTCGTCGAAGCCTCTTCCCTCCCGTCCCTCTTTCAGCGTTCCCTCCCCCTCACTCTCTCCCGCGTCCTTTCGTCTTTCGAGCTCCCCTTTTTCGCTGTCTTCCCGCATGCTAATGCACGCACGAAGCGCAACTGTTCTCGCGGGCCCTCCGGGCTCTCGCCCGCGCACCTCCCGGCCCCTTCGTCCCGTCCCCCATCCCCCTCTAGTCTCTTCGTTTATTTGGCCAAATTTGATTCACCAATGAGATCCGATCTGACGTCCCGATCGCTTCTTGTCCCTCGCCTCTCTCCCCCGCCGTGCTGCTCACCCTCCTGTCACCGCCGTTCCCTCTACTGGTGTATTTCTCTTTCTCCTTGTTCTTCTCATTCTGCTCTTAACAGTCGCTTCCTTTATCCCGCGTCTCGCTTCCACAGGATCGTCGTCGTCCTTAGGTTTTTCTCTCGACACCCCGTTCCGCCTCGCCGCTCAGTGACTCGGTCGGCGAATCGGCCCGCCGAATTAGGGGCTCACTTTTTGGTGGTCGGCAGGTTACCAAAATTTTTTTTCTATCTTCTTTCACCACCGTGCACCGCCTCGTAATGAGGTTGAGTTTGCGTAGCGACACTTGGCGTCGATCGACGGTCTACGACGAGATTGAAAAATTAGACACTTTGCGCTCTATATTCAGGTTACAATGAATGCTGAAGGTTCATCAATTGCCGATAGTTTGTGAAATTTAAACCGATAGGTAAATAAGCAAACAAGTCTCTATTAGCTGACAATTGTACTTGTCGATTGTTTCGTAACAAGCAGAAATATCGTAAAATAATTGCGTAGAAATTTCTTATCGTAATGATTTTCGTCGGTTCGTTTATTAACATCTAAATTTATTACTCAGTCTCGAATATGCGGATAATATCGCCGAAATTGAAACACGCGTGTAGTGGTCAAGGTAAGGCCGAGGAATGCCGCGAATGCGCGTTCTTTAAGCCCATTGTCCGCCGCGTTTAAATTTGAATCGCGGCGAATCTGATCGTTTATTGTTTAAATTTGTAGACCCACTCTTAATTTGAATTTAAGATTATTCGCTGGCGCGTTGCGAGACGATTTGACTTGGTGATGGTCGCCAGCTCGCCTTTCTACACTAGACCCCCCGCTTCTCTCCCCACCTTGCCCAAACCCCTCTCTGTTCGCCTTGCTTGTCTTTTCTTCTCTGTCTTCCTCTTTATCATCGTATTCGACTCCGTTTTACACTTACTGTATGCACGAACTTACACTCGCGTTCGAGCCAATTCGCGTACGTGTCTGTTTTCTGCTAGCGCATTTATCTGAATTAATATTATCTTTGCCTGTCGCGTGTTATTTATTATTGTTTGACATGTTTTCACATAGATATTTCGACATGTTGAACCTTCGTGTTATAACTTGGTCATCTTTTATCAAAATGTTTCATTATTGATAGTCGTATTGTTGAAGTGATACAGCTGAATACATCACAGTAACTATACATTTAAATAACTTATAATACTTATATATAAATTATAAAGTTATGAATAATGCAAGAGACTTAGAGAAAATAATCATCTTTTATTCAACAAAGAATATTTTGTCGCAAGCACAATGAGTTGAATATGCACAAAAGGCTATCGCAAAAAAATAGAGGACTATGTAAAGCCGCGAAAGGAGTCTTTTAACGAAGTTAGAGTTGTACAATCCGCGATCACCGTCGCGAATCTTTACGCGACACACTATTCCGATGCCCATCGCAATCGAAGTTTCTTCGGGGACTGTACTTATCTACATGGCATACCAAATGGGGATTCACCGTGGCGAGTCTCAGGATCTCTCGGTGACTGACGTTAGTCAATCAAACCGGAGAAAAAATGCTCACCTTGGCGAACGCTCCTCAGTGGATTCCTGCCAGCGGTGCTCCGGCCGTGGCACCCTGGTAACGAGCGGTGTCTGGACCCTGTTTTACGAGCTCGACGACAAAGGTAGCGTTTTCGCTACTAACGTTTTGCATTAAGCGTGCTTGATATTATAAAGTGAAAATCCGCGTTATTGACAGCGTGCAGGAAAATTTTTTTCAAGAAAAATAGTGTCGATAATGTTGTACGAGATGTAATTCTATAGAATGTTAAAACTTTGGGCGTGTATTATGCACATAAGCGTATAAAAAGCGATGTATAAAAATGCTTGATACTGTCCTGCAAAGAAATTTCTTTATAGAACTAGAACACTTAAATACTTTGCGGATTAAATCGAGTAAGTCCAAGCAATAATTAAAGTTTTTTTTAGAAAATCTATGGTTTGCGACAAAATGCGAGAGAAAGTTTTATTTATAACCTTTTGCGTTGTAAAATACAGAACTACATACTTTTGATTTTTGTCGTGTGCATCAGACTAGTAGTGTAATGGCGGATTGATGAAGCATGGGAGAATGATTGAATGAATGCTGGTGGCACGGATAGCAGGTGACTCGATTCCCCTCTTCTTTTCTGCTGATCGGAATAAATTAAAATCGAAGTGCGCGCAGCTGTTCCGTCTACCCATGAGATTAATTAGAGTCGCATAATAGGATCGACTAATGCCGCGAATAGCGATTAGCGTGATACTTTGAAGAATAGATTACTGCAGTAACAATAGAAATAAAGTCGATTAACGACTTTTATATTCATACGCACACACATATGTCTTTCTAATGTCTAATATATTTTTATTGAAGAAAAATGACTTGTATTTGATCTAAGAAAATACAAGAACTGACGAGGATTTTGAGACATTCTATTTAATTATGCAAAATTGAAAAAATACTATCGCCGGTATAAGGAGATTTTTTGCCATCTTATTTTTACGAATGGAAGCTATCGAGAACCGGTATCGTTAGCCTTAATTTCCGCTGTACCTTCTGCCTCTCTCGCTCTCGGGCAACTGAACGAGAAATTAAGCAAATTTATATTCCGAATTATTCATAATTGGGGCCGCCACTTTGTGCGGGTTCCGCGGGCACAAACTCGACGAGATCAAACGGCTCTTTTGTCGGCTAATTCGATTGCAGCGAAATTTGAATTTGAAATCCTCACTCACTCATGGTGCCGATTGGACAGAACAATTTTTCGGGGGATCAATCGTCGAACTGGTATTTTCGAAATGTACGAATTTGGTAGTAAAATTCACGTGGAAAATATTATCTGCTGGCTGAATTGTAAAAATAAAATGCTTCGCATTGGACGCGGCGTTACATAAATTCGAAAATCGAATGATAGTTATCGGTTTAATCCGATCTTTAAAGCAGCTGAAATTGGAAACCTTAAAGTTACTGTGCCCGACTGTTATCAGCACTGCACACAAGTTACGGCGTAAAATATTTTAATTTTAAATTATATGAAGAAATTATATTAATTTAAAAGCAATACATGAAAATGATCAATTAAAGTAGGAACAAGAGGCTTAATAAATAATGTCAATTTATTAAACCCATTAATTTTATGTGATAGAAAACATTTGAATTATCTGCTATGTGTAAAATTATATAAATAAAATCCTATCTCGAAGTCTGTCGCAAATTCTAGATTATCGGAAGCGCGTTTTACAAAATATTCTCTTTCTTTGTAAGATATAAAAAGGCGATAACGAGGAAAAAAGAATTTCGTAAATCCAAAGCGTCGATTACTTCTTTTCTCCGTTTCTATTAAGTTTCGTCTTTTTCAACGTCTTCGTTCCTCTATTTCGCCGAAGCGGCCTTAGCGCGGAGACAGAGCCTAGTTATTCACCTGTATAAATATGCAAAAGTAACTTGCGTTAGACATGAAATACTGCGTAATAAAAAGTACCGTAAGTATCTCCGGCAAGAGGCATCGTTGTGGGGCGGACAGACTGGGGGGTGAGGTGGCTCGAAAGGAAAGTGGTGCGGGCGACGCGAGGGTGCGCTCGGTTTTAAAAATGAACTCGGTAACTTTATAACTTTTTAGAGGATTACGTCATTAGCCGAACGGTGGAGAGACGGGGCCTCCGGGGTTTTAATAAATTAAACAAAATTACTCCCGTTCCGAGCTCGGTTAAATTAAGCCGTGAAGAAACAAGCGCGGCCTCGACCGCTTTTCCGTTCGCTTTACGCAAACCCGTGGAAATCACCGTTCCTCACTGAAATCACGACGAGATACTTGCATTAAAATCCTGTCGTATCCTTCGGAGGTGTTTTATCAGTCAGAGTCACGCGGGAGAAAACTCACAATTTAGCATCCTCGACATTTATAGCAGATTGAGCTTTAAAAGCACGACAGCATATTGCCAAAAATACTTGACTCTATTTATGATAAAAAATTAATTAAACTGTGAAACAAATTTAGTTTTTAGATTACACATAATCGGAATTTAACAACGCGTATTTTAAGAAATATGATGTGGGCCACGCAAATAAGTTAAAACGCCTCTTTGGCATTCTTCCATTCTGTCGAGAATTGAGATATAAATTTGCAAAACAGAAACTATAAATCAACGACAAACGAAGCCGTGAAATTGACAGCGCGGTTCTACGAAAATAAAAATACGACACGTCGTCGTCGTCGGGACGATCCACTCTGTAAACTTCGGTCTGCTCGCGAAAATCCGTTTTCACTGAGCGTCCCTGAGGAGTCGCCTGGCTCTGGGCTTAGATCAGAAATTAATCTCGCCCGGAGTTTCGTGATACACGTATATTTACAGGAACGGAGACAAGCGAACGGTGGCAGTTCAGAAAAGGGAGAGGGGCCGAGATCGAGGGTGTTCGAAATATGAAATATGAAGGCCGCAACGATGGCCGGGGTAAGTTTGTTCGGTTCCTTTCGTTTTGTAAAAGGCGATGGAAAGAGCGAACGTCAACAGGGTCGTTCGTCAACTGCCCTGTAGAACCCTGGCGGCTTGACAAGGGAAAAACAGATTATGCCAGTTATTAGAAAAAAAAACAAGACGATTGTGGATAAGATGTGACACACTATTAAATAAATTCGCTTATAGAAAAACGTTCCGATTATTTTTATATTAAGTTTTTATTTTTTATTGTTTTTTGTAATTTGTTAAATACAATTCTTATTTATTTTGTGATCTGTTTATTACAATTTTTATTAATATTTTGTTATAATCACTACTTTTATATTTTTCTATAAATATATATTTCTGAAATTTTATATTAATAATTTTTAAACATGTTTATTTCATAATTTGACTAATATAAATAATAACCTTCTATTTTTAACTTTATTGAAAATTAAATTTAACTGCAATTAATATGGCAAATTGACCGGCATGTACTATTACTGTCGCTAATGAAATCACAATGTGAGTAAAGACGGATGATCGCGTTACTAGTCAACCGTTGCGCGTAATAAAATTCATCTAACTTATTACGCATCAATTCACGCTTGACTTTTTGAAATTACGAACACCACGGAAATGCTTGCGCCGCAAAAGTGCCTCGTCGTTACGTTCGTTCCGTAAAATTGGATTTAATTAAGGATAAAATTAAAGCCGGGCACAGTAATTGCGTGATTAGCCATAGCGCCCGACAATCCAATCTACGAGCTCGCCGAGTAGCCAATCGAGCCCTCTCGAAGGCGCATTCGAGCAATTTGCATCGAATCTACATTCCGATTTACGCGCGACAAAAGAGATGACACATCTGAGACACCGACAGGAAGAACAGTGGCAAATTTTTGACGCAGAAGTACTTTTCGTGAAATTTAATTGCTTACCTAGAAAATTTTATTAAGTTGTTAAGAAAAGATGAGTGTAACACACTGTGATTAACAATAAAAAATAGGATAATAAATAAATAGATAAGAAACAATGAAAAATAAAAATATAAAAATAAATGGGACATTTTTTATAAGCGAATTTATTTAATATGTGTCACATCTTATCCGCAATTGTCTTGTTCAATTATTTAAATTAGCAAAATCAGAATATTAAAATATTAAAATACACGCTATTGATATCATTCATATTGATCTTAATCTTTACATTTAATTAGTACTTCCGTTAGCTAGTTTTTGCTTTTAATTTATCATCCGATTCTATTCACAAAATGAAAGAAATTAATATTTTTGTTACTATACGAACGCAATTACATAGTAATTGGCTCGACTGAAAAAGCCGAGTAGTTGTATAGCAGGCGCGCTATCGGGGAACGACAAAGGCAATCCGCGCCGCGTAATGAGACGCGGCCATTCTCTGATCTCGCTAAATCTCTGAACGAAAAATTCCCTCGCGGGCGCTTCCCTTAATTGGCTTTATAATTATTCTGGCGATCCGTGCGTCCCGCCCATGGACTACGCGAAACGTCTCCACCGTCCAGTCGACTCTCACAGTGACGCCGTGCGGACGGAGCCAACCCCCGGTACGTGCAAATACCTCCAATCGGGTTGTTCTCCATTCTCCGTGCTTCTAATTAACATTCCTCCCCGTTCGTCGAAAGAGCACGGCGCCTCGAAAGCGGCGTGATATCATTTGTTGGTGGGCGTCTTAATTAATCCCGTGGTATACGCCTTTAGTGGCGTGAAAGGGGCAGGGCGTGGCTCGCCGGCAGAAACAACTGAACGAATGTGCAGTGCTGCTCCCTCCACCCCACTGAACCCCAGCTCAAAGCCCGATCCGCCACCGCCACCGCCGCCGCCTGTCCCTCTTCGCCCCTTTAACCGACCGACCGGCAACCCCCTTCCCCGGTCCGATCCCCAGTCGTCCACTCCCGACGACGTACCACCGGCGTGGATGTCACGTGACCGGCCAGCAGCCAATCAACGCCCGCTAATGAGCGGCCGTGCGCCCTGCCGACGTTTAATTAATCGTCCAGCGCTGCATCGACGGCAGCCGGTGCAGCTGCGCGGATCGCATCCGGGATAAAGGGCAGGCTCTCGCGGTAACGATGCGTTTGTCCGGTCGTATCAAAGTCATTTCGAGATCATTTTTAATCTTTATAATTATAAGATTGACTCATTTAATTTAACTCGTCTAGAAAATTTTGTATTATACGCTTTTTTCTTCATAAATCTGATTACATAAAACATCCTACTTAATCTCAATTACACTGATTAATCGTACTTTTGGCACAATTGATCTCTAATGATATCAATTTACAATAAAATAGCGCTTACTGTAGACAATCTTTAATGATTATGCTGACGATGATGTTACTAATTGCTAAGTGGATAATTTACAATTAATGATCTTAAAGCTGTTTTGTCTGAATTAGTCAAGAGGCATGTCTTTAAAACTCCGTTGATGATAAATAATCAAAGCAGGTTCGATGAATAAATTTTAAGTAATAAATTACAAACATCACTTTGAGTAATATATGATTGACATTTTATCGAATACAACTATTCGATGCATGCGCTGTTTACGCTGATGATCGATAACGCCCACGTTGGTGTCATCGGTGCGATGATGACCGCATCGATTGTAATGCATCGCGGCAGTCCGGATAAATCGTTCGCGTTCCCATTCGTTTCGGGATACGTCCTGGGGAATTCAGACGGGCGCCGATATACGATCGGTCGCATAACCACGTTTTGATGAATCACATTGTGTATGTATAATGCGCTCGCGCAACGTGACGCCCAGGACGTCGCGTATATCGCGCTCGCGTCTCGTGATTCTCGCGAAAGAATTCTATCCGCGGCGAGAAATTCCAATTCGCCGGGTAAAGAGGAACGGCTATAGGTACCTCGCGTCTCTCTACGAGTACACGTATCTACATCCCTCCACATCTCCCGTTGAAACGCGAGCGAGCGAACGAACAAGCGCGCGCGCTCCTGTAACCCGCCAGACGTATTTCTAAGTGTGCGCGCGGGTGTGCGTCTCAGGTCGACGTGTGTAAGGACGCACAGGACCGGTAAAAGCTACTTTCTTCCACTGGGCCAACTGAAAATTGATCCACCTGGGATCGTTGATAGTGTCAAAGATAGCTGTACTGGGTTATTCTCTCCGACGAGAAGTTATAACGTTTTCGGCATAATTTAACGGTTCGATTAATGGTCGAGTGATAAGCAATCGCAAAAGGCGTGTCATTTGCGTGTTGGTTGGCTTATTATTATATCCTTTTATATCACAATTGAATAATATGGAAGTATAATTTGAACAGACAATTTTATTCAGTATTTGTTAACTTAAATCTATCTAAGACTTCACGTGTGATGACTTGAAAAATTTTTTGAAAAATTCTAAAGTTAACTAATCTATTATTCAAGACAAAATTATTTAAAATCAATAACGCGTAAAGTCGATTAAAGTAGCTGCAATCACTATAAAGCTGTTTGTCTGAATTAGCTGCATACGTAATTTGATCAAAGTGCTCGGAGTCGATGCACTTCGTTCGTAGTTATTATCCGTATCAAATCTTGTCGCCTCGAGATATTTCGCTTTCGGTCGCTATCGCCGGCCCTGTAACGCCCACACACGCGACCACCAACACCGATGCATTACTACACAGCGACGGTATGCATCGAGTGTCCTTCTATTTCCTTAAAATTCCGATGGATCGTATGCCCCTGCCCCCAAGCGTTCTACGTACACAGACGCGCACCGGCACGACGCGCGCGTATGCACACACGCCGTCGAAAGCGTGCTCGTAGCACACATAACACCGAGAAGAAGAGAAGGCTCGCGCGAGAGGAGGAAGAGAAGGATGAGGAGAAAACGGAGAGAACGGCCTGGAAGACGGCGGCGGAGCGAGAGAGGCTGAGGCTCGGGACGGAGGAGGGGTCGATGAAGGTGGAGAAGAAGACGAAGAAGTAGTAGAGGGTTGCGAGAAGACGGGGGTGGCGGAGGGCGACGCCGCCGCCGCCGCCGCCGGCGGCGGTGGTAATGGTGATGGCGAATGGCGATGGTGGTGGCAGGACGCTTTGCCGTGTCGTCGTGTACATGCACAAACATATACGCGTCCGCGCGCGAGTATAGGGATTCCAGTTTAAAAATACAAATGGAGTATCGAGCTTTCGAGGAACGTTTCGCGAGGGGTCCGGGAACGCGCGGTGAGGTGGGCTCCAGGGTGCTCCGGGGGAGGGATGGTAGCGGCGGACGACCAGGATAGCGCCGGCACGGGGGATGAGGGAGATATTTCAAAAATCGAATATTGATCAGAGCTGCCAATCCTACCCTCTGTAATCCGTACGTGTGCGCTGGTTGGCTCTTACGTATCCTTTAGGTGCAGTGTCTGCGTCCGCTCGTCCTCCAGCTCGTACGTATCTGTCGTTCTTATGCAGCCGTACGCCGAGACGCACTACTGCCCGCTCAATGAAGTCGCTTTGAGAAAATAGAATATTGTCGAACTGTAATTACGATACTTTCGCATCTGCTGCGCAATAGGGATATCTATTTAGAAAACCGCACGATGTTTATAAAACTTAAATCGAACTGCTATCTTAATTATCCTGCTTAACCGTTTCATCGGGAAATATCAATTATTCAATTATCGGTTTTTATTTTGGATCGTAATCTTAATACGCGGAAACAGAGGATATAAATTTCACGATTTTTTTAATACATTCTCAAAGCAATATTATCTTCATCGTAATGTGTGAGTTGTTATTAAACTGCATCCGCATTATCTAGTCATTTTCCTAATCTTAGATGCGTTCAATATATTTTCTATATGAAGACATTAAAGTATACACAGCACTAATATGAACTGTACGCATACACCTATTTTCACGTTCTATTTTTTTTCACGACCGCTATTTCCCTTTCACGCGAGAACGAATGCAAACACGTGAAAAAGCGAGAAAAGGGAGAACGTAAAATAAGAAAGGAGGGATGGCTCTCAGATTACTCACCCTTATATATGGGTGCCGCGGGCAAGCCGGATGGCGGAGCAGGGGAGGATGGGAGTCGGGAGCGAGGGGGGGAGTGGATGAAATCTTTTAATGGCAGCCATCCAACCGTCGTCTCTCCTGCCTCCTTCATCGTGCGACCTTCCTTCGACCATCCACGTATTAGCTATTCTTATGTCCATCGACACAGGCATCGCTCCCACGTAGGACATCCCTGTAGTAATCGCATTTTAAATTACTCACGTAGGTACATGGATGTACATAGATGTAGTCGAATAGGATGGAAATGGCCGATGGAAGATCGAATGTCAGTGCTCGCGCGGATCGATAGATACGCGGGCAGTGTTAGGAGAATAATGATCTTTCTTGTGTTCCGTGGAAATGTGTGTGTGTGTGTCTGATGAAAATAAGAGGTCCAAATAAATGACACCTCTACCTTCGCCGTCTCTCATTGTCTATTCTTGCAATAATACTTAATATATCTTGTATTTTTTTCTTTATAAGATTAACTTACATATATATTTAAAAACTTATCAAATCTTAATCGCCGTTTTAATAAAAAGGAAATATATACGATATTTTAATGTGCAAATTGTAAAATTTAAAGAAAGAAAATTAATATATTTCCAATTTCTGCATTATGATTGCAAATTTTAGTCCAAGTAAATAAAAGAAATTACTTATCTCGCTAAAGATAGATTCTTAATAAATATTACTTTATTTCATACTGATTTGTTTTGTCAAATATTTGTTAAAAAATTTGCAATGTGCTATATAATTGTATAAATAATTTTTTACAGTAGTAGAATTGTATTGGCATTCAATGTTAATGACATATTAAATGCTAATTACTAATCAGAAAATAACATTGGTAATAATATATAAATAAAATTCATTCCTTTGTTAAGCGTCTTTTTAAAACTTAAAACGCTTCAAGCAATTGTAATGTTGCATTTTTACTCTGACGCGTCTACCGAAACTCATGGATATCTCGAATGACATACGTGCAAATAGATGCGTAGGAAAAAATCTAAGATCCACCTTGCAGCAACGATTTATTCTCGACAAAGTGTCGCAAGAACCAAATTGACGGAATCGTTTAAGGACGCAAGAAAGTCCACCATTCCGGCTTCGCGCTTAACCGAAGCATTTCCCGTTTTCTATCTTCGCTTTATTCCTTCCGCGCTCTCTGCCCCCAATCTTCGCCGCTTTTTTTCACGCACGGAGACAAAACACTGTCGTCTCGTGTGACGGTGCAAAGAAAACACTAACAAAACACCCCCTGGATCTCCGAGCCCCGTCTAACAAACGAGCCATGACACCCCCCGCGCCGCCACTCGCCCCGCTTCACCCTTCGCATAATGGTGTTGGTAGCGCCGCGTATGACGTCACACGCGCCTAGAAGTACACGTATGTGGAGATAGAGCCCGAAGGAAAAGCCGCGGCCCTGGAGGAGAAGTAAATCCATATTTTACACCACCACCACCACCACCATCGCCGCCGCCGCCACCACCTCCGCCGCCGCCACCATCGCCGTCGTCCTCATCTCGACCCTACCACCACTAGCAGACACCGTTAGGACGCCTTCGCTTGTTTCGCCGCTCTTCCCTCCTGCCTCATCCCTCTTCGCGACGCCTCTGCCGCCCGCAGCTTACATACATCCCCTTAAAGATCACGCATCGGCCGTCGAGGGGTAAATACGACAACGCGAAGGGGGTGTCTTCGACCGGACGGACACTCGTCACTGGATCGCTTTTCTTCTTCTCTCTCTCTCTTTCTCTCGCGAGCCAATAATAATGGGCTCTACGCGTGACGGTGAGCGAGGGGTCGCGTAATTTATGGAATTTCATATACGAGGATTTACCCTGGAAATTTTGTAAACGCGGGGACTGTCGGAAAAACGCTACGCGCCAACGTCTGCGAATAATTGGCGATAGGGCGTTTTAGAGGCAAACAGTAACAGACGGTTTTTCTAGAACGCTTTATGCCAGTCTGGATTATTTTTACAGTCGTCACTCGAAACTGCGATACACTGACAATTATTCCGTTCGCATGATTCGGTAATGATAGATTTCTATTGGCAAGTAATAATTATATCTAACGTGAACATAGTACAAATTAGATAGACACGATTAAGATTAGCGATGAAAGCTTCGAACGCCAACGGTATCGAAGTCGCATCGTTCCTTAATCCTTTACACCAACACACTTATTACAGCTGCTGACAGTTAGTTCGCTTTAATCCGTAGTTAAAACAGAAGTGGACATTGACAGATCGTTGTCAGACAGGTCGGACATCTGGTTAGTCGGAGCCCGCGATTTGCTTGGAGCCAGATTAATTACTTGGTCGCCGTGTCTCTTGACCACTCACGATAAATCGCGAACCTAAGCCTTTCTCAACTCGCTGACGAAGCAAATTATAGCGAACAATATGTATCCGGTAATTTAAAGCTTGTAGTTCTTTTCCATATATGATGTTTTTGATCAGTGAAAAAATATTATCGCGCGCGCGATAGAAACTTTGGTTTTTATTTTCGATATAAGTATTTCTGTAATAAAGTTTTTTTAAGTATTCAAGAAGGTGAGAAAATTGATACAAATTTTACCAAGAACTTTAAAATATTTTTTTATAACTCTAGATTATTTATAGATTTTTTTATATAAGACAAAAATCTCGTATTGTTACGCATAAAAATTATACATATAATTTTGTTTCACAAAAATAGGATATTCTATCACAAAATAAAATACACGTTATACAATAAAATTCTTACGCGAACGTAAATATTTTAACGCCACATTTATAAATATATCTTTGATGTGCCGCTTTTAAAATAGTTTTGGTTGCACGCCAGAAACGCCGACCCCGCTCTAGCCCGAAGGAAATAACGGCGATACATTTTGGAGTTTGCAGTTCGTTAAAACCGTAAAATTGACACGTGGGGTCGGCGCAATCGGTCGCGCCGGCAAGGATCAATAATTCGATCTCGATATAAATTCGGTGGGGACAGGGGGATCGTTTCTCATCCGCTGGGGTCGCAAACATACCTCGTGGATGGGGTTGAAACCGATCGCCCTTTTTTTTCATCGATCACCTCCCTCCCTGCACCGATGCATCGCTTGCTACTCGCGTCTCCGGAATCTAATTTCATCGGTACGCCGGCACGTTGAAAGTATTATACCGAGGAAATGTGACGTAACGTCGATATTTCGCGTTTAGCCGTTTCTCGTTTCTAGGGAAAAACTCAACAGTTTGCGCAATTTTTAAACGTTTTTTAAGAAAATTGATAATCTATTTCTAATAAGCTGTTTTAAGCGAACAAAGCATACAAGAGAACAAGAAAAAAACGTTATTTTACTTTTTAAAATATTTTTGTCTCAAGGAAACTGAATAATTATTCAATATTCATAATTAAAGAGCAAGAGTCAAGAAGTCTTCTCAGATTTGGATCTTTCGATTGCATAAATACAGTCTCGATTGTATATTATTTTAGTTACGATTTTAATATTGAAATATTGTGCATATGGTACTTGATTTTGCCGCTTTTTGTGCCGATTACCGCACGAGATCTCGTTGATTCAGCGATTCTGACAAACCGGTCGTAGTTTGGCACTAAAACCGATACTTTTTTCCACGCACGTCCACAGTTCGTGGCGTTTCGAAAGTTTTCATCGAGCTGTCGCGCGGCGTCGCGACGAGAATACCGGGGGAAAATCGGAGGTGGAAACGGCGAGAATCCACCGGTACCCGTGCGGCACAATGGCAGCTCGATAAAAATTGGCACGGCTTTATTATGCAACCCGGGTGTTAAGGCTAGGGTCGTTTGATGAGTCGACTCCGAGTTCCTCCTCTGGGAAATACTCATCGTCGCCAATCCCGTCGCACAACCCTGTACTCTCATGGCGGACATCTTTCGTACGAAATAGCTTGCCGTTTCTCCTCGCGCGCTTACTTTCCTTCTCCCTTGAATGAGTACGAATGCTTACCATTCCGCGAGCATTTGTATACGACTGAGAAGGTGATCGATACAGATTTTAAAGTTGCATCCACACATTTTAAAACGTTGTTCAACAATCGGATTTTTATGAGCTTTATATTGATCCAATTTAGTGTAATCTTATAGTGATTTAAAACTTATTATTGCTGAAAAACGTGTAATTAATGAAAGCAAAATTTACAAAACTTAAATCCTTAAGCATTAAATTTATTTACATTTAAAATTATTATTCATTCAGCTTGTGTCTTATTTTTGTATTGATATTTTAAAATTGCATCTACACATTTTAAAACGATGTTCAACAATCGGATTTTTATGAGCTTTATATTGATCCAATTTAGTGTAATCTTATAGTGATTTAAAACTTATTATTGCTGAAAAACGTGTGATTAATGAAAGCAAAATTTACAAAATTTAAATTCTTAGGCATTAAATTCATTTACATTTAAAATTATTATTCATTCAGCTTGTGTCTTATTTTTGTATTGATATTTTAAAGTCGCATCCACACATTTTAAAACGATGTTCAATAATCGGGTTTTCATCTTAATGTACTATTTTGTATCGTTGCGCATTTAGTCGTTTACATAAAAAATACATTAATGTAATGTGCTAATTGCAACATATCTCTTTATCCGTAGCATCCGTCATTCATTATTTAATTGACATTTATTTTGCAAGTTAACGTTGTTTAAGAAACGCGCGTGATAATGGTAGCGATGAAAGCTCGTGACTGAAGAATGTAATCGCGTTGTGCGAATTAGACGGAGCGATGGAAGGGTAGAGACTGTTTCCCGGAAAGTGTCGTCAAGCCGAGGCACGTAGGGGTGCCATGGTCATCCATAAAACTCGAAGGGTACGAACGACAGCCACCCCTTTCTTCGCTTCCTGCTCCGCCGTTGCTGCCGAATAAACTCCCGGCACGAAGCTAATCATATTTTCTAATCCGAAGCTAGAGGGAAAAGAAGCAGAACTGGGCCCGGGGGGCGAAAGCTCGCATTGCCGGCTATCATATAATTTTTCCGACAAGAAGCACTTACGCCTCCTCGTCCCCTCCTATAACCTATCCACCCTCTCATGGAAACATGTTTCGCGCCGGACGAGGAGGCCGGAAGGCACGAAAGTGGATTTATAGTTTCGTAAAAAATTTTGTATATTTTACGGAGCAAATTAAGATTATTCTTGAACAGTGAAAACAAAAAACAGAATTCATGATTTATTTGTATACTAATGCATTCATTAATATCTCATTTTTATATTTCAATATGCACGGATTACAATGATTTATCTGCTATTTTCGTTTTTCTATATGGCCGAATTTATACGATTAAAAAAATCTTAGCTATTGTAGATAAATATAGATAAATTCCACAAGAAATAGGACAGAATCAGTCAGACATAAAATAATGCGAAGAAAGGAACTACAAAAGGAATTGCGTATTTTCTTCATTGAGAGAATATGAAATATCTGCACACTAGCATCAGATTATTAAATTCTTTGTTATTGTTTAGAAGTAATAAACATGGATTAACTTAGTATTATTATAATTATATACAATTGTTGATAAAAAACATAAATAACAAATAATAATTAGCAAAAAAGAATGCAATTATTCTGTTTTACACTATGCATCTTAAATAAAATAGTCAAAAATACACAATTATAAAAGTTTCCAATTTTGCAGGTGTATATAATGTTTTATAATAAATTGCTAATTGCATAAGTTGAATAGTATACGAGTGTCGCCATCTGTGATCAAGAACGTTCTGCATGTTTCTGTCTTCGTTCAATCAACGTAATAAGATACCACTCCTCTGGATATCGTAACTTGGTATTCATTATTGTTTAGCTGCTCGACAACTACAAATGATATCCAATAATTAGTATTGCTATTTATTTTTATACATATTGGATATCATGTATCACAATTATATATATTTTTATTATATCATTTGTATTAAATATTAAATCTAGAATGAAAGACGCAATATAAGGAAAACTGCTGTAAAGAAAAATTGATTGTTTAGAATAGTCGGAAAAAGTTTTGAATAGATACAAACTCGTTCTTTTTTGTTAATTATTGAATTATACTATTATTTTTACACAGTCTGTAAGAAAGACAGGCGCGCGATAAATTTTAATTTTAATTACTGATATTAAGATTGTAGATGTAATGTGAGATTCAAATATTTAACGCCGATCGTAAAGCGAGGATGTGGGCAAATGTTTATGAAAGATTTCATTAAACCAAGTCGAATGTTATCTTCTCCCAAGATCGCGCAGCGGTGAAAAAGTTCGAAAACCTCCTGCTAGAGACTCGCGATAAAGATTATGTCGGGGCAAAAAAGAGGCGAGGAGTCTTCGAAAAATCGGCACCGACGCTCCAACGAGAAAAGTTACACCGTGACTCGAAGCGTGTAACGAGTGAACTCTCCGCGGCACGAGGGGTGAAGAGTGTGCTCGAGGGGGCGAAACATGTCGGAAAGGGGGGCGGTAGAAATTAAGTCGCTTCCCCAGCCCCAACGTTCCTCGAAACGACACCTCTTCTTTCACCGTCTTCCTCTCGCTGCACGTTAGATTCCGGAATAAGCTCAGCCACCCCTCCCCCGTGTCATCTCCTCCGCAACCCCTCTCGCTTCCCTCTTTTATCCCCCCCTGCCGCGATTTCAAGCACCTTTGGTGCGCGACGGCGCGTGTGTGGGATCCCCCAGAAGGGTGGAGGACCTGCGCGTGAGGGGTAGGTGGTACCAAAATGGCCGAAGCCGCACCCACGAAGGGCGAGAGTAGGAGCGAATGAGGGGAATGAGAAAGCGAGTGGGAGAATTATACACGACGGCACACGTGTGCGCCGGACACATATGAGTATGGCTGTGAGCGTGAAATACATATGCCCGACGTTCCTGTAACTCTCGCTGGAGGGATGGCAGGGTACACGGTCCTGGGCATATCTATGCGCTATTCGAAAGGTGTGGCTCGGTACTTGAAGCAATTAAACTTGATAATTAGAGAAATTAATTAATTACCTGTTAATTAAAACGGTGAAAATGGAAATTTCACGCGACAATTGTCTCCACTTTTGCTCAGCGAATATTATCTGAAATATATTGCACGTAATATGTGTAATATCAAAGAGTATTGTTATTTCATATAAACATTATCTCTCAGGGAGTTTCCTATTATACAGTACTGTAATTAAATTATAATATCTCGCATGATGACATTAATATTATTTAAACATGATAATATCAGAAATAAGAACAAGAGATTCCATTAAAAATTAATAACATTTCATTCAAAATGCAATTTGCAATGTGATAAGCAACTATCATTAAATTGGCTGCAACCTTTTCCATTCTTAATAATAAACTTTTTAGTAATTGTTCATTACACGAAATTTCTGATTAAAATTGATTAAGATTTTGATATAAACATATTCTTTAAGCCTTTTCCGTACTGCTAAGTATCTACGTATCTAGAATTCTTATTCAACGTTTTCAGGAAAATCAAACCTATAATTATCAATCGTGAAAATACTTTTGATAGCGAGAATTCTTTATAAAAAGCGAAAATTTAAGTAGAAAAATGTGTTTCATCGACTTTGAGATGCACGGTATATACGCAGAATCAAACTTTCGCAAAGTTTAAGCAGTTAGGACAGTTAGTAGAGGGGACTACTCGAACTCGCGTAGCAATCGCCGCTTCCGCAATCGCGCGAGTACCAATATCGTTTTCCCCGACATAGAAAAACATGCAGATTCGATCGATCGACGGGGTCGAAATTCCAGCGTGTTCTTGGGGGCTTCCTGCGGGAGACAGAGTGTCCTTTTTTGTCGCCCTAAATGTCCACCCTCTTGCCAGCAAAAAAAAGACACGGGAAACACGCATGGATCCCCGATGCGTGTGGGGATGCTCGCGCGCGCTCGTCTGCGTATGTGTATGTGTTATTTTTTCCGAGGCATTAAGCTTGCTTTCCTGAGGGTAGGGATGCCTATTCGTCGATAGGGATGAGGTTTAGTTTAGTTTAGGGATTCCACGCGAAACACAGTCAAGGACTTTGCCGTTCTAATGTGTCCTGCCGGTTTGTTCAGCAATGGCCTCCAAAAATTCTCAGTATACTCGTGAAAGCGTAGCCGTCCAATGAGGGAAGAAAAAAATTTCCGCCCGTATAAGCACGGCGTTAAATTGAAACAACAATGTTTGATGATATCTAGTTTTACTTTTTTATTTTAATATAAAATAGATACAACGCAACGATAGATAGAGCAACAATATTAATTAATATGCAAAACATTTCGATTCGCTACATTGTGCAACTTAACTGTTACTTATCATTATTTTGATCATCTTTCTCATCTTTTGCTAATAAGTATTCGCAATGGGAAATTTATGACACACGCTGAAGCGTAATTGCCGCTGCCTCCGTCGATGCAATCCGTTACGTGAAAAGCCGCTCTTACAATCCGCGCGAGCGGCGACCTGAATTTCGAAAACTCGACTGTAATTCTAAGGACAGCTACATAACGACTATAAATCTTCTGGCCGCCGCTTCGTATCAGTGACTCCACTATCGTTACATTCCCCTAAGGCGCGTCCGCAATAATGCAACAGAGTCGTCCCGGAGAACAGCGGAGGCTTTTTACAATCACAAATGTGACTCGAGTTAACTCAGCAATCCGTTCTTATTGCTCGTGCAGGCGACGTGGAACGGTTCATCGGCTGCACCGTGCCGCCGCTATACGCCGGTACTCGTTCACCGCTCGCCCGACTGTACCGGGGCATCTCACCGAGGAAAAGACAGACTCGATTTCCATTCATTTATTTTCGCTGCCATTTCGCTGATTACCAGGATTTCCCCTTGCACCCGCTACCTCGGCAGGCGCCGTCGTCTTCGCGGTTCCGCCTCACTCTAATTCCTGGCTTTACTTTAATCACCAGAAGTGCAACCTGTTCTTCCCAGTCTTTCCTGGGGTCAAGTACCCGATAACCTGTCTCGGCATCAAATTTCAATCTCGCTGTCTCTTACAACTGCGAAATTCTTTGCTCGGAGTTAGCGGGGCTTCGCTCCGAACAAGAAATATGAAAATGTTTTGATTTTTATGACAACCTTTTATTTTATCAAAATCAGCGCACATTAAAATTTTGCAGTGATATATTCGAACACTGGTATTTATAATCGTGTCATCTAGCAGAGATGTCTATTCAAAGAAAGTTAGCGAAAACCAAAGTTTGCTATTTCTTATATATTTATGGGTATCACGTTCAAACAAGATGCAAATTTTATCATCTTTTGTACTTTCTATATGCTTATTATTTACTAGATAATTAAAATCAAACATTATTAACTGACAGAAAAGCGACTCGCTGGAATCGAATCGCACGCTATGACTCAGACATCAATATCGTAATGACCAATCTATACACTTCCACTGATGGTTTCTGGCTACTTCTGAAACAGAAAAAATGCCTCGAAAGAGGAACAAGAAAGGGAATCTCGCGGGTATGGACCATTCATTAATAACTGGTCGGGACGAAATGTGTTTTTGGCAACGAAAGTCACGTATCCCGGATAAATGGTCGCCGAATGAGAAGAGGGGTGGCAGGGGGAGGGGGGGTGGGGTCGAGTCCGTGACATTAATGGCAGAAGTGGGACGCATAAAGCACGGGAAATCCACGGAAAAAAGGCAATTTATGAGTGCCGGCAAAAAATAATGGTATGATAATGAAACGAATCGTAGCGAGAGCGCCGACCGAGCGTGCGCTAACACACTTTCGCGAAACTAAGCGACGAAGGGAAAATAGGAAGAGACGAAGAAGGAAGGAGAGAGAAAGAGGGATAGAGAGAATACAATGAGCGGGGAGAGAGAGAGAGAGAGAGAGAGAGAGAGAGGAAAAACGGCCCTCCCCGCTTCCACTCGCTTCGACTCGACGAACGTAGGGAGTTGACTTTGGGGGTGGTCGAGCGTGGACCGGAGAATGACGCGTGCGAGAGTGAGAAGGCGGATAAAGAGTCGAGAGAGAAAAAAACAGAGGCAGAAAGAGAGAGAGAGGGAGAGGAAACTATGGTAAGGATAAGGGCAAATCCACGCTTATGAGGCGCGCCAAGACAAAAGCCTCCATTCCGAGAGAGCCAATATACGACCGAGCTGCAATTCGATATAAATGCATCTGCGCTACTCGTAACCCCTATGAGCTCCGCGGAGGCTCGGGGTGGAGGAAGAGGAGAAGATAGGACGGGGTGGTCGACCGAGGATTAGGGAGCAGGTCGAAGGATGTCTCTGCTTGAGCGGAAAGGCCATCTTATCCGACGCGTGGATTAATTAGGAGATCGAGGGTTTCAGGATTCCGTATAAACAATGGTGTCTTTTGGATGACGACACAGGCTATCCCGATACCATTTCGAGTAATAGGATCTCTCTTTGACGACGAAGATTAAAATCTAGGAGTCTCGGATTTTCAAATAGAACGAAAGGAGATAAAAGGAAGCAGCGTTTTATATGTTATGGCATGCTTATGCTGTGAGAAATTTTTATACAAATTTATTACGGATTCTGTTTTTACTTATCAGTTTTTCAGTTAATTTAGAGTACACGAGGATTCTCCTAACGTATAAAATTTAATATATGTGCACAGACTATGATTCAATAATTTACATAATGACGCCATTTTGAGGACGGTTTTTTGATCAACTTAAAGTTAATTTTCTTAGAAACGTCAAATTTTTAAATTACAGGCGAATAAAATTGGATAATTTTTTGCAAATTAAGATTATATTATTAATGACATTTCTTGATATTATTCTGTATAATTATAATTTCCGGGAGAAATATCGTGAAAAGTCGATTTTTAAGCGAAAAAGACATGGTTAAGTAATTTAATTTTATAAAGTCTACTTTTAAGTAGAGAAAATGTACGATTAAGCTATGTTACTTCGAAGTTTGCCAAATTTGCTTGCAAAGTTTAATCATATAATACTTATAGTATAATACAACGGTATAATTATCTTGTTTTACCAGCCTTGAATCAGTTGAAATGATTGCGTTTACGCTAGTGTTGTTTTTTTAACGACTGTGAAACTGAAATTATGTAGTAAAAATATATACATAGCATGGATGATTGAATCTAGACGATGATCGGCCGCGACATAAGTAATCAGCGTAAATATCTCCGGAAATTACATCTACATTCTGCCATAAATCCGCGACGCGCGCTGCGAAGGCGGCCAACGCCGATGAAAAATTCCGGGCGATTTCGCGGCGCTTTTCGGTGAAAGAGCCATTTTTGTTTGCCGCTCATTCGACTCGCGGATACAAGCCTTTGCGGCGAAGCCGCTGGAAGCTAATCTAATCCTCGAGTGTATAGCTGGCTCAACGATGGACACACGCATACACATACGCGAAAGATGGGAGAGAAAGAGAGAGAGAGAGATATTCGTATAATACCTGAGAGTAGCATTTGTATGTACACGTATGTGTGTCACCGACGTGTGCGCGCGATGAGGGTGGCAGAGAAAACGAGAGAGAGAGAGAGAGGGAGAGAGAAACAAGGGGGTGGTGGAGCCAGCAATGGCGCCCCGCGCGCGGGCGTTTATTATTATGATTATACTTGATATCCCCTGCCCGAAGCAGGGCCAGCCAGCCAGCCAGTCAGCCAGCCTGCGAAACTTTCCCTCCTTTCCTTTCCGATATTAATATTATTTTTGCCCGGGCGTAGCGGCCGCCATATATCTCGCTCTGGGCATAAAATCCATTCCCCGTTCCAGTCCCCCTTCCGCCCCCTAGACTGCCCCACCCCCTTCCAGTTCGAGGGAAGAGGGACGGAGATCGCGGGAGAGAACTACCCTTGTTCGTGTGTCTCTCTTCATCCACTCTGTTCTTCTATTTTCCATCTTGTTTTCTCATCCCGTCTCTCTTCCTCTCGCCGCCAGCCGAGCGACTCTGCACTGGCCTCTATTATTAATTAATGGCGGACCGGCCATTTTCTTTCTCTGCGCACAGAGTCCTTTACCTCCGCTGAGAATAGCGGCGAGTATACTTCTGGCTGATTAACGTGTCCGCCGCACGCCTGCCCGTTAGGAGACGAGATCGCTGAGATCAGGTGCGCCGAGTAATGAAAAGAGGATGCTCCGAAGAACGCTGATTCGCAGGATGAACACTCGTAAATAAGCGAGCTAGCTTTTCGTCGGTAGTTATTGCGTGACATTACGGCGACCGTAATCGCAATCCGCGAAATTGAATGAGCAGTGATGTTGAAATTGGATCGATAAAACTTAAAATGGAACAGTTATCTATCTCATTGCTGAATGTGCTATGTAAACATATAAATCTGTGCGATTTTACGATTTACGCGAAGTAATGATTAAGCTGCTCTTCGAGAACTTCCCAGCAGCAATGCATGACGGAATGAAATCTCTACAAGCAAGAGTGCACAATTCTGAGAATCAAGTCTCTCACGAAACTGTACGGTCTTATTTCGAATCCCGATATTTTCTACGAAGCCCGCAAAACATCATCAATATATTCGTCGCGATATATAAAACATTCGAGAGCGCGTTTCTTTTCGCCGCACCTATCGCGGAACTCTGAAAGAATATCCGAGCATGGCGCACTCGCTGTTACGTCGGCGACGCTCTCGCGTAATCGATGATGAGTTGCCGGGATGCCGGTAACGTCAATCTAGCGCGACGCGTCCGCCGGCGAGATTGCGAGGCTGGAACTCGCGAAAAATAATTCGTCAGCATTCGCGGCGGCAAGGGAGTCGCGAGTGTTGCTCGGTCGGACGTACGGGCAGATGGGTGATTGTCGTCGACGTAGGACCCCGAAGGGGCTGAATGAGGGCAGAGAGAAAGGCGGGGTGGAGGGGGAGGGGAGAGGAGGAAGCGCGGGTGGTTTCCGAGCTCCGTGTGAGAAATTTTAAACTACGATCACCTCGGGGGTAGCCCCGACGTTAGTACATAGAAGGCGGAAGAAGATCGAAGACGGTGCGACGGTGAGGAGCTGCGGGGGGGGAGGAGGGGGAAGGAAGGGGACCTGTATGGCTCGAGATCGACCCAGAAGACGCCCATCGCCAGGTCCTACGTGCAGGACATCATAGGACACGGGGGTTGAGAGAATTGCTCATTTGTTCGCCGTAGTGACGGGGCCGGAGGATGCCCTGTAATGTCCTACAGCCTCCTTCTACTCTCTCTCCCCCCTCCCGCCGTCTTCGTCTCTCTCTTTTCCCTCCGCGCTGCTTCTCTCTCCTGCCCTCTTCCTCCGCAACCGCCCGCCGCCTCTCGCTTTAGCCGCCCCTCTGACTCTCTCCATCGCCGTGGCGGTGTTCGATCGAAATTCAATTTCCACCGGCCCACCCCTCTCACCTACCTACCTACCTTCAGCCCTCTCCTCCAACTCCTCTACATCTCCTATAACCCCTCCTTGGCCTCCCCCCTCGCCGTTCAGGAGACCCTCAGCATCCGGGAAAGGAAGCCACCGGCTGCATTCCGCGCGATAAATTACGCGGCTCAATTATTCACGGGAATCTCCAGGCGCCACTGTTTAAGCGACGTCCTCCCGACATCGCCTGGTCGCCGCCAGGATCCCGCCAGGCGGGACGTAAACACGAAGACAGGTGATTTTAAGTGGCCGGCGTGACGCAGCAGCTGCGGCCGATGATAGAAGCGAAGCGGTCTTAAGATCGGGAATGCGAAGTGCGATTTTCGGAACACCCAGGGTACAGTTGATTCAATAATCGCGTATCATCCTATAATTAGTAACGCATTACAATCAGTATCGCCGGAACGAACGAATGGAATCGGACTGTGAATCGGATCAGAATTAAACTCTCCCGCTCCGAAAAAAGTTCTAATAAGACGCGAGAGTAATTGCCTCTTGGCGAATGGACGAACAAAACAAGTGATAAAACAAGAAATGAATGGAAGTTAAGTAGTATAGGTTATAATTTGAAATCCATTTTCTCTCATTTTTATTTATTTTTTGTAAGTCTCGAATCATAATTAATTACTTCGCGCAATATATACAATTTACTATTTTTCCATCACATAATAAAATTTATCATATTTTAGAAATTATTATATTTTTTTCTTATTTATCTTTTAATTCCATAACTTGTATCTCCGTATAGATAGTATAATATTACATTATATATTTTTCCGACATAAAGTTTTCGATAAAATATTTACGATTATTCTGGAAATTTTTCAAAGATCTGTTACATTATCGAAAGTATTTTTAACATTTATTCTGGTAATTAATGTTAAAAAGCTAGAATAAATTGCACTCATCCTACAAACTCTCGATTTTATTCATGACATTTTCTCTTTTCGAGGGTTTTTCTAGTATCGTAGCCAGCCATGTTACGTATTCGTATGGTCGGCTGCCTCTCGTCAGAATGAAGCAATGGAGAACCGACCCACCATCAAGCCAACCCCACCCACTACGGATCGTACCTATTTAAATAGCTTTTTTCCAAGGGGAACCCCACCCTTCATCCCTCAGTGCCGCACTAGTTACTGCGAATTCCGAGACCCTTTTCAAGTCTAAATAATTCAAAGCGAGGACACTGCCATTTTCTCTCTCTATGTCCATCTATAGATTACAAATATTTGCAAAACATTAATTACAAAAAAGTTTAAATACATATTTACAATATTCTTAATTAATTCTTTTCGTATGTAAGTCTTTGATATTTGAAGTAAATTTTATTGTTACAAAAAATATTTTTAATTTACAAGTTATAAATATACAAAGTTATAATGAAATTGATGGTTTAATCTTTAGAAATGCAAATAGAAACAAAATTTGAATGTATTTTACAGGTTTAAAATAATCTTTTAACAATGCATCTAAATATTTAATAACACACTCTGAAATTATGAAAATTGATGTTGTCCAATGAATTTAAAAAACTTTTTAAAAAACTGACAAAGGAATAGACAAGAATAATTATCTCTTTCAAACGCATCTTCTACGCAGAATTTCGCAAAATTGTATTAACAACATACGTAAGGTATGTAATATTTGATTGATAGATCCATAATTTTACTATAAAATAAACAAGCTGCGATTGGGCATGTTAGATGTTTAAGAAAATCAAGTGCGTATTTGGAATCTGCATTCCAATTACTCAGTATCTTTTCTTCTGGAATATGCGAGGTCAAATCGTATCGCAACGACACGTTGAAGAGTGCGATATAGCGCATATACGCGCCTCGAAGCAACGACTAACGCGAAGGAACGACGGGGGTGTAGGTGGGTGATGGAGATGGAGGAAGGAGAGGGAAACAGACGTCCTTTGCACACAAAAGCAATAACGCTGGGCTGATATTCTACGTGGAGCTGGGCCACGTCGTCTCGGCCATCCGCCTCGCCGTGAGACCTTCTCGCGAGAGCAGCGAGCCTTCTCTCGCCCAGGAGCATATGAGGGTGGCCGCAGAACAAATACATTAATTTCACCCTCTCCCCACCCTTCGCGCCACTCGCCGTCTCTCCGTATAAACACACGCCTGGTCTCCGACACGCGCACGAATTCGCCCTCGTCTTTCCGTTCTTCCCGTCTCTCTCTCTCCTTCCCGACGTCTCTTTCTTTCTCTCCTCACTGAAGATATACGCGCGCTCACGCTCGGAGACATAGCGTGCGAACACACACACACACATACAAGTATATATATATATGCGTACGCACAGAGACATAAGAGCTACCATCGCTAGCTACTCGCGCGCGCGCGCGCGCGCGTACGTACGTAACATGCACACAGCCATATATATGTGTGCCGATGCGCGTCCTCCGGCATATAAGTAAACGGGGTGCAGAGTGTATGAGGGGGTGTATGTGGGTTGGGGAACGGGGGTGGGCGAGAAGAGGATGGTGTGTGGTTGCCATGGAAACGCCCAGTCCCTCTTATAATTATATGGGGAAAAATGGCTCGCGGACTTTTACCCCGCGTTACACCCCCCCGCCACCCTCTCCTCGCCGGTCCCACGGCTCTGCTTTCTCTCCCCTACCCCTGCCATCGCGGTGGCAGCTCCGCTTCTTCTTCTACTTCCTCCTCGCCTTCTTCCATGTACTCCTTCTCACTTCTTTCCACCGTCTCCTCCTCCGCCTCTTTCACTTCTTCCACCCCGACTCCTTCTTCTACGCCTTCTACTTCTCATCCGGCTTCACCTCGCCGTCTCATCGCACCGCGGCACCTACTTTGCCCGCCTCGGGAATATTATGCTTGCACCTTACCGGGGCGACTGTGTAACCATCCTTAACTCGCTTTAAGGCTGACTGCTCGACGCGTCTTGGATTTCACGTTACTTTCTCGACACCGCTGTTCCTACAGTCAGATCCAAAGTTGCTCGTCAGAATTCCATAAAATTGTACATTTCGAAGCATTAATTGCTCCTTCGAGCAATATTATTCTCAGAATGCTTCCCTCACTTTGGATGTTTAAGCTCAATAGAGTTGGTAATGTTCTTTTAATTTTTTTACTTAATCTGCTTAATTACACAATACATATTTCTTCTCTACTATTATTTTACACGATACTTATAATTACATATTTATTTTAATGTGTTTTATAATTCAAAAATTATCTTATTTTATATTTTGATATAAATATTAATACACATATTACGTCTGCTTCTATCATTTTCGGATAAATTTATTTAGTTGTTGGCGGATAAATGAAATGTGCTATTTTGTTATATTTTGAAACACTTGATAGCATAACCAAATTTTTGCATTTTAGACCGCTTTCTTTTATTACTCTTATAATATGCGAATATCACATTCGCGGCTGGCCAAGTTGACTATGTGGTCGTCCTTAAAACATATTTTAACACCGCTCGGTGTCTCATGAACGCACCACATAACTTTCGTCGTTCGCGATATCTCTACCGCGCGTTTCAGCACTCGCTTATCAGTTTCATATTCTCGAAATATTATCTCGGTTTTAATTTAATATATAAGTTAATATATATTAGGTTATTAAAGAATAGCCCCTAGTTTCGAAAGTTTGAGAATAAATTATAGCAAAAACTTTGCTCTTGATCGAGAAAGATAGTCAAGAATTGAGAATACTCCCAAGATCATGAGATCGACGGAGGAAGTGCGAGGGGTCAATAAGACGAAGATTCGCTGAGAGATAGCTAATGTCTGGTCAGCATTTAGTGGCCTACTATAACGTCCAACTTTTGCAGCAACAAAATCCCCGGCGAATTCTCATTTCAGGTCGCTCAGTAACGGCCATTGTGCGCGAGATATAAGACGTGGGTATGCATTTGTGTCTGTTTAAAAATAAATCGGACTGATGAATATATCGGTGCCTTCTTGATCAGAAATATTATGTGCATACGAGATGTTTTGTAAGATTCGCATAAAAATTCAAGAAGGCATTTTTTATTTATTCTTTCCTTGTCAAATATGTATTGAATTATCTAATACTGAAAATTAAGATACAAACAGAAATCTATATGCTTCGAGAAGATAGATAAGTAGTAAAACTTTTGACAAACTAGAATTTAAAGTTTACGAATTCATTGTCAAAATGCAGTATCAAACATTTCGAGACTGTAAGAAAAGTGACGTTCAAGAAAATATTACAATATTTATAAATTCAGCAAAAAGAATGTACCTGATACTTTGATATATAATACTTGCACTTTACATACTTTATATGTTTTAAATAGCTTCAAGAAACTGTAAATTTTTAATTTAGCATTCAGCAAGTTAAATTCTAAATTTCTGTCGAAATCCATATCTTCAAAGGCGAAGTATATTCGCATAAATCTGAAAATCTCTGGCAGATCTTAAACATATCGAGGAGAAAGAGAAAAATGAAACTTGATAAATAGAATAGCGAGTTCAAAGAACTGAAAGAAAGTCGATTATCCGCTATCAACATCTTTCTTCCGCATTTAGCGGCAAATCTAAGCAACCGGCTGGCGATTTCAGCGCCCGACACACACGGCAAATTCTTATTTCAGGCTGCTTCCCCAGATAACGGCCATTGCTCGCGAGATAGGGTAGCACGTGTGTATATATTTCGCGTGTGTGCGGGGGTGTCTTCGGCGGAGCTTGCGGGGCAGCAGGCAGGTCAAGAGTGGTGGAGAAAAAGAGGCGGCCGAAAGAGAGAGGGAGCATATTGCTCCGAAGTAATCCTACTTGATCGCGGTTTTCGGTTTTCCCCGGCGTGTGCGTGCGCGTTACGCCGACGCAGATGTGAATGTGTGTATTTTTGTCTGTGTACGTGTTCATCTTATACGCGAGACTAATACTCGTACGTGAGAGCTCGAAGGATTACTGCCTTAGGAGCCGCCCTGACGTCCCCACTTCCTTTTCAACCCTCCTCCCCCCCGATTTTCACCCCGTCGAACGACGGAGAGTCTTTAAATACCCTCGGGATGCGAGTGTCCTGGACACCGGGAACGTGTCCGGACGACAAAAAATATAATTTCGAATCGAACCTGCCGCCCCATCATCTACTGCTTTTATAGCTCTTCGATGGTGGTCTTGAAGATTAACACGTTTCACATAAGAAATTTAATATGAAAGTCCGCTGACATAATATATATTTCGATGAAAGAAAAAGATTTAAAGATCCAAATCTTCCCTGAATCTTTAATCATCGATCAATTTTATTAGATATTTATAGTTAGATTTTTTTATTAAAATTATATACCGCGCGACTTTTTTTTTAATTAAATATTTTTGTAATAAAATCCTATATTGCTTTTCTATTAAAATGAGATATAATTAAAATTGGTCAACATATCTCTACACATTTTTCAGTTTTAATTTATTATTCTCTTGTCTAGATAATTGTATAATTCGTACGCATTTCCTTGGAACTAATTATCGAGCCAATTGGCTACGTATTAACATGCTTATTCGATCGACGTTTTGTTAATAAAGTCACGAGTCGTTTTCTCGTTGCAATTCATCAGAAACCGTTCGAACAAAGCGCGTGCATGATTAGTCGATTTAATGAAATAATCCCCTTTGATCGGCCTCCTTCCCCGGTCTCGTCCGCTCCTCCCTGACCTTCCTTCGGGATTCTCTGGCATTCTCCTCAAAGGGAAACACTTGAACCAGAACGTTTTAATTGCAAGCCCCGTAGCGATCTCATTGTTTCCGCTCGGTCTGCGAGTATTCTACCGCGATAGCAAACGTGGAAAGGAGGAAGAAAATGCTTCTTAAAAAGTCGCCGAAAAATCCGAGGGGACATGCCCTTTGATTCCGTGAAAAGGACGGTTATGTGTGCGCACACTCCTCTAAAGTCTCCCTTCACCTTTCTCTCCGTCCCTTTGCTATTTCTTTAAATCTCCGTTCCTTTTTCCCGTTGCTTTACTGCGGCCAGATTCATTATAATCGATACGAATAATGCGGGTACTCTTAAGATTCTTGAAGATTATCGCAAAAAAAGAAATAACATCCTAGAAATAAAGTTCTACAGTTTTACAGAAGTACTGCAGAAGTGGAGAAAAAAAGTTTTGCTTCTTACAATCGAGTATTTCTATTTCAATTGAAGTCAAAGCGTCCTTTTTTCGTAAGATAATTAAAATCTTGAGCTCTCTAAAAAATTTGCACACTGCGAATAAGCACGCGGGATCGTAAATGTGCGAGAGGACTTAGCACTGGAGGAAGATCGATAATGTCGTAGCACAAGCTCCTGTCGCTCTCTTTTTCTTTCTCTCTCTTTCTTCGAGAAATCTTGGGAAACGCAAGGAAATCTTCGCGCACAATGACGGGGGAACAACGGATCATTGGTTAAGCCGCGGGTCGTTAGGATTAATGAAACGTTTCAGCCGCACTGCGGCGACGGGGTGATTCACGGAGGGGTAAGAAGCGAGGAAAAATGGAAAAAAACGAAGGCGGCCGACGAGAGTATGAACGAGAAAATCAAGATAGAATCGAGTGAATATTGACAGAGAAAAAATGAGGAATACAAAGAGACAGATTTAAAAAATGACGGGGGAAATGAACTATTTTGCTAAATTAATTTTGTATTAATTGATTTGTTATCTTATGCACGAAAGAATAAATGGGAAATAGAAATAATATTAAATTGAAAGATAAAAATAAAAGATAGTATATACTATTTTTATAATAGAATCAAATATTAACATATTCTTAAATCTTATTTATAGAATTAATATTGATTGAATATGTCGATATTAATTTTAAACTGTTATGCAAATTGATATATGCATCGAATATGTGATGTAAAGTATGATGTTAAGTGAAATTATATCTACAGGATGTTTCGCAAAACCGCTAATGATTCGACGATGGATTTTACGATTAATCTAAATTAGATTTAAAAAAAAATAAAAGACTAGATTTTATCTTCTGGCATAAAATTTTATTTAATCGTGTTGAAATCATCAAAAAGTAATTAAAAATGCATAAGAATAATATAATCATTGTTGTAATTCTAAATGCAAGGTAAATTGTATTTTTTATCTGTAAAGTAATATTATATAAACGGCCCCAGTAATGTTTCCCATATAATTCTTTAAAGAAAACAATCTTGAAAATATTTTTCTGAGAAATAACTTCAAGTGGAAAAGTTTAAGAAAGTAGAAATGATACAATTCTACTGTTACACGAACGACAGGCATTGTGCGAATAATGGCGGTGATGCCGCGCCACTCGACGACAAAGGAAACCGGAGAGGAAACAGGACGAGAGCCACGAAAATATTAATAATTATGTTAATGTCGTAATATAAGACTCTCGGTCGAAAGACATGAGCAGGGATAGTCGGAGAGAAAAAAAGAGAGAGAAGGAAAGAGTGAGAAAGAGTGAGAACGGAGAGGTGGCCTCTCTTTCTTTCTCGACGTCAGAATATCTCCTTAGTTCCCTACGATGGGGAAGGGGGGCTGGCTCGTCGGGGGTGTGTAGGTGGGGGTGGACCTTATTTTTATCAATATCTCGCGAGTTGCGCGTGCGCAGCGCGCAGCATCCCTTCCGACGAACCCTCGAGGTCCACACGTAGAAACAGACACGAGAGAGCGAAAAAAAGAAATGAGAGGGAGAGAGAGCAGGAGAGAGAAAAGACGAGAGAGAAAATGAAAGAGACAGAGAGAGAGAGAGAGAGAGAGAGAGAGAGAGAGAGAGAGAGAGAGAGAGGAAAAGAGAGGACGGCGAAAAGCGCGCGCTCGTGTGTGCATGCGTGTACGCTTCTAATGAGTGTGTGCATCGAATACGAGCGCGTGGTGGTGGTGAGCAGGGAAAAAGAGACCGAGAGATGAGGGGGAGGGGGCGCCTAAGGACCCCCCTAGGACAAAATGGAGCCCGCTTATACTCCGCCGCCACTGCAAAGTGCATCCTTCTCCTGAATTCTCGTCCTCCTCCTCTCTTACCGTTTTTCCCTCGTCCCTTCTCTCTCTCTCTCTCTCTCTCTCTCTCTCTCTCTCTCTTGTGCTCACTCTTCCTCTCCCTTCTTTTTCTCTCTCTGCGTCACTCTCCGTCTCTCTTTTCCTCTCTCGCTCCTTCTTTACCTTGTGTCTCCTTCCATCGGTCCAGGTATTCCCTCATGCGGATGCAAAATCGACGGAGCTTCTCGGGATAATTGCTGCTCCGGGACTCGATTCCAGACGCGAGTACATCTCGAGTACACTTGGAGGAAAGCTCTGCCCATGGTCGAAAGGGGGGGGAGGGGGAGGGGGAGAGGGCGCACAGCGATTTCTCGTTTGTGAAACGTTTCCTTAGACACGATACGGTTTGTTATCGTTCGCCAATATACCATCGCGTGCCCGTGGCGAGTCCTCCAAGAAATCTCCCGAATATGCCAGGAATGTTTTTCTCGACGGGCGGATGCTAGTTTGCCCTCGAATGTGTTACAATTCACTCGAATTCTTGAAACGTAACTTTACTATGCATTTTCTTATGGCGGGAGAAAGCAGAATTCCTAATTTTTTGGCAGGCAAACTTCTGAGCGCATACAATTCAAACGAACGCCGTAATGCTCGCGTTGCTCGCAGATTTTTGCGCGTTTAATATTCATTATGCTGTCATAATGGGATAAGTGTATAATCCGTGTAAAAAATAACTCAGCTTTACGTCTAATTTTACGTCTGAATAAGAAACAAGACAAAGCACAATCCATAACGATAAAGAATAATTGTGAATTAAAACGGCAAATAAAAAATAGAGACCTATTAAAATTATTAGGTCAATTAAAAATACAAATTAAATTGATGAACAAAAATATACTATTTATTGCATTTTTTATATTTTATGCATGTTTAAAATTTGTGAATAAACGTATTGCTGGTTTGCTCGAAAAAGAACGATTATAAATAATGTGGTAATTTATCTTTAATAATTATTAAAATGATGGTAAATATCAATATTGATTATAATCATATCTGATTTTAATTGTTTTAAAATCTATTACTTTAAATATTTAAAGTCGTAATTACGATAAGAGCTTAACTTTTGGGCAGCTAAGCGTTAGCATTAAAGGAGATCGCGATATTTGCTTTTTAGAGTACAAAAGAATCGTCCGGCCTCTCTCTGTCTCTCTTTCTTCCTCTATCACAATTTCTTCAACACATGCTAGCTCTTTTTTTTCACTACCGGACAGTCACGGTCGCCTTGTCGCGGCTCCGGTCTCCAGCTCCTTAATTATGAATCACCACCGTCATTTACCTTTATTTATCGTTGTACGATTCCGCTTGATTTACCGCCACGATTCTCGCGCCTATTATTCCTGTTTTTTGTTCCACCGCCTTCGAATTTATTATTCCGCCGCGAGATTCCATTTCGTCTTTTATCGGCGAGCGTTCGTTCCGTTCCGTAAGCCGATCGATAAAATCCACATTGTTACATTGTATCGAATCAAATCGCGTCTTGCAGAGCGCATTTTGACTACTTAGGCGATGAACGAGTCATAATCATTTGCATTATTTTAGCATCGAAATACACGTCCCTCCGCAACATTAATATCGCCTGTATTAATTATTGTTAAACAGGCGAGATGGTCTCGATTTCAGTCGGGAGGTCGGTCTGGAAATTTCGTTTCTTCCTGGATGGCACAGCGCGGATACATCAGCGAGTACTGTGTATCTCTCTTTCCCAGGCACGTTCCCCGATTTCGTCCTTCTTCCTCTCGCGCCGGCGAGAGATAGATATTATTTTCAGGCGCGACGCGGCGAGGATTACCAAAGGCGAGAGAGTGGGTAGGGACGTTGGCATGGGGGTGGATCGGGTGTTTTGCAGCGCGAAATACCCTCCATTACACCGTGGGCGTCGTATATAAGAGATTATTTTTCTTTCCTTTCTCGCCTTTTCTTCTCTCTCTTTTTCTCACTTTATCTTATTTTTTCTCTCTCACCGCTCTTTTCTGGCCACCTCCCGCTTCCCAGCAAGACCGGAGGTGAGTTTTAAGAGGTGACGTCGTAGAAGAGGTCCCGCCGGCGTTTCTTTTTTTGAGAAATTGCGGAAAATTAGCTGCATGATGCTCGGCGCTTCGTTACGTGACTCGTCGCCAGAAATGAGGAGCGAAAAGGATCGTTTGTCGGCGCGAATAGAGGAGTGGAGGGGACGATGGCGCGCATAAACGACAAACGAGTTCACGAGTCGCTCGCGAATGTTTTAATCTCAGGGGAGCGTAAGGGCGCGGGAGAAAGCGTTTTCTTTTTAATGGAAGGTTACGAAGGCGGAGGATAAAAAGCGGCCGGCCCGAATTTGTGTCCCTCGTGTCTCGAATTTTTCATACCACGCTTTTGTCCTTCCTTCATACTACATCGGGAGCTTTCAATCGTGGATGTGAATCATGAATGCCTCCTAAAATTTTTTTACGAATTTATATACGCGTACGTTTTTTTCGTCGTTTAATGCACCATGAAATGCTTTTATAAAAAATAATATATTTAAAAATCGTACAATTGCGAATATTTTGTGTTATTTATAACTCTTTTTACTTTATTTTTATGATACTTTACCTTAAAAATTTATATTAAGATTTCGTACTTATTCATATTTGATTCATAATTATCGATACAATTTAATATGCGCACATATTTATTACAAACAAAATGTTTTTATCTTTTCTGCGACGTATTTGCGTAAAACTCGCTAAAATCAATTATTATCAATAATCAATATGATTCCAAACTTTTTGAATTTTGTGACATATCAATAGAATGCTTTCTCCATTACACTCGTAGCGCACACTATTTTCTATCTTACATTTGCAATTGATGAAAGCACAAGTTTAAACGTTCACAGCTTGCACTCGGTAAACGCGAAACTTGTGACGCTAGACGAGAAACGAAATTTTCCGGGGCTCACCGTCCCGAAGTAGGCCAGGTGAGTGACTGGCTGACTGAAAAATTTTTCTCTCTTAGCCACGAGGGTACAGATGCTGGTCTATAAAAAAAAAGGACTCCACCCCAGGCACGGGTGCCCCTCAGAGTAAAAAAAAAGTCCCCCCCTTCAGGAAAACCCTTGTATAAAAACCGAAGGGGGTTACTCACCTACCTACCCAGTAGCGAGGGATACGAATTGATCGCAAAGTTCACACGTGAAATATTTATAAAATTGGTAATATGCGATTATCCAGAGAAATATGTTTTTCTATAAAGCTTGTTTCGATGAGAAATCTCCACTGTTATAATTATTATTTAATCAGACAATCATTTAATCGTACTGAACAATAATGATGATTGTTAAACAAATAATAGCGCAAGATTATTATGATCAATGTCATTAGAATGTTAAAGTATCAATTTAATCTTATTATTGCATATTATTAATTGATTGATTATGCGCGGAAGAAATAAAAGTATAATACGCATGCCAATTACGTCGTAATAAATTAATTACAAATTACTAATCAATCATCATAAAAGAGGATTAAATCAATAAAATTAATTTGAGTATTCGGTTTCATTACCACTCAAAAAAAGAACCGATTAATTTATTTTAGAGTAATGAATCATGAATAAGGTTCGTTTCTAGACGTCCCTACGAGGGATAGCGCACAAAACGCTATCCCGAAGAGCGCGTGCCCCAGCTTTTTTTTTATTCTCACGTTGCCTAACCCCCTTACCCCCCGGACATTACCAGCCGCTGGGTGGTTTCGAAGCCCTACCGTGCCCGTAATCAAACACTCGTTATTCTTGTCCATCCAGGATTACGGGGTTTCCAAGATTTTTTCTCGAGGAAAAGTCTCCCGAATCTGTATGTATCACGACGGGATTACACGGCTCTCTCCCCAGAAAAATGACCAACTATCGTATAATCTTCACGAAAAAAATTAACGGCCACCTAAGTTACGTTCTGTTCCTTTGTGAAGCACAGCATCGGAAATAGAGCGCAGTGACAAGATTTTCGTTACAGCGGAAAATATATTTTAAACATTTATTAAAGTATCAGGATTTTTAATGTCTATTGTGCTATTTTAAAAAAATTTTAACAGAATAAAACTAACAGTTTATGCAATAAATTTTTATAGCTTTTCTCTCTTTTTCTTATTTCAAAATAAGACACATTTATACAAAAATTTATTTATATTCGTGACATATGCAGTGACTTAAATATATAAACTGAAAAGAAGAAAACAATAAGCAATGCAAGATCGATGCTTACAAACTGTTCAACGAAGCGTTTTCTGAATCCCTCGAAAGGGAATGAACGATTGGTCGATGAAACATCCGTTCGTGAAACGGGACATGATCACGTGTGTGCGGAAGCGGCTGATCGGTTTCAGGGTACTTTTTTGCGAAAATAACGGCGTTCCGTCTCTCGAAAGAGAGGAGAGGGAGTGTGAAAAAATGGGAAACATCTGTCGGTCCTCGATGTCTATCGAACGCTTCGACTAGTTCTCCGCGCATCAAGATGGAGTGTTCTCCATGAATGTGCTATACTTTTATAATGATTGATAAACATTATAGCATATAACAAGACTATCTAAAGAAGAAATTGAAAAAGAAAAATACTCGTTATTGATTTTAGAAAAATAGAACCTTATACTATAAGCTTATAAAATAATATAACCTTAAAAATAATATAACATAATATTTTGATAGCGATAAATTTTTTTACCAATCTCACAACAATATTAAGATTTTTAAGCTGAAAGTTAATTAAAAATTAAAGTAAAATGAAGAGAAAATAGTATTTTTCATTAGTTTTAAATAAATTTTAACAGAATATTTATACAATATATATTATTATATATCTCAGACTATTTTATAAAAATGTATAAATAATATAAGATATTTCATACAAGAATAAGTTATATTACGAGAATGAAATTATCTTCTCTCTAGCCAACGCAGATATAATAATGAGTTTTATGAGAGTCAGCACGAAAATTGCTGACGACTAGAACGATGCAGTTCTGTCGGGCACCACGGGATATCGTGTGAAAAAAAACAGAGGAAAAACTATTAGTTCCGGTTGAGAAGGGGGAGAGGCTCGCGGGGGCGAAGAAGGTATTCGTGGATAGCAGGGAGAGACTGGACTTCCCTCGCGAGAGCTTACCCTCGAAGGACTCGCGCGCCGCCTTTCACGCTCATTTCATAAATTCTAATTTATCGCCCGCGGAAAATTGGATCCGGCTAATCCCCGCGATCGATGCTGGCCTACGTTCACGTATCTTGTTGCTTGTCGATGCGTATGATGCATTATCGGTTGGCAGCAGCCGGGAAAAATTATTTTTGCGGTTCTAATTAATTCAGTGAATGTTGCGATTAAAGAGCGGACGAAAAGTGATATTATTTTAGTACAAAAACAAACAAGGAGCTAAGTTTAGTTATTTATTTGTTACAGATCGATGAAATGCTCAGGATAGAAACCTGCGACGCAGAAAACTACGCTGTTAACAGCCGAATGAGTATTCTGCCGTTGATGAGTGTGAGTTTATCCATTTTTAGCTTTTTATATAATTGAACACTTCTTCTTACATGCATTTATTACAATCTCGATTAATGATAAAGATATATTCAACGCAGAAGGACAATAATTACATTTAGTCGCAATTATAACAAAATAATTGAAATGTGTTATGAAATGCCGTTATCTGGATATACAACCAAAATTCAGCACTTTGAATCTCGAATAATATCGAAGAGTTGTTTAATATCTCTGTGACATATCGTCTCGTAACTGTCTCATTCGAGAGTGAACCACCCTTTGAATAAGCACCAGCGTGACGAGATCGGGAGTAGTTAGCGCGTGTCCTCCGATTAATCGTTTCCCCTTTTACTGTTTTTTTTTTTCCCTAAGCAGTTTTTGTCTCATGCGGAGACAGTTGCCGTTTTTTTTGCGTCGGCCAATTTTCGGGTGTGCAAACACGACCCATTGTCGTGGCGCACGCGCCCTCGCCGTTCTCCATCTCGCTTCGTCGTCGTAGGGGTAGCTCAGCTCGGAAAACGTACCCTTTTTCGCCCCATCTTCCTCTCTCACTCGCTCTTCGTGCTTCACCGCTGCTTGCCCCGTTCGCTCTACAAGCGGGATTTAAATATGCAAAGCGACTTTTTTTCCTTACCACGTCGACTTCTTCCCTTGTTTGGTCCGCCGCGCCCACATAATTACCGGGTGGCGGGAAAATAACGGACAAAAAACCGCGCGCGAGAGGAGCGAGCAAGCGGGACGCGGCGATGAGTTGAAAAAAGGATAAGAAAAAAAGCCGGGAGCGAAAAAAACCGATATCACAATTAGACCGGTCGCACCGAGGGGTGGTTACGTAATGTCTCGCACAAGGGTAGAAAGGGGTGGCACGATTTAACCGCGCGAGGGGAATTGTAAACTCCAGCATTATGTTCGCCCACTGAATACAGTTTTTTTTTTTTTTTTTTTATAGCAAATCAGTCGACGTAGTTGCTTCTTGTTACGGAAAACTTGTTCGAATATATTGGAAGATGAGTGAGAAAATTTTATTTACTATTTTTAGAGAGTCAAATATACTTTGCCACGTTTGTTGTGTAGAAATAACTAGAATAAATCAACAACGGTATATAAATAGATTAAACTTGTAAATGTATTACGTGGGAAATTTTGATAAAAACATGCGAGATGTTAAGATCCGATGTAGCGTTATATTTGACGTACGCGAAGAAATAGTCGTTCTTCGTAGTACGACAACTTTCGCTGCTTCCATTTATACTTCGAGATACTGTCGCCCTTCTTCCCTTCAAATTGTCGCTATTAAAAAAAAATCGCGATTCGTATCGCCGTAACTTTTGAGTGGCCGGCTCGAAAGGAGCGTTCCGTGCGAGGAATTAATGTACGAGGTGTGTCGCGCGGATTAGTCTCATTATTATTCCCGAGCGAGGCAACGTCGTGCCTCGGTATGGTAAAAAAAAAGGAAGAAAAAAACGTCTCGGAAGATTAACGAGCGAGCAGCCCTTATGAACCATCTCGACGCCTCGAAAACCGCGAGCGAGAGAGATGGGCGAGAGCGGGAGAGAAGAGTGAGCTGGAAAAGGAGGAAAAAAAAAGATGGATTGCGAGGAGGAATTGGATATCGCAATTAAACAGGCCGGCAACCTTACAAATTGGAGGTTGAATTTTTTTAGAACTGCCACCAGGCGTTACTGCAGCCCTTAAAATATCACGAACAGAGAAGTACGGAGTGAGCGGCGTAGAGCGGGCGCTCTCGCGGTACGGAAAAAAATCCATAGGGATCCCTCTGTTCATCTTTCTCGCTCCGCAACATCCAGTCCGAAAAAAAAGAGGGTCGCTGAAGCGGGTTGTGCGTGGCGGCAGGGGATAAGCGGAGGGGAAACATACAAGGGTGGTACTGATGGCGGTGGCGGTCGCGCTAAAGGCAAAACAAAAGCTAGGCGACATTCTCGGACGCCTTCGAAAAAATGGCCGTTCTTAGAGATTCCGGAAGGAATCGCAATTATTAATTCTAGCTATTCGCGATTTTTAGAACAAATTGGATGTTAAGCAATAAAAATGATAGATGATAGATTGTTTAGATTTTACACATATTTGCTGAAAAACGGAGAAAAAGCAATATACAGTAAAGAAATATTTTATTTATGAGTAGAACTATATATGTGATGACACACACATTAAAGAAATAATAGAAAATTTTTAATTTTAATAAGTCGCGATGATAATCAAACATTTAAGCATTGATATCTTCAAGAATAGATATGTGCCACTTACTTTGACAATTCGTAGTTTCTTTAAGTATTATAATTTTATATTTTAATATTTTTCATGAAAAAATGTGTATTCATTTAAAGCAAAATTATAATAAATTACACATATTTTCAATGCAAATCTGTATACTGCGAAAAATTTAAAGCGTTATATTTCAACAACGGTAATATTGAACCAATTGCCAATGGCAAAAATTTGCAGCTTTTATAACTTAATTATATTCTTTTAATGCATACATTATTTTATTTGAATATTATAAAGGTAATTAATTTCAAAATATTTTTTCAATTTATAACTATTTAATAGTATGCTATATTGCAAGATTAAAAAATGTTTTAATCAAACTTGGCGGAAACTCGATAATTAAAAATTTATCTTCATGGAAGCTCACATTTCTAATGAAAAAAAATCCATAAAGAGCGACCGCGCCCATCATATATAATAGATGGTCTCCCCTTCTCGGTCAACCTTCTCATCTCATCTCGCCAGTTCGACCAGCCTCCACCTTCCACTTTTATCCCTCTAGCCTCCCCCGAGCACCACCCACTCTAGCCCACTTTCAATCAATATTTAAAGAATTGCGCCTTAATAACCATCGTAATAGTGAGCTCCAGTTCTGATGCGCCACCTTCTATAAGAATTCTCATCTTTCTACATCGCTTATAGTACTCCTGATTTGTACGTATTACCAGTTGATAGTACAACAGTTCATAACACTAACAGAGGGAAACGTAAATTCTAAGAAACCTGAATTTACCCTGAATTCGAGATGTTTTTTGAGTAACTTACCTTTCTTCAGCTTACCTTCCTTCGGTACTGTTACCTGCATCAATTTTAGTTACCTTAGTGACATCTCAGTTCCGAGAAACTTGAACCACGTCGATACTTTTCGTGGATAACTTACCAATTTATGTTACCAATTTTATAATTGAAATTATGTAGCTGCACATCTAAAATATGAATATTAGTAAAGATTGAAAACTAAACTCAAAAATAATTTTTTTAATTATTAAAAATTTTGTGATGTCGATAATTTTCAATATGCAAGAGATATAATTTTACACACAGGTGTTTGAAATATTTATACAATATTTTCTTTACTCAATTATTAACTTTTGAAAATAATAGTTTTAAATTTATAGAAAATAGTAAATCACAAATTTTTTAACATAAAATTTCTTTATCAATTTATCGGTATTTTTTATCTCTTAATTTTGAATACTTTTTTTATAATAATTTCTTTCAGAAAATATAGTTTTACTTTATTTTTTTATTTGTCACTATGCAATAATAATTTTGTTGATACTTATTATATCAGTATTTTATTATCAAATATTTTTTATAACCAAACTACATAAAAAGTTGATTCTTTGGCTTTACATCAATTTCATATTTTTTTCTATAATGTTGCTTCAGTATATTATATTAAATTAAAGTTGTAAGAAAAAAATTATGAAAGTTATGAAAAAATTCTCTTGTTTTTCAAAGAATCAAGAAACATTGGAATGAAATGATGCATACTTGTAACCGCATATACTGATTGAAGTCATTAGTATCAACATTATAACCACATCCTGTTTTTCTATAACATAAGTTATTAATAGTAGTCGTTTTATAAAACAGTAATGCATGCAGGAAGGAAGTTTCTGGTGGAAATAGTCGTATAATGTTTATCGCGGTACACACATACGCGCATTTGCGGGAAAAGAAGTGATTCATCAGCAACCACTGAAATAATAACAAGCTTAATATGTTTGAAGGGCCTTCAATTTAATTCAAGTACAATCGTAATACGTGCAATAATAATAATTTTTGTGTTAATTGACATTGAATAATGTTTAGAAAATAAAACATACAATGAACGGTACGTAAAAATGACTCAATATTATGTCCATTATTTTTCTCTTAAAAATTATCAAGGCAATAATTCAGGACACTTGTCAGTGGAGTGCCAATGTAACAGTATAATATCTGCGGATATCGATTTATATTGTAACAATCTGTATATACAATCGTAAGTGTCTGAGGTTTGTTACTGACGAACGTTTCATGATAAATTTTTATATAAATTGTGTGAGAGATGTTTAGTTATGTAATACTTACACACAAATTTCCACATTATGGTCGGCAACCAGTCTTTAAGGTATTAATCTCTAAAATGCGCAAGGCGTTTCGTGCTGGACTTAGTTCGAAAATTACTGTAACTTTTCTCCGATATTTACGTTATTGTAAAAAGAACTCTGATATTTCTCACAAACCATTCTTTAGTATAACAGTAAAAATTTGCAAAATCTATTCGAAAACCGTTCCAAATTCTTGTTTGCAAATTCCGCAGAATCTTAAAAAAATCATATAGAAAATATAGTAACTCAAACATTTTACTGAATAGCACGGAAAATCAAATATTGTTATATTAATCGTTAAAATTGTTAAAATTGAATAACTTTCTAGTTTGGAAAAGTATAAAAAACAGAAGGATAATTAATTATAATAAACCAAAAATTATATTTAAAGTTTTAATGCTTAAGATAAAAAAAATCCGTGACAAAATCTTGATGCAAGACTTAAGTCTGCAACTTAAATCGGTTTTGTGTGTTCAGTTGCACATGTTTTGCGGACATAAAAGTACAACAAATTGTCGCGCTATGATTGTTATGTTTGTACGTGAATTTCTGGATTGATACATAAATAATGACGTAGTGCCGCCGACATATATCGCGATACGTGCGAATTCGCTGGTCAGTATAAATAGAACTTTCATAGGATCATTTAGGATCATGAGAATACTAATGATACAATCATAATAATAATAGTAATAATAAATCACATCTAAGTTCTCTCGCAACTTTACTATACGCTAAAAGCACATCTTTGGTTCTTTTATTTTTCAAATATATATATATAAGAAAAGCCTACAAAATGATTTTAGATTAATAATGAAAACCCAGATCGCACAATAATATCGATACTTTCCAAATATAGGTGAAAATATAGGTTTTTACCGATCAAATGAGATTATCAACTCGATGATCCGGTAATATACGACTCCGCGACTTACAGTACCTCACAATCTCACAATTCATCCTCTCGCCCGCCCATTCAACAAAGAAAACAAGAGCTAAAGATCTCCATATCCATAACGTGATTAAAGCTCTCTTCGTAACATCTTCAAATTCCACAATCCACGTTATCCTAAATATGCTATATGATATGCTCTAATTAACGTCTTATCCCGTCGGGGCGGAAATCATGTAAAATAAACGGCTTTGGTTGGAACACCGCACCAAGGAAAATATCGCTATGCGCAATAATCTGGTTTTATAAGAATCAATTTCTATTTGACTTTTTCTACGATAAAAAAAAAATACAAACGTTGTAAACTAAAAATCCGCGCAGTTCGTCAATGGGAAAGATTAATGCCAATGAATGTTCCACAAAAATGCTTGGAATATTTATGACAATACGACAATGTTGCAAAATAATCGTTTCATAATAATAATCACATACATAGACTTTTGTGAAGACGGTAGGAAAATAAAAGGAATATGCAACGATCGATCGTTTTGTCGAGCGTTGCGTTGCCATGTGTCACTCAATGACTGTTGTTCAAAGACTTCAAGTATCTCGCGGCAGTTTTCGGGCAGCTTTTGACGTGACTCCAAGGACACGCGTGTGGTCCACCGGGCCGGATGCGTGCGGATAGGAAGCGCCTGAGGTCACGCTTTGTATGCAAGTGAACGATCCTTGGGCCTTCGCGCGAAGCTACAAAGACGGTCGTTAGAGACGACCATTCGAGAAGTTTGTGCAGAGAAGTGCGGCCGATGGTCTCAACTTCTGATGCAGCAGCCGCGTTGCTTCGGTAATCATGCGGCCAGCAGGTTTTTTATATTTTTTGGTGTGTTCTCCTCATTCAAGTGCTTCGTAGTGTAGCGAAGGGCATTCAGGAGACCCTCGCTCTTACAAGGCGGTTGATCCTTTAATAGTTTCACACAGCCTTTGACCTGTTCAGAGATACGTAAAATTATTGCAAATATTGATAAAATGACATTCTCATTTTTGCAAGTTATATAATATTTATTATCCAGTAGATGCAATAATGAAATTAATTGAAATAATTAGTACGACGCACATTAAAAACACCTGTCGATTGCGCTAAAATTAATTTACTGAAAAGTTTGATGCATTTTTCTATACTTACATCCACGTTCGAACCCTTTACAAAGGCACCTTGGGGATGTACATGATCGTAGAGGATCACTAGACCTACCATAACTCTTAAAACAAAGAGTTGGGTCTCCTCTCGTTGGAATTGCGCCAACAGATTCCTGAGAAAAGATATTTCCCGAATTAGCTTAGAAGAAATTCCTAATATCTTGAGGCAAAGTTCTCTTTGCATTCCGATGAAAATAGTACTCACGGATTTTCCAGCATACGAAGACACACTTTTGCCATTGTACCAAGTGTTTCTGTAATATTCTCTCTCGCTATATCTTCGTTCTAAAAAGAATATTTTACGAATTAGAAATGTATCATTGAAAACGACAGTTTCTATTTCTAAATCTTTTTACGAACATTTTTTATATAATTTTCGTTCTTTAATACATTTTTATTGCAGAGTTTGTTTTTCAAAAACATACCGTAAACATATTTTTGTTTTGTACAAACCAAAAACATTACTCAGTTTTTTATTAGACTTATTACTTTGTTATCGATTTTAATTAATAGCTCGCGCATATATCGGATTACTCGTCATGTCACGTTTATTTGTCTCGTCGATGTAGAGCTCGGGTAATTTAAATCGTCAGTCAGAGAATACCTGTCAATTTTCTGCTTCAGCAAACTCATTATTCTCATCGACAAATTTTTCTGTCCGTCTGGCCATTATATTTCATGCCGATCACGTAACGCGGTTGTCATCGCGATGAACACAAGTAAAACCCGATAATCCATTGCATTGGAAAAATATATTTGTGTCAAGGTAATCAGTACACAAAACTTGATTAAAAATTTTGTTAAGCGAATGAAACAAATGTTGCTTTGTCATACACTTTATCAATCTTTTTAATTTTACGTTGTTGAATTTGAAAGTCTTATAATTATTAATACAAATGTTAAAATTATATATATATATATATATATATATATATATATATATATTAGCTAACGGTTTTATATTTGCGATTTTTGAGAAGATTTATATATTGGAATTTATTATATTCGAATTTATATAGTAAAAAGAAATAATAATTTTATAGATATCTTGTATAGTTTGGGAAGAAATAGAGGATTACTTTTTAATTGAAGGGGTAATCGGAATAATTAATCAGAATAAGGGATCGACATCGAGAAGGCCTGGATAACCGCAGAATTTCACCTAATTGCGATCAGTTAGTATCTGGCCGGATCAATAATTGTCTGAGCTACAATAGGAGGTCGTGCGGACGAGAACAATGTCGAGAGGCTATACCACTTACGTCTATCAAGAAAGTAATGGTCGCGTGACTCAGAACTCGAAGCATGGGTGTCGCGTGGGCGTAGAACAAGGACATTCGGTTGGCGAGCTCGTTTCCGACGACTAGGTCCTTCTCGGCGTTATCCTGATGCGCCAGTGTCGCTCTTGTCAACGTTCTTCGATAATAGCTGAAGTCGTTCTGTATCGCCGGCGTTTTCATTTTATGTTCGTCGAACTTCAATACAAATTCCAGTATCTCTGCCAATTGCTTGACTAAAGCCTGCTGCGTCTCTAAATGCTGGGTCGGCGAAAGATTTCCCGAGCATAATTGTCCCAGAATTTTCGGCACGACCCTTTCTGCATTTGTGAATAAATAACAAAAATTTATTATATGGAACCAAACATCAAAATTAATGCAAAACAGATTAGTTATTTTATTAACAAAACGTGCAGCAATTAATTGTTTAAGTAACGCGTAATATAATTGACAAATAAAAATGTTTAATAATCAAAAACTAATTTCTGATCAATCATTAATATGAATAATTTAAGACTGTTTGTAATAATTTTTGTCAACATTTACACGAATAAAATATAAACAATGCATATTTAATATCAATGCTGCTGTGCCTTTGCAATAACTTTTTTGCAAAAACATGCATTAAAAATAATAAAAGTTAGAAATTGCCATTTTTAAATGTCTTTTCTGCGCGCATATTTCCAATAACCATCGATACTTAACATAATTAAAAACTCAAGCTACCGGCGTGGCTGAAAGCAATTTGCTGGTGTAGGTTGAAGTTTTGCCAATATTCACGCCGATATCGAGTTTACGAGAAACAAAGTATAAGTTAGTATTTATAGAAAATTATTATCGTTAATATGATTAATGAAGCGTACCGAGTTCCAAAGAAAACTCGTAGAATCGTTTGAGTTTCGCGACAAGGGGTGCTACGGTTAAGTAAGCTTTTCGTTGACATTCCTCCGTGGGCGCCGAAATCGCCTCCCTAATTTCTTTCCCGGCTCCTTTGTAACATTGTATCTCCTCCAAAATGGATTCTGAATTTTTCAGCACTCTCTGCACCGCCTCGAATGTCTCACGTTCGAGATCCGAGGGTTGTGCGTCTGAAAACAGACGATATAGAACAAATTAGTAAACGTAGCACAAAATAGAAATCATTAAAACATATATTTTTTTATTGTATAAAATTTATTATGTATTTATTCTATAAAGGAGATATTTAAGTATGTTTGATGAAAGATCGGATGAAAAAAATATTAATATGGAAAGAGACAGTGTTAAGAATTAATACGTCAAGTTTCCATGAATAGTAATTGATGTCAACTTACTTTCAAAATCTAAGAAGACGTCGTACTTTTGAGGCGTGCAACAGGTAGACTCGTCTCGAGCCAAAAGACTCAAAAGCTTGCCCATCGTAAGTGTACAGCTTCTTTCGACGAGGGTCACTTTATAACGCGAAAAGCATCTGCAAGTCGAAGTAATACAATTTACATAACGCAAATTTACGTGATACGAACAAGAAATAAAAATTTAACGATGTAAATTTCAATACAACTGCTAAATATAAAGGATGTTTCAAGATGCTTTCTTTAACCGAAACTGCTTTGATCAATTTCACAATTCGTGACTCAAGTGATATTGAGGGCAAAACAAACGTCTCTTTGCGCTTCTTGAATTGCAATTACGTAACAAACTTTATCGTTTCACTCAACGTTACACTATTACAATTTTCCACTTAATTCAAATGTATTGTTTCGGCATTTGAATTTCAAGATTTAATATTGAACGTTAAAACGTGCTTTCTTCCGAATTTTCCTTTGCCGAAACCCGATTCGAAAAATTTGATAAAAAAGTTTTCACTGAAATTAAATTTAACAATTCTCGAACATCCCACATATCAGAACCATTCCAACACAGTCCATACACAAATGTTTTTTTTTTTTTTTTTTTTTTTTTGCTAAAAACACATCGAAGGGAGGTTGCAGAATTATATTTCGCAGATAAAATAAACTGCCAGGTTTATCCGAGATTAATTTAAACAGCGAACACGGAGTACGTTTGCAGTATCCCTGTTCAAGCACCAACTGACGAGTGGTAACTTGTCTCCAGTGCGAGACTACAATGAAATTGAAATTTCTGGCCGGAGTCTGAGTCTATATATTCGCTCGGTACATACATCGAACCATTAATTTCAAACGAACGACACACGCGCATGCCTGGGATTAACGCGTATTCCTATCGATACCGCAGAACAAATGGATTCTTCGAAATCGTCAGCGAGGGGGATGAATCCTCTCGTTGATCAATTTCGGCGAACGCAAACGACTCCGATGACCTCACCTGAATCGTTCGCGAAGGGGTTCCATGCGGTCGTTCGCGTTCGACGAGGACACCGAGATACAAACGATGACTCACGTGGGAACGTCGCGATCGAGTTTTACGCCGCAAGGATCCGACGAGCGAGACACGTCCGAGAAGACTAAGCTCGTTTTTGTCACTTGCGCACACGATTGGCTTTACGGTTGCTAAAATTGCGAATGGCGGGATTCCGTTGTACCGGCGAATGGCCATGTTATTTTCGGACCGAAAGTACATTTCGCGCTCGTCATCTCCGGTCGCCGAGCATCTCTCGGTCCTTTTCTTCGCGAAGAGGTGACTATATATATACACTATTGAAATTTGGTTTTCGATTTGCAGTATTTATAGCGATCTACGAGTCAAATTTAACAACCGACATTATTTAGAAAAGCAGTTTTAAAAAAGACTTGATTTCTAATGAAAAAAGAAGTTGGTATATCATTTCATCAGAACTTTTATTATAAATGTTAATTAAAAATTTACATATAGACGATTCTGTATGTAAAAGAAAGATGAATTTTGAGATAAATAATTTTTCAAATGTATATCTCCGAAAAGAATTGATTAAGAAATTTTAATATGTGATTACATTACGTCAATGTTAAAAGATATACAAGTTAAAGATTAATATAAAGAGAATAAATTTTCCAGCTGTTATTCTTTTACATAAAAGTAATATTTTTATAAAAGATAATTTATTGTCATAATAATATCCAACTCGTTGTTGAACTGTTAACAGTGTCAATTAATAGCACATTATACCAACAACCACAGGCAATATCAATGTGCAACGTAAATAGCTGAACCGAGCTGCATTGCGAAATAAATGTTTGCATTTGACATTCCTCTCATGCTCTCTAGTGCGGAATATTTGAAACAAGTAACATACGTATATTTGCGATATATTCATGTATGAAATTATTTATGCTTTATTAGTGTCTCCTTTTTTACAGCCCGTATTTGATAAGTCTGATAAAAAATTTATGTATTTAAGATATTAACAATCTATCGTAAACATTAACGTATCAATCTGATAATAATTATTGCAATTTAGTCATAAAGTAAGAAGACAATTTAATCGTTAATGATGAAAAAAACTCGTGCTTATTTCAGAAATTTAAGATATACTAAATATGCGATAATTATCATTTTTAATGTTAATATTGACAGAGTTATTTCTGTCCCAAATTCTTGAAATAAAAATAACTAAGTTTATCAAAATTTTAGTTATGAAATTTCAAAAACATACAAACTCATATGGAAAAACTCATAATATCTTTAACTTCAGTATTTTCAACTCAAGTTTTATTTGATATTCTATTTATTTACACTTTTACTAATATTAATTAAAGCCTTCGCATTTATCACGTCATTATTTCTGTCGATAAAAGAAGTTTAATCTTTTCGGTCGTAATACAGAATATTACTTATCCTGAAAATGGTTGCAAAACCTTGATTACCTTACGATTGTAAAAAGTTAATTTTACAGTGAAGATAGAATCTTATTAATGCGCTCGCTTATTTGTCTTTGAAATTTTATTGCACGTGGCTTTTAATGTATGATTAATTCATATTCAGCCTTCATATTCCTTCAGTAATAAACAAAAGGCGATAGAAACCATTTAACTGAAGAGAAACAATTTATGTCGTAATTAAAAGGCATTCTGCTGAAAAGAGTCGCATTGCTGCAAAGTTTCAAAGTACCGACGCATTGCAATTAAAAACGTATAATGCACTTGCTGCATGGTTCATTGAACTGTCCACAAGTTCCGTGATATTTTCTCATCTCACCTACCTACACTAATATTCACAATGAAAGCATTGCGTGTACGCGAATCCCAACCTAACGCGAACGGTGCTTTCGCATACCACTGCAGTAAAACAACAAATCCAACTTATCCAAAAAGATCTCCCAGTACTCGATGCCAAAACTCCCACGTATTCGCAAACAATGAAAAACAGAGTTCAAAGAACTTTGCACACTAGAAACTTCAAACGTTTCGCTGATTGAATCATGATCAATAAAACGACGAAATCGACACGTAATTTCTGTCGTATAAATCTTTGGATTGTATTACAACATTTTGAAGATTTTAACCTTTAAAAAACATCACATTTTAATTTTAATGAATAGACAATCGATGATAATTATAGATCAATTTTCCAACAGACAGATGTTTAAATAAATCAGACTTGAGCTCGGTTTAATTAACGTTGGCTACATTTAATTTTCATTCTCTTCATCTTTCAGCTTTCGGTGTCAGAACTGAATGGAAATGAAGGATTAGTTTAATTATATTTTAAATTAACCAACGTAAACAAGAACAGTCGCTAGTAGCATTAAGAAACGATATCACTGGATCAAAAAATATTTACAGTATCACAATTAGACGAGAGATCGTTGTGATATCCGTTTGACCGCCGTCTACTTTCGGTAAGCGGCGGAACGGAGCGGCAGGCTCGCCGTAGGAACTCGAGTCGGAAAATCCTGTGGCAGGATTTTACGAGGATACGCCGAAGATCCGGAGCGGCATTAGTCGCGTGACGTTGGACGCGCTCACCGTCGCGGAATCGCGGCGTAATCGGGAACGACGACGCGCACGACACATGACGCCGACAGGTGCAACGTCGAACGAGACGCCGATGCGTCACGGGGTCAACGAGCAGGCGAGGCGAGTGCAACAACTGTCATTCGGCGACCGGCCATGTTGTGTAGAGGTCGGGGGGTTGATCGCGCTAGGCGCGCGAGTCCTTTCCTTATTTGGTAAAACGGCGGCGGTGGTGGCACGCTCGTGCGCGCGGAAAATCGATGGGGGGTTGCTTCGCGATAAGAGCGGCGAGATGGCGCTGAACAAAGGATTGCCGAATATATATCGAAACTCGCTTGTATAAATTTAGAAGCGCTAAAGATAAACCGAAAAAGGAGATTGACTGACATAGAAAGATTCGTTCAGTGCAAACAAAATCAATCTCTCTCTGATAAATGTACGAATAAAGATTGGATCAATAATATAGTTGGAAAAAGAATTGCGATTGAAATGTTACGAAGATTTCCAATATCGATATCAAGACATATTTTAGACGTTATCAATGCGAACGTGGAGTTATCTCCCCATCACGATAAGTAACGGAATTTATTTAGAGAGCTATTTTTCTGCTGAATTTTTGTTAGTTTTTATATAGAAGTAACTTTGCTAACTATAAACATACTTGCATGCATTCTGACATTAAGTTAAAAAATTTAATTAAATTTTTCCACTAAATGAATAATTATGGATGTTGTAAAAAACACACACGTAGAAAATATGTTTCTTTTTTTAACTTCCTTTGTGGCATTAAATATGATTTTTTTCAAAATACTAAAAAAGCGTTTTAAAAAAGTTGTTTTTTATTGTGGCACGTGTTAAAGAATATATCGTAAAATTTATATTTTATCTTAAAAGTAAATTATTTTATACAATTTTAACAGATAAAACAATTTTATTTAATTGAAAATGCAAACACTGCATGTGTTTTTTGCGCCTTTTTTTTGCACCAATCATCGATGATAGCTCTGAAGGCAAGAATTGTTTTAATTAATTTCATAATTTTTTTATTTTAATGTCAGAGTGCACATACGTCCTCGATTTTAATTTTGCAACAAAATTATGCGCGCTCCAAGCATATTTAATTATTGCCAAAAACCTAGCAAATATTCAGAGATGTATCAAACGAGCATCGATCTTAATAATGCAGTATATTGCAATCGCTTTTGCGTAATCAAATTTTTGACATGAAAGAAATAACATACAATTTATGACAAGTAACGTAATAAAAGGAATGTAATGAAGCATTCAGAACCCCATTTTCACATTTCATCAATCTAGCGCATGCAATGGATTGATTCGCTGTTCGAAAGAATTGGCAATCCTCGCAATACTATTATATCACGCGATGAGATTGATACACGTGCGGGAAATGGATATATACACTATCTGCCACTACTACTAGTCGATACCACGTGTCTCATATTATTATTATCAGTACTATTACTACGCTCTCTTCACGGACCAACGGGGTGACGTCGGCGTCACGTAAGGGCGACCGACGTCGCTCAGGGTGGACCGAATCACCCGGGGGAGCTAATCGAATTAGTATTCGCGTCGCTCGGCATCGCGGTGGGTCGCATCGATGCTTTTGTGGGTCAACGCTCGTCGCGTAAACAGACGTTTCTACGTGGCCAGCTTCGATTTTTCAGATCGAATTCCGTGAAAAATGACATCCCGTGACGGTTAACTTCTTCGCTGCAAGCGATGGCTTCCATTTCTTTCATTCAACAGTGAGAAATATGCAGATAACTTTTATAGATGAAACCTAGCATCTCAAGAAACTGCCAAAGAGAAAAATCGCTAGAAAAAAGTATATGATAATGGTTCGACTTATAAATATCTTTACATTTATATAAAGGAACAGATAAATGACATCGATTAGCTATTTATTCGCTCTGTCTGCCTTCGCAATGTTTATTTAAGATACACAGTAGTTATTGTTGGTTCTTCTTGCATTTGTGTTTCCAGGACATTGATTTTTCAAAAATGTCTTTAATCGATAATAGTTAAAACCAGGTCTCGATTATTTTTATGAGTAATCCTTAATAATAACTGAACGACTTGACGTTTTTGTGCTTTTAAAAAAGATTTGAAGACTTATTTCTCAGTTATTGTGAATATTACTCCATTTGAGTGTTACAAGAACAAAAAGTTTAGTGAAAGGCGTTCTTCTTTCTCGTGCGATTAAACGTCAGCTTTGCTTTTTAAGACACTTTATTTGAATATCGCATACTTCAACGCATATTTTAACGTCCATTTTAAATATATTCCGATAAATTTAGCAAATCTCTTCAAAGCGCCGGTGATTTAATCGGCAAATATGCCATAAGCTCATTATGCATAATCCGTCATACATATTTGCTATGACGTGTGTTCACGATTGCAATGGGCGGGTTTAAATGTCGTTGCGGCGACGAGATTTTTGCACCTCTTTCAATATCGCGATTGGATAATCGTCGGAAATTGTGGGCGAGGATAATCGACACCTATTAAAGGCCTTTTTGTGCATCAATTCCAGCAAATCAATTGAGATCTCCCCATCAGCGTACACAACCCTCCAGCTTAACCTCCCGCGCATCTGCGATGCGACGCAATAATTTTGTGAACTTAAGATCCCCCTGTACTTCGTGTCTATTATGAGCTGCGATGCAGTTGTCTAATTTACAATTCCCGATAACATTAAACGCAAAATTCAAAATTAGAGATCAAATTTGATAGAAATGCAAGAGTTGTGATATTCCACTGAAAATAAAAACTTAGCATGTATTGCTGTTTTAACAATTATCGACAAGTTATTCGAAAAGATGCAACAAATTCATTATATAAATGTACATACGCGCTTGCACAACAAAAAGTAATTAGTTCCGTCATATGAAACAAATATAAAAAAAGAAGACATCATTTTTTTTGCCAAAGTGCTTCAGCATGTGCATGATACAAATGTCGTCATGCTTTGCAAAAAAAATCTTTAACGACACGGTTGTGTCTACAATATGTAGTGTCGCGGAGAAAAGAGTCTGGCCGTGTCCTTTTAAAGACGATGTATCAGGGTTGAAGGTATTTCCATATTCCACCTTTATCATGTTAATGAGGTTTGTGTTAATTAGAACTTCGATAACGGTATTAATTACAATATGTTAAGAATAAGGAAAATTGCAACTTAATTAATGTTGATCGATTTGATTTCTAAAGCATTATTTGCCATTTAATATTCAGTCGTTTGTAACACAAAACTGTCAAACTTAGAATTTAGCTTATAGTATTTCGAATGTGAAAAGAGCGTATGATTTTTTAAAATTATACTTAGAAAATATAAATAAATAACAAAAAGTAAAAAGTATATTTTCATCATTTTGATGAATCAAATTTATTGAGAATTTAAAGTTATTTGTTTGCTCCAAAACAAAAAATTGGTTTATTTATTCCATTTATTGCCTTCAATTAAATTATTTTAATTACCAATTTCGCTAAATAATTTATTATTTACGGCTACTCGCACAGAAATTATTTTTCCACGTCGGCCAGATGAAAATTGATGCGGCCCTGACAAGCGTGTCCTAACATCAGCATGTATTAGCGCGCTTAATATGGCAAGTGTGCGTACGGCTTAAATGTCATCGAGGCAAAGAGACGCTCGGTGCGACTACGAGGACACGACGCTTCGTTAAATCGTAGACACGCGCGCGACATGTTGTAAGCAAGCCTTTGCGGACGACATAAGCGTTGGTTTCCAGCTTCCCCCATGTGACCCTGCCCTCTTTAACAATGTAGCGAACTTTATCGAAGTAAACGATCGAGCGAAGATCCAACGATCTCCAGCCGGAGATGAGAATTCGATACGACCGATAAATAAGGGACGAAGGGTGTCCGCGTGATGAAGTAACCAACTTTCCAGAAGAGAAAAATCAGGAAAAGCGATATCAAGTCTAAACGAGAGTGGTGGTGCGCTTTAGTTTGCTGAAAAAGCAATTACACAGCTTATGAGAACTCAAGATAGGAATTTGAGTTCCAGGAGACATCGTAACCCACTTTCGGCGGTGATTTCAAAGACCGCCTGCCGTTACAGGAGTAGACCGTCGGAAAGAATCTCCTCGAGAATATTTTCAAAGAAAAGTCATTACGAGCATGTTGCTGATAAGCATAAAATGTAGATAAAGATAAGACGAGATTGCAAAAAGGAAGAGAACTATTCCGCTTCCACGTAAGACCGGCAATCGAGAGGTTTATCGAGGCACAAAGATTTCTTTGATATTTTCAATAATGAATTTAAAGGGATTTGTCGATGTCGCGTTTTTTTTATTTTGTTCGACTTTTTTATTCTTCGCTATTATGCGACTTAACCGCATCTTCAACCGATGAGAAATTCTCTCACGTCCATTACATCACGACGACAATTACATAGTTCCTTTCTTCTAGCTGTTGAAACTTAACAATAATGAGAACGAGAATGGCAAAGTCAGCGAGAAAATGTTCAGAAACTGCCAATTAATTAGAGAAACATGCGCTTCGCGAAATTAAATGTGCGAGAAAAATGTACATTGTTTGTGAAGTTAATGATATAATGCAGCTTTATTGTTTTTCACGATTGCGATTAATAGTTTACTTTCTACAATTATATAATACCCTTAGCAGGTTTGTAATAATTTAACACGGATTAAAGGTTCAACTTATAGCATTTTTATATTATACAAAATAGTTTTTATTTTTTGCCATTTTTGAGAAATAAATGTACGCAGCATTGCAGTTATTAAGAACTGAATTTAGACGAGACATTTTTCTGAATGCTTACGCCACTGGCCAGGCAGGGGGGATATCGTCATATCCCGGACGAAGACAGGAAACCTCCAAGTAAAATTCCCCTCCGGTCGTACGCGCGTATGCGTCAACAAGCATCGGCGTACGTTTGATTGTGAATGAAAGCAGAAAAGAAACGATCGACGAGCGAAAGCGGAGTGATGAGCACAGTGAAAATCGCGCGATCAACATGAGTGAATATTTTTCATTATCGACGAGAAGAGTGAATACGCTAAATGAGATCGAGATCCAAAATATTTCATTTAAATATTTGATGAAAGTGTTTATTGAAATCATTTACTGCGTAATTTTTGCAATTATTTTTATTTATTTAGATATATGATATATTAATTATTAGACTTTGTATTTGGAGTGAAAACCAGGAAGGGAATATGTTAGAATCTGAAATATCGTAGATATATATCACAGCAAGCATTAATTGTCATTTTAGTACCAATCTACAGTCACATAACCGTCTTAAGCATGAAAGCAGTATATTACGGGCACGCTAGGATTGACCTAGAAAAATCGAAAATTGCAACACAAAGCGGATTCGTAATTGGAGCAAATGGCCCATATGGCATTATAAAATGTTAAAGGCCTGTGAGTGCACGCACAGTCGCTGCGGTCTAATTTCACGTACATATATACGTACACAAGTGCATTTAGATTCCAGGGACACGGTATCCATTTCAGTTCTCTTAACATTTGGCGCATGACATATAGCCGATAGCTGCTTTATTCTATAACTACGTAAGTTAAGAGATAACGTAACATAGATAACATAGGAGTAGATAAAACATTCTTTCATTTTAAATCTTACAATTATATACAATCTATTAATGAAATATTTACAGTATATAACAAAAAGTATTGTAAATTTTTTTATTAATAGATTGTTTCTAATTGTAAAATGTGAAGCAAAAGAATATTTGCTGTTCACTCCTTTATGTATGCCAATATTTTACGAAAAAAATATTTTTGTTATATATAAAAATAAAACGAATATTCGAATTATTTTGTTCAAGCTGAAAAATCTATTTTTCAAAATATTTTAATTAAGTTTTTTTTTTTTTTTTTTTTTTTTTTTTTTTTTTTATTATTATTGAATAATAACACCACATCTCGTGTGCTTCACATTTAAATAAAACTACCAATTCGTACAGTTATCAAAAGTTCGTTGCTTTAGTTTTTTGAATTGTGCACAAGAATTCTTGTGCCCGACAGATATAAATCACAGGACATACGTTTAGAAGCGTTTTCCAATATTTGCCGATAGTATTCTTCGGGATCAACAAGTTCGTCGATTACTACGCGTCAATGCATTAATCTCACAGAGTTTGATTTTTTGAGAGCTTTCGAAACTGTCGAGTTGTCCGTTTTTTCTATTCGCCCGTCAATCATTGGTTATCGTGATACATATAATATCTTGACGCATAATACATATATTGTATTATTATATTTTCTAAGACAAGAATTAAAAGAACATGTATAGCAGAATTAAAAAAATTTTTTACAACTATTTAAACCAAAATATAAAAAAAGCAAAATGTATCTAAAAATGAGTTCAACTCTTTAAAGCTATAAATTACACATTTTTATCTTAACTTTTTAAATTATTATAAATTAATACATTTTTTGTGTTATTTATCCACTTACGTACATTATTTTAGACTTCTATATATTTTTCTAATATAACAATTTTACGTTAATTTTATTATATCTGAGGTTAAAGCTTTATATTACTCTACAAGATATAAGATACTATTTCATTTAGCAGAAAATTTAATACCCAGCAGAAATTCAGCGACCTCGACAGTAAGTTCAGAGAATCGATTTTCGCGAGACATATATACGATGCGAAATTTTCGATGATACCAGCCGATCGATGAAGCACGCCATTAGTAGTTGATGAACCTATGCTTATGCTTCACCCTTTACGTCCTAGCGAACGATCGAGTGACCTACTTGTTACTTATCGACAGGTGGCACTACGCTCTAATTAACGGCAAAAACCAATACAGTAATTAAGTAAATTACTATCCACTTTTGATCAATAAATAAATGTGTGAAAAAATCGGCTTTTAAAATGTTCAGAGATTTATCTGATGTACTTTACAGAATTAAATTTTAATCAAGAATTAAGATCTTCAGACAGATTTTGAAGTCCGACTTTTGCATCAATGTGAATTAATAATTAAATTTATTTTACTTGAATTGATGACAAAACGCATACAAAAGTAATGAAAAATGTAACATCTTAAATAAAACAGTGATGAATACATGACATCCGCCGTCGTCATAGTTACATTTGCGTTTGACGTATTATTGACGATTATGCGCCCAATGCGGTTTCCAAGTTCAAACCACGACGCAGGAAAGTGAGCTAACAAAATAATCGTTCTGCTATTCGGCATTGCCGGTGATATTAATCGTTGTGGCAGACAGAATTGCGCTGCAAACAACGCACGGCCTTGTTCAAATTATTCTACTCGTTTCGAGTTTCACGGTTTTCTTCGTAACATGATGAAAAGCCTGTGAAAGCGACAATCACGCTCGTTACTCGATGCAAAGCTCGCTTTTTCGCACACTAATAAACGCACAAAAGGATTCTCACGCTATCGGCAATTATAAGTGTTACTGTGTTAAAAAAATAAAACTGCTGATATGACAGAGGTTCGCCAGTGATACTGATTATGTGAGAGTCGCATAATGTGCGTGCATGCCACGCATTGCATTCGCGCGAAAATTAATTCGTCGAGATATCACAGCACGACTGACCGCAAGAAATTGTGATAAATAAGCGAATGCACATAAATTTTGTTTTATCGTATAAATTAAACGTTTCTTGCGATGCACATTCTTTCACTAGTTCTCGAGCACTTTATTTTAGATAACTAGATTTTTATCGAAACAAAGTGCTCTCCATTAAGTTAATATGTCAATAAATTAATTATTTGTCTATTTAGATTAACCAAATTTCTTCTATTATTACATAGAAATCGTCTTATGTTTATATTAATGTTTAATAATAAAATTAATGGTTAATAACTGGATGTTAATGACATAATAAATCTTAAAACTTATAATGTTTCTCGATTTAAAGCAATAGAGCAAACAAGCAAAGCTTTAGTATAATTTTTTTTAATGAAATGACAAAGGGGCCTTTCTCTTTTTAAATTGCAAATTTCTCCAAGGCGATATACAGAAAAACTCGAAGAAGATTCCTTTCGCTTATCGGTATGTTATGAGGCTGAAATCTGCAATTTCATGCGAACCAAGCATAACGACTTCTTTTGCTTTCGTGCTTTATCCCTTGCGTGTTAAAAACGAACGTGTTAGAATTTACCTCTATGTGAAAATTAATTCCACGAAGGTCCGTTGCACACACAAATCTAGTAAATCGCTAAATATGCAGAAACTGCAGAACTAAAGAGCGATACGTCATCAAATAGACCGTGTGCGAATCATTCAAGTGAAGATTATGCGATCAAGTAACGTGTTGACTGCTATCTAGAGGTGCAATTTCGAGGTCGTGAATCATTTCCTGTATTTGTTATTACGTTACTTGAAATTAAACAAATGACATTGAAAAGCTTTAATTGGACATATAGAAGTGGCTTTTATACCGATAATTGATAAAACTGCTCCAGCGTTACTTTTTATGTTGAGCATATTAAGAATAATGGTATGCATTAAGAGTATTTATTATGTAGAGGATAAAACACATTACGTATCTTTTTTAAGATTGAAACTAAAAGTTTGGTGAGAGGTTACCGTGATAACAAAGCGATAAAAGTGTGATCCGCATTTAAATCAAATCTATAAGACGCGCATTGAATAAAAGCAAGAAAAATTTTAAACAAATTATTTTATTTCACTTCTTAAATTAATCTGTTGCAATTTTGTATTAATTTTCAGTTAAGAATAATATCTAATACGAGCAGATTGAGAAAATGTTTAATTAAAAACTTGAAATAAACAAGTAAAATTTAAGGAGGAATTTGTGTTAAGTATATTATCTTTGCATGTAATTACATCACATTTCCGTTGAAATCAGAACATATCTCAATCATAACAATTAAAATACAAACGTTCGTTCCAAGCAACAAGCTCCGAGGAATTCACAGAGGACACATGATGCATGAAAAAATTTTATTTACCATCTAACGAAGCGAAACGAGTCGTGGCATCACTTAATGATCGAATTATTAAACGGATGGGGCGCGATGAGACTTGGAGTGCCACTGAGCGCCGTTCATATCGTTCTTCTTAGCTGGTTAATATGCACTTCCGGTGCCACAGAACAGGAACTCCGGTATTGACACTTCTCGAAAAGGACGATTTTTCCCCCCGTATGAAAGGATTTTGGTGTTATACTGCAGTAGATAACGTTTATCACACGCACAGACCACAATGTGCTCGTAATAATGATTTCCTTGTGTCCGCTACGCAACAGTCAACTTTATCTTCTCCTTCAAATGTTTATTCAAACGTCCGCGAGCGTGTTTAAAAATTGTCGATCACACTTGACGGATCATGCTCGCGATAGAGCTCGATCGTATCGATCCACCGCTCGACTGCACTTTTTCCTCGAAGAAGAAACTTCAGTAATTAAATGGAAATAATTTTCTATACTTTTGAAATAAATTTCTCCTCATAAGACAAACTTTGAAAGATATTTTTTCAAACTTTAACAAGACGTATTTAATTGAACTGGCGCTCGATGAAGGACGAGTTCGAGAAGGCGCGTCACAACTTTGCCAAACTTTTAAATGAACGGCGGGGATGCACCCTTCGTGACGAAGCGCGGCAATAGATTTCTCAAAAATACAACACAATAAGTTTGATGCCAGCTCGCGACGCGACGAACGGCACGGCACGACTCTCGCGAAGGTTGTTACACGACTGTCAAAGCGGCGGCATGGAGCAAACGCCGAGACAGTTTCGCTCGGAGCGACCAGTCAGCTAGACGCCCCCACTCTCGAAGTCACGTCACTACCTCCCGCGGTGTGGATTCATCACCAATTGTAATACACGCTGTCAGAAATTCGCAATTGTAGAGAAAATTTAACGCAGATGCAGCATCAGAAGCTACAGTTGCATTTAATGAAATGATGGTAATCATAGTAAGTCGATTTATAAAGTTTTATTAAAGAAATTGCATCTGTCTTTCTTCTCGAATATAATTGCATTATTGGAATATTGTACAATTTATTATAATTTTTCACGATCTATGCGTATATTTTAAAGAAGAGCCAATAATATTTTTCAACATGGTTCTTCATCAACACTAATTATTATAGAAATCATAATAATCACTTTATGTATTTATATTATAAATGTTTATTTTTATTTTATTTTTATTATGTAATATATTTTGAATTTTATTATAAAATTAATTGCGTTTAATATTATGTAGAATTGCTACAGATTATTAACACTAAAAACATTGCAGAATATTTATATTTCCGGGAAATCTAAATTCTGTTTTAATGAAAGAAAAGATAAACTAATTTCTTCTATTTGTGTATTTTTTTTTATTTTTATTCTTAAATAGAATAAATTAAATTATTCTTAAATAGAATCGGGTTCAGATTTATCGCTGTGGAATTTTTTTTCACGCTATCAGAATGATCAAACTTTCGCTTTTACTCCAAGTGGAACAGTTAGTTCCTATTAATTGCTTACATAAATTATAGATAAAACAGAAAGTGTGTGTAGAAATGCGTGTAAAATTTTTAAAGATTAATTTAGATATGTTTTATTTTAAAAGACACATACGACATTATTGATTCATTCAAATTCATTACTCAAATTTTATGCTTGTATATTTTATACAATTATTTTTTTCCGAGAAATGCATTTATATATTCTTCTCTCTCTTGTTTCATATCAAACTTATACAAATAATTATTAATATCATATCGCTCATCGCGCATCATCCTGTTTACCTTCTATTGCTTAATGCTTGTTTTTTTTAATCGCTTATCGATTTTGATCTACTTATCAGAACGTATCACGTAACTATATTAACAAACCAGAAGAGAGCGTCAAGGATAAGAATCGTACGTCAGAAGGGCAATGACTCATGAAACAGCAACCGTGAAGCTGGTTGTCCAGCTGGCGCGTAAATGCCGACACATGTTCTCGTCAGGTGCATACAGCAACGCGTGAATTCGTTCGTTGTGCGTCAAAAGAAACGGTTACGAATGCTGCAAAATTTAAAAACAATGCAGTCTTACAAAAATATCTATTTAAGAGAAAATATAAATATTTATAAAATTGCGTATTACGCAATATGTGGAAATGCATAAACTTCATTACGTGTAATTTTTGTAATAAATTTATTGCGTGCATCTAGAAAGTCAAGTATATTATACATCTTACTCTGCTTTTTCAATATAAATTATTATAATAGATTATCACAGTAACCAAACCTATGTAACCTTGTGTTGTTTATTACCAGCATAATTTATCCAATGATTAGCAAAAAATGGGTGCAAGGTGAGCAACTTAACGATTTATTGCAAGACGCGTGCGAATAACGGCGCGTTCTTTTTGTTCTTTAACTTTATGAATCATGCATATAGAAGAGAATATAGCAAACGAATCATTATTTCGTGCGACTCACCTTGTTGCATATCGTTGCTTTGTGCAAAAACGAACCTGCCGCTGAACTTTGACGCCTATTTCGTTTCTATTCTAATTTATACAATCAAACTTTGTCTGCGTGAAAAAATGTCGAATAAGATCAAGTGTCAAAAATCTCTATTTACGTTATTTTTTGCACATCAGAAAATCCGCAAAAAACAATTTCATGCGAATAGTTTATTCGTCATACGCGAAATAAAAATTCTTCTATGAAGGTTAGATTTCACTGTCGAATAAATATTTGATTAGGACAGAATCTCTGGCAGAGATCTGGAATTGTTAAACTTACGCATGTTCCGGCTATCAGTTGCGAAAGATGTACTTTCAGAAATCCACATTCCATTTGCAAACCGGGAGAAATGAATAAGTCGCTTCCTACTCGAAAGTACTTTTCCAACATGCATCAGCGACCTGCCTTAATGCAACGTGCATATGTAATAGCGATTAGTGCATACCGGGGTACAATGACTCGGTAAACGGCGAACCGCACGCAACCGATGCATGCGTCTTCTCGACACACGTCGCGTGACAGTAAATTTACTTGCGTACGCTAAAAAAATGTTTGCTCTCGTATTTCTGACTAGCATTGTCAGCAAAAAAATCCGACGCTTAAAAAAATCATGGATATTGTGGTAATGAACGGTTTGAAAAAAAAAATTATAAATAGAAATTTGGAGTTAAAGTTTCAAGATGAATTTGAAGTTGATATAAAAGTTGTATTATAAAAATGATTTGAAGACAAGTTTTATGAAGATATCTATTCAATTATTAATATCACAATCTATAATTTTATATTTTACCTTATCTCTGAAAGTATATTGTCGCGAACAGTTTTATATATATAACAATAATTTTCTGATTACTACGAAATACGATCTTTCGCTACATAAAGTGCATTTACGCTTCAGTTAAAAAAAAAGAAACAAATTTAGCAGTGCTTTAATATATCGCAGAAAATTATTCGCAGAAAATTATTATTATTATGTAATATCTCGTCGTTATTCGCGTTTATTATTATTAGACAGGCGGAAGAAATTTATCCACATGAATTAACTGCGCGCGTGACAATAGTTGAAAGAGAATCTTTTCACAATTCGACGGGGTACAATTGGCAATGTACGTGTGGGTTGTATTATGCTTCATTCGTATTGTTCACTTGATGCAAACTACACATAACTGATTACTAATTTATATAATTCTTATAATACATTTATATATACATTTATATATACATAATTCTTATAATATAATTCTTTGCATACATCAGAACCAGTTTATGTTAAAAAATATTCATTAAAAAAAAATATTTATTACTCAATTATAAAACAACTCTTATGAAATTATTTATTTAATAAATGATTTATGATTAACTATTTTTTTACTATTTAGCTCTCTTCAATTATTTTTATACTTTGATAATCGTGAAACTTTATCCTGGATCTTTAATACAACACCCATCGTCGGCGAATTGGCTTGTGAATATATCATTAAGAAATAAGTTAGTAACTAGAGATTAACTTCTAATTATCGTCAGAAAATAAGTTACTGATTAGAAATGCAATAGAAATTTTTTCTACCAATAACTGGTCAAAAAGGCAACAGTAACAATCTTGTAGCATCACTTTTCTTCTTACCAACGGTTGGCAATCGAGATTTCTTGAATTAAAGGTGCGAGATTATTTTTTTATATATATTTACATTGACGATTGTCAGCAAAATATACAATGTTAGCAAATAATCATAATTTCGATATAAACACAAGAACAAATGTTTGCGCATTGTTTATATAGAAATTGATATCTGTCACAAGTTTGTCATTTTCTTAGATTTTTGAGTATTTTCCGCTTCCTTTTTCTTCTTTTTCAACATTCTCATATGCTTTGCACCTTTCAAATGAGCTTGCCATTGATCCTCTTCGATAAATATTCTGTTGCACACCTGAAATACATAAAAACTTTTTTATTTTAAGAATTATATAAAAGCACTTATATAATACAATCTTATAACAAAATATTAATACTTATCTTATACTTAATAGTAATAGTAATCTTATACAAAAAATTAATAAAGTCTGAATCATATAACTTAATCACAATTTTCAGCTTATTTTAAAAGTAATATAATTAAAAACTTTAATTAAATGTCAATATCGCTTATGTGACATTTTGTTGAATATAAAAAAAGCAAAACTTTTAGAAATACTATAAAAATATATTTAAAAAATTATACAATAATATATAAGCTAGTTTGATCTTATGATGCATCAGGGAATTAATTACTGAAGTAAATTTTTCATAAATTACCTCGCAATAATTATATATGTTTGTACTGCTATCAGTGATCTTTTGGTTTTCGATGTTTTCATTCAACGGTCGTTGTTCAGGTTTTTCACCTCGCAATATTGCGGAAACGATCGCTGCTGCAGGTTCTAAGACGCAACAGTCCCACTTCGTCACGTCAGTGCAATCCAAAGAATAAACAGGGGGGACCTGAAAAAAAAAACAAAACCAAATATATGATATATTCAATTTAGACTTGTGTATTTCGCGGGAAAAATGATTGGCAGTGGATAGATTGAGTTATTTCAATCGAATTGCTATTTATAGTGTGAGCACGTTTATTATTAAAAACGAACTAAGCCAAATAAATTACCTGTCGATCACTCCGCCGAATCAGTCTATTCATAACCCACTGCTCTTGCCTTTTCGCGTATCTCTTAGTGACGAGTTTTAAATAATCCACTCCTTGTTGCAGTAATTTTTTTCCCTGTACAAAAATTTAATATTTAGACAGCTATCGATCTTTCTTTATCAATTAACTATACATTATATAAATTTCACATTTTAATTATATTTCAAATATTTTCTTTTTAATATATAAAATGATTTATCTAGAGCTGTAATGCAATTTTCGCTAAACAACTTTGACAACTTTCTTTACAACTGCACCGGAAATACAGTGTTAGCAAACGATTTGTCAACGTTTAAAATTGAAAAAGCCGTAAAAAAAAACTGCGACGTACAATCGCGAGGAAATATCGCGCGACGGAAGAAGCAAAAACGGAGGACTGCACAGTGAAGATACCGCGAGAGACGGATACGACCGCGTAGTAAACTCGGTTGCAAATTGCACGGTGCATTTTAATGGCAGAAAAAGGCCAGGGGATCCCGGCTGAAGAGCAGCTGCTAAAGCAAACGGCGAGATCAGGGCTACGCGGACGCAGGTATCGATGAGCCATCTCCGCGTCGCTTACCTTTTCGCTCGCGCGCTCCTCCTCAGGCAACGTGAGGTAAGCGTGGAACTCCTTGAAGCCGATGCTCTGGAAGATGCCTTTCGTGTAATCGGGTGACCTGGAATGTAAACATTCTCTCTTTAATCGCGCCCGCCGGTTCTTTCTTCCCCGTCGCTTCGACAGGATTCTCTCTCCGTGCCTCTCTCTCTCCCTCTCTCTCCCTCTCTCTCTCTTCGCGCAATTGTCTCGTATTATCGTCAGAAGTGCGGCTAATAATCGATTAACCAAGATCCCCCCTCCCTCCCACCCCAAACCGGGATATTGCACCTGGCGTATCAAATGTGATCGTACAGTCGCAGAAATTGCGTGCGGCGTTTTTGTCGGCTCGGGCGGTCTTTTAAATTTCGCTCGTGCTTAAAATCCGTTTAATGGGAATATTTACGGTTTACTTCGGACGGCGCGAGATGTGAAACGCTCTTAGTCGTAAGAGAGAGAAAAGTATAAACTTTTTTTTATAATAATGCACCGCAAAATGATATAACATTGCAGCAGCGTGGATAATTTTGCAGTATATAAAAAACTTTTAAAGCGAGAGACAGATTGTGGAATAATCCAGTACGATAAGCCAACAATGTGAAATTAGTAAATGTCGAAACTGTAATTATCAAATTATTTTCATACGCAGTCATATTAAACAATACTATAATGTGTCTTTTGATTAAAAAATATAATTATAGAATTTGATTATCTCATTTACTTGAAAAATCCCAGCGGATTGATAAAAAAATGTATGAAACCGGCCTGATTTCTAATATTAATTGCAGTAATCGTTATAAAGAGATAAGTTATATCACACAGATAACAGATTGCGTGAAAAGAATTTCAAGCTTCTTAAGATTCCGACAGCATAATTGCGTAAATGCTACCATGTATCGTACATGGCAGAGGAAGTGCGAAGATAACGCTGATAATTATTTTTACTTGCGAACATGGTCATTATGGGCAACTATGTTTAGCGTAAAATGTCATCCGAATATATGTTCGCTTGCATGCATACATGTATTTGCATTTGTTGAGGTCGAGAAATGAAGATTATAAGATTTGTGACAGTGCGTCATTATTTCAAGGAGAAATGTGTGCTTCGAAAGCTAATATGTAAAAGAGTGAGAATCAAAGCAAGATATGAATAAATTATTGACAGCCGGCTGACAGAGGAGATATCTAATTTTTATTATATTATTTTGCTGCAAATTATAGAATTTTTATAGTAGAAACATATATATTGCACTATCACGAGATTTATTAAGCGTCCTTTATATGAAATCATTACTTTGTTCAAGCATTAAAGATCTAATTCTGAAAGATTACTTAAGACATAAGTAACATTCAACAAGACAATGTATCCCAATATTTCTGAATTATGATAATAGCCGCCTTTTGCAAATTCTTCACTCATTAGCGCTTGCTGGCTAATTTACGATTTACTATTCGAAGGCATCTCTGCCAAGGACCGACGATACGGGCGCGTCAATTTCGCGCGAAATCTTATCACACGCGTCCGATGACAGCAATCGTGTTGACGACCTCGCTCGGTGTAACATCGACTTATGTTATGGCGGGAAAAAGTCCGCGCTATCGCTAGCACGTCTCACTGGTTTGCACACGTGTCAATGCCAAATGTATGCTGGTGCCGAGGAATTAGATTCGGTGGTGCCGTGCGTACGTGGCTTTCGCAAGCTATCCTGCCGCAAAATTTCAAGCATCGAAATCGATACTGCAAGATGATGTGAATAAAATCAATGGGCTAAATTGATGAACCAATATAATTTATGCCTTTCGAACATTACTGGTTGCTTGACTGTTTTTTGTTAACACAATGCATTCGCTTTTTTTGTATTTTCTCATACGCTGTGCACTCAACATCGAAGGAAAATATTTGTTTCGCGATAATAAATTTTAAGCTTTTTGTAAAATATGATTTTTGAACAATTTCATTCATCTTTGTAACTGATAGTAAATTCGCTGGAAAGAAATAATCAGATTATTAAAAAGACAAAAATGTAAAATGTACAATTAATTAGATCTCAAAACTTGCAATAACCAATACGATTTCGAAATAATTAGAAGTAAACTTGTTTATCTATAATTCTACGCTAGCGACTATCCTACGATAGCCGTGTTGACTCCACTTATCTATTTCTCATTTTATTTTCCAAGACTATTTAATTTCATCTTGTCCAGTTTTCAAGTATACGTCGTAAGTATAAATTATAAGCACGAATATCTGTAACTGAAATTATTAAGATCATAAAATTCTTTATTTTTAAAACGAGAAAAAAGTCAAAATTTTTAGTACAAATTTCGAGTTTAAGTGTTACGCTTTTAATAACTATTCATTATTTTATTCGTCAAGTATTCGAACTTTTTACATGCAATATAGTGATATATACGGGAGAAACGCTATTTATTCTCCAATTAACATTGTTTGCAAGACCTTCAGTTCAGCCGGAAAGAAATGAGACTCGCGCTTTCTTCTTCTCAGGCAACTTCTATATTTTTTTTTCTCAAAAAGTGAGCACGATAGTGATAATAATAAAGTACTGATAATAGTCACGACGAGATATTTAACAGACTACAGGTCGCAACTCTCTCTGGTAGTAGCAATGATAGCACTTCTGCGCCAGTACTACAGCTTGTAATTAAGATAACGACAGAGAGTCAGCAATAAGCGCCGCGCGTATACGTAACCGTTCTAAAATATTTTTACAACTTGTTGCCAGGCAGTTCGTACGCACTACATGTCGCGCGATATGACATGTTCTTCATCGCGAAGTATAGAGTTATCGGGTTACTTGCGAGACAGATAATCGACCACTATTGCCAGGATTTATGATCTTCGTGAAACAGTAGCACGCTATCTTTTCTGCTCTATATTTTTTTTTTTCCTAGTTTGACATCCTTCGCGAGAGGAGGCCGAATGCTAAATGATAAATCTACTGCGAGAGTGTAAAGTCCGAGCCGAAACATTTCGCGGAAATTATCGATTGATATTTGCGTATTAATGTGCAGATGAAAGTTTGCGATATTACAATAATCGATCAGTGCACTTTCACCGACAGAATTTTAATATAAAGATTCACCCGACAAAAAATAGGACACATTAATTATTACCGTTCCGAATTTTTCTTTTACAAATTCAAAAGATCATAAAGCTGTACTTCACACTTTATTCCGCTTTTTAATTGCAGAGTTTCACACTTTCAAATGCATTTTTCTCAAAGTGTCATTAATAGTCTCACATATATGCTTTTATTGCTTCTCCACGAATCGGTGAATCTATGTAATCGACATAGTTGCGGACTCGCTTCGCTCGGAAACGATCAATAGTGTGTAAAACGGTGAGAGGTTCCGCTAGTCAGCAACGTATTCAGCAATCTTCCAATCTTCCAAGGCCGATCGATCTACATTGATATTTCGCCGGCTTACCACGGTGGTCACCGTATCGATAATAAGATTACGTATGCTACACTGCGCACAATTACGGCATTAATGGCGCCATTTTATGTTAGCAGAGCGTAATATAATGCAGCTGTATTACTTTTTGCTATTGGATTGTGTCGTCCATCCCCATTAGCTCTTTTTGCCGTGGCTTCATTGTCTCCTCCAATGAACAATGTTACTCATGTCATTCGTGAAATTGCGCGAATCACAATGGAGAGATTGATCGAGTATTCCGATTTTTTTATCGCTGCTTGCTTCGGACATATCGATCAAACGTGTCTTTCGTTTGTGTAAACAAAATTAATTATGCAACAAATTTAAATGCGCGGTCAAATCGCATTGTTTGAAGTAATCGAACATCCTGAAAGATATAAATTTTCGACGGAGCCACATTGAAACACACGGATAGCATTTTTTTAAATAAATTTTTTCGAGATTTATTGACATAATATATTTGCGATGAGAGTTGCGCGATGATTAATGATACGCGATAGCCATCTATCAATTTATCACGAAAGGTCCACGTGGTATTTTTATCGGGGCACTATCTGTACTATCAAGAATACTGTAATTGACAGACGAACCTACAATTGCCGCGTGCAAGAGACATTTAATTTCCATCCGCGCACAGCTGGCGAATTCAATCTTGATTACGGACCCGCGATTTATCGAAGATCTAGCGGAGCACACCTTTCTACCAATTGTGAATAATTTCTCCGCAGAGTAATTTCTCCCTTCGTAAAATGAGAGACGGAGAAATGAATACCTCGCAGAACGGGGTTGATGAGATATTTGTCAATCTTATGATCGGAATAAGTAAATCGCATACGTCAAAGAATCGATAATAGAATGTATAAAATAAGCTTCTGATATTTGTGTGACGTAAAAGCGAGCAAAATGCCATTTCACGTTTGATATTTGAATTATACTCGTTTAATGTTTTGATTCAATTAAAGCCCGTTAATAATCGATTGTCATGAAAGACATATAAAATTAATATCGGAGATTGAAAACAAATTGTAAAACAATTATAAATCGATAAATTATCTATTTATCGCCCGTCTCATTCAGGCTAGTTTACCTATTCATTCATATTGTGCCTCAATCTTGCTTTAATTATTATCGTCGATATTTCTAAATTGGATTTAATGTAATCCGAATATGTGTGCGATAACACATGATAAAATGCTTATCTACACTTTACGCAGTCGACCCAGCAAATCGCCAGTTTCGTTTTATCGCGGGGATACTTTTGCCGTTGCGTTATAGCAAATATCGATGCCCTACATATTTCATTTCATCCGTAAATTTTATTTCGATTTTAAATTATCCACACCGTTTTTTATTACGTCATAACTTTGAATATAAATATAGTTTACACAATTATTTATATAAAAATAATATAAAGTACAAATTCTTTCTTAGAAAAGATGATCCGATTATTATTCTGTTTGTAGCATAAAATTAAAACAAATGTGTCTTTTCCATTATTTAATCAGCTAAGCACAATTTTTTGCCTCTCAGAAATCCTATTCGAGGATTATTTAGAACAGAGGTGAAAATCTAATGTATAAATAATTATCCTATACATCTATCATCCTGTTTTAGCAGAGAGACGGAATTATGAATAAATATCACAGAGAAATGTCAATTCAAGTAGCTAATTATTGAAAGATTTGTCGCGCATATTATTAAAGTCTTAAACTCCTGTTTACGAATGCATCGTAATTAGATTACACGAAGTAAAACAACCGCGACATCCTTCATTTTCCGCATAAAACAACCGCGATATCCTTCCGCGTACAATCTTATGCCGCAACATATTCACACGAGAAAAGAAAAAGTTAATAAACGTGTACAGCTGCATCATTAATTCACTTTTTTGTGAGAAAAAATACATATTAGGGTACAAATACATCGTGTTTTAAAGACCAGTGTGCGTTTGTTGATGATATAATTGTTATCAGCGTAAAGGCAATCTTCGTAATAGGCAGCGCCATCAATCATCTCGAGGCTTTATTATCTAAGTTATTTGACATGTGGACAAGAAAAACTCGATGTCCTTCGTGGTCTTATTTCCAATTAACAAAGATCCTTCATTATTCAGCCGTTGAGATGCGCGCCATTCGGGCTTAATTGACGAAACAAACGTGCCGAATTTCAGACTTAATTGGTCCTCCTTTTCGGCTCCGCGTTTAATTCGATCTGACGCTGTCTCGCCGGTTCTTCGTTACACGCTGCGGCAAGGACTGCAAATTGCACCGGCGGCGTCGCGATTTGCATAGCCGTCGCAGCGGATGCACCGTCGCGCCGCGTGCGCGTGTACACACGGGTCGGCCAGTAATAATTAGCGATAATAGTCGAAGCGATATCGTAAGCGTGGTCGTTCAGGGCGGAAGATACGGCGCGCTTTGATTCGATAAGAGTTTATCCGCCAAATGGGAAAATCGAGCAATATCGCCGCGAGCGAGCGAGCGTGAAGAGAAATCGCGGGAGACGAGAGACCGGTGGACGACGGTGGAAGAGGAAGTGAGAGCGCACTGACTGATAACCGAGCGACTGGACTTGCCTACCTGCCTGCACCGATAAGAGAAGTCGCACGCGATGTGCGGTGTGCGCGACCGACCGCACCTACTAGCGGGAAGAGATCGCGAAGCGATTCGTTCCGATACTCGTCCCGCACGACTCCTCCCGGTCGTACCGGTTTAGGAGAGTTGCGACTAATTTTATTAATTTTATTAACAGCTAAAGTAAAAACGCCAACTGCTAAATTGAGCAGTGAACAAATTACTAATGCAGACATTCGAAGTAAATAATCAAAGCCTAGCTTCTACTTCCACTTCGACTTGTAGTAATATAAATTCTATCGTATTACTATGTTTAAATACGTGCCAAGTATAAATTTTAATTATTTATACTTAAACTGCGTTCCTTTATTTTGTATCAATAATGCGATAACGAAACGCTAACTGAATACTTTAACGTGTCATAAAATTCTGGATAAAGAAGAAATAAATAATAACGCAAATTAGATAATTTCTATAAATTGTATGTAATTGTATAGATATAATTGTATATAATTCTCTGATAACAGAAAACATAAAAATAACAGGAATCTATATGATACTTCTAATGCGAGTCGTATACAATGCAGCAATGATTTATACCATTGTGGCTTATCAACGCGATAAGAGCAGCTGCTGTCAAATGCGTGCCCGCGCGCGTGACGATACCAATTGTCTAATTAATTCCGTTGTAAGGAAGGGAAGCCCACGATTCGCAGCGACGGTTCTAATATGGTTGCCCACGGTGTTACTTCACTACTTTTTCCTTCGTTACGATTCTATCTATGCTGTCTGATCACGGAGCCGTTTCGTAACGTGCAAATCGAAGACAGCCGGAGGCGGCTGGCCGCTCATCCGCGTGTACGCGAAGGAGATACAAGCCGGACGTGGTCCGGCAATAAACGCGAGCGTGACTGATGCCCTTTTATTTGTACCGCACGACTTTCCCTATTATTACTATACGAAGATCTTGGCGAAGAAAGCGCCAAATGGCCGCGAAGCTCGCCCGCCCAGATTCGCGAGTAATCACTGACCATTGATTCAAGTGAGTTTATTTCGAAAGTAGCGTGCACATTTTTTTCAAAGCAAACAGCCGCAAATCCTATGACATCTCTACAAATTGCAATTAAATTATCTTAATATTACATCATGTTTCTTAGAAAGTTAATTCGTTCTAGAGCATAAATTTCATCTCATAATTCTCTTACAAATGAATTTTCGGAAATCTCGTTAAAGTACATATAAGTGGGTCACGAATCAATTTCCTCTCCTATCCTATTTCGCGAGTCTCAAACTCGAAACTAGGCCACTCGCAAATTAATCTCGCCTGCTGGTATCGAGTATTTTCAAAATTCCAAGAAGCCAGAAACAAACGATCAATCAACTTCACGCGGTCGGCAAACTTCGCGGATATTATCGCGTGCTAATAATAATAGGTTTCTTTCGCGCCGATTCCATTTCGCGCGCAGGAAATTTGTGAACGATAAGCGAAATACTCCACGGCGGCTATCAGATTCTTGCGGAATCCGATGACGTGGTGTGAACGATGGGTTGGATCTTTCTCTCTCTCGGAACGGCAAATAAACCAAGGATCTGTGACCGCGGAGTTCCGTGATTTAATGCGATGTTTTGCTCTTGCGTACGAATGACTTTAGATTGTTCCGTTAAACAACAGTTAACAAACCTTGCAATGAGCGATATTTTGACATAATTAATGCTGCTGCATAGATGCAGCATATGTAAATATTTAATATTATTAAACATTTTTATAAATATTAATAAAAATATTAACATAAATATTAATTTAAAAAATGGCAATTAATAATGTAACGTTAATAATGTAAGCTACGAAATACTTTTCCCTTCTTATTTTATATTTTATTTTATTTTTCTCTTCTTATAATTGTTCGATAAAAATATGCAGTTATAAACAACAAGAAAAAGATTCAACTTGTACACACAAGCATCAACGCACGATACGTGGAGCAAAAATGTGCAGTATGTGTATAATGTGACACGATGCGCAAAGAGTGGTAACGTTACACTATCGTATGATACGCGTTACTTTCCATTCCTTTCTGGGAAAAGACAACGTCAGGTTTCGTTCCTGCGTCAAATATGTAATGCCGGATTAAGTAATCGTATGTAGTCCGTCGCAGATCTCTGCCTCCCTGAGAAAGTTTATGTCTCTCGGTTAGCTTGGACAAAATGGAAAAATATTCTCGTTACTCAACGTCTCTTTCTCAATAGTATTTTCTAGTATAAACAAGTCGATACCTTCGATACAAAATATATAAATTCGCTGCAAATATATAATTTCGTTGGAAAATGTCCTTTAATATAATTTTTTATAGAATTGAGATATTTTTATATATACACGTGAAAGAAGATTTAGTATTAATAACACTATCAGTTTTTTGTATATTATATATCAGAGTATATTTATTCTTCTCTAAATTCCAAAACAATGCCAATTTTTTATATGTCCTGCAAATAATTACACACAAACTCGGAGCCGATGTCGTTTCCTTACAACATTGATTATCTGCGATTTCTTACTTCTGGATTGGAACTTCTCGCCTGCGATCAAGGAAGTTCGTTGATGCCGTTTTCTTGTTATTCGAACTTCTGTTATTCATCATCCGTGACGCGTTACTACAGTCGCGATCAAATAATTAGTTTTTAGATCGCACTTTCTTCGCGCAGTTCCTCCCGCAGTTCTACCTGTCCGCCGCAATCGAGATACATGATATTTTCTCGCTGCGTGTTCTCGTGTGTTATACTTTCTCATAATTTACTACCTGTCACGTCTGATGAATACATTCATTCGTAACAAGATAATTGATATTTGTCACTTCTGTTTTCTACACTCCATCGTCCTCATATCACCAATTTTCCTGCACTCGATAATTCGATTCTTTGTATTTTAAATAATGTCGGTCACTTTTGCGAGTAATTTGACTTTATTTATGAAAGCATCGATCTCGTAACTTTTCCATCCGACACATTTACTTCAGCTAATCACACGTTTATCTGTAAATGCCTTTACGTCAGTCACGTTGTTAATTGTACTTTCAATTATCACGATTCTTTGAATAATTAACATTCCGCATCGTCACGTCCCTGATTTCTGAGAAATGAAAATCAGCTCGGTTTATGGGAAACCGCAGCACAATTATTTAACCGCTGTCTTTTCTTTCCGACGAGAGAAGCGGGGAGAAAGAGAGGAAAGAGTGGTAGCTCATTAGATGGTGATTAATTTTCGGCCCGACACTGTGTGCACGTAATCGCGCGCCCGTGCTTTTCCTCGCGGCTGGCTACTTCCTTTATTTTCACACCGACATCCGGTCGCGCAACGCCCGCAACTTCCGGAATCGAGCAAGGAAGGGGGACAAGCGGAACAGGAGAACCCCATTCACAAAGCATGTCTGCATTAACGATAATATATTCGAGTCATCAAGTCACGTGCTTTGTCGGCGCCGAGCATACACAGCATTGACAGGATTCGCGAATTCAATGAAGCGATTTGCACACGATTGTGTACAAACGTGCGTGGAATCGTCTCGCTGGACGCGTCCCCGCGGTTGAAATTAAAAATTGTCCTAACTCTCAACAAACCGATTAAACTTCTTGTCATCTAAACGAAGATTAATTTAATATAAGATCCGCGGATTTTCCTGAAGTTATATTCTTCCCAAGTTAAAAAATCTTTATCGAAGTATTAATCATTTTTCTTATCTACGCTTTATTATTGTTGTAAATCAATTATAATCTGAGATTTGTTTTATTACTGGGCGTTAAGAAGAAGTAACAAGACATTTCTGACGTCTGATAATGTTTGACTCATACACATTAGAATGTACGGGGCATCTCTGTAAATCCTTTGATTTATAGATTTTTTATTTGATTTTTATTGACATCTCCTGAGATTTAAATAATGTTTTACAAACTATTTTATTATTATTCGCGTTACTGTTGATTTTACTTTTTCGAATATATAAATAGTGAATGACTCATATTTAGATGAATTAATTAATTTTCTAATCTCCTCCAATAATCTCAACTCTTTCATTATGATAATAATTGAAAATTAAGAAACCGAATTTTTAGTGTACATGCAAATAAATAATGAAATTCACTCGACAATCAAGAAAATATAATTTTTACTTAAATAAAATTGTTATTGTTTAGTATAAAGTTCTCAAATCTGCGTGCGATCTAATTTTCATTAAGACAGTCGATTTGAACTTAAAAAAAAAAATGTGTACATAAAATGAGAAGAGATAGTTGACTGCGTGAAGTTATGTTTAAACAAATGTTATTACAAAATTTTATCGGTTTCTGAAGACGCTTAAGATTATCTCAACGAAAAACGGCGTATTAAATGGCCAGTATTACACGTATTAAATGGACAGTATTACACGTATCGAGTCGAGAGCGCCAAGAGATTTCATTTACTGCGGGGAATCATGATAAGCGCTACAACTTCGCATATTGATTTACTCGTTATCCTTGGCGCATCCGCATTTACATTTTCTGCTTACAGTAAGGAAACTCCGCTTATTGTTGTCCGCTTATTCGTCTAGTTCCTTCAGAAGAAACATGTTAATTAGGACACGTACTTGTCGGAATCAGCAAAGTCCCGCATTAAATCGCAACAATCGTTACTTAATCGTTAACCGCAAAATTTTTATTGCGAATTCGATATGCATGGAATTTTTCCCCCTTTTTTGTTTTAAACGGAGCCGGAATTCTTCACGTGCTCATAATCCTCTTGTTTTTAGTTAACAAAATTATTTCCAAACAATTAGATATTTGTTTTGCTGCAATCAATATCTAATAATCAACATTTGGTAATGAAATTGATAAAAATGACAAATATAAAAAGATGGATTACAAATTGTAAACTAAAAACAAGCGCTATATTTTTCGATATTTCGTAAAACACCGATGTTACGACCATGTTTAGCGCTGCAATGTAATAGATTCAACCATCATTTGTCTTAATTAAAAATAAGAAGATAGAGCAGGAAAAAAGGGAAATGCAAAGACATTAAATTCTTGAACCTGCATCGAATTTTTACGTAATTTGAGATATTGAAAGATGCACTCACGTGTTAGTCTTAATCCGGTGTTCGTTGTATCTGCGATGAAAGTCGAGTAGTTCCTGCACCAAACCGGCCTCCAGCATGCCGTCGACCCTGTTATCTAGCCTCTTGCCGAGGACTTTCTGCAAAGAATTTCGGAGAAAGGAGAGCCCCCTTATTAATTAAGCACGACGACGTCGACAGAAATCGCCCGTTAAGATACACGGGCGTTTCGAAACCGTTCGACCGCGTTTCCCAGCGCTTTGAGCCCGGGACTACTTCGTACATTAAATATTCTATCGTACGACTACGCGAATCCTTTTTTGACCCGACCAATCGAATTTGTAATAAATAAGCATTTTAATGATCAGCTTTGCCACGTGTTGCGATCGGAAAGAAAGTGTGTCGCGAAAGGAATTATGAAGACTGGCGAATATTATATCGCATTCGATATTTAAATATAATAATTATTTTAATATTATTATAATTAATTTAATATTGCGATAAAGAGCGGTTTGCAAAATTCAAAGTGAACCTGGAAAAGTACCGCGCATACATTACAATCAATCGTCGATATATAAAACGGCCTGGAATTCGTGGGATGGATTTAGGACACCTAGCACTTACGATCAGATAGGATACTGTCGAATGTATCAGGATCGTCTCGATGTCTGTCCCTCGTTAGAGAGATCGCGATACCGTCAAGAAAAGACTGATCAATATGCGGGCTCAATATCAAGGACGATCTTTGCTATCGATCAACCATTCAACGACATCGAGAATAGCGCGGCCATTCCGTTAGAAGGAAAAAATCCGGTGTCCTTGGTAGCTGCTAAGAGAGTTTTACAATTATCTTCTAAGCGACCTCGCTAATGGCGCGCAGCCGTGTTAGAAGAAGACGGCGCGCGCGTCCTCGAACTCGACTGACGCGCAAAATTCCTGACAGATCGTGCATGTCGCTGATTTTTCAGCGGCTTCGCACTGCCGATACGTCATCGCGGAACTTGCAAACCGCGAGGCGAATTAGACCATTTTCACGAGCGATGTGTTCGCGATATCGCTGAAAGCGATCGCGTGCAATAGCGTCAGTATCGTGTCCGCGGAGTAACAGAAAAAGCACTGCCGATAATCGCGCGCGGTTTATTTCGCCAGTTAAGCAGCAAATAGACACCTTTCAAATACGAGATAATTCCCGCAATGTAGGAAGACAACATCGAGATGCGTCATGCAATTACACATAAAATTCAATGTCAAACGCGGTCTCGGTTCTTCCGCGGTTTTATTATCCAACACGTTACAAAAGGATTCGATTAAAGCGTGTAATATGAATCAGAGAGCTCGTTTTAAATTGCGTGAATAAGATTTCTCTTACGCGCGCACCGGCGATCGTGGAAATACGAGAAGTTTGGTAATAAAAATGTTGCTTCCGATTTTAGCGTTCTGTCTGGCGGATTTTTGCACTGCTCGTCGAAGGCCTTGGTCAATGACCGAGTGAAGTCGAGGCCGTACGAGTGTTCCGCGGACCGTAAAATTTAAATTAATTAAATTCAGTTTTTTTTTTTTATAATTCTTACTAACGATAAAATGATAATGCTGATAAATACTAATATAAATCGTAATGAGTGCCCGGCTGAATACGATTAAACGGCGACAATGGAACGGCTGAAACAGAATGCCTTCTGTGGCCGCGCTGCTACAATGGCCTGTAGAATGTAAAGAGTCGAAACACGGATCCGCTATCCTCACTGCTGACACAATTGCAAACACTTGTAGTTAGGTAAGCACTTCGGCAAGCAGCAATGTCATACCAAACGCAAACTCGAGCTTTAATCGAGCCGTTCGGAGTTAGTATAAGTATTAGAAAGCAGTTTCGAAGGTTTCGCTAAAATTAGCACCGAGATAACAAACAAAACTCTGAAAAGTGTATACATGTTTGGGACTACGCCAACTCGCCTAAGACAAATACTAGATTAGGAAGCGTTTCTTGTGCGAACCTGCGGGGACACTCAACGTTTCGATGCTCAAAGGCTTAAATCTTGCGAAATCTACGTTCTAAAAAGAAATCCCGTCGAATTTGTTGGCTATCGGCAAAGTGGCACGAGAAAATATTAAATCTTTGGCTTCGATCATTGATTAGTGAAACATATTTTTCTAGCAAAAAACCGTATTAATAAAATTCCATGTCGGGAGTAAACCAGGTTAATTAACAAAATAATTGCAAATCTCTAGGATTTTCCACAGTCTCTATGTTGTATAAATTCATTTTCGTCGGCGCCTTTACCTATATTCGGGTGAGAAATTCGGAAGGATGTTTGTTAACACCGAAAAACATAACGGAGACGCGTATACGATCTGAAGGCGGCGTCGGATCGTTCTCACGATTGTTCACGGTTAAACGCGACCTCCGCAACTCGTTTCGGCTGTGCGTTCACTTTAAATCCCATTTAAATGCCGCAGCCTCGCGCCCTACACACACACACACACACACACACACACACACACACACACACACACACACGTTCATACGTGCGCGAATGTGTGTGCTATATACACGGACTCTTCTTCTCTACTCGTTTCATTCATGCCGTGGCGCACGAACGCACCGTCGATGACGCAAACCGATGGCCAATGTCAGTATTTGACGATCACACGGTACATGCACCACTATGTGGCCCGGCTACATTCCAAGTATATCCGCGTGTGCGTCGCGATGTGTGCTCACGCCATGACGGACTTTACGACAGTTGACATTGAGATGGTATCTACGTTAAATTCGGCGATTTTTCTTTCGTGTCGAATGTAAGAGATGTGTATGATTAGTTGCATTTATAATCGCTTTGTCGGAACAGCGCTTTTGTAATTTCACCAACACAAGTACAAACTAGGGAAATTGAGGACAGCAGATATCTGCCGCTGGCTAGAACCGGTTTGATAAATTTATTTCCGTGCATATTAAATGTTTCGTAATTAAAACGGGGGCTTTGCAAGTTGTGGCCTGATCACGTTTTTATTCTAAATTCTTTAACTATTGGAATAATAAAACAGTTTTAACCCATTAATATATCGATATTTCTTATTCTTTATTTTGAATATTAAAAAGTGGAACGTATAATGTCTTCCCACAAAACTTCGATTTTAAATGTATTAAGGCCTTAGAATGTATAAAATTTTAATTGATGAGGATATGTAAATTTTAATGATATAAGAGGCTTATCTCCCGAATTAAAGATTCGAGAATCCTTATAAATTTTTACGCAAAATGAATCATGTAATCGCCAAGAATTATTGTGTCCTCCGAGAAATGAAAAATTGCCGAGAAGATGGAACATTCGCAGACGATAAAATTGCCGTTTTCGCCAGACAATCCGAAATGCAAAAGTTCAAAGCCGAAACTAGAGAATCCACGTTTGCACCTAGACAAAATTTCTCATAAACCAAGGTCTCGTCAAGAAAAAAGATGAAGTGGAGAACGGAAACAAAGCAAGATAAAACTAAATGAGCGACCTTTTTTGCGACTCCACTTATGACGTGTCGTCACATTCATCATTTAGCACGTTAAAACGTTAAATTAAACGTGAACTTCGCATAAAAATATGCTTAATGTTTATAACGATGACTCGTTTGTTTAGAGATAATAATAGTTTCCTAATTGTTTTGTACTAACATTCTTATAATCTACGTTCACGAATAAAAGCTACAATTAATAAATATTCAAATTACTAAGTCACAAGAATGAATCTGTATTCTCTAAAATAATTGGGTTTTAAAATCAATCTACAACACAACGAAGCGAGTCTCTGCTGAAAACCCGTTGGGATCCGTACAATTTTATTTCACCTACTGAAAACTGCGCACCGTCCGACACCTAATTAAAATTGACGGATCGGTATTGCGGACTAATAAGAAGGGGGGAAAAAAAAAAAAAAAAGTACTCAACAGTCCAGAAAGGTAATGTTGAATGTCCCGCAAATAGCACGCGGCAGCTAACTACTTACACGCGCGGATACGTTACGTCGTATCATCGCCGCGCTTTTGCGCCGCGGCCTTCGCCGAAATCAATGATCCCGTCTGGAGGTGAAAAAGTCAAAGGCCCGGGCTACGCGCCTTCGGTCGAATTCGGTAACCGTATGCATACAAACGCGGTCCCGGCCGTTTGTCGACAACGACGACGTCGTCGTCGCCGTGGTGTGGGCGGCGCTACCGCGAATACACGATTAGATCACACGGATAAAACACGGTCGTTTTGTTTCGCGGTAAAGCGGCCGAAAACGACGCACGTGCCGGGCGCGAATTCCGCGACGTTGATGCAATTTTCGGAACGTCGGCGAGGTAGCCCGGCATTGATCCTACGGCGATCTCTCCTTCAGTTGCCCCAGACGAGGCGAAGGATAACGACATGCGTTGTCATATCTTCGAAGCGCGCGCGAAGCATCGATCATCGGCAGTCTCATGTATATTACAGCATCCTCTACGTGTATCCGGCATCACAAAATTGCAATGCATGTTTATTCATTCTGGCTCACGTTTTTTTTCCTCCCCGATGTGTAATCTGATCGTTTCTTATGATGCAAGCAGTGCGGTACGATATTGATTTGTGGGTCTGCATTCTTTTTGTTTTGTTCTTTACGTTATAAAATAATTTACCTACATATTCCGCGGAAAAGCGTGTGAAAAAAAAAACTTAGCGAGATATTCTGTATCTTTTGACGCATCTTTTGACATTTCGAGCGAACAATTCTATTTTACGTGATTTTAAAATAGAACAGAGAGAACTCATTTTGTCGCTAGCTCTACACGAGTATCAAACACGTGCGCCTGCAAAGAATTCGAAATAGTTTGCGACAAGGCCATTGACTAGCTTGCTTGCGATCTTTCAAATTTTTACGGCGAATATTACATTTTCTCTAGAATCAGCGTAATTGTTAACGCGGCACGCAAATACGGCCGATTTCACAGTTCTTTTTTTCCGCAACATGTTATAGGCTGCAGAACGAAAAAGAAACTCTCGTCCTGTAATTTGGACAAATGATTTTCGTGGAAAATCGAGCACGCCCACGGCATCGGCCACGCTGCTTTCGTGCGAATCTGGTCGTTTGCGTCGATTTTTCAGGTCCACAAGAAAGAATCGCTGCGAGGGGCAGCGAAATAAAAGGCCGTGCCGTCGGTAAAAAAAACGACGTACATTGAGAGCACGAGATCTGTCCATGTATAATTCATTCATTTTTTTAAACGCTTTTTAAAAGCTTACGCCGTGAGCTTTTACGCGTAGAACGATAGAGATTAAATCATGTAATACTGTTAATCTTTTAGTTATTAATCGAATTACAACACAAATAAAATACGAACAAAAAAATTCTATTTTGAAAACACAAAATAGAACTGTTCGTTTGAAATGTCGGAAGATGTAGCGCTGTATAGAATATCCTTGAATTCTTTCATGCGTTTCACTCTGTTTACATTCCTGTGCAACACAAATTCCATCTAAGATTTGCATTCATCTAAAAAATCCATTTCGTACGTAGATACAATTAGATAAACATAATTAAATTCGGCAAACATTTTGTCGCCATTTCGCAAGACTTACATTTTACGGACTGCTCACAGTAAAATTAAGCTAAATAATCTGCAATATCGATGAATGTACAGTCTTTCTCACATAATCGAAAAAGTCAATCTACAAGCAAGAGAACATAAAAAGCAGGTGTGTAAATTCTCAACCGGGCGATAAATATCACAGTTAATGAGACCGAAATGGGCCTTTAACAATATCGAGGTGAGGGAAGAAAGCAGTTAAGTGCCCGTTCTATGAGAAACTTGAAGCATGTCTTCCTACCAGGCGTTACACGATACATAAAAATAGGCTCGTAACCAGTTCACTATCGCGGTTATAAAACGAGTAATACTGAGTCAAGTTTTCAGAGAAAGATAGAAAATAGGTCTTATCTTGTAATTGTCTTTATCTTGAAGAGAATCCCTGAGCAACGCTGGGCTCTTATCCTTCACTCTTGTCTTTTATTTTTAAGATGACATTAATTAATCGTCAAGTGTTGCCTTCGACATGAATGACTTGTACGTTCGTAAAATAAAATTGACATAATTAAGAGAATATTAAGAGATTAAATAAAATACATGAAATAAATACTTTTTTATAGAAATATTTGAAGTTTCCACATGTAAATTGCCGCGTAAGAAAATAAATCCAATCTCTATTACCTTGTTATTTCAAATAATATTTTTACTCATCCCTGATTCGGTTCTCACCGAAATTTGCACGCGTTTGTTTTCCTTTTATTTTCGCCGGCGACTCGATGCAGGCCCGCTGGGCGTAATTTCTCGATCGAAAGGGCGGCACGATAGAGAAAAAACGAGGGCAGAGAAGCCGCTACATGTGTATGCGTATATGTATATGCATCTGTGTGCGTATATATGTGACCCAAGGCATTAACGAGACGAGGGCACGAACACGAAAGGATTCTAGTCCCTATTGCCAAACCACGATTCTAAGAAGAACACAAAAATTGCTTTGCGCGCGATCATCTACAAAAAAATCTCTATGACACAAAATAATTAAGATACGAATATTAGCAAGAAAAACCGTGTATGATATAAGCAGCGTCTAATATTATAAAATTAGTAAATAATTTCTGTATAAGTTTTATCAACACGCATAGTTCATTAATTATCGTTTTGTAATTATAATTTTAATACAAATGGAGAAAAAGTTAATTAACCGCAAACACTAATCAATCTAATAACAGTCCAACTGATTGTTAAAAATAATTTATAACAAATATCTAGTAATTTAGTAGCCGGTTTGTGTGTCAGTTACACGATAATAAAACTAGATAACTGCGAAAGTACTAAAGATTTATCAAACTTTTTGGCGTAAAATGCTATACGTCTTATAAAAAAGGATATGGAGGATACTCACGATTAGGCTTTACTGCACGATACTCAAACCTTGTCTCATTAGATCACGCCGCGGCGATGTCATTTTTATCGATATTCTACGACAGGTAGATACGCGGCAAGTACACGCGCGAAGGCATTATTATGCACATTCAATTACAGAACGGGGGAAAATTCTATCCTTATGTAATCCTATCTCCGTTAAGTGGTAAAGTCCATTAAGTGGCGCTCGCGCGCAAATCTGCGCGCGGCCGCACACGTCTCACACACGCCACACATAAATTTCCAACGCGATGTATGAGTTAATGATGCCGACATTAGTGACTTCATTCGCCTGTAGTATTCTGCCAGGACGAAGCCTTACGGTGCAAGAGAGCTATTTAATTTTAGTACTACGTTCTCTACGTTCCGTGTCTCTGACGGCGGAGGAACGTAGTTAACGCCCGTCTTTCACCTGGTAATTGAAGTGCTTTTATTGGTCGGCTGCCTTTATCACGCTGATCCTGTTATACCTCTAAGGTACAGCCTTCTTATCCTTTTCAGCTGTAAACTTTAAATAAAATGGAATTTCCGATACTGCGTATTGCGCTTTCAATGCATTTCAGAACTAATCTCTTTTGACGTTTTTTTTTTTTTTTCACTTTGCGTGACACAAATTCGTGAATTAACTTTAGCCATATAAATGCAAAAGAACGTTTCGAATGTATATAATTAAATGCCGCATTGTTCGTGTGTTTCAACTTTTTTCCGTATTTTCTCCATAATAAATTGATATTTGTGAAGTTTTATCTTTTAGTTTGCGTCAGAAAAAGTAATAATCTATTATGCAAAGAGAAATAATTTATTTTACACAAGCCGGGAATAATAAAAAATGTTAAAATATGAAAAGAGGAAAGGACCACATTATAATATGACAGTCGATTAATTTTTCTACGTTATAAAAAAAGAATATGACAACGTGAATTTATTCGTCGTAGCTACACCATCAGTTGTTTTTTTCAATATTCCGTTTGTATGTCCGATTAATTTGGAAACCTCTTATTTTACATGCAAACATAATTCCATCGCGCGCGAGTCGTGAAGAAGATTATGGTTTTAATTTCATCCGCTTCCGGAGATTCAGCGGATGAAACAGAAATAGTTGGGTATGAGAAGTGGCTTTCGACGCGGCTCTCTTAACGAACGTCTGCATAGAAGCACCCTGTCACCAGGCGATAATCCTTCCTCGTTGCTGACTGCACTAACGCGGGTGCGGAACGATCGTAACCGCGCCGCAGAACGACGCGACGTGCGTCATCATCCGCTCTCGCTCATCCTTACAGCGAATTCAGTCGAATAAAAAACACGACGGCCTCCCCGATCTCTCTCCCGCCCTCTTTCGCCTCGCTATCCCCCCCCCCTCCCCCCGATTGCGCCCGACGCAAACGCGCTTGGGTCGAGTTGCCGGAAATGCCGTGCGTGCCGCGGTGTCTAAAACCGCGACAGTCAGGATCCGCATGCGAGATGCGCGGCCGATAAAAAGCTTAGGGTGGGGAAACGAAAGAGACGGCAGAAAAAGCTGACGCCCCGATCCCGTATCACGCCCGCGTTCCGCTCTTCTTGCTGCCCGGGAAATTTCGACTCGAGCCCCCTTTCCCGGAGAGACCAATTTGTAACCCCACATGACACACATTCCTTGATCCCAGAGGAAAAACAGTGACTCATTGCGAAATTAAAATGAAGGATATAGGTTGATTTATTACTATTTATGGGCTTTCCGATAATAGGAGTAAGATAATACAATTTTCATGAGAAAGAAATGTCGATGGAATAAACGCTGCCAGACACATTTTCTCTGCTTTTTTTTATTATCTTCATAATTATTTACTTACGTTATTTTTCCTATTATTTCATGGATTATTATTTTATATTATCCGTTCGTATAAAAAATATAAAATGTGTATTGGGTATTTAAATAAATGTTAGAATACATGAAATGGCTACGTTCAGTGATAAAAATAGCCAGTTTATCAATTTCAAATTTTAAAAAAATATTTCTTTTCACGCAAATTGTTAACACGTAATGATGGGGTGAATCAATATTCGCGACAAGGTGTATAAAACAAACAAATCTTTGATGTACTTCCTAAAGTATTCGTAAGCGTGCTTATTTTCTTTGACAGTGCGTCCAAATTTCACAAGCAAACGACGCGTAACCGCGATGGCGGTCGTAGCCCTTATAATTGCTTTATTAATAGCGCCCACTGTAGGTTCGTGGTGTTAAGAGCACGTTCACACCGCGGTACCGACACTGTGGGAGGCTCGTCTAATTTTAAAAGACACTCCGCGTGTCGAAAGTTTTAGATGTCGTTGCTCCGACGATTGTCGCAAATCTTGTGGTCGTGTTAAAAAAAATCGCACTTCTATCATTCGATGTTTCCTGCGGCCGAAACATTTTTAAATAGTTGCAACTCTTTCCAAAAAATTCGATCCTCTTCAAATCTTTATAATTTTCTAAAACTTTGTTATTATATTACAATTCTTATTTTACGATCAAAGTGCGCTATACTCGCAAGTATGTATATTAATTATTCGTTCATTTGTAAAAAATAATTTTGATTTATGTATTCATGTAATTATTATTATGCTTGAAAAAGTAGCATCGATAAATCGGAGAATGTATTTTATGGGACAAAAGCAAAACACCGTTTTCTCTCCGATCGAAGCATTCGTTTCGCGCGGAAGACTTTGATTTTGCGGCCGACTGGCTCAGCGGGTTTCCCTATCGACAGCTTCCCGGATTCTGAGGTGGAGATCTAGAGCACGAGCGGTTCGACTTCCAGGATGATTTTCACGAAACCGCGATAAGAGAGAGCGAGGCGAGCACGTACCGTCTGGTCCAAAGGGCGAGATCGACCGAGAATACAATGTGTTCCGCGAGTTTCCTTTGAAGAGCGACTAGAGGAAACTCGACCATAAGAAAGCGATAATGCAGCTCCTTCGGGCGAACTCCATGCACATTCTATGCGGAATAATTCAGATGGCAAATTGAAAAGGCGATTGAAAAGTGAATTCTTGACACGTTGACCGTCCGCTTCAACGAAATCTCTGATTTTGGTTACTTTTTGAGAACCTTTTTTTGCGCAAAATTGAACAATACTTTCATACCTTTTATATTCAAAAATTAAAACTTTTTGGCATTACATGATTTCTTTAAAATATTCCATATACATAACACAACTATTATTTTAACATCGAAGAATAATACTTTATATAACGTTATGTTACTTTTAATTCTATTATTCTCCGATTGACGCCAATAAAATTCTTTTCTTAAATTGAATCCTTCGATTTAATTGCATCGAAAATAATTAAAAACGGTAAATTGGTTATAATCCGACTCTCTCTCTCTCTCAACGCATTTCCTAACACAAGCGCCACGAAGGTCAGAAGTTACGACCACAGTCTGCGAAATCGCGCGTGGATGCGAGAAATAAATTCCTCAAACCTGTCCCGCTGAGAAGAGCGGCTGGCCATTCAGACTTATACTACTCTTTTTTCCATTTTATTGCCGACAAGCCGAAAACTTACAGATATCAAAAAATCACAGGCGCGAGATTCACGCACCTGCTCAAAGAAAATGAACTTTATGATAAATAATGCATATTTTATAATAATATACAGTATGATGTAACGTTTATCATACACTTTTGTATTATTAAATAATAATTTTATTTATAAAAAGAAACATTAAAAACGATAATTGTATATCGTTTACTTTTCTCTCTCCTCAAAATCTTTATCTGTCGTAATAAAAGTGTGCTTATCGTCCAGAAACAAAACACGAGAGTGACAGATAATCACGTGCCACTTGGGCAAAAAAAATACTACTCACATAAAATGCAAGAAATAATGCTTTACCGGACGACCTTCGCCTTTCTTTGGTATTAAAGAGGGGATATAGTCCCTGACTTTACTCACGCCTTATTGTCGGCAATAAAGGATATTGGACAACATTAAACGGGCTCGTGCGAGAACGGGCGTCTTTATTTCCGTGTCTGAAAACAATGAACCTTATTTATATACATAACAACAGCTCGAATAACCATTCACCGGTCCAATAACTTCGTTAGATATACATAACTAGTTGAAGGTGACGAGTTTTCTTTCTCATCAATCAAACCGCTGAATAATATCAATCAAAATAACGTATATCGTGTTATCTATTTTTGTTTGATCTCAAATTTCCATATTTCATTTCGAAAAAATCTGCAGAACCATAATATATATTTAAAGTCTGCCCGAATCAAAGCCGATCGACCGTCTTTTCTTACGCCGCGATCTCTGAGATCACAATGTCTGACATCACTGTCTCCGTTTTTTGCGAAAAAAAAAAAGCGCGCGGTACAGCGCGACTATCAAGTGTATATCGCCGAAGACACAAAACCACGTGTTCCGCGTTGCGTTTCGAAGGGTGTTGGAGTCTGCCGGTCGGTGGTCGGTCGGTGGCAGGAAGTGACGACATATCTTTAGGGCCGCATATCGCGACGACTTCTCGCATAGACGCTTCGCGTAGACAACCAGCAGCTGCCGTCCAAGTGACAGTCCCCGTTGCGCTCTTTAAAAGTCGATTCCGTTTGCGTGCGATCGCACGCATACAACGGCCGCGCGCGCAAGAAGCTGCAGCGCGAAGAATGAAGCGGGAGGGGAGGGCAGAGGTGAGGAGAGAGGGAGAATGGAAGAAAGAAACGGCACTCTGCCAGATGCGCGGCACATTTTAATTAACGTCCAGACATCCTCCGAGACAGATGACCCCGAACTCAGGGCCATTCGATGACCCTTTTCCCATCGCGGCGCGTCCTCTGGATAGCAGGAAGCGCGCCCTTCTCCCTTCTGTCCTCCTTCGTTGTCTGGACACGCGAAATGACGTTTCTCACATAGACGCGGACTTCGGGATATCGACGAGAGAATGTAAAGTACTTCTCGAGAAGAGATATAATTTCACGCAGGTCTGAAGTTCACATTCGACCGACTTCCACTTTTCGCATTACGATGTATCGCATTCTGCAAGAATACGCTTAACAGATGTTTCACGATTTTCTATGAGGCGTGTCATTAATATATTTGTGAGACCAACATTCTCACATCAAGTAGTGACATAAATTTCGATAAGAGAAGTCGATATAAAAAATTATAAGTCGCCAAAAAATCCTTCAATCGGAAATAGTTTATAATCAGAAATAATTTATATGCTTAATAGATTTTCTTAGCGCAATAAACATTGCGATATAACTTGCAAACGAAAGCATACTATTAAATTTTCTTAGAATAAATAAAATCTTCAAAAAATCATTGATAATATATCGTTCGCTTATCGTGCGATATGTTTGTTCCTTGGAAACCAATGCGGAATTCCGGAAGCGTTTCGCGCGAAATATTCCATTACATAACGTGATATAATGTAAACGGGTTTTATCGCACGAGTCTGTATAATCTGGAATAACAAACATTGCGAACGAGCTGGTCTCGTCAGTAGATAACCGGAATAAAATCGATCGTCTATCTCGTCTCTTCTTAGAACAGCATTCTTAGCCGAAAGTAGGAGCACGTGTGTATCGTCGCGTATCTAGCACGGAAAATGACGCTAGCGTTATTATTATAAAATTATTATAAAACTCACTTTTTCTCCAAAGAAATTAATATGTATTAGCCTATACAATTTTATTCCGTCTGAAACTTAACAAAGATTTTGATTTATATATTTGGTTTTAGTTTTACTGTTCAAATTTATTACCAAAGATTTATTAAGATTTAATAATTTGGTAACGTACAAAATATAGAGATTCCAATCTAATGTTTGAGAATAAGAGCTCTCTGGAATCTCTGTTATAGATTGATATTTTGCAAAGCGATATTTTCGAATTGACCTATTTTACTAACAATAATATCAGAAAACTGTGCGATCCATTCAACTTTCTATCACCGGCCGGCACTTTGAGTGACGCAGTGCAGCTATATGGCTGCACGCCGATGTAGTTGCACGCGCAAGATTACGTTGCCGGCGAGTCATTCATAAAAATAACGTGGTCGATGCACGAGTATACTACTACTACTACTACTAATACTACGAACCGCCTTCGGCGCGTAGTGTGCCATACATATATAGACGACGCGACCGTGACGTACGGGAGAATGCGTATTACGCACACACGCGAGACTGTGTATCGAGAGAAAGAGATATGTATAAGCGCAAGCTCCAATAAGAAGTTATAGAAAGTAATGACGGGCTCCAAGTCAAACGAATTTTACGCTCGTCGCACACGACGTCCTCGACCGTTTCGAATGTCATTTTTAGCATAATTTATTCCACATTGATTACATGTGGCGATAAGAGCGATTATATCGCACAATAAAAAGGTGATGCACGGTCATTTTATAAATCAATGTTCTAATTCACTTTTGCATATAATGCTTTATTTTTATTATTGATAATGAAAAATCATTATTTTAAATATTTATTAAAATAAAATCTTTATAATTCTAATATGTGTTCTATTTTCTTAGAAATTAATTATGCTATGTACACATTAAATCTTGTTATATTTAATATTTTTATTAGAAAATCGTCACTTTGATTTAATTTAAATTTAAATTTAAATTTGAATATTAAATTTACTTAATAATATTTTAGTTATGTAAATAAAGTTTTGAAAAAATATATGTTATGTATAATTCTGTCTATAGTATTTTTAAATCGTACGGATAGAATATATGCATGGAAACGGACTCATTAACTTCTAAAAAAGTCTAAATTAAAAGAAAAAGATAACAATCTCGACAACGCCGAGGTCAAATGACGAAGTTCAATCTACATGGCACTGCAACTTCCGCACTATTTTATCTGAAAGGTACAGTTTAATTCTCCATAGAATTTGCATAATTTACTCGCGTCTGTGCGGACGATAAGTCTTAAAATACGACTCGTAGCAGGGGCTGAGGCATAATTCGGGAGCAAAGTTACTTCTATAATTCTTCGCAAAACAGGAAACAATCTTCTAAGTCTAATAGAAATATGTAAGACTTAACTTCACAACAATTATCAATTATATTTATAATTTTTTATATATAAATGTAAAGCTTTTTAACTATATTAATACACAATAATATGTTAATTAATTAAATTAATTCATAAAACATGGCAAATTCTTGCCATCAAAATTATATGGAATTTGATCTGATAAAAGCTGAAATTTGACATATTACACAGACAATAAAATTTTAATTTGATTGTTATGATTGAATTTGTTGAACAAATTTACATCTATTTTGATTTTCCACTGAAATTAATGTGATTATTATCATTTTGATATAATAATTTACGCGAGCAAATTTGCATTTTCATTTCGGAAAGGAATAACACAAGGTGATATAAATTTAATCTAAAAATGTTGATTAATTCTAAACAAACAAGGATATTTATTCCCGACGCAAATACCTCGATGTTAAAGAATGCAAAATACACGATATATTGTATTTTCGTAATACCAAAGTTCAATTCTGCGCAACTCTATTTACGCGATATCGTATTTATAAACGAGGGTGTCAAATGATTGAATAAAGATTATGCATGACACTGTTTAGACTAACTGAACCGTATGTTTGTACTTATTACAAATCTGACCGTGAACTTCCTGATGGGAAAGTCACCGCTGAATACCGAGAGCTGAAGAAATCAATGCGCATGTCAAAGTAATCCTATAAATTTCCGTGTTCCAAGAATACAAAGATAGAAGTGGAGACATTGCTAATGAAAATGTAATACGATGATGATTCAATAATTTTCAAAGGCTGATAAGAACGTCACGTAAAAATATTCACAGGAAAACCTTTGCTCGGTGAATTTCCTCGAGATGTTTACGTTTCGCGATAAACATATTTTTCCGCGACTGAAGTAATAGCGGTTGATGCAAACGATGCAAAAATAAACGAGAAAAAAATGAAGCAAATAATAAATCGTAATATTAAACTGTTTCAAGACATATCGCGCAAATATACTTATTTTTCGCAGAGACTAGCGCTAAAACTATGTTTAAAAAATCTATCGAACGTCGTAACGATGTTAAAGACTGATGTTCACCGATGATCCTTGAAAAAGCTTTCGATATAAAAGTAGCATTGAACTACCTCAAGGTGCATCGCGCGGACGCGCGCATTTACGCACACTTGAACACGCTCACGCCTTGCATAATAATTGGTATATCCGTTCGAAGGCTAGGCGGCCGCTAGCGCCGCGCAGAACTTCGCTGATTTTCCTGAGCGAGGATCTTGTTTGTAACCGATTCGCTCGCGCGCCCGGAAGAATCACTTCGTATAAATTCCGCTCACGGCGATACTCGAACCGCGTTGATTTTCCCGGAACAATTTTCGCGATAGCTCCCACGTCTGGACAGTCGTCGGAATTTAACGCGGCCGGCGGTAGCGTGGAGCATGCTTGTCGTCATCGGGATTTTTCACGAGCTCGCGTTTTCGCATCCGCAATGCGGACGAAATGCGACACACCGCGGAGTCGCGCAGGTATCGTTCATGACAAAAAAGCGCCTAAAAAAACTCGTTAGCTTTAATGGCTTAATTAAAATGCGTTAAATTTACAGATTTATATATTTTTAAGATTCAAGATTTTACTTTAAAGTAGCTTAAAAGCCTTCGTCATACAGCGCTAACTGCCGAAAATGAAAGAAAAATTGAATTAACCATTAAGACAGCATTTCTCCATTTATACCGCTGTCACAAATGTCTCTTCTACTTTCGTTATTTACAACTAAGATACACGTATCTCGCAACAATATCGCGCAAGAAATACACGAAGGGCCGAGCGTCAAAGCGCGGATGCGCGCGTTTACGCGCACTTAAACGCGCTTACGTCCCCTCGTAATAATTAGTATCCGTTCCACGAATTAGCCATCACGATGCCGCTCGTTTCATCCACTTCCGTCTCTCTCTTCCTCTCTTTCACTGTTTCTCGTCGGCGACTCTATCCAAAGCCGAGTTTTCGCGTAGTCGCGACCCTGCTCTGTCTCTTCTCCGTCACAGACGAAAAACTGAACTATCATGAAGACAAAAAAGAAGACGAAAAAGTGCTCATATAATCATAATGACAGAAAAATGCAACAAAAATCGAATAATATTAGTCCGTGACATATTTAATAACAAAACATTTAAATTTACGCAAAAATAGTCTGCAAAAATGTGCACAAACTGCATAAATGTAAAAGTCTGTTAATCATAAATACTATACTACAGCATTTTTGCAATTGCATAATAATCTTATGATAACTTTCACGAATTTATATTATTGCATACAATAAGTATAAAAATATACAATAAGTAATAAATTTACTAAAATTCGTTAATAATAAAAAAAATAATAATATATGTATACATTTTTAATACAATTTTATTTAATTTTTTAACACGGCTATTTATTCAAATTTTGTTTTAATTAATTTTTGAAAAATTACTAATGCAATCAACATCGTGACTGCATTAATTGGCGCAAGCCTTCATCGATCGACGATTTATATATATGCAAACACAACGAAAGAAACGGTGCGTGACAACTTTTTCGTTGATGTTTGAGAATTTTGCATGACATGCAAGTCAAGCATCGTGTGTGGGCGAAATTGCTCAGATTTTTATATCACAACCCAACTCATTTCTCCGAACATTTAATTTTACAAGATCGCTTCCGCAAATGGACGCAGAGTTTATCGCAGAAATAAAAAGAGATTATATCTGGACGTACGATTATTAATAACTAAAGATGACCGCAATGACGGAAATCGGGACATCAGCTAATGACCGAGTGACCTCATCGTGGTTTCTAGATAGATTGTAGCTGGTGATTCAAAGCATAGATAATTTTGGTGTGGTGCTATTTATATACACAGAAGTGATAAGACAAGTTGATAAATGATTTGTCTAATGTTTCTGTTCTTAGCAATAACGCGTGATTTCAATCATATTTTCGACAATTTCGGCGTAAAGAGTCTGTCAAAAAGTGACGTCATCTTCCCAAATTTATTCTTCTATCGCGATTTGCTTCAACAGCATCTCTCTTCTTACTTTCACTTTTTTACTTCATTTTACTTTATGTTATTTTCATATGTTTTACTTTATTTTACATTCACGGAATATCTCTGCTTTTCTTTTGGAATCAGTGATTCTTTCGCAACTTTGTAACTAGTCCAGGCACCCTGATATCCACGATCGCGCGAGGGAACTTAATCGATCCACTTTATCAAAGGTGGCAGTTGCAACCGATAACGGGAAAAGCAAATCGTATCGCCTCTCACTCTCCAGTGCTCAATGGAGAAGGGGCGGAAGTTCGCATCGCGCGATGCTGTATGCGTTCGTAAGTAGGCGCATGTGTGCGCAAATGGTTGCGAGGAATCGATGGAAAGGTAGCCAGGAAGGGGTATTTGCACCACAGCAGAAAAATCTGGCATTCCAGTGCGGCTATTCGCGAAACGCAGCCAGCGATCCGTGTACGGATCGTTAAGCCTTTCTCGTACTCTATCATCTTTTCTTAATAGATTCGCAAGAAAACCCCTCGTAAGAGTGCCATGCCGACAGTAATCGCAAGCGCGCTAATAACTAATGTTCCGCTGATGATGCATCACTGTTAGTTAATGAAAATTCTGTTTGAGAGTCAATTATTCAATTATGCGATTAACACTTGGATTCCCAATTCAAGCTCATGTGCATATTTTTAAAATTAAAATTAAGTCATCTGTGAGTCAATTTTAACTGAACTTTATTTTTAACAAAATTCAAGTTTTATGAAAAGATTTCTCATTAAAAATTAAAGATAAATTACAAAGTTACCGAACGAAAATCGATGCCACGTTTTATCAAATATATCAATTAATATACATAGTTTTAAAGATAGCCGGTATGACATAGAATATGCCGTACGTTTATAAACGGTGGACACAAGATTAAACGATGAAGTTACGTAAAATAATCACAAGTGACCAGAATATATTGCTCCACGCGGAATAACATAACTCCATTCATTTTCTATCGCATTATAGCGCGCCGCGCAGTCAACTCGATTGAGAAATATGGTGTGAACGGGACCTTACTCGAGAGCGCGCCGTTACTTAACGCCATCGCTCTCAGGGAAAGTCTGAGACCGCAGATTTGTGGTAGACTAAAAAAGAAATTCACAAACTATCCTTAGTGCCGCGGCACAGGCAAGGCCGAGGGATCGACTTCCGATTTCGAAATCGAACTGAGTTATCGAGCGTTTGCGCGGTATCTGGGATACGATGGTTTCTAGCGAAAGCGGTATTTGTGTCAGGCGGCCTCGAGATTTGACACTGTACTGAAACGGCTGCGCATTAGCATACACTGGTTTCGATTTTTATGATAACAAGTTTCTCTCTCTCTCTCTCTCTCTCTCTCTCTCTCTCTCTCTCTCTCTCTCTCTCTCTCTCTCTCTCTCTTCCTCTTTCTCGAATTAGATGAAGGTTAATCGATTCGTGGATTGATTAAAATCCGCACATGCTGTGTAAATGTTCGTAATTTGGTAGTTTAATTACGGAACGTCGTTTGTGTGCAAAAATAGTTTGTTTTTCAGATTATGTAAAGTTGAACTCGATAAAGCGAGTAATTACTTACAGATTTTCTTATTATACCAAAAGTGTATTTAAAATATTTATATAGAGAGAGAAAGTATACACATTGAGAGGTAAAAGTCTTGATTCTATCAATATTTGTATCTTAATCCGTATTTTATTCATGTAGGAATTTCTAAGAAATTTGTTTGTTCTTTTTAATCTTTCATAAATATTTGCGGCAAACTTTCATCAGTATAAATTTTTCATATTCAGTAACATGTCGAAACATTATTATCTTTTCTCATTGAGAAAGAATATAATTGATTTATTAACTACTTAATTATCTCTTTTATTTGACAAAAAAGTTCGATATTAAGCTGTGAACCGATAAACAATTTGCTTAATCGATTAGCTTGATCAAGAGAATTAAAAGAGCAAGTATGTTCAGCCACGTGTTATAAGCAATGCTAAAAACGAAAAACTCAATATATCATGACAAATGTTGAAATAAATATTTCGCATACTTGGAAGCAATTCCATCTGAAACCAGTACTTATTCTCGGAATGTATCGCCTAATTTGCTTTTCTATTTACTGGCGGATCGGTGTAGCGAAACAGCCTGTGGATAAATTAATAACGCGGAAAGTGCTACCGAGAAATGATAGGTCTCGTGACAGGAGGTCCCCACGCTCGGCACTTCCGCTGCGGTACTTCTAAACCACATTTCAAGTAAACATTTCCGATGAAGTAACGTCTAGAATCAGAGTTTCTTTCCCATTTCTTTTTTTTTCACCCGTGTAACGTGATTATACATTAGCTCCGATAAATTTGCAAAACCGTGCAATCAATATCACCACCTACTCTAGTAATTAGTCCGTAATATATATTCTCTCGAAATGTTCCCCGTTCGGAGCACGCGCGATTTAATATTCCATTGCGAAGTAGCTGGCGTTACTTTGACAGCGGTGTAATCCTGATATCGCATTAAGTAGTTAGAATGAATACAAACTACGAATTACTCGCGTGGAATAAAATGTTGGGCGATAAAAAGACGTAGTGCGTGAAATTATAGTTAACTGCACATAATGTTGAATAATCCACATATTTTCTACATACAATTTTTCATTCCTGACGTTTTCACTCGCTGTCGCCGTGATCGTGTTATAAAATCGTGTTATTTTATTTTTGACTCAACATTTTTCTCAGTGAAGCTCAGATTATCTTCACTGAATAATATTTCCTGTGCGATCTCTGTCGCGAGAATTTTTGAACAGTGATTTCTTTCAAGACGGCGGAACGAAGTATCTACTACGTTGAAAGCCGCACCACCATCGATTATCCCGACCTATCGCAGACGACGATAAACCAGACCAAGCCACATTCGAAGGCGATAAACTTTATCGTTTATCAAGGAAAACGAGTAGCGCCGCTGAGAACGCGATACAGTTATTTCACTTGAGAAATTTAGAATCGAAAATGAAAGAGCGATACTACTTTCTTGCCATGTTTTATCCTCGTAAATTAACCTAAACAAGCTTGCGAGCATGCTGCAATAATTGCGCAAATAACATCGAATAAATACCGAATAAAATATAATTCTGAACAATTAATGTTGTACGTGACGCGTATGCAATATGCTCGTGCCTGTTTTTACTCTTATAAACGGCTCGATAATTCGCGTCCTTCGGGACGATTTTTCTATCACGATCGTAAAATAACGTATTTATCACGACGTACTGAATATGGTACCGTCGATTAGTAGATGCTTCTAGGACGATAAAGAGAAGATTGATAAAGCAAAACCAAGGTGCATCGAGCATAATAAATTTTAACTACGCACGACGCGATAGTACTTTATGATCAGCAAGCGGGTGTATTTAAATTTTTCCCGCTTAAATTAGCGACTGAGACCGAGAATTATTTCTTCAACTCGTTTTGTATTTATTTAAAATTAAAACAAAATTATATTCAAAAGCCTCAATAGATAAGAATCAAAAGATCAAGTAAGTAGCCAAAAGCCAATGCTGGATGGTCATGCAAATTCCAAAAAAACGTCATTCAACTTGCTATGAGGCCTTTGATGCATGACTTATATTTATTTTAACATTGAAGAACGTCCTGAAACACTTGTGAAACGTTTGTTTTGTATTGTAAATGTTGTCTAATATATATGCATGACCATCCAGCATTGGCTTTTGGCTATTTACTCGATCTTTTGACTTTTGTTTGCTTTGAAAAATTAAAAATTAAAAATACACGTTTAAGTGTTCCAAATTTTAAAAAATGATGCATTTTCACGAAATTAATCTAAAGACAGAAACGAACGATGGCAATCATTATACATAGAAGAGTTTTTATTAGTTTGTAGACACCGCCTTATAGAAAACTTTGTAATAAAAATCATGTCGATAATGAATAGAGAATTCTCATAAAGATAAAATATTTCACGAAAGCTATCCTAAAAGTCGTTAATTAAGTAAGAGATAACTCTTTATGGTTTTTAAGACATTCCGCCGAGACCTTGCACAAGAGAAACTTGATGGAATCATTTGACGAATTTATTTATTTTAATCTATGAGATGTTCCTTTACGGTTCCGTAATCGAAATGGTATCTCGTTTGTGAACACCTAAGTTATCTTGAAATATTTATAAAAAGGAAACGAAAACTGACGTCTCTCAAATTGCTAACTTTTACTGCTATTTCGTCAACCCATGTGTCATCATGCGATTCCCACTCGAAGCAAGAGCAAATCCAGAATCAATAAATGTGCTGACAGAGACAAACTGTGAGAAGTAATAGTCTGGGAAACGCACGATAGTGAACTCAAATAAAGGGAAGTTCTGTCATTATTTCGGTAATACATCATACGGTCTGCGACAGTAGTTCACGGCGATATCGATCGTCAATGTACGAAGTCTAATGTGTCGAAAGAACCTGGCAATACGTGCGATAGAACTTACATTGTTGCAGCGCAGCCACAGGATGATGGTGTTCGGGTATCTCAGGGGTCCCCCTAATCCGCAGCCGCCAGCGGCGCGTTGGGCTTCCAGAAGTTCGGAGTGCGTTTTTCCGAATTGATGAAAAACCTCCAAAGATCTGTAACGAATTCGATAAAATCTTCATTCGACCAATGTTCTCGATCCCTTTTTTGATTGTCCTAATCCTGCGCATTCACCACTACTGCTTTTTGTATAAAATTACAATGGCGTATGTATTATATCTCATAATCGTCCTGAATCCTTTATATGAACTAAATTGAAGGATAAAATAATATCAGTCACATCTTTTCCATCTTGAGAATCGGTCTTCTTTATGGCTCGAACAAACACTAAATTTAGCATCATGTCGAATAAATAAAAATTAAAATTAAAATTAGAATACGTCGAAGTATATTATTATTTTTAATTTACGTCACTGGTCCATTTATGACTTATATATTACATTAATTTATGATTAGCATTTAACGAAGCATATTAGACAATTCGACGAAACAGGAAGACGTCCAAACAAGTAGATTAAAAATATATTTGTTATCACCGGAACAGATAACATCGCGGAAATGGTAAAAATAACGTATGTATGTGTATAAATACAACCACGTACACGTATGTGTAGATACAACCATTATTTGAAATATTCAAGAGCGAGCCGATTTCATCGTCTAGCGCGTTCTCGTAAAATAGAAACACTCGTCTATTTGATCATGTTTAAACACACAAGGCACTAAACTCCGCGATTTAAGACTCACACCCGGCACCACTTTTCGAAATTAGCGAGTATCTCGATGTCTCTCGACTGGATACCCAAAATCAAACTCGGAGATTTATATATCGAATAATCGTACGACATTCCGCAATGATCCATAATGAATTTAACGCAAGCCATCGTTCGCTCGTGAAAATAAGGGTTCAATTATTAAAGGATCGTTCGTCAAACAATCGGAGAGATTGAAATGAAGCATTTCGCCTTGTTAATTAACGATTGTCGCGCGCTCGTTAATTACACAACATATTACACGCTGTAACATCGCGATTCTGATCTTGAAGCTAAAACATCCAACAATGGATTACTGTATCGTACGCAATTAACAGTTTCAGAGAATACATACTATGTTTTAGAAAACAAACACTTCATATAATCCTTATACATATTAATTAGAAATTGTCAGAGCAATTTCAATCTCAATTTACACTGCTCGCCGTACATGCAATTTCAATGTTTACTCTACAGAGCCTTATTTATTTTTGTGAATACAAACACGGTAAAACGACGATGCGCTATCGATTCTTCGATCAAGTTCATTTACCTGCGGAATGGCGAAAAAGGGACGGCGGCTTAATGAAAGCGGACATGCGACAGAACATGACAAATTTGTAACAAGTGCGGTCGCGTGTATAAATACGCGCCAGCCGGTCATGGAAACAAAAGTCTCTATAAGCCCGGGCCAGGGCAATTTCTAGAATTAACGAAGTCATCCCGACTTTCCGAATCGACGACGAGGGTCGCCTAATTCTGGTGACTGGGTCGCCGTCGACGGATCCCGCGATATATGGACGGAGATTCCGGGGAAGGGAGCAACGGTTCACTTTAACTCGGACGAACTTGTCGACGACGTCGGGTCTAAACGCCGCTTTCTATTTCCGTGGCCGAATCGTCAGCGTCTCGTTCTAAACGGGTCCGACGAGCGGTGGGGACAAAGAGGGAAAAAAGACGAGAATTAGATGCACATCGTTTGCCCGGAGGAAACGGCGCCGCGAATGAGGTAAACGACCGAACGTCTCTGGCAATCGAGCGAAATTTATTGGCCTAGGTTAGGTTATATAGTGTAGACATCCGCACGAAATGAGCACAGATGGTGCATTTTAGGTGTTTATAGATTGTTAACCGTCTTACTTCGAATTATATGAAGATGAATAAAAAAGTTTCCCCCCGAAAAGTGTATCGCTAGGTAATTTCCTGAAAGATTCTTTCAAAAAAATAAAAAATTGTCAAAATGTGTTAATCAAGTGAAGAAATGAGCTATTGTTTGAGAGAGAAGTTTTATATTAAATGTTTTAACAACGACTTTCCAGACACTTTTTCACTCACTCTCGTATGTCATCCAATAAGCAAAATGTTAGTAAATTAAATCTGATTCTTATTATTAATCTGTCAACATTGCTATCTAAAATTGGAGGAGTAACCAGAATCAGCAGATGAGACAAGATCTTCTCATATAATAAAATTAATGCCAAAGTTAAAAAATAGTAAATATAACAATATAGCAAACATAATAGTAAATATAACCATTAAGAAATGCTTTTAATTAAGAAACTGTTATTAAAAAATTATTGTATTATTTTTCAGCAGATTTTAACCTATAATAAATCTGCAATGAATCCCTTTTTAATTTAAATATCTGTTAAAATTCTTAGAAATGTTTTTCAACAGTAAAAATTGTGAACAAAAATATTCGAATAACACTTTCAGTTATACACGTGAAGTTAGCCCCCCAATATTATAAGTAATTAAGTTATTTTACATGATTCGATTGCACATTGTTTGCACATAATTGCATATCTTTTATTTTCGTTTGCACACCTCTAGTAAAAAAGTTATTAAAAAAAAAATTGGGGGAGGGCCAATTTCACATTAGCACCCCTAATTTTATTGGGGGGGGCTAACTTCACGCGTATCTTTCAGTTCTGTGGTTCATCTTCATTACAAAATAATATATTGCATCATTAGAAAAAACAGATAACTCTGCAACAGACATTTAATTCGTTAAAAAACTTCCACCGAAATGCACGATTAAAGAATTACAGGGAGTGCAGAAAGTTTGCGTCTATTTAAAAGAACGGTACTACTCGTAGAGTTCCGTGTAAAACAATTTAAAGTTATCCGGCAACTTCGTTGCTTTAAATCCTACGGCTTGCGCGCTCTCAGATGCTCGACTTTAATACCCGAGTCAGCTGTGGAATTTTAACGCAAAGGATTAAAAAGCAAGATACTTAGAAATGAGGGTGTGAGATGCGGCTGTAGTCGTTTTCGCATCACGTCGTTGACTTTTCTTACAGCACAGTGTGAAAATGCGGAATGGACGCTCGGCGTTGCTCGGAATTATGCAAATGTAATGTCGCACTTCGTGTTTCGCGTTCCTGGATTGGTAGGCGAAATCCGATCGCCTGCGGGAATCTGCCACCGACGTGGAAACGAAGAGACGGGGCATTTTTTTGGAATGTTTATAATGCTGATGGAATCGAAATATTATTTTCTTTCAAAGAATGTCGCGTTAAACGATATAAATATTTATTTAGATGTGCTATATACATTCTGTTTACCGAAAAGAGATCAATAATAATGTATAAATCGAATATTAAATTTCGTGGAAGTAAATATTTTCAGTTATAAAAAATTCATTAATATATATTGTTAATATCTCGAGAGACATTCTTTGCTACCTGAATTGTGTGAATATATTTTTCTGTTATGTTGCAGAGTGCAAAAATATTTAAATCGTTGATTGATAAATAAAATTATATTTAAGAAACTGCCGAAAAAGACTTGTACAAAATGGGGTGAAAATATAAGTTAATTTTTTTTATAAATTACTGATTAATATCTTACAAGGACACGCAATCTGAAGCACGCACGGCATGATGCTCGAAGAATCCTGGGCGTATTGCTATCCTATTCTCGGAATTTACACCGAGCGGTTCGCGCGCGTTTGCAATCGAAGTCCTGTGCGGTCGCCTAAACATCCGGCACGGTATCCCGGCGTTAATTAATCCGATGCTTTCATCGGGCCGTCACAAATAATGGGTCACGGCCCACCTACCCACTTATCAACACGGACCAGTGTCAACGTCTAATAACAGCTTGTAAAATAATGTCGTCATAACTCATTCGAAGACGCGCGATTCTCTTGTATCAACAATCGGCATTGTGACGTGAAAATGTGTCGCTCGTTTTGTGTCACCGGGAGATCGACCAGTCGTAAATATTCTGTAATGTGCAGCGAATGTAATTTACGATAATTAACGAGCCGGTTAACTCGAGACGTCTTCCTTCGTTACATAATAAAATGATACCGAATTACGTAGCACTCGCTATCTTCGAGTCATTGAATAACCATTGATATTTTTTCACGTTCTTTAAGAATGACTGATAATACTGAAACCGAAATGATATGAATAACTATATCTTCTCTTAAAATACTATAAAAATTGCTAGGCCTAGCAATTTAGAATTTGCACTTTCTTCACTACGATGCATTGAAATCTTATATTTTAAAGGAAAAATGGTCCAGAATGTTAAAATGTACATTTTATTCCACTTTAGGCACAGGAATTTTATATTATAAATTTGGTGGGCTTAGCATTTAAAAATTCGTATTTTCTTTATTACAATGCATTAAAATCTTATATTCTAAACAAAAAAAATAGTCTCGAATGGTAATCAGCTGATATTGAAGTTCATCTTTAGTTAAAATTCATAAATTTTTAGGTCACATTAATTAGAATTGATGTGCGCTATGTATTATTATTTAAATATTCCATATTTTAAAACATTTGTTTGTTTGTTTATTAAAACATCAGTGTTTTTAGAATAAATGCGAGTATTTCTTACGATTGTCAATTCAGCATAATACTTTTGGAAGTCATTAGAACGAAAAGTTACGAGGAATGTCCGTAGAAATGTCCCGTTGATTAAGCGGAACGCCTTGATGGCCCTCGAGAATGTCCTTACCAAATGTGAAATTTTAAATACGACACTGAGAAAAAGTACAGAAGCCTTTTCTCGTAACCGGTTCATCGGCCGAATTATTGAAACAAATACCTTAGCAAGCCAAAGAATTCAACGGATGAAATTGCTTTGATAAAGATATTTGACTCTCATTAAATAATCTCTGCTTCAATTAAGCCGGTTCATTATGAAACGCCGCAAAGATACCGGTATCGCGCATATATACGTCCGTATACGGATCTTACGGATTTTACCATATATGGAAAATTATACGCTATTTAATGTCATTGAATCCGCTGCAATATACGATACGAAGTTTTGCACAAATAATTTTGCTCCTAGCGTTTCAATATCAAGTATATTTCTCAATCCTTTAAGTCCTGATGTATATAGACTTCAAACAAAATTAAATCTTGTGATTATTTATTTAATTTATTTTTTATAAAAATCAAATCTTAAAAGTTGTTTTCATAAAAATATAATAAACAGTACAGATTATAAAAACAATTTTTGTTAACGGCGCAATCTAAGTCCAGAACTCAAAGGGTTAAATAGAGCAAAGTTTTAAATTCATATATGTGATTGTGTCAAGAATTATAGCGAGTACACGCTTGATTTAAAATCCGATACTTTGACGTTAAACTATAAAGGTGATTGTCCGGATAAAAGAGATATCGCAGCGGGAAAAACTGAAGTAAGACTCTACCGAACGATCCCGTTTTCCGATTCCGATCCGCATCGCGACTTCGATCCGCCGTTTCTTGCGTCGCCCACTTTTCTTCGTGTTCGTAAATCGTCCGGCATCGATTGTGCAATTCTTGTGCAGCGGCGCGTAATCGGCGGGAATTGGAAAAGACGGCGGACGGCGAATGGAAAAGGCGACTTTCTCCCAGGACAAGTCAATTTAAAGACACCTCGTGGCGCGTCACTCCCACGACATGCGATTCCATGTCGCTTCGATGGTTTACTGTGAGACCTCTGTGAAGTTGGCCCCCCATTTTTCAAAATAAAAAAAAATGATTAGAGTTCTGGATGCCCCCCGAGGAGTTCTAGAGTTCTCAGACCATTTTAGAAAGAGTTCTGCCATTTAAAGTAAAGAAAACACCATTTGAAAAATGGGGGGCCTAACTTCACGGCGCCCCCCATTATGTAAAAAATCCAAATTTTTTTATAGTTCTGAGTAGATTTCAAATAGTTCTATAGTTCTAGATAAGATTCAAAAATAGTTCTGCTCGAAATACTACGTAAATTAAATTTGAAATTCTCGACTTAGAAAACGAAAAATAGCGAGAACTCGTTCAATTTTGATTTTAGCGTTTCGAGCCTTAAGGATAATCGTCAGAACTCGTGAGGGGCTATACAGAACTCTCAACAGAACTGCCGGTTACCGAGAAAAAAATTTTTTTCCTGTAGGACTTAAAAATTTTTCGAATCCGAACCTTCAACCATCGAGAACTTTTTTATTTCGCCTCTGAGCGCTTCGAGTGTTAATAATTATTGTTACAACTCTTCGGGGGGCGTACAGAACTCTCAACAGAACTGCCGAATACCAAGAAAAAATTTTTATTAGAAATTTTTCGAATCCGAAACTTCAACCATTGAGAACTTTTTTATTTCGCCTCTGAGCGCTTCGAGTGTTAATAATTATCGTTAGAACTCTTCGGGGGGCGTCCAGAACTCTCATCAGAACTGCCGGTTACCAAGAAAAAATTTTAATAGAAATTTTTCGAATCCGAAACTTCAACCATCGAGAACTTTTTTATTTCGCCTCTGAGCGCTTCGAGTGTTAATAATTATCGTTAGAACTCTTCGGGGGGCGTCCAGAACTCTCATCAGAACTGCCGGTTACCGAGAAAAAATTTTAATAGAAATTTTTCGAATCCGAAACTTCAACCATCGAGAACTTTTTTATTTTACCTCTGAGCGTTACGAGCGTTAATAATTATCGTTAGAACTCTTCGGGGGGCGCCCAGAACTCTCAACAGAACTGCCGGTTACCGAGAAAAAATTTTTTTTTCTGTAGGACTTAGAAATTTTTTGAATCCGAAACTTCAACCATTGAGAACTTTTTTATTTCGCCTCTGAGCGCTTCGAGTGTTAATAATTATCGTTAGAACTCTTCGGGGGGCGTCCAGAACTCTCATCAGAACTGCCGGTTACCGAGAAAAAATTTTTATTAGAAATTTTTCGAATCCGAAACTTCAACCATCAAGAACTTTTTTATTTCACCTCTGAGCGTTACGAGTGTTAATAATTATCGTTAGAACTCTTCGGGGGGCGCCCAGAACTCTCAACAGAACTGCCGGTTACCGAGAAAAAATTTTTTTTTCTGTAGGACTTAGAAATTTTTTGAATCCGAAACCTCAACCATTGAGAACTTTTTTATTTCGCCTCTGAGCGCTTCGAGTGTTAATAATTATCGTTAGAACTCTTCGGGGGGCGTCCAGAACTCTCATCAGAACTGCCGGTTACCAAGAAAAAATTTTTTTTCTGTAAGAGAAATTTTTCGAATCCGAAACTTCAACCATTGAGAACTTTTTTATTTCGCCTCTGAGCGTTAGGAATGTTAATAATTATCGTTAGAACTCTTCGGGGGGCGTCCAGAACTCTCATCAGAACTGCCGGTTACCGAGAAAAAATTTTAATAGAAATTTTTCGAATCCGAAACTTCAACCATCGAGAACTTTTTTATTTTACCTCTGAGCGTTACGAGCGTTAATAATTATCGTTAGAACTCTTCGGGGGGCGCCCAGAACTCTCAACAGAACTGCCGGTTACCGAGAAAAAATTTTTTTTTCTGTAGGACTTAGAAATTTTTTGAATCCGAAACCTCAACCATTGAGAACTTTTTTATTTCGCCTCTGAGCGCTTCGAGTGTTAATAATTATCGTTAGAACTCTTCGGGGGGCGTCCAGAACTCTCATCAGAACTGCCGGTTACCGAGAAAAAATTTTAATAGAAATTTTTCGAATCCGAAACTTCAACCATCGAGAACTTTTTTATTTTACCTCTGAGCGTTACGAGCGTTAATAATTATCGTTAGAACTCTTCGGGGGGCGCCCAGAACTCTCAACAGAACTGCCGGTTACCGAGAAAAAATTTTTTTTTCTGTAGGACTTAGAAATTTTTTGAATCCGAAACTTCAACCATTGAGAACTTTTTTATTTCGCCTCTGAGCGCTTCGAGTGTTAATAATTATCGTTAGAACTCTTCGGGGGGCGTCCAGAACTCTCATCAGAACTGCCGGTTACCGAGAAAAAATTTTTATTAGAAATTTTTCGAATCCGAAACTTCAACCATCAAGAACTTTTTTATTTCACCTCTGAGCGTTACGAGTGTTAATAATTATCGTTAGAACTCTTCGGGGGGCGCCCAGAACTCTCAACAGAACTGCCGGTTACCGAGAAAAAATTTTTTTTTCTGTAGGACTTAGAAATTTTTTGAATCCGAAACCTCAACCATTGAGAACTTTTTTATTTCGCCTCTGAGCGCTTCGAGTGTTAATAATTATCGTTAGAACTCTTCGGGGGGCGTCCAGAACTCTCATCAGAACTGCCGGTTACCAAGAAAAAATTTTTTTTCTGTAAGAGAAATTTTTCGAATCCGAAACTTCAACCATTGAGAACTTTTTTATTTCGCCTCTGAGCGTTAGGAATGTTAATAATTATCGTTAGAACTCTTCGGGGGGCGTCCAGAACTCTCATCAGAACTGCCGGTTACCAAGAAAAAATTTTTTTTTTCGTAAGACAGAAATTTTTTGAATCCGAAACTTCAACCATCGAGAACTTTTTTCTTTCACCTCTGAGCGTTACGAGTGTTGATAATTATCGTTAGAACTCTTTGGGGGGCGTCCAGAACTCTCAACTGAACTGCCGGTTACCGAGAAATAGTTTTTTATTCATGTTTAAGAAATTACTTTGGATTAATGCTTTACATAAATAACTACGCCCCCCGACACCCCCGACGCCCCCCGAAGAGTTCTAACGATAATTGTTAACACTCGTAACGCTTAGAGGCGAAATAAAAAAGTTCTCAATGGTTGAAGTTTCGGATTCGAAAAATTTCTCTTATAAAAAAAAAAATTTTTTCTTGGTAACCGGCAGTTCTGATGAGAGTTCTGGACGCCCCCCGAAGAGTTCTAACGATAATTATGAACACTCGAAGCGCTCAGAGGCGAAATAAAAAAGTTCTCAATGGTTGAGGTTTCGGATTCAAAAAATTTCTAAGTCCTACAGAAAAAAAAATTTTTTCTCGGTAACCGGCAGTTCTGTTGAGAGTTCTGGGCGCCCCCCGAAGAGTTCTAACGATAATTATTAACGCTCGTAACGCTCAGAGGTAAAATAAAAAAGTTCTCGATGGTTGAAGTTTCGGATTCGAAAAATTTCTATTAAAATTTTTTCTCGGTAACCGGCAGTTCTGATGAGAGTTCTGGACGCCCCCCGAAGAGTTCTAACGATAATTATTAACACTCGAAGCGCTCAGAGGCGAAATAAAAAAGTTCTCGATGGTTGAAGTTTCGGATTCGAAAAATTTCTATTAAAATTTTTTCTTGGTAACCGGCAGTTCTGATGAGAGTTCTGGACGCCCCCCGAAGAGTTCTAACGATAATTATTAACACTCGAAGCGCTCAGAGGCGAAATAAAAAAGTTCTCAATGGTTGAAGTTTCGGATTCGAAAAATTTCTAATAAAAATTTTTTCTTGGTATTCGGCAGTTCTGTTGAGAGTTCTGTACGCCCCCCGAAGAGTTGTAACAATAATTATTAACACTCGAAGCGCTCAGAGGCGAAATAAAAAAGTTCTCGATGGTTGAAGGTTCGGATTCGAAAAATTTTTAAGTCCTACAGGAAAAAAATTTTTTTCTCGGTAACCGGCAGTTCTGTTGAGAGTTCTGTATAGCCCCTCACGAGTTCTAACGATTATCCTTAAGGCTCGAAACGCTAAAATCAAAATTGAACGAGTTCTCGCTATTTTTCGTTTTCTAAGTCGAGAATTTCAAATTTAATTTACGTAGTATTTCGAGCAGAACTATTTTTGAATCTTATCTAGAACTATAGAACTATTTGAAATCTACTCAGAACTATAAAAAAATTTGGATTTTTTACATAATGGGGGGCGCCGTGAAGTTAGCCCCCCCATTTTTCAAATGGTGTTTTCTTTACTTTAAATGGCAGAACTCTTTCTAAAATGGTCTGAGAACTCTAGAACTCCTCGGGGGGCATCCAGAACTCTAATCATTTTTTTTTATTTTGAAAAATGGGGGGCCAACTTCACAGAGGTTACTGTGAGCGAAAGCTGCCAATCTACAAGTCGACGCGATTTGATGAAAAAATTTACTTTCGTTAATACATCCATATATTCTTAATGCCATCGACAGTCTCCAAAATATTTTTTTATAAAATTTCTATAAAAAAAATATATGCTCTCGAGCAAAGATACCTAAGAATAGCTATTTAACTGTCTAAAGATAAGAAGAATCAATCGGTATATCAAATTTTATGGCGGACTTGTCCTTCCGATTGAAACCGGTTGATCCAATTCCAATTCCGATTGGATCAACCGGTTTCATTCCGTCACTCATTTATGGAAGGACAAGCGTCATAAAATTTGATTTACCGATTGTATCCTTTTATCTTTAAATAGTTCAATAGTTACTTAGCTATATTTACTCGAGCGCATACATATCGCTTTACCGAGAAATAGAGCCGTGAGCTCACGCGTCTGAAATAATATCCGCGTGCCACCGAACGGGACAATCGCGTGCCATTGAGTAACACGCACGTGTCGCTGATCGACTGTGTCTATCTTTTACGTTCATACGTGCCGCCGCCGATGATCCTCGAGGCGATCGACGTCGATCGCCCGCTCGGCTCCGCTGCGCTTACCGTCGATTCGCGGGTCTTAGCGGGTCTAGCGCACGCGAGAGCGCGGTGAGCTTCGCACGCGCGGTATTACTTTACACAACGTATTTAGGACGGTGGAATGGGGTCAGCGTAAATTCAGCGGTATACCAAGCGTCGACAACCGTGCGCGCGCCTGTTGCGAACGACTCCGCAATTCACCCGGCGCGATTCGTTATATCGTACTTTCCCCTGCGTTAGATTTCTCGAACCGCCACCAACCATCGTGCTTGCTACGCGCGCGCGCGCGCGCGAGACATAATGCGGTTAACGCGAAATATGCAAGGAGAACGTACGCCGAGATAATGCGAGATTAGAATTTTACGAGCTGTTCCGCGCGCGGCAAAAGGCCACTTTCCACTCGCATTTTCGTTCGTTGCAGGCGAGCCGAGTTGTTGCCATAAATCCTAGCGGCCACGGGGTATACACTCGAGAGCCACGATATACGGGGTAGATAGCGACAATTTCCTGCTACTAAAGCTGCAATTTCTTTGTGCGCTTTGATAACTAAATTTTAATGCGATTGATAAGATCTAAAGATTGGAAGTGTCAAGAGAGAGAACATTAGAGAGATTTGATATCGATTGTGCTACAGTACGATAGACTCATTGCACTTGTCATAAAATGCTTTAAATTTCAATGTTATATAATTCAATAATGTAGAAATCAAATTCTGATGCGACTGTGTTTCGACAATCTGACGATATCGATGAAAATTATTGTAACTTTTGGGAAATTTTTAATTACAATAATTTTTCAGTAGTGCTATTATATTAACAGAATGCTTCGGAAATATATTGTAATTCTAATTGATGTAATTTTATATTTATTTTCCTTTATTGTACAACTAATAAAAGTTTATGGAAAAAAATTATTGTAGAAATATTAATTCTTCTGACAAATTTTACCTGTCATCAAAGCCGTCGAATTGTTCAGCATGAATTGATTACAAAATATTAATTTTCTCTATAACATTTATATTAGCTAAAACCAGTGGAATATTTGTGCATTATGTATCTATATGCGAATTTATAATTTCTCACATAAAGAAAAAGTATAAGAAATTATTCTGGAGAAACTTGCTCCTTGCGAAAATTACAAAGGCACACAGTAAAATTAGCGAATCCTTCTTCCCACATGTAGCGACTAGAATTTGCGCCATGAGAAAAGTATGGTTTCCAAGCACCTTACACTTTATGGTAACCTATATTCCAGTTATCGATAATTACGTAATGTAAGTATTATCCTAGCCGCGATGAAAATCTCGCATGGTCTACATAGAAACACGATTAAACTTTCGTTACAACGAACTGCCTGCCTCGAAAGTTTTCGTGACCAAATAGGAGAATATTTTTTAACGTGGGCAAATTAAAAAAAATGAATTATACATCAAACTTTGCATCATTTTTGTAATCAATAAACATATATATATTATTCTGGATTTTTAATTCTTTATAAAAATTTATATATATAATCAAATGTCCTCTTCAAAATTAAAACACTGTATTAAATCTAATCACCGGTGTGCTTTGTCGAAAATTAACTATTTTATTCTACAAGGATTTTTCGTCAGCAAACGAAACGACGTTTCATCGCTGCTACCGGCGAACTTCGCTGAAAAGAAGATCCCGACGAGTCCATTCCAAGTGGCAATGACAAGAGTAACCTGCTTGGCCAAGGTTGTGCCAAGACTCCAGAGAGAAAGAGCGACGGGTGAGGAAGGAGGAGAGGGGGGGGGGGTCGTAGGTAAAATCTATCTCCCGCTGCGGAGAGTAGTGCTGGAACGATGCCAGAGAAGAGAGAGCGGGCAGACGTTAGTCATCCCGCAGGAGTCTCGCCTTTCGCGGCGGACTGAAGTAGGAAGAAGCGTGCGAAGAGCAGTAAAGGCGAGGCTGCGACCGTCGGCTAATAAAAGACAAGCGTAACGTAATTCCACCCGCGCTCCAATAATAGTGCCGTCGTTTAACGGTGCTTCCGTCGTCGGCATTCCCGCGCCGGCAGCCCAGGGACTATTCTCATCGTCGAACGCGCACGATTATTCGGAAATCCGACGCGCGAATGCTCGCCGTGTGAGAAAAAATGGAAAATTTATAGAAGATTAGACGACGATGCAGCTAACTGCATTCCAAAATCGCGAGAATAGACGGGGACGAAATTATGCCTGTGCCGTATTTTGTGCCAAATCGATTTATTCCCTCGAAAGAATCTATCATAAAAATTGTTCTTCCCCTTTTTAATATCAATTATCGGATTTCAATGAATAGCTTATCCGGCGTAATTTTTTAATTTTAAAAAAGTTTACATCGTCTCTCTCTCTCTCTCTCGCTCTTGCTTTCTCTCTATCGCGATTTTGCGACATTACGCAAAGCAATTTAAAACGTCATAGAATTCTCTTATCAATTGCACGTGCGCATACTTGGAGCACAAGCCACTTCCAATCATTAATCATCGACGACCAGCAATTTGTAGTCGAGCAAGGTGTAAAGCCACCTGTTCATATTTAAGCTCCCGCGCTAATAAACGCGTAGGTTAGTGCTCTGGCGCGGAGAGGCCCCGGTCTCTCATTCTTTTCTCGAGGTAGGTCGATATCATCCACTTAGGAAACACCGGGCACCATCGGTGTGTGAGCACAGGTGTTTAGCGCCCTTCTGCACCTGAGAAGCACGAAGAGGCGAAGAGAGGAAAAGAGAATAAGCGGAAGTTATCGGGCGCGAACGAAGGAACGTAAAACTCGGCTGAGATACGAAGCGCGCGGGGAAAACAGTTCGGTCCGGCTGTGCGATAGCGAAACAATTGTTTTTCTGCATCAAGGTGAAAGTTAGCGCGGGATGATAAAATATACGCGCAATATACCGCGCTGGCAGCGTGCATTATCGCGCGCGCGCGGTAATCGAATCGATCCCTCGGCAATAAACTCGTTATCTCATTACGGCTAAGGGTAAAGGCAAACGTAATGAAGATACATACACTGTAACGTGAGACGATGTAAGGGCAGGTTGGTTGATTGATAGAATTTCGACTGCGAACAAATTCGACGTTCCTCATTAATTTCCCCGAATTAATTTAACATGAGGAAAATCTATTATCCGAACATCTTTCAAGAGATATTTCTTTCAATCTTGATAACACTAAAATAGCATCGCGTGAATTTACATCCGCATCGCGGTTGAAAATATTTCAAAAATAGATTTATGTTACTCGTAAAATGCGTAGTTCATGGAACAAATACTGCAGAAACTTGGAATACATCTTGGGGAATACGTAATGGTAAGAATTAAATTACTCAGTCTTGTGCCATTCAAACGGAAACGTATATGCCGCTAGATAACTCGGAAGAGAAAAAAAAAATCACCCGTCGAATAAATTAAATAGACATGCGATTTGTCATTTGACCGCGGGGTTAAACGGAAAACGGGCGCACAGATAAGTTCCCTGGCAACATTATTTGCCAGGTCTACTTAACAAGCAAATTTACCCGGTTGCTTTATAAATTGCGCTGAATGGTATGTGAATAGCAATTACTGCTGTATAAAGGGACCAGTATGAATGTCATACAGTTCGCCGGGAATACTTTCGAAGCGAGATAATATTCCAAGCTACATAATAGAGAGAATGTACTTAAATATAGTTTCTATGGCGCAATGTTGTATTTCTTTATAAAATAAACGTTCTTTAATCATTTTGCAACTTTCCGTTAATGTAAAGCTTGATATATTAATTCACTAAAAATTGCTATCCGGCTATTTTTGGCAGATAGAAAAGATTTATAACAGATATAGTGCAGATTGAAATGTCGACAGGTTTGTAGCATTTGAATATTTAAATAACAGTATAAAATATTTTCCGTAATAGAGATTGAAAAATAGAAGTATAATATTAAACTGAAAATGTTGAACGATAAAGGTTGTCACTTTAATCATTTTCCTGCTTTGCATGCAGCAAAAATAGCGTGCGCTATTTGCGGGATGTAATTACATAATTGATGAATAAGTAATACAAGTCAACGGATTGTCGCCGTTGAATGTAAATGGGCCAAGAATAGAATGTATATTAACCGATCAGAATTGTTGGAATTATTTCACTGAACGTACTTGAAAGTCCGGCTTTACGGGTCAGCCGCAAAGTGCACAGTTGTTACGCATGCTTACTCACGCTAAGCGGCTACCGAAAACTTTGATTTCATTTAATAATAAGTTGATGTAATTCATAATGAGCAAGCATACGCGAAATCTTAAAATGATCTATGATAGAAGAAACGCTAGACATTCGCCCCATTAGAATTATTTCCAAATATCTTACATTGATAAAGTCAATAATCGTTTAGTCAACGACCGAAACTTTAGATAAACGCTTTCCTTACTCCAGGCGATTCAGAGAATCCTATGAATTTAACAGAAACTTAAGAGCACACGCTGATATCCAAATTTGGACGATCTTACGACATATATAAAATGTTTTATAATGCTAAAAGCGTCAATTAAACGTTTAATTATTATCCTAAAATATTCATCAATTCTTTGTGACAAATTGGTCAACATATGTGACATTTATATCGCACATATATTTTATCTTCTTACTTTTAACCGCAACTGTAACATAATTCGATATTCCTTGATGTTAAATTAAGTCGTAAAGTACAAGAACGATAAATTTTGAATTAAACAGTGTTGGAAATGTCTGACTTAAGAATAAATATTCAGACATTTATTAAAGTAATCTTCCTGAACGTATATAAATATGTAACACTATAATTAAAACAATTACTTTAAAAACCTATCAAAAAAGTAAAAACAAAAATTATTTAAAGTTCTAATCAAGCTCTAAAAGTCGAGTAGTTCGATTTTATACAGTTTTTATCGAACCATTTTGTGCCTAAATTGAATTTTTCGGAGCTGTCAAAGTACAGAAAATTAATTTCGGGGTAATAAAGCGCGAAGTTTAACCAATTTCGTTAAGCTTTATGATATCGAACTGTTCAGAAATTTAATTACAGGATGTAATTGCGTGCTTCGTTATGCTCAAAATTCAATGCTCAATTCAAATATGCTATTAATGTGTATGAAGGTCACAATTTCGAAGTTAAGAAGTTATAAGAAATAAATATTTAAATTAATTCAACTCTGTAACACAGAACGCGCGCGCGCGCGCGCGCGTATTGCAACTTTGTTCGTTCAGTTTCGTTTTCTTCTTTTTTTCGTCCGCTTGAGCTTGATCGACGAGTCGTTCGCCACCGTTGATCTTTCGATCACGAATCGTAATTATCACATACTCGGATCGTTATGGAATTTATCAGTGAGAACACGCCCTACCAGAACGTTACGTAACGGTGCACAGCACTGTGAGGCCCCACAGTGTGTTTCTTGCGGAATAGGCGCTTTATGTAGCCCGTATGTGTCCGTACGTCACATATATACACACGTGTTGCTCGTTTTGTGCTCCACTCACTTTTTTTAACTTACTATTCTTCGTCGTCTTATTCTTACTACACGCTCACACATGGTCAAAATGTGGTCAACTCACAATATAGCGATTTTCCATTTTAACGAAATCCAATAATCATTAGTGATAATCAGTTACTTAATTATCTGCATATGGTTCAATAGTTTTATAAATTTTGCGAATAAACGTGTATTAATATGTAAAAACAATCACAAAATAAAATTACATTTCTTGAATTAATCTGTCACGTTATAATTACTTGAGTATTTATGTCTTACTTTTCAATATTACTTTTACAAAATCGAAATATCGCGCATAAATATTCTGTGAGAACTTAATAGCTAATGAATTTTGTGTATGAAATATACACACATTATTTCGCAAAATGTTTGCCAAATAAAATTGTTCTTTTTTAATCTTACATTCTTAATTCATCTTTAATCGTCTTACGATCTCTCTGATAATTTAAAATCCGACTTAAAATTATTATTTCATATAATTATCCAGCAAATATTGTAGTAATTTTTCACACCATTTACAAGATGCACTATTGGATAAACGTAATGTTTTTTTTTTTTTTTTTTTTTTTTTTAATCTATATTGAAAGTGTGAGTTCAGTGCTTCGTTCCATTAAAACAAACTCTATAGTGCACCAAGAGCTCACGTCGTACACAAAGAGTGAAAATGACATTTAATAGCATAACATCGAGCGAAATTAATATTGCAAATTAATTATCGACATGCCATTAACCGCGTTGCCTCAAAGTGACCTCTTGGGTATCCGCGGCATGCCGTTCCCAGTAAAATACGACAACACGAGAACATTAGCATGCCTGAAAAGACATTTTCTAATTATTTCTTATCTCGCACATCCATCTCTCAGCCCTACCTGCTTATATTAGAAGCACAAGTTAAATCGAAGATAAGAACTTAACGTATAACAGATAAGAATACCTGCAGAACATGCAACATACATATGCTTAACATACTTTAGAATTTGAAAGTCTGAAAGGATATAAAAATAGCCCCGGCTCTATTCCCTTTCGTATGAATGCCACTCATTTACGAAACGATGAGCATGAAATTGTATATACTGTTTCATCTAGAATCAGAATTGGGTTACCGTTAGTGCTTCATCCAGCGCTACGAATAACGGTAAACGTCCGAATGACAATTGTCCTCATATTCACGCGTGAATCCTTTTTCCTCTTCCTCTTATATTTTCTCTCTTTTAAACTTTCAAAAGTTTAAGAGAAAAGCCTTTCGACATCACTGATACGATAATAATGCAAACGCAATGTTATTGTAATAGCATTGGAAATCTACATTGCAATGTGAGTTACAGCTATCATTGTTGATGAAATGAACGCCGGCGTATTGCGGCAATATCGATTATTCCCGATAGTTGCCAGCTACTTTCTCGCGCTCAAGGCACTCGTGGCTATCATCTCCCGCGATTCCATAATAATAGACTTTATTATTACAGCATTGTGATTTTGTATTCTTGTTTGTTATTCGCAGAATGGAAAATGCAGGTTGCGCAATAAAGACGAGTAAAACAATTTTCTTGAAAATAATCTTTCCCACGCAGTTTCTACGTTTCTTATGTTTTTAAATTGATGCATAATAGAAGCAGAAAACACCTTTCATGTATTGTTACAAATAAGCTTATAAACTTTAATGACATAAATAATGTAAAATAACGTTTGCTGATTTTTATTCAACTATTCTTTTTTTCAAAAGAAAATAAACCACAGCAATTTTAGAAAATCTGTGTGAAAGAAACCTTTCGCCCTTTTAATTTTCAGACGAAAATAGCTATCAAATAGACTTTTCAGCATCAATAGCTTAAATAAAACGATGTTATTTTCCACTTTCTTCTATCAAAAGCTGAGAGAACACGCGTACAATAGCTCGCGTTGCAGCCCGACACGCGAGCGCTTATCGACGAAGAATGCCGACTAGTCCGGATGCATCGCGAGCGTATTCGTCAATGTTTGAACTAAACTATCACAATGACGTTCGAGCCAGTAAAGCGCCCGGTTACTGTCGGCAGGTTATTGCCGAAGTCTCGAGGGAGAAAGATGTCAGGGTGGTAAGACCGCGAGAAGGGGCAGCGATACTTGGCGAAGATTCAAACAGTGATTGTATGGTCCTGTCTCAGCGGAGCGCGGCCAGAATATTTCACCCGCACTTTCCTCGAACGGTCTGGACGTCCTATTCCCCTTCCTTCGGAGCGTGTCCAGTCTCGTTCCCTTTTTTTTTTTACAGTACGTTTCGAGGGACCCACGAGCGGGATTGTGGCTCTGAGTGCATTGCCGACAGAATGGTGAAATATTCGGTGGCGATTTGTATTGTGAAAAAGCGGGCATCGCCGGAGGCGACTTCAGCATTTGGGTATTGCTTAAAGGGAAAGAATCGAGAAATACCGGAAAGATTGAAAAACTTGCGCAACATTTTTTTAGAAAAGAAATATCGAGAAAATCCCTGCGGTGGAACAGATAACAGATATCTGAGTCAGTTATTTAACAATAATTTTACATTAATATATTTTTATTTCTAATACGATCTCACGTGTTTAATAAACTTTCCTAAAGGTCTTAAGTGAAACAAATTGAGCAGCATACTTAAAAAAAAAAATAAAAAACAACAAGTCCGATGTATTTCTAAAGATAATCAAATAATGCGATATTAGAACATTCCTGACAATGATAGTTTAAATAGTAAAAATTACACTGTATTGTTTCTGACATCGATTGTATCTCTGCTTATTCAATTTGCGCCCGATATAATTAGATTATTATTCATTTTTGTTCTTCGTCGGGGAATTGTATTTTAATGGTGCGAAGTATACTCGAACCATCCGTGGCATAAAACTTCTCAGTCGACGAGTCTGAGGCAAGATACCTACATATCTTTTTTTTTTTTTCGCAAAGACCTAAGCTATACCTGTTTAATTACTTCGGAACTTTGTGCGTTCCGAAGATCCCCGGCGGCTGCGTGGCGGCGGTATCTTCTCCTGGACGAAGTAGAAGTATGATCGAAATTTGTTTCGCGCGCGCCGACCGGAGATCGAGGAAGAATGAAAGAGAAAGAAAGAGATAAGCGAGCAGAAGGGGGGAAAGACAGGGAGATGGAAAAGGAGCGTGAAAGGATCACTGGGCGTGTCCAGACAGATCGAGTCGAAAACCCGCTGCTTTATTAAAGCAGCGGGGTCAATAGTGGTACACTGGCCGCGATAAAGACACGACATTTCCTTTACTACTCGCGTCGTAAACTTCTATCGCGTGCGAAATATGTTCATTAAAATCGCAATTGGAAGAATTTTTGCAAAGAATCTACACTACAGTTTAGAGTTGTTCTCGTCTTATCGAAAGATACCAGAAAAAAATTAATTAAATACTCACAAAGAGTGTCAAAATTAAGTTTTAAGTTCTATCGCGAATCAGAATATTTCGACAGATCCGAATTTCATTTCGATAATTGGCACAGCTTAGACGAATTGATTGGGTTTCGAAAAAGACTTCTGAAGATTAAATACATATTGAATATAAAAAAAAGAACAATTTTTATAGCTATATTTGAAAGTTGTAAAAAATGATGTAAAATGTCCGACGATAATTGGCAGTTAATAGCCATTTAAGTACTGAAATGTAGAAATCTGAAATTATAACGTCCGCGTGATAGTGCCGATAGTGTGTGGTGTATCTTTGCATATCTAATAATACTAACAATACTAAACAAGTAAGAGGAGAGGATGTAACTGCGAAGGAATCTCGCGAAATAAAAGCTAAGCAAATGTGAGACACTAAAGAGGCGAAGGCACTGCTTTATCAGCGCCATGTACACGGCGCGTATCGGCGGAGTCGCACTCGCCCGCTAATCAAATACCGCGATCTACATAATTTGTTTAGAAGCGATCATAAATCATTACTCGTGCGAGTAGCTTATCTTGAGTGCTGATTCAGTGAAATTAGTATTGCTGCGAACCGGCCGCGCGCTTGCTCTCTCTCTCTCTCTCTCTTTCTACCGTTACTCGCGTGCGCCGAGTGAAAAAGAAACTCCGCATCCCGGCTGCCGCTGCAAAATGGCTCGGAAATGCGAATTGCAAAGTTGCTCGCGTACAGTTGAAGGCCGTCTTCATGATATTTTCTTGAACCCGACAATTATTACGAGATATTTTCCGCGCGCATTTATAATACGAGTGCAAACACGGCGCGCATCTAGCAATTTTTAATGAAATCTTTTCTAGTATACCGCCATTTATGATAAAAACATCGTCTCTCAATGAAAGAAAAATAAGACTTGTGCATTATTAATTATATTGCATTCTTGCAATCGTTGTAATTGTAAAAAAATCAAAGAAGAATATCTAATCGGAGCAGTTTGTCGTGCGAGGCCTTGAATTTTATAAAAAGCTGACATACGTTTCAATGTCTTGTGAACTATAATTATCCGAGGGAGAAAAGCGCACATTATAGAACTGTATTTTTTGCACATGCATGTACTGTTATCTTTAAGAACAAATCGCCTTAACGCTTTAACAGAAAATATTATTGCTGCAACGCATGCAAAGATGTAGCAAAATATTATCTCATATTAATCTCTTTTGTACAAATACTTTATTTATTTACCTGTGAAAATATATTACGCAATTGTACAATAAAAACGTGCATATAAAATATGGGATAAATATGCCTCTTATTATTTCGCGTCCTATATTTTTTTATTACCTCATCAAAATATAATCAAACCTTTCGAATCTAAATTATCAAAACTTCAATCTCTTAATTATTATATATTATTATAGATTTTTCAATATAGGTTTCGTGCCGGAAGGAAGTTTGAGATATCATGCAGTATCTCGAGTACTAGCAGCATACTTCTTGTACAACGTGATATTATTAATCACTCTGGTTACACGCTGTAGTACCCATTAGTATCCCGGCGCTCCGCAGACACTAAATTACATCGCGAAAGCTTACGAAAAGTCTTCGGCGGCGGTTTTCGTGGTTTGGGAACGGATCAGAGAAACCGTGTCGACCATACGCTTGCTAAATTAAGCCTGATTTACCGCCTTTACTTCGCGAAAATCCTCTCTTCCTGTCCCTTCGTGGTTTCCGAGACCACAACTTCACGCTGCCCAACTCTTCCCTAATTTATAAGTAGAGCTGTCCACGCCCATGAAGTGCGTAACATTGAAACGCTTTCTCCGGCAAAAGTTTGCTATCGACTTTGAGAAGTAATGGATTTAAGAAGAGAAAATCGAGATAAGAACATTGCTGATCAACTGTAGCGAAATACGAGACTTATATTTTCGTCTTCTATTTTAAACGTTTTTTATGAGTAATCATGACTGTCGCTCTTCGTAGGTCACGTTTCGCGTACGAAGAAGACGAGGTGAAGTGTCGCCGAGGACGAAGAAAAAAAACAAAACAGAGTTGTTGTGCGTTCTTCGTAGCGCTACTGAATAGGAAGTGAGCATTCATCAAGTTTTATTGACGTCGGCGTTGCGTGTCAAGCACGGAGCGTACGATGACACGCTTGTGCGTGTTGTCTCGGCAACACAATTTAAAACATCGCGCAAATATGAATGAAATTCTTAATCGACAAACTACCAATACATAAGAATACTTGAGAAATACATCAATCAAAGCTAAAAATCTTAAAATGTAATAAAAAACATTTGAAGATTCAAGACATTTATTCAAGTATTTCAAGTATTTCATTGTAAAAAGTTTTTTTAATTTAATTGGGGGAAACAAAATAAGATAAATTTAATTGTAAAAACATTGATTTTTAAATAATAAATTTTTCTGATCTTCAGGAAATTTTACAATAAAATCTCTACAAGACGCCAATCAAAGTTTCGTAAGATTTACTGCTATTTTGAAAAAAATACCAAGATTTTTTACGAGCCGCGGCGATAGTAAGATGATACATTAAAATATATTCTGAAAGAAGGGCTGTTAATGACGAGTACCGTTTTCTTTTAAGCAATCGACATAAAAGAGGACTGTTTAAATTTTAGATATGTATTCGTAAAAACTCGATGACACGTTATCAACGTATTTGCGGGCACAGTTTTGCAATGCGCAGGTTCGATTTCGGCTTGTCGACACTCTCGCATTGTGAATGGGAAAAAAACATGGCTTATTATCGCGGCTTTCACCGCGAAAAGAGACGTCCGCAATCGTTTGTGGACGCGACCCGCCCTGTTCGTAAAAAGTAATGTACCAAAAATGCACGTTACTGCAATACGGAGTATTGAAAAGTTAAGGTGCAAATTGGTAAGGCACAGCGTTCGTAACACTTTAATATTTATAACGGTGCTCTCTCGTAAAGCGAACTCCAAGAGAACTGAGTTTCATCGATTATCGACGGAATTGTGCGGTGAATAATAAATGTTACACGCGTAACTCTTAAAATCTTTATTCGCGTTATCCTTCGTCCTAAAGCACGTCCTAGAAAGCACGGCTCATCGGCAAAGATAAATAAATTATTTATTGGCAATTCAATTATTAATCTTCTAATGTTCCTCGAATTTACGAACGCAGATTGTTTTATTAATAGAATAGGCCGATGTAATTAATTATTACGCAAAAGCTGGTAGCAAATAATTTCGCGTTCACCACATCGTATGAATAAACAAAGACTATTTCACGTTAATTAGGGTAAAAAAAAAACAGGTATAATAACGAAAGTAAATTAAAAGGCAAACTAAATAAATAAAATGAACAAAAGTCAATTCTAGGTTCACCAATGGACGTGTCATCAAAGATTGATGGTGAGAGAGAAAAGGCCTCCTTAAGAAAATCATACTTCTTAATGAGAAAATCAGTGCACGGCACGGTTGCTCGTACAAAGCGACAGGCGGAAGGTTAATTGAACACTCGTTATTCGATGCTTCCGAAACACGGTGAGTAAATATAACTTGAAGCGTCCGCTTCGTGCAAAGTGACAGGATAAAGGAAGAAAGGTATGACAGCTGGCATCGCGCTCGGTCCTTCGCTTGACCTAACCCAACCCGCTCCAAAATATTCTATGGGGTTCGACGTCTTTTCACGCATGAGACGAAAGCGCGCGCGGGACGGTCGCATCGCGGAGAAAAAGGTGGTCCTGAGGCGCAGCTGCCCTCGGTGGCCATATTGTGAAAGCGTAACAGTTGTCCAAAAAGACGTGCCTGCTCTGCTCTGCTCTGCTTTGCCCTGCCCTGCCCTGCCCTAATTGGCCATTGTCGGTCGTCTTGCACGGTGACGTCGCATTCACATCAAACCGAGCGATTGTAAAGCGATTCGCAAAAGCTGGATACGCGAATGCAGAAGTCAGGTCAGAAGAAAATGCGGGGAAATGCATCATCCCACTGACTCCGACATTCATTGATGATGTTAGCCGTGGCGCAATACGCGGCGAACCGTTAATCATGATCAAAATTAATCAAAAACCGCGGATGAACATGAAGTAGTTTCAATTATCATGAAGTAGTTTTAATGACGTATTACAGGGAAAAAAATTTCTCGCTTGATGGATGACAATTGCGCGAAGATTAAAACGCTTCAAGCTTCCAATACGCGTCGCGTTTGCTGTACAAATTGCCGTATGAACGTAGCTTTATATACGCTCGTGATTCCGCGAAAAACTCTGGCAAAGTAACAGGTGGACCTACAGCGAATTCCGACGAGGACTGAGTCTTCCCCCCTCCCTCTCTCTCTCTCACTCTCCTTCCCACAAAAAATTTCACACACATCTCAAAGGAGATATAAAATAAAAGTATATAAAGTGAAATTTGAGAGCCCAATTAATCATCTCATTCGATAGATGATCGAAATTTTACTCAAATTAACTTTAATCTACAAATAACTTGGAAACAATTTTTTTAATTACAATGCTACATTAAAAAGTAAACAAGAAAATTATAAAAATTTAATTTTAAATTAGATTCCGGATATACAATTAAAAAAAAGCTGCAATTTTTAATTAAGATTAAAATTTTAAACAAAAAAATTGAATCTTGGTATCAATTAAAATATTATACGCTTAACTTTTTTTTATCACGCGATACGTTAATCTTGTTAAATTAACAGGCAATGCTAATGAGAAGTCACGAATTGCCACTTGTATGTCCCAAATATCTTTCGTTATCTCCATTATATTGCGCATGGCGAGCGTGATCGAGGAAATTTCACAAGCGACTCTCCACTGACCTACGATTACAGTTGCGACACCATTTAGGTTCTGCTGATGCGTGTTATCAGCTGATTGCTCAAGTGAGATAAGCTGAAAGCCTCTCACGAGGGATCGTATGTCAAAATCGAAACAGTTTGATACATCATCCGCAACATTCCTACGATTGACATATTACCGAATGTTGACACTAAGCTAATTGATATTTATAGTATACACGTGTAAACAAGATTTTTAAGATTATAGTAGAAATTATGTCAACGAAAACAGCTAGGTTTCATAATAATCTTTCTATGAAATAAAATTGATCGATTATCGGAATTCATCAAAGTAACACGACAATAATTAAAACGCATATCTGCGTTTATAATTATGGATTGTCATGGACAATCGGATATCATTTTTTTATCGGCATTTATCATAAAATAATCTTTCGGAAAATGTCTTGATTGCTATCAGCGGAGGAATTCATTAATTTGAAATAATTTATTTTCGCAGAATGCATTTAAAATATTTAAAATATCGTTTTAGATTCAATAAATTAATTCTTACAGGAAGAATATTCTCTTCAAGAGAAATAAGCAATAAATGAGGAAACTTTAAGCACCTGAACCTTTGAAACATTATCGGCAGCATTGCGATAATAGAAAATTCACGATCGCATCTGCTCGTAATAATAGATAGATTGCAACAGTGTTGCGCGGCGCACCGACCAGCTGATTAATTGTTCAATTGCAAGAATAGCGCTCGACATTAATAGTTCATAGACTATGTTTATCTATATGAAGGCCTGCATCCGGTCTTATGCATATGAGAATCCGATTCGATATGAGAATATCGCCTAAAGTGGGCCGAATTTTTATCGATCAATGATGATAAAGCGTTTTCTTCAACATTCAGATAACGCCGAATAAATTACAAATATCACGTTAAAGTCGTGTAACTTGAATAGAAAGTGTTGACTGATTAGTAAAAGAAAACTCAAATATTGGCCGTGCGACAAGACAGCTATAAAGGTAAGATCGATTCAGGTGTTAACTCTTCGTTATCTCTTACTTTCTGAATGTAATCAATTCATTTCTGAGCTGAATTATATAATATCACTCGCTATCGCACCTGAATATATCTTGCTAAATTTGCATAATTTCCTATATTATTAAACGTAAATCAAAACTTAATAATTAAAAAAATTTATTATACTCCCGAGAATTTGATAAAATTGAATTTTGCAAAAAGAATGTAAGGAGCCAGTGATTATTTAATAATAATTTTTGTGGATTAAAATGTCTAATACAAATCACAAGAACTTTTCTTCATTTTTAGAAAATTTTTCTATTAGTGACATATATTTCTTTTTTGCAATGATTAATTCCAGATTTTTAAATTACAAGAATCGATTTTTAGATTGTCACAGCGAGTTAAAGAGATGTCGACGCGATAGCAGTTTAATTCTGTCGTCGAAAGTGGGTCAGAATTTTATCAGTCACGACGAGAAAACGGAATTTTACAAGTTCCCGTAACGTTTTCAGAAGCTTACGATCGTCGCCTTGGGATTCATTTGCATGGCGATCGAGTGGAAAATGTTAATGAATTCAGTGGATACTGATCGTCTGATTAATGTCCGATCTTTTTAATATTAAATGTAATGCGACAAGTGGCGTTACAACGACAAGCGAATAACCCTGTCGCATTGACAGAACATGATTCATATGACGCATAAAACACTAACCGTAATTATCCGTAATTAACTCGGTATCACAGATGCGGCCGATATTACTTTTGCATTACTAACGTGCCGCGATAAGTAATACCCATCGACCAAAAGTTAACGATACAAATGACACTCGCGATCGATTTCATTTCAGATATGTCGTCTTAAATACTTCTGAGTTTCTCAAATTTTTTCGATGTGACGTGCCGTTATAAAACTAATAAATACTTCGAATTTGATTTGACACATTGTGCGAGTTATTTGATTTTCTCACGATTCCGCCGTCGTGATAAATTTTATACTCAACACAAAGTATAATTATTCAATTAATCAATTTATCCGATAAATGGCAATAATATTTCATATCAATGATCTTACCTTATAACTTTTCGCCTGTTGTTGGGATGCAATTTGCGCGCCATCGCCGGATCGACCTCCATCAGTCTTCGATGAAGTACTTCGTTGCTTTCGTCGCACAATCTCGCATCAAATTTCAACTTCTTCACTGGTGCCGCCCCATCGTCATCGTCGCTGTCGTCGTCGTCATTCTGTCGGATGTCTCGCACGTTATATCGACCGTCCGATCGTCTGTTCTCGATCGGCGCACTCGAGTCGGCCTGCACCGGCGGATCTTTCGGATAATCTATAAGAATCTCCCATAGCAGAGATTCTATGTAATAGTTCGTACCACCGACGACGATGGGCAGTTTCCTCCTCGCCAGCAGCTTGTCTATCTACATCGATAGAAAGAGTAACACATTCGCGGCGGTACGTGGAAGAGAACGGGATCGAGCGATCCGCGCGAATGACCATGGCTAATGATCCTATCAAGGTCTTCGCGAGGATTAGGGGCGTTCCGATCGGCCTGGCTTCGTCCAAGATCTTTATTTTACGAAGTCGATTTCGCGAGCTGTTAGCTGTGAACCCATCGCGATAAAAACGCGCGCGCGCGCGCGCGCACGAACACCCAGTCGGCGTTATAATCCTGAACGTAACAATGAACATCGTGCCGACTGAATAAAAAAAGAAAGAAAAAAAGATATCACTTTCGACATCTGCGATTCATTAAGCATTCTTTGTACACCGATTGAGCTCTGAGAAGAATGACTTGCCCACCTGACGCTTACGATGGTTTACGGATTCTTTAAACGTTCTCATCGTTTTCGAATAAACATTGATATTAGCGTGTGAAGGCATCCTTGTCCATTAAATAAAATTCAGGATGCGAAATAAATTGAGCGCTGCATGTTAATGCATGCAAATTATAATTGTTATTACGTCGTTGAATTAATTTCCAGTTATCTCGCGAGAAATCAATATATTAATTAATATTGAGCCGCTTCAAGCTTCTACAAAGCCGATATAATCCGCGAATTTTGTACAATTTTCGTTATTGCTGCATATCGATATTTACAATTATTATGTCAGCCCCATTCGCGGCGGAAAAAAGGATAAAAAATAAAATGGTTATTACAATCGGCAGAGACATGTCCCTAAAGTCGATTACGGAGAAGTTGTTCAGCGGATCCACGACGTCCAGCATGTGATGCGGTGCCATTTGTCTTTCCGCCGGGGTCACCTTCGCGGTAATGATGTCCAGGCTTTTGTACACCTGCGGGCCGAAAGAATCATCATAATTAAAAATAAAATAATGAGGGAGCGCGGCGAGAGATAGCTACGAGTAACAGGTAACGGTTGATAAATAATGAATGAATATAAATAATGAAAGATCGAACGATTCCGTTAATTGCAATCGCTTGTGAGTGGTTATTTTCGGCTCGAATAAAAAATCTGTCATATAATGCAGACTTGTCATATAATGCAGTCATATAATCCAGCGGAGCCGCCTTCGAGATCGATTCTTTCGCCATGAAAGTAGAGAAATAAAACAAGAACAGCTTATCAAGTCCTTAGCGTGCGTAAATTTTTTAATCGGTACAACGCAAACAGATAAATTAATATGATTTTTTATTAATATAACTTGTGCTTCACCCATATTTTCCGGTGTACCGCTCGAATTCTCACGAGTTTTATTCGGATCATTATCTTTACATAATAATTCATGAATTATTCATGTAAACTATAATCGTGTGTTTGCATTTTTTTTATACAAAATTATTACGCAACAAAATTAAATCGATCCGTTAGAACGGTTGTAAAGATGATGAAATAAATTATCAGAAATAACCCGATAATTCGAATCGAGCACCACTGTTGGAATTTTTTCGCTCAGATATATGTCAAATTTGCATTTACAAGCGAATTTATGGACGGGCAGCGGTATCCAATAGAGCAATATATATATATATATGTAAGTCCGAGGTCATCGCGAGTGTACCATAAAGGCCCCCATGCAGAGAAAAACGTCGATGCAGCGAAACGAGCTTCCCGACAATATCGCAAAAGAAACACAAGACACGGAGAACCGGATCTTTAACGAGAATCGCTTAAAATGGTGGCAATTATAAATTGATGTCACGTAAAAACAAATAATATCCTCCGCCTTTCTTATTTGGCACTGTTATTGCTAACGATTCCATTCGAAGCACGTGGAACTGCGAATATTTCGATGAAGCAGTTACAAAGTGTCCCACTTTACGGATTTCCCGATGAATCTGAAATTAATTTTTCCTGCGACAAAAAAATTTATCGCCGGTTCCACCGACGGTCGCGAGTTCTGCAACGAAATAACGTTATACATATACATATCGCATGCATATTCATTACGATATGTCACTGAACTGGACACCACGTGCCAAATCTATATCCCGTCGTACCATCGAAATGTGTGGGGAAAAAAAAAATGAAACGCGTGGTTGACCTTCGTCACGGTTCGTTCATCAGCGCGAGCGAGCTACGATCGGAAACATCGTACGTCATTTCTACAACGATGGAATGCCGAAGAGAAGTGGCGTGACGGCACAACACGCGTACAAAGTATCGTCAAAGTGCTCGCGGACAGTGACCGGCTTGCCAATTGAAGCTGCTACTCGAAATTCACTAAGTCGCCTTGAGAGTGAGTGTTGGCTGCAAAAAAGCAGAAGCCGAGGAGGTATGAAGATGTCAGTAAGATGGATTATTGGTTAACGACGTCTCGACAAATGATTTCGAAAAGTAGTTCATCGCCAGCAGATAACAAATGGGCGGTCTCGCAACAAAGACAGATAAAGGAAAAATAAAAATAGACGGAAAAGGAAAAAAGAAATACGTTTTCAAAAGGCCTAACTGTGATTAGATTATTGATAACGCCTTTGAAGATGTTTCTTTCATTATTTCACTCCTGACATAACGAAGATGGATTAATTCCGAAGGCGTTCACGCCGATACAACTGATAATCAATCAGTAGCCTCTTCCCGATGTTTCTACACTTCTGAGAAAACGTGTTTCGTGATTTGGCAACTGCAAGGATATTCTTTAATTTGAGGGAAAAAAATCGAATACGTATCGAATACGTGCTCGGAGGATCAATAGAGCTTTCAATCACTTTACTACTTCGTTAATCGACCGGTTGCTAAACGAAGTTCCGTCGGTGCTCCGTGATTCGCTTATATAATAGCGAAGGTATGGAAGCGAAACGTGGAAACGATCGCAGAACTCGTGTAGTGCATACGCGGAGTAAAAGCGAAGTCAGACACGTGCTAACTATCGTCAAGATAATTTTCGCGATCAGAACTCAGGCTCTAATAGACTTCTTAATTACTTAAATGCGTCTAATGGCACTTTTTTGCGTCCAGTCGAATTATTCGTCGATTATATCGACTTTTACCGTTTAGGAATTCACATAATTACGGTCGATTCTATTGAAACTGCTTTATAACCTGAGAAAAATAATGCGTATCAACATAATCTTGCAATGACGCAAGCCGTTTGAAGTTTAAAGCCGCAGGTGTCAGTGGTATCAACCATTTAAATCGCACGGAAGCCAACGACTATTATTACAGCACACGCTGTGAAATTCACGACACTTTTACGGCTTAACATGTCGTGCAGATATCGATTAACTTGATAAAACATTAAATCTTTTACAGCATTCTCGAAGTAGAAAAAAACCCTCAAACATTGATAGGAATAAAAAATTGCTCGATTTCGAAAAGAATAATATCCTCCTCAGCGATGCATTTGATGAATCACGTTTCCGGCACGTCAAATACTTTCAATGTTTACAACCTTCATTAGCCTTCATTCATTATTTCGTAATTATTTTACGTCCAAAAGATTAAAGAAAAATTAAGCAAATGCGATGATCGATAAGCGATTAAAGGACCGTTTGAAGATCTTCGATTAATAAACAATAAGTTAATTTATCGATAAAAATAAATCGAAAGAAATGAACGCTCAATGCACTTGGATTTTTATTTTCTTATCTTAAAAAAGTATCTTAAAAAAGAAAGGTTTAATTTGTTCTGTGACATAATTACAAAAATAATGCGCGATCGTAACAATAGTTCTAATTAGCTCCGAACAATTTTCGAAGATCCTCTTTTAAATAAAGATTCTTATTTAATTTATTAATATTTCATTAAGAGACATCATTTTTAGAAAAAGTTATTTTTAAATATTTTTAAATAAGTTACCTACATTTAAAAAATATCGTTTGCTAGTTAATAATCATTGCATAACCAATCATTGCAAACAAAAACGCTAATCGCTTCCATTTTTCATCGTACCGCAATAATTTACACATCGTTTTAAAAATAATCTCAAATAAATTTACTTCGAACGTCGATTAGCGCCATTCGCCGTTTTTGCCGAACTTATTATTTTCGATTTAGCACGATTGGAAGTAACATAACATGGAAGTAACATTTCTATCGAAAAAATCAACAACAGTAGAAAAAAAGAAAGTGGCAGATCTTGAATAATACGTAGAGGAAATATTAGTGAGGTTCAACGACAAAAACGGACGATGACCGCCGTCTTCCATTAACAAAATTAGCAGTATCGTCTCGCCGGCACATACTATCTTTTACGCAATATTCTGTCTTTGAAATGATACTAATAAGAAATTTTGCAGACACTCTACACATACAAATACATCATACATTTCAATTTTATTTTAAATGTCAAGATGAGAAATTATACTTCTATTCTATATTTTAGTAAAGTTTCTTGTTTAACAAAAATGTCGAAACATCAATAGTTTCCAACAATAATTTCTCAGTTACAAGCACTTGAAAATTATTTTCATTATCATAAATATATGCTTCATAATAAATAAAAATCGTGTGTAAAATTCTATTTATATATTCAATATCTGTCCTACATTTGGAGAAATACCTAGGAATTTTTAATGTGACGAAACACACGCGATCCCTTCTAAACATGAATAATAATGTTATAATTTAATTATTGTATCATCTTGAAACTCAAGACGCAGGTTGAAATTTTTCGTAGATCTTTAATACTTTCCAACCCGACAGGTGAATAAAACGAGCGATGGGTAAACCATTACGACGAATCAGCTGCTTCAGTAACTGTTTCTTAAGAGCTCTTACCTATTTTTTCAAATTTTTAAGCAACACACATCGAATTACGCAGAAAAAAATTGAATAAAGGGCAAAAGAGACAAAAAAATCCACACTGGATAAAAAATTATGTAAACATATGTACACTTGAGTTTCGATACGGCTGCGTTAGATTCTTTCATGATTACAAAATATTTTTCCCTGTGATGCTTAATTTTGGTTATTTAATGCTTTTAGAAGTTCGGAAATTGACTGGAAATAAGTTATAATTTCCGATAAGAAATCGATAGCTTCCGAATCTTGTACGAATCATCAAACAGTTCTAATTTCGTACGAGTCTTCGACCTGTTACGTAATTTCGAAGCAATAAAACCAGCCGGAAAGAGCGATCGACAACTTAAGTAGACCGGGCACCAAGATTCACGTTGAGGTTCAAAGAAGCGAGACACCATTTATCTTTCTTGTCTTGTTCGTCACTCCGTGACCGGCTCGTCAACGAGCGAGTGGCATTACACGACTTGGTGTTGGCGGAAGTCGCGACCGCACTCTAGACGGATCTAATTCGAGATCTCAGAAATAGATGAGAAGGAGCGAACCCGAAGAGGGCGGTCTCCAAACGTTTCCTAGACTCAAGGTCGCGATGCGGCTACGGAAGCCTGGAGGAAAAGCGGGGAAGAGTCGCGTCGTGTCGGCCGAACGGAGCATTCTAACGGTGCTCGGTACGATAGAGAGGTTCACGGATCGGGAATATCCTGTGCCGCACATTAACGCTGAAGGAGGAATCGCACAAAGTGGCAAAATCATCACCACAATCGCGAAACAATTTGTAAAACTTATCGATCGGCATGTACTCAGGCCTGTGACTGAAGAATTCTACAATTAAGACTACTTCTAAGATTTCTGAAACAAATTGGAAGTTTTTTTACGAAAGAACGAGCGACCTTTTCGCGATTTAAAAGTGAAGCACGTGTGTTTGACTAGGCTCCATTAAATTCTAGTGCGGTAGGTTTCAGGTTAAGCCACGATAGCTATAAATCAAATAGGAAAAGGGAGTGACGTATGGACTTCGCTAGGTTGAATATTTAATCAGTAGAAAAGACAAGAAGGTCGACACATAGCGACACGCTGCCGTCGTCGCGACAGTAGAATTGCTTAGACGAATTCATCCGAAATCGCATAAGCATGTGCGGCACGGCTTGTACAAATGTCACAGGACGTCTGGCCGGAGGACATCGCAATACGTATGACTTCCCGAAGCAGGCATGAAGGCGAGTGGAAACTTCAACTTCGTCTTAGGTAACTCGCATTAGGCACGCTAGTTACTGCACGCCTATTTAATATTCATCAAGGTTTACGGATCTGGCGCAACTTCAAAGGGCAATTTTGCAGGTTAATTCTTCATACGTGCTGCCTTCGATTTCTTTTATGAGTTTAGCATGGTAAATAGTATAATTTGCAATGGTTTTATATAACAAATGAGATGTTTGAATAATTAACGGTATAAAATATTCTTATCGTTATAATAACACGATAATTTTGTTTTTTCAGATAATGCTACGAAAGTTTAAGTGCTTCTAGAAGCCATAAACAATATGTTGAAATGTATGTTATAGTATATAAGATAAAAATTTACATAAACAGTAAATCATAATTTTTTGTTAAATGATTAGTACGCTGAAATAAAGAACAGAGCACTAAACTAGCATTTTAAATCATACTAATTTTGACATAGATTTGAATTTTTTGTGGTGAAAGTGCTAGATATCAATCTTTTAATGCAATTTTTAGATTCAAATTTGCGTGAGCAGAGTTGTGAATTAAATCACAAGCGTAGCAACGATAATTTGAATAAAATTCAGCTATAGACTACGAACGATTTATTCACGCAATTATCTATAATTGTTTGAAATATCTCGCGTGAAGCACGAAAGGGGGAAGAAAACGGAGAGACTTTCTGAAGTGCACCCAGCAGACAATTTTAAGCGGTGTTCATATGCAAACGGCCGCGTGCACTTAAGAGTTTCCGAGTCTGTCCAAGTCGTACCATAAAAATTCTCGGGGACGCGGAATCTCTTTGTCGGCTTACTTTTCACGACGGTTACTGCCAACCGGGCTGTTGACTATGAGACGAAGTCAATGAAAGTTAGGCTCAGACGAGCGCTGAAAATAATGAATCGTAAGTCCCCAATTATACGAGCGCCCATGGCTTTAGAAGAAATTAAAAGTATACCAATAATCAGATCTGACGCGACGCACGTCCGAGCAATAATTCACACTGCAAACTCGTGAAAAATTTTGGTTGAAATACATGACGCAATCGACAAATTTGGAAATTCCACGAAATCGCAAATAAAAAAATTAAATATAGATTTATAACTATTCAACAACTATAAGATAAAATATATAAACGTTTGTGTACAGTTAAAAAATATTATAAAAAGAATTTTTCTATTATTTGCAAAAATTATTATAAAAATTGTAATTTTTATAATACGATAAATTCTAATAAATATATTATATAACACTCAAAAAAATGATCTTGCAATAATAGCTAAAATTTTCTAGGTGTAAAAAATTAACTAAAACAGATAAATGATTAGCAACTGTTGTGATATTGCATATGTAATTACTTAATCAGTTTAGATGACAGAAACAGAATATATATCTGTATTGTTTGTGAACTTTAAAAAGAAAGTTTCTCTAAAGCGCCTATCTATATAAGATCAGTCACGTGTTAGATCATGCAATGAATAACATTTAGCAATGGTATCTAAATTTTTCAGAAGCTATTGCTAGAACATTACTGCTATAAATTCTGTATGTGACAAACAATGTTTTCACAGATACGAAAAATAGCGATACATTCTTGTTGCGATATCTAGAAATCTAACTACATCAGCGAAATATTTTTTTGAGTGAATATAACGATAAATATAATAACGATAATATAATAATATAACGATATACACTTATAATATTAATATAATAATATACGATAAATATAATAACGATAAATTCTAATAAACATATTATATAATAAATATTATTAATGATAAATTTTTCAACTCAATATTTTCATCAAATTGCGAAGATTAAAATGGTTAATTAGTAATAAGAACAATTTTAAGTCAATAATTTTCTAAATCTTATAAAATTTACAAAATCCTTTTTAAAATGTAAATTTTAATATACGAGAGTCACCTAATTACAAAAATGTTAAAAATTGAACAGAATTGCGACATACAATTTAATTAACAGACCATTCGCAATCAAACTTATATCTTTTCAAAATAATCGAGCAATTATGAATTACGAAAGCACATGAGTCGGCAGTCCTAAGAATCTATCTATCATCCAAGTAGATTAAATTGAAAGTATGACAACGAGAACAAGTATGAACTTGTAGAAAGCAAATACCGGCCCTTGAAGTATTCCGCGAGGGCCGTATCGCTTTGAGGTACCTGCACGAAAACTGGTCCGGTGGAGCGGAATGGCGCATACAAATGATCTCGTCTTTGCTCTCTCCTGGAGAGACCGCTCTTTCTCTTTCTCTTATTCACTTTGCCTTTCTTTTCTCTATCTCTCTTCGTGCTCTTCCCCCTTAATCGGATCATCCGTCTCCGTTCGACCGTCGTCGCAGAATAGGGCGTCCCCCCCTGTATTTTCGACCCGAGAATTTCTCACGTCATCCTCTTATCAAGTTTCAGAAACCAGTCCTCCCTCTGTTTCTCCTCGCTGACTGCGATCACACGCAAATCATTGATCGCGTAGGTGAGAGATGCCACTGATGCCGATCTATCACCGTCGAAATTCTTCCATCTCCCTTATATAAATATTTACACTCGTCCGCACTTCGATCCTAATCCGAATAATATGAGTTTCGGGATATTTTTCGAGATCACACGGAAATCACGATACGTATCTCGCGAAAATATTTACCTGTTATTAAATGTCATGGTATGAATTTTCAGAATATTAATATTGATTTTAGATATTATATTTTGCAGAAAATATATAGAAAATTTTTTTAAATAAACAAAAATAAAATGCACAAAACAAAACAAGAATCAAGAACAAATTAAAATTTTTTACAACTGATAGCACGAAGTCTTACATTCGTAGATACTTTCTCCGATACTACTTCGAGAAATACACGCGACAGTTGAATAGGTGATCCTGTATACTGCTTGACAAAATATTGCACAATAACTAACTTTCGATAATAAGTGACACGACTTAAAAATATATCACATCACTTAAATCTCTTACAGACGCGTCGTAGTGTGCCTAGGTGAATACTTTCGCAAAAGAAATGGATTAAAAAGACAGAACGCTTGCTTCGAGCGTATTATCGCCTTATTGTGGTTTCACGTTAAAACAAAGTTTAACAAATGTAAGATAAAAAATGAAGATATGGATAGCTGTCGCATAAACATGCCCGTCATTCAAGAAACCGCGAAATTGACCACTTTGAATATCCCAGCTGTCGCGGATTTCCGACCGACGAGATCCGTGTATCACTATGTCTACTTGACGTTTACGATAATTAGTAAGGATGTACAATGCTAATGAGCAAATTCGCCGGATGCATGTTCTACACATCCGCAAGAAAACACATAAGAAATCAGGCCTTCTTCTACCTCCACTCGCTACTATTTAACCCTCAATTATCAATCATAATTACTAAGTATGCTACAATAGTTTTATGCGCTTGTATTTCCTTTTATATGTTACGTTACATTTTATCATGCACACCTTGTATACTTTCGTTTACTATTAAAATATTCAAGTTTACTTTTAATTTTAACAACCGACTTTGACAATTCGAAAAGATTATTAGATGTAATTTAACAATATTGATATAAATGTAATTTTGCAATTAGATATATTTTGTGCATTGAAATAATTAACATCACCTAACACAATCTGATGGCTTAACAATGTTGTAAAAAATTGATTTATTAAACGAGTAGGTATGCGTTGTTCATTTTATCTGGAAAATCTCGGAGATCTTTAATTATCGCTATTTTTTGCGGCAACATCACGCGATGAAGTAATAATTAAAGATCGAATATAAGATGGATCTCACTCCTATCGCTCATCCCGTCAAACGATGTGGACCACGTTCTTTGTAATCGTTTCACGCAAACATTTCTACAATGTTCGATTCAGTCGCATCGTTAGCGGCGCGTTAATTAGATACGCAGGAAGAAAGTGATTGATATAACGTAACGTGGAAATTGATAAAAAGATCGTGACCGTTCGTTCGTTTTCACGGCGATCCGGAAAGACGATCGGGAACCAATTGATGAGCTTAATTAAATTTCATAGTGTTGGATGACGCCACGATGCCGCGGACTTATCGATGGTCCTATTCACGGAGACCAGTCTTTTGACTTTTTTTTTCTCGATAGAACCGGTAATGCAGCATCTTGTTACCGGAAAGGTTACGCTCAGTGAAAAAGATATGAACCTGTTCGCATCGCGTCTTCGAAGAACAAAATATCTTTTTTCTCAAAACCCACTTCTGGAGAAATAAATTGGAACCCAACCGCGATATTTCCCAGGTCATATTAATCTAATTAATGGCACATTAATCTTAAATGATCACATTCTGATTTTATTACTCAGGAAACTATCGGAAAAGATACACCATTTTTTATTTACGAAAATGCGTTTTGATGCATCAATAAGATACTCTCGATTTTAATAATTAAGCAAGCTGTCTCGAATCATAAAATTGCTTTAAAAAATGAGAAAGCAAAGATAATAATTGCATCCGTTCGACGTATATAAATATTGAAAATGTATTTGATTGGAATTAAGATTGGAATCGTGCTCATCATCACATTTACTGTAATTTATTCTATTGATTTTTCCGATTATTAGCAACTAATTATTTCTCAGCTCTTATCTTCTCTCTCTTTTTTAATTTCAAACTAATTCTGTACATTTATCGTTATAAATAATGCCTCGTTTTGTTTCTTTAGTAGAATCATAAATTCTAGAACAAAGGAATCTCCCGAAAATCTGGTGATTCATAAATTTGAAAAGGTTTTTTAATCGCTACCTTGAAGAAAGAATAACCTTGATACGCCAATTGCGCAAGCCTCGTGAAAGAGAAAGAGAGAGAATCGTCAGGTACATGCCACCATCGATCGTCTACTAAGAATCCCATTCACGATCAACAACGCGAATACTTTGATCGTGGATCGCGGAAATCGTTGCAATGCGACAGGACTGAATTCTCTACGCGATAATCCAAGATCTGGTTTCTTCCCCAGCATCCCGCTCTGCACTGTTAATCTACGCATCGCAAAAGTGCTGCGACATCCTGTTGCAGCATTCTACAGGGAAATATTCTCCTGACGTGAGCCACGCTTAAAACGTGTCTAACATTTGTAGGAATTGCGGTTCAGAAAACACATGATTCCGACGCATGCAATTATTAAATCACGTGTTTGAAAACAATGTTCTTTTATGAGGCAAGTCATGAAAAACTAATATATATTTTTAGAGATACGAAGTTTAAAAAAATATTGCAATTAACTGGAAGCGATAATATCGAAATACACGATCGACACACAGAAAAAACCGATCGTATTTGCTATTTCGTCAGACTTATCGTACTATTTTATCTTCCACAATCAGTGTATCTTTTAGAGTCTGATGAACTCGTGATGATAAGCCTTCTAAGTGTGGCAAAGTTTTGTAAAGTATTAACATTAATTAAAGATAAGATCAAAAGAAGCGTAACGATTTTCCGTAATCATAGAGCAGTTATTAATTTTCTTGCAAATCTTATGTATCATAATAATCCAATTAAATCATTTTACAAATTCTAATTAAGTTCTAAATGCTATATCGCGATCATTAGTGGCGTTGCATTAAGTAAAACGGTGACTACGTATCCTACTGCTTTTTCATTTCTCGTTTTTCTTGTCGTAACTATCTTCTTTACAAAAATCCATCGGCAACGCCGATGTTAAACTTTAATTTTACTACGGAAATCATATATGTCGGGAAAAATATCGCCATTAATTAAATGCGATAAGATAAACGTGAGTGAATTGTATCGATATTTCGTCGCTAGTTATAAAAACTAAACTATTTCGATGTTGCTAAGTAATATCATTTATTGCTATTGTAATGTCGTATCGAATACATGACTTAAAATGACAATACCGCGAGGAAAGAACAGTTATTTATTTATCATTTGTATCATAAAACACAAAAAATAAAATAATAAATAATTTTTTTCTACAATATTGCCTTACAAATCCCTCAATAATTTTATTATAACGTAATGAAATATTTTAAATATATGTGATAAATATTAATATTATAAAATTTTTGTTTTAATATTAAAATATTAAATTTTCCACTTTTGACTTGAAACCAGAGAATTTTTCGTTCAAAAAAGAGATAAATATAATAATCTGCCTGCTAGTCGTATTTATTGACGCAAGTCATTGCACACATCATTGTGCAATCGGAATGTTTGAGATGAGCGATGATGAATCATTACATCGATCATTATCATTGCAAAACAATTTCCATCAACTCGACTCACGAATTCGAGCGATTTTAGTGCGGAAAACGTCTGCGCGTTTGAGGTCGGCGACCCGCGAAACCAAGACGCGTATTTCTGTCATTGCGCGATAACGCATGTTCGCCCACGTCGACGATGAGGAAAAATCTCGTTAAAATCCGATTAAATAAACCGTGCTAAACTTTTTCGTACGATAAATATTATTTTACTGCTAACCAGTTTGTTATTATTTCATTAATTTCAATATATTTCATATTTCATTATTATTTCATTAAATAATGGCATGCATATATTTATGCGTTATACAATCACACTTTTAGCTTCCTAAAATTACAATCACGAGAGGCAATGTAATATTATAAAAATAATAATAATACAATGTACTAACAAACATCGTAAATGCGTTTGTTTACAAACTTTGCATCAACGAAAAATATCAATTTTTAAATGATAAGTAATTGAAAAAGAAAAACAATCTAAAATGCAAAAAAAAATATTATTTTAAATTTCGGGATTTAATTTTAATCAAACTAGAAATGTTGAAACTTGCATTTGAAATTTTGATGTCGAATAATGAGATTCAGTCACATTCTCACGATTTCGATAACACTTTGAAATGTAATAATATATAACATTATCAATATTCAATATATAATAGAAATTGCAAAAAAATAAATTTTTCGCACTGGAACCGATTTATACATATATTCTGTCTTTTCAAGATAAAACGTGGCGCCAACGCGTGATATCTTACATGAGTAATCGTGCAATTACGACAGCATATTCCGAGTAGAATTATATAATCACTGCAAGCGAGTGCATCAGCTTAATCACGGAAGTATGACAAATCGTCTACAGTAATTCTAATCACGGAATAGATGACACAGCAGTCGCGCGTGTTTTAAGATAATACTATTCAAGTTATATCATAAAAAAATATAATTGTAGCACAATAATATCGATCCGAGATTATGCCTCCAGAATTACGTTATCACAAATGTATCATCAAATATAATTAATGCGGAAAAAATGTGCACAGCCCTCGAAATTAATAATGTAACTCGGCAAATGATAAACCATGAGAAATTTTTATCATTAAAACCGAGATTAATTAAGTTTTTCCTTTTTAATATTACGTAAAGTATAAATGTCGTTAATTACGCGTCTCCTCAGCACAGAGCTAAATACATTCATTAATCGTTCATAATCGTTATGAGTAGCTTCATTCAACATCTTGATAAAGATTGCACTTGCAACTCAGCGCCGTAATAAAACAACGGGCTGTGAGCATCTCTCGAGGCATCCACGTCGACAAAAGAGTCTCGTAAATCTCGCGTCATCGCGTCGCTGTGGATTTAAAACCGGTTGGCCGGCTGGTCTGCTACATAACCAGCTGTAACGCACGATTTTTACGACGATTTTCATCCTTCATTATAATGCTCACTGCCGTAACTATCAAAGCACATTCCGTTGTGTCAATTATGAGATTTCCGCGTACCTGATCGCTATCAAGGTCGGTCTTTGAGAGAAAAAAAACGATGTATCATTTTTCCGAGTTGCATTTCTGAGATGCACCTGCTTTTAGGTCAACGTACCGGTAAGAATGAAGAATGTTAATTGTATCAGATTTTTAATTAACCTGTATATTTTTTTCATTATTGGCATAAATAATATCTTAAATTTTACAAATTTAACATTGTTTTAGATAAATGTAAATAATGTAACATTCCGTTACTGTCACCATTTCACAATCAACATAGTGAATGTATTATATCAAAAAATACTTTGCACATAAAGAAATAAAAAAATTAAACGTAAATTTTGATTTTAATTAATAATTATGCAAAAGCTTCTCATAACATTTCATTCGTACGTAAAGGAGCAAAAATGAGAGCAAGCATAATATTCTAGTAACGGATTCTGTTTTTCGTGTAACATACACCGAAGTTCTGACGAGTTAAAACGAAATTTATGCACGACACGCAGCCGCTTAGCCGGAGACGAATACTATTTCGAATTCAAGGACTGAAGTGCGTTGCCTTTCGTAGATCAGTGTCACGATAAAGTATCAATGAATTTGCGCTAGTTTGCGATTTTGAAAATTCCACATTACAAAATCGCTGACGTGTTCTATGAAGTGATGCATTATTTTTAACCCTTAATCGAGAAAAATGTACTGACCGTATTTTTGATTATTTATTTTCGATTTTCAATTAAACGTTAAATATGTTATCGATACTTTGTGTAGTAAATAATTTTGAAATTTTCGTTTAATATGCTAAATAACTTGCTATTTTTTTAGTGGAATATTTTATGTAAATAACACTCGCCGCCCGGGTGTTTATGCAACCAGCTTTCGCGAAACAGATAGAGTGCGTTGCGAGACGAATCTTCGCGTTTAATTTGTAATCGAGCGCAATTACCCTTTCGACTGCATAGTTCGTTATATAGAATTATAAACTAATTACTACTTTCAGGCTGCTTTCATACCACCCGAACGCCAAGCGCGCATACTCCCCCGGCGTGTTCTTAATGAAAGGTCTCGTCTAAACGTTCACTTTCTCGAACCGTGTATCAAGTGTGCCGGTTGTGGCCTGCATAACTCGTAGTTACATAGTATAGTACCAATGCGTGTATATCAATATATACAGAGTGTATATAAAATGCACAAATCGTCAAAAGAAACGAAAACGTTTCTACGCTAAGTAAAATAATTACGCGTTTCTTAGCTCACAATTATTCTTCGTTATTATCACATAATATTAATTCTGAAACAATTTATATTCAAACTGTAACTCTCGATTATCATCTTAAAAAAATAGTATTCTTTGAAAAGAACGTGTATTGTTTAGTAAACATTGTAAATTTTAAAAAAAATCAAATTAAATCTTCTTTTTGTTCCTACAAAAATTTTGTATCCTTCACTTTTTGTAAAACAATTTCTAGAATAGCTGAAGGACGGGCACTAAAATCTCGTGAAATTCTTACAAACCGCTAAGAACTTTGCGGCCGTCCACTCACACCACCCGGCGAATCATCTTAATAGATGCTCACGAGAGTGCTCCAGCGGAATTCCAGCGCGCCTTCTTAACGGCAGTATTAAAATTTTATGCGTTGAATATTTTAGGAATATCGACCTGTCGTGTTTCTAACAGAGCAACTTTTGGCGTACAGTCTAGTCTGTTTCTAGACAAGTTGGGAGACAGTTGGGAGAAATTTCAAATTTACTAATGTAAAATAAGATTTTTAAGCAAAATTTAGATTCTAAAGTTTAATATTTTATAAAATTAAGAAAAGGTGATTTTTCATATAACTTAAAGCACCTCGAAAGAAGATATTTAATAAAGTTAAAATCTATCAAGTCCAATTTTTATTTAACATTTAAATTCTTAATAGACATTATATTTTTAACTGCACAAGAAGCAAGATTTAAAAATTTGTGTGTATGTGTGTCGCGGATTTTAATTAAATTTTTTAATTATGCAAAATAATTCAGCATTTAACACATCAGATTCCTTGACCACGTAACACCAATCGATCTTTTTTTTTTTTAGCAAAAACTCGATAAGCGAATATCATTGCCTCATTACTAAAATATGTTGTGCGTCTGGCGTGTAGAGCCAGGCTTTGCGAAGACTAAGAGCACCTTCGTGCGACGTCTGGTTGTGCGAGATGTGTCCCCAAGGGATTCGCTGGTCGCAAGAAGAAACAATCCCGGTACTGATCGTGATTCCCCGAGCGAGGCCGCGCCGTTTGAAGTTCAACACGGACCGAGGGTCTGCGAAGACGGAAATTTGCAGATATCTTTTTTTTCCGGCACATGTGTGTGGGCGTCGCACCGCCCGGGAGCACATGATTTATGCACGCGAATGAAGTCATGCGTAGCCGCGAGCGGAAAAAGAAATCGGAGCCGATGCTTCGTGTGAAAAAAGTACCGAAATAAACGCGAGGGCGAGAAAGATTAGAAACCTCAAGAGTGTCGTACTTTTCCACGTGAGTAAAAGCGTGATAAGCATGTAGAGATAATTTCGAGTACCAAAGTTGACAACTGTGAAATTAAAAATTAAAAACGTAATCAAAAACCGATAAAAGATGTCTGTATTAAATTAATTAAAAGTATAAGAAAAATTTTAATCTGCAAAAATTATTTTCTTTTTACTGCGATTTCTTGTTTACTGTGTAAAAAGAATATAAGAAATACATAATAAAAGCTCAAAAAAGATTAAAGGAGCTACAGACATTCAAATCGGATCTGCGAAGAACTCAATGAAAATGATTGATACATGTTATTTGTAGATGCAACTCGAAACATATCTCAATTTAAATACCGTTTATATGTATACTGTAGCTCGTAGCTACAATTCTATTAATATTCGTTCATATCGCTCAAGACTAATTTTAAAACTGCCAATTAAGTAATTTCTATTTCTAATTTTTCTCTTTCATATAGCCACAAAAAAAAACCATAAAAAGCTATTTTTTTTTAAATTAGAAAAATAATACCAAAAAAGTCGATTTTTTGTACCTATTCCAAAAATAAAAGTGGAAACGGCTGAAATTCGTTTAATTAAATGTCACACAGTTCTCACCAGCGATACTGTTAAAAAAAGCGGAATTTGACATACACGATAACGATACATTTTTGCGTGTATGCGGTTAACTCATATCAAGGCCATGCGATTAGATTATCGACGCGCCTCGCACACGCCTACTGACGTGTATACGTGCGCGACAATTAAAACAGTTAATTTATAGGCCACGCGCGTAGGCGCTACGCGACCTATGACCTCACCAGGAGACTCATACTCGTGTCCAAGACAACGAAAACGACGAAGACGAAAACGACGAAGAATGACAATGATAGAAGCTAAGATGCAAGATAAAAGCAAAAACAAGAATGGAATCAAGATGACATCGATAATAAAAATAATAATAACATATATCGTTTTGCATCGTTATGAGATGCGTTAGAATCCGATCGCCACACGGAAATACAAACACTTGGTTACAGAAACGTACGTGTGCATTATAATCACTATATCGTCGCTTTACGTAGCATGCATATCACCGACGTCGAAATGTGATTTATATTCACAAGAAAAGAAAGAGGCGTTGCTTTTTCTAGCACGTGGAATTGCTTTAACTAAGCGCCTCGTCAGACGAATTTAAAAGTCAGAGTTACGAATGAATTTAACACTCGTGCATTTAAATATTTCGTGACAGCATCGATAAGTAACATCGCAGTGTGTTGCAATAATTGCCAAAAAAAGATACGAAAAGCTAAGGTCAATATGAATAAAATTTTGTAATAAATAACTTAATTAACATTTTTTATGCTTTATCAAAAATATAAACTTCAAAATATTAATAGTTAAATGCTTCCGCAATATAATTATTCGATTATCATTTATATTATAATAATTAATTTATAAAGATATCAATAATTTCATAATAACAACGTAACGAAAAGTATTGCAATGTTAAAAAAAATGTATTCTTATCAATGCGAATTGTAAATACTCTGTTAACTACATTAGCATTAATATTGATAAAAATATTAAACATGCTGTTCATTATTATTGTAATTGGCACACTGTCTTTTTACTGTTTCTTTATATCACTATTTTCGCATATAATTACATTTAATTGAAAATATATATCTTTGTTAAAAAATATTATTCACTGTTACGAGGTTAGGTATCAAATATGAATGTATGGATTTCATATAAGTATATATATATATCTTTAAATAGGTTTTTAAATGCTATGAAAAAGTTTCTTAAAGATATGAAAAATGTAAAAGCTATTTTTCAAAGCTAATTTATTCCGTACAGAAGAATCAAATATTCGGTTAAATCACGTGAAATTCATGCATTCATATTCAATACCTAACCTCGTAACAGTGAATAATTATATTTTTTAACGAAGATATATATTTTCAATATATATGTGTGTGTGTGTGTGTGTATGTGTATACATATATATATGTATAATATATATGTATGTGTATATATATATATATATATATATATATATATATATATATATATATATATACATATATATATATATATATATGTGTGTGTATAAAAATACGTATTACACTTACAATTCTGCAACATTATTATCGAGGCACTATTATTTATCACCATCGTCGTGAAACTTTTCAGAAAACAGCACTTTTCCGATCATCTCCCACGAGCGCTTCCACGCGGAGAATAACAAGTTTGAAAGTCGTACCGTAGTACCTAACCTATACGGGAGCGTCGCGTGGAAGCTTGAGCAAAAAGCAATACACACCTGCATACTATCTGCTGAAATGATTTCCCCGGTGAAACGACGGGCCAGCTCAATAGCCAGTCGCGATTTTCCGGAACCCGTAGCACCCAAAATCACCAAAATTGGCACACGCGACATTTCCACCTTATTCCGATCAACCATCGTAACGCGGTACTGGACGCATGCGTCGTGATCTCTTCTGAGCGGCCCACTCGATCCGTCGTTCCGTCAAGCGGAACGCGCGGACTTGAATCACGCGCTAGATTTTAAAATAACAAGCATGACATCAGCGATGTTCAATGATAATGAAGATTATAATTCTCTCGAATCAGTTGTCCGTAATGTGCACTTAAATTTATTTCAGACAACATATGATTCTCATAATTAAAAACAATATTTTATTTGTAACTTTAAAACATTTCAAACTTTAAAACTTTAAATACATGTTAAATTAAATAAAGTAATTATAATCATGAACGTCGATAAAATCTGTATACTCGTCTAACTAATTAATAATATTCTCTTAATTAACATCACTACTCATTTTATTTATTATCGTAAATAAAGAAATTTAAAAAATAATTTATTTTAATTATTAATAATGTTTTACAAAGTTTAACAAAAAGAAGTTTTATAATATACAAAATATTCTTTTCAAAATCTGATATGAAAAATCTCTAAAGTGTTGTGTCAAATTTCTCTCTAACCAAAACTGAAACTTTTCATAACAGGCACGCTACGGTGATGATGTAACAACTTCTGCAAATTGTAGTATTGATTCATGACGCATGAATTGTTAAATCTTAAGAGGCATTACGTAATGAGCTATATTGACAAAATAAAATCACGATCTGCGTGAGAAATATTATCCGCAATAGTAAATAAAGAAAATCATATACGATCATAGCGTGAAATTATAAAGGCATGAAATTAAGCATTGAGTTATCTTGTTGAATAAAGCCAAAGCGCAATATAGCTTATAGCAGCTTAATTCTCACCAAGATACCATTGTCTTTAATTCAATTACGCGGATATGAATTGACCTAAATTAATGAAACATTCAAAATAATAATTAGCATCGCCCTTTCAATTTATATGTCATTTCAAGCTATAAATATCTATAATAGAAAACGAGACATTTATTTGCAGAAATATATATGTTGCAAGACGCTACAAATTTCTCACTTTTTTCTATTTACAAATTTCGTAATAAATTTAGAGTTGATCTTTTCTTTAAAAAAATTTATTAATTATTATTTACTTTTAAGATTTAAAATTTATATTATTTAAATATCTTTCTATTTAATCCTCAAATAAAAATATCGTTAAAATCTATTTCTAATTGATTAAAATTGTGAAAAAAGTCTTAGATAATTTATAAATTTATATCTCTAAAATTTATATTCCTAAAAGCTAAGAGCTATTATATCTTAACATCTTCAGAAAATCGATTTTATATTGGTCAAGGATTGTTATCAAGGATCCGTCGTTAAACTTTAAAGCACGAAATACCGCTACATTCCGTCTACATAACGTGTAAATTCTCAACGGTATTCAAAATAAAATCATGCTAAACAAAGCGATGTTTATCATTCTATATGCGTTCGTGGATTACGTTTGAAACGCGAAGGCGGAATCACGTACAAAATGGTGCAAACAATTGGATTCACGTACTTGTGTGCGGTGTTGTATATGTGTGCATCTCGTATCAAATTCGATGCATGCTATTTCTAAAAAAAAATATATCAAATTTATATTGCACCATTCTTAAAGCTTATATTTCGCTCGACTCAATTGCAATTCTGTCAATGATATTAAAAAATTCTCATCGCCCGATGAATAACAAGTGTATAAACAAATTTTACTACTAGCATAAATTATGTCACTATGTTATCAGCACGGATTTTTTATGTCATCAATACAAATCTTAGACGATTAAATGATAGTATGATATCACTTTAAATGATGAGAAAATAGTAAAGAAGTTATTAATAGTTTGAAATATGTTTTCGTTTATCTTTTTGTTAACATTTTCATATATTTTTGTTTCATGATTTTTATTGCAAACAGTTATATTTAATCTCAAATATGATACCAAAACATACGTTTGTAATTTCAATCACTTTGTGTACTTGTACGTGGACAGCAATTTTATATACATTTAACAGTTTAATAAAAATATAGCGAATACTCAAAACATTGCGTGAGGGATTAATCGCTCAAATGCGCTACCCGTATTGTATGACGCAGCTGTTCTTAATCCGTTAAACGGTTGCATTAATTAAATACTAACAAATCGTGTGTACAGTCTGTCGGTAGGAGATATGACAAAAGTGATAACATTTTTCTGTTACGTTTTGTTACAGATTTGCAAATAATACAAAATTTTCTTTATATTACATTAAAATACATTACCAAATGAATCACTTTCTTCAATGCATATTTATTAAATTAATTGCGTTTAATTATGCAAGTGCAAAGAACAACATTAATTAAACATTTATGTACACATTTACATAAATTATTATTCCGTCGATTTACTTTTGGTGTATTTACTAAATAAAATAATCTATTTGAGAAAAAAAATATTGAATTTTAACTGGTAATTTCTCACAAGGCGCACTCAATGTTTCTTACATTAGTGCAAAACCAAAAGACCTGTACATAGTTCGAACTTTACGAGAGTACTTAATTCCAGTAAACAGCACATTCGCAAATAGTGCATTATAATGAGTCTTGCATATATTCAAGCGAAAATATCCATCATCGACAACAGATAAAGATCTCAATGATACAAACCTTTTTTACACCATTGCGTTGCAGAACTATAATAATAATTAAATTGCTATGCTGATTGCATGTTGCGTAATTTTCATAAATACATACCTCGCACTTCATGACTAACATTATCTTATATATATAATCAAGAAGCGCCATTATATTTACATTTTACATTGCATAACAATACAAACACTATGATATTAAATAACATAGCAAATGTTTATGACTGCAACACAAACAAATGTTTATGACTGCAGCTGACAAAAACTCGAGGTATACAAGAAAGAAATGAGCGAGCGCGAGCAAAGATCATAGTTTCTCGCGCATATTGCACATTCATTGATGCAAAAAGTTAACACTGAACGCCACCCCGCACTTTCGTTAAAATGGCAATTGATAAGAAGATAGATCGACATTAGTGTAACGCGAATATGACACCGACGTAATACAATGCCTACGTAATGCAACGCGAACACAACCTTAGTGCGAAACACAATGCCGATGTAATGCCGACGTAACGGAAAACGTGATGCGAATGCAACGCTCGTGTAATGCAACGCAACGCGGATGTAAAGACGAGCGAGGAGGTGAACATTGGCGGTTCGATTTTTGCTGTTTAACGTAATATGTGAGCGAGACGCGCCAACGCGGGTGCCATGCAAATTCAAACGCAATGTAATGCAACACAATGCAACATAGTGGGTGCAGTGTCAGTGTAACGCAACGTGACATAACGCAATGAAACGTAATGCTAACTGAAGAATAAATCATTGCGCTTCATTATTTCTTATCTCCTAATGGATTCTAAAAAATCAAATTCGTTCTACACGTTCTATGTGTTTTGTCTTATTTCGCGTACTATTTTCAGAGATATATGTGATATTTAAAGATATTGATTAATTTTATTTGTATTTTAACTTTTTTTTTTTAATTATATATTTTTAATAAAGCAAAAGCTGTCTATTTAATTTACATATTTCTTTAGAATTAATTTTTTATATTATCTATTTTTGTAAATTGTTTTCAGCTTTGACCACGTTCGCAACAGCTGATTGAAAACATATTTTCTCTCAATGGTATTTCTAATTTGAAAGGATCAATGAACCGATGAAATGTATAATAAGGGCAACTCGAGTCTAATCTTAACATCCCTTTTTTGACTGGATGTAAACTAAAATTTGTCGAAATATTTGGCATTAGAATTGTTTCGACTCGATGTCGACAGAAATGACATAAAATTTCGCAAGAGTCGAGATAAAGCGAGATAATTTCTTCTGCAGCGTCATATCTTTTAAAGTACAACTTCAACTATAATGTAAGCATAGAAAAGAGACAGTTAATCACGTATATGTACAAACGTCAGTTTGTACAAGTCCTAAATCAACATGCAGTGCGACGACCTTACATGAGACATTTAATTTTGATTTCAAAACTTTAATATTAAAACAATCTGTTGTAAGAACTTTCTTCGCATCTGTGTAACCTGCTTAATTATTCAACATTTTTAATAAAATATCTAACAAATTTTTATAAAAAAATTTAAAAAGTACTTTAATATCTCGCATTGCACTCAGACGCGTTACGTTATGTTGCGATGCATTTTAATTTGTATATATTTTTTTACACTGAAAAGAATTTTGACAATAATAATAAATGGTTTACACGACAACGTTAACCGTTGATAGAAGCGACTGTGAGTCAGGGGGTTGTGCCTCACAATTAGTATAAAATACTCAAGCTCCTCCGCGATGCAGTCTTTATTTTCGAACAAGACGTGTGCGTCACGGCCAAGTTACAACGGCGCATCTTCGGCGTTCTGATTTATCGGTAATTTTACACCTAATGAAGGGCTGCCAGCAATTTCACAAGCCCGGAGCTTCGTGGAATCTGTGTGCACGGAGACTCGTTATATATCATTCACTTTATTGGCGGCGCGAAGGAATATATATGCGCGTCGATTCTGCTTTCCATAATTCTCGCATTTAGCCGTCTAATCACCACGACCGTCCGGTCCGCGAGCCGAAACGCGTGTTGACGCAACTGCACGGGAACTTTCCCGCCACTACACAGGAAGCACACATCACGGACGAACGGCAAAACGCAAGGAGCCGCACACCTACGAGACGACTCCGCCGCGGTTTCCATTGACCTTTCCAGTTGCGTGGTGGCGGACATGCATATTAATACAACGTTATGTAACAAGCTTCTCGTGTGAGATCACTTGTAAATTTATCTTCGAAGAATATATTTTCTCGATCTATCGCACTTAATTCAAAATTGATCCAGGATTGCCGCTTCTATTCAATATGTCTCTCATTTGCGCTAATATACCAACGATAAAGAGAAGATAATGTAAGTCCATCAGTAAAATCTGCTTTAGAAGTTGCAAGTAAATGCCAGCTTTGTTTTGAGATACATGGAATCTACATCTGTTAACGTTTCGATTTTTTTCTAAACTAAATAAAAAGTATGATATGCGTACTTTTAGTAAATTTACACCTTATATCTAATAAATAAAAACAGCCAAGATTAATCGTGGCCGTTCATGTTAAGTCAAATATTAATATTAATATCCGTAAAAAAGCGTTTATGCGCATGCATTACTTACCAACTGCAACATTGAATTATGACGTTCCTTGTAACGTACCTGTTTGCAATTTTCGTTGAATCCAGCCATTATTTTTTATGGTATCGAATTAATGCAGCTATAAGACTTTATAAAATCGTTTTTCCCTTTGTTATTCTCTACAAATGTTCGATATACAAGCATACATTAAATTTAAAAATAAAATCTATTTTAAACATTTTATTCTGATTGAAACTTTTCGAAGCAGAAAATTATGTCATTATTTAATTTTGACAATGAGAACAAAGAAATAAAGCCAATTTAACACGGAAAAAAGCAGAACAAATTCACTGTTAATATTTCAAAAACTGAAGTTTTGTATCCTGCAATTTTTAATAAATTAATTATCTTGCGCTTGTTGGAAAGGAAACAGGTGCGGATAATGACGTAGGAGTAAAAAAAAAACTACAAAAGTTAAATGCTATATTTAATTCATATAATAAAGTAATTTTTAGATATTACATATAATAATTCAAAAATTATGAAATTAATTTAGTTATGAAATTACAATAAATGAATAGGAACTGTCTAAAAAGAAGTATTCTCTCACTTTTTCTTCCACTTTCGAATGTAGCATAGATATCGCGCCGCAATTAACAATTTTAGCGCATATAATATCAAGGTTTAAACAAGAGAATCGTCCAGCTATCGGCGATTTGCACCTTGTACTTTTATTATTATTTATTTAACTATTTAAAGCTGAATAACTATATTGTACTAATATATTGAACTTGCTTCGCTCAATCAATATTGCGAATCGCCGGGAAGGACGAGCCTCCTTTCACATAATTTTAAGTACAGTTATTCAATGTCTTCCGAAATGAAAAAAAAAAAGGAAAAGAAATTTCGTGAACAAACACTTGTTCATCTATAGGTCCTCATACAAAACCTACACGGTCCTTGTACAAAAAACAGAATGGCGGCGGCTATTTATAAACTGCCTGTAAGATAAGGCTGTTTTATAACATAGAAATATAAATATTATTTCTAATGTAATTTTTTTCATACTATTAACTTCTGCTATAAATATTCTCGATTTTATCTATTATATAATATATATATATATATATATATATATATATATATATATTCTTATTATTTGTATGTGTTCAGTGACTTAAGTGTAAGTAAATTTGTACAAGGACGATTTCTGTAAGCTGTCACAGCGACTCGGCAACGGTCTTCCATTCGATTATGATCAGAAGACCAGAGGAAATTGGTCATTAAAAGGCTTGCCTGCCTCTATAAATGAAATTACATATAAATTTCCTCATTCGCATGTAATTTAATAACAATTATAGAGGTATATATATATATCGCAACGCATCAATTATTCGTCTCTGTGCTCGCACGATATTTCAATCTTACAAATATCTACGAACAAATCGTTACAATACAGAATTGACAGTTCCATCAAAATATTTATACAAATGGTCGAATTTAAAATCAAAAAAATTAGACTATTGAGATCTTTTTATTTAAGAGGTAAGAAAAAGTCTTTCCTACACTTTAATATTTGAATTACAAAACAATCACGACATAAAAAGATCACAATAAAATAAAAATTTTTGTGCACGATGTTGGATACTTTCGCCATTCTTGTTATTGGAAGACTTAAAGCACCAATTTTTCAGAGCAAGAACGAAGTACAAACAATATTAACTTCTCTATTAAAACAGCTAGTAGTCTTCGTAGTACTCGTTTGCGTTTTCCATCGCGACGAGGAAATGTGCGATGCAATCGTGGAAAAGTACAAAATATGTGTACATCGTACTCTTCCTCGCCGAGCAAGCAAACAACCCAACGAAACTAATTTTTTACTTTTTTTCATTTTTTTTAGATTGATTTTTTTGAAAAAATAAGAGATTCTATTTGTATATACGGTGTCCGATAATTGCTGAATCACTTCTCAGATGTAGGTAGAGCGGTTTAAACAGAAGAAAAGTCCTCTATCATTTTACGATTTTCGCAATAATTAATGAGGAATTAATTTAAAAATATCGGCCAATTCGCGCGAGTTTAAGAGCGCGGCGAGAAGAGACCCGTGGTGATACAGCCCACTGTTATTTGGTTACTAGGCGCGCGATAAATCGTTGGAAGGAGCGCTCTACAAATGACAACGGCACATACGAGCGGTGTGTAACGCTAGATCCTTGCGTCCTAGCGACCACGTAACAACGGGCTGTCTCTTCTCGCCGCGCGCTTAGACTCGCGCAAATTGGCCGATCTTCTTTAATTAATTTCTCATTAATTATTGCGAAAATCGCAAAACGATAAAGGACTTTTCTACTCGGTTTAACCCGCTCTATCTGCACCCGAGAGGTGATTCAGCAATTATCGGACATCCTGTATAATATACATGTATCGCAGTTAAAAAATTTATCACAAGATTATCTCGTAAGAAATTTTATAAACTGTATATTTATCTATATACATGTACATATTTCTTAAATTCCCATATATGTTTTTTTATATAATATGATATTAATTTTGCTGTTACGCATCTCCTTCATGGGGTGGCATTAATTTTTCGTCCGCTTTCCACAGAAATTATTTTTATTTGCAGTTATATAAAAATAAAGACAAATAAAAAATATGTTTTTCTTGTTTTTAATAAAACGTTTCCACTCTCGTCACGCCCATTATCGTATCCCATTCCACCACTTTTAACTATATTTATTTTCATACATATTTATTTAACGATACATGTATATAAAATTATCTCGTATGAACGATCGTTAGATATATTATTTATGTAAATTTTATTTAGCACAATTAAACCTTGGTCGCATCTTCGGCCAATGAATATCTGCGCTCTGAATGTAAGTATTTCTTACTTATTGTATATATTCGGTAAAAATTCGAGACGCGAACTATTTATAACAAAAAATAGGCCTGGAGCTAGACGGAGTGGAAAATATTTATACAAGGTATTTTATACTAAATTTTGAAATTACATATTAAAAGCTAAAAATTTTACGAATGTGCGGAAAAAGATTGTAAGGTATAAAGCGAAAGGATCTTATCATGTTTTGAAAATAAATGTTCTTTTTAAATTTTACCAGATAAAAATACCTTGTATTATATAAAAGTTTTCTGAAAATATACACAGCGAGGCTTGCTCCAATAATGTGCAATAAAAAAATTCGACGAAAGCATTTATTTTAGGGCGCAAAAAAAAAAAAAAAAAAAAAAATTTTAGTTTAGAGAATGTAAGAGAGGTAAGAACAAAATCTTTAAAAAAAAATGTGTAACTGCAAAAGGAGCGAAACTCGCAAGTCTTGGCTATTGTCTCGGTAATAGAATTACTATTGTTCTAATTAAAGCTATATACTTCTTTATAATATTAATTTTAACTTTACAATGTTTTATTTTTTTCTAGATTTATTTATTAGCAGGTACGTGGCAAAACAGATGGCAAGGTGTTTATGGAAATTTAATGGAGAACAATTGAGCATTAATTTGCATAGTAAATTAATAATTATTATTAATAGAAAGGAATATTAAAGGAATAATTATTATTTTTAGATTTACGTTTTAAATTCTTCTGTAATATCAATATACAATAGCAAACTTAATAACTTTGATGAACTGAGAGAAAATGTATTAATTCGAGGAATTTATGAAAAAAATAAAAGCAAAATTTATACTGTAAATATCTTTTTTATTCTCTAAACTAAATCTTTTTATTTTCGGCAAAATAAAATTTGCTCAAAATTTATATGTAATTTTAATATACATTATTCCTTTATTCTAAAATTGTCTAACTTTATCATCATTAATTTGAGACTACTTGTTACTATTTCTCAAATAATTAGTTAAACATTCTGTATAAAGATGTAACAATTTTATCATTGTTTTGTCATTGTTTGCAAAACTTGATTTATTTTCTGAATTATATTCTGAATAGTAAAAATTTTTACAAAACGAGAGGTTTGAAAGAAAAAAAAACTACAAGATGTAGAAAAATTGAAAAAAACACCTTCGCAATCCGTATTAGATTTTCTAAAGAACTTTTCAATGAAAGCTCCTTAAACGACTATAACTCTACTAAATTAACCCCCCCCCAAAAAAAAAAAAAATCCTCCAAAAAAAAAAAAGAGAGAGGGTTAGGATAAATGCTTAATTGTAAGCCGATGGTATTTATTCTATTTCTTAAATCACATGCTAAATATAAGCACGAAATTTGGCACTCTATGGAATTCACAAGCCAGAATACATATGTGAAAAATGTGGAAATAGAAAAAGATAGGATTTGTGTGTAAAAAAGGTTTCCGTTCCTCAAGGAGAACGGATTTGGAGCGAGGATTTTTCGTTTGTCCGTATTTACAAATATTTATCAATGCAGAAGATCGGTAAATGTACTCGCATTCAGTCGCCTAATTAACAACGTTCATTATTCATATTTCGCAAGAAAAAATGCATTATTTGTTTCGTCATGCTTATCTAATTCTGTCGAATTAACAGAAGGTTCAAGAATTTCAAAAGTCTGCAAAAAGCGATGATGCGATGTATACATCGATGCATTTCGACAATCTAGTCGACGAGTACTTTTACCAAGATTCTCCTCGCGTAATTATCTCTCCACGCGGGAAAGCATGCTTTTTTCATAAAAAAAACTTAAAAATACCTAATGTTTATATAATATATAACGTAATGTCCTAAACTACACTTCCAAATTACATGGAAGTGATTGAGCTAACTAATCGCGTGCGATAGATGTGTGTTTCTATTCATCTATCGGGTCGCGATATTAACATAAAATATAAAAAACAGTTTATAAAAAACTGTTAATTATTTTTATGGTAGTTGCTCAACTTCTAATCTTTCACGTTTATTAACATAAACGTGTTGTCAGTTTGAAACAATTAATGTTGTCGTCTATTTTAAACTGTGTAGGTATGTATATTTATAAATATAAAGTTCAAATTGTGATAAAAATATATGTTGTATGTACGTATGCTCGCGCGTACGCGATATGTGTCTATTATATAATTAAAATATTAACTCGCATGATTCCCTTTTTCCTCTATTATGTTCGAAATGTCGAAATGTCGACGAGACTCTGCGTCTCGTTGGCGTTCGAATGTTTGATGGCTCTATTTCTTATGCATATGATGTTATTATCATCATAATTATATGATTATAAAAAACCTTTTAATATGTATATTATTTGTAATGAATTTACTGAACACAATTGTTTTTACTAATAATATAAAAAATTCTTAATTGTAGATCGCGTCCATGCGATCTTCGTTTCTGTTAATTCATTATTACTGAATTGTATTGTATTGTGATTATCCAACAGTTTTTATGTTAAATAACATAAAGATATACATAAGAGTGTAATAGATACATATATGTATAATAACATATGTGTATAAGATACATATACAAATACATAAAAAAGAAATTATTATGGGTTATCAACGGTATATTAAAGTCATATGATGTTAATACTTATAAACTGTACAAGTTTATAAGTATTAACATAATAATAATATCAAAATCACTAGTCCTCTCTAGTCTTTACCAATTATAAGTTAACTTATAAATTAGATTAAGTTAGATTAGAACATAATAATAATTTCTTTCCGTCAATTTGTATCATTTCTCTTATTATATAGAGAAATTTGTACAGAGAAACTTGTGCAGTTTATAAGATAACTTGAAAGATACAAAAAATTATTACAAAATGCATGATATACTAGTATACCATACGTAATTATACACTCTTATATATATATCTCTTATGTATGTTTAGAATAAACATTTCACAATATTTGATTATTTAAATTTTATTAGTTTAACAAAATAAAGCAATTAACGAATAATTTCAATAATATATGTGAAAAAATCCATTAAAAATGCCGGCTATTTGCCGGCAAATTATTATTAAAATGGATTTTTGGTGTGGCATAAAATTCTATCAACAAAATAAATTAATTCCAGGTTATTTTCCTTCTACGCCAAAATTAATGACGAAAGAGGGTTACAGATAGATGGTAACAGTTTATCGTTAAAGCTCTATTTTATTGCACCCAATAAAATATGCATGTTTTAATAACTAACTTATTTATGTTTTCACAAATAATTTGAATTAAAGTGTAATAGTGAAATGAATATGTACATTTGTACAGATGCGCGCTAGCTATTTCTATAACTACTTTTTTTATAATATTTATTTCTATCTACTGTAACAAACTAGATTGTAGCCGAAAGTGACTATTTTGACTTTTATTATGTGTTTTTAGAAGAGACCTGAAAAGCGATTCGCTTTCATCAAGGTCGTCTGATGACCATCACTGTAAATGTCTTTTCCGTATGAATTAGGTGAGCTGCGAAGAAACACGAAGAAGAATACCATTCACTGGTGCTCTCAAATAGAGCGCTTATTGTATGACCGTAAAAATGCAATGAAAGAGAGAGAGAGAGAGAGAGAGAGAGAGAGAGAGAGAGAGAGAGAGAGAGAGAGACGAAGAACAAGAGAGAGCGATACTTATCTGAAAGCTAAATCATAAATTCAAATTTGGGAAACTTTTGCGGCTTTATACAATTGATAAAGAAGCAAATGTCTCGTGGCGGTTCGATCTATCGGGATCTATTCTTCTAATTTGAGAAACGCGAGAATTTTCTCGCGATCGAATAAAAAAAACAATCTAGTTTATTACAGTAGGTAGAAATAAATATTAAAACGTAGCTATAGAAAAACGAATCAATTCGTTTTCCATCGATATATCGCTAAAGCATTTAGAGTACTTATACAAACCGCTTGTCTCCGAGCCGCAGCCGATCACATTGCTTCCTGAGATTGTTCATTCTCAACAACAACATTTGATTCATTGTCGAATATATATTGTTTTCACTCATCAGTTCTCTTTCCTGTTCGACTATGTTCTCAATCCATTTCTGCCCTTCCTCCAAGACAGACGCTCTTGACGCTTTTGGTTTCCTCGCAAGTTCCGGAATTTCCCTTTTTAGCTTTTCCTGCAAATTGTTCAGTTTTTCCCGTCGCTGTCGCTCCAGTGTGTTGTGTAGAGTTCTCTTATCCGATTGTTCGGTTTTAACACGTTTCATGAAAGGAAGCATTTTATCTTCAAGGGCTCTCTTCCGATTCGCGTTTGTGGAGCCGGGTGGTCTGCCGCGAGGTCGGCGAACAGGTACGACCGACTGGGTAGCGCTCTCCGGGTTTTGCGGCTTTTTAAATTGAAATCCCATTTTGCCGAACGATACTACGTCGATCTCTGAACCTTCTGTAACAGAATAGATTTGCTATTGTAGTAAAGTCAACATGCAGTGTAGTCAATGTATCAAACACTGCGGCAAGAACACAAGCGTTACGCAAACGTCATGCTCGCGTAACGCGATAAAATAATACTTCACGCATCATATGATATACTACTAATAGTACAGCTCGTCGGCTACGAGTGTTTTCTTCCGTCGTAAAATTTAACATGCATATATCTTTCACGCAAGAATTTATTCACCATCACCGTCAAATAAAGTCGGACAACCAATCGATACTACCAATAATACTGTAAAATATTAGGTAACTAAAAAAGTTCTTGCCGTTTTTCATAATACATCATCAATCGTGAAGACGGTCTTAAACGATCGTATTCGATCGAGAACTATTAGAAAAAGTGACAAAACTGTCGGGTTCCAAATTCAAACTAATAATTTTATATTGCTAGCACTCTTGTTGACAGATTATTTATGCACTAGACATCGCTAATTAAATACAACCAGACAATCGTTTCCGTCTCTTCACAAAATATCTTTACGCTCAGAGTTGAGAATTGTGTCGAAAATATATGAAAGAACTGTAGATATAAAATTATTAAACGCACCCGAAATCATATGCCGACGGACATGCGATAATATTTATCTCAAAATTCCGCAATCGTAGCTGAGTAATTGTTATAACGAGTAAATCCTGCCAATGCTACTCAGGAAACTGTGGTCAAATATATATCGCACAGCTAGCAACTGATTATTTATATAAAAAATTGTAATAGCGCATGGTTAGCGTGTGATTTGAACAATTAATAAATAATGTAAGTAATAAATAAATAAATAAGTCAATAAATAATTATAGTAACCTACATAATGATTAAAAATAATGTTATATTTTAAACTATTTTTATACCGATAAGCTTTTTTAATATTTATATTTAAAAAAAAACTATAAAAATTTAATTATAAAATTGATTTTAAAAAGAATTATATATTTTAAAAAAAACTTCACGAGAGCATTGCCTTTGAAAAGGAATTAACAATTATTAAAACTGTAGCAATACATCATACGAAAGAGAAAAATGATTGACAGCCTTTGTCAACGAATTCTTGCAAGACCATGTGGTCACAGAGGCGTATGACATACGAAACCGTGGGCGTTTCTGCAAACTATGTTATCCGCGACGTCTGACACAATCAGTGGAAATCCGGTTGGTCCGGATTCCTCTTGGATGCAGTTACTAATTCCCTCGACAAAAACACTTCCGTAATACAATTCGATATTGTCGCATTCATACACACGTGGAGATCGCCTGTCTCTCTTTCTCTCGGTTCTTGTGCCCAGCCCTAATCAGTTCACATTTCACAATTGTTGTAATAAAATTTCATCTCGACCGCATCGTTTCGCATCCGTTGTAATTTGTCTTATCTTTATTGAGTCAATTCATTTGGCTTTCAAAGTGATTCATACGCAATAAAGCGCAATAGACCGCTATTAACTTATTATGTCTCAATATTTCTGTTCCCTGATTGCCCGTGATTATCATTAAAAAATTCCCTGAATCCGTATCTTCAGTCGCTTGTAAAAAGTTCAGAGTTCAACTGATTCTTCGAGCGGAACTTTTTGATTAAAACTTCACGAACAAAAAATTTCCCCGACACATGTTTTGTCGATCGATAAATTCGTCATCCCCCACGCCGATCTTATCGGTAATTTTATATCACAATTTTATATCGTTTGTAGCCGCAAGAGATTATTAATACACATTTGCATTCACTGATTACTTTAATTTTTTAACTATATGTAATTATTACATTTACGTGAGTGCCGGTAAAATTGTCTTTTTTTTTACTCTTTTTAAAACGTTATATTTAAAATTATAAAACAAACAAATATTTCATATTTTGCTATGCAGAAATTCATGAAAATACGTATGCAAAAAATTTTGGAATAAATGATAATTGGAATATGAATTTTATTTTAATCTTCAAAAACAGGCTAGATTTTCGTGCTCCAAAGCAGAATATTCTTTTAAACTAAATATATATGCGCTATCCAACAACACGTTTTCTCTCTTAATTAGTTTTGTTAATTTAAAACATTTATTTTCCAGCATGCATGCCCTTTTTGGCACTGTTCCACAGATGCCGTAACATTTCAGTCCGAACTGGCAAACGGGGACAAGCGGAAGGAGACGCTCGAGGAACGAGGAAGAAAACGAGCCTGTCAGGCTCCGCGCGCGCACCTATGAACATATACGAAAACGGGCTCGCGTCGGTGCTCTCCTCCACGTGCTCGGTGCATTTAGACATATGAATCTTGCCGAAACTGGCGCGACGCCAGGGCGTCGTCGCCCTCGGTGAAAAAGGCGCGAAACGTCTAAAAATAACGACGCGCCAGTTAAATTAGTAGGCGAGAGTTTGATTTACTTACGCACGCGCTTCTATCCCGGCGCTATGACATTTGCGATCCAACTCCTTTGTGATAAAATTCTAAATAATAAGTACTGAGCAATTAAACAACAACTATAGTTAATAGTAATTATTCAATAGTACTTAAAATCAAATACTAGCAAATGTCATTATTAATTGTCTCAACAATTACTTAATAAATGGTAATTAATAAATTATAGAATGCTTTTTAAATTTTTCTCCAAGTATATTAAAATGTAATGTCTGCTGTCTTTTTGAGAGAGAATGAAGAAAAAAATTATATATAAAAAGTACAAAACTTTATAACGCACTTCCGACCGAAGGAGTGTTTCAGATTTTTCACGCAGATTTTCCAACGCGATATATTCGCTCTTCCGCGATATAAATGTTTAATTAGCCACGGTTCAGTGACGTAAGCATGCACGTGCGCGGCGAACCAGTAGTAGAACGCAGCCCGAGCAAGAGTGAATCGCGCAAGACGGGAACGCGGAAGTAGTTGATGACGTCGTAAGCACAATTGAGCGTCAGAATATATGCTAATAATCGCGCGACAGTGCTAGGCGCAACGGAATTTATGCTGTTCGTATCTTCGTCGTGATAAGCTCGTGTAATAGCGTATGCATCATACATATAATGCGGCAATAATGACAGACATACGGCTAACAGTGCGAGCGCACCACACGCTCGCCAACCGAATACACGATGACGATCGAATGTCAACTGTTGTGCGCAACAACCAATTCATTAACCGGCGACCATTCCGATTCCTCCCTGCAATAAATCGCGCAGATACTAATTGAGTCTTCACACGGAGGACGTGTGATAAGTAGCCAAAGACAGGAGCAAGCGTCGTTAATTCGCTGCTGAGAGTCCTTCGGCCGATCCGGCAAAGTAAAGAGAAATACTCAATTAACACGCCACTACTATGTCAAGTCGATAATTCTTCCGGCAAATCGCACACGGATTATTTGCACATCAACCGCGTATTCACATTTTAGTCGTACACAGATACATAACAATTTATAAAAAATTAGTGATTCGGAAAATCATCGCCACATTACGTAGCGTTACGAGGTGCACCTGACTTCGCTCAAAGTTCCTCTACCTCTGCCCATCTCCGCGTTTTATCGGATCTCCATCTCCTCTCGCCTTCTCTATCCCCGTCCGGTCCCTGTGCTTGTATAGCGCTTTACGAGTTACCTCGTGGATGCGTGTGTTAATACACACGCGCCGCCGCGACGGCGAGCCAGGAGGCTGCGGAAGTGGTTGGCGGCGGTCCACCGTTCGTTTGTCGTCCCGATGCAAGCGGTATAGATGCAGCGCGCGCCTCGGCTGGGAAGAGGGAGAAAAACGGGGGCGGCGGTGCTCTACGAGAGGCCAAGGAGGAACGGGAGTGAGAGCAGGAGAACCGGTGGAGGGGGGCAACGTCAATTCGCGGCAGCACGTGCAGGCCGCGTAAGAACGACCTTGGGGGTCAGTGCTCTCCCGCGTAAGCAGGCCATACTAGTACGTCGACGCGATCGATCGTCTCTCCTCTCTCTCCCATTCAGTTAGACGACGCGACGTCGATAAAGGAGGGGGAGGAGGGGGAGCGAGACGGGATGGGCAGGAGGGCGAGGGTCGCGACGAGGAGGGAGGCATCCTCCGCGCGCCGTATCGAGCGCGGCGCCTCTGTCTAGGGGACGTTTGGGCGTGGATCTTGGGTGAAAGTACTCCCGCGCTTCGGCTTTTCCAGGTGGTACGTCCCGTTGCGTCCCTTCCTCCCTCGGATACTAGTAACCCATCCACGAGCAGCGCCAAATACGGTCACAAAGACGCACGAGACGCGGATGTAATAATTCCGGAATACCATAATTAATATAAAGCAATGTCAAATTCACTTACTAATCCATAACATAACGAGAAATTTACGCAAATGTATTTTTATACAAATTATAAGTAAAATTAGGAAACTACTTGAAGAGGCATATAAATATCTTCGTAGTTTAGATAAGATTAAATCATCAACCTAATTACTAGTTTTATCTTTGACAAATGAGGACTCATTAGTTAAGAATAGGAAAGATTAAACGAGAGCGACCAATCTATAGATACCTCGATAAGAAAAATAGATACGAAATAATCTAATCAGAGTGACACGTAACAATTAAGAGTTGCGGGAGTGTCGCGGGGTATCATCGCATTGATAGGACACGCTCGAACACGCTAAATCATGTACGAGTTTCGTATTTCGCGTGATAACTACGCTAGTCCTATCGATACGCGCGTTGACCCGCGCGACCCCCATCCGCCGATAAACGCTGATAGCAAAAAAATTACGAGGTTCGTATTTCCATGACCTATGCGAACTTCCCTTTAAACTGCAGTGACACGCATACACGAAAACTTCCATGAATCGTCGTCGTTCATAAATTATCATTTTCTCCCGCATTCTCCGTGCGACGCTCCCGAGATTCAGAGAATAGATGCTCGCTTCCTTTAGAGATGATCTACTTTTGACGACCCGCGTGAACTCTCATTCTTATTCCATTCAAGAATTGCCTTCCTTTACGTCACCAAACTCTTCGGTTCAAAACAACATTTCTCATTTCACTCAATTTCTCTGACAATATTTTCCGGATTAATGAACGAATGCAGCGTCAACTATAAATTCTGCGCCATATGGAAATTTAACAATCGAGTAAGAGAGACAATAATTTTTCCGAAATTTTTAATTCCAAGTTTAAAAATTTTTCGGTTTCCGGGAAAGATTCTCCGAGTTTTCCGCAAATCCGCGATTACATGTGTTGTAATTCAAGCAATGTACGTCGAGAGGCTGATTATATTTTAAAGCAGCTTTAAATGATGATCCTTTTCCTCATGCCGCATATGCGACGGCACGTTTCTCTTCCTGGTCACCCGTATACAAGACGAAGCCATAAATCTCCTCATGCTCGTGATGTCTTGTAACCAACGAGCCGTCCAATCCAGTTACGAAAGTGAGCGCAAAGGGATTCAAACGAATGGAATTTACGTGAACATCGATGCCAAAATAAGTAGACAAATGCAATATATAACACCGTTTAAAGTTTGTATGAATATTTATCTCACCACAAATTGTGTTACGCAACCGTAAATATGCGAAATATGTCGAGCACAATCAAATTTTCACTGCTCACGCGCTACGATAAATATTCCATTAAAAATTTGTTCGTCGCTCGTGTGCCTTGCGCATTTGCACGAATATTAAAAATATCCGAAAGAGAGCAAATATATCAAATAATAGATACAATTTTTAAATGCTATTTTTTCTAAATTAGTTTTTAAGGCATTCTATACAATATATTGCTAATTGATTTTCATTAATCTAGATTTTGCATAAATTTATTGCTGCCACGCGCATTTTTCTCGATCAGCATAATGATTGCGATGATGTAACACAATATCAACACTTTTGAGGAAAGCATCGAATAACGTCGATATCTGAGCGACAGTCAGAACGCTGCTCAAAGTACGAGCGGTATCATCAAGTGTATATGTGTGCATGTGCACCCACGCGTCGTGCGTTATCAGCGAATCGAATTACCGGAGCTCGGGAGCGCGAGTAAAAAAGTTAACGTGTCAAAAAATCACACGCGGTAACGCACCCATTCCTGCTCGTCGGCGAGCACTCCAATTACGAAGTCTCGCCACTCTCATATCCGTTCAGTTCGCTCGCATGCAAATACAATCGCGCCAACCGGAGAGAGAGAGAGAGAGAGAGAGAGAGAGAGAGAGAGAGAGAGAGAGAGATATTATAGAAAGAAGAGGGGGGATAAATATCTTACGGCAAATACGAGATACGCACGCTCGTATCTCTGTGTGTACGGATAGTAGTACAGCCGATGCCCGTCCCGGTAACCAGACGCAATCAGAGCACTCCCACGCGCCGATAGCCGGCCGCAAATTAACGATGCATTAACGACGACCACATGTTGGCGATCCTTTCTCATTTGCCCGCGAGAAAGTGCGATCGAATGAATCATGCCTGTTAAGCTGGCATGGAGTAGCTTTTACGTGTGAAATTAGTTACCGCGAGTATCACGCGGTATCAAACCGGAAGTTACGAAGAGTTGGATTTGCTCTAAACGTGTGCCTCTAAATTCGCAATTCGATTTTATCACTGGGTTCCCGTAGAATGACCAAAAAAAAAGATGACGAGTGAAAGATAGTAAAAACTTTCTGAAAATTTTGTCGATAGAAATAATCGCGATAAGAATGGTCGATATATTTTAGACGATTCCTCAGGACTTCCGCGACGTTAACGCGTGATGGCATTAAGAAAAAGACGAAGAGGTGCATCTTACCGCGCGAATCACTCGCGGAAAATGCCAGTTTGCTAGCTATCGTTTCATCTCACCTCGCTGCATCTACCTTTTTCTCTTTATTTGCCTGTCCCTTTCTCTCCTTCTTCTTTTTCTCTCTCTCTCCCGACATCCCTTCTCCGTGGCCTTTCTACCGCGCTATCGTTTCGAGAGTAGGCGAGCGACTGGCATACCGCCTCAAACGAGAAATGCAATAAGAATGAAAAGACGACGAGCCGGCCAGTCGATCGAGAGGAAAGGAAGGAGCCTCGATGAGGAACAGAATGATTGCGAGCGTAACATGCGTTGTCACCGAATATATAGCATAATTAATTATCAAAAATGCAAAAATAAAAATAATTTATCCATTAACTTCCAGTAGTAAAACAGCTAAAATAAAAATTGTGAATGTGCAATTTTCAATATTCTTTTTCTATCCAAGAAAAGATAGTGCAGCAAATTTATTCAATTAATTAACATTTAACACAATTTCTAGATTATTTCAACAGATTATTAAATCGATCAAAACTGAGTGAATTAAATCGCATCATATTTAACCTTAAAAAATTCTTTACTCTTTGATCTTTTGCAAATTTTTTCGTGCCTTCTAAAAATAATTTTTAAGGACAAAATAGGTGGAGATAGGTCAAACTCTTTAACCGAGAAAAAGCAGCCAAGTCGCCATTGACACTGGGCCAACATTCCCAAATCAGACTTTGCCGATCTGACATTTCGGGCGTCCGACTCTTAATTGCCGGTGCAAGAGTCAAGGCGTCCTGGTTAATCGGCCAAACGATTTCTCTTTTTATCTTTCCTTCTTTCTTTTTCGTTCGTACGGCGGTAATCAGAAACGATTATACGAATCAACATATCTCGCGTCTACACGAAAATAACTGATAAATCTATTCGACTCACCGAAAATGATAATTACCCTGATGAAATGATACTACCAAATAGTTATTATCTCCGTCTTTGGAATATTATCTAAATAACTTGCGCGACGAATTTAAAATTATAATGATGCCTTCTGTAGGAATATTACTTTGAGGAATACAAAGCAGCTTGTATCGTAACACTAAACATATATATGTATATAATAATAAATAAAAATATATATTTGTAACAAAAATGAGATTTTACGCTCTTTTTCTGCAATTACAATACAAAGTCATAGAAAAATTGATAACGGTATTCGGACAAATCACACAAAGATAAATCGATATTAAATTTTTCGCAAAGTACTCCCGTGTAATTGATTACAACCAGCTGACCTTTAAATAGAATCTGAACGCGCTGTTTTATTATTCCGGAAACATTTCCCTCCCATTAGAAAGTCCTAAGCGCGACTTTACACGGCGCTCTTGCTACGGCACTTATCTGCAGTTACTCCCACGCGGCCGTAGTTAATGAATGAATGAATGAATTACGTCATCTTACACGGAGATGCGCTTTTACGTACAGTCCCTGCACAAAAATAGGCACCCACTAGCTCCCGAAGGAAAGGCATAATTATATCGAGTGGGAAGAGGAAGTAAACGAGAGAAGAGGAAGAGGAAGACGGTGAAAGTGAGAAAGGAATGTGCTTCGTTACACTCTCAAAGTTAGAAACTGAAATAACTACAAATGTTATTTATATTTTGAGATTCATTCACTTTAAAAATAATTACCAAAAATTCCAGAGATCTCAAAGTGCAAAAATAAATTTTTTTTTAATAATAATAACTCTAAATTAATTCAAGCAAAATATTCAACAAAATAATAATAAAAAATATTATTGAATCTTATTAAAAACTGTACAATAATGCTGATGATGATATTTGTTAATAACTCAATTCAAAATTAATTTAAGCAAAATATTCAACAAACGAATAATAAAAAATATTATTGAATCATATTAAAAAGCTGTACAATAATGCTGATGATGATATTTGTAATATAATACGAAATACTATACGAAAAGATTAATTGGTATAAAGAAAAAAAACAAGAGTAGTTGGTTTCAGTTTCTGCTTATTAGACAGAAGTTAACTAATACTTTTATAAGGAGCCGAACTCGCCTGCATGCAGAGCCGATACTGCGAAGTAGAATTGTTTTGCAATAACTAGAAGGTTCATTCTCACAGTGAAACTGCAATTCAATGATATTAGAATACAACCCACGTCAACCGCTCGTATTATATACGTATTTTAATAATGGATCGTCTGACATTTTCCACACTTTCGAGCGATAGCTTTTGCAATGCAACGTCAGACGCGTAAATTCACTATACAATTATTCTGGCCATTAACGTCTTATTTTTATCAATCGACCAAGAACTTTGTAAACTGCACTATTTTCCATATATTGCAAGACATAGCAAAACTCTGTATGTTAAGACTGTAAATAAAAGAAAAGTTGTACAAAAAGTTTTGCAATTCTAATTCTGAATTTATCTGTCGCGGTGACAAAGCGGAAAAACTGCGCGTTTCACCTGTTTCTTCGAAACTGAAATTAACTTTCAGACGCGCATAGCAGCACGCACGTGACCGCCGCGTGCCGCCGTCTGAATTCGCGAAACGCGCGAATCCTGATTCCTGATGCGGCGCGCGCAAGTAGCGCGTTCCAACGCGCGACTTTCCTGGAAGCTTTAAGCGAAAAATTTGCATGAGGAACGGAACTGTGCGGTACCGCGGCCTGAGTACCATCGATGGAAAAAGAACCTGGGTTGCGAATACCACGAAAGACGGCTTCAGACGTAAGACGAGCCGGCGTCTTCCTTGAATCATATCCACTGAATATGTTCATGCTATTATCGTGCGAAATGACGTAACACCGTCGTGGGTGTCTGATTAAGGCGTGTGAGAGAGAAATTCATCGTCGGCACATACAAGTTGATCGAAAGCTGTTCTAAATACCTCGTGGATTCTCTGATAGCGAAATAACTGCCAGTAATTTATTCTAATTGTAAGCAATAGAATTTTTCTAATCTGTCATCGATAAAATCCTGATATCAAATTACTTCGTTTATTCCTATTTATTGTAAGCAATGTAATTTATAAATTTTCTTCCCTTTTAACAATTTTATTTATTTTTCGCGATGATATTTAGATCGTAAAAAGCGAGATATTTATCGGTAAGATAAAAAATTGGTGGTGCTGTTTATCCCTAAAAGCAACTTCCTAAATGGCTATGCTTAGAAGCGGCGAAAAGACCGACTTGCCGCTGAAAACCGATCCGCCGGCCGACGTTAATCACGAGATTCCGAGATGCGATCTCGATACGGCGAACAAAATGCACTCGTTTTTTGCCGGTCGCTTAGCCATCCCGGTCCTCACCTGGTGATTAATCTTGCAAGACGCGAGATCGAATAGTCGGCCCGAGTTCGAGGAATTTCACGATCATCCTTCCTCACTAGCTAAGAATTTCCTGCCCCCCCCCCCCCTTCCTACTATATACTGTCTGCTCTATCGCGAATCGCTATTGCTACTGATTGCACGTATTGCCACCTCCACGATTACGTAATTAGTGGCGCTAAGCGCTTGGCGCCATATGCTGACACACGCACGAGTGTAAAAAGCTTCCTTAACTTATAAATAATTTGTGCAGGAAAAAATATATTTATTGCATTCACAAACACGTTCACGATAAAATTATCGATGAAAAAAGTTTCCTCGTTACAAGTAATTAATTAACACGTCAATCACAATTTTGACTTTTTACTAATTCTCTCAATATAAATTTGGCATAATTTTGACATTTCTACAAATGTTCTTACCAACATTCAAAGTATTAAATAATTAAAATGTACTAATTAAATTTCTAGTGTTTATAAAATATTTTAAATAATAGAAGAATGTAAATTGTGTTGCTTTGAAATATCTGTACTCAAATATATTGATTAATTATATTATTCGATAATTGTTTCATAACTGTAACATACATCATTATTATATAATCGATGAATGTTTGTTACGTGATTACGAGAATCAGTCGGTGTCGCAAGCAATGCAGGAAAACGTCATAGTATCGAGAATCACCACCTCCATGCGGGAAGCTATTATGGTCAATTGACCGATTGAGAATAAAACGCGCTCGTTTCCCTGACAGGATTCAGTTCTCAGCGATGAATCATTCTATGTCGGTGGTATGAATCATACAATGCGCTCTTCCGTGGAAATTCGGTTCTGCAATTTCTACAGTTCATTTCGCATCTGCTTGGAATATGTCCAACTTTGTAATGTTAGCTCGTACGTTTACCGTTGCAATTTTGAAGAACTATGTGAAAGATCATAAGCGAACAAATTTAATAAATTCTAAGAAGCATTTTTATAAATAAAACTCAATTTCTCAATTTTACGAACATTGTTCTGTTTTGAATCGTTCCTCATCATTAACGAAAACGACACTGATAAGTTCTAATTTAAGAAACAGGAAACAACGTGCCATCTGTGAAAATCAATAAATCCTTATGGAATATTGAACATCGTCTTTTCCGTGCAATAGCTATATTATCCTCTAATCATATTCATTAAATTAAAATAATGATCTGACAGGCGGGATTTAAAAGGCAGATGCCGCAAGGGCGAAGCGCCCGTATGATACAGCGTTGAATACCTCTCGCCGTTCGGTGCACGACTGCGGCGCGAATGGCAAAAAGGCTTAACCACATTCCGTAGACCATTTAAACCACCACGGCGGGGTCCCACGCCTGACCGCAAGCGGCGATCGGCCGAGCGGAGCCGGCAGACCGGCCGGCCGGCTTGACGTCACTGGTACCGCGCGACCTTCGAGTTCCCGCGCGATCAAACGCGCATGTACCGTCGATCTCTCGACTGTGCGAAAGGAACATCTCGCTCGAAGAAACCGCTTGGCGCGGAGAAACGCGCTGTTCGCAAATTACGTCAGGAAAAATTTTAATTTGTACGAATTAATAGCAATTTTTTATCTTTTCAGTAGAACAAGGCGCATATATGATCAGACCAAGCGGTTGTTAATTTTTTTTGTCGTGACACATATAATCCGCTCATTATTCCTCCGTATTTAATAACTGTTCTAAAAAAAACATTTCTCGGATTTTCCATGTAATTCAATGAAAATATTAACAGACTCAATTAGCTAACATTAAATAAATAAAGACGGCACGACAATGTTAGAGATTTAATTTGACGTTTTTACTCAGAGTTTTACACGTGCGAAAAGAAGATCGAAAAGATTACTCGCCACGAAATCTAGATCATGGATCCGTTAAGTCTTATTTTAGACCTACGAAGTGAACGTTTACATATGATGGGTTCACGAGTTAAAATTTTTTCGCAAAAATAAAGAAGAACAAAAAATGAAACTACAGCTCACAACCAATTTATCTGCGCCGGATGTTGATCGCCTCGTATCTTCTCCGTAAGAGAATAACTTACAGACAGAGAGGAAAAAAAGAGTGAGTAATTTGATCCTCTCTCGGATGAATGAGAGACAAGGAGCCAAGCGGTGCAGAGGTTCGCGGAGATACGAAAAAACAGCGGTACTTCTCGGTCGGGCAGAAAAAAAAAGAGACAAGGCCAGTCGGTTGTAATCTGGGATTACGTAAAAATCGAGAGCCGATTGTTTACGCATGCAGCGCATTTTACCGGTCACTTCGCGCCAAACGGTTAACCGGATTCCGATAAGGGAGGATCGCCGGAGCGAATCGATCCGTTCTTCACGAAAATTATCTCACTTAGTCAGTCTGGAACGCGAGCGTAGACGATTACGCTCTCGGCGAGATAAAAATGATTTTACGGCCGGCACACGCGCCGAGTGGCGGCCGATAATTTACGAGCGCAATTACGTGTCGTGAATCGGTATAAGAGCTACAAATATCCTGCATTACGGGCAAAATTCGATGCCATAATTCTCGACTCGCGATAACAGCAAATGCAAACTTCGCGTAATAATAAAATGAAAGAAAAAGAAAAGGTCCGAACCAGGCGATTATATTTAGCGCTGAAGGCGACACGGAAATAATACGGAACAAAGTTATCAGCGTCGAGAAATGTAATTTATAATTTCTCGCCAATCACCTGCGCGTTTCACTGACCCGGCGGCCGGCCGACTGCGATCGAAACCGACGACTTGCGCGCGTCGGTGAATCGGCCAATTACCAATTACGGATCGGGCAACGTCAAGGTCGGGATACGCGACGTGTCCGGTCACACGCCACCGACGTCGTAGCGTCGTCTTGGTCAGGCCCACTGGGCCACACGGATGGACCATTAAGGAGCCAAGGGCCGAGGAGGAAGCGCGGCACTTTGAAAGAACCCGCAGTTCGAAACGTCCCACTGTCTTGCCATTTGTAAAACACATTTGATACTTCGTACTTCCCGAGATCTTCACAATAAGCGCTACTTAAGTCATTCGTGACAATGTTGCGAGATTGCAACATCCGACGCTGGCGTCGTTACTTCGATCGGCTAACGTTTCTAATCTACGTACGCTTTTACATTAAAATGTATTTATTTCTTAACAAGTCACGATGTAATTCAAATTAGCAAATTTAATTCAAATCAAAATTAAAATAATTTAATAAGCGATATGTAAGATCTCGCGTTCCACGTGTATTTCGACATCTTATTTACTTTAAGAGTATTTTTCGTATCCTTGAGATGCTCGCCACGTTTTAGAAACAAAGGGAGAAAAAAAGGAAGTATAGAAAGCTATAAAAAAAAACAACAACAGTTCTATGATCGATCAAAGGCCAGGCGCGCATACATATGTATATATGTATGAATACGCTCGCGCGACGACGACGAATGCACGATAGACGATGTCGCCATGTGGTGCAACATACTTTCAGGTGGCAAGTGTTAACGCGCGATTCTACTGCCGAGCGACGTCGCCGCTGGATTCCAGTGCTGGCAATTACGCGCGCGGAATACTTTGTAGCATGATTTACGAAGGCATGTCCCGATTCCTTAGACATTGCGGATACTTAATTGAAGTCCCGTGAAAAACTCAACTATCCTTAAAATGTCATGATTGTGGTATTTAACTTGCATTTAAAAATGTAATTAGATATTTTTAAGGTAACAATTACAAAATATAATCAAAGTAAATTACAATATTACAAATAATGAACAAAGTAAATCGTTTTTATTTTCCAAACAGTTGCTGTCTGCAACTTTTTAGCTTATTTTTTATTTCGCGTGAATTTTAATTTCAAAATTATTCAATTTGGCAAAAATATAATAATTATTAAAAGTTGAACAAACTTTTCATACGATTATATAAAAAGAACACCTTGATTTTTGCAACAAACGGTACGTGCAACTCATTCTTCATATCTGTTTCATGCGCACGCTTTAAAAAAAAAGCATTTATCATCACGCGTGGCTTATTCGAGTTATGCAAGTCGCATACCTCCTCGCTAGGAATCACTATAGTTAGATACGGCCGATGTCGCGACACGTGACGGAACGGCGTCTACTAAGAAAATGCGCGCGACATACCGAAAGCGTGAAAAAAATCAAAATTCGCGTGATGCACGAGAACGATAAAAACATCATACGGTACTTTGGTAAATTTATGATGCAAATGCATTAAAAATTATACACTTTTGTTTGACGATTTTTATCACACAAGCAACTAATAGTAAAGTAAGGCGCTTTAAAAGTAACTTTCAGCCTAATATCTTTTGTCTTTTCATATATTATAAGCTAAAATTTTTGAATGACGTTAATAATTTGTTAAATATGCTGCTTTGATTTCTGATTATAGTGTATTATAATTTAAAATTAATCAATCTGTTTTTTAAGAAAATGTCAGAGAAGCAATCGTAGCAATTTGCAGAAAATCGGCGTCTTCGCGATTTCAATTCGCAATGTACAAATAGATAGATAACTTCTGACCTCGACACAAATTTGCGATGCGCGCGAAGATACCTCAAGAGAGAGAGAGAAAGAATTTTCAGCGGGTCGCGCGGCGATCGATGTTGCGATCTATCAACTCCATTCCTCCATCGATTATAATCCGTAATCATTGGTGTCATTGAGAGAGAAAACAGTGCCGAGAGAGACCGGCAATTAAGCCACATTTACGATGCTGCAAAGCACGTCGCAACAATTCTTCGTCAATATTGACTTGGCGCGCGCAAACGACGAGATGCAGCGCGAATCAGACTTATTGTTCGTCGTGTTTCGAAAGGCGTACGAGTGCGCTCGATATTTTGCATCTTACAATAAAGACGACTATATGTATGTATGAGCGACGTGAAAAATACTCGCCTCAAGAAGGACTACGGGGGTCGTGCGCAGAAACGCAATGCACATCGTGCATTCAACGGTTGTTTAGCGAGAGATGGCAACCGTTTCTCTGAAACATACCTCAAGGGGATACACTGCAAATATCCCTCAAGTCTTAGAAATACCGTCGTACGCGCCTCCAACATGGAAATTCATAGAAGATTCTTAGCGTTGGTTAGCACAGCATTTACAAGTTAAACAGATTTTAAAAGATCGCGGAAAGATGAAAAATAAACTCTGAAAGATCCGCGCGCATCCCGGTAAATAAACCGCATTTATACGAAACAATGTTCCTGGAAATTTGCATAATACTCGAGGAAAGCGGACAAGGAGTCGAATCAAAAATTGCATAATACATTGCATTCACATAATCGGCGAGTCGTTAAATAACTGCAAGACGCTAAAAATGACGTCACGTCACGACGACGAAGGTAGCGCGCGGCGAGATCATTAATATGTAACACCGCGAAATATCCGATGTACTTGCAACGGCCGGCTTGTTATTTCGAGACACAGCGTTGTCTCTCGTTTTGTCGGACGCGTCGCTCGAATGCGGAACACCCGGCGCGTTTCCTTTTCTCCTACCGTTCTTTTCCTTTCTTTTTTTTTTTCCTTTTTCTTTCTTTCCACGACGTATTGACGAATCAATTCCACGACGGCACGAAATTCTCACGGGATCTCTCTCACAATAAATTACTGGCCCGAGGACGAGGCCCTCGCGTCTACCGACCTCCGCGCTCGCGCACGAAAACGAGTTTCTCAGTCATCGCACTCTCGCTCGCGCTCACACTTGCGCGATGACGAATAACCGAGTCTCCGCGATTAGCATACCTCATGCGGGTAGCCGAATTTGACCGAATGCACTCTGGATGCCGCGCCGCGTTGATTACACTCGATTACAAGCGGATGATCCCGCGCAATACCGTATTGAATAAAACAAACACTAACTACTTCGCTTCTTTTGCGATCTTTGTACTATTTCGTGTAGAATCTGTGCAACTTTTCATTTTCTACAACGCATTTTGCTCTTAATAAATTTGGTTGTGTATGTAAATAAAAAAAAAGAAGAAAAAAACTATAGAAATAAAAAAATCGCTCGTACAAGAATCCTTTTAACTGAACCGTTTTGATACAAACAAACGCAACACATCTGCTTATAAGAATTTCATGCAAAATAAATAATAACAATTTTGTGATCTATTGAGAAATAATTCATATCGTGCACACGCTGTTGGAATATGAATTTTAACGTGTCAGCGCACACAAAGTAATCGCGTATTTCTTAAACTTGACAAAAATTTACATTGAATGCATTACTTTCGATAAAATTTACATGAAGTTGATATTTGTGCAGCATATTGAAATATTAAATACAAACAGCGACTACAAACTGTCTTACGACTAGATCACAAATTCGTTATGTTCAAAACAGTATTAATAATAAAAATAAAAAAATAAAAAGATTGTTTTTTACCTTATATACTTTAAATCGTAAAAAAAATCTTTCAATCGTAATCATATATGTAATCACACGAACAATCTCAATAGCAAAAGCGGTTACTTACGCTTACCAGATTCTGAAGTGGAATCCGTTCTTAAACGTCGCAGGCTGTCTTCATTCAGAGTGTAAGAGTGATCGTTGAGGGTGTTCCGCCGAATATCACTGTCCGACAGCATTGGATTTTTTCGGACGAACCGTGATCGTCTGACTCGTTGATCGCGGTTTTTATCTTCTGGTTTGTTTCTACTCGCCGCAGCTGCTCCATTCATTATGTACTCTAAGGACTGGATTGAATCCTGCGCGCACGTTCGTTCATCATCACCGCTGTAGCTCTGTGGTGATTGCGAGCGTGGAGAATCGCCATCGCTTTCTAAGTTTCTAATTTTCTGTTTAATGGACGACCAATTCCGCGTCTTTGGAGAATCTTGGAGAGTGGATTTTTTGGCATCAGTTTGTAGGTCACGCGAGGTTATCGTACATGGGATCTCTTTTTTAAGTTGTACAAGGCTTGGCGAATATTCCACTGGCTTCACTTCTTCCTTTGATTTTTCTATTTTTTTTGGTTTTGTTTCTGTTGCATTTTCTACTTCTTTCGGATTTTCTAATTTGTATGAATCTGATATCAATTGAAAAAGTTCTTGGAAATAATTTTTTTGAGGGTTATTCCTCTCACAATAGGATGTCCTACTGGAAGTCGGACTATCAATTATGGGCAACCATATATCATTCGCTTTTTCCGGATTCAAAAAATGCTTGAGATTCTCTTCTGAGGGTAACATTTCGGATGAAGTTTGCCATATCTCATTACAGTAATTTGTCATCAAAGTGGTTGAGTTATCATTTGCAGTATCAATATCAATTGTGTTTGATGCATTAAGTACTATATTATTAGATTCTATATTAGAATCCATCTGCAATTCGTCGAACAATAATTCACTATTTAAGAGATGATCCATTTCTTTCGTCTCGTTAGCTACAATCGAGTTCCGTTTCATTTGCATGTCCTCCACATTCTCTTCCTTTACAACCTCGTTCAATGTCTGTTCCATACTCAACATAGCATCACAGACTTCCGATGAAGAATCTGCACAAAATTAAAGATTCATATTTAAGAGAGTGAAACTTTCTTTACTCCTTTATTTATCATAATTAATAAAATTGCATAATATTTACGATTCTCAAAAGTTTAGATATTATAACATTTTCGTAATTAAGTTGCTATTATATATTAATCACAACAAAAGTACAAAAACCTTGAAATGTATTAATTTCTTCAGAGTATGTATTAATCGCTTTAGAAAATTAAATTCTTAAGTAAAAAGTTAAATGAATAAAATTAATGAAAGCCCTTATACGGTGGATATTTGTGTTAAGCAATCAAATTTCAAGTTTTGCAAGCAAACTTTTCTTAAAATACAAACACGTAATTATTATAATATTATAATAAAATAAAAACATTTATCTTTCAAAACAATTTTAAAATAATTTCATAGTTAAAATATCTCATATAATCTTTATCTCAATATATCGTTGACGTCAAAATATGCTGATAATTATTTTACTTTGCAAAAGTATGAAATCTTATGTAAATATCAAAAAGAGAGATCTTCTCTTTTTCTTATATTCAGCAATTCGATGACGATCACAATTTTATGCCTTTTAGTAAGTGCTATCCACCGCGAATTGCAACACATTGCTTCATCGCGATAGTATAACACGCGGAATTGCAACATGTATCGTAACGACGGTTCTTTAGTGTCTACATCTGTAAAACAACTCGATATAAATAGATTTGAAAATATGAATGGAAATCGCACGATGATCACGTGCGCGGATTATAAAAATAGACGACTTATCGCGCGAGAATATATATATATATATATATATATATATATCCTATGTAACTAGAAAGACCGTAGGTACAAAATATGCAACTATGTATAGACATATGGTTGCAGGCAAACAACACGGAGCGGAACCGAAGTAGATAACAGAGCGCCACAAACCGGCAAATCAAATTCATTATCCGACGAGACTGTCTTAATAAATCATCGACGATCGCGGTCGTTACAATGGCAGGATAGCTTTTTATCCGCATAGAGAGAACTGTTATATCCTCTTTACTCGTAGCGTACAATCGCTGGGCGCTCCTTCGCGGTGCGTTTCGTTACCAGGTGCGCGATCCTTAACATTACTTTCTAACCGAGCACGTGCAACTATGTAGCGAGCATTCAACATTTCTTCGTACCAATCTAATTTGATCGGCCAATACCATTTCGTAACTGAGAAGCGCATAATACGGCTTCTCGCGATACAAATGTGTATCTATAGAAATTCGTGCGCGCGCGGGACGGTAATATTATCTGCTGAGTATTTTTCTTTGATAATTCAATTAACGTGATTAAGAAACCATAAAGAAAAACGTGGAGCTCATAACAATCGCCGCGGCACAAAATATTCTCCCTTCGTCATATAAGCAACAACTAAATTTATGCATTTAAGATGCGGAGTTAAATACAAGATAATTCGAAATCAATCCGATAACAACTTTTCAAGATTTGATTTAAAAATCTTAAGTGACAATAATACGGAAATGATTTCACAAATAATACATCTATCGAAGATATGCGGAAAAGCCAACTATGTTGCTCGATGACTCATCGCTTGACTGTTTCAGCGAGATGTGCGCTAAGATTTAAGATTGTAGTTTCGTCTAAACAGATGGGAAACTGTGCATACAGATGACGTGTGCGGGCGGCCTGATGCGTGTGAATCGCAATTACAGAGAGATTAATCTGACGGCATTTACTACCTATATTTCTAAGAATTTGCGAAACCTTCTACCAAAATGCTAGCTAATGACACTATCGCGATTCTCTTGACATATTTATCTCGATTATTTTTTAATAGCACAAAATCATCTCTTTGCATTAAAACATGATAATTAATGCAGCTATTTATAATTCTGCAATAATACTAATTTTCTTTATCAAAATATATAACATAAACACAAATTTCAAAAAGAATAAAATAGAATTGAGAATAAATTTATTTAAATTTTGAATTTTGATGTAGTAATTAATAAAAATTATAATAAAGTTACAATAAATGAGGAAAAAATTAAATATAAACGAAAGGAAAGAAATATAATAAATAAATAAATAAATAAATAAATAAATAAACAAATAAATAAATAAATAAATTGTATCTTTATATATATTCTAATTCCATATTGACAGCATATTAAGTTTTGTGCGGAAAAAAAGTTTAAAGGTAATCGAAGAGATCACCTTTAGAACAGCCTTGAGGACCAAAGAAAGACCGGCTCGCCGATGAAAAAAGATAAACCAATCTCGTTCGCAGCTACAAACACGCGGACAACAAGTGATCGCGAAGGCGTATGTTGACACATGAAACCATGAAATTATTGGCTACTGTCGCTCTTTGTTGAACGTTTCTTAGACTTTAATGCGTTAAGTGGTGCGCTGATTTTAATCAGTTATTTAAAAATTGAATTATCTAATTAATTAAAATTATCCAATTAAAGACCGCGTAAAACAATGAATAATTTTTAATACAACTGTTTATCATTTCATTTAATCGATTCTCTATTTGCGATAACACTTATTAAGTATAGTTGGCCGCCGGTTCACATATAAATAGATGAGATAGGTCAGTGACATAGAGCCGTAGAGAGGTCAATATCAGCGTCACAGAGATAGGTCAGTATCGCGATATCTATCACGTATATCAAGTTTTTCGTAAGTGTTGCGTAAAAAAATTGACATTTAAATTAATTTTTTAATACTACTTAATTTTTTTTTCTTTCAAATAAATAAACATAGACATTTTTAAATAACGTTATAGCACAAATTAAATTAAATTCATCACAAACATCATTCACGAGCTAGAATCGGAATTATCTATCGTACATTTGTTTCACGTACAATAGTTTTTAATTAAAGTCCAAATATTACTTTTAATATTCTACATTCATTAAATTTAATTTCCTGTACCGGTCACCAGAATTTATTCTTCTTTATGCGCGCGCGCGCGCGCGCGAAACTTTAGGAAGCTGGTTAACGGCTATCGCGGTCTCTCCCCTTTAAGAAAAGCAATTTCATCGCCGGTATAAAATCGCTACGTCCAAATCCGACCGCCATGCACATTCGACGAGAGAAATTATTCGAGCAATCTGATAAAGAGCAGAGTTGCTTTCGTTTGGACTTTCGAAAATGTATAACACACACGCACGAAACGCGCGACACACACGATCACAATCAGCGCCGTGTCGAACCTCCTCTTGCTGTCTACGTGAGTCGCAGGGAAACGGGAAACCGGTCCGAGTTTAGATAGGCAGGTATACGCCCGGCTTCCGTCGAACATTATCGCTCGAGCGTGTAACGAGCCGACAACTTTTCCATCAGATACTAATTAAGGGACAACCGATACGAAAAATCACGGGAAGGCGAAAAATCGCGCATCAATCGCGGTTAATTGTCGATTAAAGAGAGCGGAAATATAAATATCGCGCACAGCGTTTCCACATAATCAGTGAAAGTACAATACGCGCCGAATACGCGATCATTTTTATCGTATCAATCAATTTTATTACTTCATGTGTCAAACAACTGTTACGTCGCGTCGCTGCGGCCGATAGAATAATCGCGTTCACAGTTGCCGATGGGAAAAACAGATTAGCGATTCTCAGGAAAGAAATCAGAAAATACTTTACGAAAACAAATGTGAACAAATTTTTGGAATGAGAATTAAAATTTTTCGGAGAAGCTACGTATTCATGGCTTACGGAAAAAAAAATAAGTTGTAAATATACAAATATATATATATCCTTCTCTCGATAAATATTTGAATGAATGAAAACATAAAAAGGTCAGTAAATTTTACTTGTATTGACAAATTGAAAAGAGAGCAGATATCGAATCATTTTTGCCATCAACATTCCTAGCTTAAAAAGATACGCACATTAATTACATTTTTGCAACATAAATAATTGGAGTATAAATACACAAAAATATCTTTTTTTTCAATAAAAATAATAAATTAACAAATACACAGTAAAAAAATATTTGCACATTCAGGACGAGTCTAAAACTGAGAAAAGATATCGTTTTTGTTTTATTATTTTTGGCAGTAAAATCACGATCGCAGCGAAATCTTGTAATTTTAATTATTTTTTAATGAAAAAAAATCAATGCAAAAGTATCCTTTGAATAAGTATATCGACGAACAGGCAAAAGTATCAAAATTCATATTTTTCGCACTTTCTTGTTCAGAAATCAAAGACGCTAAATTGTGCTGTCGGATTAACATGACGAACTTGACATTTCATTGTTGATCACAATGTGACATTCGTTACTTACGCAAGAAAATCGTCAATCAAATTTTAATGTGAGAAACGGTTCAAAGTCGTGTTTTACGCGATTTGTTAAAAAAAAAAAAAATGGTAAAAAATTTGTCACATGTAAATAAAATTCATGATATCGCCTTAAGTACGTCAAGTCCAGCTTATTTCGCGCCCGTTTGTTTCCGCTCGCGTACGAAGCAAAGCAAAGGTCTTTCCCGGCACAGCGCGATGTCGGCAAGCCCGTCATGTTACGTAAAGAACCTTTAAAAAGCACTACACACAAATCGGATTTCCACGGACCACCCAAATAAAATTCTAAAAATATTAGGACTTAAAATTATAATAATTATAGATATAATAAACATAAAAATTATATAATCAAAAACATATAATCATATTCTTACTAATAAAAATAAAATAAATGTTAAAAATATAAAAAATGAATAAATTAATATATTAATAATAATTTAAGATATATTTCTATTTATATAACTATAATTCCACAAATTATTATTTTAATTTTTAAACTACTTAAATTAAATATTATTAATAAAATATAATTAAATTTAATAATAAAAAAACTAAAAGATATAAATGTAAAATGCAATATATGTGTCATATATTTATTCTCATCGATTCCCGATAAACTCAATAAGAGTCGTATGCAAGGTAAATAGAAAAGTTCGATGAACCGGCCGCGAAACCGCACGAAAGTCGCTAATTAATAATAAAAATAAATGAGAATTCGTGTTATAAAAAATGCGCTGACCGGAGATAGAAATAAATTGTACATACTTGTAATGAAACCCATGTCGAATGTGAGCACATCCACGCACAAGAAGCAAGGTAGAAGAAAAATCTTAGATCTGTACTGTATGATGGTTGAGATCTTAATGTCCAAAATTGGGTGAAGGCAATTCAGCTGATGATGGAAAAGAGAGGGGGGAGGGGAGAGACAGAAGAACAAGGAGTAGGAGTGGAAGGGAAGGTATGGTGAAATGAAGATGAAAAAATTAGTATAGGAAAGGGAAAGCAATACATTTATAAAGGAGGAAATAGATTTGCCGTAAATCTCATAACTTTTTTTCTCTAAGTTAGCGATTGAACTCCGTTTGCATCGATTATATCATTATATATTAAATCTTGATAGCAAAATGCAAGACTTATTCAGATTCAAAAGAAAATCGATAACATGATTCTTACGATCTATCCCTCGCTACCGATCAAATTTTGTTGAGCGTCGCGCAAATGTCATCCCGCCCTTAGCAAAGAGTTACTCACGAGAAAAAGTGATCATCTGATATACGTTATTCAAAGGATAACAAGATTCATTGAACGCGCGGTGAATGCCGCTTCCAAGCGGTCCGCGCGAACGATCTCATCGATCGTCGCGAACCAGCTAAGAATAGAGCATCGCGCACTCCGGATTCCCCCGATCGAGGGAGCGTCACGTCGCGTCGCGTCGCGACGCGCCGGCCGGCCGGCCGGCTGGCCGACCGGTCGCCGCCGACGTTGACTGCGATGCTGGAGCGTTACCGCCCACACGCGTAATATAGTGCGAACGCGAAGGTGCGTTGCGAGTGAAATGATTGTTATACATACCTGTGCTATTCGATGAAGTTGCTGAACGTGATGGTGATCGAACTGATAACGCCGCATTACATCTCTTAGACAAGTTGCAGAATTTTGATACTTCGTGCCAGTAGCTTTGTTCAAAATGATCTATCTTCAATGAATACAATGGATACTCCCTATTGGTATCCATATTCAATTATCCAATGATGAGTGAGTTCACTACACGAACGAAAATATATACACTCCACTTCACCGTCACTGACAGATCAAATACACGATGAGCTATGTATTGTACACTATTTACTATATTTATATCTTATTACTCGCGCGCGATAATCAATATATTTATGCGGCAATACGATACCGCGCGCGAACACGGATTTACAAAGGATTTACGCGCGTATAGCGTCTTTACAAGATATTATTACAATATATAGTGATTCTGATATATCGTCCGATTCAAGTCTTTCATACAACGAACAAAGACACAATTAAACAACAAATTAGTATTACTGTTCTCAGTGCTACTGCTATATCTGCCACTATCGTTCTGTGACAGACAAAGAAAGAATTTCATTCTTAGAATATATCCAGAATGAGATAGACAACTAGCCGTTTGGCTGTCACTTGAACTCGTAAACGGCGTGCGTATAGTATGAAACCGCTTGGACGACCGACTACTCGCACCAACCTCTATCTAACGACTACGCCAGGCTGCTGCTCTGCTGCGGAACTTTATAGCAGAGCGGAAGGCGCTTGCGCACGATCTCAGTTATTCGGACAGGGGCGTAGTATTCAGAGTAGCATGCATTGGTACGTTTCTCTTTGACATCCAGCTGTGAACTTGAAAAATCTAAAATCTGAGTGGTTAAATTTTCTTGTTTCCCTTTCTTTAGCTATTTTCTGTAAAATAGGTAGGAAAACACAGCTTTATAAGATAGGTGGGGCAGTAACTCTGTGAAATAGGTGGGGCTTCTCATATGTTGCTTCTCTTAAACCTACTTTTCTATGCCAGCCCCCACTTTTTTTCTTAACGTTCAAAATTTATATTAAAATTTATATTAATTATTTGTTAAATAATAATTATTAACTGGAATTAAATTTCTATATTGCTTATAAATTATACACATATGTATCTATATTCGAAACATAGTTTTTGATATATATGATGTGATTAATAACAAAAAATAAAATATTGAAAAAATTATGTCAATACTTACGTCAATTTATCTTTTATTGTTTTTTCTTGTATATTTAATAATATCATAATGCTTATACTTATAAATATATTACGAATATTTATAAAAATTTTTGTTCTGCAATTAGCATAAAATTCCAGGACACGCAGGACACAAGCGTATCGCAACAAGATAACAATTAATGACTTCGCTTAAGTAAATATGACTAAAATTTCTGTGAAAGAAAAAAAAAAGTATCGAGGCACATTATTGAGGTACTTTCAATATATCGGGTTTAATGATAAGGTAATGTAAATTTAATTGTACATTAGTATTTTAAAGTTTTTCTTTTAATCTTACTATCTCTTGTAATTAAAAATAAGTTCAATGATGTTATAAAGAGCAAAACAATTCTCTAATATTTTCTACATTTTTTTTATATTCCTATCATTAGAAGCCTCGAGATCTATCTTTATTAATTAAATTACTTTCGTGCAACAATACTCTTTATTATTACAAATTCCTTTCCAACATATTGATATTTATTATGTCATCACTATCACTATGTCAACAATTCTAGTGTTTACTTACGTCATCGCGAAACTGACTGAAAAAGCTGTTTTGCCTCCTGTTATGATGTTTAGCATCATTAAAGTATCTTGCTAGTGTGTCATTCTTCTGTCGAAATGTCTTTTTTATTTGTTTTACGTAATTCCGTTTGTATGAAATATATCTTATTTTTATATTCTATAACATAAAAGCTGCAATAATAATTTATTGTCTTTTTTCGCATGTGCGCTGCATATGAGATAAAATTAGAACGAGATAATCCCTTTCTACGAGAAATTTATTTAAAGCTATTAATATTAATGAGTTAACAAAATGAATAAAGGGGTCGGAATCTCTAATCGCTCTTGTTCTTTGAAAATGCGACATTGCATTCGCATCGGCGCGTATAGTATTAAGCTTATTGTTTCCGACAGCGAAAGAGTGAGGCATCGAGGGATATGTGTCGAAGAATCCGCACACTCGTGACAAGCAGGTAGTCACTCTTTTGTATAGTGTGGTAGGACACGTTATGGTTTCATATTAATACGTACGTACAATGTTGCACGTAAAGCTGGTCATGGGAGAACACAACGGAGGCCGCATGCGGGGCGCGGATTGCGGTCGGCAACCTGTCGGAAACTTGTACCGTGCGGATTTAATACCGTTGCCGAGCGCATCTAGAGTTGCGGCTTGTCCTATCTCATCTCTCTCTCTCTCTCTCTCCCTCTCTCCAATAATGCGTAACATTTCGCGACATTTATCTCGCAGTTTGGGTCGATGCACCTTGAGCAATAAAAATCCAAAAAATTCTATCGTCTGAAAATATTTAAGAAATTGTCGCAACATAAGAGAAAGTGTTTTTACGATATACCATATAACATTTCTCGCATTCATTGGAATCCCTCATTTATCATAGTTACAAGCTTCGACAAAAAGTTGACCAGCGTTTGCTCAAACAACAGGTATTGTAGGTATAAAAGAAATATAAAAGAATAACTTTGAACATCGAGAAATATCAAAGATGTTCCTTCCGAACTCTTTACCTGCTTTACCTGCTTTACCTGTTTTACCTGCTTTATCTGCTAGCCGGTAGGACTTTACCTGATTTTAGATCATTAATTTTTGTCAAAACTGATGCCTAATAGTAACCACCGATATATATATATATATATATATATATGTGTATGTATGAGTGAGTGAGTGTGTAAACTTTCTACGAGAAATTTCTATTGCGACAAAAATTTTTTGTACATTATTGAAAATAAAAAATGATATGTGCTTGTATTCTAACTTTACGCAAAAAAATGTTGATTAAAAAATGAAAAATATTTGCACATAAAAATAGTTATATTGTTAATTACCTTCGAGAATTATAATATTTAATCTATTTCGCTCTTGTCCCTTCGTTCATCTTTGACTTATTCTGTTAGTTTATACTGCTTTATTTATTCTTGCTCTAATTTCTTTTATAATTAATTTATAAACGTAGACGTGTGTGTTTATGTTTGCACTTAAAAAATTGAAGTAATTTCTACTTGATATAATGTGTAATTTTATGACAGAATCCTATCCTTGATTCACTTCTAAAAATCCTTTTATCTTCACTCACTAATTGCTCAAAAATAATAAGTATTCTTCATTAAGAAAAAATCTTTTCTTCGTGAAACGTTTTCTTTTACACTTCTTATGTACATTCCAAAAACGTAAAATACTGACTAGGTCCTGCATGTTCTTTATATAAATGTTTTAACATTTTTTAACTTCTTATAAATAACATTGAACAACGATAAAAAAAATAAAATTAAATAATAATTCCTACGTACATCCTATATGTATCGTAACAGTATTGCATTTATTTATCTTCTACCGCATTGCGAATATGATAATACGAACGAGCATGTTGTTCGATTATGAATCTACGCGTTACATTTCCGGCCTTTTAAGCGCAACCTAATAACGACTTCCTTTCATTGCGCGATGCATTTACGAAAGAATTGCAATTGAGCATATGTGCTCGATGATATGCTTCTATTTACGTTCCATGGACACCAATAAAATAGTTATTGATATTTTGATATATAAATGCTTCGAATAAACAGTACAGGTCCACATATAAATCTAAATTTGAATGACAGTCTTTTTGATAAATTTTAACAGGTGATTTTATATCTATAAAAAGTTTCGAAAAATATTATGCAACTCGTTATGTAGCTTCTTAACATTCAACTTGAAATACTTCGGAAATGTCTAAATCTCGAAAGAATAATCACTTGAAGCAAAACTCGTTAAGAAACAAAAATCAATTTCGAAATGTAGAATTTCGAGATACGGAACAGTTGTAAGTGAAAATACGTGAGATTTTCCATTTTCTGCGGACATACAGAAAACTCCTACGCTTCCCCCTTTTAAGGTACAAAGTTACGTAAATGTGCAATCGATTAGAAATTTTCCGAAGTGGAACGAATCGCGCGTCACGTGGATGTGAGAGCAACAAAGCATCCACGAGGATAACTCTACTGATAGAAAGCCCGCGATTCTGGGTCGGTGGAGCGTCGTGGGTGTAATCCCGCCGTTTATTATTATCGTCGTGTTGCGTGCGCGCAATGCACCTCGTCCCGAAACGATGAATTTAGCTTGTCATTTTTCCGCCACGCGCATCGCGACGTGACGTTCCAACGACAACCTCTTCTCGCAGCTCGTGCACGAGCCCTTGACACACAATGTTGTGCAATTCGTAGCGGCGCGGAAAGAACGAACGTCGATAGCGTCGCGTTACATCACGTCCAAGGGCCGCTCGTTGGCTATGCATACACGTGGATTCTCGCGAATCCTCGCCGCGCCGGCGGAAACGGAAGAAATTAATCAGCGACGTCATTAGAAACATTACGGAGTATTAACATGTTAATTGGAGGCCGAAATATAAAATTGTCAATTTTGTCTCTAAGTCGAAGCACTACAAGAAACGCATTTCCATGTTCTATTCTAAGAATGTCAAGTAATATGTAAACATTTCATTCATGATAGATGACATGCAGAATCCTCTAATTTATGCTTTTGATCTTATTGATCTTACGATCTTTAGTAATTATTCCAATGGATGCAAATGCATCAGTTGCATCCATTTATACTCGTGATTTTCTCAGTCAAGTCTTTAATGTGTATTAGAACTGCATTTAGAATTTTTTTATTTTTTTTTATTTTATTTTATTTTATTATTTATTTTATTATTTATTATTTATTTTATTATTTTATTATTTATTATTTTATTTTATTTTATTTTTTTTCTTTATTTATACATTTCACAATTTAAATGAATTAGTATTTTTCAGTTTTAAGAATCAGCACTGTTATATTTTCTTGAATGTTTTATAAGCAATTTATCACTGAGATGTTAACGTGTATAAAATTTAATTTATTAATTATTAAATACAGTTTCTTTAATACTAAATTACCTTCGTCTTCAAGTATAGCATTGAATGCTATACTTTGTATTTATAATTTAATATTTTTGCTTTTAATTAAACTTTATATTTATTGATCGACTTTTTAAACAACTAGCAAATTATTTGGATAGCTTTGGATTTTTTAACCGACAGTTATAATCGCGAATATTCAGGTTCTATGCGTTTGACTTGGAAATATCTTACTGGAAGAAATTTACAAAGCCTACTAATAGTATACTATCAGGGTACCATAATAATTCGCGACGCTCCTGAAGATGGGCGCGTGAAGTATTACGCCCGCCAGAACTGTCCCATAATGTTGCATATTTTACAACAATTACAGCATATCTGCGCGAAAAACTTGTCGAATGTCGTTCCACTATTTTAATCGAAGACTCCTGACAAAGCTCATAATCTGTCGCATCGTACTTCGAGAGATATCTCGTGTTCAACGATCATATGACGGGACTATTTTATCCGGCGTATGCGGGAGATACGCGGCCTGCCGAGCGATAACTCCAAGACGCTCGCGGACAGATCAAACGAACGGCATTTCTTTTGAATCGCCAATAGCGACGGTTCAAGTTTCTCCTTTGTTGATACCGGCATTTTATTTTTGTAGAAAGACACCGAAATGTTTGTTGAGTTTTTGCGATTAATCAAAGAGATAAATATAATACATTTCCTATATTTGACACATATATAACATCCTGTTCCTCCGTAATGTATGTAGATATCTTTTATTAAGTCACGTCAATTTTTTTAACAAACGTTGCGCTTTCCGAGATTAATATTATAAATCTAATCCGTCCACACACATACACACACACAAGTGTGGACATTTTATTTCGCGGATGACATTTACTGCGAGTCTTCGCGAGTTTCTCGACAAGATATCAGATTCAAATAAGGCCCGATTTGCCTAAAAAAAAAAGATTCAAATAATTACGCGATACGATCAGTAATAAAGTAGACGATAACGCGTGGAGCTGACGGAGCAAGATCGTTTTTGTCGCGCGTCCTCGAAACGAGCACGGCACTCGTATTTCACGGACCATTCGGTTATTTATGCATAGGCACTCGATAACGCGGACGCACAAAAACGCCTGCAGTATTTCATTGTGGGGAGAACGATAAAAAAGGGATCAAGGCAAAGGTCGATAAGGAGTTGGAGGTCAAGTGAAAAATTTGACGTTTAGCGTTTCAATCTGTGCGCGCCAGTCTTGTAATTATTCACACGATTACTGCACATCTCACAATCAGCCTCAATGTGTGAGAAGATTTTTTAAAAGCGAAAATCTGTTGAAGAGACTAAGTGTGGTAACGTCCTTCGCACTAGTGCATTTTTTTTCTCGTATTTTAATAATGCTGTTTCTTCCTCTCCAAATGAGATTCGAATTTTTTAACAATTAAATCTTATTTGTAGATAACATGTGTAGAGAATTTGTAGATAATTTGTTGTTGATAATATTTCTGAAAATCCTAAATCTATAAAGCTTATTCATTTCTCAAATATAAGTTTCGAAAAATTCCGTTTCATCAAAATTTATAAGCATGGTTTGCGGAGGAACTTTAGATATCGGCCCATATTGTACAAAGAATTGAAATATTGATTGTCAACAATCAGGTCGTAAAAGCGAGATAACTCGAAAATAAAGCTCTATTTGGACAGCGATACGGTAAGAAAAAGACAAAAACTTGGTGGAGATAGATCACCTTTGACAGTTCACACCCGACTAGTTCGATTCAGAAGCATCGCAATACTTCGATTCTAAAAGTCTAAGTTGAAATACGAGAATCTTGAAAATTGATCCAGCTTCAGGTTTGTAAAGCTGTCGCGGCACTACAAAGAATCAATCCCGACGATGTGACTTTTATTCACCAGGTTGTCGCCGCATAATTTCGTGACTCTCAATCGCCTTTGCGGCTTTTAATATCTTCATCGATGCAGAAACGGAGAACCGCCTCTCCAATTTTTCGCTCTAGCACGAAATAAACGTCTACTTTTATCTCACGTTAACAGTCAGCTAGCGTATATATATTATGCGATACTTTATATCCTCATCTATAACCATACATGTCGCATGAGCGCTATTATTTTTTTCTCAACTACTTTCTTTCAAAGAGGCACGTGCACAATATTCTAATAATAATACAGTTTAACGTAATAATGTAATAATAAGAAAACAAAATTTGTTATTAATGATATCGATAAGTTTGAACCGGATGAGAAAAAAAAAATCTTTTCATGTTCGATGTCCCGCTAAGATGTCAAATGTATGTAAATTTCTTCCATAACTGAATGTACAACGAGGGATACATATAGCTACACAGCAATACAAAATAATATAAACATCAAAGGTCTTTTTTCAATACCAGATGTTACAAAAAGTGAATTGAGAGTCACGACTGCTTCGGCTAGATCAAAATACGTTATAAGACATATAGCTCTTTATTTTCACGGCCACAAAATGTAAAGAAAGAGATAATAAACACGCGCGGTCATGGATGAGGAAGTTGCGCTGTCATTAGGGCGTCTAAAGTCTAAAGTAGTTCAAACAATGCGGAAGAACAACGTGACATAGGCTAATAATCATTATTTAAGATCGGGTAATTGCAAACTGACATCCAAGACTTTTTTATATTCTGAATTAAAATTCATATTTCTAATATGTTCATGTATAGATATTAAAATCATATATAGAAATATGGAGATTTTATCAAGAAAATTTTTCGAGTTATAAATTAATAATAATTCCAAGATAAAATAAAATGCAGTAAAATTAATATCTTAATTTTTTGCTCTCTATACGTAATTAATAATTATTTTATGTTATATAAATTTAAAGAAAAAGTAAAATTGTGTACTCCGTTTTCCGAAGTTTATATGTATATATATATGACAACTTTCTATAATAAATAAAATAGACAGATTTATTGTTGCAGGGACCACTGAATATATTGTCCACTGAAAACCGTTAGAAAACCGTTAGAAAACCGTTAGAAAACCATTCAGTTAACAATAAATACTGACCACGGTATCTTTATTGCCTTTTTCTTTTTTAAATTTTTTATGATCTTTGAATTCTTAAGCTTATTTGTGTAAAGATAATATTGGAGAAAAGAGAAAAGATCGAATACTTTTAAGTTTTCTTTTTACAATTAAACCAAAAAAGGATAATGGTTTAAGAAGAGACTAAAATCGGATCATTCTCAAAGCCATCAAAAGGACAAAGCAAAGGTATTGTCGTGGTGACAGTGATGGAGTTTGCATAATTTTCTGAGGATTATAGGTAAAATATCAAATGCCAAAATCTCACACACTCTCTCTCTTTCTCAGTTTGAAAAATGGTTAAATAATATCCGTAACAGCGTACCTGAGTTTGTCAATGGAATTCGTCTTCTTTGATGTTATACAGTGAGTGGCAAAAGTTACAGAACGGCCAATTATCTCAGAAAATACTAACTTATTGGAAAAATATTTCAAACAAAAAGAGTAGGGTTTAAAGAAATCTATCAGCTGATAATATTTATTTGACCTTGGGATGATCTTGAAAAGCGTGGTCAAGGTCAACATAAAAATCTTAAACAAAAACCCCCATTTTTTATTACATTTTCTTATAGCTGAAGTCGAGACCTTTCTAAAACACTATAATAAAGTATTTTTTTATTAAGTATAAGTACTTTTTGAGTTATAAGGCTTGAATGTTATAGTATTTTGACATAAATACAACATATCTTGTAAAACATTCAGTTTTCGAGAATCTTACCTTAATACTTTTATGCACAAAATAATGAGACGAATCAATTTGTATAAAGAAAACACATACATAGTTGCTTCTAGGAAAAAATATGTAATTTGCAACATGCAGCTGCATACTTTTTTTTTTAAACAACTATGTGTTTTCTTTCGACGAATTGATTTGTCTCATTATTATGTGCATAAAAGTATTAAGATAAGATTACCGAAAACTGAATGTTTTACAAGATATTTTGTATTTTATGTCAAAATACTGTAACTTTCAAGTCTTATAACTGGAAAAGTGCTTATATATATATAATAAAAAAATATTTTATTAAAGTGTTTTGAAAACGTCTCGACTTCAGCTACAAAAAAAATGTGTAATAAAAAATGGAGGTTTCCATTTAATTTATTTTTATGTTAATCTTGACCGGGCTTTTCAAGGTTATTCCAAGGTCAAATAAATATCATCAGCTAATAGAGTTCTTTAAACCCTACTCTTTTTATTTGAAACATTTTTCCTATAAATCAATTTTTTCTGAGATAATTGGCCGTTCCGGAACTTCTGCCACTCACTGTATATATACACTGGCCGATCCTGGGGGGGAGAGAGGGAGGTAACCCTATACACTGGCGGATCCTAGGGGGAGGGGGGGTTAACTTCCAAGTTAAAAAAAATCAATTTTACTGTTTCAAGAATCTTGGTAAAAAATGCATTAAATGTTAAAGCAGGTCAAACCCCCCCCCCCTCCCCCCCATTATCGACATCAGGATCCGCTAGTGTATATATATATATATATATATATATATATATATATATAATAGTACAGAAACAATAAAACGCGTTCCTATTTTTCATTACCAAATAGATACACAATTTTTCTGTAAAATATAAATAATAAAGTAAGAGTAAAAGCAAAACATATTTTTACGCATTCTATTGTACAGCGTTTTGTTCGAAAGTCGTTTGTCGAACAAAACGTCGTAAAATTTCTCCCGAAATTTCCGTTATTTGGACATTTTACGATGAAATTGCTTTCATTCTGCCTGAAAAATTGTACGACCTCTGGCAACCAGAGTCAATATGTACCAAGATCATCTCCCCACATCCCAACGTCCGAGGAACGATCGGAAAAAAACTTTTTGCTTTCAGATAGAGAGGGAACATTTTATATGAAAGATTCATCTCAGGTTCTTTCAGCATTACATAAAGGATTGATCAGCTTTTGCTCGTTATCCCTGGCGAGCCGCGATCTTATCCACCCATCTCTCCGCTTGGTTACTCTCTCGGATCCTCCTCTTGCACTCTCTCGTAGTAGCGGCACTGTACGTACGGCGATTGTAATTCCTTTCATTCATTAATCCGTGCTCGCCACGCCGTGCGCTGACTGACAGCATTAAGTATCCGCGGTCGGCTCTCAGACGGAAAATAGTGAAAGGTGGAGGCGGCGGCGGCGGCGGCGGCGGCGGCGGTGGCGGCGGATAAGCAGGAGAAAGAGGACACGCGGGGTAATAGTAATAGTGGGAGGTCAGTTCGAGCATACGCGTTCTGCGAATCCTTCTCCGTACCCCCTTATCTCCCTTTCTCCTCCTCCGATTCGCCGTCTTCTTTCAATTTATTTCCCTCCTTCTACAATCTCTTCTTTCTTTCATCTACCTTCACACCTCTCCTCTCTTTTCGTGTGAATAACCGTATAGCAGATGACCGCGTGCGCAAGGTCAACCAGCGTCTGCCGCCATCCAGCAGATTCATCAGCGGTGACGTCATTATTAGCGATAATCTTTAAATTAAGAAAGTTTATAATCGACTTCGTAATTACAAAAAGTACACGTAAAGTACAAGTGAAATGCGGCACACCGAAATCGAATAATTTTGTGCACTTCTCCATGAAGTAATATTAAAAAATATATTAATTTGAATTGCGACAGCGACTTTTTAATCAAACGAAATATTTCCTTGGACATAATAATTAATATTTCTTCCGGCAGGATAAAACACATTTTTACTTCTTTCACAGGAAATAGTGCCATATAACAGTCGTTTCCATTTTAAGAAACCACCCAGAAAATGTTTATTTTAACCTGAAAAAAAAAAAAAAAAAAAAAAATTTTTTTAAAGCGTTTCTTAATGTTCTTGGCCGCACAAGAAGAAATATAATCCGTATGTATCAAGTGTGTGCCGACTGTCATTTGTCAATTTTGATAAATGAGAATAAAAATCTGCAAAGTCAAGACAAGTAATTACTTTTAGTCATTTTCTTTAGAGTTTTCTAACCGTTTCTGAAACCCTGAAGATTATAGGTAAAATAGTGAATGCCAAAAGACCTGACAGACCCCTGTGCTGAGACCTCCCGCAGAGTGGAGAATCCCTTTTTACTCATTTCCTGTTTCCTATTCATTGTAGGCATACGAATTTTGCATTTCTTGTGTTTCTTTTAAATTTTTTTCTTTTCACATTTATTTCTATACATTGGAAAAAATAAATGTTCTCAATAAAGGAACAAAGGCAAGAGATAGTCCAACTTTGAAGTGAAAGTGAAGCTTCTTTAGCATTTCTTTCAAAAGAGATTTAGACAAATTCTTAAAAAAATACGAAGTTATATAAACTTAACTTACTGTTAGATCAGGAAAACGTCCGGTTTAGTTAAGAGTAGGTGATTATACACTAAGGGCGGGTATAAAATTTAGATTAAAAATTCTGTCAAAACCGGATAGACCGGTTTTTTATTTTACATTTCATCACAACTGCGAATGTATCAAATATGAGTTAAGTATTCAGTTGAGATTCGTAAAGTCGAGTATAATAGAATAGTCGAGCGATATGTAGAGTATGCATCATTAGGGTCATTTTTAAACAATTTTTCTCATGAAGACATAACAAATATTATATAAAAAGAAAATTGTCTTCCGTATTTTTCGATTACAAAATAATATTGTGTGGCAGTTCATTTAACATTCATACACCATCATATTATTCTGTCTGTTAAGAAAATATCATTTCGATGATATCGATGCTAGCCACTGGCTTTTTCAATATCGCAAAATAACTGTTACATCACGATAAGATTTCAAACACACTTTATCGTAAGAACATTAAAAATAAAAAAAATATAGAAAGTTATATGTAATCATAAGATGAAAATTCTTAAGAGATACATCGAATTCACGTAGCGATAGTAATAAGAGTCTCTCACGTGATAACGCTTGAGCGAGTTGCTAATCTATAGATAACACTAACAAAGTTTGAAGGTGAATTCGATAACGATATTAACGTCTTTTACTTAAACTTTAAACTGGGTAAGATTCGTGTAGAGGTCCATATGCATTTACACGAGATAATTTTCATGAGATAATGCGGATGTTTGCCAACTTCGAAAATATAATCAAATTTGAGATAAGAAAACATATAGAAAATCCTAAACAACACACAATAAATTTTATAAATTCTTTTAGAGTTGAATAAGAAAGAAAACAGATAATTTTGTGTATTTATAAAACGAAGACATTAATATTTTGTTTAATTTTGTTTTAAAAATTAAATAATTTATCAAATTAAAAATTAAAGCGTACGACGGAATATTTATCACATCAAGCGCAATATATTTGCTTTTGAAAAATTATATAATTCGTGGTAATGCAGTAATACTAGCAGTATAATCTCTTTGATAAAGTTGAAGAGCAGATATATAAAAGTCATAATTAAAACATTGTAAAATTTTATTGTATAAATATGGACAAAGTTGCACAACTTAATTTAACCATTGACAAATTAAAAAAAAATAAGACTTACATAATTTTCTTTCTATCTCGCTTAATTATTTCGTAATTATATGCAAAATGTTTCATAATATTAACAATCATAATTGGAAGGACAAACTCATTAAAATTAATTTTCTTACAATTACGAGTAAAGTAGCAAATTGTATAACTATATAAGATAAATTTTTTGCACTACCCTTTTCGCGTATAATAAAATCGTTGCGACTTTATGGAAAAGATCAATTTTCGGGGTCTTCTTTCGTGGTCAGAATTTACACTTCTTGTCTCAACACGATCTCATCAGTACGTAATTTCGGTGAAGAAAAAAGAAGTGCGTGATATTTACAGGATCCGAGACACTCCACGATCACACCCAAATTTAACAAGTGTTTTCACTCAAGAGAACAGCGATAAAAAAAAAGATGCAGGATAAACGAAAGAAAAAAAAAGGAAATACTGAGAAGGAAGAAAGGGAAGCCCATCATAAAAGAATAAAGAAGAAGTCCCGAACTGTCACTTCAGTAGGTCATCCATTAATAAAATTTTCAGAGAAAGGAGGAAATGTATCGAAGATCGGAAAAAAATAACGGATATGGACGAATGTTGTTACTGAACGAACCATTTTTTTGACAAGTTAGTGTGCGACATCTCGTAAATCACGAAACAATATCCCGCTAGCTTGTCGCCGGCGCTTCTCTCTTTAGTGGGCGATGGTCGCTTTTAGTGGACGAGTCAGGTAGAAGGATCGGACCTATGAGCCAGTGAGATTGCTAAAGGCTTTGAAGGACGAAATACTCAGAAATAGGGTCTTCAAAATTTTGCAACACCGAATGGGGTCCGGAAATGCGGACCGACAAAGAAAGAGTAACGAGCTGCTTACTCAATAGGACGTCGGCAGGTTAGGAATCCTCTACGTAGGACTCCTAACCTGCCGCTTTACAAAGACACGTGCAGAGGGTGAGGGGAGAAGAGTGCGGGAAAGGTGCGCATCGGGACCTCTCGTGGGGCCAAGGGCGCCGGCGTCCCCTAGAGATAATGAGAAGCGAAGTATCGCGGTATCGTAGAAAATTGCACGTTTCACGTAAGACAATTTGAACCGCCGCCGCGTTATCTGAAACGGCTCGTATTTCGCTCGTATTTTGTCACGAGTCCCCCCGCGGTAAAAGCGCGTCGATAATTCAACGTAAATGCGCGCGGAGAATAGCGAAACGGCAAGGTGGGAGACGAGTAAACACACTTAACTGGAAGTTCGCCGTTAGCTCGAGAATTACAGTTCATTCAACACTGTTTCAGATTGTGCGAGCTTGGAACCCTCGGTAATCAAAGAAAAAGATAAATTGCCAAAGAAGAAACGGCGTTCTGCACGATACGTGATTCGAAATACGTCACGCAAGCGTTTGCGAACACGCGCTTCGAGTAGATTTTATTTGCGAGATTTGTCGATTGACTCTGGCAATATTATTCCAGTCGCGCAGCCGGTCTTATAAATTTTATTCCCGCAGACACAGTTATATTTCTAGATGAAAGATTTTTGGAAATAAGCGCCTACCCCTCGTCGCGCGCTATTCACTCGCTTTCTATCAGCAAACAGTTAATAAGTGACAAGGGGAACCAAGTAGTCGAAGATAAGGTAATTAAACATTTAGGAGGTTCTTGACGACCTATCTTATCGCAGCTCTAAGTGCGGGCGCGAAGATTGCGGCACGTAGTGCATCACGCTTCGCAGCCATTTGTCGAGCAGTAATTCCGCAAAGCTTGTCGCAAGATGCTCAATCATGTCCTTGTCAGAGTGAATCGGCCGCGTCGCGATGACGTTGCGCGATAATTCGATTACCTTTAAAGCCCTCAAATCGAGACCTAGATTTCAGCGAATTGGCGTGATAACCGCCGACGAATTGGAATACCAATTAGCGGCCATTATCGCACGAGATCGCTGGGAACGCCCATGCTGAACTGAGAATTACAAATTGGGGCTATTATAAACGTTCCCGGTTACGGGATGCTTCGCTTCTGAAATTGATTTACGATGTTTAGGAACTGTCCGGCACCGTCCTTCCTCTTCTGCGACGGAACTAATAAAAAGATCCGGAGAAAGTTTGTTTTATTACAGGACACACAGCACGACAGTATCGCTCGATGTTTGCAGCTGACCTTCCTATTAAGTCATAAATTGTTCCCTGAGCCCAATGTGTGTAAGACTTCTTATGTCATTTCGTCGGCTATCCGACGTGAGCTTTTAATCTTGACCGCGAGCACGACTCGAATAGAACACAACGCGTTTTTAGGGCGTTCGTTCAGGCGAGAAAAAAACACCAACACTTTCGAATTGCGGGCATCGGAGAAAAACTCGCTGATAAAAACGAAATTTACAAAAGTATCCCTTTGATTTTAAAGTGAAAATAAATGCATTTATTACTGTGATTGTGTAGCAAAATGTTTCGATCAGTTTTGCAATACTGATACATATAAATTTTGTAAATAAAAAATGCTGAATTTTATCTCAAAAATCGCAATTATTAAATTTATTAAATTAGTTCAATTTTCTGTAAGTGAATACGTGAAGAATAATTAAAGAATTGAAGCAATAGAGTTTTCTACAATATATACGTCCCGTGTTACCATAATATTCCTAGATAAAGCATAAAAGGTTGAGGTAGATCATGTAAATGATTAAATCTAAAGAGGATCACGTGAGCTGACGACGAAGAACTATGCAAAACTCGATCGATTGTCGCGCACAGAGATAAAACACTTTCTTAAACGCATCTAGCGATTAGTTGGCGAGTGTTTCTGGAGATTCGTCGAGATAACTTCGCGTGACCAGAGAAAACCTGATAAGAATAATTCAGAGCCAGTTGTCGATCTCTTTTTCCCTTGCAAAACGTTACAGCAGAAAGCGGAGTAAAGCACAGGAGGAAAAAGAAAAGAAAAAAGTAAGTAAAAAAAGACAGAAAAGAAAGTTACGCGATTGTGAAAAAGTTGGAAAGTGACCGGGCCAGATAAGAACAGCCGCGGGACTGTCTCGCGCTATTTCTGATTCGAGCCATTAGAGTGTCTCAGCCACGAAAGTTTTTATCACTCGTGAATGCAGTCACGCGGAGCTTTTTCGGCTCGACCCGGGCAACGGTCGACCCAGCGAATTCGCCTGATCGACTGGTGGATGGCGCGGCCTTGTAATTTCGCGATACGCGCATAAGCATCGATAAGTTTCAATCTCTAACCCCGCGCGTTCTCAACTGACGCGAAATCGCGACGCCTCGTAGTCGATATTGGTTCCGATGATTACCGATAGTCCGCTCGAAATTGTTCAACGAAAGCATGATAATCGTACAGCCGCATTCGGCATAATCTTGCGGTAGTAATGACATGACGCAGCACGATACCTGTTGAAAGCGAGCAGTGATAAGTGACTCGGACACTTGCAGCTACGATTAATTTACATCATTCCGCAATGCGATGCCGCAGGTGATACGGATCTGTAACACAGAAAAAAGTCGTGACGCAATATTTCGCATTCATAATAAAATCATTTTTTTTATTGAGAAATTAATATTGTACTGTATTAATATTGTACCACTAGTAAGATAAAACTTATTTTTATAGACAAAGCTTTCTTGTCATTTTTTTTGCATATAATAAAGATCGCTTTCATACATGTCATGTTTCTTTTATTCAAAATTTACTAATAAATTGTTCGTGTTTATCTTAATATATTTTAATATATTGAAATAATTGTATTCCGTTGCAGCGAAACTAATCTTTTGCATGACATTTAACGCAAACAAAACTAGACCATTAAGCATAAGTGCAACAAGATATACAATATTATGTAAAATTGGTTAACTGGATTCGAATTATTCTGTTTCGTGAGGCATAAAAGGATAAAGCTTAATGAGGGAAATTTAAGAAACTGAATCAGATGACCTCGTTTCTGCTTTTAGAAACTCGCTTATCAAAAAGATCAAAATTTCGTACTGTTCGCTGATCATGGTTGAACCGAAATTACCTCCTCTTATCTGAACTCAGTGATTACAGTAGTCAATCTTTTACAGTGGTCTGTAAAATGTTACAAGGACACGAAATTTCGGCGCGGATGGCAACAATCCGATATGCGATTTGTTGATGCGTCCAAAATTATCTGCATTCTTTAATCTTTAACCCTCTTTAATCATAATAAATTGCATGGGACGACAGCCCGCTCTTTTCGGGCGTTATCAAAAATTAAGAGATAGCTCGTAATAGTCTGACGAAAGTAGCAATTGTTGATTGAAGATGAGGACCTCGCTTAATTTAGATATAACCACAGCTGAAATTATCAAATATCGTTTATCTTTTTATCCTATACACAGCAAACACAAGCATAAATTTCTTGCCTACATCTTGTAGCATTTACTGCGTCGTTTGTAAAGCTTTAGCGAATTATAGCGTATCTAATCTGGAGACAGAATAAAAAATGATTTAAAACTTGTAACATTTCATCAGCACTGCTGTGTGTGATAGATTATACGAAATTGTTTCATACTACAAAAAAAATCCGAGCAGCTCTTTATCTATATTCTTCTTTTAACAAAAAAAGAATATTCTTTTCTTGTGCTACATTCAAAGTATTTTTAATATTGTAATATTTTAGACAAAAATATCGATATCTACTATTGAATAGTCTTTGCAACTATCATTAATTTAAAAAAAAAGTATAAACGTTAAAACAATGACAAAGATATTTTCATTTTATTTACACCTAAAAAAAAAAATTAGCAAAAGGGAGAGAGAAACGGAGAAAAGGGACAGAAGGATGAAAAGGGGGAAAGGGAGAGAGCTGATTTAAAGAGACACTCGGATTTTTTAATATCGATAAAATATAGTTCCTAGAGCTCCACGCCTCGCTGAATCGATAATCTGCGATCGAGAACTGATGGTTCTCGTGTTGCGAGATTAAAAGCCGTGGTTGTTTTTAAAAGTCGCGAGGCGGGATGGTGCACACGGAACAGCGCCTTGAACCGTTCTCGGTAAACCTATAATTTTGGGATGGATATGGTCCGCTGGAATGCCATCGCCGAAGATAATTGGACCCCACCGCTACTCTCGTTAAAGTTTATATGTTAATAGACTCACGATATGTTTCTATACCTCGATCCTGACTGAAAAAGAGAGTCGAGCGTGAAAGTGTATTGAAAAATGGCCTGCCTTTCAGAGACACATACATAATGAATAAGACCAATACCGGTCTTGTGTAATGCTTGACACCTCCTTCTACGAGCACCCACTTATCAAAAGCAAAGCAAGTGTATGAATATAAAAATGGCGAATAAATAACTGTAAGAGAAACAAGTACGATAAAAAAAAGTTTAGGCAAATAATAAACATAGTTGCATGCAACAATAAATGTAGTATTGTCATGAAAAATGTAATACATATTTGTGTAATAAAATAAGAAATGTCTGTTTCTTTCGAATATCGATAACAGATTTAAAATTCGATAAAGACCAAAATTTCTTTTAAGGCATGCAATAAATATATGGCGCCGCGCGTATTTATATGCTTGTAGATCTATACATTATGCAGCTAATTAATTTGTAAGGCATTCATCGTTGAGAAGATGATTGTATCTGGCAATAAGCTCAGTACAAACACGACATGCAACCAAGATGTGCGTGCAAGGTAAGGGTGGTACGAGTGCCACTTAATATTTCCGCTCCGGTGTGCATTATTGTTTTCTCTCTATAATTTTTTTTTCTTCCCTGCCTCAATGTTACGTCTTTGTTGCATAAATTTCTATACATTGTCACGGAAATCGAAACCTTGGCGACGCAATCGAATATTCATGCAATTGCTCCTACAGTAATTACAATTAAACGTCTGTGTTTTGTTTTGCCTGTAATTTTATGCAATGGACAACATAATGTAATTGTAACCGAGTATTAAGGATTAGAAAGTTGAATAAAAATTACTGAAAAATCAGCGTTGTGTATAACGCATTAAAAGTGATGCAAGAGCGTGCATTGCAATTTTAATTTTTAACCAGAAAAGAAAAAGTTTACTTAAATATTTTGAAATAAAAAATTTATACACTTATTTATACACATATAAAAATTTGATACTTTGAGAAAAAGTTAAAAATAGATACGATTGTTTTATTTTACATAATTTATTTTATATTTGTTATATTTTAGTATTTTTCTTATGAATATATTTAAATAAATTATTTACGAAAAGTTATAAATCATAAAATTTTCGCGGAAAAAGTAATATTTGCACTTATATTAATACTTGCACAATGTATTTATGCTGTCAATACGTCAAATAGCTATGACAGGTATTTCCGATCAAAAATCAAATTGTTCGTCGTTCCCTTGTTAAAATTTATGCCTTAATTACGTCGTGAAGATATGCTGCGGTAACGAACGAGGATAAATGAATGCCAGAAAGAGCAGAAGCAGCCGACTGGTTTCACATTCGAATAAGGGACGCGCAGGAATTCGCACAAAGGAATTCTCTACCTGTCTCGGAATTTTCTGCCGGGCTTAAAATCATTCGATTACCTCCGCAAAAGCTGTCTTAACAATAGTTGCGTACATTGCATTGTTTTGATCAATATGTAACGATTTAACTTTCTCGTAATCGTTTGTGTAAAGTGCAGGGAATTGTTTCAAAAGAACAATTTGAAACGTATCGAAATTAATTAGATTAGAAACAAATTTCTTTCTTCTTTATTTGGAATATTGTTATATTTTTATAATCAAAACGTTATGTACATTTCAATAAACTTGTTAAGGGAGATAAACTTTATTCCAAGTCGGCACTGTAAGTTTATTCTAACTTTAATCATTGAATCTATTACATCAAAAACTAGTTAGTAAATGTAATAGTAGAAGAAAAAAGTACATGAAACCTCAAATATGTTGTATACATCCTGGAATATTTTAAATGTAAATGAGAAGTAACAAGTGGAACACACAATAAGTGGAACGAAGAATCTTCAAATAGCCTGATTCGGAACAAAAAGCTGAGAGAGAACAAAAAGGCTAATAAATACGGCGTTTATAACAAAGGGGAGAACGCTTAAAAAGTGTGCTGCGGTTATCTAGGTCCGTAATTGGGGCCCCCTATTAATTAGGCAATTAAATCGCCCACGATCTTGATCCTGCTGGCGGCGCATCCTGCTTCGTTAAATGATGTGATTCGCGCGAGCGACCCGGCACTCTGTGAGGAACTTCGAGGTTGCAAAACAGAAGAGTTGTGTAATCGGGATTGTGGTGTAAAAGCGTAGCTAAATGTGTGGAGTTTACTATTCCGGCCGAAGCTGAGCGAAGGATCGCTGTGCTGCGTCGCCGGAAGTGGCAGTTTTGCGGGTTACATTGAGTCGATTGGCAATCGTCGGCTCCTTACAAATATCGATCGTGGGAATTCTCGCGAGAAAACGAAGATGAAGATCGGGAGAAGCATCTGCGTCATTCTCTAGAAAAGTACAGACGCATCGCACACGCGTTGTATGATAAGATAAATATCATTTTGTTTATGATATTATATATATATAATATCAACTTTGAATTTTAATAAAATCGATCCAGCTTTTGTACTATTTGTCTTTGAGATATAGATATCTGAATATTAAAGATAAAGAATATTAAAAACATTCAAAGATAAAAGTTTACGAAAAAAACATAAATTATTTATATAAGTGAATGTCTTATCGTGTTTAATTATAAAATTCAAAGTATTCTTAAAATTATAATGAAAACTGTAGAACATTTTTATACTATATACTCTATTATAAAATTTTTGCTGTTCTGAAATATTTGTAAAATAAAAATTGATCAATGATAATATTAGAAATATATCGCACGTACACAGATAATATAATTATATATACTTTCGACATTTTTAGATACGGAATATTATCGAATTTTTAATATTCGGATTATCGAACTACTTACTCATGGTTTAGTTGAAAGAATTTGACGATTAGATATGAGAAATATTAAGTTCGATAAATTCATCGGACCAAAAAATTATCGCATTTCTATTTTCCCCGTTTCTGAAGACTCGATGATACTGAAGACTTCATGTTACAAACATCCCGTATGATCAAATATTTAAATCGTGTAAACAGATGTTTATCTATTTTTTGCAGAGAGTTTTTATAGCCTCATATAGGGATATCATCAGATAACGAAGCGTGTCGTAATATCGTCGCAATGGTCCTCCCATGGGTCGCCAGCGTCATACTTTTAATTTCATTCTTCGCCGATCTCTCGTGTCGAATAGGCCTCGAACAGGTCCCAACGACTCTTCCGTCCGGCTGCGCACGGGCGCGTATGCAAAATGCAGTTCCGGGATGAAGCGCATCTTGACGCAACGACGGCGGTCCGTGGTGGCCAAGGGCGACGCTTCAGAAAACAAATGGGGTGTAAGGTGGGAAGTGCGCCGAGACGTGAGATGCCTGCGTTGGGGAGAGGGGGGGGGAGAGGAAAAGAGGGGAAGATGGGAAGAGAGGGTCGAAGGATCGGAACCGAGGGAAAAAGAGAGGCGATTGTGTCCGGGACACACACAGGTGTCGGTCTAGACTCTTTTATCGGGTGCGCGGTACCGCACGCGGAGCGAGAGGAAGAGAGGAAGGAAGCGGGATCGGCGTGTAGGGGCGGGGGGCGAGGAACGAGAGAGGAGAGAAGGTGAACGGGAACGCGCACGCGGGGGGACGTGGGGGGAGGAAGAAGGAAGAGGGAACCGTGCGTGGCGCAATTCGGGGACCAATGGGAAAAATGAGACGCGCTGCGCGAGTCGGTAAGGAACCAGTTCGCGATGCATTATGCCATTCGGGACGCACTCGCGTCTGCCTACCTAGGCAGACCGGGATATAAAGGATAAAGAATAAAGGATAAGGGATAAAAAGGAGAGGCTGTCCTCTCCGCGAGGATAAAGGACGGAGCGGAGTCGCGGATGGCGAGAGGAGGGAGAGAAAGACATATGGGATCGGTGAGGAGGGAAAGTTTTGCGAGAGGAGAGCGCGGCGACGCGTCCTGCAAAAATACGTTGCGCGTACTACCATGTACGCGCGCGTCCTACCGTACATTCGCATGTATACACGTGTGGCATCGCCGTTCTTTCGCGTTTCGTATGCAGACGCGGAGCATCGCGTCGCATCGAAGAAAAGAAACAGAGATGGGAGAGAAGGGAGAGATGAGGAGTCGTTCGTTCTCCGGAAGTTTCGGCCGGCCGCGCCCAGGCGATTCGATTAGCGTTAAAACTGCGGCGGTCCCTGACCCTTAACACTTAACCCCCCCCGAAACGCGAAGTTTATTCGGGTACGGCAAAACAATTGCTTGAATCGATTATATCTGCTATTAAATGTGTGAGTAAGTGTGTGAAAAATTTTGCATTTATAATGCGAAAAATTCTATTCTTTATCGCAGTCACGGTTAAATATTTGTCTTTAATAATTAATTCTAACTGACATAAAATAACTGAAATAACTGAATAAAATAAGCGAAACAAAAAAGAAAGCGAAAAGATTTATGACTTTATTTAAAAAAAAAAGCAATATCTGAACAAGAACAAAGCATGAAAAGGCATGTTTTCTTTTGTTAACATATGATTGACATGCGGTACTTTTGCAATATTGTCGAAACGATTTTGAATAAGGCAACTATATAAAATAAGAAATTTTGTTAGATTTCTTACCGTATCCTTACAGGTTTCTTAAACTAAAAGATAAAAAAGAAATAAAATAATAAATAACTGTCGTAAATAAAATAACTGAAATAACTGAATAAAATAATAAAATAATAAAATAAAAAAGAAAGCGAAAAGATTTATGACTTTTTTTCAAAAAAAGGCCATACCTGAACAAAGCATAGAAAGGCATGTTTTCTTTTGTTGACATATGATTGACATGCGGTACTTTTCATAGGTTAAACAGCACGACATTATCTTTTGAAAAACATGTACCAAATGTGGCTTTTTGGCTAAAACGATTGTCGACATCCGCTAGTCCGCTCATCCGCTCGTCCGTTCATCCGTTTAGTTTTATGCGTATCCGGCTTTGTGAAATTCTTACAGATTTTCACCAGATTTTTTAGAAAAGGAAAAGGGAAAGGTTTTAGGTATGGAAATTCTTGGACACAAGATACAATAAAAGCTAAATGAACGACAAGATTGCTCAGTCTCCCGTAAAATTCCATTAGAGAAATTTCAGGGATGCACGACGGAGATCTCGCTTCGCAGGCAGGTTAATTAGTCCGTAATCGACTCATTCCGCTGACCATTTAATTTCGGAACGGGCTCATTAAAGCTCCGCGAAGTAAATAAAAGGTATTGCGCAAAAAGTAACCGCATCATACCGTTAAATTTTAAAAGACGTGTATTGCGTGACAACTTCTCACAGGTAATTTCTGTCAGAAATGATCAGTTAGGTGGTCGCTGAAGTGCTTAAAATGTAATATCTATGTAAAATAATATATTTTTATCAAAAATATTCTATGTTGCAATAGAACGTATCAATTATAACGATGAAAATACAAATAGATATTAAATCATGCGAAAGGAGTTTTGAAGAAAACAAAATTGAGATTGTTGCGTTGTAAATAAAAAAAAAGCACAATAAAAATAAAGCAATTATTGATTTTAAATTCTAAATTTTCTTTCTGTAAGGCAACAAAGAAACTTTTCACGTATTTAATTTAAAATTTATCTAAACTTAGTCTGGTTGTATTTTAGTACTTTAATTAGCAATGTATATGAATATTTAGAGATAAATAATTGTAATATGCGTATAAAATACTGATGTCGATTAATCTTTATTAATTCGTTCCAAGCTTTAAATTACTTCATCATTATTGTCATCATAAATCGTGGACCACCCATCTTCCTGCGAGAGCAAGAAAAACGCAGCGAACCGAGTCGTGCAGATTCGAAATTGGAGTGTCACCGTGTAACTTTCCCACTGTTCGCGCGCGAAAAGCGATATACACGAGACGGCGAGTGAACGCGCGCGCGCGAGCCAATACGGTGCCCTTCGTCGCGTCGAATTGAAAGAAAGGAGACCCCTAAAAAAACTGGTTCTTTCTTTCCCCATCGTGGGTCCGGGGCCGCACCTGGCCCGCCGGTCCGAGGTTCTTTACGAGAGAGACCTTCGATCGGATCTTGAATTTCGCCGGCGCGTCGCGCCGGCGGGCCTCTGACGAAAATTAATCGGCGATTAGCCTAAACGATAACAGTCTGCTCAGTTAGTAATACTAATGCTCGAAGTTTAGAGATTAGCCAGCAGCAATTCTATTGAGCGGTATCGGCGGTCTTCTCTTTTTTGCGGAAAATCTCTTCAAGATATCTCGACATGTCATGCTTTTCATGCGATCGCTCGAGCAGATTGTAAACACATGTTTGCGGCTTCTGTAAACTTTTATCTGTGCCTAAAAAAAAGCCGCACTGACAGCCCTCGTTCATTTAATATTTACCAACGCAAGTAATTTTCCGACCCTTTTTGTCGGCATCGTATAACGACACCCTAGAAAATAACCGTAATTAATTTGTCATTATAACACATACACGTGCGCAGTATATAACGATGCGTTATGTTGTACGAGTAGATGCTCAGAAATAAATCGAACAAATTATATTTTGCAACGAGCGAAAGAATGCTAATGATTAACCGAACCGTCGGACGGAATAATGACATAAGCTGTATGTAAAAATAAGCGAAAATGACATTTGTGCACGTATCATTTTTCTTACATAATCATTGTCCAGATTATATAAATTTTTTCTTCATAACATCGTAAAGCAATACTTCAATAAAGCGGCTGACGTTTATATTAAATATATTTTCATAATCCTTGCCGTTCAAGATGAACGAGATATAGTTTATACCGCTATTTCACTCTTCCGAAAATTCAGATAACCATTTCTGTCAGTGAGGATTGATAAAATTGAATTCGTGATAGATAACGTACGACCACAGTAAGCTTCCTTCGACTTGCTTCATTCCGATATAAATCGCAGCGATTGCAGTTAAGTGTGAAGAGTATTGCAACGGCACGCGATCAAACAAAGAGAAAGAAGAAAGGACCGCGGAGGAGGGAGAGTGAGGGATGCAAGGAACACCGAGCGTTTTTTATCGCGAGGAATATGCTAATAAAGACACGTCGTGAACTGACAATCTTGACGGTTAATCTCGCGTGATTATTCCTAATTATGCAAATGTTGGTACTTTGTGATCATTCCCGGGCAACTATATCCGGGCACGAGAACGTGATGCTCTCGCAAGCACTTTTGATGAAAGGTTATTTTTAATGATATCGCTCGTAATCATATGCTCAAGTCCGAAAAGAGGGGCGCCCGAGAAAGCATTCTCTAGAATTCGGAACTGTCCGGCGAGCGAGCTAACTGGTGGTCTTTCCGCAGGGAAGGCAGAGGGGAATATGAGAGGGATGCAGACTCTTTTTTGCGCTTGGAAAATGAGAAGAGGCATGCTGCCTACCTTGACCTATTGTAGAGCCGAGGATATCGAGACACTTCTGGAGTTTTCGTCCGCCAGTCAAGTAATGTGCGCACGTATGCATGAAGCTTATGCTTTCAGGATAGACATTTTTAACACTGGCGTTTTTGCATAGTCCATCCGGTGCTTAACATACATTTGAAATTATTGTTTGTGGAATATGCAAAAGTTCATACGCGTAGAGAGACTTACGTGCAGCCACGCAAATTAACGAACCGTCACTGTGAACAACTAACGGTTTATAGCGCGAGCGACAAATGTTAATGTGTGTATATGATTCGATTCGCGATGTAAAATTATGTATTAAACTTTGCAACAGAGTCTACAATGCAATTTATTGTTTTTAATACTTCCGCTTGCGCACGCATATCGAAGTAAGTTTATCCAATAATGTGCAATTATTTTTCACGACCACGATGACGAGGCTGGGAAAAATGCAAATGCACGTTCCGGCGCCTCAAATGCTAATCACATAATGGCAATTATTGCTATCAACGTTGGTGTCTCGTTGCAGCGCAGCACATATCAGTATACCCTTCCTTCCTGCGCGAATATATTACTGTCAAAAATTCGATAAGACAGCTTCGTTTTAATCGTAGATTAAGACTTTCGCACGGAAAGTCAGGGTACTTTCGACGATATTCACGTGGGAATAACGGTACGTACATGCCACCCCCCCGGAAACGTAAAGGCGCAGCTAACAGTTCCAAGTTAAAGTCGCGTTATCAGAAGTTGCGAGTTATTTTAGGGATCGAACATAAAAAAAAGAACATCAAAGCTGTAAATTGTACATCATGTCTCGCTCGCAGTGTACTTCAAACTATGACAGTAAAAAAAATATACGGACGGTGCAGAGAAATGCAAAATAAATTTCAAACATTGAAAGATAAAGTACGAAAATATAAAGTTAATAAAATAAAAATCAGTTTCGGCGAGTTCGACTTTTTGTGCTGCAGAAAATACAAAAATATACGCGTGTGTATTACGACCATTTTATAACGTTATGTAGTTCCGTTATACAAGATGAGCTATATAGATCTTCGGCTTTCGGAGGGACTAGATTTTTCGCGCGTTACGATGCGCGTGACATCATATAATCCATCTATGATCCGTCTATTCTCGTCCTCGCGGCGAGAAGAAAGGGAGGGAAGGAGAGAGACAGAATGGAGAGGGAGAGAAAAAGAGCAACGAAGGAGAAACGGGGGGAGGGGGGGTTATCGTGCTCCAGATTATGAGAACCTAGGTCAATATCCCCCGAGAATTCTCTCCCCCCATGCTGCTTTCAGAACAACCGTATTGGCGATGGTGTCGTGACGGTGAACGTCAATTCATCGCCGAGAAATCGGATATTTTTGGCGCAATTGCGACTCGCGTCGATTTTACAAGCGGCTGACTCGCGGCAAAGTAAACAGAGAAATTCCAATGTGGGGATCAGCACGCGTAAGATAAGTCTCTGTCTGTATTTAGACTTCTGTGCCCGGATATTTTTGAATTGGATCAAGGTCCATATGCAAATAATATATGATTTTACGCAAAATGTCTTGTAATTACATCGTTTTTTTCCGCTTTACGTATGACTTTTTTAATTGAACATTTTTTTAACGTTTCTCATCGTTTTTAATGCCTTGTAAATATTTTTCAGATCTCTTCTAAATTATAAAATAATGCTTTATATGAAGAAATGACTTTTTTATGTAAATAGGTTCTCCGAAAAACAAGATATATGTGTCTATTGTAAAGAGAAAGTGCAATTTGTTATGTTAGAACATTTTTTATATTTTTCTATTACCTGAAACTAATGTCTATGGAAAATCTATTTTGAAGCAACAAATTTAGCCCAAGAATAGTACTTTTACAACTTTTCTTGGACAATACAATTCCGTTTCTGCAGATAAAGCTAACGACATCCTTGAAAAAAAATCCGTAAGAAAGAATCTGTTTAAGAAAAAAAAAATGGATCCGGAAAGATAAATGAATACAGCGTAATAAATCAATAGTTCTCGTGCAAGTAATGTTTGGTCCCTAATTAATGGCTACAGTTCGCCGTTCAACCTAACATCAAAGCCCTGGTTGACTTCCATACCGAGAATCAACCAAGTGCTTAGGTCATCGTTATTTGGAGGAGCGGTACGTTGTACAGGACGATTTGACGAACAATTTAATCTTACACTTGATTCATCACCACGACGGTTGTCGTTTGCATCGACGCATTGATTTTAAATGAGACCGAAATTTCGAGATGCTAAAGAATCCCGCAAGCCATGTCTTCTAAATACAACATAATTATCGTATCTAGAGTTTACATTATATGTATATTTATAAATTCTTAAATTCTACTATCAAAAAATAAATTGGATTTTTGAATTGGATCAAGGTCGTATGCAAATAATATATGATTTTACGCAAAATGTCTTGTAATTACATCGTTTTTTTCCGCTTTACGTATGACTTTTTTAATTGAACATTTTTTTAACGTTTCTCATCGTTTTTAATGCTTTGTAAATATTTTTCAGATCTCTTCTAAATTATAAAATAATGCTTTATATGAAGAAATGACTTTTTTATGTAAATAGGTTCTCCGAAAAACAAGATATATGTGTCTATTGTAAAGAGAAAGTGCAATTCGTTATGTTAGAACATTTTTTATATTTTTCTATTACCTGAAACTAATGTCTATGGAAAATCTATTTTGAAGCAACAAATTTAGCCCAAGAATAGTACTTTTACAACTTTTCTTGGACAATACAATTCCGTTTCTGCAGATAAAGCTAACGACATCCTTGAAAAAAAATCCGTAAGAAAGAATCTGTTTAAGAAAAAAAAAATGGATCCGGAAAGATAAATGAATACAGCGTAATAAATCAATAGTTCTCGTGCAAGTAATGTTTGGTCCCTAATTAATGGCTACAGTTCGCCGTTCAACCTAACATCAAAGCCCTGGTTGACTTCCGTACCGAGAATCAACCAAGTGCTTAGGTCATCGTTATTTGGAGGAGCGGTACGTTGTACAGGACGATTTGACGAACAATTTAATCTTACACTTGATTCATCACCACGACGGTTGTCGTTTGCATCGACGCATTGATTTTAAATGAGACCGAAATTTCGAGATGCTAAAGAATCCCGCAAGCCATGTCTTCTAAATACAACATAATTATCATATCTAGAGTTTACATTATATGTATATTTATAAATTCTTAAATTCTACTATCAAAAAATAAATTGGATTTTTGAATTGGATCAAGGTCGTATGCAAATAATATACGATTTTACGCAAAATGTCTTGTAATTACATCGTTTTTTTTCCACTTTACGTATGATTTTTTTAATTGAACATTTTTTTAGCGTTTCTCATCGTTTTTAATGCCTTGTAAATATTTTTCAGATCTCTTCTAAATTATAAAATAATGCTTTATATGAAGAAATGACTTTTTTATGTAAATAGGTTCTCCGAAAAACAAGATATATGTGTCTATTGCAAAGAGAAAGTGCAATTTGTTATGTTAGAACATTTTTTACATTTTTCTATTACCTGAAACTAATGTCTATGGAAAATCTATTTTGAAGCAACGAATTTAGCCCAAGGATAGTACTTTTACAACTTTTCTTGGACAATACAGTTCCGTTTCTGCAGATAAAGTTAACGACATCCTTGGAGAAAATCCGTAAGGAAGGTCTGTCCAAGAAAAAAAAAAAAATGGATCCGGAAAGATAAATGAGTACAGCACACTTAAATCACTAGTTCTCGTGCAGGTAATGTTTGGTCCCTGATGGTTACAATTCGACGGTTCGCCGTTCAACCTTATACCATAGCCCTGGTACCATAGCCCTCGACTTCCGTACCGAGAATCAACTAAGTGCTTAGGTCATCGTTATTTGAAAGAGCGGTGCGTTGTACAGGACGATTTGACGAACGATTTAATCTTACACTTGATTCATCACAACGACGGTTGTCGTTTGCATCGACGAATTGATTTTAAATGGGACCGGAATTTCGAGATGATAAAGAATCCCGCCATGTCCCCTAAATACAACATAATTATCGTATCTAGAGTTTACATTATATATTTATAAATTCTTAAATTCTACTATCAAAAAATAAATTTGGACAGAAATAATGTTTTTCCATGTTTCCATGTCGATATTGATCAATAATAATTTTAAAAGATAAACAGTAATCAATTTTTAGTTAAAAAATATATAACTTTCTCTTAAACACACATTTTGTTGTTGCTTCTTGGAAAGCAATGATCAAACGGAAGTTTGTTTAGGACAAAGTCTAGATTAGGCTTTGAAAGATTCGAAATTTGTTACTAATGGTAAAACGGAATCTTTTTACTAATGGTTTTACATTTTTCTATTACCTGAAACTAATGTCTATGGAAAATTTATTTGGTCAGTAGATTAGGCTTTGAAAAATTACCATAATGGTAAAAATCCTGATGGTGAACCATCAGTAAAAAGGTCTAAAATCCGCCAATCCTTCCTAGAATAGAAGCAAGAAAACAAAGTAAGAAAAATGGTATAAGGTAGTTCACCGTATCGAATTTTGTGCGAAAAATTCCACTTAGGGATTACAAACGAGCCTTTTCTACAAGACTTTTCTAAAATAACGTCAATAGAAACAGTTGAATGGTGTTGTCTACCTGGATATTTCTGTCGTCCCCGTACCCGGGGTTATTTCTGAAAAACCTTGGTCGAAAGGTTTTTGCATTCAAATCATACAATAGCAAATGATACGATATTTTTACTTTGACAAAACGAAAAAGCCGCTACATCAAATATTATAAATCCGAGAAACGCCGTTCTAACACGGCATCCTTATCTGCAAATTTGATAACTGCATCCGGCCTTATCCTAGTGCAAATAAAGGGCGCGGGATGACTGGAACTACGAATGCATAACAGGAATATTAATGCGATTAGAGTGAAAACGTTGCGGGGAGTCTGGCAACGTTATATTCCAGATAAAGATTAGGGAAGAGTTGCGTGCCGCTTTAATTTGTGAAAAAAATGTAATATTTGCTATCGCTCAAAAATTTATGTCACTCTATAATTTTTAGATAAAACCAAATATAATTATTTTAAATAGAAATATCGATACTTCAATAAAATATTGATAAATAAAATTAAATGTATAAATAGTTTTTTTTTTCATAAAAGGAAAACAAACAATTTTAGATTCGATCATAAATTTTAATAAATAGTATGTGACATAACTTTATGTCAATAGTTTCAATTATACAATTATATTTTAAAAAACTTAATTTATTTAAAAAATTATTTAATCAACTTTTTGAGCGGTTTTTTAATAAATATTGTCCTAGAATATATGATAATGATTCACATATTTTAAAGTCTACATTTGATTGAGACGAGCAAGTTACTCTTCGTTTTCTGATATATCCTTGATATAAATATGATCGTGCTACATGCGATAAAACGCTACAAAATATCAGTTTGCGTTCAAGCATCACTATTATTTATTAGAAATTATTGGCAAAATCTGAAATTTGAAGCTCTCAGCGGCACGAAGAAACCATTAACCTTGACGTAAAGACGGCTAACCCGTCTTACGAGCAGGAGGAGGCATCGAATGCCGGAATTGTAGACGAAAGTGCGCTTCACGGCTCATCGCCTTCTCGTTTCTTAGATTACACGTTAGCCGAACGAGGTGTCCGTTCGATTAATACCAGAAACCACAACACTGTGTCTCGCTTGCATCATCACGTCGTAAACACATCGTTTACAACGCAATTATTAACGCGTTTAAATAAATACCGCGTTACGCACGAGAACCGTTCGTTTTTGCTTGTGATCTAAAGATTGTTAATTTATACTTGCGTTGCCTTTAGATGTTGGGAGAGTTTATTCCTTCATCAGTAAACATGACGTATCCCCGTAGAGAGATAAGTAAGTGGAGAGATATATCAGCTCGGCGTATATATCAGATATATCTGAAACCCTAAATTAATAGTGTTGCGTGCGGTAGGTGTTATTAGGAACGTATAATTAGTGCGCGCATTGCGGAAAAAATAAAATCATTGGTTATATTCGAAATATAAAAGGATTAAAGTGCAGGAGTATAATGTAGGAATATAGCGTAAGAACATAGTCCAATAAGTATGAGAGAGTTGTGTTTTCGTGGCGATGATCGAGACCGTAGCGATCAACCAAAACACGACGTCAAAAGGCGTCCAGGCGTCGGCGGCCGTTGGCCGGCAAGACGAGCGAGCGAGAGCAGCTCGCGTGAATCGGAGAGCAGAGAGTCGTTTACCACGGAACAGATTGGTCGTAATCATCAAGTTATACTATCTGGTGTTAATATATCTATCCTGACATTTTGTTTTTTATTCTATTTTTTTTATTAATTGGGAAACCCTCCATCAATTTCCCCTACAAAAGAGAAAATAATCAAAGGGAAAAGGAAATTCTCTTCCGGAAAGAAAATTTTCCAGAAAAATAACTAATTATAAGCATTATTAATAATTTTGAGATGTAACATTTAATTTGTGTGTTGACTGTGTAAAGTGAAAAATTTGTAACAATAAAAATAATAGTTTAAATAAAACTAAATTAAACTAAATTAAATAATAGTTTAAATTACTTTTATATTGCTCGTTACATCTAGTTATATCTAGTCTGTAGTCAGTCTAGACTAGTTATATCCGCATGAAACTTGTTGATTCTGTACCGACAGTGAAAGTGTTAGAGTATTACTCATATTAATTTCAGAGCTATGCGCGCACATAGCGCTGCTTTCAAATTTTAATTGCACTTTTCCGCTACAATGATATTTTTCTTGCTCGTGATATTGTTCTACTAAAGCTTTCAATTAAATTTCAATAAATTTTTAACACGATTTAAATCTAGATATTGAAATCTAATCTAAATTTAACGCACGTCATACAAATTTAGAATTAAAAAATATCTAATCCGAGTGAGTTACAGAGAGCCACGAATTTCTGCAACTTCCAACTATAAAATATCTATTGCGTCGTCGAAATCTCGTCGAAGTATCGTTTCTCCGAATCGCTCGTCTATTATTCACTCATTTTCGTTCGCAACAATCAACGATACATTGTTGCGCGCGATCACAGAATTGCTAGATTGTAGCTCCCGTCGAGGTCGAGAGAAGTTGCACGCGAGGTATTTCTTTCAGGAGAGAGGAAAAAAAAAGACAAAAAGAACGATGAGCTCGGTGCCTGAACGTGTAAATTATCTTAATGAACTGCGCGGTTCGACGCGCGGCCGTTTCTCTCAATGAAATCACTTTTTCGCCTCGGCTCGTAAGCGTCCGCGCTAAGCACGAGCCGGTGGGGCCCGAACAGGTAGATTACGAAGACCCTTCCTTCCCTTTACCTCTCTCTCTCTTGAAAACTTCTTTATTTTGGGCAGACGGGTTGATCCTCAACCGCAATTTTCGGCTGTTCGCGATTCCGTTGAGTGTCCGAGCTCTCTTTCCTTCTTTCTCGCACTTTGTTGCCTTGTCAGGCACCTCCCTTTGTTTCGGGATCTCTGCGGGAGCGAAATTTAAAAGTGTGAGCTTATCCCCGAGCTCGTAATACTTACAAAGTGCAGTTTTCGTATTTTTAGATTTTTACCTTGTGACGACTGTGGAGCGCCGATGTCAAGAAAAGGACAACGCCGCTTGTGCAAAGTCGCTGTGGCTCGGACACTGTAAGTAGTAAACCAATGTAAATAAGAATTCATCTCAAGGTTTACCAATATAAGATTCTCTGCGATGGTAGCAAAAAGCGATAAAGGCAATATGCAGTACAAGTTAGTAGCTTTCCGATCGCTTCAGAAAATTATCGAAGCCAATATAATTTTAAATGCAAAGCTCAGATGACTGACATTAATTAACGGTATTGATATTAGCAAGGCAACACAATTAGCTGTAAGATATACAGAAGATTGAACTCGTGATGGAATTATATCGGCTACAACACTTGGAACGAATGCGTTTTGACCCATTTACGCGATATCACAGCTGAAGGTCTTTTATTAAAGACGTCGCGAAGACGCACAAAATTTGCATTCTCGGTCGAAAAAAAAAAAAAAAAAATCAAACAGCGTGAAGTTTATATAACCCTCCACCGGGTATGAATACGGACGCTTAACGAGCACGAACCACGTCGGCCGCCTCCGATCGCGGAACAATCAAAAACGATGATGAGAATTAAACTGGACATCTCTTTGCGGTCCACCGTCACCTGCCGCCGATGTTATTTTCAGCCTTGAAAACATGGCTCATAAAAAGATTCGCCTTGTTTTTATATCTCGTAAAAAAAGCAGAGGCAAGCTTTAAATAACCGCGATAATTAAAAAATTCTTTTTACATTTTTCTTTCTAAAATTGGCAAAGTGGTTGTTTTTAACCGATCGATCGATCGATCTACGAGCAGAAGAAAGCGGGCGTCGAATCATAGCGAAAAGATTTAGAATCGTGGTAGACCGCATGTAACACTTTTAACACGCCGACTCTCACGGCTGGCTTCACACTGACAAGAATTTCTTGCGCGTGCCGGTAATTTCGCTACCTGATAAAAAAAAAAAAACGTCGATTCTATACGCCGATCACGGATTACGCTCTTTTATATGTTCAGAGATTCGCCGCCGTCGGATGCTCACTTCGACGGTGGTTTTGCCGAACTTCGCTGGTCGCCCGCATTACACGCACAAGCGAACAAGAACAGTTTTGCGCGAATCCCCCGCGTGTAATGCTCTTCACGAGTCGCGAGGTTACGTTAGCGACGGTCGGGTTCCTTTGCTACTTTGACGGAACGGTCTCAATCCTTCTGCTCGGAGCGTCCCGGACCTACCGCGCGTTCTCTTTCAGCCTCGATTCTCCGATCGTGCTAACGTCAATTTTTTTTTTTTCTTAACCCCCATCAAGCCTAAAGTGAGATTTCAAAGTTGAGACTGTTGTTTTTCGCATTCAACGGGTTGGCAGGAGTTATGATAGGCTGGTTATAAAAACGGGTGATGTCATATATGATACCTGCGCGAATTAAGGAGGCTCGAGTTTAAAAGTAACACGTTATTGATAAGCCTCGAGAAAATTATAAACAATAGAAAATAGAGAAACTTCGTAAATTAAATTTCAAGCGTGCAATTAGATATCGAAGCATTGTTTTCCATTTACTTTCGAGCAGACTTTAATAAATACGATGAAGCCTGAGGCTTTATTAGCGAGACATTTTGGCAAAAGTTGTAAAACTGCCACATTAATAAATTAATTGTTTTAAACTTTCGCCGAGAAATTATTAATATTAAATTTATTGAAAAATTTGCCGATGCACTTTAGTCTTATTTGCTCTTTGACGTAACAAGAATGTAATTTTCATAAATGACATTTATACACTAAGCTGCGTATTTATGAGCGGCTATTAACAAAGTTATGTTCTCTCACATTGGGGTTCGTTGACCTCATTAGAGCAGCCAAGAGTTAATTACTATTATTGGCCAATGAATCATATAGCTCTGTTTAGAGCAGCAAGTTCGTTGTACTCGATGTAAAGTAACTAAAAACAGATGCTTATCTGTGTGCATAGCAGCGTTATATTTGTCGAACTAAATTCGAGTCTAGTATATGTTAATTATTGTTTAATATGTGTAACGATAACGGCCTTTAATTTTATACTCACCCATCAACGTCTAGACTCCGCAAAGACATCTCGGCGTCGAACTTCCGGACAGGATTCTCCACTCTTATCGGGCGACGCCAACGAGCTAATGGCCCTGCCAATCAAATTCATAATGTGATTAGCGATATCGGCGATCGATGGCGCAGTCATTTCGAACCGCGACTCCGAGTTGCGACGTTGTCGTTACTTATTTCTTTATCGCGAATTATTCTCTATTTGTACACCGGCTTGTCTTGTCTCTTTTCTTTCCTCTAATAAAACGTAGGCACGTATTCCAGTATTTCTTTACGCGGCACTGTCTTTGCGAATGGCAGGTGCTCGCCACGTGCAGACAGTACATGATCACCGCCCTTTAACTTTAATAAGACAGCGCTTGTACCACGTAGTGCAGGCTCGTTTGAAGTAAGTATAAGCATCGCGATGGGGGCCGCAGTTGCAGCGCTGGGCACGCATAATCATTTACACAAGCTGCAGAAAGCGGTACTTTTAATTTTAAGATCGGCTTTACGACGATCCGAAGAGATCGTTTCAATACCGAGTAGTCGATTTCCGCGTACCCGAATATGTACCGTTAGAAACAATGAACATAATTATCATTTAATTATTATTATCAAAACAAAATGTAAATGTCAGAAAGTCTGAGAATTGGAGGAATTTCTGAATTAAATTATTACAAGTATTACTTTTATGCGAAACGTTTAAGGATTTATCGATTAACTCGTTAATTAATTTTGAAGCATCAATTTTGAAATTATTTGTATTCAGTCTTAGTAATCTGGAATTCTAATGACAATTGTGGCGACTGCATCCATGAATCACACCGAACAAAAACTTTTGTGCAATACTTTCTTAAGAATAAAACTAACTGACTCATCGCGGAAAACGTTTGAAAGCATTTCATTAATGAATAAAAGCATATATGACGCTATAGGAATTTTGCTAAACGCATCGCGGTATTTCAGTTTCGAAACGCTTGAAATGAATTGCTTAACAGCTTCGAACAGCGAGGAGATTTATTTGGCCGGGCGATGGCGAGGTTGGCGCAAATTAGGAGTTCTCGGCAACGCTTAACGAATTCTAAGAAAGCGCGACGTGGGAAAAAAGAGACTGCTCAAAGGATCGAGACGAAGGCGCGTTCCAAGGGACGCCATCGTTTTCTTATCGTTATGAATAATTAAAATCACACGGAATAGTAAATCATCGCCTGACCTGCTGGGACTCAATTCTCTAAAGAGGGCCGATACGTGGAAACCTTTTTCTCGCCCAAAAGAATATAGATGTAGAATATGAGACGCGTGGAATGCTTAGCAATATATTTAATATATCGCGTTACTGATAAAGTAAAAAGATCAATTTGTCAAAATGATCGATCAATCGCTAAGAATTGTCAGTAATTTGACTTTCTCTTTCTCACTCATTATCGATAAGACTTTCGAAATTCGCGTGCGGTTATCGCGCAGATCGTGTCTCAGCAGCATGTAAGCAAATGACTTTTATTAATACACAATTTCAATTTTGCGTCTCAATATCCACGAGCATCGCGCAATCTCTTATGTTCACGAAATCATGCGATCTCTATCTGAACAGCTGATACCGACCGATTACACGATAATTAATTTTAGAATACGGAAAGCTCGACTGATCTCGTTCGTCTCGCACGTGCAGTCGTTAGTGCAAAATTTCGTGAAGAAATGTACCTTAATAATCTTTTATCACAAGTATTAGCGTTCACATAAATATTCGATGAGTACAATATGAGTAATCATTCACGTAGGCATGTGTTTTCACACGATCAGCGACACACCGTCGTTATGTCGACACGATTGCAAAGGAAAAGGCCGCCCCTCGTGCGATTAATGAAAATGATAATTTACAGTTTCAGGAAATTAGTATACACATTAAGTGAGATAAAGTGCACCGGTCTGGCAAGGAGGGCGAGTAGAGTCGTAAGAAATTTGCGTTGTGCTGATACATGTGCCTACTGACACTTATGCACATATTACAGACTTAATCATTAAACGATTCTGTATGCTCGCATATATGTGCGCTTCCAGATAGAATAAAGCACAAATTAAAAAGACTCAATTAAAAGTTTGCTTGATATTTGATAACTTGTACTTTCGGGCTCTATGATTTTTTAATCATTATCAACGTCATATTTGAGAGTATTCTATCTGTATATATATATATATATATATATATATATAAACACGTCAACTTATTTCGAAATAATTAATTTTCAATATTTGATGACGTATAAATTTATCTCTGTTGGCAGATATATTAATAACAATGATTAAACAGTTGACTGCGTACAATAATGTTTAGACAATTTTACATATTTTTCCATTTTAATATTTTAAATTCATAGGAATATTTCTTGCTTTTTCTGATAATTCGATATAAGTTTTAATCGAAGTCTTCGGTTTCCGTATCGATTTTAAAAGGGATAATACGAAGAACTCTCTGCCAATCTAGATAACAAAAGATTTTCAACGCTTTCTGCCGCCTTCTTCGATGCTTTCGTTCTTAAAGGAGATAGATCCGTGCACGCGAGTGAAAGCTCCAGCGCTCTTACTGAACGCGCTAACACAAATTGGTAAGTTTTAAATAGAATAACACTTCTCGTGCGCACGTCTAGCTAGTTGTTGGTATGTCAGAATCTCAATTTCAGTTCAATATACATTTAATCTCGGTTAATTGAAATTTGCGCTTATGCAAACCTGGCATAATTGTTCGTCCAAACACCACAAATGTATGCTTAAGGAGAAAGTTAAAATTCAAGGATCAATACAGACGCGTTAGATTCGCTGCGTGGGGGAAATTTGCGCGCGATTCGTATGTTTCTTCCATAGAGTGCGCAAACCCGACAAGTGTCATTACGGTATAAATATCGAACGATTAGGAATCGATGATAGAAATTGAGATTCAAGATGAATAAATAAATAAATATATCCCCAAGTAAAATTATTCGACGCGTGATATAACCTTATTGATATAATTTATTGATTCAATGTGTGATATAATTGATAAGAAATGTCAATATGAGACCGCGGATTAATATCGATTTTAAAGATTGTATCTGTTATTCAATAAATTGATATCCAAAAACTCCCGTCTGAATCACTCCATTGAGCCGAGAAATGTAGAGCAATCTCTTATCTTTTGTTAAACACTTTGCTCGTGATAAGCTGACGCCGCAATTGACTCAAGTTTAAATCACCTCTCTTGCACACGCCAGACATTAGAAGGTTCTTTCTTTCTCATTACGTAACGGCATGAGTATTATTTCGGGTAAATAGAGTCATCACTTCATTTACCTGCAACTGCGCTAAAAACACTTGTATTTCTCGCATAAACAGCAATCGTCGTTGGCAGTGCAGACACAGCTGTTTCATCCATTAATCATTTATAGATGCAGCGCATAAGAGAGAGAGAGAAAGAGAGAGAGAAAGAGAGAGACGCCTACCAAGGCCAATAATAAGATCTCATAAAACAGCTTGCTTTAAAATATGAAAAAAAAATCTTATAAATAAGTTAAAAAAATAGTTAATTCGTTAATTAAGCAATTTAAAAACAGCTGGTTATTGTGTGAAAGTTACACAACCGTTTCAGAAAGGGTACAAACGTGAAGAAACGTTCAAATACATGTAAAAAGATTTATCGTCGGTTACCGAGAAACCATTTCACTTTCTAAGGCTGTCACTTCCTACGCCACGTGCGATTCGGGAGGCTAATGCGAAAGGGCATATGCAAAATGTGGTATGCGTTAATTATCATAATCATATGCAATGCTAATTGCACACCTGGATTTCCTCAAAAGCCGCGGCGCACACATTCGTATATGTGTGAAAATGTTATTTTTCATTTAATTCACATTACGCGTATATGAACGACGAGTATGAATGCGAATTAAGTGGAAAGTAAAGTCATCATTCATATGCAAATGCCGCAACTCCTAAAGCGAATAACAGTGTCATTCGTGATATGAATTACGTGGCAGTCAGATGGTGCTGAGATGTTATTTTTCGTAAAAACGCCGCTTATTATTTATTCGTTCTTATTAGGCCAGACTACTCCATCAATCAGGTCAAATTCTCGTTTACCGGGGTTGACCTTATCATCGGCGCGTCAGGATCCGTCGCGTCCCGGTGTCCTTCCTTCGACGAAAATCGAGTTTGTCTCCCGTTTCATCCTGGTAACGGCGCGCGCCCCTTGTCGCGTCTCTTCACACATCCGTTCCACGATCGGCGAAGACAAGAAGAAAGAGAGAGAGAGAGAGAGAGAGAGAGAGAGAGAGAGAGAAAGAGAGAGATAGAGAAAGTGCGCGCGAGAGGAGGTTTCTTGACCCTCAGCGCGTCCCGACGCGTTGCGGCGCGACGCGGCGCTCGACGCGACGCGGCCCGGCGTGCGACGCGCGGGAAGGGATCGAGGCGCGCGCGAAGGGCGTTTTCCCGCTCTGCGCCCGAAGCCGCTCGATGGGATCACCATGGAGACAGACGTCCCCATACCTTTATTCCCCGAGATATTTCCCCCATGAAGCTCTCAGCCCTGCTCCTTGCCGCCCGTGTTACTGCCGCTCTCGCAAAGCTCGCAAGGCTCGTGCCCCACCGTCCCGCACTTGCTCTCACCAGCCTGGGCCGAAGGTCGCTGGATTGAGCTAGGTCGCATTTGCGGGGGTGATTCCACCCCAGCGAGACGTGGATTTTCTTATAATGCGCGAGAGACTACGCCCGGCTCAACCGGCCGACGACAGCTCGCGCTTTGTTTCGGCAGTCTTCGAGACGGTATTCACTTCGCGTTTGTTTCGAGGATCGAAATGAAGATCTACTGCGTAAATGTATGACATGCCGCTAATGTACGTGTTTTTCGCTCTAATATTATGTACGATGTATTACTTTGATAGCAAAGATCATTTCAACAAAAATTTTTTATAAACTACATGTGTATTGCGTAAACATTAATATTTCAATAGATTAACTCTGGTAAATTAAATGTCAGAAGTCTCAGTCTAAAGTATTTACGAAATAAATACTTCCTATATTCAATAATTCCTATTAGTACATTACGATTCTTCATATGTGAGAACAATGTATTAATACTTTTCGTACACTTTAAGTATCTCAGTCTGAGATCGGTGTACAATCTAACTGTCTCATGTAGACTAATTAATCAATTTTTTTAAGAAAAATTAAAAATTTCGCACTAACATCCTGCGACGGCTCTTAAATGCTCTTCTATTATATTACTTGATTGTTATCACATGAGTTTTTCCATTATATGTATTTACGAAAATTGAAGAGAAGTTAAGAATATTAACTGTGAAAACTAAGAAAAGGCAAAATAATTAAGAAATATACAGTATATTTTGTACATATAATAATATGTTTGAATTTATCTTTAAAATTTAGCATGACTAACTTAAAAAAATAACAAAGATGACTAATTTAAAAGAGAAACTTGGTTTACATTATCTGGCGATAATTAAAAATAGTTTTCGTCGTGTGAAATTAACGTCGGCTAATTTTGAAAAAATATTTTCACATTTGGACATTACGGTCATTCGAAAGCGATGTTCAGTTCCATTTTGTCAATAATAAATGAGCAGAATTTTATCATCCGTTTACACAAAATATTAAGTTTCTTTGGACAGCATATTGAAAAGAGCTATAAACCTTTATAGAAAAGTAATTTTTTGCCCTAAAAAAAAACAGCATAAACCTGTGTTCTTTTGTTTCCAACCATTTTGGTACCGAAAAAAAGGAAAAATTAGAAAAAAAAGAGAAAGTTTTTTTTGTTTGAAAAAGATTTACTGGCATTCCAGATGCTTTGTGTTGATGATAAACCCCACGTAAGGCAAAGCCGTCTATTCTCCCATTAGTCACGAAATTTCTTTCGCTTAATAGTATAGTATATGCTCTTTCGGACTCTTTCTTGAGATAAAAAGACGCGAGTATGATAATATTTTCTGTTTGATTAATAATGTTGATTCGGACCCTCGGTGTAAATATTGTAAGAAACTCGCGTGATAAATGTCCAAACAGTCGATAATTTATTGTAATATTAGTGTTGAATATAATATACAGTAATGGTAAAAAGTTCCGGAACAGCCAATTATCTCAGAAAATATTAATTTATTGGAAAAATGTTTCAAACAAAAAAAGTAGGGTTTAAAAAAATCTATCAGCTGATAATTTTTATTTTGACCTTGGGTGATGTCACCAAGGTCAGGATAAGGTCCTCTTCAATTTTTTAAATGGAACTCCCTATTTTTTATTGCATATTCTTGCAGTCAATCTTAAGAGCTTTTCAAAACACTATAATAAAGTTATTTTTCATTAGAAACTTTTCGAGTTATGAGGCTTGAAAGTTACAATAGAGTGAGAGAGAATGAGGCAACGCGCTCAACGCGCTTCTTTCTTTCTCATTCTACGTAATTTTCAAGCCTTATTACTCCAAAAATTCTTAATGAAAAATAACTTTATTATAGTTTTGAAAAGCTCTCGAGATTGACTACAAGAATATGCAATAAAAAATAGAGAGAGATTCCGAAACTTTTTGCCAACTGTATAATTGTTCATAAGGAAGGGGACTATTCCCCTTCCAATTGTGCCAGCTGATTGGCTGTCACTGGCCAATGGGTCACAGGTGATCTTTCACAAAATGCATTGAAGAATGCATACAGGGAAATTTTCTTTGCCATGCGATCCTCGTTGTTGTCACGTTTAGAGTGTGCAGTCCACGATCTAACTACGCGCAACGCGCGATTATTCGTCAATCCCTTTTAATTAATATCTTAATTACTATTGCGAAAATTGCAAAACGGTAAAGGACTTTTCTATTCAGTTTACCGCACTCTATTTCGCACACGAGCGTTGGCACGGACATTATGAAACACCCTGTATAAAACGCTTATGACATTTTCAGTTAATTAGTGAATTAGTGAATTGGTGAACTATATAGATTATTGTAGTGTGAATAGGGAGAAAAGGACTTTGCTGAAACATTTGAGCTGACTGTGCCAAGGAGGAATCGATAAGAAATTACATTATTGGAGGAAAATTGGACTTTATATCAATGAAACTGCTGGCTGGAATCATTTGTGTGCAGCTAATTGTAAGTGGAAAAATATCTTTGCATGCTTATCATATTTTTCATATTTCACATTCCGCACTAACCCATATAATTTAATGGTTAATAAATTCATGTTTAATTATATTATCTAATTAGTTGATTCATTTCATTACGAACAAAAAATATAATAGACAATCTTTTTTACTAAGCGCCCACCATCCATGCGATAATCTTATAAGAGTTAAAATTTGCATCCTGATTAACTTGAGGAACAATTTCATTAGAAAATCTTACAACGTTATCAGCTTTTGTTTATTTTTATGCATGGAATTATTTTTAGTGAAAAATTATAGTGAAGTTGGTGTTATTTTGAACGTCAAGTGTTTTAACAAAAAAATATGAAAGTTAATTTAAAATTAAAAATTAAAATATCATTAGAATGCAATGTCCATTGTAAGATACATTGTTTTAAAAATATAGATTTAAGAAGTAATTAACTAATGCCGAATTTGCGAATTATGCTTTTATATACAATCCTAATTATAATATATATGTATATGTAAAAAAAAAGAAATTGATCAGAATTATTGATAAATAAAAATTAATTTCCGATATTTTCACGATTATCAATTATTGTTTGTGCAAACTATGAATGACTTAAAATTTCTGTGCTTTCAGCTTAAAAAAATAAAAATTGACACACATCTTCCGTCTGGCTTTATCCATTTTCAATATCCTATATTTTAAAAATATTGATTAAAAATAATATTTCAGAAAATGCAAAGGTTCCAATTTTCCAAAGAAAATGTATGTCAAAAATAGTCGAAGTAATGATCTTCGACAATAAGATGAATAGTATCTTTTGTTAAATTTCTTTTCGGTTTTTTGAATGGAAACTTCTTGGGTGTTCTGACGTTCTTTGGCAACGAAGAGCGCATTTATACGCGAAAGGATGCGATGTTACTTTTTGTGCCATTCGTAACTGGTGCAATGTGACACAATGTGGTGCAACGTGACGCAAAATTCTCCGTGACCGCGACCTCTCTCAACCCTCGGCTCATGCGGTCACGATCGATATAGCCATCTCGAGCACCGAAGAAATTACCGGTAACACAATATCCGAAGTACATTAAACATAATAAATAGTGAACACGGCTCGAGATTCTCGCGATGATCTTCCGATTCGTTGCGCGAAATCGTGCAATAAGTGCATCGAAGCATATCGATATCACGTAAATTAAATATCGTAAGACAAAAATAGTGTTGTAAACATTTTCATCAACAAAAAGAAATGTAAAATACTTTCAGAGCTTGAATTTTTTAGATGTCGGATTAGCTTTCGACAATTTCTTAATTGCTAATTAATTAATAATAGGACAGCAATTTTTTATTATATCTTATTTTAAAGAAAGTTAAAAGTTCATTATACATATAATTGCTGTCCTATTATTAATTAATTAATAATTAACTTGTAACAATACTTCAATCAGTTGTTCTATGAACAAATTAAATTGCTCATTTAATTTAAAATAATTATGTGTAACTCTTACGTTTTTATAATACAAAGGTATCGAAACGTAATATTTCTGCATAGATATTTTATTATAAAAAAATAGTGTTTTTGCTCCGCATTGCATACATACACATAAAAGAAAAATAAATATGAGACTAAATGAGAGCGGCAAAGGAAAGTACCTGTACATATAAAAACTTTTCAAGTGTGATTGATGGGAAGATCCATTGGGAATCCGTAGAGTTTGGAACGAATTCGGGAGAGCGCGAAATTGTCCCCCGAGCTTCTCTCTCGATGCCAAGAACATTAAAAGGCGGAATGACTCCTTCCGAAAAACCGTTTTCGTGGCGCGGTCGCTAATTGCACTATTTTTTACCGCGCTTGAGGTTCAAAGATAGATCTTACAAAACTACTTTCCTTCATTATCCTAACGCGAGCAGCGGCCGTTCTGGCATGACCAGTAGTCTTTGTAATGTTAATTACAAGTTACGTAGATACTCGGACATCTCTTTTCTCTACGCCCACTTACGCAGTAACGGTTCGTAGAAGATCAAGTCATTTACTAAATAATCTATTACAACCTGTACAAATTTCGATCGACAGAAAGCGTTGGCTTTTCTTTGCTCTTGCGTTTATTCCATGAATGGTCAACTGAACGGCGTTCGTCCAACCGTGAGGAATCCAGAAGAAAAGACGAAGGCTGTCTTTTGAATAATGCAACGACACTGCGTCCCGCTGTGAAACCATCGTGACTAATTTTCCTTTTGTCCGGTGCAACCCTTCGAACTAATTCTTCGAATGCAGATTTCCGAAGTGCACCGTCGACTATTAATTTTTATCCCGATGCCTTGTAACAGTGTTTTGATCATCTTGCTTTAATGTGTTCAATGAATAATTGAGATAAGTGAAAATTATCAAATTCAAAGCTGAATTGTCTACATAATTCTGTTTGTCTAATTTAATCTTCCGGAATATAGTAATCGCGAGTGTACGTCTTGCGTCGAGCATTATGCAAATCCGTGACATTATCTAGCTTTCTCAAAGGAATTAATGTAATTATCGAGTTTCTATATTAAATTAACAGTGTGAAAGCGAGAAGTGTGATAACACGGAATTCGATAAGATGATTATAGTTTATTGGAGCGTCACGTATGTCGACGTGCGGAATAATCCGTATCGCAAGCGAAGCAGCATTTATAAGAAAAGGGAAAACTTTTGCTCAACCGAGGAGCAAATGATACGTAGTGGTATCGTATTACTGAGAAATACATCGCATTCTGAAAACGTTCGAGATCTGCGGCAAACAACTGCCGCAAATACGAAAGTCGATCACAAAACAACCTCTGTGTGCGTATCGAGAAGCAAAGTTCAGAAGTGAACTTTTCCACTCTTGATAGTCTTGTTCTATAATCGAATATTGGCACACGAGTAGAACGGAGGCAGAATGAAATAGAGAAAGTTATTTGGAGCATCTTCAAGTTATTCTACGCGGGTAAATGATAATCGATGAAAGCTTGATACAACTGAGCTATAAAATGCTAAAATTCAAAGAAAATTGTATTAGAATTTTAGTTTAATTTTTAAATGATTTCATTTATGTTGAAAATTTCTTTTAATAAACTTTTTAAATATTTAATTTTTGAAAAGAATAAAAAAAATAAATTGATCATTAATGAGAAAAGTAAAATATGTTTTATGCTAAAGGTATATAAATAACACCAGATACTTGTGCAATGCAAAAAAGAAGAAAAGAGATATAAAACAGCACGTGCAAATGGAGATAAAAATAATCGAAATAAGAAAAGAAGGAGGGAACGCGCATCCATCGATCAGCTTGTCAGCTTGACGCTACTTATCATTCCGAGACGCGCTTCCGGTGGAAATACGTGTCGGAAATTGCACCTTCCGTGTGTTACGCCGCAGTCGCGAATATATTCAATCGATTAAAGACCCATTCAATCGCGTCATCTGTGAATGTGTACGGATATTGCAATAGGCGTGACCTGTGAGAATATCAATCGGCGATTATGCTTACGAGTATTTTATAAAAAAAAATAAAGTAATACTTGCAAATCGGTTATTGAGATAAAATTAATTGCTATGCTTGTTTTATCGTGTTGTTTATATATGTTTAACCTATACTCGATAATATATTCTTTCCTTTTCTTTGCTCTAGGTATAACTATTTCTTTTATTGCAAAATTTATGTTTATTTCCATCCTATTGTGACAAATTTATTTTTTAAGCCTTGCTTGTAATGGAAAAAAATGACGCGCGCTTGTATGGCCTAATAAATTAAAAAAGAATATTATATAAATATAGATATTTTTAATATCTAAAAGTATTTGTGCTGCGTGTTAAAAATGATCGGTGTGTTATAGCGAAGTGTGTAAGAAGGAAACACAAAAAATAATTGGTACACGGATATTATTGTAGCGTTGGAAAGACATTTACCAAAATATCAGATATCATATCGGATATCACGCGAAATTGCGTATATAGCTAGTGAAAGATGTAGATGTGACTCGAGCCAACGCGATATTCTGCTCTTAATGTCTTCTCAGACTTTCCTTTTGTCTTTTGTATTCTCTCCCTTTCTCTTCCTCGCGTACAATGTTTCCCACCCGCCCGTTTCCACGTGTACATTGAAGTCACGAATGTGCGTGCATTCGTATTCCAGCTGTTCGGCCGGTTAAATTTACGGCCACTACCCGTCTCTTGTTTCTTGGAATCACGAAGGTTTGCAAGCAAATTAGGCGTGTGTCTGCGGGTGACCAAAATATTTTTCCTTCTCTGTCCGGAATTATTCCGATAGATGCAATATGAGAAGATAGAAAGAGGGAAAGAGGAATAATTCGGTAATTGGCGAGTTTTTTCGTGATCGGCGAAATTATGCGGGTCAAGCAATGAGGAAAACGAAATAACATTGTCCGGACGGAATATACAAATTTCGAGGTCATTTTATTTTTCGTATTAAAATTTCTATAATAAGTTCCAACATATTATGAAGATGATGTATAAAATAAAAATAAGATATTTGCATAACTAATATTTGCGTATTTCGAAATGTCATAATGAATGGTGTAATCAATTATCATAAAATAATACTAATATTCGCGTACTTACGTAATGTCATAATAAACGACGCAATCAATTATCACAAAACAGTGGATTAATTTTAATAAAAAAATTGATTTCCAATTTAAATATAATTTTAGCTTACGATTTGTAGAATATTTGATATCTATCAGTTATATGTGAGTTTCAATTAAAGCTATATGTGAGTTTCAATTAAACAATCAACACAAATTTATAAAATCGAGAAATGACCAGATACTAGAATAGTTCAGCTAACCGGGTCAAATTTGTCCGTCAGTTGTTTCAAAATTGATTGACTCTTAAGGTGATACAGTTTCCTCTAATTTCGTCGGTGGAAACTCGCAGCTGCTTTTGGAAGCACAATTAAGCGCGCATTACACGACAGTTCGAGATGCACAGCAAGACAATTTCGGATCTCGACAGTTCTGTCCTGTGGCCAGGAAAAAATGCCGGACCTGGTCATTAGCGGTGCGGACTCGCGGCAAAGTTTCCTTTTTGGATCCTGGCTCGAGATCATTAGGAGGACTTAGGCCAGGAAGAAGGAAGAAGGATTACATTGCGAGCACAAAGGCTCCGAATTCGAGAACACTGCGCGCTCCATTTGCGCTCGTTGTGTAGCGGCACGTGAAGCCGGCACAAAGAAGATTAACGACATTCCAATTAGACTTCCGCCCGGGGAGCAGACTCGCCCATGGGAAAACACGCGAATCGATCCTAGACGAGGAGGTGTCGTGCCGAATTGTAATCTAACGCGATCGATCCGACTGTGCTCGCGTTTACATGTGTGAATTGTAGTTTTGCGCGAAAGATCACGGATTGCGAGTCGCGAGATACGCTCAGGACGAAAACACCGGGACGGTGGCCGGCAGGTGCTTCCGAACAGCAAGAGCAGCACGAGCTTAAGGAAGAGAGCGGCTTCGTGGGCACGAGAGTTAGCGGAGCGGAGGGGCGAGAGGAAGGGAGCAAAGGAGAAAAGAGACGGATGAGCGGTGGAGGAGAAGACGGAGGAAGAAATCCCGTCGGAGTCCTCGCGATGTGATCCTGTTTAACGATAATGGCGCTGCGAGGTAGACGCGTGCCAGCTGGGTAACGCTTTCGGGGTCCGATTTTTATGCGTCCCTCTCTCCCTCTCTTATTCTCTCTTCGTCACTCGACGAGAGCCCGCAATCCGGTCGAGGGCAGATGGCTCGGGCCACCTTACCTCTTCGTTGCCGTAGCGGGGCCCCAAGGCCTCGATTCCTCATCGCGTAAAAAAGGCCGCACGACAGTCAGAGAGTTTCAAACTTAAAGACGATGCACGCGTGTGTACATGACGCTCGCACGCACCTACTTCTTGCACCGACTCGTGGCGTTACAAGGTGGTGGTTTTGACGATGTAAACAGCGCACACCCGGTGAGTAAAATAATGTAATACCGTTACATGGTTCGTGCCAGTAATGATTCCGAAAGTAACTTCTCTCCGGCACGCGCGTGCCGGCCGTTCATAAATAAAAAGATTTCATCGATGGCTCACGAATTATTTCGAGTATTAAGAGTCGCAGATAAAGAAGATCGTTTTTATGCTGTTAATTGCAGCGAACGATATGTCATTACACACTGTTGAAGCTGTGCTTATTAAGATTTTTCTAATAGGTGCAGAAAGAAAATAACTTGCGCTTTGTTTACGAATTTGATTTGCTTAACAAATAAAATTATAATTTTTCTTTATATCAAAGCTTTAATAAATAATAATTTTAATTTTCTTTATGTGTTATGTGAAATGTATGATTTTATTGTATATATTTTATGCTTCATTCTCTGATGTTTAGAATAAACTAAAATTATAAAATATTACATTGAGATATGATTATTACGTAAAATTGTACACTGCAGTAAAGACTACTTATCTTCATCGACTTGCACAGGCTAGCGCTAGTATGTACACGCGACATATTAAAACTTGCAAATATTTATTAATCCCAGAGGAAAGATTACGATATAGTTCGCGTGTAGGTACGTGGTAAGGTACATACTTCATATTTACACGATTCTTCATATCTGTATTCTTTTTGTCGGATTCAACTTCGACTATAAATATTTCTATCGTGCGTAAACAATGCACTTCTCGCATAGAAGCCGTACTGTCGAAAATATTAAATGCAAAAATGTTACGCCGTTAATCTCATCAATATATAGAGGTAACCGAGAGAAACTTACGCGGAAATACAAGTCGATTCAATATCCGCCGACGAGAACAAACGACAATTTCGTCGCGGCACAGTTGCGAGTTGCGAAGTTTGCAAATGGCATTACGGAGAACTTGGTGTAATACACGTATATATACTTAATCGACATATAAATTAAATATGTTTCGTTAAATACGTTTAAGACGTTATATAGTTCATTGATAAATACTTCACGTTAACTTAATTTTGATTTTTTATTCGTTCGATTTAAGAAAGAATTTAAATAAATTTAATACTTAAATAAATGTGATAATTTAAATAATTTAAACAAAAATTTCAAAAAAAGCTTTAGAATATTTAAAGTAGAAATGTATCTTGTGTCATTCATAAAATTTGTCGTTACGCGGAAAAACAAAGATCTAATTATCACCAAAACTGAGATAAATTACGATTATTTTCAACAGAAATTTTCTGATTGCCTCATCAAAAAGTATTTTGATCTTGTCGTGCAGATAATAATTGTCATTTAAAACACACTCCGCAATACGTTTTGTAGAGAACGAATGTGTAGAGAACGAATATGTTTTATGGACGGCACGTCCTATAGTTTTATGATAGGTGTTTTCCATTTAAATGCACTTGTGTCAATTTGTGTCGACTTATGTCAACTCAAGTTAATAATCTCAAATACAATAAATAGAAAGCATTTTTTCAACCACGTTTAACCACGCTAGACTCAGCATCTGAGCAGAGTCAATCGAAGTCGACTTGTGTCATCGACAAAAGAAACACAAAAGTAATGGAAAGCAGAAATGATATTAAGAGTCATCTTGTGTCAACTTGTGTCACTAAATGGTAACCAGTAGTGACATCTCGTCTTCTTCCGCGTAAGTTTTTTCTCAACTAAGAATAGTCTGATCTGCTTTACTCAGGATGCTGCAGTCTTGTTTTACCGACTTTTATTTTTTGTAAAAAAAATTTTTTTTTTTGGCTGCATAAATGAAAAATCCTTTTCTGAAATTAAAGTTTGTATGCTAATAGTATAGAAAACGGTCGATTTAAAAGAATTTTTTATTCCACACAATCAAAAAAAGAATTTCACGAAAAATAGAAGGTAAAACAGATCGTGTATCTGAAACAACTTATTTTTTATTACTTTTATAGAATCACAAATCCTTTTGTGTAATTAAAGTACACATGCTAATTGTTTGGCGATTGGTCAAATTAAAAACCAAAAAAAAAAAAAAAAATTTTGGAAATTTTATCGACATGCGTTGGTACATACAAATTTTTTTTTTTTTTTTTTTTTTTATTTTATTAGCCGCCAAACAATTAGCATGTATAATTTAATCACACAAAAGGATTTGTGATTTTATGAAAGCAATAAAAAAATAACCCGTTTTTATAATATTGGTAAAACCGAACAACTCCGGCATCCTCTTTTCAAAAAAAATTTTAAATATGAGAATTTCTTTTTGTAATCTATTGCTTTGTAATTTTATATTATGTAATATTATATAATTATAAAACATAATAAACTTTGTAATTTTAATATTTAAAAAAATATATGTTACGGTGACATTTTAAAATATTATTTGTAATTATAAATGTAATGCAAGATATATATAATTATTTTGTTTGGATAAAAAATATTGAAGTATTGAAATTATGGAACTATAATTTTTATGCAGATTGTATTTTCAAAAATATTGTATTTAAGGCTCCTGGGTATTCGTCGCGGTCATGTTGAATCGTGAAACGTCAAAGGCGAGAAGTGACACGTTAGAATTCTTGCGTGCCATTTTTAAATAAAAAGATATTTTGATGAAATAACATTATAGATCGCTTTATGAATCGCGATATGAATCGTATCACATTTAGTTTACGGTTGTTTATTAACTGTTAAGAGAAAAGCATAGTTTTCGGACAATTTTACAAGTGTGCTAAAGCGATCTATAGTGTTATTTTATCAAAATATCTTTTTACTTAAAAATGGCACGCAAGAATTCTCAGCGTGTAATTCCTCGTCTCTGACGCCACGATTGCCAACATGGCCGTGGCGAGCCCAGGAGTCTTAAAAATTAAAATACATTTAATTAGATTAAATGTGTTAGAGACAAAAAATAATATTAAATTATATTATCATTTTACTGCAGTTAATGGTAATTTCATTCATAATGTAGATCAGACATATCAAGTTGCAGCAATCAAGCATAAAATAAAATAGGGATGATACGTTGAGCATTGATAATTTATAAAAATGAAGAATCGCAGATAAATGCTATTACAGAGGCTACGTTCCGAAATTCACTGCCAGTGCTGAAAATCTACAACATACGTAACGTAAATTATAGATTTCCAGCACTGGCAGTGAATTTCGGGACGCAGCCAAAAATTGCTATGTCAATTGTAACCGATATATCGATATATCGATATATCGACACACCTGGAAACGTGTCTGTTTACTTTCGCAGGGAAGAAGATAACCCGTACTCTCGGCCGAGTTACTCTTTAATTGCTCTCGGCCGAGTTACTCTTTAATTGCCCTTCCGCTCGCATGAACACATTAACGCATCGAGTGTTACATAACACAGTGTAGATTCTCGCGAGGATTCACTTCATTGGAAATCCTTATCTTTGCCGAAGTGTTTACTATGAGATTATTCACGCAAACAGAGCACCCGGTACTAATTTCTAGTAGCGCCAGCAGGACGAACCGCTACGATTATCAGCGCATTGCATTTATCATATAGTTCTTCTCAAATTAATCGAAAGTAGATATTAATATACTTTAAGCCGACATTAAATAATTGCCATAATTATAGGAAATTGCTTTGATAAATTTTTAGCTATATTTAAAGTATAGCGTTTACTTTCCTTTTTTATATTTTTCTACTGTTTTTTCACGATGCCAATTTATCGGACGGCTAATAATATATCTAAAATGTATCTATTTTTCAATTTGGTATAGTTTAAATTTTAAATGTCCTATTTATGCAAACGCAAAAAAAAAAGAGAGATGAGGTAATTATTATATTTGGTGCACAATTTTGTTTCCGTCCCGTTTGACGCACCGATTTAGTGGCCCCCCTCACGCTAACTCCCGAGCCCAGCCGATTTTTTCGTGCTCGTTCGCGCGATGCGCCTCGTAAATCGTGGCCGCACGCGTGTGCGGCAACCCGCAGGTAAAACGTAAGATTCAACGTGCACCTACACTACCGATCTGACCTGTGTACATACGCACGAGAGAATGGAGGATTGATCGCAGGAGAGGCAGGTGCTGAGAGAGCGACAGCTGCGATCTTCCTTCACGAATAAGGCGCTTTTTCGAATGGGGCTCTCCTTTTCGTTCTTATGGCTCGTACTTATAATGTACATGCGCCTGCTGAAGAATAAAAAATGGCTGGGTTAGGGGCCAAGTTGAAGGTGGCACCAAGAGAGGCGAACATCTCTTTCTTCTCCCTATCGCAAATATTCATGAATCCGTCGAAGGATACGAGGATACGGATGTCTAGACTGACAATCGCAGCAATGCCGGCGCACAGTTAATATCCGCATCAGTGATCGCGCGCGAATGCAATTCGCATCGATGTTAAGAGGATGATTATTAAACGAGCAGCTGCAGCTTTGTTGACGTGACGCCGATTTATATAAAGAAAAAGGCGCACATTTCGCTACGGAATTATTCAAAAGTGGATTTATAAACTGCGAGATTGTATCTCCTTTAATATGATATCGATACGATCACTGCAAATAAGATCGAAAGCATCTTATTAATGTAAATATTAAATTTATAAAAATTATATGAATTAAGATAATCCATTAACTTTCTGACAGTTTGGAGAACGCCTATGCTAATGAGATATGTAGCTACAAGTGCTAAGAATAATGTTGTATATCCAAGTCGCACAATTGAAATTTTAGAAAAGATTAAAAGAAAAATTGGAAAAACTATAATCTAAGCATTACTAAATGATCACAATATCATTTTTGGAACAATTACTACATTTATCTATTTTAAATTTTTAATTATCTACAACTTCAAAACTATTTTTTGATATTTAAAGAAAAATATCATATTTGTTAAAAAATTAAGACGCAAGAAGAAAACAAATCGTAAATCCATAACTCTAGTCCACGAATCCATAAATTCAGTGTTCTTTCAAGCAATTCGCGTGACATTTTCTCAACGATATCTGATTACTCCGATTTATCTTATGATGTAATATTTCATCGCGTTAAATACCCGCCGCGATTTATACCGCGCAAAGCGCCTGTATAATCCTATTTAAACGAATACCTTACCAAACAGGATACCACTGCCAATACCCTCTTTATGCAAACAAAGACGCAACACCTGGCCAAGACGGCATGCATCCTACGGATGTTTTTGCCGTGCAGCGCCGTGCCGTTCGACTGCCACTGACCAAGTCGCAAAAGTTTAAATTGCCGGCGTACACATTGTAATCTGGCCACTTGTTAGTGCGTACCCGCAACCTTTTCTCTCTTTCTCTCGGCTTACTTTTGCTCTGCCCCCCTTTTATCTGCTTTATTTTTGCCGAGCCGCCCTCGTGCACCGCGTGACGATAAATGGAGCCCCGCGCATAATCTTTTTTTCGGTCAATAACAGTTGGCGAACACGCGAAAAACGTCGAGGAAACCGCACAAAGCCTGATACAATCAACGTGTGATAGGCTTGGAGTAAAAAAAAAAAAGAAGGAGAAAGATCAAGAAAGAGAGAGGTTGAAAAGGGAAAAAGAAAGTGGTGCCGACTCGAGCATTGCAGCGAGTAATTTTGACAAAACAAAACATTGGGTGGGGGTAAAGAAGAGTGAAGAGAGAAAGAGGAGGAGGAACATGGAGAAAAATGAGGAATTACTGAAATTACGGCGTTTCGCCAACGGCAACAGGAAGCAGTTACTACTTCCCCTTTGGATGAAGTACAGGCGTTATTTCTTTTCCGTCAATTTGCTCGCGAAAGTTTTGGATGGTGCGTAAAAATTGATTTGCTAGCGGTTTACTGGCAATGCATGCAACGTCCACAATAACTACCGCTATGTTTAAGCTCAAAAAATCACGGAAGTGCTTCTTCAGATTTTATAAATTTCGATAATATAAAAGTTTATAAGAAATAAAAACGTTATTAAGGCTGCTGGATATTCGTCGTTGGAATCAACGCAGCGTGACGTCAGAGATGAGAAGCACACGCTGAGATTTCTTGCATGCCATTTTTAAATAAAAAGATATTTTGATGAAATAACACTAGATCACTTTAGCACACTTGTAAAATTGTCCGAAAATTATGCTTTTCTCTTGACAGTTCGTATCACATTCATTTTACGGTTGTTTATTAACTGTGTGCTAAAGCGATCTATTTTATTTTATTACAAGTGTGTTAAAGCGATCTAGTGTTATTTCATCAAAATATCTTTTTATTCAAAAATGGCATGCAAGAAATCTCAGCGTGTCCTTCTCGCCTCTGATGACGACGACTGCGGCGACGAGTATAGCGCAGTGTAGAGTAAGAGCAGTAGTAGTGGTTGAGAGCAGCGGAGAAGAGGAAGAAAAGGAATTTTTTTCTGATTTGACGACCTCAGAGCAGGCGAGATTACCCGCTGAATTTAAGTATATTACTAAGCGGAGGAAAAGAAACTAACCAGGATTTCCTTAGTAGCGGCGAGCGAACAGGAAAGAGCCCAGTACCAAATCCGATTCCAACAAGGCGCGAGTACCTATTCCTACCGCGAGTACCTAGCATTGCCAGCAGCCTTAAAGGCTTCGCATCATGCGGCGGCCAAAAACACAGTGTTTTTTGGGGAACTTTTTATGAAGCAACCAATGAATTATAAAATTTGTGCATATCTTTATTCATGTTTATCCTACATCAGTGCTAGACACGATCTGCACATTTCGGTCGATTTTCGACGCCTACCGGCGTCGCCTACATGCGTCGTACCTGAGGTAGAGCAACGCGTATGTTGTTTCAAGACGTAGTGGGGGGGCTGATAGGCGTTAGCTTACGAAAATCGACCGAAATGTGCAGATCGTGTCTAGCACTGTCTTACATGTATAAAAAAATCAATTATAAGTGTAGGATCGATAATTTTATTTTATTTGAAACATATTATATTGAAGCGATAAGTAGACGAGCATTTGGAAGCGACCTTGCGACGGTTATATTTATTGGTATTTATTATACGACAAAGAGCTTCTCGAAAGCGAGAACAATCGTCTATATGTGTATGTATGCGTGCATCCTCGAATGTTGTTATCTCACTTTTTTTTACCGTTTGACTACTAATAAAAAGCGCCGAAATTCTAAGAAAGCGAGAGTCTGTAACAAAAAATATATCGAGAAACATGTGAAGCAAACATATCGACGAAATCTCTCTTATCTAGCATAATAAAGTTTCTGTTTACTCATTAATAACTCTGCTTAGATAATTTCCCCTACATTATTAATTGGTAGAGATACGTTAAAATTGTTTGGATATAAGATGACCAAATATATAGAACTGGACAAGACAATTAATAAAATATTAAATATTAATTGCAAATGCAATATAACTGATAATATTAATATTAATCCTGATATTGCTCCAAAACATCGTGAACTATTTATGAATATTTTCTCTAATTGCTATCGAAAGCCGAATTGTCCGGAGTTATCGAGTGTACAAATAGAAGCTGTATTAACGCTAAAAGAAAATAAATTGATCCGATTTAACCCACGAAGATTAAGCTATAGTAAGAAAGAAAAAGTACGCGAAATAATAGATAACTTGTTGGAAAGAAAAATTATTTGACCAAGTACATCCGAGTACGCATCTCCAATTGTATTAACACAAAAAAAATGGTGAAATAAGAATGTGTGTAGATTACCGTGCTTTAAATAAAGTAATAGCACATGATTTTTTATATTTTTAATTCATTTTTTATACACGTAGGATAAACACGAATAAAGATATGCACAAATTTTATAATTTATTGGTGCAATGGTTGCTTCATAAAAAATTCCCTTAAAAAATACCTCTGTTTTCGGCCACCGTCAGAAAGCGACGCGGCGGAACCCTTCAACTTTCTGAAATTATATATAACGCTATTATAATTATGTATATAACAGAACCATAAAAAAAAATTTTTGGAAATAAATTCAAACCAAAGTAGTGTTTCTTATAGATTCCGTCTTCCGAATTCGTACGCCGTTTTGCTTCATCATGTCCAGTTTTTTAGACAATCGAGAAAAATGATAAAAAATCTATGAAAATTGAAAGAAACGTTTGAGGAAAAAACAAAAATAAATATAAAACGAATAAAATTATTCGTTCATTATTTTAGATGCCAGCAATTTTTTCATTATTGTGAATTGATTATGAAACTAATGGAAGTGTATTAATTTATTACGCTTGTTTTCTTTGTAAACATATACGCAGCTTAGAACGTTTCTAAGGATATTGTCCATTTTGGGCCCATCGCGAATAGTAGTGGGACATCAATATGAAAAACTGCAAACAGCGATTAATCACTTTCGTTTAACGCAACCTTCGCCTGTGTGAAAAATGCTCTGAAAAAAAGAGCAATAAGAGAAACAAAACAGTAGCAATCGTCTCTTTTTCCCCTTCGTTTATCTTTCTGAATAGTCCGATTCCCGGTGATTCACCTTTTCATTTCTCGAAAATCTGGTCTTTTGCCTCGCGGCCCGCGTCACCTGCGACTCTTTATCAGGTTTCACCTGAACTGTTCCCGGCTTTCGATGCGGTGCTTTGTGGTTACCTTCCTCGCGCGATTATACATTGGAAAAGCCGAGGAGCAATCGAATCCGAGAAATCAACCAGCTGCACATGCGACTAAGCAGGTGCTGTTCTTGATCAAATCGATTCTCTCATATATGCGATCGTAAAACCACGTGTATACTTGCCGCGCGCCCGGAATTCCTGACGGGTAATTAGAAAGATTTCGTCAGTTTCCCTATCAGGGAAAGACACGTGAGCAGGTTGTCGCGGCGATTCTATCAACGTAAAAACTTTTACTCGCGATGTTCAAGCTTGATAACAGATATATCCAATTCTTTTCCAAAGGGTGGACTTCCTCTTCATTATACAATTATGCAGAATACATAATTGCCCTCTAACCACCTATTAATAATATACAATATTGTAACCTGTCAGTTTTTTCTATCAGTCGTTATCAGTGCGCTTAATAACTCGAAAATTAAGAATTACCGATAAAATGTAAATTGCATCGTAATATCAAACTATGATTTTTTGCAATTAAAATATAAATATATTAATCATTATAATTTTAATTTTTAATTATTATTTATTCCCAGCAAACACAAAACATTGCAATAACAATGTGGCAATGTTACAATACTGCGAATTAATTAATTCGGCTTAAGTATATCAACTATTGTATAATTTTATATTTTTGACTAACCCAGGGATTACTCTTATTATTCTCTACCAGTGTTTGTAGTGCTCTCTTTCATAGGGCTCATAAACTTTATAGTGTTTCATTATTGCGTCATATTAAAAATTACGAAAAATACAAAGTATTGTAAGAGTATAGATAATAGAGATATGTAAATACATATATGGTAAACTAGTCAGTAGGCCACCTGTACATCGAAAAGATAAAAGGCCATCTAGAGTATAAAAGAAGGCAAAATAAATAAGAAGCCGTTGATTCGGAGTCAGTTTGAATTGAGCAAGCAAAGAGAGACAAACACGGAAAAAGAGAGTCCTTTCGACCGTGCAAGTGTGTGTTCGGTTCGGAGAATTTGCATAAAAGACGGAACAATTTATAAGTGAACGGTGCGAGCGTGCATCTAGTGACATTCAATGCGAGCGTGCATTATTTGATTAAAAAAGTGAGCGTACCTTTTAACAGATTCGTGTGAACTAATTTGTGTGAACTAATTTGTTTGTTAAATATATCTTTAGTGTTTTTTAAATAAGATCTTTTATTTTCTATTATTGAAACTATCGATCGTCTTGAATCTTACAGTATTATATTATGATAAATCAAATCATCCGCAATATTGGAATTATGGCCTGGTATAGCGGATCCAGGATACGAACCTGGGTTACTATGGTCACAGTACCTGTGTGGATACAATATTATTAATAAATGGAAAAGGAGCAATTGCCACCCAACTCGGCTCGTAATAGCTTTTATTTTATAGTATTTCTATTGTACTATTCTATTGCTATATTCAAATCGATGTTAGAGATTATACCATTATCATTCCTCATCAATTCCTTAGAGAATTCCAGAACTTCTGTGGGATGAACTCGAACGCCGAGTCCGGAAGGTCTGTCCTACCTCTCAGAAACACCTTGGGAGATCCTCCAGAATTGAGTGAAATACCAAATTCTGTTTTGGAAAAACTCGTAGAAAAGATGCCGCGGTTCAGTGTAGTCAGATTTGGCCCGGTTTTTCGCGCATGCGCGACGCGGCGAACGCAGTGAAGTGTTTCAGTCTAGTAAAAAAGCATATCATATAGTACCCGTTCATTTTAAAAATTATTATTTTCTGAAAAATCAATAAAAAAATAAAGTATATTTACATATATTTATATTTTCATATACATAGGGGAAGGTGGGGTAAGACGGACCCCCTAAGCAAAAATGGCTATATTTTTTATATTAATGACAAAAAATAACTGAAATTTAGCATGAAGAAACTGTAGAATGTTTATTATAAGATTATAATGTTAAATTTTCAAAATTTGCAAGTTTGAATTATTATTAAAATTTTTAAAAACTTAATTTCGGTCCGTTTTACTCCATAGGTGGGGTAAAATGGACCATCCCATGGGGTAAAATAAACCAAACCGAAATAATATGAATCAAGAAATAATTTAACTGATCAACTCAAAATCAAAACTATATATTATTTATTAAATATTTTTGAATAAGAATAGAAATTAATTTAACATTAATCATTTTATTATACACATAAATCTTTAAAATAATTATAATCTTTATAATTTTTAACGTTTATATTAAATATAACATTAAATATAACATTTTAAAATAAAGCATGTAAATAAAATAAATAATTATTATAAAATCTGTTTTTATTTGGAGACATTATTTTCAATAAATTTCAAGTTTCTTCTACTTTTAACAGTGCGTTTTTTATTTTTCATAGCTTTTTCCAGTAAAAAAAATAAGATGTAAAATATTTCTCAAATCAGAGCAAATATATAAGCAGAAAACTATAAGTAGAAAGTATAAGTAGAAAATATAAGTAGAACAAATATATAAATTGGTCCGTTTTACTCCATTTAAATTGGTCCATTTTACCGCACATAACAACATTAATATTATCTTATTTTTATTTACCTGTATCAAAATTATTTTTTAAATGTAACTGATGAAATATTACTTCTAAATAACCAGAAATATGGAACTTGTAGAAAAATTTAAAAATATTAAGTTTTGCAATCTTAGTCACTTCCCAGACAGCACGCATGTCCAAAATCGAGACATAAGACGGCTTAAAGACGTCATTAAGACGCCTTTTAGACACGGTATCTAAAAGACGTCTTAATGATGTCTTTAAGATGTCTTATGTCCCGATTTTAGACATGTGTGCTGTCTGGGTTAAAATGTAATACTAAGAAATTAGATCACGAGATCTATTTGCAAGAATTTGACGTTTCTTTATAAATAACTCACGATAATCTTATAATATAATGACGTAATTTTTAAACAGTTAAAAAGCATCAAAAAGGAAATTAATTTTATGTTTATCCAGCACAGCGCTCGGAATTAGTTGCACATTTCGGGCCGATTCCCGAGACGACGCCTCCTGTTCTCCCACTACCGCTCGGCCGCTGGCGGTCGAGCCGCCGATAGCTCTGGCGCAGGAGCGTTTTATATAAGAAATAGGCTGGGTTGTTGAGGCACCTCTCAGAAAATAGTAATATTTTCTTTGCTACATAAATAATGTTTATTTTCATTAATAATTAAATATATATATATTATGTATTAATAAAAATAAATATTATTTATGTAGTGAAGAAAATGTTACAATTTCCCGAAAGATGCCTAAACAATCCAGCCTATTTCTAATATAAAACGCTCCTGAGCCAGAGCTATCGGCGGCTCGGCCGCCAGCGGCCGAGCGGTAGTGGGGGAACAGGAGGCGTTGTCTCGGAAATCGGCCCGAAATGTGCAACTAATTCCGAGCGCTGATCCAGCAGATAGAGGTACTTACTAATAAGATCTAGCAAATGGACCATTTTACCCCGCGGTCCGTTTTACCTCACCTTCCCCTATACATATACATATAAATATATGTAAATATACTTTATTTTTTTATTGATTTTTTAGAAAATAATAATTTTTAAAATGAACGGGTACTATACTGCCGTGGTTGATGAAAAAGGTGCTGTCCACCAAAGGAGGACGGTTCGAAGAAAAAAGTTTGAGTCTATGCTTAAGTCTTAAGCTATGGATTGATTTCGATTTGTGAGATTTTCAGTTTTTTGTCAGTTATGTAGCAGGTCTAGTATTAGCCGCGGCCGGTATCGAGTAGCGATCAGAAGATGGTGTCTCCCCTGCAAGGAGCAAGAGGGGAGACAATTGATGTAATGATGCGAGAGAGAGTGAACACGTTGTAGGTGCAATAATAAAAAATTTATGATCTAGTTTGTGTTATTGTAAGCAAAAGCTCCCGGTCCCCGTTTCGTCATAAGAATAATCCCTACAGTTATAGTTGTAAACTAAATAAAATTTATAACATTTGTTCATAATAATTAGTGTTTTATTAACAATTTTCCCGACTTATGCCCCTGTCCGGAAACTTTTCGATGGCAGTGTATATTAAAAACCTTTCTATTGTAAATTGTGTTATTTGTGACGATCTAAACGTCCAACCATTGAAACATTTACCTTAAACCATTTATTATGATATTTTATTTGTAACGACACTGATGAAAGCCTAACATAGGCAGAAACGTTTGTCCTTGTAATTTTATAATATAATACAGTGCTCGGAATTAGTCTGAACATTTCAACCGATTTCCGTGGTATACGCCTCCTTTCCTCTCTTTACCGCGCGCGCCGCAGCCGCTAGGGCCAGCGCCGCCGAGCGTTAGGAGCGGCACTATCTGATTAGGTTCTGTGAGTAGGTTCTTCTCCCTATTTATTAAAATTTTAAAAAATTTATTAAAATTTATTAAAAATAAATTTTTATTTTTAAATTTATTAAGTGGAAATATTTCAATAGATTTCTACGTCACCCATGAGGTACTAATACTGACACGTTTTTCAAAAAGTGGTTTCTATCTACATTATTGCATCAATTGTTCATTCTCATAAAAGGTCAAGAAAATCTAATTAAGAAAATCTCTTTTATATATTTTTTTTTTAAATTAAGAATTTATTTTTATCTTTAGTGGAATAGGTCTACGGGGGAAACTACTTTTAAAAAAACGCGTCAGCATTAGTATCTTATGGGTGACGTGGAAATCTATTGAAATATTTCCACTTAATAAATTTAAAAATAAAAAATTTATTTTTAATAAATTTTAATACATTTTTTTAAATTTTAATAAATAGGGAGAAGAACCCACTCATAATCAGATAGTGTCCTAACGCTTGACGGCGCTGGCCCTAGCGGCTGCGGCGCGCGCGGTAAGGAGAGGAAAGGAGGCGTATACCACGGAAATCGGCTGAAATGTTCAGACTAATTCCGAGCACTGATATAATATATTGCATGAACAATTAACGGCTTTTTTCGCCTTTTTCTCCTGATTAAGTCTCCTCATATAGAGCTCCCGTAGCGTTCCCATAGAGCTCGCGGCCATGTTGGCACGTGGTTGCAATTTCTGGAAATGCGCCGAAATCCAACCTAATCCTATATATATATATATATATATATATATATATATATTTTTTTTTAAACAAATATTAATAATAATACTAAGGCTCCACTAAATTAACAATTAAGACTTCTGGGTACTCGCCGCGGCTATATTGGATCGTGGCGTCAGAGGCGAGGAATACGATTCATATCACATTCATTTTATGGTTGTTTATTAACTGTTAAGGAAAAGCATCGTTTTCGGACAATTTTACAAGTGTGCTAAAGCGATCTATAATGTTATTTCATCAAAATATCTTTTTATTTAAAAATGACACGCACTTCTAACGTGCCATTTCTCACCTCTGGTGTCACGATTCAATATAGCCCAGCGGCATTTCCAGAACTTGCACTCACTTAACTTGCAATCACTTAATAAAATACTTTAATTTTTCTTTCAAACAAATCAATACTCAATGCCTAACTCTATAAATCAAATCAGAAAGAAAGAGACAAAAAAAAAAAAGAAACAGAAAAAAGTGGAATACCAGAATATATATATAATGAAATCTATAAGAGCAGAATTATAAAAATTAACATAAACTAATTAAAAAATTTACACATTAATAAAATATTTTTAGTTTGCACGAATTAATAAGCTGATATCTTTCTCGAAAAAGGCACATATTTGTTAATATGTACTCATTTATCCTAAGTATAAATGGTATATGATAAGTATGAAGCACGTGGTGTATTGTATGGCTATAAACGTGTCCGTATGATGTTCATTTTTAATCATTTTCACTAACAAACTTTGTATTATATGTACACTAAAAATGTATAAGAGACATCACAGACTATTCTAATAATTTTGCGCGTATTATAGAACCACCATTCTACATGCAAAGTTCATGCAAACTGATACTCGTCATTCAAAAATAATGAAAAAAATAAAAATATATATATAATAAAAAATGAAAAAATTAGGCAATCAGAATACAATTAAATTGATGAGTAATTACACACAAATGTACTTACAATGCATATACAAATTCACTTCATTTCGCTACTTTATTTCATAGCGCGTCTTATTCAATAGGTGTCTTCGTACCACAATGTGAAAAATTTTTCCAACTAGTAACTTTTATACGCTTCTCCCCCTTTACCCTCCAATCACCAAAATCAACTAGCCATTCTAAAAAATTGTGCGTCTAGAATCAGTGATACCAATCACTAGTTGAAAGTTACTAAATATTATATAACGTCTAGGATTACGTTAAGGCACTAGATATGTAGGTATTCTCATCCGCCATTTTAGTTCCTACTAGATGGAGAATTATAGCGTATATAGTACTTTTCAAAAAAAGCTAACTACAAATATGAAAAATACAAAATATGAAACTTTTTACAAAAAAATGTGATATCAGAAAATGACGCCAAGTAGGACTAAAGAACTATGGAAAAAGTTGTAAACTATTTTTATAAAGACTCTTGTATATAAAGCTGTCATATATATTAATGTTAAATAACTAAATATTTAATTTACTTCTTTGATTGGAGTGTAGATTTTATCCTAAATAGTTTAAACCAATCGGAGAAGCAGATTTAGTTTTCTGATTAATATTAGATAACTTTTGTTTAGTACGCGTACCAAATATTTAATCTACTTCTTTGATTGGTGTACATTTTACCCTAAACAGTTTAAACCAATCGGAGAAGCAGATTTAGTTCTGGTTAACGTTAGATAGCTTAAACCAATCGGAGAAGCAGATTTAGTTCTGGTTAACATTAAATAGTTTAAATCAATCGGAGATTATAAAAATAAATAAGTTAATACGTAAAAAACAAAAAAATAAAAATATTAGAAAATAAAAATATTTAATTAAGAAATGAAAAAAATATATTAAAAAAATTAAAATAAAAAGATTTTTTTCAAAATGCAAAAAAAAACTTGGCGCTGCTACATTGAACTAGATTGTTAACTTACATGATGTCAACTTATTATTACATGATGTCAGTACACTGAATTACGTTGCTAACTTACATGATTAACTTATTTGTCAATTACATGTGTCAATTACTTGATGTCAATTTATTACATTATTATTCCTTTTTATTCTTTTATAATATTTTGAGGTTGTAGCAGAGAGAGAGAGAGCGCCAAGTTTTTTTTTGCATTTTGAAAAAAATCTTTTTATTTTAATTTTTTTAATATATTTTTTTCATTTCTTAATTAAATATTTTTATTTTCTAATATTTTTATTTTTTTGTTTTTTACGTATTAACTTATTTATTTTTATAATCTCCGATTGATTTAAACTATTTAATGTTAACCAGAATTAAATCTGTTTCTCCGATTGGTTTAAGCTATCTAACGTTAACCAGAACTAAATCTGCTTCTCCGATTGGTTTAAACTGTTTAGGGTAAAATGTACACCAATCAAAGAAGTAGATTAAATATTTGGTACGCGTACTAAACAAAAGTTATCTAATATTAATCAGAAAACTAAATCTGCTTCTCCGATTGGTTTAAACTATTTAGGATAAAATCTACACTCCAATCAAAGAAGTAAATTAAATATTTAGTTATTTAACATTAATATATATGACAGCTTTATATACAAGAGTCTTTATAAAAATAGTTTACAACTTTTTCCATAGTTCTTTAGTCCTACTTGGCGTCATTTTCTGATATCACATTTTTTTGTAAAAAGTTTCATATTTTGTATTTTTCATATTTGTAGTTAGCTTTTTTTGAAAAGTACTATATACGCTATAATTCTCCATCTAGTAGGAACTAAAATGGCGGATGAGAATACCTACATATCTAGTGCCTTAACGTAATCCTAGACGTTATATAATATTTAGTAACTTTCAACTAGTGATTGGTATCACTGATTCTAGACGCACAATTTTTTAGAATGGCTAGTTGATTTTGGTGATTGGAGGGTAAAGGGGGAGAAGCGTATAAAAGTTACTAGTTGGAAAAATTTTTCACATTGTGGTACGAAGACACCTATTGAATAAGACGCGCTATGAAATAAAGTAGCGAAATGAAGTGAATTTGTATATGCATTGTAAGTACATTTGTGTGTAATTACTCATCAATTTAATTGTATTCTGATTGCCTAATTTTTTCATTTTTTATTATATATATATTTTTATTTTTTTCATTATTTTTGAATGACGAGTATCAGTTTGCATGAACTTTGCATGTAGAATGGTGGTTCTATAATACGCGCAAAATTATTAGAATAGTCTGTGATGTCTCTTATACATTTTTAGTGTACATATAATACAAAGTTTGTTAGTGAAAATGATTAAAAATGAACATCATACGGACACGTTTATAGCCATACAATACACCACGTGCTTCATACTTATCATATACCATTTATACTTAGGATAAATGAGTACATATTAACAAATATGTGCCTTTTTCGAGAAAGATATCAGCTTATTAATTCGTGCAAACTAAAAATATTTTATTAATGTGTAAATTTTTTAATTAGTTTATGTTAATTTTTATAATTCTGCTCTTATAGATTTCATTATATATATATTCTGGTATTCCACTTTTTTCTGTTTCTTTTTTTTTTTTGTCTCTTTCTTTCTGATTTGATTTATAGAGTTAGGCATTGAGTATTGATTTGTTTGAAAGAAAAATTAAAGTATTTTATTAAGTGATTGCAAGTTAAGTGAGTGCAAGTTCTGGAAATGCCGCTGGGCTATATTGAATCGTGACACCAGAGGTGAGAAATGGCACGTTAGAAGTGCGTGTCATTTTTAAATAAAAAGATATTTTGATGAAATAACATTATAGATCGCTTTAGCACACTTGTAAAATTGTCCGAAAACGATGCTTTTCCTTAACAGTTAATAAACAACCATAAAATGAATGTGATATGAATCGTATTCCTCGCCTCTGACGCCACGATCCAATATAGCCGCGGCGAGTACCCAGAAGTCTTAATTGTTAATTTAGTGGAGCCTTAGTATTATTATTAATATATTTTTAAAAAAAAATATATATATATATATATATATATATATATATAGGATTAGGTTGGATTTCGGCGCATTTCCAGAAATTGCAACCACGTGCCAACATGGCCGCGAGCTCTATGGGAACGCTACGGGAGCTCTATATGAGGAGACTTAATCAGGAGAAAAAGGCGAAAAAAGCCGTTAATTGTTCATGCAATATATTATATCAGTGCTCGGAATTAGTCTGAACATTTCAGCCGATTTCCGTGGTATACGCCTCCTTTCCTCTCCTTACCGCGCGCGCCGCAGCCGCTAGGGCCAGCGCCGTCAAGCGTTAGGACACTATCTGATTATGAGTGGGTTCTTCTCCCTATTTATTAAAATTTAAAAAAATGTATTAAAATTTATTAAAAATAAATTTTTTATTTTTAAATTTATTAAGTGGAAATATTTCAATAGATTTCCACGTCACCCATAAGATACTAATGCTGACGCGTTTTTTTAAAAGTAGTTTCCCCCGTAGACCTATTCCACTAAAGATAAAAATAAATTCTTAATTTAAAAAAAAAATATATAAAAGAGATTTTCTTAATTAGATTTTCTTGACCTTTTATGAGAATGAACAATTGATGCAATAATGTAGATAGAAACCACTTTTTGAAAAACGTGTCAGTATTAGTACCTCATGGGTGACGTAGAAATCTATTGAAATATTTCCACTTAATAAATTTAAAAATAAAAATTTATTTTTAATAAATTTTAATAAATTTTTTAAAATTTTAATAAATAGGGAGAAGAACCTACTCACAGAACCTAATCAGATAGTGCCGCTCCTAACGCTCGGCGGCGCTGGCCCTAGCGGCTGCGGCGCGCGCGGTAAAGAGAGGAAAGGAGGCGTATACCACGGAAATCGGTTGAAATGTTCAGACTAATTCCGAGCACTGTATTATATTATAAAATTACAAGGACAAACGTTTCTGCCTATGTTAGGCTTTCATCAGTGTCGTTACAAATAAAATATCATAATAAATGGTTTAAGGTAAATGTTTCAATGGTTGGACGTTTAGATCGTCACAAATAACACAATTTACAATAGAAAGGTTTTTAATATACACTGCCATCGAAAAGTTTCCGGACAGGGGCATAAGCCGGGAAAATTGTTAATAAAACACTAATTATTATGAACAAATGTCATAAATTTTATTTAGTTTACAACTATAACTGTAGGGATTATTCTTATGACGAAACGGGGACCGGGAGCTTTTGCTTACAATAACACAAACTAGATCATAAATTTTTTATTATTGCACCTACAACGTGTTCACTCTCTCTCGCATCATTACATCAATTGTCTCCCCTCTTGCTCCTTGCAGGGGAGACACCATCTTCTGATCGCTACTCGATACCGGCCGCGGCTAATACTAGACCTGCTACATAACTGACAAAAAACTGAAAATCTCACAAATCGAAATCAATCCATAGCTTAAGACTTAAGCATAGACTCAAACTTTTTTCTTCGAACCGTCCTCCTTTGGTGGACAGCACCTTTTTCATCAACCACGGCAGTATAGTACCCGTTCATTTTAAAAATTATTATTTTCTAAAAAATCAATAAAAAAATAAAGTATATTTACATATATTTATATGTATATGTATAGGGGAAGGTGAGGTAAAACGGACCGCGGGGTAAAATGGTCCATTTGCTAGATCTTATTAGTAAGTACCTCTATCTGCTGGATCAGCGCTCGGAATTAGTTGCACATTTCGGGCCGATTTCCGAGACAACGCCTCCTGTTCCCTCACTACCGCTCGGCCGCTGGCGGCCGAGCCGCCGATAGCTCTGGCTCAGGAGCGTTTTATATTAGAAATAGGCTGGATTGTTTAGGCATCTTTCGGGAAATTGTAACATTTTCTTCACTACATAAATAATGTTTATTTTCATTAATACATAATATATATATTTAATTATTAATGAAAATAAACATTATTTATGTAGCAAAGAAAATATTACTATTTTTTGAGAGGTGCCTCAACAACCGAGCCTATTTCTTATATAAAACACTCCTGCGCCAGAGCTATCGGCGGCTCGATCGCCAGCGGCCGGGCGGTAGTGGGGGAACAGGAGGCGTCGTCTCTTAAATTGGCCCGAAATGTGCAACTAATTCCGAGCGCTGATTTAGAACATCTAGGCACATATGCACATCATTCCAGATATATTAAGTGCTAATTGGTTTCTCATTTTATGTTTTAAATATTTGTCTAATCAATTATTGGTTAATTACAGCATGAATCGCAAGTTGTGAATCTCAATTCACAGCAGCATGAATCTCAATTCACATATTTCAAGTCTTTTGAGTGACATGTTAATATTTTATATAAATTGTCCATTTTGTGCTTTGTATATTTAATGGATTGTATTAATAATATTATAATTTATGTATATTGAGGATGGTTGAATAATCAATCAAAGATAATTTTGTAAATATAAGAATTGTTGACCTCTGTGAAGTTGGCTACCCATTTTTCAAAATAAAAAAAAATGATTAGAGTTCTGGATGCCCCCCGAAGAGTTCTAGAGTTCTCAGACCATTTTAGAAAGAGTTCTGCCATAAAGTAAAGAAAACACCATTTGAAAAATCGGGGGGCTAACTTCACGGCGCCCCCCATTATGTAAAAAATCCAAATTTTTTTATAGTTCTGAGTAGATTTCAAATAGTTCTATAGTTCTAGATAAGTTTCAAAAATAGTTCTGCCCGAAATACTACGTAAATTAAATTTGAAATTCTCGACTTAGAAAACGAAAAATAGCGAGATCTCATTCAATTTTGATTTTAGCGTTTCGAGCCTTAAGGATAATCGTTAGAACTCGTGAGGGGCTATACAGAACTCTCAACAGAACTGCCGGTTACCAAGAAAAAATTTTTTTTCCTATAGGACAGAAATTTTTCAAATCCGAAACTTCAACCATCGAGAACTTTTTTATTTCGCCTCTGAGCGCTTCGAGTGTTAATAATTATCGTTAGAACTCTTCGGAGGGCGTCCAGAACTCTCAACAGAACTGCCGGTTATCGAGAAAAATTTTCATTAGAAATTTTTCGAATTCGAAACTTCAACCAAAAAATTTTTTCTCGGTAACTGGCAGTTCTGTTGAGAATTCTGGACGCCCCCCGAACAGTTCTAGCGATAATTATTAACATTCGAAGCGCTCAGAGGCGAAATAAAAAAGTTTTCGATGGTTGAAGTTTCGGATTCGAAAAATTTCTAAGTCCTACAGGAAAAAAAATTTTTTCTCGGTAACCGGCAGTTCTGTTGAGAGTTCTGTATAGCCCCTCACGAGTTCTAACGATAATTATTAACACTCGTAACGCTCAGAGGCAAAATAAAAAAGTTCTCGATGATTGAAGTTTCGGATTTGAAAAATTTCTGTCCTATAGGAAAAAAAATTTTTTCTCGGTAACCGGCAGTTCTGTTGAGAGTTCTGTATAGCCCCTCACGAGTTCTAACGATTATCCTTAAGGCTCGAAACGCTAAAATCAAAATTGAATGAATTCTCGCTATTTTTCGTTTTCTAAGTCGAGAATTTCAAATTTAATTTACGTAGTATTTCGAGCAGAACTATTTTTGAAACTTATCTAGAACTATAGAACTATTTGAAATCTACTCAGAACTATAAAAAAATTTGGATTTTTTACATAATGGGGGGCGCCGTGAAGTTAGCCCTCCGATTTTTCAAATGGTGTTTTCTTTACTTTAAATGGCAGAACTCTTTCTAAAATGGTCTGAGAACTCTAGAACTCTTCGGGGGGCATCCAGAACTCTAATCATTTTTTTCAATTTTGAAAAATGGGGGGCCAACTTCACAGAGGTGAATTGTTGACATACAATATCTCTTGTCGTAGCTTTTGCTAATGTCTAGCCATGTCCAATATCTAGTCATAGCCATTTTACATACTATTGAAATTTTTAAATTATTAAATTTTAATTGAGAGCGTTTTATAATTTATAAATATATGATTGGAAGAAATATTATGACAGCATTTGTCACGTTGTGCTTGTTGCAGTAAAAGACGTTGTCATATAAAGCTACAAAACTTATATAACAAAAGTTTCCTTTTTCTTAAATAAAAAACCTAATACACTTTCTCCTTGTTCAAATAACTATTTATAAACAAACATGCTAAATATTTATACAAGGTGTCCTTTTTCTCATTAATTATTGCGAAAATCGCAAAACGCGGTAGAGGACTTTTCTACTCGATTTAACCCGCTGTACACGAGAGCTGATTCACTTTGTGCGGGACACCCTGTATAATATTTTGACTAGCTATAAAAATATATGATAAAATTTAAGTTAAGATCGAGCAAAGTTTATTTAAAGCACACTACTATAATATCATTGTCTTAAATTCCATTGTCTGTCGCGTTGATTCCCCAGACAACACACATGTCCAAAATACATCCAAAGGATATCCAAAGAACGTCTTGTAATCCCAAAAACATCCTCGGGATATCCTCTGGATGTCTTTCGGATATGCTGTGCTGTCTGGGTCGCGATAGTCTCCGCGTACCTTTTTTTTCTTATACAGCAGCCTGTTCTTCACCAAGTTGCTAAGCCCTGACCTCGACGCATCTCGTTTGCCTCGCATGAAATTTTGTGTATTAGTTTCGCTTCTTTTTATATAAAACCGCCCACTCATTCCAGTCGATGTTATATTATATAGCAACCTTGTTGCGTAGCACATTCCGGGATACCATGTTTCGATGCACAATAAGGGAGTATACGCAGCCAAGCGAAAGAAAGAGGAATTAAAAGGCAACGAAGGCTTGCGAATACTACTCGCCGACCTTAATTTCGCGATGTTATCCGCGTCGAAGGTTCAAGACGAATTGCAATTTACCAGCGGCGATTTTGAGGGCACATGCAACGTCAGGTCGCGCTTGAATGCTAAGGAATAAAAATGCACAAAAGCTCTCTTGCTACAAGATTTCAAGAGACTTCTCCTTTCATGACTTTATTCAAGACAAGTTGTATTTTTTAAATTCTTATATTTGGACACATTATATACATACTTGATTTTCTTGTCATTATAAAAAAAAATGCGAAACTTCGATATTTTAGAAAAATGTATTTTAATTAGATAAAAGTGTTTCTTCTCTTGTACATTTTAGCACAAGAAGTAGGAGTTTTAAAGCTAAAAAATATAATATTTAAAGAATATAGCATGTTTATTTAAATAATCGGTATTGTATATTTATTTCGTCAACATTTTTAATATTATTCAAACAAAAACTTCTCCGTCTTTTTTTTAATAGTCTACTCATAATAGCAGAAAACATTTTTTGTGCACCCTGAACCGAGCTAAAAAAACTCCATATCAATTATGGATCCTTTTTTTCTAATCGCACTATTAGAGAAAATAGAAGCAGACGCGAATTCGAAGAGAAATAATTGTCCGTAGTTTCCTCGCCATTATAACGTTCCAGTTTACACAATGTTGTATCACGCGCTAAGCGACGAACGGTACCTATCAATCTACCCGAACGCAGAAGTAGTACTCTGTTATTTATTGCCATTTACTCGATCGTGTTTCGCGGTGCTCTCGCGCCGCATAATCGGTCGGTCGAATCGAGCGATCGAGAGGAGTGAATTAAGAACGCGCTTCCATTACGAAATAAGGGCGTTCTCCTTATGCCACATATACTTATTTCAGAGTCATACAGAGAAAGCAATCAGGAAATTATACGTAATCGTAGTAACAGTGGATCATTATGAGTACCGTTACAGCTTTACCATTCGCTTTCCGTTTCGCAGAATGTTGAGCATTCGTTTAAACGTATCGAGTGTATTCCAAATTCGTCTGTTAATCTTTTGCGCTTGCCAAATTGCTTTATTTAATAAAAAAGCTTAAGTATATTTTTATATCGGAAAGCATAAACTCGTTCAATATTCCTTTAATACAAATCCTAAAAATTGACATGCAATAAAAATAAAATAACTACAAATTTAGTAAAATATGATTATTATAGAAAAAGTTATATTATTTTTGAAGAACCGTCGCAGGAAGTTAATGCGAAATTTTCATTTTTCTTAAAGAAATTAATTAGTGAGAGACCTACATGAGAGACAGTTAAATTGTACACCGATCTCAGATAGAGATACATAAAGTATACACCGAGGAGCATAAATGAGATCCCTTTCGGTCCTTTTCGGTGTAGATAGGTGTAGATGAGCGCGTCATTGATGGGTTGTCGTCACACCTATATCCAAAAGCCAATGGCGCGCTCTACACCTACTCTCTAAATTTCTTAGAGTGAAATCTAACTCCAAACGAGTGGATATTCACTTCAAGCAATAGTGAAAATACTGCCACTCGTAAATAGTAAAAATTCACTTTTCACAAAAGTGATTGTTTAATTCTCACGTAGAGTAATGTATTACTCGTTCCGGCGTGAATTCACTCGATCAGAGAATGAAATCTTCTTCGTTGGTAAGGCGTTTATTTTAACAGTTCTCTTAAAAACAGTGAGATTGCACTCTTCATGTGAATGAAATATTCACTCCACACTGCATAGAGTGAAAATATTCGCTCTATAAAATAAAGTACACATAATTACTCTACTTTGCAGAGTGAAAAATTTACTCTACAACAAAAAGAGGAAAAATTAACTCCGTATAAATGAAAAGTCACTCTAATTCAAGCGACACGAGTCACTCATCAGTCACTCAATTTTTCGAGTGCGTTATCACTCTAAGAAATTTAGAGTATCTACTCCGAAAATAAACCTCATTTTTGCTCCTCAATGTACGAAAAGTTGAGTACATTGTTCTCACATATGGAGAATCATAATGTATTGATAGAAATTATTAAAAAGAAAAGAAGAGAGAAAAAATATTAAAGCGCGAGTGGCTAAGCCGGGAATTAAACCCGGGATCTTCCGTTTGCCGGGCGACTGTTCTGACTACTAAACTATTCAGATCCCACGCTTCTAATATTTATCTCTCGCTGGATTAGGAAATAAACAATTCTGTAGGAGATAAACGCGTCATAATGCCCGCGTGATTTAAAATATGTACAATGGAAAGACTCATATAACTATTTAATTGTCTCTCACGCAGACTAATTAATTTCTTTAAGAAAAATTAAAATTTCGCACTAACTTCCTGCGATGGCTCTTGATGCTCTTCTATTATATTATATTTGATAGTTATCATATGAGCCTTTCCATTATATGTATTTTATATTATTTTTATTTTGTCAAACATCTTGAGATTTCTGCATCAGAAAAAAATTTAAATACTTGACTTCAATGCCAAAGAAAAAGTGCCAAGTATTAAAGTTTTCTATAACGATAATTAAAGTCATCGCATGAAATGTGTTGTTATCATCCCTATTTTTCACAGATCTTTATTACGCATCGCACATAAGCGTGCTGTATAAACAATTGATCACGCGCTGCTCAATTCGTGCTTTTCCCCCCACAAAACTCATTATTAATTTCGTAAATTAAAGCACGTCTTCCACGCAGTGGAATCGACGCATTAGTCGCGCTTCGTTTCGCAGGTGCATAAAATCGCCGATTCACCCTCTCCCGCAATCTCCTCCTTGTAGTGAGGTGTACGCGCAGTAAGGTATTCGAAGCAGTACGTAGGAAGCGAATGCCAGAGAGAGCATATGGCGCGATACAGTATGCAACACGTTCATGATGCAAAGGAATGAAAAAAGAAACTTCATTCTATCGTCGAGTCAGTTCTGAAGCAAGTGAATACTGAATGGACAAAATTCCAAAATATAAAATTCGAAAAATTGCAGTGCGTAAAAAACACGACTTGCGTAATTTAATCGAATTGTGGATTTAACGGTTCTCCATATAAATGTATAAAAATAAATATTATTATCTTCTAAATGGTTACTTAAAAATTTAATGGCATTTTAAATCTTACAAGTTAATATATCATTAGATTGTTGAAGAAGATTTTCTTAATTGTCGAATTGTCGAAGCTAATAAAGTCACGAAATTGACCAAACAAATAAAAACTGTAAAAAAATTGCACATCGCTCTTTAATTTTTTTAATAGAGAATTGTCGTTTTTAAACGATACAAAAATTAATGAGAATTATAAGAAATATAACTTTTATTTTCTTACGAATTTTCTGCCTTATGTAGTATTGGTTATCGTATATAGGTCAAACAACTCAAGCGCAGTTCCAATGAAGACATACGTCGGACGTTGGTTTTGTTCCTCTTTTGTATTCAGTTTCAAAGATTATGCTACTTTCTCAGTCGGCGCTTTAGTTACGCTTCGTTCCGCAGGTGCACAAAATCGTCGATCCCTCCTCGCGCGCGCGACCGCGTCGCGTAATATGCAATCATGTTGCACATATTATGTGCAGGAAAGGGTCAGAAGTACGGATAGCGTAACATCGGGACAATTCAGTGTATAGAATCATAAAGAAAGAAGCGTGAAGAAAGAGAGGGAGAACAAAAGCGAGAGGAAGCAGCTTAAAAATCAGACTCGATGTTACAACTCGATGTTGTAGTCTACTGAAGGTTTTTTGCGTAAGTCAAGAATCAACGAAGCGCGAATTTAAGTTTTCTGTGTTTCGTTAAAAGGAACACGACGATACATTTCCTGAAAGTGATCTCGCTAAAATGCGAGATTTTATAACAGAAGTATACTCATAACTCAAGGTCTATTTAATGTCTCGAGTTTTTTATTAAATCAACTGGTTAATAGCTATTCAGGAAGCTATTTTTTATATTTCATGTACAAAAAAATTAAAAAATTATTTCTACTTAAAGAAAAATGTGTCTTTTCTTCAAGTAACTTGTATCAAATATATTTTAAATAAAAAAATTAATTTTGGAATTCAAAACATTTTTTAAATACTTATAGTAGATATAGTAATTTTTGAACTTAAAGATAAGACACTTGTAATAAATTTATAGCAAACGTAATGAAAATTGCTGCTGTCTAATATAAAACTAATTTCATTTTTCGAGGAAAGTCGAATGACATATTTCATTACATGTCTTATGAAATTGGAATTATGAATCCGTAGGATGAAAAAGAAAGAAAAAATAGCGTCCTGTGGGCGCTGACCTTAATCACGCGATGTTATCCGCACCGTTCAGGCACGAGACGCGAAGTTGCAATTTACCGGAGGCGCGCATCGAGGATGAAAGACGCAAAGGACGAAGGGCGACGAGGGGGGTGAAGAAAACGAAGGAAGGGAGGGACAGAAGGGGGCAGAAGGTAAAGGTGAAATAAAAGGAACTACCAATTAAATTTCTTTCGTTGGTCTGCGCGCGACGACCTCGTCTTGCCGCTTCTTGTCGCACTCTTTTCTGCAGCGGTTGCATTTTTTTTCACCGCGATTATGCGGGCGCCACCTGCCCGCACGTGACTCGCGCGCTGCGAGAGCGGAGCGGAAACGAGCGCGTGCAAGTTGCGATGAACTGGCGTAATTGTGATAATGATATCCGACAGCATACACTGCATAATTTATCGCGCCCAGGCCAAGCGATACCGGAGTCTGCGCGCTTGTAGCTACTAAGTAATAAACTGAAGGTTTATCCAGGTGAACGTGAACTTTTTGCAATAAGGCCACGCGAGACGTTTTGAATTTCACTATAATTGAATTCTGCTGTACATCTTGCACTCTTGTTCAAATTAAATTTGCAATTACTTTTTAGTTTAGATAACACAAAATTTGAGAATATCAACTTCTTGTTCTGAGCAAACATATTACAAAATTGATGAAAAAGAAAGCAAGCAATTAGTTCTGGTCAAAACCTTTTATTTTTTAACATAAGACATAATATATCTCTAACTCTTTATTTTTATTTTATATAAATAAATTATCTAAATTGTATACTAAATAAACTATTTTGCATGGTTCTAAAAATTTTCATTTACGATTATTATTCAAAACTATTTCGTATTGTTCATTGTGTTTCAACTAGCAATTAATATGACAAAATATAATTTTAGTATAATTTTTTTTTCTTAATTATAAATCTATATTTCCATAAAAAAATATATCTCCCTTAATCTATTTAATTACCCTCAATCTATCTTACTCTTCGTTTCAATAATAAAAGTTAATAATTGGACTGTGCTGATGTAAACCGACTTAACGTGCCTGACGTGTGACTCGTCGAGAGAATCGGTTCTGCCTTTTGCAAGACATTTCAGTAACCCTACTCCCGAGATAACATATGAATGCGACGCTCGAACGCGACTGCTGATTCGTATGTGCGACGAGGGATGAATTTTATTCGCGCTGCATGCACGAGGCACAGAGCACAATCACCGACGTGAGATGCACATGCGACCGATGCGACCAGAGCGTGGGCCCTCGATAAACAGCGGTGCTTGAATAAGAGTGATCGGCGCCGAGTAATTAGCGACCGTGCGTATGTCGGACACGTGTGTAAACGCGGCGGCGTGTGTTCGATTGGGAAAGAATGCCATTTGGAATAATTAATTTTCTGACATGCACGACGCTACGACATGATCGTAGCATAGAGACTTGAAAGACTCACCTCGTGTGAAACGATCGATTCTCGGGACAATGCGGCATTTCTCCATTCAATTGAATTATCCTGAAACATACCAAAGTAATTTTGAAGAGTACTTCTTAATGAAAAACAATCAGATAAAATTAAATGTCTGAAAAATTGCATTCTTTCTAATGCGTTTTGCCGCAGCTAAAAACATGTCATTTGACATTAATAATGTACAGAAAACAAAATGTCAGCATTGACAAATTGATTTTTTATTTGATAAAAAATTAATCAAATTTAATAAAAATTTAATTTAAACATGATACAAAAATTGATCATATTTGTCAATCTATCAACATTGCTAACATTTTGTTTTCTGGGTTATTCGATTGTCAAGCTATACAAAGTATGTATCGTTATATCTTTTTTATATTTTGAAATTTATTATTGTGTGTGTGTGTGTGTGTGTGTGTGTGTGTGTGTGTTCCGATTATTAATCGAGCGAATCAATTATTAAAACCCGACACTTCGCGCGTCATAAGCCAAGAATGGGATACTGTTACACATTTGCCATTGACCGTGACCATTTAATGACCTTGGCTCTCTCTGTAAGCAAATTAAACAGTATACATACGAGGGCAGTCTGAAAAGTTCGCGGAGCGACATCTGTAAGTCAACAGTAGAGTTTTAAATTTTAATTGGTTGTACAACTTCACTCTTCATATGAACCACAGTGTAAGAATATAAGGTGATTTCACGGCAACAAATTTTTGTGATTTTCCTGTCATTGTTCCACATTGAACCGCTAGATGGCTACGTGTTGAGGGACTTTAAATATATATACAGGGTGTCTGGCAATAATCGCCCCACCGGTCATATACAGGTAGAGGAGGTCAAATCGAGTAGAAAAGTCCTTTACCATTTTTTTATTTTTGTAATAAGTACTAAGTAATTAACGAAAAAAGATTGGTGAATCCGTGCAAGTAAAGCGCGCGCAGCGAGAAGGACATCCCACTGCTATGCGATCACTAGGCGCGCGATGAAGCGTTGGGAGGAGCGCTCTACAAATGACAATGGCAACATACGAGCGACGCGTAACGCTAGATCCTTGTGTCCTAGTGATCGCGTAGCAGTGGGACGTCCTTCTCACCGCGCGCGCTTTACTCGCGCGGATTCGCCGATCTTTTTTCGTTAATTACTCAGTACTTATTATGAAAATTAAAAAATAGTAAAGGACTTTTCTACTCGATTTGACCTCCTCTACCTGTATATGACCGGTGGGGCGATTATTGCCAGACATGTATATACATATATTGAAATTTTATTAAAATTTTATTGTCCTGCGGAACTTAATTATAAATATTCATTTTCTTAAAGAAACTTAATTTTCTATAAAAACTGGAATACATTATTAATTATTTTTTCTGCATATTTAACTAAGAATAATTTGTTATAAAAAAATAAAAAAATATTTTGTCAGTAATATATATTTTTATACACAATGTTAAAAGTTTTATTTTAAAAAATTTGTATTATTTAGGACTATAATTATATATAGATGTGCTTTAGAGATTCATCGTCTATCCTTTTCTATCCACGTCTATCCACATCTTCTATTCTTTTTTACTTGGGATCTTGCACCAACGTGACATCTTGTGTGACATGCCTTAACTAATGACATCTTGATCACAGATTTTTTGATAGAATACAATGGTCGTGAAATCACCTTATATTCTTACACCGTGATATGAACCCATGTAAAATGTGAAATCCATCTGTCAATTGTTTCTTTACTTACAAGCCATTCAAAGTTAACGTGTCAGTGTGTTTTAAATGGAAAATTTGAAACATCGTGTTGTAATAAAATTCTTTGTTAAGAAAGGTTTAAAGGCAATGTAAATTCATATTGAAATGGTAAATGTGTTAGGAGAATCTGCTCCTTCAAAAACAATGGTTTGCAAGTGGGCACTTGAGTTTCAACGTAGTCGTACAAGCATTGAAGACGATCTCCGCAGTAGACGCCCAAAAAGTATTACAACACCGGAAATCATTCAACAAATTCATGACATGGTATTGGATGACCGGCGAATAAAAGTGCGTAAGATTGCTGAGGCCATGGGTATCTCAAAAGAACGTGTAGGTTATATTTTACACGAAGAATTGCATATGAAAAAGCTTAGTGCAAAATGGGTGCCGCATGCTAAGAATTGATGAGAAACGGAATCGAATGCGATGAAAAAAATCAACGAATTAAAATATGAATTGTTGGAACATTCACCTTATTCACCAGATTTGGCTCCTTCCGACTTCCACCTGTTTCCAAAACTGAAAAACTTCCTCGCTGGTAAGCGTTTTTCCAATGAAGAAGTGATTGCAACCGTAGACGAGTATTTTGCAGACCTTCCGCAAAGTCATTTCAGGGATAGGATACATTTATTAGAGAAATGCTGCACTAAGTGTATTGAAGTTAAAAGAAATTATGTTGAAAAATAAAGCCATTTCTAGAACTATAACAGGTCTATGAAGTTAGCACCACCATTTTTGAAAATTAAAAAAACAAAAGTTGTGCTAGATTGTGCTACGTTGTGCCGCAAACCGCATTTCGATATTTCCAAAAACAACCCGAAAGATCGAAAAAAACAATTTTAAGACCCAGCACCGCCATTTTGAAGGCCTAGCACAACCTAGCACAATCATTACTTTTTCATTCTGACAAAATGGCGGTGCTAGGCCTTAAAATCGTTTTTTTTTTCGAATTTTCGGGTTGTTTTTGGAGATATTGAAGTGCGGTTTGCGGCACAACGTAGCATAATCTAGTACAACTTTTGTTTTTTTAATTTTCAAAAATGGCGATGCTAACTTCATAGACATAACTATAACTTATTTTTTTCATTTCCGCTCCGCGAACTTTTCAGACTGCCCTCGTATATGTTGCACTCGCGAATAATGCGCGTATGCGTAAATAAAAACTCAATTTAAGACACTGATTTAATCAGTACAGCACTATTTACAAGTGATACAAAGAGCAATTCTTAAACACTCGTCCTCGAGACCAACCGCCGAAGATCAACCATCACTCCAAACTATGCAGTTTACACCACAATTACGCGACGCTTCTCGATCTCGCGGCATATTTCTGACACAGCTTCTCCCAAACGAGTGTAATACCGGACGATGATATGTATATAGCAACACAACTACTGCTGTTTAGTTATTGCTGTTATAAATATTAATTGTTACTGTTTTATTAAAAATATAAGAATTTTTTATACAATAAAACAGATTTCAATACAATTGTATTAATGCAGACATATTTGTTATTAATATTATTATAAATTATTTTAAAATATATATAATTTAAAAAGTTATGCATTTTTGAAATGCAATAAATGTTGTTCATTTACCAATAGTATCAAAAAATAAATGTGGCTATGTAGTTTTTATTTTTTAATAAATGCAGAGAGCTGAGTTAATTAGAAATCAATAAGTGTCCCCCATGGAAAGCGTCAGGATAACCACTTTCAGGTATCTCGCAGGTAAAAGTATATGCATCGATGAAACATCGCAGTGGGTAAGTTATCGTACCTCGAAAATGAACCTAGTGAGCTTGAAGATAATTGAAGACGCCAATATAACCGAACGTCGGTGACTGAATTTTCAGCATCACAAAAGTGCAGAAAATTTGTAATTAAAACAATATTTTACAAAAACTGATTTAATCAATATAATTTATCTATTAAGACTTTAATTGAGATAATAAAATACACAAAAAATCCATTGATATTTAATAGCATAAAAAAGATTATTTTCATACAAATAAAATTAAAAGAAAAATTGGAAAATAAATTTTATACAAATTTGAACAATTACATATAATATTGTAAACAAATGGAATAAAACGTAAAAAATCGATTAAAGCATTGTATAATCTCAAGAGGCAACATTAAGATGAAACTATCAATCTAATATAATATATGTAAAGGTTATAAAAAATAAATTTTTATAGGCTTTAAAGGTACGTGACATTATGATTTAATTGCTAAAAATGTCTTTCGCGTGAAAGACTTTATCCGCGTAACGATCTTGTCTGCTGAAATGATAAATGGATTTCGGCATTCGTGACCAAGAAACTACTAATGGAAACCACAACCCGTGTAATCAAATAAGTTTCCTATTTTTTTCTTCTTTAAACGCAATCGTTAAAGTAATATCTAATCAGTTTCTTAATTGCTAAAACTTGGTATTATTATACCAAGATTTCATCTACATAAATTGTATTAAAACTGTGTTATAACGCGAACAGTTATACGACACGATGTGAAAAATTCATTACCACAACTACTTATCAAATCAAGACTATGCGTTGATTATATAATGACTAAACGCTTGGTCTGTAATTTAATACCTGAGCTATACATCGTAAAGTTTTGTCACGCAATTTCGAATACCATTATATTAATTTTCCTCACATCATCATACGAGCGAATAAAAAATTTCATGGAAAGAGAGAAAGTTTTTTACCCACACATAATTTCTGAGGCAATAACGAGACAAAAACCATAAATTAAAAATTTTTAAATACTATAAGATTATACACATATATATATTTCAACATTTTTCGCGACTCCTTTATTGATGGTGCAATGTTTACTTATCGAGTAGATACGGACAATCATTAAACAGCGCGTTAATTGTTTTGCACGTTAATTGCTTAGAAAACAATTTACAAAATAATTCCCTGCTGAATAACATTGTCCCCTCTTCCTCGACTTTTTAATCAACTTGCAGGAAAAGAAATTTAATTTTCTCGCGTTTACGAATTTCGTCGCACGATACGTATCTGATCAATACCGCTCAAAGCGACAGCGTAATAATTTCCCGACACGCCGGCGAAGGGTTAATCTCACCTGCATCTCGGATCCAAACAAATTGCTCCGACCCTCCTCTCCCCCTCCCTCTTCCGTCCTTCTGCCTTTCCCGCATTTTCAGAGATTCTTGGCGCGCACCTGTGCGCGACACTTTGTCCCACGTCGTTATTCACCCCTCTTTCCCCATTTCTCCCCCTTCCTGTCCAGGTAGCAAATGTTGCGCGACGTCTCGCGCTGAAATCTCTCGCTAAATTACGCGGACGGACGTAAATGCGGGAATGTCGCGTCGTCGGCTTGGTCATTTTACAATTTCAATTAACGACTCGACAATTCTCCTTTATCCTTACGTCGCCGCTTTCTCGCGCCGAAAGAGATCCCTAACACCGCCTCGCTCGCTTGTGATCATGAATGTACCGGTAAAATTTACGCGTCGACGCAGTCGCTATAATGCGTTCGCCGATCGTTAAATTACAAATCTGGTGCTAAGACGAGTACGCGAATACCGTCGCGCTAATCGAGCTAGCTAGCGCAAATAATACCGAATCGCGTGGATCAAACGCTAAGTTAATTTCCGATTTGCTAAGTTAATTTTCGATATTTGCTATTTAAAATGTGAGAATAAAAATATTTGAATAAAGAAATCAATTAATTATTTAGATTCAATCCATTTGTAGAAAAATTCAGATTTCTACATGCACAGATTCATATAACTATTCAAGTGTTTAACTTTTCAAACATACTTTTGTATTACAACTGCCATCATCAATCAATTTTAATTACCTAATGACAGAATATCTGATTAGAAGGTAAGTATCGGCGACGATTTTAAAGTATTTAACATCGGATCTTCTGAGGGGAAAACTGGTTTCACTCGGCTCGATTAACCGGTGATTTACACTTGATCATTTTGTTATCTCGTTAAGCATGTCGGCACGAGAACGCAGCAGATGCAGGAAGTACTCCACTGAGTATGCAAATGAAGCAATACGAAGCCAGAAAAATTCGGATATCAATGTGCGTTAATGCATTTACGGTTTGTATACCTGACATTCATTTAGTCACTTCCCGCTTTCTTCCGTGATGATTATCATAATAGGTCTCTGGTAATCGAACTTTAAGTAACTGTGAGCGAGGGTCTTTTTTGACGGCGCAAGCTGATAGATGCACGCAAACTTCTTCAACCAGAATATTAAAAGTCCTTTCCACGAAAGAATATGCATTTATCATGTAATCAAAGATTCTTTGAGAGTACCTTCTTTTATTGAAATTATATAGAATGTTTTAAAATTATTTCTTTTATTTATAGATTCTTCTCTCTTGTTGTAAAAACAATTTTCTAGTGTATTATTTTTAATATGGAACGATTAAACGCTACAATTTTTTACCACTTCTGGAATATATAAAATATAAATAGAATATTAAAAAAATAGCAATAATACTTTTTACACATGAAATATTACAAGGGACTTAAAAAAATCTGCAAGAAACTTTGTTTGCTTTAATATATTGAGTTTCTCGCGGACACAAGAGATGTATGATTATGAAACACTCTGCGGAATGATCTTGAAAGAGCATTTCGTTACATCAGAGACTGCATGGACGAAGGAGGTCATGAACCGTGTTGCAGCGACGTAAATGTCACGGTTCATTGTACGAGTGTAAGAATGAATGGACGACGGGCGTATGAATGGAGGTGGGTCAGCTGAGGGAAGGCGCATCCCGTTGTCGAGTTACGATGATGTAAAAGCGTTTTAAAACCCGTGGTTATCGGCACGGATCCGTTTTCTCGCTTCGATGCGTACCTCATATCCGTCAATAAAGTCCACGAGAGCGATTAATTCGTTATTTCACGAACGCACTAATGCACCGTGTACGCTAATTAATATTTGACTAGATAATATCGAAAACAAAAAGTGCAATTTAGTAAAACAAGCGTAAACAGACGATAAAATCGATAATAACTAATTGGTGCGATAATAACTAATTCATTCCAGTTCCGACATTCTTTTTACACATAGAGAGAACGCGTAGTGAGTCATTTTAATAGTAATATCATGCGGTTAGTCAAGAGTTGATAAGAGATAAACGTTACGTGAATCGTTTCTTTCAACTCGGTTTCCGTCGAAAGACGACCTCGATTAAAATTCTAGATTTTTTGTTCACGTATGAAAAGTGTGTAAAACGTCGATCTAACATTATTACATCAAAATAGATTTTTAAAATTTAAAATAATTCTATAATTATATAATAACTCGATGTAAAAATTTATCTCAAAAAATGTTTTATCACGATTTTTATGTATAAAACGTTTTTTGATAATCCAAATAATATTGTTTTATTATTTTGTAGTCTCCAATTTATTATATTACATTTGTTCAAATAATTTCAGCCTTTGTTAGCGTGCATTTTACAATACTGACTGAGAGAATGGGATGCGTTTTCCGAGGTGAATGCACATTAAGATTTGCTTTATGAGCATGACCCGGATCTTAGATCCTATTACGGATCACAAATGCAATTCGGATGATAAATCCTTGACATTGCGGCGGATTAGATGGTACATCCTCCAAATTGATGCGGGCTGTATTATAGTGCACTAACGTTGACATATGCATCTTATTCGTCGTCAAAGTTTGCAGAATATCAATTACGCGTGACTAATGCAGTCGGATATTTTGTATCTTATCATTTTGTAATTTAACTTTTACGAGAGCACCATGTTTTTACATTATAGATACGCATAATCATTAAAATGATAAAAGTAAAGGTTATCGCTTCACCGTAGTCTTAAAATTTTTTAAACCACACGATGTAATCGTTAATCTTTCAATTAAATTTTCTTAAAGCAAAAACGCCGCTTGGTTATGATTGCGAAATGAAATTTCGCTATCTGTTTGTGTACCCGTGAAACTCGCTTTACCAGAACTCTTTTATCTGCAATATTCTTTCTACATTTATTTCCACAAAGCAAACAGTGATTCTGAAATCATCAAAGAACGTGCTTTCCTCGAGTATTGATTTACATCTTTCTCAACTTTAATTATTGTTAGCTTATTCTCAACCTACTTTTTCAAGAATACAAATATTCTTGCTTCTGATTTACAATTCATTTTCCTTTGCGTGACTCGTCAACATTTTCTTTTGCGCCATTACGTCGATACAGTCTTTAAATTTTATACAATTCTATTTGAAAAAAGATATAAGTTAAAGAATCATAAATCGCAATTAATTATACGTAAAAATAGGACGACAGTACTGATTTCTTTCGAAGACTAATAAGAAGGATTCGACGACGTTTTCGAGGAGGAGGATTCGCGGCGGTAAAGACGGTTAACCAGCGGGCCGTGAGATGGCGACGCACTGACCGACGCCGGGCGTCGTACCGGCGGCAGTCTCGGGGACGACGCCGTCGCCGCCACGTGGGGAGTGAATTTGAATCGGCCGCCACCGGTTCCGGCCTGCTGTTTCACCGTGTCGGCGCGATCGTTCGCACCGGTGCCCACTCGTGATTCCTTTCGCGTACGTCGCGCGGAACTTGAGATTCGCGCGCGAGCACTCCAAATTTTGCGCATCGAAAAATGCGAAGAGAAAACGGAAAGAGGTATTAAACTAAAAAAATGTACATTTAATTAGTTTGCAGCGATCCTGAAAAGTGTGTTGCGAGAAAACTCCAAAGCTGGAGAGGAGAAAAGTGCGCGGGATGTAAGCGGCGAACGAAAATGTGAACTCAGCGATACGCAGCAAGCGGAAACCGGATCTTCGACGCACGAAAACACAGGAAATAATCTGCGATAGTTGCGGAATCAGAGACCAAGTGTCGGCGTTATCGTCAATAATGGAATGTCAACACGGCGTGGAAGAAAGGATTCCGCGGTAACTGTCACGGAAGTGCTGTCACCAGTGAACGGGGAGGGTCAAAGAACCAGTCAACCGGTTATCCTGGTTGCGGACGGTTGGTGTGTGTTTACAATCAAACTGCCGGTGCCGGCATCATCGCGCCACGTGACACTTCACCTGTCATCGTCTGTCGACAATTTTCTCCACGTGACGACGTCAGTGATCTGGAACATTGTCATCGAGCAGGCGGCCGCGAGTGTAATCTCACAGTGTATATCATAGGACAACAAGGAGAGAAAGAGAGAGAGAGAGAGAGAAAGATAGAAAGGGAGAGAGAGAGAGAGAGAGAGAGGCGGACGAGTAGTTCACATCGCGCCTGATCGCGAGAGCGCGAGCGTCGGCTCCATGTCGCTGATTTCATCAGCGACGTAAGCCAGTGTCATACTGATACGCGCTTCGAACGGCGACTAAGCACCGCGACGAACACCACGAAGCGTCGAAGCAGCAGCGGAGACGACGACAACGACGACGACAACGACGACGACGGCGGAGAAGGCGGCGGAGGAGGCGAGTAGCCGGCTGCCGGCGGCAGGAGAGGGAGAAAAATCAAGAAGGAAGTAGCAAGTGTCACGAAGGGACCCTTGTCAGTGAGTGGTGGACCGTGGTGCTGATCGTGGTGGGCATCGCGCGTGTGATCCTCGAGGAGAGTGTGAGAGAAAGAGAGAGAGAGGGAGAGAGAGAGAGAGAGAGAGGGGGGAGTGCAGAACGGCGGAGAGGGAGCGGTAAGCACGGCGCTCGATACGAGCACGCGCGCAAATCGACTCGATCGGCCGCTTCCGATCGCCTCGGCGCACCGGCCGGCCCGGAAGAGGACTGTGACCTTGCAGCCCGACCTTGGAAATTGGCGCCACTGTCGATCGCGACATCTCGTTCCGTTTTATCGAGAGCGTGGCTCGCGCTCGCCGAGAATATTTGCGACCACTCGCCGGCTCCCGCCGGACACGTGAGCGTTCGGGGCGGAAAGAGGGAGCACGCGCGATCACGGTTGCTAATCGAAGAGGTTTCGTCACGTTTCCTTTGTTTGCGACGACGTGGAGGGACGACTGCCAGTGATCGAACCACCTGTCACACCGACGGAATGATTCAACATGTCGCTTAGGTGAGTGACAAAAGAACGAGCAAATAATTTTGCGCGCGAGGCCGCCCAGCTGTGGGTGGTAATTGGCGGGAGGGTGAATTAAAGGGGGTAAACGAGGGGCGAACGAGAGCCACAGGTAGGCCGCGCTTGGCTGAGAGAGGCGGAAACACCACTTTGTGATCTCCGGCTTCTACCCTTTGACGCTCCGTGACTCGAGGGTCCGAGTTGAAAGGGCGAGAGGGTTTGGTCAATGCCTGAGAGAACATATGTGTATGCGTTGGTTGATGCCGGTGTTTCAATTGATTGGAAAATTGGCGGAAGTTTTCTCTGAATCAATCCAATATGTAGGAATAATAAAAACGCCGCTCTCGTAAAAACATATAAAACACATGGCGTCTGACTAGTTGCATAATCTTGCTACTTGGCCTATTTTTGTCCTAATTTGCGTGTTTCAAACGACTCGAAATGAAACTATTTATTTTTATGAATTTGTAATACTTATATTATTTTAATAATTAACAATCTATATTTCGTGTAATTGATATCATTGTGAGATATTCATCTATTTTTAAATCGTGAATTACTTTGATTTCTTCGCGACTGGATTTTTTTACGGATAAGTTTATATCGCGCAGAAAGACAATGTTACGTTCATCATACAGTTATGGACACTACAAAACAGATTTTACTGCGCTTTTATTGCCCGTAATCCGCTCGCTGCACACCTGCGCTCGCGACACGTATCTACATGTGGAACACTCGCGAGGATATGTCGCGTTTTGAAAATCCGTCCCGATCACGAGCGTATACGAGACACGGAGAGATGAACAAATCCTCTTTCACCGCTCGCTGGGAGAACAGAATCACTGCCGCACAGAGATTGTTGCGTAGGACCTGTTACATTCAACGTAATCCTTAATTCGACGATTTATTACTGCCTTGCACCGAGAGTGCACGCGAAAATCGAATTTATTTCCGTATTTTCCTGCCCAACTCTTTCGTTTGTACAAATTCACCGGATAAATTGCACGTTGTTTCCTGTCGCTGTCCACAAACGTGTGTTATACATAATTACACAAAATCGTACAGTTATACATTATAAACAATTTCGTGCCAGTCAATTTTTCAGCCGGAGCTTCAGACAGACGAGAGGAAAAGATTTTGCTGTTAATGCACATACATAAATAACAGATATTAGTCATAGAGATTAGTAATCATTAGTTATAAGAATCAAGTATTCTTGTAAAGATTGCGCGGCAATGCAAATCTCGACTCGCGAGAAATAATTTCGACGCGTTATTCGTCACACCGCGAGAACGCGTAAATCTTCTTAAGACCGCTCGGGAATAGAATTCATCCAAGCGCATTCTCGCGCTCTCATGACGGGCATCCACGTGTGATAATTAGATGTAGGTATTTTCACCAGCTTCCGATGGCTCGTAGTAGGCGCAGGCGGAATGCCGCTTGCACATCGTCGTTCTCCAAATCGTACGACCATTATTTACGATGGTAACGAAGCTGCAGCTGCGCCAACGACAGACATCTTCGGAGCGGGAAACCGCTCGACGTCACGTCGCATTGTCACCCGTAAAATTTCGGAACGCTTGCAGCGAGCGAGCCCGGGCTTCTCATTTAGCAGCAGTAAATTCCAAACGTCCGGCGAGCGTGCGCGGGAAATATTTCGCGAGACGCCGGTTTCGCGGGAATTGCCAAGAACGCGAATGGCAGAAATTTGCCTTTTCGATACTTCAGTTTCCCACTAGATAATCTAGGATTAGATACTCTAATGTAATTTAAAGTTTTAATGGAATCGTATATCCATAACACTATGGAACTGCAACTCTGTGAAATCACGTCTTTGTAATTATATTCCAACGTTATAATAACAAACTTATAATTTTATAATCTTCGCGGCATCGCGAATTATGCCAGCAAAATTCCCATCGAAAAAATTTGATTATTGTACAATCACCACGGCATTATCTCATTTTAGATGATAAATAGATTTGGATCTTAAATTTAGTCGCGAATTATAAATCGTTTTATCATCGCTTGAATTAATTTGTAAATTAATGAATTGACATCTCGCGATATTTCTTAAGTGGTTGTTTGTTTAACATTAAATCAGATTTGGATCTTAAATTTAGTCGTGAATTATAAATCGTTTTATCATCGCTGGGATTAATATATATTTTGAAAATTAATAATTAACATTTCGCGATATTTCTGGACGTTCTTAAGTAATTGCTTGCTAAATATATTGGATCAGATTTTCGATTAGCATAATTTACCGAGATGCTCTTTTCGGTGCGCGCAGTCTAGTCGTCCTTCGATGAAAAAAAGAGAGAGAGAGAGATTTGCCGTCACACAGGCACACATACACATTTACCTGCCATGTGTTAATCCTCGTGGAGTATGTTTACGAGTGACCGGATCGTGTCGGTGTCACATTCGGCGCACGTATGGCGCGCGGTTTAACACAATCCAACCGCCGCCATACACGTGGACTTTCGTAAACGACACGTGGAACTTTGCGCTACTCAATTTCGGTGTTGTTTTAACACCAGAAAATACCGGGCAGAATTTTCACGTCGTAAGCCTTGCAATCTTCGAGAAAAGTTGCCAAAATGCTCGATGTATGCGACGAAATTTATTAATAAAATACTATCTGTATAAATTCGTATCAGATGCTCTTTTAAATTTCTCCCTCTTCTCACTATTTCCCTTTGTTACAATTTAATGATGTTTAATGGCCGTTGAAATTGATAATAGCGTACATGATTAATTAATTAGCGCTGGTAACGTTAATGTAGCTAATAATATATTGAAGCTACAATGGCTTTTATGGATATACATTGTAAATAATATATGTGAATTTTCAGTATAAATCTGAATAACGATACATATTTTTTTCATGTAATTTGGTGAAGCGCAATAAACTCAATAACATAGACTACATCATTCATCAGTCATTAAACAGCATCTCTGATTTTTGGTAATTTTTGCATTTTGATCCTGAATATGAGATTTTAATACTGCACTTGACAATCTCATGCTAGTCGAAATTTAAAATTTCAGAAAGAAATTTAAACAATGTGAAAATTTTATTTTTGCACATTACGCGAATACATCATAAATACTGAAAAAGTTAAATGCATTTGTATGCAATGGAAGAATGGTCGACCATATTCAGACCATATTCGACCATGTTCGTAAATCTTTCTCAGAATTCGCCTCTTAACGAGAATAGCTTCCAATGAAATGCAGATTGTGAATAAGGTCTACTGCATGATGAATTTAGAAATAACGTCATTTCCCATCATTTGGGATCGGAATTACCTTGAAAGTCTGCGATATCCGTCCACGAGCTCGAACGTAGAAATTAATATTTGCTTCGTCGTATATCGCCACGTTTCTCTTCGTGAAAGAAGAGAGGTGCCGCCTGTATTTCGCGCGATAAGCAACAAATTACTTTTCCTTGACGATGCGAATCCGTTGGGTTGAGAAAGAGAGACACGAGGCGAAATAAACGTCGAGTGCAAAATGGGCAGAGAAACAAACGTGATGCGAGGTCAAAAGGCATCTCGAAAGGCATGTCTGCTTGTACCACGGAGAATGTTGCTTTCGTCCTAACGTCGATACGTGGAGAATCACTTCACGAAAAACACAAGTTGTAGCACAAAGAGCTATTCATTTTTCGCTTTCGAATAAGTTCTGAATGTATTGTATAATACAAAATAAGAAATAAGCGCTTTTCATATATAATTATTTCAAAACTGTAAAAGTGCTTCTTTAAAAAATTCATTCTTTTTAATAAATTTTAATTTATACACATTTTATAATCATAAAATATTTTTAACAAAACATTTCCGTTCGCAACTTTTGTTTTGTGTGACGCAAAGTGTGTAGCAAAAACGCACGAAATCAATTCGTTCTATGCGGGTGGGAAATTTATGGCAGAGTGGTTCTTACATGGAGATTCGAATATCGTTCGCAGTCGAAGATTGATCTTGCGCAGTGTCGCGAGGAACGATAAAGCGCCGCTGATTTCCGTAGCGAGAAACGAGTCTCGCGGCAAAGATTTGTTACTAATGGAATTGCGCCCGTGCATGAGAGGTTCTACGTGGGTGTTTAGATTAAGCAATTCAGATGAAAGTACCTGGCGAAGCGCGTGTACATGTTGTCGCTACTATAAATTGCGAAAAATAATGTCCCCCACGTAATTCGCAGCGTTCGCGCTAAGGAATCTCCCTTCTCATTAAATCCTGCTATTTTCAGAAGACGAAAAAGTTTTTCTATGGTTTAATTCTGTGCGACTTCCCGGAATATGCGCGAAAATACCTTCTACCGTTTACAAGCGCAATCGCGTTTTATTGTTCCACAAATGACTTCTTTACAGTTAATAGTCATATAGGTTTTTTCTTCTACGAAAAATAGTAGCTGTTTATTCAGAGCAATGGTGGGAAATATTAGCATTAAAAACATGATATCGTCCAGTGTGCTTACGAATTGCGGTCCTTAACAAAGAATAAACTCCGGATTTATAGGAAATATTGTTATTGCTCGCCATAACTCTGGCTCCTGCGCGAGTATCGTTTTTATTCGAATACGGTGATTAATATTGAAGCAAAAATAATGACACCTGTTCTTTTGATGAAATAAATGTTAAGTGCCTTCAAATTTTTGTCGCTTGGAGCAGATGTATATTTATTACAAAGCAAACTGATGACTAAAGAAAACGACTTGCAATAAATCATATAAATTTCTAAATGTCATTAAAAACCGATAAATGTCATTCCGTCATAAAAATATAGTGTCTTTACAATCTTAAGATATTTGAGAAGCAAATAATTTAGTAAAAAAGCAAATCGATAATCCAAGATAATTTCAGTATTCAAGTTTTATCAAATAACTACTTTGCTTTAAACTGAAATTGCTGCTAATAAATTATCTAATTCAGCTTCTTTAACCCGCTTTTTTGTAATAATCGATAAAATTTAAAAAAATGTTAAATAAGCGTATTTTATTGAACTATAAATCAAGAAATGTTTATTGTAGAGGTTTAAACAACGTATGTATCATGTAATTATTTATAGATTTAGTAGAAATAATCATATCATGTCAGACAAGTTACAATTCTATTTGCTATTTACTACGACGCACGTACATTTACAACTGGGACGACTTCTCGATACTATTGATCTACTTTCTTATCGTATATGAGTTTGCTTGGTTCTTAGATTCTATCTTTATGTTGTGAATATGACCTAATTATTTCAGCAATAATAATTATTAGAACTTATTAGCTACGCGCATGATGATAATCGTGCTTAATACATCCGCAAATATATCTCACTATAAAATTTATACTAATTTCATTTACCGATACTTTTAACAAAATTAAGAATATTAATATAAATTAAAAATTGATATTGAAAAGTTGATTATTATAAAGAAATGTTTTAAGTTCTTGCATAAATTTAATAATTAATTAATTTCTCTTACTGCCAATATTTGCTATTGTTAACGTACATTTTTAAGGCTAAATTGCGCGCGTTATGTTTTAGTTATTTAAAAAACGGTAACAAATTGCAATATATACATAACTTAAGAATTTTAAAAAGTTTAGGGTCCGCACAAAAAAAAATATATACAAGTTTGCTACGCTTTTTTGAGAGATATTTGTGAGAATAAATTTGACCACAAATTTGCGTTACAGAAAAAAGTATTCGCAATTAAAGGCTACATTTCGTGCGAAATACGTTAATTTCATTCTCTGCGACGTATCGATATTTTTAGTGCATGTCGTGACAGTTGTTATTTAGGCGCCGTTCGGAACGCTGTGTTTCAGACACGCCAACGAGGTTGAAAATGTGGTCGCGGAATTCGCGGTGCGGCGTTCTGCAACCGGATGTCACATTTTAAAGGAAATTTATCGTAGTTTAATTTCGCGTGCGAGGCGCGGCAACGAACGACGACGCTGAAATGAGAATGAATCTTTAAAAGTATCTTCATTGGACACGGGAGAAAAGTTACTCCGACTACTTTGTAAAATTGCCTCTGTCACGAGTAAATTCCACACTTTCCAGACGAGTGATTCTCCACGCGCTTTTGGTTACAAGCATATAATCTATTTACCGCAACTTTTAGCTTTTTCCGACTAGTATATCGCGGAATACTGAGGTATTTCTCGTGCAAGCTACAAGTTGCACACAACAAAGAGGTAATTTGTAATTTGTTTTCCTAGAAAAAGTCTAATTTGTGACTTGTTTATCGGGTTACGCAGCATTAAATTAATCCCAAACTGTAAATAGCATTAAAAAATTCAGCTTCAAGTAAATTAAGCAAATATTCAGTTTTAATCATTTTGCCAATTTATATCACTATATTAATGAACTTTTTTAGCAAGAAAATAATTTTAAATAGTTTAGACACTAAGTTATCCTATCGTAATTATTGCACTGGTCGGATCGCAAATTTGTATTTGTAGCTAAATGATTTAGAATCTAACCGAGCTATTTTGTCGAGAACGCGTTTTCTTGTACAAACCGGGAGGAATGTAATACGGAGCTGAGAGGGGGCAAGTAATTATTGCGGGATCACTGAGCTTCTCCACAAGATTCTCTTCTCGGTAGTTCGGTCGCCTACAGCAGTTCTGATAACAAGATAATGAGACCGCATACGTGTCTAATTGGAAAATATTACCGCGCGTGGAAAGTTTCGGTTAAAGCGCGGCAAGCATTAACAAGAAAGTTCGCGTTCATGGTACTTTTACCGGAAAAAACAAGCTGCAGAACTTTGTGGCGCGTGAGACACATCGTGAGAACTTCCCGCGGTCCCGTTTATGTGCGACCTTTTAATCGTCGTGTTGATATTCGAAAAAGTCGATTTTACGATACCAGTTGTTTCGAATACTTTCTTTTAATGAAAGACTTTCCGATAAAATGCGGAAGCAGCAATTTGATTGAATTGGGAACCGCATGGAAATTCCTGAAAAAAATCAAGCTGACACTCGAAAACTCACGGTAAACAATTTTTATTGCATCAGAAATAAACACGACAATACTAAAATATTGCGTTTATTTTATATTCACCTGCACAAACGCGAGGGATTAAAATTGATGAAAGCGTGTGCAAAATTTGATTGAAAATAAGCCCCGATGATATTAATTAATTCCTTGCCGGATATTATTTTCGTAATTACACAATTCCGAATTGCAGGAACAGAAAAATATAGTGTGTATGGAATGTGCAAAAATAAAATCCTTTATAAATTTTGTTTAATATGATCGGCTAAATGCGTTCCTCTATCGCTAGATCATGATCTACGATTTCCGTGATGCGGATAAGGATCGAATTTATGGTCATCCTTTGAGGGATAATACTGCCTTGAATGACTTGTTTCATTGTCGAGACAATACGGCAAGACGTATCGTCTCGGTGGAGCATAAATCTGGTTTATCACGGTACTCGATCGCGGGCTACTGCGGTGCGCGAAGTTTGACGTGAATTTCGATACGAAGGCACTAGGTAAAGTTCGAAGGTGTTCAAAATTTACAACTCATATTCATCAAAGAAGCCATTACAATTTTCATCGTGATCAGGTATAGTTTGGATAATTACTTGACAAATCTTTATATTTAGCTAAATATTAGAATATCTTCACAATAGTAATATTAAATAAAAATTTTATTAGTAATTCAGTATGAAAAGAATGTTGTTTAATCAAGATATTTAAGACATGTTTGATATTCTAATATAATTTATATAATTTAATTTTGAAAAAAATAGTCTTTATATTCTTTTAATAATCACGATATTGCATTAATTAAGAATACATAATTAATACAATAATAATATAATGCATAAAATGTGCGGGGAATCACTGTAAAACGAGAAATTTGAATATTCTTTTTCAGTGTTAGATTTTTTCCTCTCATTCCAGTGTTGGATTCACATTTGAGAATTAGAGAACCCCGGAAGCAAAGAATTCGTATTAGTTACATAGCCGCGGACGGGATTGCCTCACGTATTCTCTCTCGAGGGTCGGAATATGACAGAGGATACAGAGAGAGGTTCCGAGTTGGCTACTTGGCAGCCTTCCACTCAACATTTGTGTGACGGATATTCGAAACTAAAATCTGAAGCAAGAAGCTCGATTAATGTAACATTATTCAACGTCGATCTTTTCTCGCTATTTGATACGCTTATTGCTCATACTTATTTTTAGCACATAAATGATAAATGATACATCAAATTTCGTAAAAATGAGGAAATAATATTTATATTAAAAAATATAAAGTATGAAAATGTGATAAAATTATCATAAAAATAAATATAGTTTTAAAAAATCTTTCATCTCTTTGACAAATTTTTCTGAGATAAATATTATAAAATATAAAGTAATTAATGTGACAAAATCAAAAAGTAAACATGAAATAATTGCAAATCTTTCTTTCATTTTTATGATAAAAAGCCAAGTTTCTTTCATTGCTGTTGTGATAATATTATGTTTTCGCAAATAAATATTATTTCACTGGATAAGAGGAAAAAAAGCCACCGTCATGTTTAATTTCCGACATTTCAGTAAACTTCTGAGAGATTAGGGATTTTGCGGGACGATCAAGAGAAATGTAATGTCATCGAAATTAAACCAGTTTCTCGTGGCGGAGTAAGGGATATTGTTATGCGCGTATTAATCAGTGCCTCGTCTCCCTCCAATTATCGTATTATTCGCCACCTATGCTCGCGAGCACAAATACCATCGGCGAAAGGTCGCCTGATAACAGCAAACCTCCTCATGAAAGCTTGAGCGATAATGGCAAGGCACTGTTCCACATATGCGGGATACCGCATACACGTTTCGATGCGAATAACATGACGATCGAACACGCATTATATCAGATGATTTCGTTTTAATGATCCATTTCGTCGAGACGATAAAGACGGAATATAAACGCCTTATGTCACTTATTATCGGAGAATTAAACTATTCCATTAAATTATCTGTTTATTTCAAATTTCCTTCCTTCAAAAATTAATCTGTTGATTTTAAACCTCTTTCTAACAACGTTTGATGCTTAAAACACATAATTTTAGACAGCAGAGTTTCTACTAACATGTTAAATGCGAGAAGAGTATATAGCATCAAATCTAGAACAAGTAATAAATATCTGAATCTACAGTTTCAAGAAATCATCTAATTTTCTGTGAATTGATTGATCTGAAACTTGATCTAAGGTTTTCGTTTCCGTTATTCGAGATATAAATATTAAGTCACGGACTGTTTTATAATGGGCAAAAATTGAATTAATGCACGTGGAGACGACGGTGTAGCATAACAAGCTATTGATACGCAACGCATAAATCAGTTTCTTGAAATTCGATCGTAGCGCGAAAGCACGTTTATTTGTCGCCGGAACCCTCAACGGTCGGCATTTGGTGCGCGTTCGCGCACAGCATCGCATCGCCGGAGGCACGCGGGTCCTAAACGTCAGTTTATAGATAGCGACGTGCCACAGACGGCTTAAGAGACCGCGTCGCTCTCTCTGCAATCGTCGTTGAATTATTGCTCTTGCCGGACCGGGCCGCAAACCGCACGTAGATAATGTTCTCCCGCCTTCGTTCGCCATGAAAATCGCTCGCGGCGACAAGACGAAAAGGTTCCCGCCGTCGATAAATCGTCAGAAACGACGGGGATTAAAAAGAAAATTCAATGTAATCGTTATATTACACGCAAATTGGCGAATCGCCCTTATTTCAGAGGATATTGATTATGCAGTTAGCACAGCACAATTCCGATCAGTCGCGTTTGTCGTTAAACGATCATTAGACTTGAATGATCGATATTAAAAATGACAGCATATAATTTTTATAATTTTAATTGAAAGATAGTTATAATTCTTGATATTAAAAATATTATTCGATATTTATATTCGCATATTGTTTTCGACTTTTCAATGAAATTCTTGCTTGCAACGAAGTAAAAATTTTAGCACTGGAATTTCGAGGAACATTGGACAACGAGAATAACGAGGTTCCATTGAATTGCGATGTCAATTTCATTTGAAAAGCGTTTCATTATCGCTCGATGTACGATGCGCCGAAAAGGGATCGAGGGACCGGATACGTCGATACGTGAAACCTTGTTTATATTGCATGATCGCTTTTTCGATTTTCCGTTTTTAACAGTTATAGATGTAATCTGTATTTTTTCATGTGATATATGTTTTACTTGGAGAATAATTGCTGTTTTCATAATTACTACAATGTTATTTTTTTTTATTTCAAATATAATCTTTTATAATATTTTATTTTACAATCAAATATGAGATTGAAATATATATGAATAGATTTGATCAGTTGTTTTTAGATTTTTGTCACGATTCGATGTTGCACGACATGCAAATCGTATTATCGTATAACGATTCGGTATTTAGGTATCTCGCGAAGTGTAAAACGGTTTCATAGACCACCTGCAAGCTCGTATGGTTGCAATGAATTTGTGCCGATCGCAATACTTTCACAAGCACAACGATGTCGTAATAAAGTCATATTATCGGTTTATTGACTGCAATGCCATTATATTTAGAGCAGTGAGCCATTACTCGCATACCAAGGCATCACGATTATTTATTCAGTCGCATTTATGTATTTCCAGGAAATGTAATTCCTGGAGGAAAAAATTCAGAATGAGTCAAATTAAACCGCTATCGATGGCAATTGTGCACGGCGCGAAACAAATTCCACGAATTATATCTTTTTTTTAATGGACTTCATAATAACGATAAAGTTTTCATTGTACTATATTTAGGATAAAGCAATATTAGTAAAGCAATATTAATTTTTTACTATCGTATTTTTTATAATAATAAGCAATTAAGAAAGCCATAGTGATAAAATTTATTCTAATTATTCTAAATCAGAATAATAATTTTTTAAATATAATATTATTATGCAATAGTTGTTTTTTTTTTTATTTATGCTGTAATATTCGCGCGCTGTTGTTTGCAGCGCATTTGGAGTTTCTAATCTCGGAGTCGAAGATGAGTGATAATTTAGAAACATGCTGTAGGCACAGTTAAGTGCACTTCTAACGTCGTTACATCTATCGACATATATATTTTATACATGTCTGCTGAAAGGTTTTCCTTAGAAACGAAGTCCAGACCCGTTTGCAGAGTTAGCAGTTTACTTCGTCTTTTCTCAGGAGAGAGAAGCGCAGGCTTGGAAATACGTGTCTTCAAGCAAACATACGCGTTTCTTTGTATTCCTTTCTATCTTTTTACCGGCGACGCGACTTTAACTCGCTTTTGCTCGAATTAATTACTTTTTCCAAGAGTTATTCCATTGTAACACATCACATAGAAAAATCTAAGTTAAATTACAACAATTTTATGATAAATTTCGCCAAATATTTAATAGGAAATTAGAATTTTAATATTTTTTTTTAAACGGAACATTATTTCAACTTATTGCACGAAAAATCTAATTCTTTCTTTTATAACATTGCCGTGTGGCAATTAAATTAAACTGTCCTGGATGTTACAATTGTCTCTTAGCACAATTGCAATTTCCAGCTTTTCTACTCAAACATAAGGCAATCTTTCTATTCTATTATTTAACGAAATCATAGTTGCTAATGTAATGAAGACCACACTAGCAGAGAGCTAACCGTATTCAAGATCACGTTTGGAGAAACGAATAAACAGAATGTTCCAGGAATGGAACTGCCTGCGGAAACGGCTTCAGCTTGAAGTCCGTTTTTCGACATGTCCGTCTCTCTTTAGGGACGGGAATAAATTTCATTTCTTTATTTTGCGTCATCCATCTGCTTCGTGCGAATTTACGAGATTCCGCAGCTACCGCACACCAATCGCAAAATCGTGATAAAATACAAATGCACGGTCTACTTCCGCTTCTTTGAAGCTTCTAGGTGCCGCTAATTAACCTTCTAACGGCCGTGTCTTTTTGCTTCTCGCAGTCGCGCGCGTTGTGTGCTGAATACACGACGTTGTTATAAAAAGTTTTACTTTCATACATAATGAGAAAAGAAGTGTTGGATTATATAATAAAATACATATTTCGAGGATCTAAAAATTATGCATATGACGTTAAATCAAATATGAATTTATTAATTGTTATTTGATTGTAATATTATATTTTCGCGTTTGTCGTGCAGAATTGCAAGTAAATTATGTTTATTTTGTGAATAGAAATAAATTGGCCGTATTTGCGGTATATTAAAGTGTATTAAAGTTACTGTTCACGCACCGAGGCACATATTCTATTTCCATGTTTAGAAACAAGGTACATCGTATAATCAGTACACGCACTCTGCGCGTCCTGCTTTCGGTTTCATAGAACGACAAGCACTGTACCCGAAAGCTAATTGAATATTGAGAGGGAATACAAATGCCTACGTTTTACATTGATTGCCTAATATCTCAATTCTATTTTTTCTCATTACTCCAGCATAAAGTAATTGTTGCAAATAAACATTGCGAATGAAAATTTTCATTATCATTTCTTTTAACTTTTAAAATAACAATAATAATTCTTTAAACTTGATTAACAATTTTTTATTATAATTACATATTTAACACATTTTAAATTATATATTTCAAAAATTGCTTTAAGATAATTTAATAATTTTTCTCGATAGCAGAAAAATTAAAATAATACAAAATGTATCAAATGGTATTTCGAAAGTGATTATGAAAAAATATGCGCATATCGCTACATATGAAAGAGATGAGATATCAAGTATGTAATTATCATTGTTCTGATAATAATCTGAAATTCAAAGAGCAGATAATATTGTATAATTCTGCGATAAATTTTATGTTACAAGAGACAACGCACGAAACCTTGGGCGCCACTATGCTTGTCGACGCAAGGTTGAAGTTTAATCTTGGCATCGTCTCTTCAGATTTAAAGATAGATAGATTAAAGAGGTGCTGGTGCAAAGTTTTTCTTCGGCGAGGAAGCGTTAACGATATCAATCGTTCCATCAAAATTTCACGTATCTCGCTCGTATGACTTAAACGGCAGTATCGCGTAGCATAATTACACAGGATAAATGAACAGGCTTCTATAACAAGGATACTTTAATAATGTAAGCTAAAAAGATTGTAGTATAATTATTACATTATCATATATTATCTTAATTATCGCGTTTCTCAGCCGCAAAAATTTTTAATCGTATTACAAATTGTATAAATTTATTAATATGCAACAAAAAATTATGTATCAATATTTATATTTATCTATATTTTATTAAATTTTTATCTGTTTCGATTAATAGTAAATACACTCACCCGAAAAAAAAGCGGTACACTGAAAATGTGGGAAAAATTCATCAAATTTCAACTGACGATAACTTCGTAAATAATAAAGATAGAAAGTTCTATAAAATATGGAAATGAAGCTAAAAATCTCTACTTTAAGAATCAATTTATTTCAATGTTGCAAAATAAATTTATTGAAAATGGCGGATGACAAAGCGCGAGCATGCAAAATTAAAAAATAATGGTTCGAGTTTGCGACGGTGCACGGTATAAACAAAAAATTGTAGCTTATTGGGATCAAAAGCGTACGAAAGTACAGAGTCTCCTCTTTAAAATGCTTTTTTATGCATCTCGATACGATGATTTTTCGCCGAGAGATTCGCATTTGAAGAAAAAGGCAGATTCTTACTTCAAATGCGAATCTCTCAGCGAAAAATCATCGTATCGAGATGCATAAAAAAGCATTTTAAAGAGGAAACTCTGTACTTTCGTACGCTTTTGATCCCAATAAGCTACAATTTTTTGTTTATACCGTGCACCGTCGCAAACTCGAACCATTATTTTTCAATCAATTGTTTTGCATCCGAAGGAGATGTCTGCAGATCTTTTGTGATTTCTCCGCCCTGACTTTTTGTTTATGCTCGACCGCACATTGCGAGAAAAGTGCTTGATTTCTGCGATGAAGTTGGCATAAATCGACTCGAATGGCCAGCAATGAGTCCAGATTTAAATACCATTGAACACCTATGGGACAATATTAACAGAAAAGTACGAAATCATATACCTGCTCCTCAGTCATTGCCAGAACTTCGAAGAGTTCTTGAAATAGAGTGGAATGACATTACGCAGTCTGAAATTAGAACATTAATAAGGAGTATACCTCGTCGCATGAATGAGGTAATACGCGCACGAGGAGGTCATACCCATTATTAATATACGCGCGCGCACACGCAATTGTACACGCACCACCGGGAGGGTTTGGAGTCGTTAAATATCGTGGACCTGACGAGCCATGAGGTCCTTATCCCAGTGGTGCACGCACACACACACACACACGGGATCAGATTTCTGCCACGTCCACGCCGTTGATCCTGGGTAACGCTAAAAGCAGAATTGACACTTACAACCGTAAGAAGAGTTTGGAGTTTTAAAATACCGCGGAGCTGATGACCACGGAATTCTTATTCTTGCAATTCGGTCTGGTTCAAAATTGAATATCTCGGCACGTAATACAGCTAGCAGGATTTTTTAAAAACCATTTTAAAAGTTTGGATGTCTAGTGTTCGAAAATTCATAACGCAATAATGTGCAACAATTTTCTCCAAAATGGCGGATGACAAAGCAAAAGCATGCGAAATTGAAAAATAATGGTTCGAGTTTGCGACGGTGCACGGTATAAACAAAAAATTGTAGCTTATTGGGATCAAAAGCGTACGAAAGTACAGAGTCTCCTCTTTAAAATGCTTTTTTATGCATCTTGATACGATGATTTTTCGCTGAGAGATTCGCATTTGAAGTAAGAATCTGCCTTTTTCTTCAAATGCGAATCTCTCGGCGAAAAATCATCGTATCGAGATGCATAAAAAAGCATTTTAAAGAGGAGACTCTGTACTTTCGTACGCTTTTGATCCCAATAAGCTACAATTTTTTGTTTATACCGTGCACCGTCGCAAACTCGAACCATTATTTTTCAATTTTGCATGCTCGCGCTTTGTCATCCGCCATTTTCAATAAATTTATTTTGCAACATTGAAATAAATTGATTCTTAAAGTAGAGATTTTTAGCTTCATTTCCATATTTTATAGAACTTTCTATCTTTATTATTTACGAAGTTATCGTCAGTTGAAATTTGATGAATTTTTCCCACATTTTCAGTGTACCGCTTTTTTTTCGGGTGAGTGTAGATATCCAAATAAGTTTGTAATCTCTGAACATTGAAATTATATAAAGATTTGATAAACGCGAAGACGAAATTATTGGAACTTTATTTTATAGGATCTGATTTTATTTTTAGACATCAAAGAGAGATTAGCCTCTGTTTTCCTCGAAATTTCCATGCAAGCAGCATCAGAGCTTATGGGCCTTTGTACGCGCATTCGCGAAATTACTCCCTCGAAATTATTAGCTATAATATACGTACCTGTGTGTTGCATGTTATTATAATAGCATAATGTAACAACATATTGCGCAAGTTTTAAAACTATTTTACATTTACAATTTTCCACGCCTCGTAATCTTTTCACGTTCCTTATCATTATATGTATTATATGCATATGCGTATGAAACATATGCGGTGATAAAATATAAATCCATTCACAAATGAAGTTTATATGTGGTATTCACGCGTCATAGTGGTTTCTGAGAAAATTAATGATCGACACAGATTTTAGTATACGACGCTTTCTTTTCTGTGCCATGCAATTTTTCATCGTAAATTATGTTGACGTAACGGACGTGCGAAGTTATAAACGAGATTAAGATCCGTTTCTTCTTTACGAATATTTTTGATATGCTGTCAGTTTATGAGCTTATTCTGGATGCTTTTAAAATTATTTCTCAAGATTGCTATATGCAGCATATATTTTTTCGACTTGAGTATATCTCGTATAGAAATCCGTAACAGTTTATAAATCGGTTATAAGCCAATTTATTCCTTCTATCATTGAAAATAAAGTTATTTGGCGAAAATTATTTTCCCATACTTTAATTACTTTAATATTTTCCTATATTTATCTTAGACGAAATGCAGCACTTCGAAATTTTTTCCGCGTTATTAATACAGGTTCATGAAATATAATATAAAAATAAGTTTTTAGAATTATATACATATTTCAGTTTTCAGTAAAATTAAACAATCTAGTCTTCCATTATGCAAAAAAATTTAATACTAAATTCTAATTATATGTAACAGAAAACAAATTATAACAAAAAAAGCTCTTTCAATGAAAATTTTGAAGTTCGGCTTTTTATTTCAAATCAATGCATTCATCACAAGCAGGCGCCCCCCTAAGGCCCTCATTAGCAGCCGTTCCTCTCTTTCGTATATGTCGCAATGAAATCATTCGTTCTTTCCAGAGTTTCCTCCGAGAATTTCGTCGACTTGCAAGAGTCCTCGGCACATCGCTTCATTAACGAACTCCTCGACGCCGTCGTCGTTGTCGTCGTTGTCGTCGTCTTCTCGCTTAATTATTCTACCGCCACTCGGTACACGTGTTCCGAGCTTTCATTGGACCAAAGCCCGTTCTTTTAATTCCCTTTCATACTACTCGGACCATTGAGTTAATAGAGTGTCGTCATTCGTCGTCATTATCGTCAACGATAGGACCTTCACATTCTCATTTCGTGAATCGTCTCGTTGTTACGAAGAGGTTTACTTATGGTGCTGCAATGGCTTCTATAAACGCTCCAACGAGTAGCACAAGTTGCGAAAGTTACGTGTATAAGCGTTTTCTCTCTCTCTCTCTCTCTCTCTCTCTCTCTCTCTCTCTCTCTCTCTCTTCTTTCCTGCATTGTTAAGAATATTGCAGAACAATTTAGATTTTATTTTATATGCACGAAAAAGAAGTAGTGTCAAATCAAAGCTTATATACTCAAATTAACGCGTTCATTGTTTCGTATATACGCAACAATTTATAATCTTCCGATGAGAATTTAATAATCTTAAATTTTAACAATACTATAGTCTTATATATATATATATCTCCATTTTATAATGATCACTTGAAGAATACAATATTTAATTTTACTCTAAGAAAATTATAATCTTTTATTTGAAAAATATGTTATTTTCTATCCAACATTTTGTCTTTTCCATTCAAGAAAATTATTCTTAAATAATAAGAATATTTTTTTCTTGGTTGAACTATATAAAATGACTTCACTCAAGCCAGTTTTCTTCGTTTAAAGCAATATAATCTCATTTAAAGATTTTCATGTTAAAAATAAAGATATTTTAAAAATAAGAATATCTTTTTTTTCCGTGTGTATATATATTTAATATATGTGCAATGATAATGAGTTTATTTTGTGCTAAAATTATCACGCTAAACAAAATTAATTTTTGAAGTAAAAATCTTTTTATAACTATTATAAATAAGTATTAAATTGAGTACATTAAATTAAAGCCAGACTTCGCACATATGCAAAGTGTATAAAAATTCCATATCATTATTTATTTTTTTTTCGAAATTGCCAAATCACGAGATAACAGAATGAAGAATTCATGCGTTTATAAATAAGTATATTACATCATACATTATAGCGATCGATTATCATCACGGCGCTATCGCCGGCAGTTCTACTCTGCCTTTTCTTTTACGACCACTTTCCGTCCACATTGAGATTTATTCCACTTTTTCCTACAAGAAGCTCCTCCTTCTTGCGGTACTCCCAGTGATGTCATGCACAAGTACCGATAGTCTCTTATCGAAGGAAATAAAGCGCGGTGCAACGTAAATTTACGCGAATCAGAATCATTCATGTCAGCGTAAATTGCGTAATTATAATTATTATATATCATCATAACTTTAATATGTGCTTTATAATACGCAAAATAAGTATTGTAATTATCGGACCTCTATTAAAATATATTTTTGTATAAAATTGTTTTATAATTTATTGTCCAATAATCTTGGAGTTTTTAGTATTTAATTGTGCGATTTATCGGAGCAAAGCTTAGCGAAGACATGCAATATTTACGGACGGTAAAAAGTTTCTTTCGCTCCATAAAATCTTTGCGTCGTACGAAACCTCGGGAATTTCATGAGACCTTATAAAATGTCATAAACTTCAACGAAACTCGGCGTAACCTCTTAAACTTCTGTGAAAGCAGTGGGCTCTCATGAAATTTGTATGAAGCTTTAAAAATGTTTAATGATCTTACGAAAAGCAATCGAAATCTCTGGATAATCGTGATATGTTTCGCCAAACGACTTGGTTTCTGAGAGCATTATTGCATCGCTTATTCCTCGATAGCGGTATTTAAGAAATTAATATTTTTGTATTAATTGAATTGTGGTACAACTTTACATTTTTCATGTAAAATTAACATGTAATTTCACAAACTAAATATTAAAATTAATTAATAGAAATGTCAGAAAAATGTCATAAGTTGCATTGCTTTTGAATTCTCAATAATGTAGATCGATGTTTAACTTAAAAATAATATTTCATAAAATTATTTTTCTAAATTTATTATTTTCTTCGTATAATTAATTAATGTATTACTAAAAAATAAATATTTTAATTTTATGCGTAATGTATAATTCGGAATTGATCAATATTTACATGTTGTTTTTACATATCAAGATATCAGCAACAACTAATACCTACAATTTTTCAATATTCTGAACAATGTTCACATTATGCGAAATGCGGGTTTATTGGTTAGTTCGGCTATGTCGATAATTCAAACGTTCGTCAACATTTGCCTGTTGAATGCAAAAGGAAGAAGAGGCGGGGTTGACGGTCTTGTTAAATGGAAATCGAAATCGACGGGCACGGCCGTCCTCGCGATTGCGATCGTTGCGCAAGGCCGGAATTCTCGATCGTGAATCACAATCAACGTAGTGGCTACGCCCACGTGTGCGCCGGCTGTTGTGCAAGTCGCCATGCAAATGCGTGTCACACTTACCGAGTTCCCCGTGTTCCACTGACCTTAGTCTAGTCGGGAAATAATACGCGACCGGCGAGAGAGAGAGAAAGAGAAAGACTGAGATTTATCGCCGACAAGCGAGTCACGATTTGTTTCTACGAGCCACGCGAAGGTATTCGCGAGGTGTACTGAATTATAAAAATGGTTGAATGAACACATGCCATTTGATGCCGTGTAATAATAGTAGAGAGTAACTGGTACAGATTTCTTGCAAACTTTTGCAAAAATATTTTTAGTTCTTCTTAAAACGGATGTATTAGCGGCCGTAAAAATGTGGGTTTGGATTTATGTAACCGCAAAGAGATAATAAAATTTCATCGAACAAAGTCCATTAAAAGTTTTAAATATAAATAAGACAGCTAAAAGTTCAAGTTAAATTAAGGACAATGCGCGCGAGCGAGTAAAGTTATATTAAAATTAAAGGTTGTGTGTTATCGCGTCTTCGGCAAGACTAGCTCACCACGACGAGGTCGTGATTGTGTTTCGTGTTAGAAAATCGCCCCTTATAAAAGCGCAAGAGTGTCAAGCTAAGGGCTTGGCGTAATACGAAAAGCCCTCACTTTTCTTGGACGATTCAGGATATCGCCTAACCTGATTATAGTATAGCGGGTGTGTCTTTATTGTTCTCTCTTAGGAACAATGCTGTTATTTCGAATCGCTCTAGCGCTAATTTTATTGCCTGTCTTCCACGGGATCACGTAGCGTTTCTAGTACCAGCCTTATATCCCTTAGTAGATTATCTTCATCGTTTTTGTTTTAATCGTCCTCACTCCAGCCGTTCTCGACATTCCGCTTTCCATTCTTATTTAATTAGTATTAGTTGCTACCCGTGTCTTCAGAGATAATGCTAAAATAACAAAACAATTCGCTCGAAATGCCTGGCCTATGTTCAGTAATCGCGTGACATTTTCTCGCGACGTGTACCTTGTCGCGAAGCGATGCATGGTTTCTTTTCTCAATTCATATCAAACGATATCTGGCATAAATTACGTTTTATCGCAATTTTAATCAATTAAATAGAAATATCATATAAAATTCTAAAAATGTTTAAATGTTATTAAAGAAATTAGCGTTTCTTGATATTTTTATTTTTAGAATTTACAGCTTTTTTATATCAAGCTTTAATTGAAATATAATTTTCATTAAATTTGTTACTCATTAAATTTCATTTCACACTTTGTATCATGTTATCATAACATATTATATTTTTACTTTTTCTTATGTAATAATTTTATGTAAAATTATTTTTTATCTAATAATTAATTTCTTGAAGCTCGATAAACGTATGATAATTTTTTCTCTCGCAACATGTTGCATCTCGTGCTATACATTGACCAATTTACATTGGAAATTTAGCTATAAGCAGCTGTAATTAATAACGTGAGAAATAAAGATAAAAAATTGTTTTCAGATCGTCACTGGTGATCTTCGTCGCGCTCTGCGCGACGTGCGGCCGCGCGGACTTCTTTGGCGAGAGAAAGGGTGAGTTTCAGTGAAGTTAATTTCAGCGCTAATGGACTCACGGCTTTCGCGGCGACAGCGCGGGGATTTCGCAGCCATTTGTACATCCCCGCCTTTTCGCGTGTCTTACTCACTGACGATCCACTGCACTATTCTCCTTGGGGGATTCTGTTCCCTCCCCGAGGCGAAGTACCTCAACGCGAATATTCAGCAGCTTTTTTCTCAGGGACGCTCCTTCTTCCCTTCGCGCTCGCCGTTACGATTCGCCCACGCGACCGGTGATTTATCACTATGTTAAGTACGGAATGTATTTAGTCAAGCGATGAATAATGATATCGGACGATAAGGACAGCGGACAAATTGTTGTGGACGTGCATGAATTCACGTATGTTGCGATCTAAGCAGCAATTTTAATTGCATGCGACAGATACAAACGGCGTTTACATTAAAATGTTAACAGGAATATACACTAAACTATATTTTATTAGTGCAAAGAATAACAACGGGGCGTTTAATATTTTATATATTGGTAATAATGTATATAGAGTATCGAATATCTCTGTTTATATAACAACAATAATAATATATCAAATATGTATAACAAATTTCACTAGATAATGGTGCCAGTCGTGTGTAATTAAATGCAAAATAAAATTTACATTATTTAAATCATTGGACAGTTTTATAATTTTTAGAATTATCTATTATTCCAAACAAATCTACGCTGAAATAAACTTTTCAATTTTGTATTCAGTTTAAGCTCCTGATACTTCTCTTTAAAGATAAGGAACGGTGAATTGGAACAGAAAATTGGACAATTTATACTGATGAACGCAGTCCGTCGATTGTAACGTCGAGCGAGTGATTTGTTTTTAACCTTTACAATACCCACTATTCGTCTCCCTTTTTCCTCTAGTTCGCTTCAAATCTAAAGCGATCAATCGTATTCTTTTCCGGAAAAAATTTAGTTGCATAAAGTCACACACAAGATTCTTAAACTTTTTGTTAATCCACTGTTTTGTCAATCGACAGTTTCAACTCGTTATACACGCCATTGTTTTAATTATAATTTTGTCTTCCAATATTACTCAATTATTTAGTTAGGGCTCATTATATCAACGTTTCTAATCATTAAAGTTTAATGTTCATCAAATTGTAATTATTAAGCATTTGCCATTATTACTATAATCCTCATATCATTGCCAATTAATTATTTAATACGCATGAACAATCTTTGTGTAACAGCTTAGAAATAGAAGATACACTAAGCTCATAAATGCAATTCACCAACGTTCTTTTTGTATTAAAATATTATTATGTTTATGCTTTTAGTATATTTGTAAGTCTCGGGCTTCAAAAAATTAAATTCTATTAACATCTCTTCTAATATGCGAGATTTTGGACTGCTGCATTATAAAATAAAATTTTTGTAAAATACATTAAAAATTAAGTAGAACCATGTCTGCATAATATATATCTAGTCAGATCTTATCTGTCTATCTTCAAATACAACTGCGTAATGCACTCTGTTCGCGCATCGTTGGGATGCTTAATACTCAGAGCGGATTCCACGCTCTCGTCACGTCTCACTCTAATCTGCCAGTTTTATAAGGATACCTCGACAATTCCTGAGGGAATCTGGGGATTTTTCACTTCCCCTTCCTGACGAGAGAACCGCCAGTTGCTCACCTCCGCAGTGGTAAAGCCGACGTATGGTCAGACATGCCGCAATCCTGTAATCTCGCGCCATGTTCTCGCTCTACTTAGAACTATTCCAATATCTACTTGTTTCTATCTACCCTCGCATGTCGCTGTAATCCAAAAAGCTGTAATCCCAAAATTTTTAACAACAAAAAATTTGTAATCCGATCAAAAATAAAGCAACTATCGAAAATTTCATTCGTATATTCGAAACAATAATATAAAACTGTCCCTTTAAAATAGTAACACAAAGTATCGTAAACTAAATTATTTTCATACAACAATAGAAGTAATAATGCACATTAAAAACAGCGTTTCTATTATTCATGAAGTTCTCATCGACAGCGCTGCGAAAAAGTGTTGGAAGAGGAATCATGAACGACCAGAGGACAACTTAATAAAAGAGCTTCTTTGAGCGTAATTAGTTCATTGTCACTTTCTCAAAAGCGACGATTATTTTCGTCGCATCTTTCATCCCTATTCTCTCATGAGGATTTCATAACCTAGGGAGCTCCGCCCCGCGAACGCAAAGAAAATTTAATCTGGCGCTGGCCGTTTTTATTAAGAATAATAAAACGAACGGCGCTGCCACTTTGCCTCCTCGCAATAAGAACGAATTAACGCGAGATTCTAGTTTGCACTTACTCTTGCGTGACATATTAAAAAGTTACTTATTCACTCGCTGTATGCTCGCCGCGAAGAGCCGCTCGTGTTTCTCGCTTTCCTTCTCGTCGCGCTATTCGCGCGGGCAGACGGTCAACGTTGGAAGGATCGCGACAATTATAATCGGCGCGTAACTGTCGAAGAATCGGGGGTTCGCTTCGGGGGTTTCGCGCTTCTCTTATCAGGAGCGGATGCAAGGGGGTTACGAGAGAGCGCCAGAGGGGTGGTGGCGATAGCGGGGTCGGTGGCACAGGATGGAGAAAGGGGCGGCCCCGGGACGAATAGCTCCCGCAGGATGCGAGATAACGCCGCTCATCCTCGCAGCCTCATTTGTATCCACCCCGTTTCCGTTTCCCGCGGAAACCACTATTTTTTGCATCTACCGTCTACCTCGTCAATATTTAACGGCCGCTCGTCGATCAACCGCAATTGCGCGACGATGTAGAAATGAGAATTTTTCGGGCCGACTTCCGCCTTGTTCTTATGAATCGCTCTCGTAACTTCTCCTCAAAGGGATATATCGTCCCGCCGGATTTGACAGTTCGCAAAGTTCCACAATGTGATTATGGACGGTTGAAGAAATGTTACGGTTCTCAACAAAGCAAAAACGTAAGCTCCCTTCCGACTGATTATAAATACGATATTAAATTGCAAGAAAAATAAAAAGGAGCTTGTAGGCAAAAATTATTTTAAAATTAAAAAGATAACTTCCTTATAAAGCATCAAGATGCTTTGAATCTTTAGAAAACAAAATAAATGAAACTTCTGTATATGCATATTTAAATATAAATCTTTTTAATTTCGAATAATTCGGTTAATATTTCGCATTATGGAAAAGTATTGCGCGCTTTTGCTTAACTAAAAGAATGCCTTGAATACCTGTTTAAATTTTGATGTACGAAAAAGTATGTAATATTAATTTTATTCTCGTCGCTTGTCTCCTCCTGTTGAGAAATAAATCGAATTTCTTTCGTATTTAATCGATACAGAGAAATATTCTTTCAAATCGTATCTGAGCCAATCCATTCACCGGCTCGTCTACGGAAACACAACGGCGAGAGCACACAAATTCATAATACACAATGGTATTTATATTAGTCGTCGAGTGAATGAATGTTTCGGCAAGGCACTGCAATACGGACGTACACAATAGATAAATTGGCATTGCGCAGTTCTCCGACTGATTTACGATCGCGTGATTTTAGATAGAGTGGCTCGCGAACGCGCGAGCGCGCGCTGCGGGCAGCGGCAATCGACTGCGATAGGCGATCACAAAAGATGGTCAATTTTTGTTCCGATGACAGATTGAATCGGACCCGAATAGAACGGAATGAGATACGCGCACGCGACGCGTCGCGCAACATGATTTTTGCATCAGCTTAATTCCCGCCCACAAACTAAAAATTCTATCGCGACCGAGCGGTTTTCATTTGCTTTACAGTGGCGCGAGATTACAGGATTCGCGTGGAAATAATCTTCAGCGCGATGTATAATACCGGCGGAGAATCGTGTTCCCCATTTTTACTTGTCGACCGCGCGCGCGAGCGCGAAAACTCTCTCTCTCTTTCTCTACCGTGCAAAAAAAAAGCTGGAAAATTAAACGCGTTTCCCGAAGCGGATGGAAATCGTGCGCGGCGTTCAAATCCAATTTCCGCAAATTTATCTCGAGGCAAGGATAAATGCATTTTATTGTGCGGCGCCGCGCGCGGATTTATTCACCGGAAAACATTCCTTATATGTCTGGCTTTAAATGGTCCCTTTATTCCTTTATATCGAAGCAGATCGCGATGAGTCAAGAAAACCATTGTTTCCTCTCCTCAAGGTGCACACGCGATAAACTGTCCCTCTCTCTCTTCCTCCTTCTCGCCCTACTCTCGAGATTCTCCTGCCGCACCCGTTCTTGATTCAGGAGGACGTACACTATTAAAGGTAGAGCAGGAAAATCGAATCTATCGCGCCAGAGAAAGAACATTTGTCAGGTTTTTCCTTTGCAGTATCGTGTCCGTGTTCATCCGCGAGAATAGTAAACTTTGATTTGACGCTTGTGCATTTTCCAAATGTTTCATTGAAAAATACGTATCATCGTTGCGATAAGTAACAAAGCCGGAATATAAAAAATATGATGAATTAAATCTGAGAAACTTTTAACGTTTGTTAAATAACAACGTGAAATTGTATTTCATTGTATTTAAAAAATACATGTATTTAAATACAATTTTCGCGTTTTTCCAAGTTTTTTTTGACAAATTGACTTGTATTCTATTTTATTTAGAAGTAAATGTGTTTACTAATGTGTTTAGTAATATTACATACAAAATTATGCATCAAGTAACATTGTGAATGGAGAAACTTCTACGTGAAAAATTTTCACAGAACAATTTGCATCGACCGCTTTTATTCTTGTTATCAATGTTCCATTCGGCATGCTCCAAAGAAAGCAGCCAGAAAGCTAGACTAATAAAAGGAAAATATTGGGTTTGACATTATGGAGAGGAATGCTAGATAGCGCGTTGGGCAAGATATAGAGAAAGAAAGAAGGAGGAAGAAAAAAAAAGTATAAGATACTCTAATTTTCTAAAAACAGATGAGACGGCACGATTAAAATTTATGAAATCGCGATCTGCGAGCAGTTAAAAGTCTAAGAAAATGCGACTGATTTCAATTTACTTTCCGCCTTCCATTTCCGAGAACGAAAGTGAAATTAAGGCGAGACGCAAGCTACAAAGATTTTATACTCTTAGATCGATCGTGTCGGAAAACTTTTCTATTTCCGTCGACCAATTTAGGTTAGTCTAACAGACGCGTGTCGTGAAGTTCCAGATGATGCTCGTCAATTTCTTAAATCTAATATTTCTTAAAAATACACGGATTAAATATTATTTGATAATATATGCAAATGCAATTCATTTAAGTTTTCCGAAAGCCATTTTCCGAAATCATTTGCCGAGATATTATGAAAGCTTCTTTACTGACGGAATAATAAGGTACGAATTATAAAATTATTTAAAATATTTAAATTTATGTTGCATCAAATTTGTTTTCGTTATGTTTGCAAAATTTATTTCACGCACATAATGCAAAATAAATTTGATATTACGCTGTCGCGAATATAATTTCCGAAAGATTGTACATTTTCTAATAATACTCGCGTAGATACCTCGAAAGATTGTATATTTTCTAATAATACTCGCGCAGATATTTTCTAAAAAAAACCTGCAGTAAATTAGTCTTGGCAGAATTTCAAAGAGCTCTCTTCAAATGCGGCGTTTTTAATAGATGAGCAAACAGCAATTAATTAATGTCAAACGGTGTTTGAAAAAGTTCGTTGTTTAGCACTACGGACGGAAATAACATTCGATGATGTACGTGATAAGCGAACATAAAGCCAGACACATAAAGACGATGCGCTTGAGACGTTTGTCCGACATCGCCGCGAGAAGGTTAAATTTCTCTTTAGGGGCGTACCGACGTATACACCGGATGTAAGCGTCAATTGAACATACATGCCGGTATGCGTTGTTGTAATCACGTTTGGATTCAATGATCCGCCGTGACTCATCGATCATCAACGACTTCTCAAGCATATCCTTACTCGCCGAGCATGTCGGGTCAAGCGGTCTTTGCGACACAATGAGTCACGTTCATCACTGATTTGTAGGCTCGATTTGCTTATACCATTTTTAGCATGTTAAATCGCTGTTTAATCGTGCTTTCGAAAGCAAATGTCATTCTGTGATTTGAACGCGGTAGAAATATATTAGACGTACAGGTATCTACATGTACATTTTATTTTCAATTCGCAGTTTCTAAGCGTCATCGTAGTATCGCTTTACCATTAAATATTTTCACGAACGTCAATTGCAATTACGTGTAACAAAATATTACAATATTCATTTATTTCAATTCATCGAATTGTTTTAAATAAGGAGTTAATGTTTTATTCAATATTTTGTCGCAAGAGATGTGACACAGCTTTAATGTATAGTAAAAGTTATCTATTAAATCCGACTGCCGCGAGACGCCATTTAATGAAGCACGTTCCGACTCTAATGAGATCATTTCAATGATCTTGACCCATAATGACTAAGCACGCGCGCACGCTTTATCAGCCGTATTTAACATTGGCACGCATTTTCTAGTTGACTGAACGTGATGTCATCGTTGAAGCAACGAGTGCAGCTAATAGATATTAATAACTGAAACGTCATGAATCTTGAGACGCGACATGATATGTGTATCGTGTGTATTCGCTGTTGTCATATTGAGATCACCGAGACGTTTACAACAAAAGAAAGATATTTTTATATACAGGGTGTCCGCTAACTCACGGACCAACGCTCGTGAGCGGATAGATTAAACAGAACAGAAAATAGGCTCTAGGCGTGCCAGCGATGAGTGTCGCACGGCAACGAAAAGTTCGGTCGCGCGACGAGAGTCGCGATACGCGCGGGCAACGACTCTCGTCGCTCGACCAAACTTTTCGTTGCCGTGCGACACTCATCGCTGGCACGCCTAGAGCCACATCCGGCTACATCCTACGATCTAACCGCGCGAAACGCGCGTTCATTCGCCCATCTTTTTAAATTAATACTTAAATAATTATTGCGAGAATTGCAAAATGATAAAGAGCTTTTCTGTTCTGTTTAATGTGCTCTATCCGCTCACGAGCGTTGGTGAGTCACAGGACACCCTGTATATAAATAATGTCTAAATATAAAGTTTCTCTTTCTACATCGCCATTCTAAAAATATAAAATTACATCGTTAAACGAAAAATCAATAGAAGTGCAAATCATTTTTTTGTCGTTCGATGCTCTTTACATAAGCTGCTTACGCTGTTTTCTTGCAAATTTGCCATTCTTTAAAATTATGCATGACGGTTCCGCGAAAGCACTAACCTTACTCCGGTGCTTTCAAGCTATTTGGATATAAAGATACACCGGCGTTGCATTTAACGTGCGCACCTGCAGCGGAAGCAGCGTAAAACGGGCAGCAAAGATCGAATGCAAAAACCATACAAAATCGCAGAGACGTGATACAGTCGCTTGTTGCCCGGGGCAGACATATTGGCCCCGGAGCGTGCTCGGAAAGTATAAAATATTTCGAAGCTCACCCACCGCACTATTTCCCCTCCCCCCACCTATGCGCCGGCTCTTTCTCTATCTCATCGGCTTTTTCCTTTTCAGCTAACCCGCCTTATAATATATCGTCTGCTTGTAACGTGTTCCTACCGCCTCTTGTCTCTCGCGCGTGCATAATCCTGCAGTTTATCAGCCAGTGGATCTCCATTCATATCCTGCGGCCTGTTTCGCGAACAACTTGCGATTTTTCATGACCAGCCGGTGCGTTATGCGTTAAATGTATAAACCTTGTATAATGCGCGCCTTCAAATTTAGGCGCATCACATTCATATAATTTGCTATTCAATCCTTAAATAATTTATCTATCTGTAATTTGCGACGAATAATTGAAATAATTCATTTGTTATTTAAATATTTTTTCCTATTTACAAACCGATAATTCAGTAAGAGCAATTTATTATATAGATACGCTAAAAAAGCTTGAAACTTATATATGCAATGCATAATCAATATTCAAATATGCATTTAATCGGTATTAAAGCTTCAAATAGATAACGAGAAATGGCTTTACGCTTCAAAATTTTCGAGATTGGTCTGTGCGTTTCATATATTTAGTGCTAAATCTGATTAGCCGATTATCATTTCAAATCGTTACTGATACTCTAGTGAACTTTTCAGTAAACTGAGCGCACATTTCATATCCCGTGCGGATTTGCCAGAACAAATAGACGAGCTCATTAATTTTGATGATGATATTCGCTCGTTGTAACGCGCTCGTTCGTGCACTTCGCACATCGCGACATGTGCGATTCATTGGTCACGAACAAAGGACAAAGTCAAAAGGAAGCCCTTCCCGATTTCTAGAGAACAGGATTTAATCGTTCGCAACTTGTCATCTCTCCTGCGATATCTCGTTTTAGCTTTAATTCGGTCGTTTGTTCTCAATATTTCCGACGCGACAAATTGCTCGAGGAATCTGCATGGAGAAATTATCGCTCGTATGAATCATTTTATGACGCCTATAGAAACAAAATAACACACATAATATATATTTACGATCACCAAAAATATTTTAACGATAGATTTGAAAAATTTCTTGGAACCAATTATGACTGGAAAATTATTGATAACTTAGAAATAAGATTTTGCCAACTATTATTTGCAACTTGATTTTATCTGAGTTTCTCATTATAATTTTTACCGGTAAATGCATCTACTTAATGATTAGATTTGTATATGACACATGCAACTGGAATCATTGTATTTTTATGTTTACATGAATGCAAAAACTTTGCGTTTTATTACTCTGAAGATTATCGAACGCAGAACAGTTCAATTTTCCGCGACACATCCGATTTTACGTTAACGGCATGTCCAACGACACACAGGTGCAAAGGGGTGGCATGTAAAAAACGAACAGCAATGAACGATCCTGTTTTCGGATGGACACTCTCGTAAAACAAGCGAGGATGTATGTATTTCGCGCGAGATAAAACGCGACCCGCGGCTGACGTTCGTTTCTGCACACTTTTTCCTATTTTCTCAGTGCCATTTTTCGATTGGTAACGGCCGTTTCCCGTTTCCTCCGATAACGCTTTTCCGTACCCATATCGTTTCCTTATCAATCAATACGATCTTCGTTATGTACCCGCTGCAGATCGTTTGGCGACTATCCAATTTCCTTTAATTTTATCATATTGTATTTTTATTTCCTTTTAAGTAGCGTACCGATCGATTTACACGAAAAATAGTTGAGTAAAATATATGTTATTTTATACATTTTAACCTATATTTTAGAGTATGGAAGTAGAGAATTTGATCAATTTATATTCGTTACCGTTTAATTATAATCCGCGGGGAAAAAAGTATTAGTCCTGACGGCAAGTCTTATATTCCCCGAATTTTGCGTAAAAATAAAAAAGCAAGCGCGGAAATTACATTCTATTAATTTAGAACGATTCGTAAGCGTTATTCGCAATGTGGATTTATCCGTTGTAATTCGAATCGTTGCGGGCGAACATACAGCGTAGTTGGTAAGCAGCTGATCGGAAGTGCTTTCCCGGTCGAGTAATCGTACCGGTCGCTCGCATCGGTCGGAAATTAATAAATACTGAAATTTCTAGCAGCCCGCCGGATTAAAGCTCAGCGGTGGCAACGATATCCCGACCGTGCAAAAAGGGGTAAAGGGACAGGCGGAAATTGAAGCGAGGTGTAGGTAGCTGGCCGCGAGAGAGTTGGCGGGAAAAGAGGATGAAAAAAATCGACTTTGTCTTTTAAGAGCATTACGTATCGGCAGGCAGTCCGCGCCAGTTAAATTTATAATAAGTTTCGCCGGCTTTTCCAATATACCGCCTTTTTGCCACGGAAGTATTTGCGGAATTCTGTGATATCTCTCATGCATAATTTGTATATTGCATTAAACGTATAAAAAAAAATTGAATTTTGCACGAATAGGATATTATAGATGCAATAAATTTTAATTCTTATCCCCTTCCGCTTTTACAATCGCAATTTAAATTATACTTTTTTTATAACTACAAATAAAGAGTTATAATAATATTCAGAGCAATGCTGTAGAACGTCAATCAGTTTTATGGATTTCGAATGTGTGTGCTCTTTCTTTTGTAAATTAATTGAAAAAACTATTACACAAACTCTCTCTCTCTCTGTATTATAAATTCGCCATTATATTGTAGAAAATCTGCTTGCTTTAGAAAGATCTTTTTCAAAAGAGCCTCTTTGCGCGACTTTGTCTCTACTGTCTCTAATGCGCACGCGAGTTCGTCGTCTGAAAAAAAGTGACACGATGTGCAAGAAAGCAATGGCAGACAAGCAGCGTGATATTACTCACACAAGCGCTACGATACTCGGAAGAGAAACATCTCGTCCTGAAGATTCTCCGACGAGAGTTAACTTTATTAGAGCTTCTTGCACACGTGCACTCGCGAGCGGAGCAGCGCTGATAAAAAAAAGCGAAGGGAGGTCGAGCTGACGGGGCAAGTGGCGTGACAAGGAAGGAAAAGCGAGAATGCGAGACGAGAAGTGAGCTTTCTCACCTACCCAGATGAGACCGGATTTTGTGACCGGGTCGCGTGACGAGTAGCTGGTAACGAATGGCCGTTACCACTCGCGCGAGACAAAAGCCTCGTAAACAAAACAGACTGCCGCTCGGGACGCACGCTTCAGGGGTGATCTCGCTCGTTTCGCCCGCTACCTCAGTCAGTGATCCTTCATACGTTTCACATTTAAAACCGTCAACGACTTTCGTCCGTCCATCGAACGACTCCGACTCACGAAATGAACCATCGAGAGGTCGAGATCGGAAGCGCGTTTTAAACACGAAATGGATATTTTGAAGAAAAGTTTCACAAATTGTTTCATATGTATTTTTTCGCTACACATTTTTGATGCCCTATATTTTTTCGTATTCTCCAGCTACGCTATAATTTTTATTTTTATATTAAACACAGAAAAAATGAAAGAAAATCTTAAAAATATTGATAAGTTAGCTGTAAGATGCAAATGAAAAAGAATATTCCCCTTCATTTTCAATTCAAATACTTCGCTCGATTTACCTTACGCATTTATGAAATAATATACTAATGCGCTGGCAAACAATTCTCATGTAAAACTGCTACGAGAAACATCCTTTTTTATATACCGTCTATTCAATCGCGCTGTTGAGTGCATCTTTGCATTTCAAATTAAATGCACTTCTGTTTCGACGGATCGCGGTTGCTGAGTTGCATCGCGGTTGGCAGCGGATTCCTGGCTGCGGCTGTATCTTTCCACGAGATTTGTCGAGAAGCGCTGGATGCACTGCGCGCTCCTCCCTTTTTTCTTTTGCGTGGGAGTACACGTACTCTGCATCAGGTGTCCCGGAAAGCACGGATGCTTGCGTGCCTGACCTTCTTCCTGACCCTTTTTCTCCTTTTCCGCCTACTTCTCCCCTTAACTCCGGTTTCCTTCCGGACCGTTATCCTCGCGTGAAACATTCGTACGTCATACGACAATGTGTAATTAGGTGTGTGATTCGCGCTGAGCCATTTTTTATTCATTGATCGCGTGCGCCTTTTCTCGCTCTTTATCACGTTGCTCGAATCATCCGCATGATTGTGAGATCCATCATATTTGACAATCATTTCGAAGCAATGTGTTATTTTTTGATTGATCGCTTACTTGTTATTTTCTGCATTTGAAATCAAGTATCGATTAACATATATAATTAAATTTTATTTAAAAAACTAAACTATTTAATGTTTAATGTGGTTTTAGTTATTTTTTCCAAAGTATTTATATTTTTATAAATAAAAATTCTCTGTTAGAGAAATAATATATTTGTACCTTTTTGGGCATTTTTCAAAGCATTTATTTTTGAAACGATAAAACGGATATATTTACCAATTTTTGTTATCAAAAGATTTTTTGACAAAAAATAAAAAATTAAATAGAAATCATTGTTTTTAATATAATGTATTAAATAAAAATTTAGTTTAAGAATAATTAAATAACTCTTCTATTTCAATAGTAGAAGATTTAAATTACCTTTCTAATAATTATATCTCTTGAAATTCCTAAGAAATATTTTATTTTGTAAATAAAATATAAATTCTATTATGATAAAGAAAAGTATTTCCAGAATCGAAAAATATCTTTTGCGTGTGGAAAAGAAACGACTTTATACGACGACAAAACAAATACAATGTACAGATTTCGTGTAAGAGAAAAGAAAGTGAAGAAAATTGTAAAAAATGTATACAACATAACTAGATCTTTTTGCAGGAATACAAATACAATTTTAAAATTTTATTTGGCGACGATTTTCATATGTGGTTTTGAATTCGTTTCTACAGATTTATTAAATTTTCATACGCGGTATTAAAAGTCTTGACGTCTCGGGGCCATTGTCGTTGAATGGCCGCAAGAACCCTTCGGTAACATTCATCATCCTTGACGTGCAGCGCAGAAGCACATGTGCTACTAACCTTTCCAGTTGCCGATCTCTTATCCCTTTCTATCCCTCTTCTCGCAGTAGCACTCGGAATCAAACGAAGCCCATCGGGCCGTTTATTTTATTCCCTCTTACAGTCATCTTTTGCAGCTTTCGCATCCTACGAGCGAGGATAAGGCCTCTCAAAAGCCATCACTTGAGAGCCGTCGTTTTTAAATTCGTTTTATACGAAACAGAAATTTTTCAAGTATTGTTTGTACAGGAGACGCTATTAGCCAGATTGCGATAACGGCGCGCACTATTTTCATTCGTTCTAAATTTGATCCTTTTGTTCCTGCCAGCGCGGCATTAAAGCTTTGTCGCACGACAAATTTCGAGATTATCAGAATTCTCTGTAGAAAATGTTATCAGAGCATTACGTTCGACGATTTTGTTCGTTCTAGTAATTTGCATCAACAGAATGCACACGTTGTTCGGATAATAGAACATTTGAATAATGCGTGTTCGCATAATAACCGTGGCTCTGCATTAATGCCGTATTGACGTCTGTCCGTTAGACATTGATAACCATTAATATTTTTACTCTAAGCTGTGCTCAATGATATTGTGATAAATTGAGGATATTTTATCATTCCGTTAAGCTTGCTGCAGCATGAGACAAAATGTTTTTAATTTATTACAATATCATTGAGTTTCAGAACGATCTCCGCCTTTGGCCCCGATATAAATTTTCATCAAGTTTAATCCGGATTGAAATAAATTAATGTATCAGCATGTAACATAAATATTAAGCTCACATAATCTTTTGATAACGTCCACAATTACACCAATACATGATGCATTATCACATTATTAGAAATTTCTACCGATCACTTAAAAGTATATTTATAACTGTTGTGCACGCAACACGCATATTTATTTATTATACTGTTGTTTTTGATTTCAAATAAATTTAAACAAATTTTTTTTATTGCGAAAATTGTCATTTTTACAAATAACAGAAAACAATGCTCTGTAATAAAATCGTTTCTTTTATCGAGATTTTGGCATTGACAAAATTTTATAAAAAATATATAATAATATGAGTATAAAATGCAAAAAAATTCAAATAAAGATAAAATGTATTAAATGTTAATCAGCTTTCTAACTGATTATTAAGTGTGGATTTCAGAGCGTTAATTGATTATTTTATTTTCCTAATTGCGAAATAGAAGAAAAAAGTGCTAATTTTAGTCAGCATTAATCAATGTCAGAATAATCGTGAAAAATTCAAAAGTTCTACTTGTAGTAAAGAATTCGTGATCACTTGATGCAAATACTCTCATCCCATTATTCGGACAATGCATTCTGCACGACGTTCGACGTTTTAGTACACGTGTGGTCCGCCTGAAAGGCATGTGAAGAGGCAGGGGAACACTTAACCAAGAGTCACGGTTCATTTTGTTAGAGTTTATTCGTGTGTTCAGCGCCATAAACTTGATTCCAGGCTTATCTAGAGCCCTCGAGGGTAGGTGACCATACGTTTTTATTGGATGCGGTTTTATTAAGAGAGCGACATATGTCCGACCGTGGGTGATGTCACCCATCATGATAAACGATAATCGGCTCAATAACAACGCGGCAAGAATTTAAGGATAATAGGTGTTAGAAGGGAAGCACAGATATAATACGAGAAGAGAGAATCACAGTGGAATCTCAATCCTTATTCTGGTAAAACAAATATGTTAGATGCATTTATTATTGTGGAATAAATCAATTAACGATATAATCTTAGAATTCTTTTCTTAGGATAAAAATTTTAGTACACTTTTATTTGATATAAAAGAATTATCTGTTAAATTTTTTCTGAAGTATTTAGAAAAAAATTTGCAATGTTTATAATCTTCGATGTTTTACAAAATTTTTATCAAAATATTTGTCTTTCTTTTAGTTTTTTCCTTCTTTTTATACAATTTGATTTTTTATTATTATTACTAAATATTTTTTATCATTACTGAAAATATCTAAGATTATAATTAAGAAAGATACGTTACACGTTTCTACCTGCAATTTAAATTGAAATTTATCGAGCGAGAGTCGCTCTTAAAAGGCTGCTATTGTAACGTAATCGGCGCGATATTGATCACGATCAACGTGGCGCCATTGTTGCGTAATAAATTCGCGGCGGTCGACTGTATCATGCAATAAATCGCTCAATTAGCATCACGAGCGAATGAGAACCAGGCATTCTCTTTCCGAGCTCTCGCTAAATACCACGATTGTAAAGAGTACACTCGCTATTTGCTCTCACAGCATCTTGATATGCACCTACACGTGTTTGCTCTCGGTGAACTTGTATTCGCCTCTTTGCATCCTTCGCCGCGGCGAGAACAGGTTTCGTCGGTGGGAGACAAGAAAAAGAGATGGGAGACGGGTGAACTAACGTGGAAAAAAAATAATAAAAAAAATAAAAAAGCCCGGGCCTCGACAGATGTTGCACCGGCGAGATCAACTCGGAAACGACGCGCGATGGAGTTGTCTCGTCTATTCTAATTATCTTTTATCCCCGTGGCCCGCTGAGCGCATCGGTTGCGCCGCGTTTCACGGTTATTTTTTCCCCCTTTTTTGCTACACCGAATGATGCACTGCGCGTTGCACCACTGCCGAAATGCATCTCGCGACGCCGTCTTTATTTCACGGAGATATACACGGATCTCGCAGAAAATTATGTCATAATATGCGAATGTCGCATCGCGTCCACGTATTATTATAAGCTACCGAATAATTACTAATAATATTATATAATATTATAATATTTAATATTACTAATATAGAAAATATTAGGAATAGGAATAAATATTAAATATTAGGAATGAGAATTATTTTATTTTAAAACAAGGAAACGAACTAGCACACAATGCATTCAGAATTAATTCTTTTGTTCCCTTGTTTCGAAATAAATTTCCTAATTCCTATTCCAAATATTTAATATTTATTCCTGTTCCTAATATTTTCTATATTGTGCGTAGAGCCTTAATCCATGGAACTTTAAGTTCTTTTTTAACTATTTTAAAAAGTGCAAATAAAAATTCAAATTGTATATGAACGTGCAAACAAAAATCTATGGATTGAGCTCGTTATGAAACGATTTTCGCAAAATTTGACCATTTTTGAATGTAAAGTTAGCCACCGTAAGTTTTTTTTTAGAGATGTGCAAATAAAAATTCAAACTGTATGTAAATGTGCAAATGAAAATCTATGGGTTGAACTTGTTACGAAACGATTTTCGCAAAATTTGACCATTTTTGAATGTGAAGTTAGCCCCCGCAAGTTTTTTTTTAAATAACTTTTTCTAGAGGCGTGCAAACGAAAATTCAAACTGTATGTAAATGTGCAACGAAAATCTATCGATTAGGTTGATTAAAAACCATATTTGTAAAAATTGGGTGGCTAATGTGAAATTGGCCCCCCAAATTTTTTTTTTTAATAACTTTTTTACTAGAGATGTGCAAACGAAAATAAAAGAAGTACAATCATGTGCAAATAATGTGCAATCGAATCATGTAAAATAACTTAATTATTTCTAATATTGGGGGGCTAACTTCACGAGTATGTATTATTGATCATTTGTTCTGACGTACGTATACGCTATTTTTACTGTGACTTCGATAGCTTAATCTTAATAAATTATAATATTAAGACGAATATTATGACGAACTGCCACGGTGAACTTTATCTAAGCTAAATATGCAAATTTACGTTTTGTAATTTTACGTGGATATGTTTTGTCATTATGAAAGATTATGGTTTTGCGAAGAAATTACGAAGGCACACGATACATGGCGATAACGCTCGTTGGCATTCCGAAGACATTCGGAAACACGAAGACAGAGTATGCGGGGATTAACAAATAGATATTCGCTGCTTTGAGCAAGCCACCGTGATGGAATAGTAAATATTCCTGTGCAGGGATCGCGGTAATCGCATTTCCAATAATCCCGGGAGACGCGCTAATAGTTACGTATTGCGTTCGCCGAAGTCGAGCCGGTGCCGCGGAGGGCGACGCCCCGGCGGTGCGCTTCTTCGAGGAAAAAGAAACTATGCACGCGGGCGCACCCTAGGAAATCCATTTTTCCTCGCGCCCAGGCGAGCAAACACCGAGCGGCGTAGCCGTTCCTACAGGAGACGCGACGCTGTATGCGGTGTCTGCCTTCCGGTAAGGAAGACGGTGCCTGTTTGCTCTGGGAATCATACCGGAGAGCCGGTACATCCGCAGGATCCACTTCCCGCGCACTCGCGCGTCGGCCCCTTTCTCCTGGATTCGCTTCCCTCCATCTGTGTCCCCGTCCTCCTAGATTCATCCTCTCCTTTCCCCACCTTCCTTACCGCGCTTCTCCTCCTCTCTTCGACCTCCATTCTCTTGCCTCGTGTTCCTTTCCGTCTCTGGTTTCAACAGCGTCGTACCCTTTGAGACCCTGCGCAGCAATTCCTCTCATGGAGTCGAATAATGTCCGATGTGGCGCGAACCAGAATTCACACGCGTGGAAACGTGACCTCGGGTTACTTTGGCGACGATCGTTATATCATTGCGGATGATTCTCATTCGACGAGCGAAACCGCTTTTACGAATAGTTCTGATGCGATGCACTTGACGATTCAAATTTTCCGTGCAATTCTGACGAAAATTGTAAATTTATGTTGATAATCTCTCTTTGTTCTTTTTTTTCTAATCAATGTACATGGGATTCTTTTTATCATAACATTCTTTTATGAGCGACTTTTTAACAAAGTATCGTAAATTTCTCGTACAATAAAATATTATAATAATTATTAATTATATTTGTTTTGTGATTCTACACATCCGCGTATGTATCATCAACTTTCAGCCGATCGTGATTGCGCCGAGTTTGAAATGGCGCCGCCAGTTTTCTCCCTAATTTTCTTAATCGTACGCTGTTAATCGACTGCATTTGCAGAGAACATTCCGAAGCGTGTGTAGACGCGCGCGTGCCATGAATGCGCTGACTTCATCCGAGTTCCACTTCTTGGCAGCCTCGTTCCGCAGTTCTCTCTCTCTGCATCTCATACGATACGCTTTTAGTCCTCGTAGCAACCCTTTGAGACCTCAAAGTTCAGTCTCACCTGCGTTGTAATAACGAACAATGCTGCTTCTCCCAATAGCGCGCACAGAGACGTCGGCATAACGAGCAATTCCAAAGAACATACTGCGCCCCTCAATTTTGTTGATCCTGTTCCCCATTATTCGCGATCACTTGACGTTTCCCAGGAGGAACGTTTCAGACATCGTCTTGAACTCGACGCTGATTATGAAATGTTTTCGACATTTCAAATGTGTTAGAAAGTTCTGCGAACGAAAAGGAGCGACGTGCTCATATCGTCTTATTACAGATAATCCTATTTTTTATACAAAATTTACTGTCACGTCCTTAATATTTTTTAAGCTTCAATTTTCTTAGCCATTTTCTTTCTTTAATATCTAAAAAGAGAGAACAATTTTCATTTTCAATTTTAGCCGAATCTTCATACAGAGTTCCGATGTGGCATAAAATTATAATTATAATTGTAGAAGATTGTATGAATCAAACTGTGAAATTCAATTCGATGCGATTAAGCACGATGCGATTAAATGCTGTTTTCATAAATTTTCACTTCTCCAAATTCTGTAGAAGAGATTTGAACAAATCGGGCCGTAATTGTATTCATTGCACGTTGTAACGTTTTATCCACAATCCATTTTTTTCCTGTAGATTCGCCAAGGAAAGACATTAAGAGTTTGCTCGTCTTAATTTCATTTTTAAGTTCACTCCTTCTCTCAAATCTTTAGAACACTTTAGCTCACTTGATGAAAGTAACACGAGCTGTCGTGTCTACTACTTCAACTTTGCGTTATCTTTCCTATTCTTCTCTCTCTTTTCTGCGGAACCCTTTTTATCGAGTTAACCAGTTATCTTTTCCACACTGACGTGTTCCATTTCGTCTCCGACTGCAGACACTGATGCGTTTGCAGAGAGCGTAATATAATAATGCACAACACAGAGACAGGTACGTGCGCGCATGGTCGCTTATATCCAGCTGAGAAACGACAGATGATAGAAATAAATGTGCACGGCAGGCCGAAGAGAGCTCTGCATGATGCTGCAAAGAGTATTATAGTCGAACGAGATTGTTCAACGAAAGTTGTATAATTTAATGCAGCGTCATATCGTTTATTAATCCGCGCATTGTGCAATATTACGATTGGAAATGCAATACGTGTTATATGTATTGAATGTCGGTTCAATAAAATACGATTCGAGATATTATTCGTATTACTAAAATTTACGACAATAGAGAATTATCTGACACGTTATAATTATAAATTACTCAAATTATTAGTTCTATTTTAGTTGATTCAAAAGGACTAAAAGTGAACATGGTTCAATTGTTATTTCAAATTCCTCAATATTATGTTTCAATGCAGAAAATTTTAATGTAGTCGATGGTTAAGAATACATTCGACGTTTAGTATAAAAATATATTAATTCGATCGCAAAGTTAAATATGTCTGCAAACAATATTTTTGAACTGAGGCCAAGGACGGTTTAACCCAATAAAATCAAAAAAGATGAAAGTATATTAGGAATAACGAATGGGTGGTAATCGTAAATCCTTCCTTTTTTCTTTTTAAAAAATAAATTGTTACGCTTTATATCTCTAATTATAGAGTTATATCTACATAAAATAAAACTTTGCTTTATCTAAAAAAGTATCCAAGATATATTGTAACGAAATTTTCCATAATTCTTTTTTAAATTAAAATTTACAGCTTTAGTTAACAGAATGAAAAAATCTTTAATAAAATTGAAGACAGATAAATTGATTACCAACAATTGCAAATAATTCGCAAATTAAAGACTTTAGAAAATTGTTTAAATGGTTTTTAAAATAATTAGGTATCTTGATATTCATTACAATTCAGTAGAACAAAAGTTTTATTGTACTTTTTAATTTTTGAATGTTGAGCAGATAACTCTCTCTTAGCAGAATTTATAAGAGATGTTCCGTGGGCTAAAGCTGTATATGCAAACATTATTTCTTTTGCAGTTCTCCCTCGATAATCTAGCGCGCCCGGTGAAAATGCAGCCGGACGTTATCATGTTATTCAAATTAGCCGTCTAGACGATCGTACGGGCCAATTTTCCGGCTTTCCGCGGCGCCAATTAAAACGATTTTCCTGCGGTGCTTTCAGCCGGACAACGCCGCATCCGGTGGCCATTTCCGGCCAAGCAATTTCCTGCGTGTCTGAAGAGAATTTGGGTGACACACACAATATGCGGTTATTTGGAGACCAGCCAAATGAAACCGAAAAATTACGAGGTCGTTTCACGCAAGTGTAAACGTATTGAGTTTGCATTTCCGATTGCACTTTATTCTTTATTCATCAACATTTGTGCACGTCATATTAATTTGTATGCAAACATATGATTGATATATGCGAACATATGATTGAACATTAGATGCTTTCAGTGCAGACTATAATTGTCTTAGCAGAAATCTTCAATTGTAAAACCACAATCTTAAAATCTGATACAAATACTTTTTTATAATGAAATATAATAAAAATGATAAAATTATTTCAATATGTAAAACAGCTCCTAGAAATCTCTTCATAAACTTGTTATATATTCTACAATTGATAAATGAGTTTGATAAATGGATGCCGCGCTACAAGCAATGATTTCGCGGAAATAGCTGTTTATAATTATTTTAAATGTAAGAGCAAAAAATGCAATCTTGGAAAAATGGCGTGATGTCACATGTCTATAATGCGCAAGTTATATAAATCGATCTCCGCTCGATCTTTACATTTGTCCAAGCCATTAGTTGCGCGATGATATGACGGTTCACGTTTCAAACTGGCTCGAAACGCCCCGAAGTAATTAGTTGACGCCGTAACCCGCGATTAATTGCGTCGATCTCTATCTTAACAGCCGAACGTTTCCCGTCCATCGCCTTTAATGTCGCACGTCGGTCCTCAGTTGGCAGCAACCGACGGCGATGCCGACGTCTCACGTCTCAAATGACCTAATAAAAAAGCTTCTAACGAACGAATCGTCGCTCGGTTTCTAATCCCGCGGAAATTGATTTCGTTATCAGCCACGGATTTCGCGTATTGAACGGCTACCGCTTCGAAACTACCACCAATCGTATCGAAAACAGAGAAAGAGAGATCTTTCCGTTTAACTTCGATTTCACAAACTTAGAGCCTCTCGATTTCTTTATCAGAAAAACTTGGGGGAACTCGATTTTACAGCCTCCGGGCTTGTATCGTTCCACGCGCTGGTAAATCTAGATTATGAAAAGTTCCATTGTTTACATGTGCATGTAATAATATACGGCACGCGATCGGCGCCGGAAGTAATCACGTTTATCCGTAGGATTGTTTAAACGCGCGAAGCGACGAAGACGGACATTGCAGCCGTGGAGGAAATTTCATGCTTTTCGCTGTGTTTACTGAGTTTATTCATTTTTTTTAATTATTCTTGTACATTTTGCGAGGAAATGCGAACTGCGCATTATGACAGGAACAAAACTTTCTTCACGGTTATTATTTTCGAAAGTAACGATGAGCTTTCTAAAAACCTATTTCCTCCCATTTCTTCGCGATTCTTTATCATCGTATTCCACCTTATTCTCTTACGTTTTTGATGTAATATATACCAATGCTTTAGAACGATAATACATATATGTCAGTACCATAGACAGAAAAATAAATGTCTCACATTGGGACATATGACAGCTCTTCCTTTTACCTTCATACGAGTCATAGAATGACGATCTTGTTCTAAGATATTGATAACCCACGGAAATATGATTTTTTTTTCTTATCGCAAAACCAGTAATCCTCGAAATAAAACAATCTTAAAAATCAATTTTAAACCTTCACAAAATAATGTCATATCTTTAATTAACATATATAACGACTTTGCAGTAGAACACTTCTTTTCGCGTGATAACACCATTTCGCCGTGAAATCGTTGTCGTTGCCGATCGTTTCTCTCGCTTGATGCGAGGAAAGACCACGACGCGATGCGATAAATAATCCTTTCCCGTACGCGCGCCTTTATCACCAGGTGACAATCGCTCCGCGATATCATCTTTCCACCGGGTTGCCGGGCTTGTTTTTCCTCCCTCCCCCCCCCCCCCCTCGGGGATCCGATCGCGCTCGATTCCATTTCACGGCGGCGACAAAGACGATTCGTCAAAAAAGGAAACGGAGAGAAAGAAAGAATCGAGCGAATGGTCGATTCGCCGAAGCGAATGACGAGTGCGCGCCTTTATCGGGCCGCATTTATCACGAGTGGTTCTCGCGTGCGCGAACCGCGCAACGGCGGCGACGGTGTGTGACGGCGAGGGTGATGGTGGTGGAGGAAAAAATACGGGAGCGTGGGAGGTGGGAGGAGGGGGGACGGGAGAAGAGAACGGCCACGGGAGAATCACGGGGAAGATAATCGCGAAGTTTGAATACGATTCTCCCTGCGGCTACGACCCGGTCGAGGATATCCCTGAGATATTACAGGCGTCGTTTGTTCGAGGGTTGCTATCCCTCTCGGCAGTTTTCTTTAGCTTCTACCACCGGCTTTTTCCACCCTCGTTCGCTGCCATTCTTTCGCAGGCCGTCAGCATCTCCATCTACCCTCCGTCGCTTCGTCTCTGCCCAGGTAGGGTAAACTAATCTCTGTGCATCATGCGCTGTATTGGTTCGCTTTTCAAAGATATGTAATTTGTTTAAAGATTTATCGTGGAAATTGAAATTTGAGCGCGGCTTTGCGAGCGCTTTACGATGGTTTATTAATGTGAAATTTCGATACCAGTAATCTTGAATAAAAATGCACCGTTCAAATATTCTATACAAAATTGTGTAAAATTAAAGCCATGGGAGTCAAATAATATTTTACTAAAATATGCAGATTTAAATGTAAAGTTTTTGATATTTATTTGACAAATCTTCACTCTTCGGCTTAAGCTGATCAAAAGTGGACAGGATATTTTTTATATTTTATAATGCAAATAAAATATTATTTGAAAAAGAGCAATTCTTTCTGCGACTTCTGTTCCTGATTTTTCAATGTTATTTCAATTCTTGAGATGATAATAAGCGCAATGATAATCTTTATTTGACAATATAACGTGTACCCCCCCCCCCCCCGGCGCTGATATAATTCTTGCAGTGCCCGGAAAATTAGAGGCATTCCGCAACAGCGATTTTTAATCTCGGGGTCGCGGTGTCTCGGAGAAGATAATCGGGAAGTTTGAATACGACGCGCCGGCGGCTACGAGGATATTCCTGGGATATTACAGGCATCGTTTGTTCCGGGGGAGTCCTCCATCCTATATGCTGCACTCCTCCGCACTTCTCGTTTTTAAGCCCGATCGTGTCTCTGCTTTCATCTCTTTATCCATCCGCCTTTCTCTTTCCGGCGAGGGTCGCTCAAATGATCACGAAAACGATTAAGATCCGCAATTCCGCGATGACGAGAAATATTTTACGGGCCGCGGGAAAGAAGTGGGAGATCAGGGAAACGCGGATAGGATGAGGGAGGATAAGTGGCTTCGGGAAAAGCGTAGCATGAGAAGGAAGCGGTTCGGGATTCTCCACTCCGCGTTTCCGCTCGCGCAGCACTAGATGGGAGGATATCCTCGCGGAGGTTGCAGTTTATTCCCGCTAATATTTAATCGCAGACTTTCTGACAATCCGCTATTCCGCGCTACGAGCCGGGCGTACGTGTCTTTACGTATGTGCGAGTTATGCAAACGCATCGGTTGACCTGTGCCGCTTCTCCGTTTGCGCTGCTCTCTTCGCGCGCCATCCTTATGCGCCTTCTGCGCCTGATAGGTAATTCCTAGAAATCCTTTAATCTATACGTATGCTTCGCACACAGGCGGCAAGTTTCTCCTCCTGTTCCTTTAGGCAGTGACGAGTTGCCGCGCACAAACTCCTAATCTACCTATAGTGAGCGTGAGTAATTATTTCGTCTTCCTTATTGTAACGGCTTTAGACGAGGCTTGTGGTGCACTTCGGGCGAGCACAGCTGACGCTTTAAATCAGCGTCTTTCAGTCTGTACTTTGTAACATGCAATGCACCGTGCGAGATAGCGATTCCAATCTTTATACCTTCCTCGAAGACCAAACTTATACGTGCGACTTTTTGCTTTTGTCAAAAGAGTTATTTCCTTCTTTCGACCTTCATTTATTTGGTGCAAAGTTATCTCTACTAGTGCGATTCCAATTCGTTTTACTATTTTTTTTTTTTTTTTTTCCTCACGAACACCACGTCAATTTTTCGAGCGTTTAATACGGAAAAAACCGGCAATACGTACGTTCATATTTCGGATAGATCGCGTCTATGAACTCTAATTGCGCTAACGACACTCGTGATGGAGAAAGTTTCTGGCGGAAAATTATTCTCGCAAAGATAAAACTGATTTCGTGGCGAGCCAGAAGTCACGTCTGGCAAAAGGGAAAAGTCCGAGGGCACTGCCGTAAAAGTGGCTCTCCAGGCTGTGATAAGAGAAAATTATTGAACTTTACAAAGTTATGGCATAATGCGGAATCTCGAACTTCGACTCCTCGGCTATTCTTTTAGTGACCGCTATTGGACGGAAAATGAAAGATGGATCAAAAATTCAAGCCGAAGTTCCGCGTTTCGGAAATACCGGTATTAAAAAATTGATATCGTATTTTTCGAAAGGATAAATGGTGAAACGCCACGCGGAAAGTACTTGCAAGCGCGGTAACCGAATATGATAGCAGATTGATAACGGCTGCTCGTCGAAAGTTAAAAATTGAGGGTGCCAATAAATCGAGAACCCGATACTTTGGATTCCACAGCAAATTCCGCTTTATAGAGAGGATACATATCCGCATAGTTCTCTTATCGCGCGTAATAAAACCTACCTCTCGCGCGTGCTGAATTATTGTCGTCTGCTTGATATTCAAGGGTCTAAAGTGTTCGCGCCGTAAAATTTCACATCAACGTAGCAACTGGTTGATTACTGCCGGAAAACGAGCTTCGCGCGAAGTTTTAAACGAGTCGCACTATTGCAGAGCGAAAAGAATGCAACAGAAATTCAAGGGTTGTCCGAAAAGGAAGAAAAGGATAAGAAGGCTACGTACATCGTCGACTTTACACGTACTTAATATTGGCGCGCGACGTATTTTACGCGGGCGAAAGTAAAATACGACGACTCTCGTCGTCTAATTTTCAGACGGCAGCGCCGGCGACGCAATCAGCATCGATTCACACACTCGGCGATTCGATTAGTCGAGCGCCGAAGAAACAAAGCCGCGTAATAAACAAAGAAATCCGATCGAAACCCGGCGCCGCCGGGCCGGCGTGTGCGATTTCCACCGGATTGCATTGTGTGGTTTATATCCGTGGGCGCGTATCTCGCTAGCTGGTTATACCGCGTCGCCGATCATTGTTGCCGTTGTCGCACGATCATTGTCGCGGCGGAATACCCATTCGCGGTATACCCAACCCAAGCCCGGGACTCTCATTTCCCGCCGACGCGTAATTAAGTTCGGCCCCCCACCGCTGTTGCTGGAATTAGCGCGTCCTTTCCGGGTCGCACGCGATTCGCGGAAAACTGGCGGAAAATCTTTTTTCAAGAGAGGGCGAACCAGATGCGAGGGAAGTTCTTCCGCGTTAAAAGGCTTCCCTGAGACTCGTAATCAGAGCGAGTACGGCCACGCCTTCCGCGCGGTGAGAAAATTAGGGCGAGCTTTGTTCTATTTTTGGCATATTGGTCGTTGCTTTCCATCAGTGCTTTTTTCAAAATTTTTCCAAGACACTCGACAAAAATAGAAAGTAGACACACACACAATAGTGTCTCTAATTAGAAATATATATATTTCATATATTTTGCACTCCAAATCTATTTCATTAAAAAAGATTCTTATCGTATTTCAAAGATAATATTCTCGCCGTTTGTTACAGTCCATTGTAGTTTATTTAGAGGACGTGTCTCGTTATGGTAAGCAATTAAATAACTTCACGGGCTTATCTCGTTGGGATTGGAGAGCGCCCGAATAAATTTTACGGTGGCTTCTCTCATTTCCCGCGTTTCCATCTGTTTATCCCTACCCATTCGCCAGCCGGCCGCCTCTTCGCGCAAGTAAAATATTAATACGTTATATCACGGCCGCGCGGACGGCGCCGTTTAATTTGCTCGAATCGTTTCACGCCTCGCTTCCTTCTGCTCCTCCTTCTTCCGCCTTTCTCGTCTTCGTAGCCGCGCCATCCCGACTGCGGAAACGGCGAATTCTACGCAGCGGTATATGTGCATTCCGCGCGCGGGATGCCGACGGATCACGATATCGGTGAATCGAATGAAAGGCGAACCGAGATTAATGGGATTCCTGGTCTCTTTCGCGTCGAACGTCGGCGGTACAGTAATCGAGAAGTTCCCTTAATAAAGTAGATGGAGCGAGTAATCACGCGACCGAGCCGCTCAGCTCGATGACGTCGGACGATACGTCTGTCATCTCCATCTTTATTCACTTCTTCCGTATTTAATCATTTTTTTTTTTCTCGAATAATTTCAGATCGCGACCGCCTGACGTCTCTATCGAGCGAGGCAATCCTGGTATCGGAGGACAATAGCTGTCTCCAATATTAGCTATCTCGTAATCTATATTCCGTGATTGCACAAAGAGATCTCATATTCTTCTACAAAGCGTTCTGATTATTTCTAGTCGACAAGATCACATTTTATAAGATAAAATATCTAATATTATATTTTTTACACAAATTATCAACAATTTTTCTTAGAAAATTCCGCAAATTTGGATAGTAAAACTATTTTTCTTTTCATTAATCGATACGGCATAATGTTGCATAATGCGAATTAAAATTCAGAATTGCATAGTGCGCTTACGTGTAATTCCGCGAAATGTTTTTGTTACTTCAAGGAGAATCTAAGCTGCGGCTTTACTTTCGATTACACTAAAATGAAACGTAGGGCGAATTTAGTTATAGCAGCACACAACGATCGTTTAGGCGGACGATAAATTCTCGGCGATTAATTTCGCGCTTTCCTCTCGATCCATTCATTCCGGTCCACTCGTAAAAAGGATACTTCCCGCGCGCTATTCTCTTGATCCTGCTGTCTGCGATAACCCCGAGAAACTGCCTTGCTTTTCTTGGCAGTAACGTTCGCACACTACCAAGAAGGTGTCTCGATTTTACAAAGTGCCTAAATACATTCGCACGTAAGTAGCGTAATACTGCGCAATATTATTTTGTTGTCAGTAGATATAATTGATAAAAAAAGTTGCATTGCTATTACTCGTTATTATATTCATTATTTTTCGTTATACAACATTAAACAAAATCTTGCATTTTACATTGACTTTAAAAATTTTTGGAGGTAGGTTAAATAATAGAAAGAATAAAAATCTTTTTTGTTTTTTTAACTGAATTTTTTCTGAATGCCAAATCAAATCACTAAAATATTAAATATTGCATATGCCGAAGTGTATGTTACAACATATAACAGACCATTGAAATACAAATATTCTGCAAAGAATATTCAACAAATAATCAATAATTAAATTTGTCACTTTGTTCTCGTTGCATTCAATGTTCTTGTTTGCGCGTTTACGTGATTTTATCATAGAAATAACATAATATCATGAATATCACATTATAACGCCTCGCTGTCAGCAACTGTTACAATTTAAAGTAGCACGAACCGTGTCAGCCGCCAGACAGATCCACAAATATTTGCCATTTGATATTTAATAACGTCCGCCATTGAAAATTTAATTATTCTGTCGTCTACAGTTGCATTCGTCCGGTTTGAGAGAGAAACTGCTGCTAAAACGGAAGGGAGAGAGATGTGATTTCAACGAGAACTTCCGACTTTTATAATTAATTACAACTCATTCAAATGTAATTAAGCCAACATATGATTTTCTAAGTGTATAAAATTTATCCTGTGAGAAAGTTTAATCTGAAGTATCCAGTTCAGCTTTTGATTTAATCATAAACATATCAAAAGTGTTTGCTGCGACAAAGCTGTAATTTAAAAAAGCTAAACCATTTGTAGCTGTCATAAAAATAATCATGTTATGGTAAAAATTTAGTTTTGTTGCATACTTTTATCAGAGATAAGTTGTTTTTTACAGTTACGAAAAAAGATCGAAAAACAATAAATTACTCTTTTATTTATTGACTTTTATAATGGCTTGAACATTTTTTGTCGACGATCTTCAAATTCAGCACTTGTATTCGAATCGTAATGACTTCAATCTTTTATGACGTGACGGCTAAGGCACTCGAAAGGATTTACGTGCTTTCTCTCGATTTGTTTCTATCGCCATCATCTTATCGTTGGACGGAGAGAGAAGCGGGTCGAATAAAGGGATGGAAACAATCTTTTTTATTCGTATGCAGAATGCATGACGGTACGCTGCACATCGAAATCCCGTGAGACATCGAGTCTTACGATCCTATCGGTAAAAAGGTACTCGATAAGCGACGGAAGATGGGCAAGAACATTAAAGTGATAGTCACGTCGGGATGCAGTGACCTGCCTTCGAAAAGCGTTGCGGAAAATACAAAAAAATATAAGCACATGGCGTGAAAAAAACGACAAACAATTCGACCAACTGTTATTTTTCTGCTGACAACCATTGCACCAGTGTTATTTTGGTTTGTGCTTATTTTACGAGGAGGTCAGAGCTTCGATTACATTGTGAGCTATCATACAATGGGCTGCATGCATTCCAATTTTTTTTCCAAAAAACACTCGCAAGTATCGTGCATTGTATGCGACGTATTACCAATTCGAAATACAATTCATCCTTGTGTATACAACGATAAATTAATAATAATCAAATTTGGCGTGCTTAAAATGCGAGCTTCTTGGATTTGTGTATTTAATAAAAAAATACAAAAACAAAAATTATAATTTAAAAGCAGTTTTAATGTCGTTATATATTCGGCTCATTTTGATAATTTATATTTAGCATATATTGTACAATAGTTTTTGTTTTTTTAGCTTTCCATGTATTTTTAATAAAAAATTTGCATCAACAATATGCACCAAAGCGATACGAGCTTTTCATCAGAGTATCATCAATCTGCTAATACCATATACAGTACAAATATTGGTTTATAGCTCCGGATTAGCATTGTGAGAGTCGACCGCGTCAGAAAAGAGACCTTCGCAAATCAATTCCGCTGCGAATAATCGCAACTGTTTTGCGAGATAACTCGCGAGTGGGGTGAGGGGGGGAGCGTCGCGCTTCCGCGTTTAACAAAACAGAAAGGACGACGTCATCCAATATCGACGAAAACTCCGCGCACCACGATTTCGCTGTGGCGATACGCAAATACGCCCGGGGATGTGTGTGCGCGCGGCTGGATTCGTCCTAGGTTTTCGCCGCAGAAAAGGAAGCAGTCGCGAGTCACGTTGGGAATGAGGATGCCCGATGACCCGACGCCGACGTGCAACTTCGGCGCCGACGACAACGATATCCGAGAGCAGATGAGTCCCGGCGTATCTCGATTTTTCCCGACAATAGGATCGGAGATATACAAGAAAGCGCATACCGGGTTTTCGTATTCCCAAGCTACGGCGATGTTTACCCTGCCAGATCTTCGATGCACCTGCGCCGAATTCGTTCGAAAAATACCTTTTCTGTAGCGCAAACAAAATTTTGCCCAGCAAGCTTTAGACATCGCGACACCAATCAGCGTGTACTGTATATGAATATGCAAAATTAAACGAATTTTTTAAGTCAAATGGAAATATAGAATCAGAATGACGAGCTGCATTTCTCGTAATAATAAAAAATCATTTAAAAAATCTGTTTTTTGTAAAGCATATCAACGGCAGTGAATGTAATAATGTTATTTCTACTCGATTTGGTCAATTATTTGACTTTTTCGCAGGAGTAAAAATATACGTGGCCATTAAAAAAAGAGAGTCCAGCGATAAAATTTTAATGACAGGCGCATCGACTGCGATTACACACGTTCGTGCTGAATGTTATTTTTCGAGTTCTCGATTGTACCGCACAGATGTATTATTCTTCGATTTTCACGCTTTTTCTCGACGACGGTAATCCCGCTTTGCAGTATGAAAGAAAAACCATTGAAATTATATTCAAACAATGTACAAGTTATATACGGTTAATATATAAATTCTACTGCCACAGCTCATAAAAGTGTTTTAACATCAAACGTGACAATTTGAAGCAAGATCAATAATGCCGCAATTTACTTTTACAGAGAGCTCGAGATTTTATCACCAACATAATTAATTATGAAAATCGAGACAACTTGCAACCAAATTTTTCTAAGAAGAGATCGCCGCCAAATATGCCGAAGAATCCGCTATAAAAGTACTTTCGGATGAAGGTTCGGATGATGATTCTACGCGGGTGGTGGGTTACTTTGCTGAAAATCGTGTACAATAAAGAATACGTTGCCTTTCCCGCCATAAACAATTCCCATAATGGACGCGGGAAATTTCCAGAGAGTAAATTCATCCCTCTGCTGTCGAAACCATATCCCCTTACAAGACATCGGAAACGCTAGCTCGCGCGATCGTTATTATCGGCCGTCCATCTGTCATCCCTTCGGAAACCAACCTCCTCCCAACACACTTCGAGATCAGACCTGATACCGTTGGTATCAAACGGCGGACAAAGTTACATCGAAGAGAGGATTCTTCCTTTCCCTTGTCGCGACTGCGGGAGGTATCGAATTCGCGCGCGCGGTAGGTTAAGTTTCGTTGAATTAAGGCGAGAACGCGCGGGGCGCATCTCCGACTCGGGGTGCCGTAGGCGGAGGAGGACGGAGGGGATGCTTTGAAGATCGCGTTACAGGGCGCATTGTTTATTCCCCGCGACTCGTGAAAGCGACAAATTGCTCTTTACGCGCGCGCCTGCTGCGCCTCCCCAGCAAACCATTGTGCACTCGCGCTCGCGCGAACGAGGTAAAGTTTGTTGTCCCTTCTCTCTCTCTCTCTCTCTCTCTCTCTCTCTCTCTCTCTCTTTCGTGCAAAAATAGAATACATATATTGTACACCATGAGCGAAGCAAGTCGCAGAAACATAAGCGCTGCATCGCTGATCTCGTTTTCTGCGCTTATTACGTCGCAGCAATAGCAACGGAACGATAAATACAAGCGTTGTCCGCTAAATAAAATGCATGTGAGATATGTGAGCCTTGGGCAGATATTTCACCGCGAAGGAATCTTTAAATTCGAGAAATGTTGGAATAAATATTTCAATTTCATTGTTATGTCGTCTATATAAAAACACGAACGTTTACTAAGAATATACTGTGTTGCATTCTCTTTCATATTTTGTAGAATAAATGTTTCTGTATAATTTTTACTCCATAAGCCATATCGGAGATGTAAGAGAATCTTATCTAATCTTAATCAATATAAAAGTATAATACGCATTATATTTTAGCTCTTCTATCCGCCTGAGAAAGAAGTGAAATTCAAAAATTTGGGAATGGTATTTCGCGCACTCCTCTTTTTCGACATTTTAGAGACATCCTTTACAACCGAAGACAACCGCCGAAAGCGGTGGAATTGTTACACTACAATCGCAAGAATAATTAGGGCGTGATTGTTCTAAACACTTGTCCGACTAACGGCATAGACTCGAATCCAATTAACGTCGTCTGATGTGCATCGACGGCTGTTGATTTTGTGACTGCGCAGTCGACTTGTTTCTAAAGCGCGCATACACATGGATCGCACGGCTGAAACTTTCTCGGCCGTGTTCATTGCAACTGCAAGCACCGGCGAGGGAACCCGGCTTTTCACGAGTAACGATAACGCAAGATTCATCCCAAAGCGACGCGACACAACCGTAGACACAGAGGCTACATCCCCGTGCTCTTCGGCAAGTCTCCTCGTTATGAGATTCGCGATTTAATTGGCGGATATACGCGGCATCCAACGGGATGCCTCCCTTTTCCTCTCCCGTTGACGCACATTTCCGGGACGCGACGCTACGCGGGTTCGTTGAACTGTAATTTCATAATGAGAACGATCGAAAACAAGATCTTCCTTCCTACACTGGAATATAACTCGTTATTTAAAATGTATTAAATATTTCTAGTCTAGTCTAGTGGCTGTTTAAGTGGTTAGCATTATAATTAACAAAATATTATATTTTTATTAAATGTAAAGATATGAAGAAATGTTAGAAACAAAATTCTACATTTTCCTATAACGAAAAAAAACTTTTTTGTGATTTTTTTCAGATCTTCGCTATCGTGTTTTAAAGAAAAATATATTTAGATTTATAAAATTAAAGACTTTTAATTTAATAATGAAATATATAAAACTCTCAATATAAACGGAAAAAAATACAATATTCATTAGAAACAATATCACACATTCTTTACATTAATCTTACAATCTTTTAATCTTACAAGCAAAACAAAACAAAAGAAAACATCCGGAGTATTTTTATTAAAAGAAAAACAAAGTCTCGCTTCTCTCATTTCTAGATGGAAAAGCCGGAAAGATCTTTGAATTTCGCCGACAAACTTTTTTGGTTTCTCGAAACAGCGTAAAATAATTGTAGAACACGTCGAAGGTACGTGCGTGAGAAAGACGAAAGGGTGAGAAGGCCGAGAAGAGTGAGAAGCGAAGGGGTGCGAAGAGGCAGAGCGGAGTAAAACTTCGTTGACGATTTATTACGTCGGCTGCCAACTCGGCGTGGGATGGCCACGTAACGAGTTTATTAAATATTTTAGAAGAAGAGAAAGTCGAAGCGCGATAACAGGGTCGGGGTTAGTGGCACGTACCAAAGCGAGAGAGAACGGAGAGAGAAAGAGAGTGGCACACAAAAGGACACCCTTTTTATAATTCGCTGCTATGCAACAACCCTTTACGCGCGGCGCGATGGAAAGAGCGCACGCATAACGCCGACTTGATTGCGAGCTCAATCCCCTTCACGCGCAAACTCCGTACCAATCCCGCGGCTCTCACGACGCCTCCACTGCGAGTTTAATAGACGCTACGTGCAGCTACGATATTTCAACGGATATCGGATCGGTCGATAATCCGATAATTGAGGGCTGTAAGGTCGCGGCAGGCTTTAAGATCGAGGTGACAGAGAGACAATATTTTCAGAAGGATACACAGAAAATAGAAGAGATCGTTCGTGACAAACTACAGTTGTCACGAGCGATCAATTGTCCTGCATAGAGTGTATGAATATTGAATGAAAATCCATTACGAATTGGAAAGAGAAAAATATCTTTTAACAAAGAAATTGTAATTTAATTTAATGGACAATATGCTATCTCGAATTAATTTAAAAAAATAGCTCTTGAGACTTTTTTTATGCTTTTCTTATAATTAGTGGTCTGTATTATACAATTTTCTATATTAATTGGTATACAAAATAGGGATGCAACAAATAGAGATTTTTGAAAAAACCGAATACCGAATATTCGGTGATGTTACGTGGCCGAATACCGAATATTCGGCGGCCGAATAGTGACAACAAAAAAATACTGCCAATTTTATTTAAATTAGTAGAAAAATATATGTGTATTTCTGCAAGCAGCATATATAGTGACCGTCTCTTTTCCGAAACTGGAATAGTTTATAAGAAAAAAAGAAACAGATTGCTTCCAGATAACGGTGAAAAACTAATATTTTTGCACCACAATTTACCATTCTTAAATTATCAATATTATTTCTAATATTATAACGTGTATTTTTATCGGAAAATTGCGGAAAACTATATCTGATTACCCGATTTTGTTTATTTTTTTTTGTAATTAAGAGTTTTATTTTATTTTCTAGTCTTTCCTTCATTACGTATTCCAAGAATGTGTTTTTATTTTTTGTATTCATATTATTGTATTATTAAATACTTAATTAAAACTTTAATATTCTAATGTAACTAACACTAACTTGAACAATTCATTTAAAAATCAATATTCGGACGAATAGTTGCTGATATTCGACCAAACCGAATATTCGGCCAAAGTGGCCGAATAGGCCGAATACCGAATAATGCCGAATATTCAGTGCATCCCTAACACAAAATATTTAAATTATTAAAAAATATGATTTAACATCGAAGATAATCTTGCAAAAAGTGGAGCAGATTTTTAAAAAAACACAATGCAATTTGATCAAAAAAACTAAAAGAAAAATGAAGATTAACGCGCTGTCGGAATATCTTCCTTTATAAAGATTTTCTAAGGAATTTTTAACACGCGATGCGCGACGCGTTGGTAGAATTCCTATTCTTGGTGATACAAAGAAAGGAGAATCATTACGTTAGATCATCGTGTGGTGGATCTAATTTTAGATAAAGGTAGAGAGAGAGAGAAAGAGAGAGAGAGAGAGCGATAACAATTGAGTTTACGAGTGCGTTCACTATTTACTTTACGTTTGTCCTTTCGCGCACGCGACTTACGCAGCACAATTTTCACGAAATTAATAATTCGTGAATTCTCTCGCGAATAATTCTATTCCGTTACGGGTCGACACCTTTTCAATGTTTCCTTAAGCGCATTTCAACTTCTGGAAATTTCCAGAATCATCAAAACGTGTAAAACGTGTAAAACTTTGTAAAATGTAACGCGTAGAAAGCGTTTATAATGTTATTATAACATATATCAAATATAATTTTAACGTAAGAGTATTACATGGATTGTATCACGATAAAAAAAATTCCCTTCTCTTTAAAAATTAAAATATTGCACGTTTCCCTCGGGTTTCTAATTGCCATTAAAAATTACTAAAAGTAATTTTTATAAAAACAGCGAAAGAGAGAAAGTTGCAAGATTTAAGTTTTGACTTCGCAAATATTCGACTTCTACCCTCAACCTTCGTTCGATATCTATTCCCCTGTAAATCTTGGTTTTACCTCTTCCATCCCAAGCGGGAAACGTAAATAATAAATAGAAGTAATAAATGCAATATGAGATTTCTCAAATGAATAATTTATCCGGATTCGAATTTATTCAGGGTACATTTGCTGCATCAGTGCGAGAATATCGATGGAGGCACGGGCGGATGCTCGCAAAACGAACGACGACGAAAATGCATGTGAGGAAAAGAATTTCGGGTTACCGCGGGAGGGATTTAATTTCAACCGTCACGACACTATGATCCTGCGAATATATATGGAAACTCAAAAAAAAGCAAAGAAATCGACGTGAAGAGCTTTATTTGGCGGGAACGAGTAGACGAACACGCGATTTCAAGGGGTCGTAACAATAGTCCTGACAGCCGCGAACCAAATATTAACCGGAGGGTGGCAACGCTCTTTAAGAATTCATAGATCCGTGAAAATGATCTCCTCGCTTTCTCCTTTCAGAGCGTATCGTATTTTATGTCATTTCTTTTAGTAAAGTATTGTAAATCGAATGACGCATATTTCTTAATGAAGCGGGATATAGTAAGAAATCCGAATATAATTTTCAAGTGGATTAATTATTTCTGCCAGTCAGTTTAAAAATATATTTTGTTCATGAAAAAACCGTACAATACAAGCTTGTTATTTCTAAACTTGTCATCTTTCTAATAACACGAGAACTACTTGTCATTACTAAATAGTTAATAGTACATATTTCTTTAGATATCTTTCCATAACAATGTTACAATTTTATGTTTTAATTTAACCGTAAAATTCCACAGAGAATTAATAACGAAAGGGGAGAAACCGACCGGTAACATAATGATAATTTCACTTACTCTTTCAACTAATTTCTGGCACACGTTCATCGAAAAGTTAGTGAAATTAAAATAGTTTTACTACACCTAACGGTGCGATCGAACTCGTCACATGGTCAGACCTGCCAGATTCCCTCCGCGAGCTTCGCATAATTTACAAACCGCCGATCACCGACCGTCATTCCGATATCGGATTCAGATTTAAGTGCCCTAGAGTTCAGCGATGGTGCGTGCAATAAAAGAATATTCCGGAATCCGAACGCACTGTGAATACTACGGCTTATCGTACGTGAAATTCCATATGTTCAAATTATTTATTCAGAAGAGACCGCCAATAACACCGGTTCGACCCTTCAATTTTTGCGCGGAAAACAAAATACATGTAATATTAAAATATTCCTTCAAGAATGTATTTGTGTATGTAAATGTAACGATTCCATAAATTCCTAATTTAAAGCAATTTACATACTCTACATTTTTTAATTAAAAAGTAAGTTTTAATACTTGTGTTTTTCAAATTATTTTGCTAACGTATATGTTTGTAATGCAAAATATGTTTTTAGGAAAAATACTAAAAAATCAATAGGCAATGCCATATCGAATATTTATAATTGAGATTAAATATACACATTTATAAGTTATACATTTTTCAAAGAAACTCACGAATATAAAACTGCTGAAGAAAGCAGTGCTTCACGATACCTCGAGGCTGACTTCAGAAGACAATACGAGAAGTACATGTCGAGACTAGCACTCAGACTTGCCCTTAGGCTATCTGTAATAAACAATATGGCTCTCACCTGCACCTTTTGTTCTGTAATAAACAATATGGCTCTCACTTGACGTTGAGATGTCGTCAAGCACCGAGGGAGCCCTACAGTATCGCACTACGCGCACTTTAATGACTACTTTAAATCAAACTCTGAACAATGTCGTTTCAATTTGTTAGGAATGAGTTAAAAATAGAATGATACATGCAAAACTACTTATCGAAAAACTTAGAAATATTATAATTGTTAACAAAATTGATAGAAGTTTTAAGATTTCGAAAGTTACGTTGAGTAACTCACAATTGGTGCTTAAAATGTAAGATCTCATTTAAAGATCTTCCATGTCTTTAAGAATTAACAATTATAAGTGCATATTTTTTTAATTTGCATATCTAATACAAATTGTAATTTGACAAATATTGAACATGACACCATTTCATTACGATTTATTTATTCGTATATTTTTCTACGATTGCTTTAAAGCAAGCTCTGCAAATATTTACGTTGAAAGACTTGCGTATAGCGAAATCGCGTATATGAAAAGAGACATTTGTTTCAGTGCAATGAGAATTGTTTAATTCTCACGGCACAATGAAGCCTTTGATTTCACTGCCAGCTTGTTTATTATCCGTTATTGGACCGACAGAAACCAGACATCACGTCACCTTTGCTCGTAGCAAACGGGATTCAAGAAACTAATAACAAGCCTATTAAGTGGCGGCTGATTTCGCCTTGAAGGGGAAAATAAGAGAGGAAACGCACTCCTTCGCCAATTAACGCCTTTCATTTAAACGGTGCGCACCTGTCTCACTCTCTTTTTCGCTCCCCTCCTAAAAGCAGCACTCTGGCGCTCAAAAGCTCGTGCAACGACGTGCTCGATTCAACGATCGTCAAGCGCTCCTTGTTGAACAAGTCATTACCTGCCGTTCAAGAACGATAAGATAAGTCTTCTGTGTGCGTATTTTTGCTAATTTGGATTATAATTAACTATTTGCAATTACTGTGACATAATTCAAGATCTTTATGTTTTGAAGTAAGAAATAGATCCGCTGTGATATAATCTAATTTGTCTAAATGATAATAATTGTGAGAAATTAAAAGTTAAAAACTATTCAGCAAAAATTAATTATACAATATTGCTTTTTATCTATAAATAGATTATTGCAGTAATTTGAGAAACATTTGCATTGAGGTCTTACAAAAATGGAACAATGCAATGTGTAGTACAATATATTTTACGCTCATAAAATATATACTTATTTTTATACTGTTCACCTAATTAATATATAAAATTAGATAAATAGTGCTTAGAATTTTATTAATTCTATCGTGTCGTGGTTGGATGTATATTCACTCATAATATTATTCGACTGATATTATTTTATTTCTGTTCTTTCATATTCAGTCTTTTATAAAATATGGAAGGCTTTTCGCGCGGGAAACTATTGCATTCATCTCCTTCACTTGTCACGAGGAAACTCTTCCTATGTCGTATGTACAAAGAGTCGCCTTATAAAACTGAAATATACTGAAAGTTTTCACCTTCAGTGAGACTTCCCTTACCAATTTGTGCACCCTTGCCTTTTGAGATCACCTGATTTATGACGAAGCTAGGAGATGAACTAGACTGTCATATTTGGTTATTGCTAGAACGTATGGAAATCTAAGTAGGAAGCCTTTTCTGAACATTTCTCCCAGATGCAGCGTAAATCGATCGGCAATACAAAAAATTCTATAAAAAGTTTATCCAAGGAATGGGCTGTTGGAATATATAGCACTACTTTATGTCATTTTATATTAAAGCGTTATATTATTATATAACTAAAATAAATGATTTATGTACCTATATAATATTCAAGTTGTATATAATATTCAAAGTAGAACACAAAATAAATCTTGTTGAGAAAGTCAATTAGATTAACAAAAATAAAATTGTATTTTTAATATACAATAGTCTACTTTTATTTATGTACAGAAATATTATATAAAAAAATTGCTGATAAAAAGTTTAATTTAAATCAGAAGCGCTCGTAAGCAACGATAATTCCTAATTGTTAATATAACAATGTATTAGGATAAATTAAACGTAAAATGAAATAAATCTGGTGTAAATCTAATCTCGTAGCAAGAATGCTTTGCATTCTCTGCGAAAGGATTCCCAGAACTAAACGGCTACAAGAAGAAACACGAAGAAGCACTTTGACGAAAGTCGAACAATGGACGCTACGAGAGAAAGAAAGTGTATCCTATCTTCTAAAGTTTTCTGATTAAATCTCGTCTTCGAGGTTCAGCATGAAAAAAAACCTAGGTCAATTTTTCCAAGTCAGGTTGGACATCAAAAGAAATCTCAGGGTAAAAATGATATAAAAAAATCCCCGGATGAAAAATGTAAGTATAAAAAGAAGGTAGCGTCCTATTTTATGTCTTTGATTCTTTTATATAAGGAACACACATAGATATTTATATGTGTAAATTTTATTTCGAAGATCTATTTATTTACAAGATTTTATCGTATAGTCACAGCGAGATTGATTAGATTATTTTATTTTGTGCAAAAAAGTTGTGACAAAAAAATCAAATAAATATAGTTTATCATATATTGTTTGTTATGATTAAAGTATCACGTGCAGCAATTTTGGTTTTAATATCTAGATAAGTATAGCATGATACAGCAGTTGAAAAAGAAGCTTGATCAATAAACTTTCCCTGCAATTTTTAATCTCTGTCAATGTTGCGAAACATGATTTTTAGAGGCAATAAGCAATAATCTCATCATATTTTTCAACAAAGCTGCTTTCAAGAGTATTCTATTTTCTCGCCATACCTACACAAAACGAAAAGCCGAAGTATTACTCGAACGTGCTTCGTGCGACTTCGGTCATTAAGGAGAGGTCCTCCAATTACAAAGTTTCAATTAATACCTCGCGCAATACCAACCGGAAAATTTTACAGAGTTCGAGTAAAGGACGATAAAATACGAAATTCATGATTTTATGTCTCTCTTTTCATCGGCCTTTGTTCATCGCGGTAAACGAGAATGACAAAAGTCGGCTTGAAAGTCGGATTTTATACAGTACTTTGAGGAGAATTACACAATGGCTCTTGTGCTCTGCGAGGACTTCGGTGAGTTCCATGAATATTTTTATCTACACGCTCAAAAAACGAAGAGTAATAAAGCTGGAGCTTTTTTTTATATTTTAAGAATCATTATAAAACTCTTGACATTAATAATATATCTTAAGTTTCATTCTCTAAATTCTCGGTATAAATTGCCAGCGCTATTTCTAGGGAAAAAAAAAAAACAAAAAAAATTAAAAAAAACCAATTAAGCGCTTGATTATTTCCAACTCATTGAAGTATTCCTCTCTAAACTAAATTTCAACAATTTTAATTTTACCTCGCGCTTAATCTAATCTTGATGACCGCAATCCTAAAGTCGTCGACTGTAGACGCAGAAGCGATGAGAACTCACGAAAGTTCACAGCACCTCCGCTTCTCTTGCTGTACCGTTGCAACTATTCCAGGCTAGATTACTCGCTCGTCCAGTTACTCGAGTTCGGGTATGTCACTTTACCTCCCCCTCTCCTCCCCGCGCCCTTCTGACCCGGTCCCTATCGGTTCAAGTTGTGTGTAAGCTCGTTCGTCGCGAGATACGCGAAGCCCGCATGTGCTTTGATTTCGAGGCGCGTTAAATCGTGGCGCGTTCTGCAATTAACGTCTCGATGTCGGCATAGCTGCTCATTCCTGTCGACTTCCTCCGGTACAATTAGCCTAACTTTTATTGTAAATAAAACTACCTCGAGAGACGCAGATCCTCCCCGTCGACGGCGATGCCCCGTTTCGACTTGACACTCTCGTGCAACAGCGAGAAGCGCGGGGAAGTTTGGGGAGAGAAAGTTTCCTGGCATAAGTAGATAATGTACCTTAGAGAGAGGATAATACAGTATGAAACAGTTTGAGCGTTATTGACGGATAATCACTAAGCTCGCTGTGCGACTCGGGAATTACATCTAGCACAATGTAACGAGTTCCTGCAACAGCGATTTCAAAGTGCCTACATGCGATAACGATTTTGATTCTCCGTATTTCAACGAAAAACTATTTCTTCTTGCCACTTCTTTGGTACTTACGAATCTTTCGATATTAATGTCGATCTATTGGCAAAAAATTCATTAAACATAATTTGGAACATATTGTTTTGTGAGTAATGTAAAATATCCTTTACACTTTGAATGGCGAAATAAATAAATGTAATGAGTGAAAAGAATATAAAGTAAAGAAAATTGGTGAAATGTATGACGAGCTAAAAATATAGGAATGCTTTTATTTCTATATTTCGCCCTCGATCGAACGTCTCCGAGATAGCTCTTTGCGCGCTATCTGCAGAAATCATATCAGTACCATTTTGCAATAAGCGACGAAGAACTGAAAAGAGAACTAGCCACGCGTGAAGCCCGGAAACCGATGGAGAAAAAGTAGAACAATTGACGACCGCGTTTTCGCTCGCGTAAGCTACAACGAGTGACGAAGTAGGTGGAGGGCGTAACGAGTCAGCCGGGCTCCGGCATACTTCGTTACGAATGGTATTTCAGTATTTCCGATTCAACGTGCCTGATATTTCTGACGAGAAGTTTCTGTCGATCTAAATTTACAACTCGCTCACTATAGTTGCGTCATCAACCGTCTCTTAGTAGGTTAAGGGAAAAAATTGTTTGTTCTGGGAAATACTACTTTTCTGACGACTTTAAATTGCTGCACGAGACGGTTCTGTATATAAGATTTTCGTATCGTTGAATAATCAGAAAAGGCTTTTCTTTGTGAGGTTACAATTTATTCAAACTTTGTTTTTTCTAGATACTGATCGCGTAATTGCAGATTCGTAATTCCTTCGCTTTATTATATTAAAGGCAACGCGCAGAATTAATCTTTCACATAAAAAGAATTTTATCATAAGAGATAAAGGACGTTTTGAAAATTCTCACCGCTTCAAGTTCGACGCGAAGGATTACTTTTAACTTAGTGATCTGAAACAACAGCGGATGCAATCACGGCGGTTAGAACTAAGAAACGAATTCGCGCGAGACAAAAAGTTTCAAGGAATCGAAACTCTCGCGGAAAAAAATGCATAGAGCTCTGGGCAATAAAGTAGGTAGCGACTGTAACGAGCCCGGAAGTCGGGTCAACGGCTTCTCTGGCGCCATCTGCCAGCCGATATTCGAACCGACGTGCCTGACAAAAACGTTCGATTACTACTTGCGAGTGGTCGGACATTACAACGCGACCGCTAAAATTCGCGTACAAGACCCGACGGAAAATTCGCTCTCGAAACTCGATTTACTCGCGTGTAGCGGCTGCACCTGTTTTTCTCTTCGATCTCTCGCTTTTAGTCCTGCGCCATCGCCCGAGGTTTGTTTCAGCGGGAAACAGGAGGGAAGGTTGGTGGTGGAAAGAGGCTGGAGGCACTCTTGGCCGCAATCTTTTGTAATCTGATTTCGCTTTCCCGCACCCGCCCGCAACTTCTTCCCTCGCCACCGGTCTACCAACTTCTAAGCGATGCTGTTTGTTTCGCCGTTTAACTTCTTCCTACCGCCGCGTAGAATTTACGTGGGAAATAACGCGTTGGAAACGAGTTTGCATCGTGATGCGAACGATTTGCAGGAGATTACCTTTGCTGAGCTTGCGATAAAACGCACGCTTGCGTAGCTGCAGATTGCATTTTATATTATCTTAATTGCTGACAATATTCTACTAATTAGTTTATATCACGAGGCAGAGATGTTGAGAATTCGTAAATATCCAGATAACCAAATGTTAGCAATGTTAGCAGATTGACGACAAATTTGATCAAATTTTCTGTCAATGTGCCAGCATCGCTAACATTTTGCTTACTGGTTGGTTTCATAGATGTTTATGAAGACGTAGTTTTTTATTACTTCCTATATACTTCCTATATAAATAAAAAGTTTTCCTCGATCTAATGTTCTCAATATAATATTTTAGGACATATTCTTGATTCAAATAAATCGTAATTAATTAAAATAAATAAAAATAAATTTTAAAAGATAATTACTGAAAATTAAACGATAAAAAACAACAGATTGTATCAATGTATTGTTTAGATTTAAATATTATAACGTTATCTATTACGATAAAAAACATTTTTATCCATTTACGTTAGAATAACTTTTTCTATTTATTTTATCGCGTTATATAACTCGCACACGCATGCATATGTCAGTAGTTCCTAGAAATATAAGTACTTCGTATTATTCACATAATTTAAGTTTCAAGTTACATGAACAATAGAAAACATAGCAGCGGGCAAATGTTGCAATGAGAATTTAATGAGATCATGACGCATTTATGAACTTGCAAAAAATGTTATTCTGCTCTCTTGCGAACTTTAATAGAAAATATTTTTGTCAGCATGGTGATAATTGTTCAAAAACAAACGCATTTCAGTGGTGCGATTTCGTGAATATGTCGCGTATGCACTAGCCTGAGAGAATATTTTTATTCCACGTTCTCTGTAGAGTAAACATTGAAGCTCGAGCACAATCATTTCGGCGTATATTTTTCATGCACAATAAACAGAAGCTTATAAGACTTAAAAATACAATGCCGCTCGCATAGCGACCAGTACTTGTCGACAGTTTTCAATATAACAACAAACAGTGCAAGATAGCGAGAGGCGTATTCTTGCTTCTAACGAAGCCACATCTTTTTGTTGTTTGACTGCTTGAACTTTTGATGAAAAAAAGGAATTCTTTCAGTCTTCTATTGCAACCGTGCTACTCTTCCTTATGGAATTCTCTAATGACAGTGATTTAAAAATCTTATTAGAAAAAATGTAAAAAAACGCTCCCTAATCTCTCAATGTCCTGTTTATTGTGCAAAGCTGATGTGACAGAAAATTATTTTGTTCAAAATTTAAAATAAAACAAGTTAAATGATATAAATACAGAAATACATAAAATTTATGTAATGATACAGCGAAGAGTATAAAAATATAAATGTAAACATTTTTTGAAAACTTTGTTATTCATATTATTATTGTTGCGATTTTGTTAATTTTATTACTATGACTCTAAATGTTTTTTTTTTGTTTTTATTTCTGATATGACTATTTTGTTTAACCAAGATTCTTTTTTATTATTACGTAAAACTTTAATTTTTATAACTCTACAATGTAGAACAGCTGGCAAAAAGTTATCTTTAATTAATTATACATGCAGCTTATGAAAGGATATTATATGTTGCAAATGTAACGCATTAATTGCTTCCACGTGTCAATAATGTCACTGATATCTGCTTCCAATAACAAATATCATACCAATTATATCAAATATATAATATATAAGTAATGTAATTAAATATTTCAACTTAACTGCTATCAAATGGCATCGTAGAATTTATTAATTGCAGAGAAAACTTGCTTAATAATATATTCAGCTTCTTTCGACACTTTTAGTTATTACACTTTTATTAATATTTAAACTACAGATATTAATATCGTTTGTAAAACATTATATTTTAAATCAAGCAATCTCCATGTAGTTCTTTTATATACTTCAGACAGTTTTTATAGAAAGTGCTCATTCCACTCGCTATAATAAATATATATTAATGTATTTACTGTCTAGGACTTTCTCTTTTGAATTAAAATACGTGATGCAAAAATATGAGATGAGCGCACTGGAAATAAATCACTCGTAAAATTCGCAGAATTGCGTCACCAAACTAGAAAGAAGCGCGGTCTCCAGAGGGAGATCAGGAAACTTGCTGGAATGTAAGAACAACCTCTCCCGAGACGTCGTTCTCACGTTTCGTTCACAGGGAAACCGACTGGGCTTCGCAATAAGGACGATGATACCTATATATGTACTCAGTTCAGTGCAGTATCTCGTTTCTCATATTGGACAATTTTTTTCGAATAATGTTACGCGAATTGACGATAATTGTAGCTGTGAAAGCAGTTTTGTACAAACATGCTCGTATTTTTTGTACGCGTTGATTTTTATATCATGCACTTACGAGTGTCATAAAAATGACGATAAAATAAAATTATAAGCTACTATTTAAAAAACAAAACTAATATGAAAAACTATAATATCGAAGAATAAAGAAGGTCATATGACAGCGTGGAAACATATAGAGAAAGCGACCACGAAACACTGAGAGCTTAAAGAAGACATTTACATCTCGCCTCATATTGAAACATTCAACGTTTGTTCGAATTGCGAGATGGATTCCTGTATGCGTATTGAGAGAATTGTAACAAGCTGACACGGCAAATTGGCATACGGATTTATGCAAATGGATTTGCACGGAATACGAAGGAAACAAGGATTACGGTGGAGCGGACTTGTGTGAAATCGTATATTATGCATACTACTATTAATAACTCATAATCATTTTTTCGCGCGTTAATAAGCACGACCTCGTGTTTATTATCTAATTACCCTCCGCGAAAAGTATAGTAGCCTCGCACGCGCTGCCCGTATATTATCAAGCTTCTACAAAATTTAAAACTATTTTCATATTAAATTGTATTTAGAGCACTCTCATCACCGAGACAAAATGAACTTGATTTCATTGAAATGGAATACAATCGATAAGCGATAAACCTCATTTTGATTTTTACCACCGATACGTCTGCATGGTCTGCAAACGCAATAATTTATTATTTTATTTTATTTTGTATCGATCGTTTATCATGCGACGAAAAACTGATAGTAGCACTTTTAATATATGGTTATTATAAAACGTAGATATCGTCGTGAAATCTCATCTGTAATTTCCATAACGTGATAATATCCGAAACTAGTTATTAATAATAAATCTCATATTTGCGATAGCGCAAAATTTAATAGAGATATATATAAATCTTTTTACAAGATATACAGATTAAATTTGTCACATTTAACGCGAGAAAATAAGGAAATTAATAATTAATTCGGAAATAAATTAAACACAACAAAATAAAACATTAACTTTTTGCAAATAGGCACCCGCAGAAATGCATACATTCGTGTAGCGATTGTTTTAAAATGTTAAAAGAAGCAAACTCGCATATATACATTCGGTTGTTAAGTCTGGTTCACACTTTGATTATTTACGCAGCTCTTTCCTAATTAATATACCGTACTCTTCCTAGTTTGGATTTCGAAATCACTCGGGCCTATCGCAATTTCAACGCGAAATAGAGATCCGCGTTAGGAGCGTATACGGGTGTAGGAGGTCATCTAGTTGGTTCTTATGCCGGCATTCGAATCACCGTGCATATCAATTCCACGCTGCAATCCATCAAGCATTGAAATCTTCCCTATAATGGTTGCAAGTGTTTTTCGAATATATATCTAAGAATCTATCTCAAGAGTAGGAAAATGATAGAAAGTGCATTGCGTAAAATCCATCTTTGAGATAAGAAAAATAGTTAATATCTCTTTATGTTTTACGTACGCGTGCGGTGATTATATAAAATTTGTTATATATAAATAAAGTTCCGAATAAGCATAATTATTTTGACATTGATTTTGTCCTTGCAAACAAAAAATTGTAAAAGATCAATGTGTAGAAATATTTAAAAGACTGTGATAAAATATTTTTATACTCCATGTGTAATAATCATATAAAATTTGTTACTAATAAATAATGTACAAATTATTTTGGTGTTGAATGCTAGTATAAAAATAGTTTCTGTCATTAAAGCAAATAGAAAGTACCGGGTGAATAAAATATTTTTGTGGTTCTCAAAGATAAAAAAATTAATTTACGTTTTTCACAGGAGAAGCTACTCCATCGTAATTTACAAAAAAAAATGTAATCTGCAAAGAAGACCCTGGATACTAGAACCAAAATTTGTTGAGCAACGAAAAGAATTCGTTGAGCACTCAAAGCTTTCATAGCTGAATATGTTACATGAGAATATGACGCCAAATGCAATTTGGAAATTACCTCGGGCGTGGCGATAATTTAACTTACACTGTTCGCCGACATGCCGTTACCTGTATTTTCGCCGGATATTTTTAGGTAGCTCATGAATTTTCCTGTTAGAGCAGCTGCTTATGATAGAAAAATATATGTGAGATAAAATATGAAGCGAGCACTATGTGTCAAATATTACGGTATTTTTTTTTTTACCTTTATAGAATACTATTTCAAAATGTGTTTTTGATGCAAATGTTTCGGTATTTTTTTTAAAAACAAACTGATCGACAAATATATTGCGAAAAAAGAGAGAAACATTTGTTTTTTGTAGTGACCAAGAAGAAACTTTATACATATACATATATATATATATATCAAAAGTAATGGAATTGCTGGATATGTTTTAGAATTTGCTAATGAATCATTTGTCCAATGCTAACAGTATGAGGTTTGATTTAGTGCAACAAGAAGCGTCTTTTAGCAATGACTAGTCGAGCGTGTCGACGTCTGGTCGTCCGAAGGATTTTTAATGCGATTTACTGCAGCGACTCGTGTCCCCGACAATAAATATCGGTTATCGAGCTTTCAGCCGCGGAATATCACGCGATGTATCGGGTGTCACGGATCGGAGCATGACGCATGGCGAGCAAAATGGTGTTGTCGTACATTAAAGAATTATGATCTTAATCATACCACGCACACGAACTAACATGCATACAATGTAGTGCCTTGTAGTGTTAAAACTCTGCCATATTTTTATTCAACAATCATCATTATTAAAATTTTCATAATGCAAAATATATCTATTATGAATTGTTGTTATACATTTTAATATTATTAAAGTAAAACTATAAATGTATATTGTATTTTTTTAAATTAAATCATTTATATTAATGTATTTTTTTCGTAATCATCAACATTGCAATAATTTTTTTAAAAAGCATACATCGTTTTTTTTACAGTAAAACGATCTTTTCATAATTTTTTTGTCAGTTTTATTTATATTTTCTAAGATTTTTTGCGATTGAAGATTTTATTCTTTGGCAAACGAACTGTAATTGATAGTAAAATTCTTTAATACGTCATAATTTTGTATAATCGATAAACTTACAAATTAGATGAATTAATCGTTAAATAATTTCCTCCTGATATAATCTTATTGGATTATCATTCGCTAATCTCTCGCAACTCTTAAAACCAGCGCACGAAAAATTAATTAAAGTTTCTACATTCGCGCGCGCTCCAAACTACTCCTCCGTAGTTTTCTCCAGTGCTCACGGAACTCTTTTTCGCAAAATATCCCGTTCTCCACACTTTCTTTAATTAACCTCATTTTCCTTGGACTCTCGTAGCTAATCGCGCTAAAATACATGGAAAACAATGTATTACTACGTGTATATTTGCTGATTTGTACAAAAATACTATACAGTTAACTTTTTATCCAAGCACAGATTATGCAAATTAAAATAATTCTCATAATAAGATTAATTAATAGAGCGAGTTAATTTTCCATTTTTAACTAACAATTTTTCTGTTATTTGTATTAAAGAATTTATAATTTTAATTTAAAAAAATATACGATAAGATATGTAAAAAATGCGTTAATTTGAAAATATGGACTAATCACTATATGGATTATTTTTCTATTGTGATATATTGTATTATAATATATAATATAATATATTAACTGTAAAAGATATATATTAACTATAAAAAATCTTTTCCCTATATAATATATTTTTTGTCTTTCAAGAACAATTTTTTCGCAAATCGGAGAGTTAATAATGCTAATATAGCATTAATTTATATATGTACTAATTTATCTATTTTCGATCAGTGTTTGTAGTCAAACAATAACTTCCATTATTTATCAATCTATGCAGTATTTCAATTTAACATTATAATAATAATTTAACATCATTAAATTAATTAGTTGTTGAAACCGTCAACATTTAACAGTCCTTTGCCGCAGTTAAACTCAATTTAATGGAAAATCATTGATGTTTATGCTTTCAGAAATGGAATACGATTTGTTAGAGGCGTCGATGTCGACGACGGACGAAAATAATTTTTACATAGGCGACGGCGTGGACGGATTTCCGGCGTTTGGCTTTCGACCCGGTTCCGAGGTGAAGCAGCCCTACAGAATGTACCTTCCGGAAAAGTTGCCGGCCGAGTTCACCCTAGTGGCTACATTCAAGCCGACCTCCTTTAGAACGAGCTACCTCTTCGCCGTTCTTAATCCCTTCGAAACTGTTGTCCAATTGGGTATTAGAATTTCGGTAAGCTGCATATAATACCTGCCTCTCTCAACTATGCCCGTAGCCGCGACAAATTATTTGCAATTTTCCAAAATTTCCCTTTCGCGGACGTTATGTGGCTTTATTGAAGATTACGGGTGGGTCATGCTAAACTAGCGGGGAATAATGTTAGAGAAAATAATAGCGTATGAGATTGAGAAGCAAATGTCTCGCGGAAATGAGAGGATGGGCGTGAAATACGACGTCACATTAAATCATGAAGGAATCCGCTTTAACAGCTGGGTGGTTATTAGCTCTTTAAGTGCACTTTATCAAGGTAACCGCGATATTCTTATGACATTATATATTTCATGAATGGATAAATATCATTCAAATGGAAGAAAGATAATTTAATGTGCTTGATAATAATAATAATCTTCCATTTTCTACAAGAATTTTTCTTTTATTACTTCTCGAATAAAATTTTTCTCATATTGATATTACAAGCAAAATTGTGGTTTACTTAAATAAAGAGAAGACAAAAAACTGTTTTATAGAACCATTATTTTTATTTAATTGGAAAAACTCATGCCAAAGGATTCTAATATTTTGTTTTCACAAAATATAAATTATATTTTTACGATGTAATGCACTACCTTTTAAATAGTGATCTTTAAACGTTATCTTCTATTTTTCGATTCCTTCCATGATGTCATTACACGTTCGATCTTATATTTTCTTCTACTCTCGCGCTCTTTTCGGGCAACCATTCTCGTAACATGTCACGTACGTGTTCCGAACAATAAGCAACCTCGAATGCTTCGGACGTTTCCAGAAAGCTTCGATACTCGGAATATTTTCAAGTAGTATCGTTATTGTTTAACACATAGAATTGGAGAAGAGTATTGTTACGTTTTATTTGAAGTATGCAAAATTTGGCAAGTTTACTTTGTAGTTTTCTTAAAAATGTGCTTTGCTCCATCTTGTCTGTATCATTCTCTATGCTTAAAATCTATTAACAGAAAATTATTCATGAGTTTTTTGTGATCATGCTTCGAAGGATGGACCCGGCTCGAATCAGAACGTTTCACTGGTCTACACAAACTCGGACGAGCATTCACATTCGGAAGAGGTGGCGAAATTCACCGTACCGAAGCTTACAAAGAAATGGTCGAAGATCGTCATTAAGGTATCCGCAACCGATGTCACCCTCTATCTCAATTGCCACGAGATGGCACGACAAAGGGTTACGAGGATCCCGCAGGAATTAGTATTCGATACCGCCAGCACGCTGTACATCGCGCAAGCCGGGCCGCACATCCAGGAGCGATACGACGTGAGTACCGTGCACACCTTTCGTTTTCGCGAAAAAAAAAATGGACATCGTGAGCATTCGTGTGTGGCGCAGCGAAACAAAATAAAATGAACAATGCTTGTTGCATGACGGATGTTTTCCATGGAAATCGACATAGCTGTATAGCTCTGCAGTGCATATGTGCAATGAAGCAACGTGAATAAACAAACTTGCATGGATCGAATGTAATTTTTTTTTGACTCGGTGGACACAAAACAAATAACGTAAATTCGAAAAACATTCGTAGCGCGTACGTCAGTGTAAGTTAGTTTCGTTTCGCGAAGCCACACGCGTATTTCGTAAGCGATGTCGTTTTCGTCTCGTTTCGTTTCGAACATGTCGGCAAATTGATTCCGTTTGTTCGCGGAGGATATGAACGAATACATCAAAAACATACGAACGTATGAGAGATATGATCGCATTTATCAAATCCTCTTTAGCATCCCAATAACTCCAAAGTGCATTCGAAGATGGATTTTATGCATTTTAGAATTTTAATTCATATTATTGCTCGTGCTATTGAGCCATGTCGGATTGACTCTTCCATCGAGACGAAAATGACTCGCTTGGGAAATTCGTAACAAATTTTTCCTTAAATATTTATTGCTTGTTTCACGAGTTTTGTTATATTAAGAGGGTACAGTCGTAAACCTCAAAATAAAACATAAGATCCGAAACGGAATTAGAAGCGGCGAATCGTGGGAGTAAATCCGTACCGGTACATCCTTTAAGAATTTAATACCGTATCTGATATCCCCCAATATAAAATAGGAAAAAAAAAGAGAGTGAGGTAAAAGAGTGGAGAGCGCCATCGAATAAGGAGTAGTAAGTTCAGAAGAAGTGGAAGGAGTACAAAATACCTCATCGAAATCCTATATATTGACGTTACAGATCTATTGTCTCGGTTGCCACTATTGCTCTCTCAAAGAACACTCGAGTGGCTCGAGAGACATCACAATGAAAATAGAAAGATTTTCATCGCTTGCCATACGTCAAGCTGAAGAAAAGCGATTTATGATCGATTCTTTCACACTATGATCAATCAGTATTATACTCAAAATTATACTACAAAATTCAATGTAGCAACGCATCTATTGTTGTTGTTTGATAAAAATAATGTTAAGAAACTAATAATATCATAATGATGATTATAACGCTAATATTATTATAGTTACATTAATGTAATTGTAATATAAAAGACTATTTCAGATATCATAAAATATCAAAATTTGATTAATTTATTATAATATATTAAAAAATAATAAGATAAGATAAAAAAAGAAATCAGATCAAGTCACAAGAAATGACGATGTAAATAATAAGGTGAAATTTAAAAGTAATAAAAATGATTCAAGTAACTTTCAGCGATCATATATGTATGTTAATCAACAAATATCGTATAATCTCATATTAACACATATGTAGCATGCATCTATGCATTAATGAAATTTTTTGAGATAATGACGCTTTTATATAGGAATGATCGTATTTTGTTTCAAATAATTAATATCGCTCAGTGATGAACGTAGAAATAGTATTTACGTATCATCGCAGTCCTTTAGAATCTTCATATCATATTAACAGCGGGGGCAGCATGATTACATATCATCGATATGGGAGAGAATAATTAGTTCTCATCGTGACGCAATATGATCATCTACACAGAGACCACGTGTTGCACATCGATGCGTAAAATGCATTGATTTACTCGATCCTTCGTTAATTAGTTATCCACAATAATAAGCGGACTGTGCATATTGCAATATTTCGCGTCAGTTGTGTAACATTGCTCTCATCTTGCGACGGAAATATCTCTTGTGATAATTAATTTATGCGCCGTATTAGTAAAATTGCGCAAGCAGTATAAATATTTCATGCTCTTTTTTAATACTAAAATACAAAGTAAGATTTTTACGTATTAATTGATATATTTTATGCAGATGAACGCAGAGATGCAATTTTGAACTTTATACAAGCCGTCTTGTCATTAATTTAATAAGTGCTACTAAAGACGTCTACTTTGCAAAGTCGATAATTATGGGTTATCTTGCCGCTGCAAGAAAGTTTCCGTTTCAGTTACCGTCAAGAAGAGAAAAGAGTATTATTTCATATTTTCATATAAAGATTGGATTTGTAAAAATAATTAAAAAATTTTATTATTTATCTTAAGCAACCGAGAAAGCAATGGATATGTAAAATTATTTTGAAATCTGTTTCAACATTTTCATTATTTAGGTGAATTTAATCAAAATACATGACAAGCTATCTAAATGATGATAAATAATTGACACTCGTGGCGGTGGAAATCACGCTCGCGCGTCATAAAGTTGTGAAAACATGATTACACTCAAATATAATAATAACGCCTCTCTCTTGCATTTTTAATCGTAAAAATTCAAAGCTGTTAATATACGATCGTAATTGATGAATGCGTACGTATTTGTTATTCATACATAATTAGTATGCATAATTAGTTCTCAATTAGAAATTATTTGGATAATTAAAAAGCCTGTACCAAAATTACAGCGAGATAAAAGATATAATATAACAATACTTTGTTAGTTGTGCAAAAGAAATTTTTTTCGTATGAAACGTGCTGTTTTTAAAAAGCCTTTGAATAACAAGACCCGAAGAAAAAAGAAAATTGTTGAGGAAAACATGTATTATAAAAGCAATAGTGCAATAACCACTGTTTTTTCATCGCACGTCAAATTTGCAATTTTTCAATTAAAATAAGAAGAAAATAATTTTTTTTTAATACTTAATATTTAATATTTTAATATTTAATATTTTAATAATTTTAATATTTACTTGTAAAAATACAAATTGCAAATAAAAATGCATTTGTCAAGCACAATCATTTATCATATAATAAATACTAGGAAATGAAGACAGTAGATGACACCAATAGTTAATGCAAGCATAATAAATAAATTCACTCACCGATCGCTGTATCCAACTTTGACCGTTGTAGCGAAGTATACCGTTGCCTGAAAAAATTAATAAATATTTTAGTTAATAATAATTATGTCATACATGTTATATATTAATTATGATGTATTATATATAAAATTTTATTTTGATTAAAGCGCAACTATATGTAATAAATTAAATAATTATTTAAAAATGTTATAATAAATATTTGACAAATATTTTACTAAATATTTCCAAATAGCTGAATAAATATTTTATAAATACAAATTGTAAAATTGTATATGTATGTGTTGTCACAATTATTATTCAAAAATATATTGGAAAAACGAGAAATAAATAACTGTATTAATTAAAATATCACAGTTTGCAAGAGATATCTTTTGTCTAATATAATCTATTAATATTAAAATCTATTAAATAATATCTTAGAAAAAAATACAAAATTTTGACTCTATAGATACAATAAAAGAAATATGTTAAAATCATAAGGAACAGGAACGTAGAAGCAGAAAAAAAATATAATAATATTGTTACTAGCAAATAAAATAATTTGTTTACGCACAATACAGAAAAGATAGAAAAAATATAAAAATCTGAAAAATATCTTTCACGTTTACTTTGCTGTATAGGTATATTTTTAATTTGCAATTGCATTTTTACTTATACCGATCAACGTACCGCTGACAAAAAAATTATAAGAATTCCTTCATTGTTTAAAACAGATATGAAAATATCCAAATATGCGTGTAAGAGATGCGTAAGAGAACATTCGTGCGATTTTCACGATCAGCTTTTCTTGTATTTGCGCGCAACAAGGACGCCAAAACGGAGTTGCATCGCACCCGAGAGACACTCTTATCGTGCATCCGCTGTCGTTCCAGTCTCACAATGCTGTTTCCTGTGTCTCTCGCCTGACTTTTTCATGTCTTCCCAGGATAACAGTGCGACGGAAAAGTTCCGCAGCCGTTTCGATCGACACGATTCGCAAGTTCTCGCCCCTCGCGGGCTAATCTCTATAAATTGTGCCGCGACGCCACCGCCGCCGCCGCCGTCGCCGTCACCGCCAACGACGACGACGACGAGAGATGTTTTGCAAGGTGGTAGTTCCGCAAGGAGGACGCGTCACCATTTTCTCTAGAGACAGTGAGACATTCGTATTTTATATGGCGGAAACAATGGGGTTAACATAGCGGTTACGTGCACAAATACGTGCGCAAAACTTTCCAACGTTTTGTCCAACGCGTCAAATATCGTTTTTTAAAAAAGTAATGCAAAGCAATGATGACAATATCGTTTGAATATTTCTCCCCCTTTTGAATTTTTTTTTATGTTAAACAGATTACACGCAAGTTATTATGCAAGTATTACATATTTATATTTTACAGAATATGTAATGTTCAGCAATTTGCATTTCTGAAGAAATTTTATTTTGTACTTTTTTTATGTACGCATGTGCATACACATATAAATAATCTATTAAAAATAAAAAGCACACAAAGTTCGTAATTTCTGACTTGTTAATTACCTGGGTGGAAATTATAAGGATAAGTAACCCGACAATACCATGCACGACAAAACCATTTCGGAAAATTACTTTCCTCGTTAATTCTCTGCCTTTTGTGTTACCGATGAAAAATATTATTATTTCCATACATCTGTTGACCGAATTTAACTTCGCGTCCAACGAATTCTCTTATAGACAGAAACTGATGTTTTCATATAGCTTGAATAAATAATAATCCCCTGTGAGTACTCAATTTTATAATGTATTTAGCAAGCAATATGTTTGCGATAAAATTAAATTTCTTTTTGCAGATTGCATATCATGTTTATTCAGTTTTAGATGCCACATCTTGGCAATAAAACCCATTAAAATTGTTATTTTAAGGGAATATGAACGTATTGTATATGAAGATAACCTTTTAGTGGAAAAGGAAAACAGCCATCGCGGAAGCAAAATAAATTTATAAACTTGATGAAACTGCAGCAAAAATATATAATTTGCGATCGATCAAATTTAGTAATTATCAAGTCCCAATAACATTTGAGAAACGTGCATACTTAAATCAACTGATCAAATATATTTAAACACTTCTTTTGAAATCCGAGAAACGCTTCGATACCGCAACATGTATATTTAAAACCGATGATGGTCGTTTTATATATTATTTTCTCTCTTAGATTATTACTAACCTTTCGCGTTCGCGAACATACACTCTCTCGAAAGTAATGGAAATGGAAAGTTCGATTTTCGTTTGGTATTCTAAGGTACTCTCGGCTGACAGTTCCGTCAATAAATTAACAGAACGATTGACTTCCGTAGAACCGCAGTTATTCCGAGTGTTTTGGGCAATTTTGCTGCGCCTGCGGCTTATCGCCGCACTGGCGTCCGCAATATGCGTGGCATGTTCCAAAACCCGTAATTAAGATCCGGTATGTACAGAAATGCACATTCGTACCGCAAGTATGTGAAAATTTATGCGCACAAATCCATCTTGTTAACGATTATTTGGATATCTTAAAAAATATCTTAAAAAATTTAAGAGATCCACATTATTAATATAAGAACTGCAAGATGCGTTTTCATTAACGAAATATTAGACAATTGCAAAAATCAACATTTTAATTAACTTAGAATGAAAAGAGTTACATAAAAATATTTCCTACAATAATTAAGATTAAAATATAAAAGGTGAAAAGTACCAGAGGCTTTATTTTTTGAAAATAATCATAGAACAACGTTGCATTTTGCGATGGTGCTGCAGCACTACATACACTGTTTACCTTGGAAATATGTCAGCATATTATGTTAACATCGTGAAACTAACTTCTACGTGATGCTCAAATTTGCATAGAATTCTCGTTGCTGTCTCTGTGAAACGTCTGAAAAGTAATCGCGAAAATAAGACAAATCTTGCGATAATGTTACTGCTGTGTCTCAATGCCTCATCCACCGAAATTACAGAAAATCGATTACTAGAGAAGACATATCGATAATCTCGATAGGTAGAAAACAGCGGCGACGTAGAAGAAATTCAGCTCGATAAAGAAGAAAAAGAAACATCCATTCTAACATCCATGTGCGCGTTTAATGCCATGACGAAAAAGGAGCCATTAACCCGCGGCGGCCTCTTTAATTTTACCGTATTATTACGAACAGCGGTGCGCAGCTCGCGATGGGGGGCGTAGAGAAAAAATTAGTATGTTGCTTTGTGCGAGGCGAATTCCCCGCGATAAGAATGCCCCGAGGATCTTCCGTCGGAACGAAACGTCCATGCCGTTACCCATTCCTGTAAGGAGGGGGGTTATTCCGTAAGGAAAGTGGGCGGGCGGAATGTAACGAGGACGAAGTGCACGTGCATCGTGTGCCAGCATGAGCAACCCCAGAAACACGGAATATAGAGTCCCGGAATAGCGTAGGGGCCTGTTGTGCCCGTTAGGATAAAAGCTACAGTCGGCCGGCCTCGTTTATCCCCGACGAGCTTTGATGCGGAATGCGTGCTCCGGCTGGGAAAAAGGACGATCGTTTCCTCGTAAGGAATTAGTCATTCGCGAGAAACGTCAACGGAGATCTCTACGCTCCCGTCCCTCTAATTGAATCTTCCCGCTCACGAAAGTTCCACGGAAGTTGAGAGCTATTCGTGGCCGAGGAAAATGTTAATTCTATCCGTATTAGTTCAGATACGTAAGGGATCGTCCGCGCGAGACTGTTAAAGTTCTTAAATAGGCCGCGATGCAGATGGTAAAATTTTTAAAAGTAGGTCGCCTACATTGTGTCATTCGACCGTTCTAAAATTAAACGTTCCAGAATTCGAGCGGACGTTACGAAGTAATAAATTAATAAAATTTGTTGAGACTGGTATTCTCTTTTTAACGAGTAATAATTTTCTTTCGCGCAACGCCGCTCCTTCCAGCAAAATGGCGAAATTAACCTTTGAGACAACAAGATAACGATGACAACCGAGACAAGTCTATTTAGACAGCGTCTTGAAAAACGCCATAGACACAGGCGAATCTAATTAACCTCGGGCGCGCGACTCACTTAGCCGATATTAATTAAAACGGCGCTGTACAAAATGATATTTTTAATGACTATTCACATGCCTTCGCTCTAGCCGGTCGTAAATACGATACGCGCGATCGTAAAATTTTAACTATGCGACCAGACTTGTGGCTTTTTTTCCGCTCGTGCCACTTCCGCTCTCGCAACGAGGGCCATTACGAGCCTGGCGTTGGTGCGCGCGAAGGTTACTTCATTAGAAGAAATTAGCCATTTAGGAACAGCCGGGTCCGGTGTAGCGACTCCATATACCTTCATTATTATATAATCACGGAGATAATTACACACTTACAATATAGTGGTAAAAATTAATGAGTTTAATCAACGGATTAACAAAACGGTAAAATCATTTCTTTTGTTGTTGATAAAGAGCTGACTGACTTCCCGTGGATTTAACTTATATCTTCTTAGATTACAGAGCGCATTGTCTAATGAGACGTTCCTTCTGATGTGTATCTTAGCGGTTTAATGAATCGTAAATATAAGATACAGCAAGTAAAATCTCAGTCGCTGGAGAGATCTTTATTCGAGTAAATACGCAATAATTCCCAACAAATGTTGTAGCCACTTTGTTACGTAAGATTACCTATTTGTGTTAGTTATCTTAGTGTTTTCCTTTCCAGAAATATATATTGCTGTACTACCCTTTTGGAATCATGCGTGCAATATATCTTGCAGTATGCATAATTATAAAAATTATTACGTATTTTTTAACATCCGCAAAATGATGTAACATTATTCAATTGCGCAGTGCAACATTTATTAATCATAGGCAATGGTTTGGAAGGAAAAACTATCGCGCGTTGAATTTGGCGTTAAACCATTTTTCAAAGGATCCGAAAATCTCAGAGGCTCGTAATATATCCGCGAAGTAACGATCGCAGGAGTCTGCCACGTTTTAATATCACGCGTTACCAGCAAACAAAATGAGTGATGAGAGCGAGGATGCGCATCCTGCGTTTTCATAAGCCGCGCTGCAACGCGCGATGCAGGTGCATCACCTATCACCTTCATTTCGCTTAGATAAAAGCATGAAACGGTTACGACCCGTCTCGCTTCCGACAATCTTCACCGTAGGCTTACTAAGTGCTATCCGAAGGAAGAAAAGAGAGCATACGTCTTCGGTAAATATATATTTAGAATAATTTTACGTGTGTGTGAATAAATTATTAAAATATTGTTAAAATAATTTTTCAAAATGCCATTCCCAGTTTGACCAACAAATTAATACTTTCAGCAAAATCAATATATCTGCAATAATAAAAATACAGCTAAAAGTTTTGCAACGTCAACGTCGATATATTATTGTAACATTTTCTTTTTTTAATTTATCACAGCTAAAGTCATTACTGAAGGGGATAATTAACTCGAGGGAATTGACAAGATCGAGATTATATAAAAAATCAATATAGTTGAAAGTTTGTATCTTTTAATGTAGGATTTATTGCTATTTTAATTATCTCAAGTTCTTTGGATTATTTTTTCTATTCAAAATCTACGCATCTTTTTTTTAAAAAAGTGCAAATATGTAATTATTACTTTTATTACAAAAAATCCAAACTTATTGTATTCTATTTTGTGATAAACTGCGATTAAAACAGAAAGAAATCGCTTATTATATTCGAATAATATCACGCGAATAGAATAATTGAAAAATAACACGAATAAAATATACTGCCTTATTAGTGATTTTTGCATAGCGAAAGCCAATGGCATCTCTTATCTCCAATTTGCCGGATTGTGCTCGCGAATGGACGCGGAATGAACAAGATGCAGAAGTCGATGAGGTGGCCTCGTTTCGCTTTTCCCTTCGACGAAACTCATTTAAATACTGATGGACACGGATTATTTTCTTGCCATAACAGCCGCGCCGCTCTCGGCCGTTCTGCTTGCACTACATACATCCCGCTTTCTGTGTTCTGTCTTCGACCTCTTGTTCCGCCATGCTCTTCCCTCTCATGTGACACGGCGCGACCGGTGTTGTTCCGCCGCGCGCGACGGACAGTAAATTGATTATCGATTCCGAATAAATTACGCTCACCCGCGCTGCGAGGTCCTCCTCGATCAGTGCTCTCTTACTTCGGACCGCGACAGCAACGATGAGAGCTCTTATAGCACAGCCGGGAACTCCGCCCTTCTTTTTTATTTAAATCGTTTCGTGTGCGTGCGAGAGATTGGTTGACGATTTAAGGCGCGATAGCAAGCTATCGATGAAATTACGTTTGGGGAGGGGGGGGAGAATTTAAGATTAACAACGTTGTCGTATCAACTTTAGTTCACTTTTATTTGTTTAACGTGTCGTTAAAGTAATAAAATTAAGAGTAAAATTGAGAATTAGTATTCAAAATTGTAACAATCAGGCTTTAACCAATTATGCAAAAGTCCGCTCATCACACAAAATACACACAACTTTACTAAAAAAATTTTTTAATAATAAAACTGTAATTATAAATATTATTCATCATAATAATATAATATCATGTATCGTAATAATATTTCATTAGTATAAAAAAGTTCTATATTCTGCATTTCGCCTAGTCTGTAACTATTTGTCAGTTGTTAATATCCATTTACTACAAGCGGGCGAGCATATTTGTCGAGGCCTGACAATAATTTAGATAATTTACATCTGTTTAACATGTTATTGAATGAGTTGATGGGTGTAGAATTAATAACATCATAATAATTTGATTATTTCCGTTGGTTTAACGTGCTATTAAATGAATGCTGTTTTCGATGTGACATAAGCGAAAATTTCGCAACTTCATTGGAATAGTGTTACATTTATTTGTATCTGTAATTTATTTAACGATAAAATCGATATACCTACTATTGGATTCTTAAAATACTCGAGAACAGAAAATTGTGCCGCGATAAATTATTCTTGTCTTTCCGGTAAACACGTTATATTTAGATAAGATACAGTGTTCCGAGAAAATAAAACAATTTAATTGGAAAATTTATTTCGATATGAACTATAACCTCAAAATTAACCTATAAAAACATACCATCGACAATTCCAATACTATACTAATATTTAAAATAAAAGTAGGAATATAATAATTTATTAAGATACACATATACATATACAGGGTGTCCTGCACAAGGTGAATCACCTCTCGTGTACAGGTACAGGTAGAGCGGGTTAAACCGGGTAGAAAAGTCCTCTACCGTTTTGCGATTTTCGCAGTAATAAGGAATTAATTAAAAAATATCGACCAATTCGCGAGTTTAAGAGCGCGGCGAGAAGAGACCCCCGTGGCGGTACAGCCCACTGTTATTTGGTTACTAGGCGCGCGACGAAGCGGGAGGAGCGCTCTACAAATGACAACGGCAACATACGAGTGGTGCGTAACGCTAGATCCTTGCGTCCTAGCGACCACGCAACAGTGGGCTGTCTCTTCCCGCCGTGCGCTTAGACTCGCGCAAATTGGTCGATCTTCTTTAATTAATTTCTCATCAATTATTGCAAAAATCGCAAAACGGTAGAGGATTTTTCTACTTGGTTTAATCCGCTTTACCTGCACCCGAGAGGTGATTCACCTTGTGCGGGACACTCTGTATATAAAAAGCTACATAAACTCTTAATTAAGTAAATTAACAATTTTTCATATGCACGAGTTTAAGATAATGATGTAAACAAAAAGTCTACTTATTAAAACGACACATTAAAAAGTTTAAAAGTCGCATTAAGACAAGAATATTAAATCTCATTAATAATTTATGATTTCTTTTTTTTTTCTTTGCTAGGCTGTCAAATTTTATATGGTTTGTGCCGTTTTAAAAAATAAATGGCTTAAGTAAAATCTCGTATTGCCCAGAAAATTAGTTCTAGTTCTGGTGATAACTTATCCGGCGATGAGAATCGACGATAAATTTTACGAGTTGGACGCAGCGAATTCATAAAAGTTCGTCAATATCCCATCGCATCCCGCGAAACGATTGAACTTCATTATACACCGGCGAAGTTCATCGAAAAACTTGGCTTGCGATTATGCGAATAAATCCACAGTGCACAGATACGGCACGCCATGGCAACGCTGACCTTTGAGCGTCTGAGCACGGACGCAAACAAGAAACTTTCCTTTCTCGCGCTTTTCGCGCCGCTCCCGGGAAATCTTGAAAGCACGCGGTAAACCGGAAACGATGGAAAAGTAATTAGCCGGCTGTTTAGGAATTTAACGGTGCGCGTCCAGGAAAGAGTTTCCTCCGCTCGGCACAAGGATTCGCCGCGAGTTAATTAAACCGGTCGCTCTCGAAGTGAAAGATTCTCGATTGAGTAGACAGACAGAAGGGGATTATCGCGTGAACGCAATTTGCAAGCTGTCTTTCGACGAGCTTGAATGTGCTGTCGACTAAATGCATAGCATTCAGCGATATTTATAGAAACGAAATGAAAATTAATCCTAAACTTCAGACAAACTGTTTTGTAAAATCCATCTCTATTCTTCAATGTCCGAACTTGTTATTTCTCACCTGATTAAACTGCACTTATATATTCTTAAGTATGTAAATTATTTTTTTGCATATCTCTCTCTACCAATTTATCATTAAATCATTTCTGTTTTATAAATAATGTGTATAGGTACATTATACATGCAATATGTAAATATTGCCCCGAATGCGAGTTAATATACTGTAAATCTAATACAAAACTGCATGTTTAATAACGAAAGTCAAATCGATCTTATTTTAATGTGTATTTAAAGCTACGAATAAAATTGTAATTTATCTAAAGTTCAATTATCATTAATAGAACTTAGAATTTATTTTTGAATTTAAGTTTCCTTTAAAAATGCATTGTAAAAATTTGCTAATTTTCTAAATTGTCGTAGAAATAGCAATTCATTACTAAATTATTAAGTTTCGATAAAAGTTGGAAACAATCCAACTATAATTGAATTCCGTTGGCGTATCAAAGTTATTTTACCGTAAAAACCAGGTCTTACATACATAATTGAAGCCTTAGACTTATTTTCTCCCGCAATTTTACATTCTTTAGTTTTGAGTGCGTAATATGAAGTTAAGTAAATAATTTCTGGCTCGGAACAATTTTGAACTCATTACCGATTATATTTTATTAATAAGTGTAATTGTGTTATTTTCAACACAATTAATACAGCAAAGTGATTTTACGCTTGTTTGCGGTTATTCAAATTAATAATCAAAATCGCCTCGTTAATTCCCATTTTGACCGAATGATATCAAAAATAATCAAATGTGATAACAGAAATGGAAGAAAAATGAGTAGCAAAAAAAATGTAGTAATATATTATTTATATTATATTCTTCTAATTAGCTATAAACTCTTCATTACGAAATGTTTCCAATATATGTATATTTTTCACCTATTGCCATTCAATATCATTTATTGAAATCATTTATCAAAGTGGAAAATTACTAATAATATTAACGTTATTATTACTTATTTATTTATTGTAACTTATTTATTTGCGTAGATACCGAAGAAGAACAAATATTTTATCAAAATGCTATTTTATTAAATAAAATGCTATTACGGTCAGTTAATTGTCGGTGCATTTCGAAGTTCTCTCTCATACCATGGAATATTAACATACAATAATTTTGCCGTTCTTGTTGCCGATATATGACGCTATGAAAAATGTATTTCGAATATGCTTACAATAATATCGGCCAATAAATATCCAAAAATTTACGAAGTATACAGCAAAATTATTTCGCTGGTGGCGGTGGATTGCAAATTAATATGCATTGCAACATCGCATTTGTATTCGCGATTATCGTCACTAGCTAACTAAAACATTATCCTGTCAATCCGTGTCGGCCGCAAATTTGCGAGTAATCAAGAGGAGGCGCCGAAAATGCAAAATCCGTCGGCAAACCCTGGCATCGCGACGCGATACAATCGTCGACTGATTAAAATGCGATCGGCGTATATCGGATTAGCATAAGCAAATTCTTCCTGGCTATTTTTTTTTTTTCGTCTCCCGCACAACCCGCGAGATTCGCTTTGTTTTCGATCGTCTGTTTGCACTTCCCGTCGCCTCCGTCTGCGAAACAACGCACTGTAATTGTCTACCAGTTGTTTGCCACCAAAAAACAACCGGTGGCAATTAGCATCGCCGATAAAATTAATTCATTGAAACGATCGTGCGCGCGTTACTCTGCCTTGTCGTCGTGAAAGCCGTGAAAGTCTATAAATGGTTACCGTGTCTCTGATGAAACTAAGAGAATTAGATGGGAGAAATAAACTAAGAAATTAGATTTCAAAGCATTAAATTTTGCAAAATTAAAGATATTAAAATATTTAATATGTGCTTTATTTGAAATTAAGATAATTGTATTTTGCAAAAATAATCTTTTTGTATTATTCATATTCATTTGTATGTTTATGTAAATTCCACTAAAATATTATGTATCTTTCGAAGAAACTTGCTTTTATTTCAGCAAAAATTCAGTATTTATTGGGAATATTGAAGATAAAAAATTGAAAAATTATAAATAATTAATATAAATTAAAATACTTTAAGTTCTTATTGTTCTAAACACAAAATTCTATTATATCTTTTTGTATATCATTCTATAAATAAGTTTTATTTCAATATTCTTTCGTACTTTCAGTTTGGAGACTCACAACTAAGTTCTCTATCGATTTTTTGATCTCTTTCCCCGCTACTCTTCCACCAATTTTCTATTTCGGTACCTGACCCTTCCACGCCTCGCGCACATTGTATGACTCCGCTTTATCGAACAATAAATGTTTGAACGTATAAACGAATTGCGATGCCACATCGGGTGAAGTTATTATGGAAACGTACGATTTGAAAGTCGTGAAGATGCACGAAATACATTTTTTTATATAACCTCTTCGTGCAGTTATTTTTTTCTATCTTGACAACGCACATCACGCTCAAAATTTTAAAATTTTACGAGTAAAATTCTCCTTGCCATATATGTCCTTTCTATATGTGTCCTTTACGTGAGATACATAGGTAACCTGTTATATGTTGTCATTTAAATTGAAGTGAGATTTTCTTTGTTAAAAAATTTCACAAACATTGAAAAGATGACTTTTATCATATTAAGAAAGTAATTCACTATTATTATATTTTTCATCGTGTCTATAAAATTGTGCAGAACATTTTTGTATTAAAAAGAAACGGTGCATAATTGATGTCGCTACTAATTATAGCAACACTGTAGTAATTACTGCAAAATTCACTTAGCAGCAGAAATCAGTTATGCAGGATTGTTAAATAAATATCGTTAATTTACGCAAACATTTCGCTGATTGTACAGTAGGAGAAGGGGGGAGGGGGGGGGAGAGAACTACCGAGTAATTAATAATGCCGATTAATAATTTGGCGTGATTGGGTATTATCAAATGGAAGTTACTACAATACATTGAGATTGAAATTTTTCCTACCCTCGCGAATAAATAACGTATATTCCGTTATATCTGTAGCACACGTAGCAAACGTACACGTATACGCACGTAGAGATAAGTTTCTCATAACGCGCAATTTACCGAGCAAAATAATGCTATGAAATATTTCGTCACTTCTACGTACAACATATGCAGCACGTGGCATGAAATTTTCAAGAAATAACACGATTCCGGCAACTTTTTGGGATCGTAATGGAAAATTTCATCCTTGGGAACTTTGCATCGCTGCATTGCTTTTTATCCGAGAAAGATAGTTAAGCAGGAAATGATTATAGTTTACAAAATATCATAAAATTTCTAAAAATCTGTAAATGTGTAGAATTTAAGTGTCCAGTTGAATAGATCTTAAATACAAAAAAATAAGTAGTTTATTGCAGGCTGTATTTGTTAATAAAAAATTTAGATGAAATGATTGGCTGATACACTAGCTCTTGTTATCCATACTTTTTACTTTCTTCCAAAGCCTTAATGAGTTATAGATACGATATTTTTAGCTACAGAAACGCAGCAATTATTTTTCGAAAGCGTTTCCCTGTCGCGTTGCTCATTGTAGACACGTTGCGCACAATTGCAAAAACTGTCTACATGGACGTATATCCTGCATTTAAACAATGCACCATCGGGAAAATTAATAAACGCGAGCGTAGCTTTCATGACTACACTCGCGAGACACAAAAATTCCGGAATATAAAAAAATTCGCTACTCAGAATTGATTGCTAGTTTGACATTTTGGCATTTTGACATTTTGACAGCAGGCACGCTCGTATGCCTCTGTTGTTGTTCAAATTTATTTAACAAATAGTTTGCAGCCGTTTAAAAAAATGAAAGAAACTAACTGTTATAAAGTACACGTTAATAAAAAAAACGGCGTTCCAGACCTCAAAATTGATGTGCCGCGTGGATGAAAGAAGCAATTTTTATTCGAGCGTTTTATGTCGTCGCGTGTCAAAAAGATGACTACAAAAGTTCACGAAAGGAACTCATTGAATTCAAAGCAGATTTGACTTCTTTGCCGATCACAGATGGTTTCTTTATATTTTATTATATTTCATCGCTTACATTGAAATGAGATTTTCTTTGTTAAAGCATTTCACCGAGAACACAAAGCGAGCCTTTCGTTATATTAAGAAAGCAATTAATTATTGTTACATTTCTACAGAATTGTGTAATACACAATTCCTATGGTTTTTAATTAAAAAGAAATGGTGCATGATAACCACTTGAGAATTAAAATACTTCTCGTTCTTTCTATTTCATTTATTACTTTCAGAAATTATGAAAGATATATTTAAAAGAAAATACGTACGTACATACGTTCATATGTCTTTCTTCATTTAATATACCCTTTTAATTAAATAAGTTTTCGCAACAAATTAACTAAGCTGCGATATTATTTTTGCTTTTTTCTTTTTCGTAGCATTTTTTTCTCTACACCAGGCAATGAATAATTATGTAGCACTATAAGGTTTTAAGACGATTTTTTTAGTTTAACAACTACAAGAAACTTTGCAACCGTAAAAATGTACAGCAGGAAATATAGGGTTTCAACGAACATTGCCGGACTCACTATTATACGGTCTGCCTTGCCTCTCATTACGCAATATTTGTTAATTACTTTAACGCGACGGGAGTGCACACTTTTCAGATAAACGACTGTGCTGTGTGACGCTTTTCTCCTTTTCATAACAGCATGACCCAGCTTTATAAAGTCAAAGCATGTCTTTTATTCGCGCTCGAGAGCGAGCTGGAAAAAAGTTTTGATGACTCTGTGGAAAAATGTTAACTTGCCGCTTGCTCAATCGACGTGCAAGCTGCTTTTTATATTTTTACGACTATTACGGTAAATAAATGTACGCGCTAAATGAACAAACTAAATTGCGATTCGTCTTCTCCCGCGCTAATTTTACTGTTCACTCGGCGTGAAATAATGAATTGTTCTAAGATGACGATGTTAACACTTTGTGATTTCTATGCCGCGATGTGCAAGACGAAATGCTTAGTTGTACTAAAGTAGATTTAACTCTCAGTAGCTAATTTTAGGTTGTATGCTCGGTGTACTTTGCCGGCAATGTATTAAATCGCATTCTGCTGCACCGAAGCGAAAACAACTTAGCCCTGTAAACGAGCAGGATTATTGAGTCGCCATTGCGCTTACGCTTTAAGCCACGACCGACTCCAATAATCACTCGATCGCTGATTATTCCAGGATATTTTTATGATGCGTATCGATACGGAAGATCGCGCGATAGAAAGCAGTTTACTTCTCGGCAGCTCAAAGGGATAGAGTATGTTTTCGATTCTCAAACCATTCGCCCGATCTTTTTCGTCGAATACCTTCTTTCCGGGGAAAAGATATATCGCTGTACACGCCGCAGGTTCTCCATTCGATACACACGCCTGCAGCCACTCACTCACGTATACACGCACACCTGCGCGCAGCGGTATGCCACCGAAACCTTGCCAATAGCAAATAAATAGACGATATAGGGGTGGGGGACAAGAGCGAGAGGGGGTTAGGACATTACGTGGCCATTTTGTGGAGCGAAGGGAGGGTAGATGCGAGATTTAGAGAGGTTTAATTTTCCAAAAAGCTGGATTTGCGGCCGTCGCGACGCGAGCGTCGCCGATTTATTGTCAGGGCCGCGCACTCACCGGGTATTCCACCTACCAATAAGGAGAGATTCTTTCCTTATTCCTATCTGCCCCTTACTTTCCGGCAAGAGCACATTTATGTTTCTGGCTCCCCAAGGCAATTTATTTTCAAAAACTTTCTATCTCTTCCATTTTTAATCGACATATATACTTATCCATCCTTCAACGAAACATTACATGTTCGTAATTTAAGTAAATATCGTTCTTTCGTCATCTTTCCAAATATTTAAAAATTATAATAATCTTAATATAAATTATATAAATGAATCTAGAAAGAAAAAAGCGGAAAAATGCTTTGAAAAAAAGAATTCTTCAGAAATATTATCAGTAAATGAAGCATTCACTGCAAGAAAACTAATCAATAATTTTATTTAATTTTATATACTTAAGTTCCCTCCAATTATCTCAAAAATGATTTTAAATATAGTCGATTTAATAGAAAATGCATCATAGGTTGCTTTTTTTTAAATCGAAATAAGAGATAGTCTTATGGTGACGCGATCGAACTTTACTGCCGATTAGTCGTCGCATGTGTGCTCTCTCTCGGGAAATAAATTCGATCGCACATTTGTTTAATGCTCGTGCAGATGAGCGTGCGTTCGATTAAACATATAGCTTTCAGTCGCGCGATTCAATAACTTTTTTTAACGGTGAACGACGCGAATTACTGGTTAAGCGCAATATAAAATGTTCCGAAACTACCGCATTATTTACTGAAATTAGATTTTGTTCGATTTTTATGTCAACGTGCTAACTCACACATTTCGATTTTGAAAAAATTTCTTTATCGAAAATTTGATAAGCTTGCTATCGCAAAGTTGAAAAGTTTTTATAAGATTTGAAAAAAAACTTCAATAAAAATGCAAAAAATTATTTACAAAATATATAAACTAAACTATATTAATTTAAATTGCGGGAACCAATATATAACACGAACAATTCCTACAATTAAATGTAATGACGAGTTTTCTTTTTAATCGATCAAACTTACGCTCGCCATCTCGCCATCGACGTGAACAAGAAGAACCGCAAAGTTTTTGGCTGCGCAACCACATCTACCGTCCGCAAGCTTGAATCCGGGCTAAAACTCGCGAGGGGATCTCGCGAGGAACTCGAAATGAGCGTATCGACAGGGCGGAAGAAACGTAGCCGGCGGAATTAACCGGTAAGATAAACTTTAGCGCTGTAAATTTTCTGGGTGACATTAGCGATCGAATTAGAAAGTCGCTCCCGGGCGTTCCGAACGAAACTTCCGAAACGGCGAACAAAACGCCCATTAAATTCCGCCGGCATGTCCCGGATGCACAAAATAAAAAATTTTATAGGCGTCGCATTTTTTCTTTCATCGTCGAAGATCGTTTCGAATCGATCGAGTCTTTGCATGCCTCTGTAAAATTGGCACTTGATTTTTAAAAATTGCGGGTATAAATAAAATTGTTGATAAAATAACTTTCTTTGAGTTTTAAAAATTGAATTTTAGCTTCACACCAAAAATGTATCGTTTTGCAGCTCACTTATCGCTTTATTTTTAAGAGGAAAGATCGATTGTCGTTTGACATTGTTTATTAGTTCAATTTAATGTTCAAATTGTGTACAGCTGCTTTGGGAATATGTCATCGAGAAATCGACGATTGAGATTTGAATTGCTTAGAATTGCATAGACTCTCGCTACAGCAATTTTAGAGGATAAATTAGACTTTCTTTAGATTATTTTTGCGAGTGTATAATCACGGCGAAATTTTATTTTGATTACTAACATAATGTTTCAAACAAATTAATATATTTAATGCGGAAAATGATAAACTTTATTTGACAGATCTATAGAGTAAAATCTATTGACATATTTCATATGAAGACAATCAATCGCTATTTTAGCTAATAACCTATATTAGAAATATAGATTTCTAAATTAGGAAAATGTCAATACTTTTTGTTTTGTAATTAAATTTTTTTCTATTAGCAGTATCAAATACCGTCTTATAGTTAGTAATGAATTCTAATTAACATTTAGAGAAATAAATTAAACTATTTTCAACTTATTATCGCAAATATTAAAGTTGAAGTATTGTTCTTAAACAAAAAATGCAAAGTAGAAAAATAGAAAACAATGATTACCTTACATATCAATATTTTAACTGCAAATAGCAAGAACGCGAAGTAGAGGAATTCATTATATTTTCAGATTTCAGAATGCTATCTGATAATTTTCCGAGCGTTTTTCCGGGTAACATGAGACTTTTCCAGCAAGCAATTTTTGGTGAAAATAATTGGTAAAATTATGGTACCAGAAATGGATATTATATCGATAACGTATTATTATAATATTTCGTAAGCATGAAATTTAATGTTAAAGAGCGTTTTAAAGCGTTTTAATCGATAAGCTGCGGTGTCGATCGCGAAGCATTCTCTGCACCGTAGGGGAGAATATTTCATTATTGCACGTTACACAGCGTAATATATTATGACATATATTATTACGCATCATTCATCGTTCATGTATGTTTTAATTCACGCGATGTTTTATAATTTATAATCGCAATTTTACGTGTTTTTTATCTTTTGAGTCTAGAATCGAAATAAAAACCAAAACTATAGTATATTTAATTTCGAATTCAGCATTGAATTGTGAGAATATAGATAGCGCATTAGCCACAAATAAAAAATTTATTTACTAAATATATTGCTTCCATATATTGCCAACTTAAAATAGAGCGTTTAAAATTGTATTTCATAAAAAAATGAAAATAAAATTCACAAATATCACAAAGTTCTAAAATAAAATTATCGTAATATAAAATTTCTCTAAAAATTGTATCATTCACTTTGCGATGCGCATTTTCTTGAATTCAAAAGAAGTTGCTTACATAAAAGGAGTAGCTTTTATCTCGAATTAGATATACCTTCGGTACGCAAGTTCGAGACGCGTATTCCGAAAACGATTCAGGATATCCCCGAAGAAACGAAAACGAAAGATAAACAAAACAGAGCGAAGAGGATGGCGGAGGAACGGAAAAAGGACACAACCGGAAAATTGGACTCTCCCGAGTTTGCCAAAGAGTAAGACGCGCAGCCGGCACTACCGATTCCAAAGCGAATTGGAGTCGGACTTATCTGATCTGGGCACTCGTATAAATCCCGGCAATCAAAAGATGACCATCTAAACAGTCGCGTCCTCCTAAGAAACGCTTTTAAACGACCGGGAAAGTACTGCCACACGCCTGCCTTTCGCATTTGCAACGAATAGCAGAATCATGCGATAACCCGTAATCTATAATTTAAATTACAGCTTGTTTTATGAAAAAAGAGTGACAGATAATGGTGAAAAGAAGCATTAGAGATGGAAATACAAACTTATATGTACGGTAATAAATATATTATTGTAATCAGAAATAATTGCAATACCAAAGATCGTTACACTTTTCCTTAAAATCTGTTTGCGTAATGTAGTTCTATTTTCTTCAACGATTAAACATTTTAAAGACGTGTATGCTTGTTATGTTTAATTCTAGAAAAATCTTATCCCAAGCTTGCGTGCTTTTTTAAATTCATCTCGCGTTTCAATTTACCGGTGCCTGCATAAGACAGCAGAATTTTATTTTCCCGGCGATTATCGATTTTCATATCTCAGCGTGTCCCAAGTGTAAAGCAATAAATCGTCCCCTTGACGCAAGAGCAAAAATTGATAATTTGATAAAAAATTTTCCTGCCACGCTTGACTAAACTCACCTGTCGTCGACGAAAGCTTCACGTTTGTCGGTGTTAAGAGACTCTCTGTGAGGGAATAGTGCGTCCCTTTGAAGTTAACAATACAATAAAACTGAAAATATGTTCAATTTTGAATTTACGTGTTGCAATACATATTTATATTCTCTCGGGATTTTTCCCATTTACAAAATACGCTGCGTCTTCTTTGATCTTTATTGCATCAAACTGTCATATTGAGCAGGATAGATTTAACAGCGGAATATAATTTTATCAGTTGAAATATCAATATGACAAATATACGCGAATTAATTGACCAAAGCGGGCGCTGAAATTATTTTCGTTTTCACACCGATGCGATTTATTGAACAAACGTTAATTAGAGCATCGCGGGTAGACGGGCAGCGTTATACTCGTCGGGCGTATGCGGTTGTAACGCATGTATTCGTTGCGTTGCGTATTTGCACACGAATTTTCCTAATTCTGCAGGAAATTAGTATTGGAACGTGGAGGAAAAAAAAATAATATATCACACGCAGATGTGACGGCGAGCTTTGCGGGACGCCGTCATTTGTTGGTTAGCAAACTGCAGTTGAAGTTCTGCGGAAACTCGTGTCACCCGCTAGAAGCCCGCTAGAAACTCACGCTTTTAGGCTGTGCGTAATGCGGTATTTCATTCTGAATCCTATTTCGTGATTGTAGTAGCGATAATCATGACTCCACGAACTTGGAATGATTATTTTGCTCAATTATTGATAATTAAATAGCATAACCGCTTGATATGTAGAAGATAAGAAATTTAAAAAATGTCATTTAGCGATAAATTAATATAAGTAATTTACTTAATATGTGAATCAATCGGCCGCTTCTGGTACATTCATTCTAATCGCGTTATATTATCGATTATCGGTTTATTTTAACGAGATGCCAAGAGAATCGAATGAAAAAGCGACGGGAAAATCTGGCGCAAACCGCATTCAGACATAATAGGGGCAGACATCATCCAGCACCGTAGCAAATAATCTTCTAATGGATCTACTAATGGGACAAGCAAAGACGCGGTTGTCTCTTCCTCATCCTGTCCCCTCGCAAAGGGCGAAAACCCTCTCGGCGAGGGTGTCAGAACTCGTACAGCGTCACACATTAGCTCGGAGCAAATACATGAACGAAGCGTTATCGGCCGTATCAAACGTTATCGAGGCGAAACAATTCGAGGATATTCGCGATCCTCATGATGGCCATGTCTCTGATTTCCGCCCCGTGGGAACAAACTACCGAAAGCGATCGATACTTCCGCGTGGGGACTTATAGCGAGATAACCGTTTACGACTGCTTGCTGGAAATGGTATTCATGAATAAATATCGTTATAATATGAATTACAATCCTGCGCCGGCTCGGATCTCATTAAATTATTCCGCGACTTTAATACTCGAAATGTAAAGGACGTGCATAGGATATCTCCTCTTTTGTCGACCGCTTTTTTTCCCGATATTTCGGTATTATAATGTTTTTTTAAGCATCGACTTGCGTAATTATTGAGGGAAGTGGAGAACCATAAATAATTAATTATGTAAGTGAGATTGCGAATCATACATACCATGCTCCGTTTATTCACAGGTACATAATTTATCATCACGCCGCCTAATTATCTGCTATTGATATCGCAACTATTCTGCAGATTTTTACACACACACTCTGTTATTATATATAAATTGTATTTACGTGGCTCTTATTATTGCAGCTATTTTCCGTCTCACAAACTGCGCATTTCAGGAAAATCACGTTAAACCGGTATTAAGTTATTAGTCATATTTCAAGAGGCGTCATATTATCCACATTTCTTCAATTATAGTACAATTTTAAGCTCCCACTTCTTAATTTCGCTAGGTCTAAATAACACTTCTCGCAAAACGAGTCAATTTCTGTAATAATGCATTCCGGCAAATTAATGACGAGATAACTTTTGCGTTCCAATTCTAATCGGATTGTTACTTCGCCAAGAATTAGAAGAGGTCACATCAATTTGGCAAGCGCACAAAGAGAACTCTTCTCCGTGAGATTCGAGACAGACTCGATAATACTATCGCGACGGATTCTTGAGAAACGCTCGGGACACATTTCACAAATACTAAGTAACTCGATTTCGTATTCTCCGAGCTGCCACGGCTGATCTTTGTGTTTCGCGACTATTTTCTAGCGGTAGTCAGTCTGCCGTTACTTTTCTGGCGATGGCGTTTCTGCAATGCTTCGCGTGCAGCGGAGGTATAGGCCGGTGCGAGAGGTGGAAAAATGCGATACGGTTTTCCGATGGCTTACAGGTAAGTTGCGGAAAGCCAATGGGGTAATAGCGAGCGGCCGGTATGAATCGGCTATAAGAGCTCGGCAAGATCCCGTCGCCGTCGTGCAATAATATATTTCCCGTCGATAGCGATCGATCGTTTCGGGCGAATAAAATGTCAATATTCTTGTCGCGTCGCAGTTTAACCTCCGCCGGGCGCTTTGCTTGGGGAAAGAAGGAAAAGTGGAACGAATAAAATATAAGCGTAAAATATAAGAGGGAAATCGTTGTGGCGGTACCGCGCGCGCGTACCTCCTGCATGTACGATCCGCAGATACCGGAGAAATAGCGAGAACCGTGTTCCCGGTTGCTCCGGCTGTTTTATCGTTAAAAATGACGTACTTCGTGGGTTTCCGCGCGGCTCGAGTTCTCATCTTCAACGTAATAAGAATGGCTTATTCACCGGAACGCCTCTGTACTGCGCTTCTCATGCGGGGCTCTTCGCACATTCCTCGCGTATTTAACACCTGCGTCGTCGCGAAGAGGAAAGGTCGCAGTTAAATAGTGGGACAATGATATTTATTCGCGTGACTAGATGCATAAAATTTGAAACAATTGTACGACAGAAACTTGTTGGTAAAAAATTAACATTCGGTTCTAGTATAATTTTGGATATTTATATAAATATGTAAGAATTATTTGTCGATACAATTATACGTATGCTTCGAGTAATTTTTTAATCATTCTTAAAGTCTACAGATAAATGGCTCTGTCGCCGCGCTGCGAGGTTCAACGCGCGCGAGGTTTCCGTGCGGTTTTCGCTACTCGGCGGCACTCGAGCGCCGTAAGAAATCTCTGGGGAAGCGAAGGGACAACAGTTTCTCGAGCGGTGAACTGCGCGCCGCCCGATAGGCGAGGAGGAATAACTCGTAGATGCGAGAGAAGCGCGGCCGGTGCGAAGGTGATGCAGTGGTAGGGAGGAAGAAGGGGGGCAATACAGATAAGGAATTTTCCGTGCGCAGATCTCGTGGTCGCGGGTTATCCTTTCCCAAGGAATCCAGAAGCTCGACTCTCGAGTGGGGACGAATTCACCCGCGAGATTCACGGGGCCGATCCTGGCCGCAAGGCGCGTTATATCCGTAGCTTAGAAGTACAATGCGTCCTGAAGGACGAATTGCCGCCGGCAGGCTCGGATTACCACGGAGCAACACGGTGAAATTACGTCCCTGACTTAGCAATCTCTTTCTTTTTATTCCGCCAGTCCCTGATAACGCCCGGCTACGCGCGCAAAGAACCACGAACGGGGACAATTCTTCGGTGCACTTTGCAACAAAACGTTAGAGACGCTTGGAAAATAACATTGTTACCGAGCAGATTAAAAAAAAAAAAAATAAAAAATAAAAAAAAATAAAAAAAAAACATTTTATACACTTGTTTGTTTTATATCTAACAAAAAAATGTATAATTATTCAATATATATATATATATACGCGAGTAATATTTTTCAACTCGTCAATGCGAATAAAACAATTAGAGATTCTTAATATATTTAATTTGTAAGAAATACGTAAATGTGTGCAACAAAAATCTGATTGTATTTAAATATAATTGAATTTTTGCAGAATTAAAATTTGACAAACTAGATATTTCATATTACACACTGTAATAATTCTTTTCAAAACTGTTCTAATTGAAATTAAATCAATTGACATAAAAATTCAATTCGAAAGCTTTAAAGCACATCTTAGATTAATAGCTTTCTTCTCTTCCACAGAAATAATTCTGTACTTGTGTAAGGTATGTTTATTCCTAGGGGATCACGAGAACAGATAAACTTGGATTCTATTCTATTTTACTCTATTCTAGTTTTCCTCAACAGAGTAAATGTACAGAAAACATTTACAGATGCATCGAGCCACGGATACGAGCTTTTCGCAGTTTTAGATTTGCGAATGGGTAGCGCCATTTGGCGAACTTAAATCTTAACGTATAGAAGTGGGGGGGATAAAAGTACGCGTAGTCGAGGAGGATTAGCTAGTTTCGATTTATGTGGCCAACGGAGGATGTAGAGTGAAATTTTCTTATTCGGCGCCTTAATCCCTCAGCACATTATCAGATTTGCGACCGATAAAACTTTTACGAGAGAATTTCGGTGACAATATCGACGATGCGTCTTTAAACACTGAACTCGTTCATTGCAAATTCAAACAAATAATTAAGTTATAACTTAAGTAAATAATGTAATTGAGTGCAATTTGTCGACTCGGAAAATCAAGCTAAAATCATTGCAATTTGTTGTTTACTTGACCTCAACATTGTTAAATACTAATTACATGTACCAATTACACTCGGGGAAAAGTAGAAACAAATTATGAATTTAAAAGAGCTACACTATAGATATGTTCTATCTTTATTTGCATACGTATCGCGTAACGTAACAAAAAAATCGATATATATTTGGAATCTCTAAAAAAGAATCTCACAAATTAAGGAAGTAATGGAATTTTAATTTCTACCGTAAGTAGAAAAATATTTCAAATCAAATGGAAAGAATTTAGTGCGCAAATTTAATCGTTACGCGGTGACTTATGGGGATAAAGACCGCAATGTCGCACCATACGGTTTAAGAATTAATTAAACCGCGGAATGCATGAATTTTATATAGAGAAAAAAAATGTCATCGGTTTTCCGTTCGCGTTTCTTTGAAGGTATTGCATTAATTAAACGTCGAAATTGATATCGATACATTCAGAGCTGTACCGAGAGCTGTATCGTGTCGTAGGTAATGGAATTAATATAGACCTGACGTAAAATGGTCGTGCAATCGGGTCGAGCGGAATAAACAATCATAATAAATCAAAAGTAAACTGTATGATGAGAATGTTGAATCACAAAAAAAAAAGTAATAGCCGGGACGGGTGAGCGGGTGAAATTGTACTTTCATGTATGTATGAAAAACTTCGCAATACGTATTAGGTTGAACAGTATCGAGATTTTGCAAATCCATAAAAAAAAAATATAACATGTGTAATGAATTTGATGGCATCCATATAAAGAGAACAGAGTAACGCGAAATACTGAAATATTGATCGAATCCATTTTCGCTATGAAATTGATATGTTATATAAATAGTCATAACAGCGTGTTTTCCTCGAAAGATGATTTTTGCTCTCTCGCAAAATTATTTTCTAATTTACGAGCAGTTTTAAAACATTCTCTTGTTACAGCGGGTAGCAGTAGAACAACTTTTATTACTTTTATTTGACGTATGACAGATCAACTTCAGTCCATGATTAAAAAAATAAAAGTATACCCAATAAAAAATTCCTCTGTAAATTTATGCAGCAGCATGTAGAAGCAAAACATTTCAAAATTATGCATAAACTAGGAAACGATATCATCCTATATTCTATTTCTAGAATAGAAATATACTCCTTCGCGCAAGAATTTTATACAGATAATTGTTTTAAAATAAAAAAAATTCTGCTAAGCGTAGCAATGAAGTTCTAAAACTCAAAGTTATCTGAAAATTTTGAAAAAAATTTGGTACACTTTAACGTTAAATGAGAACAGACTGCCGCGCAAAGTAATAAAATAAAATGATGATGAGTGCAGGAAATGGAACGAGCATCCGAGGTGTCTGGATCCGAGATCGAGTTACGATAAAATGAGAGACTCGTACGGTACTATAAGCAACGTGGAACGCGCAATGGGGTTATGGGGGAACCAAAATGGAACGTGATGCGGTGCGAAGGAGAGGTTACGCGATGTGCTACAGCAAAACACGTGAGGCGCAGTCGGACTAAACGAGAAGTTACAAGCCACCATAATGATAAGAAAAGATACATTAAATCAGTTGAATTATATCGCGCATTACACAAAAGAACAACGTGTTTGCAAAATGTTCCACATAGTCAAAATTGTATAACGATACTTGCGCGATAATAGGCAAAATTTATTGAATATCATAAATGTAGAAAACGCAAACATATTATTTTATCACGATGAATACGCTCGGCGTTGATTGCTCCATTGCATGTCAATATGAGTACTGAAATTCTAATCGATATAGGCACCTGGAGATTACCCGACGGCCACCCACGGCAATAAAAGGTAATGTTCTACGCGAAAAGAGGACGGCTTCGATCTGTTCTAGTTTGCGCAATTTTTTTTCGCTCTCAATACCTGTCCCTGAAGTACCACAAAGTACATACCTCTAAAGTACCACAAAGAGTACTGAGAATACTTTCCGTCTTGAATTCCTCTCGAGTTATTCCATCGATTAGATTAGATATATGTATTCGTCAGATGTATAATCTCACGGTGACTGTTTTATTATCGAAATATGCCGTTCTTTCATCGATTTCTGGTTCACCATAAAAAAATCGCTGCGATCGAGAGAGAACGATTTCAGCGTGCTATTTAAATTGAGCTTAATCCAACAGCAACAGATAATCAAAATTTTAATTAGCGATAACATAGCTCGCTGAACGTCGAACGGTAAAATTAACACCAATTTGCGTTAATGAAGGACGCTCCATTTGTAATTATGGTAAAATCGTTACAATTTCAGAACAATGCCATACGTAGGCGTTGACGATATATGAAATGCATGTTGCGATCACGAATTATAATCATTGCAAATTGCATTATGCGCCTGCGAACAAAAATGGCATTCACAATTTTTGCTCCTAAATTTCATTATCGTATTTCGTATTTCGCCTAAGATCATCGTACTTCAATTATGTAAAACGCATTCTAGATTATATAAGCGGCAATTTTGCAAGCAACTTTTGTAATAATGCATAATAACTCGAGGCAAATCACATTTCTTTTTTACGTAGTTATTACATTCGCCAAGACGGCGAATATCGAAGATGGTTCTTATTTGTGAATTTCAATAACAATACTTCTCAAAGTTATAAAGTGCATTTGCGACGCAGAATAAGTACAAAAACAATAGTTAAATATATTGTTTTACGAAAGTGATACTTTTTTATCAATATTTCTAGAAAAATAAAAAAAAATAAAATATTTATTCATACTTTTTATTTATTTATTTTTCATAGTGTTTTTATTATTGCAGAGTTTTTTATTATCACTTTATATTGTAATAATATCGATTGAGATCAAATTTATACACAAAAATATACTCTATCATGTTACTGTTTTAAAAAAAAATTTTTTTTAATTTAATAAAAACATTTTTTTATTGCATTTTTTGGCAAAAATAAGCGATGTTATACACTAAACTAAAAAGAAAAAGATTTCATGATTCTTTCCCTCTTCTTTTCTCTTCCTCCCTCTCTCCTCCCTCTCTTTCTCTCGTGATTTCCTGATACCATCCCTTCTGACCTTTGCCTCTGCTCTTCCGCAAAGGAGTCCTGTATACCACAGAATTAATTCCAAAGGCGATTCAAACGATCGCAATTCCTTTGTGTAGCTGCGTAGGTTCTTTTTCCCTAGCAGTGCATCAAAGCTCGGATGCTTAATGCATTCCAGCTGGACAGTATTATCAAAACAAGGACGGTACATGAAACTCAGCGCTGATACGGTGTACTGAGACGATAACCGATAACTTTGTATTGAGAATCTTAGTAAACCTCTAAGGGGAATCAGTTGATATCAGAACGGCTTCAATAAATCGAATGTTTATTGGCAATTTATATTTAATTCCGTAATGTGTGTGTGTATGTGTGTGATTTAGCTTAATTAAAATACATTTTCCTAGCTATTATTACGAAGTAGCTATTGTAGCTATTACAAAGTAGCTATTGTACGAATTATTAACTTATTATTTTTAATTGCTAGAATTTATATTTTTCCGATAATATTTTTGTGTTGTTCAAACATTATTGTTAAACTTTTTACATTATGCTTTCGCTGCTACACGAATGTTATATAAATAAAAGATGCTAAATATTATCATAACTCGTACAGGAAATTTCCTTGCAGCTTATCTTCCATCTGTAAGTAGAAAGGCCTATATTTGATCAGCCGGTCGGAGTACAGATGGACGATTATCGTCATCAAGTCTTGGCATTCAATTTTGAAATGGCTGAAGACTTCGAAAAATAAACGAAACTCTCCAAATTAGTATCTCTAAAATAGTATATCAAAATTTTTGGAAATTTCCAGAGAGAAAAGTGAAAAAATATAATTGAAAGTCATAAAATATAATTTTTCGGTCGTTATTAAAAAAAATATGTTTTCATAAATTTGTAATATTCAAGATATTATCACATTTTTTCAAAATCCATAAACTGTTTCGAATTCAGAAACTTCAATAAATTGTTCCAAATCGATTATTCGACACGTATTCGATTATTCGACAGTATCGTCAAAGTTTCCACATCTGGAAGCGTCATTATAGTCGCAAGTTTCAACGGCAGTTGCGAGATGACGGCTGCTCGGAGCGATCGCGAAATTCGCATCTTAACGCGCGCTTCTCTGACAAACGTCCCGCCGGCACAACCATGGGGCAAAGCGGATTTAGGAATTCCGGCACGTAGCTCCACGTACGAAATGGTCGCGTTAGCACCGAATCACATTTCACACGGTCCACCCCCGAGTGCACCTGTCTCGGAGTGCGGCGGCACTTTGCAGTCGCGCAGATAAAGGCGATCGGATTTGTCCTCGTTACTTTCGGTCCAATCGAACGCGAGACTTTCGCTCGACGCGCATCTCGGCCATCTCATAGCGCCGTTGCGCTTCCGCCAAGTGTGCTCTTTTGCAGTCGTGTGCGCGGAACGAGAGACTTGGAACAGATGGATAGAGAGGCAGACGGGGAAAAATACGCTGCTCGGCGAAGCAAACAAGTGTCGTACACTAAAGTGTCCACAGAGGGTGGCCGTACAGTCGGACGCCAGCTTTTATTCCCCCGCACTTCGTATAACGGCGCTACGTGAGCAACACCTGAATACTTGTCGCTGCGCGCCGGGCTGCGGGCCGAGCTCGCGGCGGCAGCGGCGTGCATATCCCGCGATATACACATCCCAAGACAAACGCTCGGTAAGACACCTCGCGGATTTATGCACCGCGTTTTTCAGTTCATGTTCCCTCGAAATTTCACGCGACTCGTACGCTACATGCGTGTATAACAGCGAAAAAAATGCAAAAACGTGCCACTTTTTCACATGTAAATTTCCGTCGCATCTCTTTTTCAAATGCAAGCGAAATGCACCTACGTTTTACAGTTTTTTTTTTTAAATTTAACAAAAATAACGCAGCTTGCAAAAATGCATCACGCCCCACATATCTGGCGAAGGTGAGATCGAAAAATTCTGTTTGAAGAGCCGCGCCCGGGCATCCGTGAGATATTTCGATACTGGACTATAAAACGGGACGAGTCAAGTTGGAGAAAAAGGCAACCATTATTGACGTCGAGAGAGAAATCAGACGATAGTCCGCTGAAGCGCGAACATCCCCGTGAAACGTGTTCCGGTTTATCAATACACGTACTCGCCGATATTTGCCTACGGGCACATTGCAATGACACGTAACGCGCGAAACTAATTGTAGCCTACTATCTACCATCTATATTGTATGTTAATTGTGAACGTTTCAAGGTGTGTATAATCCGCGCTATCTGTTATTCATATTCATTCGCGAAAGCTTTAGATTCAAATTTCAGTGCGCGCTCAGCGACGAATAATAGCGAAGTGGAAAGATCTGCATCTACCATTTACTGTCCCGCGTACTTATTAAAGCGTGCATTATTTCACTTCTGATTAAACTGCAAATTAATTATCTTTGCTGTTAGTTGCGCAATTTTTTTACGACTCGCAATTTTAATCACATCTCGCAAAATGAAAGAATTAAAATTAAGGAAAATATCAATGTGGTGCAGATATTTTATATCATAACGGTCGTAATAGGATCGTTGCAAAGAAAGAGCTCGTGAGGTCAACAACAAGCAAGAACCACGAAGATAAAATAAAAATGGTAGTCTAGCTTGAAACGTATCTTTCGTTATACAATGAGATGTAATTACTACAAGTAACTAACCTTATCCTTCTACAAAAGCATTATTTCTGACGCGAGTTAGTGAAATAATTTCCAGCAGAATCGCCCAAGTTTAAATGGCGAATGCACTTTTAAATTTTTGATAAATTATTTCTTAAAGAATAATTAAAATCGCGAGTACCAATAAATTTGGTATATTGAAATTTTGATCAATATTAATTTCAATATAGGTATGTATAAGTAATAAGTAATATCGATTGAATTAGAATCCTATTAACAATAGAAATTATTTACTCAATAAAATGTACGTTAAATTCTCTGATTTCTGAGATATCGATCTACATAAGTCGTTTCTCTTTAACTATTCATCATTATTATAATATTCCGAGGGAAAAATAGTCTCTCCGAACATTTTGATACAAATGACGCCGTTCACCGGTCAAAGGCGTTGAACTATGGAGATGGTCGACTTCGGAAAGCCCTTCACAAATGGCAAATCTCGTTCGTTCTTGCTCGTCTGCTTGCCCGTCAGTCCTTAGAAATGTCAAGTAATACGTTTTCCTTTAAGCGACGCCCGAGTAACCGCTAAATCGCAACTCGGCTTTTTGCAGCGACCCCCTAGGGCATCGACCACGGTGATGCAACGTCCTTCTTGTTATCTGAGAATTTCGGATTACCAGACTTGCCGGGACAAGTTCTCACACGGGTCGGACGATGCCAAGCGATCCGAAAATCATACGCTCGATCCGTCGACGCGGCGTCCCGGGGACCTGAGAGTATCGAATTATGCATAACTATGCGCTCTCTCTCGTAAACACATTCACCCAGCACGAAGATGGTGTGTGTTCGGCAAATGTAGGTCACCCGACGTATCGTTTCTAATCTCGCGCTATTAAGATTAAAAGCTTTGACACGAGAAATCCGTTCCTAAATATGTTTACGTCATCTCAAATTTAGAAATTATTAAACGACCGCGTTGGATAAACTATTGTATATACATGGAGATGTTCTATCTTTACACGATCTTTCTATAATTTAACTCTAAACATTTGTCAGATATATTAAGCTATCCGAGACAAATTATCAGAATGTAATAAATTATATATGAAAATAATTTGCGAACTTTTTGCTTTAAAAAGTAATTTTTTTGCTCCAACTATTAAAAAGTTACGAGGAGCTAGATAATTTAAGATTAAGCCATCAAAGTCATTATAAAAATAGCGTGTGCGTAAGTCAAAGTCATTTTTGGAAAATATTTTTAGAAGTAAAATGTAGCAGAAAAATAGCAAAAAATTTTGGTATAATTGATTGTTTCTTCTGACATACATATACGCTATTTTTACAATGACTTTGGTGGCTTAGTCTTCAGCTATCTAGTCCTTCGTAACTTTTTAATAGTTGCAGCGAAAAAATTACTTTTTAAAGGAAAAAATAGCAAAAAATTTACAAATTATTTTCACATATAATTTATTCGATTCTGATAATTTGTCTTGAATAGCTTAAATACCTACATTTATCTTGATTTATATGCAGCCGTAGAAGTTGGATTGTAAATGTCAGATCAATTTATATACATATATTCATTTTATCGATATTTTATGAAAATAAAACATCTTATTTCAGTCATTACTTTAAAAAAATAGCATTATATTAGAATAATTGAAAAATAACGGCTATAATAATAACACCCATTATTTTCATCGATAAAAAATAATAAAGATTAAAATTCTGGAAAATACCGACAGATAAATATTGCAAAATGTAGGTCACAATTTATAGATCAAACGTTAAAATTTGAATGTAATCGAAAAACTTTGCAATTCTTCGAATTTTTTATTAATATCTGTCCTCATAATTCGTTCAATCTACGGGAAACTCGCTCTGTCCGTCAAAAAATTAATACTTTGTTTTACATTTTTCGTCGCTTATTTGGGAATGCGCAAACGCGATCTCGACGAACACTTGAAATCGTAATTTAATCCTAACGAACGGCAGAAAGCGTTGCGGCTGCCTTTTCTGTCACGGACGAAGAATAAAACGCGAACGGCGAAACGGCGACATGTTCATGCGACAAGAGACGGAAAAAAAGAATGCGAAATGAGATTTTTGGTGCTGGATTGCGGGCTCGGATTTTCGGAGGGCGGAGAACGCGGATGCAGGAAGTGTAGGAACTCGAACAGCTTTTTCCGGTTGAAATTAGTTTATCGGCCGGACCAGTGCGGTTCGCGATATTCAACGTAACACTAGAGGACGGAAGGAAGGGGGGAGAATGAACGAAACGCGGAGATTGATGGTGAAGCCTGTGAAGGCGGGAGAAAAGTCGAGCGGAGACAGTGCGACGCGATAAGCGCGGAAAAAATGGGTCAGCTTCTATTTTGCATTTGCATTCGCGGGGTCGGACATCGATTCGCGGCAACCCGAAGGCTCGTCGTTTTCATCGTTCTCGTCGGAGAGAGCGGTCTGATGGACGCGCGCGCAGTATGTCATTTCGTGCTTGGCGCAATAGCATTGAGGGCCATCCCTTTGAAAGCGCGCACACACTCATTCAAGACTATTCCGCTCATCAAGGAAAATACCGGACAACAATATGCAGACGATTTGTCATAAATACAAGAATTATACTTGTTATGACATTACAGCTATTGTATTTAACTCTTTTTACAAGAGCATTTATTTAGAATAAAATCTATGCCTTATTATATATTTTGAGCGTTCTATAAATTCTCCTAGAATCATCCGTTAATGCAGTCGTCTATTTGAAGTAGAATTATGAAAAAATCTGATAATAATGAATCTTTTCAGAAGGATTATAAATAAAATGTTTCAGCTATTTAAAATAAAGAATCGAAATGCACATTTCTAAAGCCAAAATTACATTCTTTGATCTGTCAAAACAAATTGACCCAGCAGTAACGTTTGATTCAGCGAGTCAGTCATGCGCGACGGAAGTGATCGTTACGCACGAACAAGTGCGTAACAAGAATGATAAGCCTTTCGTATGTCGCATTGCGGTACACTTTTGGCCAGCGAAAAACTCAATTCAAGTTTGGCTGAGTACTACTTGAATGTTTATATAACACATCCTACGTGAATATACTGTAAACGTGAAACATAATATTCATTGGAGATCGCCGTTTATCGCGAACGTTCGAGCCAAGGATATATCTGTTATGATTAGTAAATTTGCCTTAGGAAAGTTGTTGTCGAGTCGAGACGATATTATAACCTAGTGACAAAATATGATCCCTATCGTCGGAATAATAACAAATTGAATTCTAAGAAATAACAATATGGTTCTGATTTCGGAGCAGATATGCGATAATTCTCAAAACGGTATAAAATATTCAAAATCGCAGAATCGAATCCTTCAGAGCAAAAGAAGAGACGACAAAGGGAAGAAACTGATCAATATCCGGAATAAGGCAATCGAGCTTTCGAAGGCAATCGAGCTTTCGAAGGCAAACCAACTCAGAATATCTCTGATAAAGTATCTTTGATACTTCTAATTGCAATAATCATATATATATCAACAAACACGCTGGTTTCTGCTCGCTTTGCCTTTATTCAAATCCATAGAAGTCGGGCGGAAAATTATAACAGTACCACCTCACGGCGGTCTCTACAATACTATATTTCCCTAAATTTTTAAGTAATAAGTATCTTTCTCTTTTATATTTGTAGTGATGCCGTATATAATATATTGTATGACATAAAACTTTTGATCAAACATATTAAGATAATTTTTCTAAAATAAATTTATAAATTAAATAAACATTAACTTGTTTTGAATTTTAATTCAATTCGAATTGAATTAAAATTAAAATTTTAATTAAAATAGATATTGTTTTTGATATCTATTTTATTCAAAATAAAATACGAAAAAAGTATTCAAAAGATAAAAATTTAGCAAAAATTATATTGAATTAATTATTTCTCAAGTATTTAACTGTGTGTGATACTTAATTAATTATATTTAATTATATATTTTTCAAGTATGTAACTGAAAATAATTATGGTTATTAAAAGAAGTTTCCAATTAAAATTTAATTCTATGTTATTAATAATTGATCATGATGATCAGTAATTGTATAATACATAAAAAGCGACAAATAGCTTTCTGAATAAATGCCGTAAAAGTGTTCGACGGCCAACTTTTATAAATTCCGGTAACGAGGATAATTTATAAATTTAAGGAAGCGTCTTACTATTTATATTTTACAGCAAATATGTTTGAAACGAAAAATATATTCATGCGTAACGAAAGTAATCGGTCACACACGAGCGAGCATGTAACGAGGTCAGTAAACTCTTAGGATATTGAGTTACGGAGCAATTCAACCCAGCAGGAAATTTCAATTTCTACTTACATCGTGTTATCGAGTACCTCGCGCATAGCTTTATCTTTGATATGACTGAGCGATGGAGATTTCGTTATTCGCGAAGAAGCAATAAACGAATAGCAGTAGAAGCACGATATGCTATTACCATGCATCCGTTTCATCGGCAATCTATCCACTTTTCAAAATTAGAAAGATGTGCTTGCCATCTGAATTTGTTCGCGATCTGCTAATTTCTGTGATAAAAAAGTTCTGCACTTATCATAAATTTCCATTTTTTATGCTACGTTAAAGGTGTAATATATATATATATATATAGTTAAAACTAAAAATTCCAAGGCAAAATTGAGAAAAAAATAGTAGCGCGTGCAAATTACTAAAACTATTATTAAAATAAATCCATGATGAAAGAAGTTTTAACGTTATACATATCTAAAACGTGGCCGCGCATTTTATCAAACAATTACATTTATTTCAGCGGATGCATAGTTACGCTCTGAACTCTCATTAAACTTGAAATGAACAAACGTGCACGACACGCGTTACCGGAAAGTGGTTGCAATTTTTCGCGAGCGTGGAATTACTCGGAACAAAATCGTGGATTGTGCGGGAGTCCTGGAAAATCTGGGTTGCGGGGAAACGAATTGCCCGAGCGAGTAACGTTTGAACGAAGAACGTGCTCATGCGTGACGGAAGTGATCGTCACGCACGACTGAGTATCTAACGAGCAACGATGAGCCTCCGCTGGAACCTTCACACCATCGCGAACGGCTTGCAGTCCCGCGCGGCACGATAAACATCGATCCTCCCTCGCTTTCTTTCTCTCGCGAATGCAGTAATTTCTCATTCGAATGTAGTTCGATCTTGTAAATGACTCCTATTAATTGGGCAATGAGCATTTTTTTCACAGGAAAAATTGTTGCGCGTGTAAAACTTGATATCTGCCTTGTCGTGGTGCATTTGTTGTATACAATAAGAAAACTGAAATATCTCGATAAAGAGGTGCGTTAGAAATGCACATAGCAATTATGACATAATTGCTGTTTGTCTTCTGAGTTTAACAAGCTCTTGCTTTTGTACGAATATCAATGTAATTGTTAGATGTGTCTCTACAAATACTTAAGCAGAACCTAGTAAGCGAATACAAATGCTTTATGGAGAACGCCACGCGGAACTACAATGGCCTTTACTTTAATCATAAATTCTTTGAGTAATTTATCATCAATCTTTTTCTTAACTAGAACATCTCAAGAGACTAATCATTTTCCCATCATGGAAACTTTTAATTATGAGATTCAATTAAATTACAAAATCTCATTGTTCACTTAACTTCAAGCTTGCAACGTTGTGCTTATATATTACATTATATTTTGAATTCAACAAATATATCCACATACGATTAAGTATTAAATATTGAATTTTATTACAAAAAAATAAATTGAAAATTTTAATAACAAAAAAGTCAAACAAATTAAAAAAAATTAAAAATAATTATACATTCGCATAAAAAAATATCTCAGTTCATTGAACCATTAAAATCAGTTCGTCGAAAGAGCAAAGCTACGCATAAAGTTACGCACTCAGACGGAATATGCAATGACTATAACAAAATTGTTCGTCATGAATAATAAAGCTGCATAGCAATACATCTGACATGAAATAGAGCATCTAGAAACCCATTGAAACAAAATATTGCAGTAACATTTGTAATATCAATGATAATTCACGCCATCGTTTACCGTAAACGCCGAGAAGAGAAAGAATTAAGTCCCGATAACGCTAAGTAAATCCGTCCTATAAAATATCATAATCCCGTTACGCTTCCGCTGCAGAATTATGTCAAAATCGTTACAATCGATCCCGGAGACTTTTCGATATTTCGCATCTTCGCATGCAGCGTTCAAACCATTCCATTATGCTGCCGAGAAGAGGATCAGGGTTTATTCAACTTGCACCACCAAATCAATCATCCGGATTGAAACCGTATATTACCGTTAGTGGTCATGTCATAGTTCGTGCACATCGGGCGCATTTGTCATATTTATTAAAAAAAAAACACGTCATCCAAGCGTATTTTTTATTTTATTTTTTTTTCAAGTATATGTTTTCGAGACAATGTGTTGTTGACTGTTGTCCACTATCCATGCTATTTCGTAACACGCACGAATTCTCGCATCCGCATAAACATCAATGTAGCTTTCGAATGCATTTGCGGAATTCCCGGAGTGCTCAATACCGCAATTCGTAGAATTCAATTAACGAGGCAGTTCAGAGCAGTCTTGCTAACTGTTCTCCTACTCGAAGCGGCACATTAAAAAGCGTATGAATATTAGATCTACGGAGTGAAAGAAAGACCTCGTTTCCTCCATCCTGGAGAAAAGAACCTTCCCTCCAAAGGATGAAATACGCTTTACTCGTCGCTGCGAATTAAAAGGCACGGCGGGGGGGTTTTTATTTTCAAGAAAATAGGGACAACTACCGTGCACTAAATCCTCTTATCTTTACGTGATGACGGAATATAAAAATCCCCTGTCACCGACCTTTTACAGCATGCTGAGATGGTACGTAGTTTTAATACGCGTTGCACAAGTGAGATAATGATCTCATATTTATTTATGAAAGACTCCGTAAAGCTGACGCGCTGATACTATGTGCCGAAAGTCACGCTTGACCCGCCACCGGTTTTTTTCTCGCGACACGTCGCATTGTGCGTCACATCGATCAGTTGCGTAATTGTATTCAACGTATTCGCGAAAGCTTTCCCGCGCTTTGAGAACCTCTGCTTTCCGAGCAAGAAAAAAAAAAAGGAGGCAATCCGCACATATATCCAGCCTATTTCCAGCGTTTCTGTGGTGAGAGCTTCTCGGCTTTCACTAACCCTGAGAAAATTGCAAGCTTGCTACTCAAGCTGATATAATAATTGCGCTTATATAGAACTTGACGAAGTTTCGCGAGGCATTGAAACGATACCTATGGATGTCACCGGTAAATGAAGCGAGGCGTTTGCCCATTATCTCAACTTTAGACACGCGAAGTAAAGCTTCACTAGTCACCCATCAAGTTGCAACAAGGTGTTGTTACGCTAACTTATCCGACAGAACCGATCGACAGTTCTGAGAGACAGGCAATCCTAAGATTTCCACCCTTATCTCACCATATATTCTCGGGCGAAAGTTTCTGATAAGTATTATTCAATGTAATTACTGCGACCTAAGATTGAATTTTCCATCTTTCTTCCACCAAGTTTTGGCAATCTATTATATCTACTTAAAGTATTAAATATAAAATATTTATCGTTCAATATAACATTGGCGATATAAGAAAACGAAAATAACAGATGACCAGCGATGTTGACAAGCGGTAGAAAATAGTGGAGCTCAAGCTCAAGCAGCAAAGTCATTCCCGAGATTCTCTGCGACATCCCCTAAAGAGCACAGAGGGATCATTCTCATGCGCCACCCCCAGCGATGATATCACTCCGCACGCATATCCTATTTTATTTATCCGTGAAACTACACGGAGGTGGGAGCGAGCAGAGCGGCGGCGTGGCGGGGACAGGCAACATCCCCCACTCGGCATCGGCGTCGGCGTCGGCGACGCAACTGGGGGTTGGCGCCCCGGCTTCATCGCTCCCGACGTCGTTCGGATCGCGCTCCGGTTAGTTCGCTCGCTGTCCGCTGCGACGGCAGCACCGGCTCCTCAACCCCTCGCCGGTGTCCTGCTCCTTGCGCCGCACGCAATCTCGCTCCTCCGGCCCGCCGCCCCGCGCGTTCGCCACCCTCGGACGCGACTCGAGGATCCACGAATCGGCCGAACACAACCGCGGCGGCGGGCGCGCTCAAATGCCGGCCGTCCTCGTTTATGAGACGCGCCTCGACGCAGCCGACTGACGGCTGCTGCGGCCGGCCGAAAGTACGGACGTCGCGAAAAAGCCGGGGAAAGTTCGCGCGAGTACGGCGATGTGGGAGAAAGCGTAGGAAAAAAGTTGGCGGAGACCGCGAAGGCGCGAGTCGCGCGGATCTACGCGAGGATCCACGAGGGGAACGGCGCATCCAAGGTGTCGCGACGACGTCGCGTGAGGACCTTCGGGAAACGGATCGTTCTCCGGGGCGATCTCGGCGACACGTTCAAGGACCGTTCTCCGACGGGAAGTGCGCGCGAATTCCTTTCTCCGCGATGTGTTCTTGTTTACGTTCGGTATAGTGCTTCGCCAGTGAGTTGTAGATGTTAGGAAATGTCGGGGAGATACACGCGGAGTGTTGGAGCTTGGTGTAAGTAATCGGATCGACGTGGTGGAAGAGAATATCCGTCTTGCGTCCCACGAGAGGAATGCAAGTATTTGCGCGAACGAAGACGTGAGCGCGACTCTCCCGCCTTCTCGTGTCCCTCTCTGTCTCTCTCTCTCTCTTTCTCTCTTTCTCTATTAATAGATTATCGTTCGAAATCGAATCAGTTATATATTGTGATGGATGGGATTAAAAGATTACACCATTGTGCCATTACGTTGCTTTTCCAGTTTACGGTAATTCATCATTTCTATGATATTTAAATTCAAAATTGATTGCAAATAATTTGAGAAACTGTTATAGTCGGAAGAAGAATGAAAGGATTTATAATTTTAATGCATAGAAGGAATTAATTAAACGTCGACAATGCCGCGCGCATACTGAGAGATTCGTTATTACGGAACGACAAATTTTTCTTTTCTCGTTACTCTTTCATCAGCGGTCAGCCACTGTCACAGCTATCTGGATTAAAACTTCATCGAGATAAGACAAATTGCTTGATAAATTGGTTCGTTAACGCGGTTGAGAAAAATCTTGAATGTTGGGGGAAAGAGGAAAGGGACGAGCCCGCGGCGTTTGTGAATAATTTTCGAGCGACGAAATCGCGTCACGTCGATCTGATAAACGTGGGAAATGTTAACCTTTATTATCATTCTCGTTGGTGAAACGTTATGCGAAATCGAGAATTACAATTCCTTACGAACCTTCTCGCACGCCTATAAATTTCTCTACACTATATATGTATAAAGCGCCCGGCATAAAAGCCCGTCTATCGATACTAAAACTTGGGGTAAATTAATTGCTTCATTATAACGGGCCGGTGTAATTTTCCGTTCCGCGAGATACGGGAGAAAAATCGCGAGTTCCGGGTGATAAGCTCCCGCGACAGAGCTTCCCTTTGGCGAGCGGGCGTCGATTTAACGTGAATTAACGTAATAGCCGACGATATTACGAAGATAGTTGTACGCCAACGAGTTTGTCCTTAGTAAAGACGTAACGACGCTTTCAAAGAGTCTCATAAGAATCGTGTTTCGTCTAAAGGTGAAATTTGAAAGAGATACTCTTTAACAGCGCGAGTTCTTAATGCACGCGGCTAAACTTTTCCCTTCTTTCTCCTGTCTCTCTTATTCGTTCTGTATTTCTCCTCTACTTCTCTCTCTCTCTCTTTCTATCTCTCTTCCGATCCCTCTCTTTCTTTTGTGGATATTAGCACGCAAGAGCTGAATCTTATCTACCGAAATTAAAACTTCATCGAGATAAAATAAATGACTTCATTGCTATATCGAAATCTCGGGGCGTAATCGGAGTGAAGTTAATGAGACCGTTTTGAGGACCGGTTTTCATTGCCGCGAACGTCCATGCAAGCGTTTTATCTCAAACAAATAATTATTCCACGCGTGCCACGTACTTATTAAGCTGATTAGGCTATGGTTGTCGTGCAGCTTTTTTTCCGATGAACACGTCGCGAAGTGACCAGCATGCACCCGCGATGACCATTACGCGATGAAATTCCGGCAGCGTACGGCTGACGATCCGACACAATTGCACTGGTCGCAGCCGCGATTGCGGCGTCGGCGCAAAATTAATGGGGCTAATTCGGCAGAATAGCGAACGATGCTAAACTGGCAAATATTGGGATATGTCATTCCAGCTGTTCCATTGGAAAACTCAATAAGATGTAGCGGGAAGCAAAAATACGGTATCTTTAATGATCAATCATATTAATTATTATTTACAAAAAGTACACACAGAAAAATATCATTCTATTGCTAAGAAAAGTAATTACTCGGCTTACTTTTCTTTTTTTAAGTAACAATTATCTTTAATAAAGAATATTTTTTTGATAATAGTCTTAAAATATACTTATCACAAATTTTTGATAAACTCATTATCATGTATTCAAAAGAAGTAATTATTTTTTGGTGAAGAATATTATAAAATTGTATCAAAGAAAAGTCAGATTTGGTTAATTTAATAAGCAAATAGAATTCTTTTTTTAATTTAATATTCTTGATTGAAGTATTAAACTTACTGGGATCAAAATATATTTTAAATAAATTTGATGCTTATGATGAACTCACAATAGATTTGCGGATATATGAATTTATAAAATACTTCAAACAAGTAATATTTACTTAAATACAGTATGTATTTTTCTGTGTGTAGGAAGATGATAGATTGCTAAAATAATTGTCTAGTAAGTGTATTTCTGTATTTAAAATACAATAAAAAAATTCGAAATTGTTACTATTACTTAATTTGACTCGCAAAATTTTTATTTTTTTCAATTTATTTTACTTCTATATTAAAAAATCTATATCACATTTATAAATATAGTTGCTTTTGAATTCATTGTTCTGAATTTTTATAAGAAATATTATGGAAATGTATTGAGTTTAATTTTAAACTTTCGTAACTTTTTATTGTTCTTTTTCTTTATACTCTTAATTATTATACACTTCTACGTTATTCTAATGGAACAGCTAAGTTTTAACATGGCTGGATAAGTGGACAACTCCAATAATCCACCGCTCGGTAGCTTGAAATTTATATAAGTTTGTTTGTGTATCGGAATTCCATCGATGCATCCATTAAACGAAGAACCTTCATTATTCAGATTAAAAAAGAAGTTAATTTATCTTTGCGCTATTTTACCGAAATGGCTTGCTATTCTATCCTACTGTTTTATTACCGATTTCACGAAACCTTTTACCGATTTATATTGTACCTTACAATTAGTATAAAAACCAAATTAATTTATTTACGTTGCAATAATTTGTATTAGCCATGTCGAACGCAATTATATTAGACTTTAGTAACGACTGATCGTAGCAACTTGCACAGTAGTATATACTACTAAACGGCGAACGTTAAGACCATTAAGCACTAAGCTTTGTAATAATCTACGAGAGTTTCACTAGGATTGGAGTTGATAGGCTTATAACGACGATTGATATAGAAGTCGGTCGTCGAAATTATGAGCAGTGTAAAACGCTAATTTGACGAAGTTACGACTTTGACGGAGTCAGACTGGTCGTTTTACGTAATATTAAATGGCATATCATAAATTTTGAAACGATTGTCCTCCTGACGGAGATGAAGATAATTTTACTAACTGTAAGATATAATTTATATTACTTTCTTGCAACGCGCGTATAAAAATAATTGAAAGAAAAAGCATCGCGATGAAATTCGTATTTAAACAAAAGCAATTACAAAATTAATTTTAAAAACGTACATATATATTAATTAAATAAATTATAAATCGCTTTTGCGCAAAACTTTATACTGTGCGCTCTTTCATTAAAAGCTGTTAAAATTAAAGCATTTTTCTGTCTGCTTGAGGTAACTAGGGAAAACGTTGCGGACAAAAATGTACAGTTCAAAGAGAACAATGTAGTGCAAGAAAAATAACCACTGCGTACATCTTTCTTTATACTCCTTTATGCAAATTGTCATTTTTTAATAAATTTATTATTCGATCCTAATTCGCAAATTTATTAAAATTGGATTTTATCCTGAACAAAATGAATTGGAATAATATATTCCAATTCATAAATCAGTAAAGTAACCTCATTATGAAAAAATACGTCAAGGGAAAATTACTCAAGGGAATAAAAATATGTAATTCCATATAGAGTCGACAGAGATATAATAAATTCAAAGATCTGGAAGAAAAATATTTTTCCATCGGCACACTATCTCTTTTTTCTACCAAAAACATTTTTCTTCGCGACAAATTTTTATCATCTCTGATAATACAGGAGTTGAAGTATACTGTCTCTCTTCGCGCTTAAACGATTCTTTCGGTATAATATTACAATATATTACGAAATTATGTACATAATAATTAGAAACGCGGTAGATATGCAATCTGTAGTATCGCGTTGTTTCACCCGACTGTTTCTCATGCGTATACATTTCCTTATGCGAAACATATCGTGCGTGTAATAATGAAAGCGATCGAAACGCGCTCAAAATGCGCGCGTCCCGAATAACTCGCAGTAAGATGTATTCTACGTACGTCGTGCATAACTATGGATGACCAGTTTCGAGGTAAACCTCATGTTGCAGCGAAGCCCGGTTCACTTGGAAATTTGATTAAGCAGATGCAGAGTGAATGTTAATAGGGATATAACAGGCGTATCCCCTCTCATTGCATTGTGTTCAAGGATGGCTATTCGTAGGGGTGAACTGAACTCCCAGCGGAATCAGGCGCCGGTAGGAATTTTAATTGTTGCCATAAAACCGAATTACGTCGACAACAGACGGCACAATGAGTCGCTTGGCGCGGATAGAAACTAGTTCGGTGTAGAGTTGAGAGAATAACGAGTACAAATAGTGCATACAAAAGGCAATATCGATCACGCACTGTTGCGAAAAATTTTATCTAAACGCGGTAACGGAATATTTTATATTCGTCGCGAAAAACAATGTCTATTTTTTGCAATTGAGTAATATAATTGAGTAATTTAACGTTTTTTTATCTTTATTGCATATAATACAAAATATATGATGCAATGTTATAAGTTATTTGTGGCAAAATTAGATCAATATTACAATTTTATTAATTGAATCAGGATTTAATAAAATAATATTGCAATCGACACAACATTAGTGAAAATTATTTCTATTAATTATAAACTCTTTTACGTTGTTTTTTATTTATTTTTAAAATTTATTCGTAATATTTGTAACCATCGTGATTTTTAAATGTACGCAAACGGTGCAATAACTTAAGATATCTCGAAATAAGAGCGAATGTTAATCTTGGAAGGCCTGAATAATGTCTGAGTGCAAATGATTTTACATCGCCCTGCGGCACACTTAATTCCACTCCGAAATCAAGCTCCGCTAAAGATTCGATTAGCGCGTTGACACAACTCACTGCTCACTCGACAGGCGAACAGCGTGTGAAGGGTTTAAAGCGAAGTGGACCAAGTACTCGGGCCGTGAAGTTGACTAAAATGCAGTTAACGCGGATGTGCCGCGAAACTTGATAGAGTAAATACGACGATAGTGAGCTAGGCGCGGTACGGAAACTCATTGCGTCAATGTTATGTTTTCCACTTTAATTGCTCTATTGTGTGTAGATATATTTATACGCATTCGCACACTCGATTTATATATCGAATATTCTGCGCTTTTTGCTTGTTTATCTTTCCGAATCGCTTAAGCGGCTGGCGCTGCGATAACAGACATACGAGGAAAACCAATTTCATTCTCGGCATATTACTAACAAATGAGTGAAATACTTTGATATTTTTCAAATATTCCGAATTGCGGAGAAAATATTCCATGTTTGAACACATTTAGAATTCGAAATTTGCTTCCCAGTTCTAATTTCCATTTTCAAATAAAAGCGGTACGGGAAAGAATTTCAGAAAGGTTCTTTTATATCTTTTATATACGACGAGCACAATACAGCGACAAGATAGATATCTTGTTCCGTTCTGCACGTATGTAGGGACAAGCGAATCGACGCGCTATTATGACGTCACGACATACAACGACGCCGTTTTGCCGACGTTGAATCGTATCTAATTTACACGTCGCTTGCTGTTTGCACAACGATACTCAGTCTGACGTGTAGCAGCCGCCTCGAGTATAGCGATAAGAGGGAAGTTTTGCGATTCGCCGGAAAGTTTCAAATAGGAATATTCAATGGACAAGAACAGCTTGCTCTCCGCCTCCATTTAACCACATCGCGGCATGCGAGCTTATTTCTCACGGCTACAATTTCGCGCTACATTAGCAGCAAACAACGATCGCGGGCGGTTCATATCAGTTATTCAATTGCCGTTAATAGGTAAATACCGCGCGTGCTACATACATCAAAACAAGTTCGGAACCACTTGGGTTTCCATTGAATTAATGATGTAATCGCTGACTAAGTAAATATAACTAGGTAACATTGTTCTTCCATAATGCAGATGCAATTTACTTACAGCGAGCAAAAATTCATGACGAATCTCTAGAACTTGCGCTGATTCAGGTTAATTGCTTCATTCGCTGCGTGAAAATGAGCTTTCGCTCGTTTCACGGTGCCATATAGTATCAAGTTCGATTTATTTCATTTTGAATCGGAAAGAATTCCGATTGGAAAATGGCATCTTTATTGAACACTCTGTTGAACGCATCCGACTCATCTGCGGGAGAGACTTTTTGCTAAATCGAGAATACCGTCATCTTAGAATTCATAATATAATAATGCGGTTATAAATTATTTGACGCGCGCAGGTGAGTAAAATTTTATGATTCGTTCTCGGCAACTTTGTGATTGGTCCGACGTGGAGTCACACCGCGCTCCTTTTCACTTCATGGTTTATCTCTCCGCGCTTGTGAGAGACGCGGCAAAAAATACTGCAGCAGAAAGAACGGGTCGAGCGAAAGGGATACGGACCAAGTGGCGCGTGTGCGGAGCTTAAAGCCGTCACGGGGAAATGCCAAACACGTCACAGTGCTGAAAGAATCAGAGAGATCGGAGCTACGGAAGGTACATAAAGCCTGTCCGTACGCTATAAAGCGCGCACTCACGTACCATCGAATCTTTTATTTCGTTACTCCTTAGTCCCCGTCTCTCTTCCAGCATGCTGCCCTTGTTTTCCGGATTACCTTCGTGCATAACCGATGTCTCTTTTCTTCATCTCCTATTTCTCCTCTTCCTTCCAACCGTTCTGCACGAATCGCCAGGCTACTTGTTTGGCGTGTTGAATGGTCAACCTTCCCGATATCCGATATTCGATTACCAGTGGCCGCATTTGGCTTTGCATTAACCGTAAATTATCATTCCGCTCCTCCTCTTTCTCCTCTTTATCGGCGAATCCCGATTTAATTATCTCGGGGGTAATTTTCGTTTTATTCAAGCAATCGTGCGGTAGTAGCGAGAGCTTCATGGATGCATCACTCGTCCATCCATTGAGCGCGATTCAGCTGTGAAAGCTTCTCGTTGCATGTACGTGTTCTCCGTACAGCTTATTCGGAGAAATAATTACACTAATTATATTACAATACAAAAGCCTGGTGATAAAATACATCTTAATTTCTATAAAATTAAATAATTCCTTTTCATATGCCTTCATTTTAGCTTTAAAAATAATAATGTTGAACAAAAACCGCTGTTATTATGTGCTAAAATTAATCTTCTAAATCCAATAAAAAAAAAAAAAAAAAAAAAAAAAAAACAAAAAACAGCCTTTCAAACACATATAATCATATTTTCACGTCACGGATTAAAGGAATTACAACCTCTTCGTTTTTTTTAAATAAAAACGTTTTTAATATATAAAAAATAAAAACCTATTAATCGAATCGCGAATTTTTCTAGTAGTTGTAATTTCAAAAATGCATTTATCTTGATCATTCGTTACGTGCAGTCGCTATTATACGTTCCAACTTGCTTGCAAAAATAACAAGAGTAGTTTCGTGCATCAGTCCACGAAGCATTAATCTTATCTCCGACGCAGGACGACATTGTCATGCGTCGCTCTCTTGATGTCTTCCGACTCGCTTCTAATGTACAACGGGTGTCGAATTTACGAGCTGACGTCGAGAGATGCGCAGCAACCGATCACGAGCTTGCGGAAGTTCCTTTACAGAAAACGATTCCTCTTCGTTGCCACCCCCAAAATATTTTTCAGGACGTCCGCTCGTCCTGTCCGCGCCCTGGTCTGTTTCATGACACCTTTCAATCATCGATCTCCTTCCACCCTTCGGACTACAATAGGTTTTACGTAGTTCCATCGGATGGCTTTATCGATTCGCGCGGTATGCCGTGTACCAGAAACGACAACGATTTTTTACCATCATATGGACGACCATGTCTGCTGTCTCTCTGGTTACTCTGTCGTTTCTCTGATTGACGTTTTTCTTCTATTACGCCTCGTGATCGTTGCAAGCGTGATCGGTTGCGTGCAAAAATGCAATTTTCATCGATGACGCTTTTCGTTTATTTTTTCAAGCGTATACGTGCACAAATTGTCCGTACACCGGTTTATTGATCTACTTGGAAAAAAAGTAGAAGACAAACGCAGCGGTATATATGTGTATATTTGTCGCATATTTATTTCATAGATGTCAATTAACATCCGAGTTAAATCGGATATATTGTCAGCTCTACGTGAAAAGAGTACTAATTGAAATTCGCTCATTGAGAGAAGAATACTAAAACCGGGAAAATACTGATAGTATTGTATTCCTATATCTACGGCGGATAGTAAAATTGCGAATTGTGTAACTATAGAAATTTTCTACCGAGAAAAATGGAAAGTCAATATCAAGTGATAAAGTTCATATACGAAATACAGTTCTTTCCCCCTCGTCCCTCCTTCTCTATTTCATTCCTTTCGCCGCTTCCCGTTTTCAGTCCGCGATGCATTTCGCGCCGCATGATCGAAAAAAACAATGTTCCTGTCCCGCTGAGCAGAATCGTAAAACACCAATGTGGATATTGAAACCATTAATTGATCCTAGAGACAAAATGCTGCCGGCGTAGGACAAAAAATATTGCTTGCCCCAGTGAACCCGCGCCTGGAAAATACATTTTTTTTTGTCTAGTTAAATAATCGCGGCCGACCGAATCCCATTGCGAAACGAACGCATTGCGAAGCTCGGCGTTGTTTCACGTCTAAAGGATTCACGTGACATTACGCGTAGTAATAGGACCAGCCAAAAACTCTCTGTATAGGACTCAAATAAAAAAATAGTTTGCTAACTAGGTTTTGCGAGTGAGCTCAACGAAAGAATGCGCAGATATTGCATTGTTTGGCACGGCGTGAATACTCCAAACTTAAAAATAGCACGGAAAAAAGCTTCCCAAAAGCAAAGTTTTCATATTCGCCATTTCTATCCACAATTTTCGAAAACTTTTTTTCCTCTTAATGTAAAATATTTGCGAAACTTCTCAAAAAATTTTATTTTTATTGTTATTACAAGTTAAAAAGATTTGATACACTATGAGTTTCATGTGGAAAGGATGTTTAGTACCGCCATCCATTGTGGTGCTTCAAAAAACGTGCATAAATCCATCTTCTGAGTCGGCTCTGCGTGTAGAAGCAATTTTCAACAATCACAATATCATGACGTTCAGCCGTTTTTGACGGTGACTTGCGTTGACATCGATATATAGTAGCAACATATGTCACAACACGAAATCGGGCAAAAATTTGCCTTTGCTTTCAACAGGCTTTGTCTACACGCTTGACCACTCGGCGCGTTATACGGATCGCAGCTTTTCACACGTTGCCCGTCGACCCCTGCCGTCAATTTAAAGGCGTCACAAAAGGCGAACTCGCCGAAAATAGTTTTCAATTTACGCGGAAATTAATCCGTTTTCGCGGGAGCCGATCTTCCGCCGCCGGATTTTGAATTCAATACCGAATGCGCCTCAAATAGTCGCGGCCCACCGCGACTTCTGTCACTTCCACAAACATCCGTGCCAAAAATGAAATCCCGACGGCACTTTGAAGCTCGCCCACCTACGTTCGTCGTCGAATCGACGTCGCGGTATTTGTATTCGGTTCGCAAATATCGTCAAGCAGAACCGCGCGGATGTGGTCCCTCGCGACTAACTTTCACCCTTTGTTCAGGCGAATGCACTTTGCGACTTCGGTTTATCTTACCGTTCGTTCTTTTTCGCGGTGCTCTTTTCCCAGGGCTGAACGTACGGCGAACGAAAACCCCGTGGCCGCTTTATTTATTTTCCACTATCAATTCCCGATAACGACGAGGCCGCGGCACGATGAGATTTTTCGCTCGTTCCTCTACGGTGATAAATTCTTGAACGATTCACATTCACCAAAACCGCAGAGCGAATCGCCTTTGTACGTCGAGTTTAATTCCGGTGGAGAGCGCGCGCGCGCTTAATCAACAGCCTCAAAAATTCGTACTTGCATAAACGGTTACGAATCGTTGACAGAAACTCGATTATCGAAGGCAGCCAGGAACCATCATATGGAAATAGCGAAGCGAAAAATCCGGGAATACCGCGCGTTTGTAAGAAAATTACTCGATTCTACCGCGGAATATCAGCGAAGGCTTTGCAAAAAGAGGAAAGGAAAATAAAAGCGGGAAAGGGGAAAAAACACACGCTGCGGCGCGCAGGATGCAGCGCGATACGTTAACGAGTAGTCTTCAGTAGACATTGCTCTCAATTGACAGCTGTCGACCCAGAAAATTCAACGCCCATGGGCACGAAGCACGCGGGATACATCCTTCCTCTCGACCCTCCCTTGCTTTCTACCCCCTCCCCCCCCCCTCCCTCAGCCTTTCTTTTTCACGTACCACATCACGCACTCCATCGTTTCCTCTTCATTTCCCACATACACGTTTGTCTCGCTGTGCGGTATGATAAAGTTTTTTGACGTGCACACGGCGAGATCGCCGAAAACGCTTCGGGATGGATTTTCAATTACGCGTCGTCGACGCAACATCGTAAAATCGAGTTATCCTATGGCGCTCTGACAAACATTTCCGTATAGCGCATTGAACGGCTACGCGAGACGCGCGATTTCGGTATACCGTAGAATTCGTGATTAACAGGGTCAAAGTGGCTATTATTAAAACGGCGTTTTCGCGCGAGAGCACGTCGGCCGTAAGTGACTTGTCGATTCATTTCTCGAGCTATTTTCCGAACCGTCAACGAAAGAGTACAAAATATCATGATATTGTAAAATGATATGTAAAATTCGTCAAACTTTATAATTAAAATGTTCATTCACAATTAATATAGAATTGTTGTCAAAAGTATTTCAATTCTGCAAATTAAATTTCATACAATTTGTATTAATAGAGGAGTGGTGACAGGCTTTGAAAAATTATTTTAGATAAATATATAAAATTACTTTCCTAAGAATATATATATACATATATATATATATAGTTTTTCTAGTGTACAGAAACGGAATAAGTGAATAACGTCAATAAAAAAATCAATTAGTGATAAAACTATCAAGCAATCTCTAATAATACTTTTTCAATATTTAGAAAATTCTGAAATAGAAATAGATGGTATCTGAATATACGTAGTTTAATCTGGTTATATAATCTCTCTGAGTAACAAATATTATAAATTATATTTATATGAATTAAATGTATCGGTTTATATATAATAATGCAATTTTATATATAATTTTACATACGCAATAAAATAAAATAAACAAAAAACGGCTTTTGTAAATTTAATATAAAATGTAACAAATAGGAAACGAGTGTATGCGTGTGTGTGTGTGCGCGCGTGTGTGTGTGTGTGTGTGTGTGTGTGTGTGTGCGATTAAAAAACAGGAAAATATTATGTTGAAACAATGATTCAAAAATACTTTACAATGTATAAGAGATATTATATAAAAAAATAGATATTATATAAAAGATATTATATAAAAAAAGATATTATGTAAAAAAAAAAAGTTGAATGGATTATACTTGCGAATATATTGTTCTTGTCTTTCAAAGGAAATATTCGATTAATATACAAAGTGCACCGAAATTATTATGATTCATTTCGAGTTCACGTCTGCATATCGTAACGAGGGCGTCTCGTAACATCTACAATATTATCTCTAGAATTGAGAATTCAACCTGAGGTTATATTACGGACGCTAATGCATTGCTTGAAGCGTACCATTAGCGCATTGTACTCCTCACCGTCTCTGTGGTACTTGCATTATTCTTAAAAATACATTTTACAAATTACGCAGGGGAAGAAAACGAAAGATATTATTACGCTAAACGCGAGATTTTTCTCGTGATTCTCAAATGCATCATAATTAATATGCATTATATTCACGCATCACATATATTTAAAATTATCAATCCACAATTAAGATCTTTCAAAATTTTCCAAATTAAATAGATCAAAGCGTATCAAACTGCTTGAAATGCAACAATGATTCAATAAGGCAAATATATTTTCCAGCGGATAAACGCGAAGAGATCGAGCAGATTACAACTTGCGACAAAATCAGCGGATTGTGACGTTCGTCACATAACACGTATGTATCGCACAATGCAATGCTGAAGGCTGCAGAACCGCACGACTGCTGCGCTCGTAGCCATTTCAAAGTTGCAGGTCGCTGAATCGCATACATGTCGAAAAGTACTTTACGTCGGAAACAGCAGGCTGTAACCGATGGCTTTCTCAAGTTGTAACCAACGCTGAGGTTTCGTTTCGGCAAAAATGAAACGTGACGCCACTAAAGCCTCAATCGATCAATGCACAAATATGTTCTAATGTCACATACACATGTTAGAACTACTTCTTTCCTTTATCATAGATTTTTACGATAAATGAACGATAATATTGATGTAAAACGTTTTATTCTTTTTTGCAACTTCCGTTAAATCACATGATCGTTAGATCGTCCACAAAAATATCCTGCGAGATTTTGAAATAAAATTTCGCAATCAGATTTGAAAGAGATAATGCTGCAGCTTTTTCACAGCTTAATTTTACACATTTTACACAAATGCAATAATCATTTAGGGGGTCAATAACGGGTCATTCATTATATATCAATTTTAATACTAACAATTAAATATTTATACAAATTTTATGCAATGCATATCATAGTTAACATAAAATAATTTAATTATTTAATGGAAAATCGCGTATTAATTAACGAAAATGAAGACTTATTTATGAAAAAAAGCAAACAAAACTTGCTGCAAAAATCTGGAACATTTTTTTCCATCGTGATCGACTCGAGTTGACCAGTGATCTCTGAAAAAAACGTACTCAAAAAAACCGGACTCAAAAATGCTTTTCCAATCTCGCGTGATGTTTTTTCGATGACACCAGCACGACGCGGCTCGTTCGAACTGTTCAATTTCCGCGGCAGCACGTCACAGCGATGGCTTTCCTCGAGGAGAAAAAAAGGAATGAAGATTACTGTGAGAAAATATCTCGGGAAGAAGACAAGGATGGCAGAGTACGAATTTTCGATCCTCTCAAACGCGATGGACAGAATCCGGGCCCCTTGGGCACCGGGAAGCGTAACTTTGTCCAATGATGATTCCGAAATAGCGCATTTCCACGCTAAAGTTAGTTAATGCTATAGTTATACATTCTCGCGAGAAACGGCTATTCCACTAGAAATATTGCAATTGTAACTTTGAAGCCTCTCTATTAAATTATCGAAGATATCAAATTCGATTAAGATGAGTTTGTTATCTAATCTTCAACGTTTAAAAGTTTATCAATTCTGAAACTCCATGTCTATTATCGGAACAGATTAAACTGATTTATATTTAGACCATTACTCGGCAAAGTTGTCTGCGAAATCTTATTTATTCTCGACGGCGAAAACATAAGAATAATTATAGCCAAGTTAACTGATTTCGCCAATTATATAACGTTCAATTAAAAATGCGTATAATTCAAACCATATTTTTATGCTAGATTTGCCATTCGAGATATTGCTCGCTTGTTGGTTAGAGATATCGTTGAAATGTAGCATAAATGCCACCAATTACCCACATTCAGGTCAAACAATCCCAATTTACTTGAGATTATTAATTTGATTATCGATAGTGATAGTAACTGGGAGTGTTTGTGAACGCAGTTGGTAGGTAATCCCATCGGCTTTTAATGAATTACGAAATCGCGTTTGCGATCGAAGCTGCAAGCTGCCGAGCTTTTGATCTTTCAATTCCAATGTCTCTCCGTGTTCTTTTAATTAATTTTTTACCCAAGTTCCTCATACTCGTCTTTGATAGGAAAGCACATTGAAACATCGTAATTACTTAAGTTTCAAGTTAGACCGGAATTGCTATTTAATTTCACCACCTAACTAACCAGTCTTCTACTTTAAGTAGCGGATAGTAGCACCGCTCAGTATCGCTCTTCTGAACCGTTAGTTTACCGAAAGAGTTTATAATGCATTTGTAGCTAAATATTGCAGACCTACTTATACTTACAGAGAGATAAAAATAATTTTCTTAGAAATAGCGAAATTAAATTATTAAACATTTCCGTTTAAAAAATAACCGCGTATATCCGTGCTAAAATAAAATCATAACAGTATGTAAAAATATATTATAAATTAAACATTTCATGCAGAATATATTTCGGTTTCTCTTATACAGGAAATGCAATTAGTGACGGTACTGATTTAATTACGCGAATCTGATAGAACATGGTCAAAGAAAGTTTTCGGAATTAATTGAGAAAGAATGAGCTACCGTTAACTTGGTTGGGAATTTTTATCCAGCATAACGTAAAATCGACAGAAAGTCCGAAGGTATGTTCAAAAAAAGTTCTGCTCGCTTGTAGACCGTAGAACTTGCTGACGTCTTTTGGCAGACATTGTCCCTGTTCTAATTAAAACGAGCGTTAACCGACATAATTATTTCGTTTTGTTTCTCGACAAAATGTTTCTTTAGTTCGCGCTTTCAATCTACAGCACAGTTTTAATTTTAATCGCCAATAATAGACGACGTCGAATGACATATTAATCTCTGATCAGTAATAGTCTAAGATTATTTTACGTTATTATGAATTGATCGTCGCAGGATTGATCCAAAATTATCCTATCTGATATATATTTAATAAGTATATCAAGCAAAATTTTCCAAATTTGACATTATAGCTCGTAAGCATTTAATACGACTGCGAATTTAACGTACAATACCACTCCAGCGATATTATTTCGCGTTTATCATTTTCATGTCATCCAAATCCAGCGTACTGTAAAAACATTATCTTGCGTTACTGCCAGTAAAAGCCAGACAATCGACTATATAATAGCCCCAAATATAGCGAACCTGTGCGATAATAAACGACAGTTAATTGAACGACATGCTCTCTAATAATGCTGCTCGCTCGACCGTAAAAACAACTCTTGTAAAAGCTCTAATGGCGCGCTTCGGTCGCGTTATGCGATCGTCCGGAGAGTATGAACGGCAAATTTTCGAACGGAAAGAGGGTACGCGAATATCTAGTTATGGTAGCAATATCACATGGGTGCACTTCCAAAGTAAGAGTCGCACGATTGGCCAATATGGCAAGCGCGAACAATGTGGAACAGCGAGGAAGTTAAAACTCCCTTTATTGCACGAACGGGACCGCCGCGCCGGCGGGCTGGCCTCGAGAACAGCCGAATTGGCGGAAGTGCTTTGATTTGCGTAAACGTGTGAGAATCGTGGATGCGCATTTCTCTCGCGGCAAATAAATATGGAAACGGGGCATATGCCGGCATTCCCCGGAAATTACTCATTCTTCTTTTTACTCGTTTACGGGATAAATTTATTAAAAGCGCCGCTACGTTGTCGCCGATGTCTCCGCTGCCGCGCCGTATTCTGTAAAAGTGCATTCTTTCGTGTCATAATATAGTCGAAATAAAATCGCACCGCGGCACCTATTCCGCGCGAAATGTCTTGCGAAATGTTTGTAGGTATAAGAGAACTGAAATAGCGGACGCTGTAATGCGACAAAGCTATATTTATTCTGTAATACATAATACTATTATAATTTTATCTCGCGACATTGAGTTCACTGTACTTCACTTCTTCATTAGCCGTGTAATGTTAGAAAATTTGTGATCCATTTCTTCCTCATATATTTTTCAGCTATGCCATACATATTTTTATGCAAAATCTCAGTAAAAAAAGATATAACAAAATCTTAACAATTGGAACGTTTGCTATTTTTTCTAAAACTGAAATATTTCATATTTAGCTTTTCTTTTTTTGCCAACATGCGATAAAATTGAACAAACTAAATTTTAACTCAAGACTTGAAAAATAGAAAATATTTATAGCAACGTCTGTATTACTAAAAAGATTCAAGTAACTCAAAACGCAGATGTGGTAAACAAAACAAGGCCGTAACAAAAAGGAAAACAATGTTAAAAAACAATTATTAAAAAACTGTTAAAATTGTAATGATAACGGCAAAAACTGATAAGCACACGGTAAAACGAGAAGCATACGCTTTCACATATGTATATAGTTACGTTCAAAAAATAATATTCCCAGGTGAGAGTCAAAAATTGTGTACGTGCAAACAGAAAGTAACCCCCGCGGACTGCACGTACAACTGTGTAAAGCTTGTGAAAAAACCTAACGTACTCGACATGCCACTCTCAGAAATTTACCGCGACAACCGTAGCGTAGGGGCGAGAGGAAGGACTGCCGTCGCCTTTTCCTCTCCGCGAAAATGTAGTGAATTGCGAGCGCAGTATCGGAGATGAAACTAAGTAAAATGTATAGAAAAGTGCATGTACGCAGGATTGGAGAAAGTAGGTACAGACGCTTGCGTGTGGAGACTTTTCTCTCTCTCGTGCTCTTTTATACGCTATGACAATCTGGAAAATACTGGTGCCTTGGCAAAAAAGACACGCCAGGTGAAATGTTTCGTTCTATACTTATAGATATAGACCGGATGAGCGGAAGTAACCTGATGAAAAAGATATAAAAACAACTCTGACATTTACGCAGAAAGTAACGCAATTTCTGTTAAAATTTTCTCTACTTTACTCAGTAAGCAAATATGCTTTGCTAACATTTGGCTATTTATGAGCGTCTTACTTCTTGATATTTTATTCTTTATATTCATAGCTTCATTATTATAATAATCAGTACTATTAGTAATAATATTATTTTTATTATTGAATATTACTTTTTATCAATAATAATTATGGTGCAAAATAAATTCTTCCATTTATCATTTTTTTGTTGTTTATATTTATTTAACATTTTTTTTTATATTTGATGTTTATTTCAATTTTGTAATCAATATATTACGATAGTGCTCAAATAAATAACGGTGTTTTAAGCTCTTGTAAATATAAAGCATGATTGCAGGAAAATTTACTAATATAATACCTAACATACATTAGAAAATACGTAACATGTCTTTGAGAAATATTTCAAGTATCGTAAACGAGACAGAAAATTGAATTTTCGCGAGCTTCCCGAGAAGGCAACGTTTCCTTTTCGAGTGGAAATGGCGCAATGAAGTGATAAGAGTCGGCAGTAAAAGAAGGAGAGGAACGTCAAACAAAATGGGTATAACAAAACTATTTGTGGCGAAAAGTTGAAGACCACAAAGAAAAGAACACGCCAAAACTGGGTAATTTTTCTTGGCACTTGACACAGTGACCCTTTATACAACCTTCGAACTTTTTCAATCGAAGAAACTATCCAGCCGGAGATCCCACAATCTTGATAAGTCACTTCTCTTTATTTCACTTCTTTCTAAACAGCCAATACTTCGATTTGAGCTCGTCAATGCTATGTATGTGGAAAGCGCTAAATAAATCAAAGTAAAAATAACTGCGAATCGAAAAATCGAAGCATCAAAACGTAAAAACACTTTAAGGATTTTAAAGAGACACAGTATCTAGCATCTAAATAGCATATACCTACTGATATACCTAAAATCAATCGCAAAAAAAATGTAAATACCAAATATTTTTGCAAAAATAAATCAACGAGTATTTAAACACGAGAGAGTGCAAATGCATTAAAAACTTACGAAATCGCATAATCAAAGGATCGTTTTAGGTCTTGAAATTTTTCTCGAGAGAATGAAGAAGGTAGATAGGAATCCCCTTGCAAACGTCGGGCAAACTGCAAAAGAGTGAGTGCAAAGAAATTTCTTGAATTACGTTTGCGGAATGAGAAAAAACAGCGGAAATGGAAACCGGAAAGTCTACACTGTGAAAAGGACATTCTCTACCTGTGCGGATCGCGTAGATTGTAAGCGTCATATTCTAAATGAAGCTCGCTCGTTTACATACTTCTTCGAACTGATTAGATATTCCATCTTTCAGGCTTTGTTCTCAGAATCATTCTACGATTTCTTCTCGTAAAAAAGGATACTGAATATTTTTCCGTGCTACTTTTTAAATTTACCAGAAATATTAATTGTTTAAAGTCTTGCAAAAAATATTTCCAACAGCTCAATTTAATCTATAATACTAAATCTTTTCGCAAAAACAAAACAGAATATTCTCGACGATTTTAATTATTTTCCGGTACACAGAAAGTATTTCAGACGCGGATTTCTCGAAAAGTGCAACGCGGAAGCAACTTAAAAAATTCACCGGTTGCTAATGATTTGATGCGTACAAAAACACTGCGAAATTGCCGAGTTGCATACGCGCAATTCGTTTGAATTTCTAACACATTGCCCGGAGCATTACACAACGTTAATATACTCGTCTCTTATTCGTTATAATTATTCTTTCGCGGTAACACGTCAGCGCAATTCGACCTCGTTCTTTCCCGCTGTGATGCAGCAATTATCTTGAGCGAGCGTAAAATTATATTCGGCAAACGGACGATATTTCGGAGCCTTAAACGACAGATTATATCTCTCCAACAGGATTATGATTAAACTTCTCTATACTAGCAATAAAGTGTAAAGAACCGGCGTTATTCAGACGGGCATATTTAATAATTCGTGGTTTTTCCCTTGCCTGCGCAAAATTATGTGCCGACGGTATTCCACGAAGGCTGCACTTTATTATGCTGTAATCTCAAAAAGATTCTCTCATAGGAGAAATAGCGGAGCATCTTTTAAAATCTTCGACGATAATAGAAAATTCACAATTTTTCTAAAGATATATTATTAATCAAAGTATTAAATTACTCAATAAATAATACACTTTATCATCAGAATATAAAATTCTGAAAAAAAGATGCTTTTATTCGTTATCAATGCTACCAATTATCCGATTACTAATAATTAACAATTACATTCAAAATTCCTGGAAAATTTTTGAATAAACCGTTATATTATTCGCTTTAAAAAGTTAATTAATTTAAAATCTATAAATGAGAACACGCGATCCCATTTATTTCGTTAATTAATAATATCGAAGTCCTATAGAAAAAGCAATAATAATTGCCAATGATCTGCGATATCATTAGCCTCTGATAACATCCTCTTTTATCATTAAACAATTCCAATCTTTTCTTTCACGAGGCAAAATAGAGTTTAAAATTGTTTTTCTAGACCAAAAAAAAAATATTCGTATTATTAAGTTCTATTGTAAACAATTGAAATATGTTTGTAACGATAAAAACAGAAGTGTCTACATAAGACTTATCCTAATAATTTCGAGACTACTAGACTCGAAGTCGATGACTTCATTTCTTCAAGTTCGTCAGCGCTATTCGATCAAGTGGGTGTGCTCGGCGCATTTACATTCGCGTCTACCATTTGCCAGCGGGTCGCGAACCGACAACACGAGCGGGCGACACTGCGTTGCTGTGTAAAATGAAAATAGCATTACCGGAGAGGATAGAGTGGATGGAATGGAAATAACTTCGCCGCGTGCCACTGCAACTCGGTGAAATTGATTTTCGCGTTTAAGATCTCGACACTCTACTCGACGCTGCAGCGTTGCGCTAATTTATGTGGATGTCAACTCGATTGACGGCGAAAATGAGACATCTACGAAGCAATAAGACATCTTCCTCGGTCGGCTAATATGTTTTATCTAGCTTTCACTAAATAGAGTTTTCCAAGTTTTGAGATATTCCAGAACGCTCTATATATTTTCCGCATTAAATTCTGAGACAGGCATTATAATTAAATACTATCGTTATATTTCTTTACTCATCGCCGCTGCAGTTGGAATAATCAATATTAATGTTATCTTCATACTTATCATAAATCTCACCTGAGCCGAGATAATAGCGTTGATAAAATGACGAAAGCCAACATATTTAATATGCAACGTTGCAGCGAGCGATCGTTGTAATACAGAAGCGTGGAATCATTATTCCTGCGATGTAAACTGCGGTAAGTTCCCTCGACATTTAAAGACCTTCAAAGTTCGTCCTCCAAGCACGAAGGAAACACAGGGGGGTAAAAGATATAGTGAGAAACGGAGAAAGAGAGAAGTGGATGAAACGCGAGAGGGGGAAGGAGAAAAAGAGAGAGAGAAACGAAGGTAGCGAGTGGATTGAAAGAAAATCTAAGAAACTCGAGAAACAAGAAGTTGCGTCTTCGACCCTGTTCCGTTCCGCTTCGCGCTCTCATTATATGCATCCTTGCAGAGAAATATCGTCGCCCGTATATACCCCGGGGGCTGAAACGTCTCTCGGAGAACTTTATTGTTGATTATTCAGACGAATTTATCGCGAGTCGTTGTTGTTGAGCCGGTGTAAGCGCGCGCGCGCGCGCGCTCGCTCACACCCGCACTCGTTGAACTTGTTGATCCGTGCGCGTGCATCTATCGGGCGGACTGAAAGAATCGTCGCTGAAGAGGCTCGCTCGAGGATCCTCGAGGCGACAAGGACGGCGTTCTTAAAATCTTCCGAGGCGCTGGAAGCTCCGCTGAACTCGCCCGAACGTGCTAACACGAGAGATTTCCACGAGGCGCCTAAGATTTTTCCTCGCCGCACATGCCGGATGCGCGTCTCCGGAACGACAATTTCGAAAATCTCGCGCATCATTCGCAAATCACACCAAACCGATCGGATGTGCGACGGAGAAGCGATGCCGGATTACGTCATATCTCAGTGTTGCATCCAGCGGTCTCTCAATTAAATCGCTTCGAAGAGGCGAGCGTGTGTCCAAGCGGACGACTTCAAGAATGACACACGAGGATTCGCCCGACAGATCGTCGCCGTCGTCGTCGTCGTCGATATTCGAGTGCGAGGAAGTGATAAAGTTATAATGATCGCGGGGTATCGCGCCGCGCGACGAGAGAAAATTATATATTTATCCCCTTAATCCCCCCGCGTTCATCGTCACCAAGGAGAGAAAGAGCTATTCATATACATAGAGATACCTATATATATACATATATATATATATATATATATACATAAATACATATACGCATGTTTTCGATCCATCCCACGTCGGATGGATAGCGTTGTCTGTTGAGTGTAAATTTCTATTTCGAACCATATTCGAACGCGAGTGATCGCGGCGGACTTTAATCCGGGAGAAAGATGGCGATGGTAATATCGCCCCGCAGCAAAATCGTGACGCTGTCCCTACTCATCGGCATCATCACTCTGGTGGCTCTTATTATAACGGGCGTGATCGGCATCTGGAGCGGAAAGAGCGAAAAAACAAGCGGCGCGGGGACAAAGATGGTCAGCAGTAAGCTGCAACAAATCACCGGCTATGCCGCCATGCAACACGTGAGTAAAGCTTAACTGCTCGAATTCGCAAAGATTCGAGATTGCTCGATAAGTTTTCTTACATTTAATAAGAATACTGATCAGTCGGTGTCTCGAAAATCATACGTCTTAATAGCAATTTTTTTATACATGTTTTTTATTTGGCGGATACATAGCCGAAGACTGTGATACTGAGATGTTAAAGAATTTTGGAGAATGCATAAAGTCGGAAAATTAATATTAATAGGTTTTTATCATACTGCGAATATAAATTGGTAATTAGCACATAGTTGACGGTAATTAAAATATGATAGTAGAGAGTAGAGAGACCACGGAATAAATTGGCTTTTATATACAATGAATCAGGCGCCATTTTTAATTATTTAGATACAATTATTTTGAAACACTTCGCTTTCTTGTTTTAAAGAGAATTATATCAAGAAAACCAAGTGCTATATTCATTATTTTTTTTAACAATTTAGAATAATTGATATTCGAGATTACTTATTTTATATAAATGTGAAAACATTTACAAACAGATATTATCAAACATATTAAAATATTGACTATTTTATAAAATATATTTGTGGTATAAAATAGCTATTATTACATTAACACACACCACATACTTTTCTGCTGAGAAAGTTTTAGAAACTCAGCTCACAATTCTAACATGGCGTTTGTTTTCTTTTATATAAAATATCACATGGTTTCTACTTTCATTAGAATTTGCAGTCGATCTTTCCGCGGGAATTGAACGGTTTAATAAATATAAGAATTTGAATAATTATTCTCTTTGATACAAAAAATCTCGTTCTCTTTGTCAACGGCTAAACTCATTTTGTACGATGTTAATATATTTAAACTATGAGCGTTTTTTGATAAAAAAAATTTAAAAAAAAATAAATTTTTTGCATACAAATATATAAAATAATTTTATTCTCAAATTAATTGTAAGATATTTTATCAAAAGCTCCATTTAGAATTTGACTAACACTTAATGAAAAAAAAGTTTTGTGAATTGCAAAAAAAGATGGCATTTAATTAAATTCTAGTAGCGTAAAAATCATTTAATTTTTCTCCAAGGAATACCGCCTGCTTCGCCAACTGCATTTACTACGAAACATTCCGTGTAAAAGCCATCTAATTTTCACGAGAAGATCGGCTTTATTATAAGTTTTCACGAAGACAGACGCCTGCAGCACGGACTAATTTATACAGTTTTCGGGACCGCGGGCACACACACATAAAAAATTCATTCCGCTAGATGAAATAATATCATGTATTGCTGAAATTCAACCCTACTTTCCGCCTTTCTCCTACCGTTCTGCATAATTAAGTTAACGTACTTAACATCGCGCTTGATTGGATGCACCTATCCCGAGATGCAATTTTCGACATTGCCGCGCTGCACGCGTGTTATCACATATATCCGTGTATATATACGATCGCGGCGGAATGCTCTACGTCCCTGCCACGCGTGAGATGTGCGCACTCTCTCTCTTTGCGCTCGTCTTCTCATGCATATTAATATTATTCGATGTGAACCGCGAATGTGCTCGAGGTTCCTAAATCACTGGGCCTGCGCTTGAGAAGTGCAACGCCGTAAATAAACGAAATTAACGTCGCCATTATCGACTGTGCTGCGCGGGGAATAAATTTTCCCTCGACTGCATCGAAGAGGTACAACTCGAGGAACATGCTGCTGTTCTCTGTTTATTGAAAAACGACGAATATATACGATTGCGGAAACAAGCGTCGTCGCGCGAGTTCCGTACACATTGAAAACTACAAATGTTTAATCCGTTTATCGACGGAATAACGCGTCGTGACAGAAAACTTTTAAGTAGGTCTTTATAATTTACATATTCCACCGCGCCAGTTCCGCCGTGAATAAAATTATACATTGATTTGCACAAATACACGGATACGTATTTGCATCCCTGAATCTGTTTCGCGCTGCGCTGCTTCGCGTTGATTTCCACAGTTTGCATGCATATGTATTAATATTACACGGTGTAAACCGTGTCGGTATCGCAGTTACGTCATACCAGAAAAGTCCTATTACATGACGAAGGCATGTATGGAAATTCGCCGTTGTAGTTTGTATCAGTTGGCCGAAATATAAAATGGTTTGACGGCCGACGCTCGCGATTAAAATACTTTATTTAGGAGAAAACGTCGAAGTTCCATGAATAGTATTCGCGTCGAATTCGCTGAGCGATGGTAGTTATCTCCGTAGTGAATCTGTCAATGTCGTTACGAATAAAAAAGTCATGTTAGTGACTGGTGATTGCTAATTAAAAATTCCTACCTGTTCGCGGCTACTTTTCGCAATTATCAAAGTTTCGTGTTACGCGAGTCAGCAAATGATTCTGTATCGCATTGCGGCAATTAAAATTGGGAACACATTGCAATGCGTTCTGTATTGATTTGTCGTTAATCAACGATAATCGAATCTTGCGTTGCGGATTTTCTGACGAATAAATCAATTATTTTGTTATAAAAGATAGACTCTACAAAAGGTACAATACCAATTCGGACTTATCACTTTAAGGGAAATTTTGGAAAATGGCGCACAATGCTTTTTTAAACGTATGTTTCATCTGTCTTAGCTGTCAAAACCTATGAATGCCATTTGCACTTTAATCAAGTTTGAAGAGATTCAAAAAAAAAGCATATATTGTCCGGTGCAATTTATTTGCAACTAATTCTCGAGAGCACAAAAAAGCATTTTCGTCATTGAAGGGACTATTTTTAATCCTGTTTTCAATCGTCGAATTTTAAAATGACGTACACAAAAAATCAATGAAATATGTTATTTATTTCTATTCTGAACCAATATCGAAATATTTTGTGGACTTTTCGCTTTTATCTCCTGATCAAATTTCCTGTCATATCCTCGTTTCAAATATAGTCTCACATCAATGTAAAAAGAGAAATAACACGTATACACATACATACATACATACATATATCCAAGAAGCGTTAAATATTTGCATTCTGGAACAGACAGAATATACAAAAAACCTCAGGCAGAGATATAGTGTATCTATTTTGTACATGACTATCGCGTTTTATTTATTCGTCACTAAATTATTACAATAACAAGGTATTATATCAAAGTAGCACGGATTTATTTCGATATTATGAATATTGTAAAAATGTGAAAGCAAGGAAGGACTGATTTGTTATATTTTAGAACTTTTAATATCATCTGATATCATTTCCCCGTAAAAATTGTCAAATGGAAAAAAATTGCAGTTTCCTCATTGTCCTCGAAACTCTGTATTGTGCTTATAGTGAAATAAATAATTATGAATTGTGAATTTGAAAGATCCTCAACATGAAAGAAAGTAACTCGCGTCTCTTTTTTCCCAAGTTCACCGCCATAATCCGGGGCACTGTTACTTAATGTCAAAAGTTGAAAAGTTACGAGCATTGAAAGACGTAAGCTTGCATAGTTTTATAACCGAGTGACCTTTTTTTCTTTATGGCAACAATTTCTTTCTAAAATAACGAACACGACATAAATATTATGAAAAACACCGACACGTATGCTCATAACATAATAATACCGAAATTTGACCAGGTGATTTCGAGGACAAATCGTTTTGGATGTAGGAATCTTGGCGATATCAGTCATGGCTCCGAGAAGAAATAGGTAATCCAAATCGCTTTAGAGATCCCATGTAGTCAGGTAGACGATATATTCACGTTCCTACAAATGTTACGAAGGTCTTTCCTGCCGGAGAACAACTAAATCTCGCGGCACGTAGCAACGCGCTCCTTTTTTTATTGTCAAAATGCTCGGAGAAATTTGTCTACCTTAAATACAGCTCGGAAAATCGTCGCGTTTAAGCAGCGGCTTGATAAATTACGGCATACCCGTATAATGCTGTCTCTCCGCAGCGCAAACTAAACACGTGAAACGCAAAAGCACGGTATCAACGACGTAAAACAAATGAGAAACGATCAAATATATTACGTACTTTTTAAGCCATCTCTTAAATTTCTCGTTTGAAGCACTACAATTTAACGTAATGTAATTTATAGATCACATATCGGCGTTGAATTTAATTACAAGCATAAATTTTTTCACCAAAATATAATCAGCATTATCATATATAACTACATTTAGATATTTTATTGATCGCATAATACACGTTTAATAATGGCTTAAGAGCCTTGCAACAACTTACAGAGATTTGTACTAATGAGAGAAGTCATCCGTAATATCAAAATGAACTTTAACTCAAATGGCCCTGATATGAACATTCTCTCGGAGTCACGATGCTGAGGAAAATCTCACTCGAAGCCAAAGCAAAGCACTTTTACGAGGTACTAAATGGCCGGCGGTAGAAGGAATTCTGATATACCGCGGAATCGGCCCTTCGTAATCCAAATCTCCTTAGAGAGAAACGAAATGGAAGTTTCCGTAAAACATATTTCCTTTCCGAGGAATATTCACAGTCGAATCTTCCATAACTCACTACTGGCAAGTTTATACTACCGCGCTAAGTCACCGCCGATCAATTGCAAGTAGTAAAAATTACGTATTGCAATTAATTCATAATGTTATTAAAATTTAGTAACGTAAACGGTTTAAATTGTAGAACAGTTCACTGTTGTCAAATTTTTGAGAAAATGCAAACAATCATGTCTGAATCATTATTCTTGTATTAAAAAATCGGATATGCATTTATATATTTCTTTATTTATCTGTCTAGACTTGTAATATAGATATTATCTATTATAATTCAAGAATTAAAATATGTAATTATTTTGAAGTTCTTCTGTTAAGAATACAATTTGTGCTTAACTCCCTCAGTTTATTGAAGTTTAAAGTAAGATCTCACAAATCCCGAGATTTACCGAAGACCGAGAAATTGACTTATCTCGACGGCAACATGCGATTAATTCGGTAACGATGTTATTTGGGCTTGAGGTAATTTTCTGCTAACAGCGACGCTTCCCTGGAGGGAACGGCATTGGTAGACCACGAAGACGACGATGTAACATTCTCACTTTACTTCGATCTACGATACCTGAACCGCGCAAGCGAGAAACGTGGGATATCAGACCGTGAGCTTGGCGACGGAACGATGCGCGCGGAGCCGGCGTTCTGAAAGGTATTTGGGCAGAAACGAATGGCTATGCGGCCTGCCAACGTCCATTGAATTTCAAGCGATTCCGTTTACTAGACCTCAGAGAAGGAGAGAGAAAGAGAAAGAGAACGAGAAAGGTCACGTCCGCGCAAGTGCCCTCCGTAACTGAGGGAAGAATCGACCCGCCGCTAACTTCGATTTATATCCTGACTGCTGGCATCTCTCTTTTATCGCACTTTTAATTCGACCGTCTCGCCACCCCGTAACCGAATTAGAGAAACGCGGTCGCTACGCGCCGAGAAACGGCGATTTCGCGCGGCGATGTTAGTTTCTTGCTATACTACTCGCAGCGGATAGATAACTCTATAACATGAACCATTGCTGGGGCGCGGTCTCGCTCGATGAGATCGCACGAAGACAGGATGTAAAGATTGAGCGTTAAAATAAACGGTTGTTCCGCGGTTAACTTTCGTAACTATCCCTTTATTCTGCATTAGAACTCATAAAACTTTCGAGCCCGTGAAGTTCGTCTTCCCATCTCTGATAGCTTCCCATGTAGCGTTGCGGCGAGTGGAACTTTAAAGAGTGCTTTTAACTAACTCCGAAAAATCGAGTTACGCTACAAAAACTCGGTGCCACTCTACGTGTTTCCAAAGTTTTGGAAAAATCATCGGTTTTGCTGACGCTTTTACCCGCGATTCCTTCCGGGAAGATTTTTCTGCGCTCGCTGAAAACTTGGCGAGTAAAATGTAGTGTTTCAGGATTACGTCATATAGTTTTGAGAAAGTCGCGTTACGAAACGTGAGTGATGTGCAATTACATTACATTCTTGACATTAAGCTTAAAAAATTTGCGGTTTTGTTCCCAAAGCAAATTAAAAGCTCGCCCCTCGGATTTAAACTTTCTTTAGTAATGCTCATATAGGAAACATACTTCACGTGGGAAATATGAGAGCTTGTTATGACATAGTCTAAACTTTTCATCTACAGTTACCACAGTTACGAAGAGTAACAGCGAGATGTTTAGAAAAAGAGGAAAATTATTTTGTAAATTGACCTAAAAACAACTGTACCATCTTCTACTTTGTACAATAGCACTTTCTGCTATTTACGTGGTGTGAAGGACAGTACTTATATTTTTTCTGCGACCAGCAAGATAGCTACGAGAAGAGCATTTGCTCAGCAACCGCGTGGTCCCTAGTGGACAATTTTTAACCTGCCATCTATTTTTTAGCAAAATGTGAAAATATAACCATCAAAGGAGAGAAGAGATAATAAATCTGAAATTTTAAAAAAGAAAAAGATAGTTGTATTATGTTGGAGGAGTGAAAAATAGGGCTTTTTGTTTTAATGTGATACAAAGAGCGCGGAAAAGAGAGAACACTTTAATTTACTTTTATAGTACACTTTATAGCTGTGGTTTATTTTTTAACACATGCTCTCCCCTTTTTGCACCATATAGTTTCATCACTCGTCTACAACTTTGCTATTTTAATTAATACAGATAATTTTTTATAAAGCCTAAAAATAATGCACCAAAAGATTAAATTTGTGAATATCAAGCTTTTTTTATAAAATCTTTGCGATATATCATGCAAACATGCGGCACATAAATATTGCAAACGACAACCACAGAAGCGAAACTTTTTAATAATCTCTGAGTGCACCCGTGTTTCCGGTTTCCAACGAAAAAAAATTGCTTCCGAATGGATGTCCGTTAAAGCTTCAACGCGACAAATCCCCGAAACGCGCGCGGGATTGATTACGACGGCTTTTCTGGCGTTAATTCGCCCGCTGAATTTTTTATATGCAGCGTCAGTTATTCATTTCTCGAAATATCGTCGTTCCCAGATACGCGCGGAGACGCGCGCGGAGTGTATATGCGTCTAATAACGAAGGCACTTTAATGCAGTATTCAAGCCGGCCGACATATCGTTGACCCGCATCCCTGCGCGCATTTTCGCGGTGCATATCGCGGTCGACGTCGCAGGAGCCTAGCGGCGATGTTTGTACGTCTCCTCGTACGCTCCCGCCGGCACCCCGAATGCGGTGTAACCATGGAGAAATGCGTGACTTCGCCGCTCTAAAGCTGCGTTTAATACTCCCGCGAGCACTGCCGGACAAGCACGACCGAACGAACAGATTTGTAGTAATGTGTGTGAGGATTTAGGACAAATACGCTCGTATAATCGCGCTCGCTACTGTCCTCTATCCACATAATATTGGTACTCAGAGCATATTCTACGAGATCTATAGTAGACGCAAGTGACCTACAATGTCTAGACTTTTAAACATTTATTAATACTGTCATTGCTGAAAGATATAAAAGAAGACGTCTTGCACGAAAACTATAACAAATTATTATTTGTTCAAAAGTATTTAGTTAAATAATAAATATAATACAGCGTATAAAACGTGTGTAGTATACGTCAGTTTTCTAAATCACTGAAGGTAAGAAGAATTCGCGGCAATGCAGACGCCAGTACCTCTAACAAGTCAACGAATGCTCGTGTGACGTAAGCGCACCTTAGACCTGGCAAATTTGCGGCTAAGCACCCGACGGCATTAGGAAGAGTTAGCCCACGGCTGCGATGAGAAAGAGAGACAAACTTTTCTAATAAATTGTTATTACCGCCGGCAAATATCTCTGTGTTGTGCGTGAGAAATTCGCAGCCACGCATGCAACGGCAAAAATTTCCGGAAGGAAGAGCTGTTCAGGGGAAACCTGAAAGTTTTGAAACTAACATTTGCACAATGTGCTCATAATTAATGTTGTTACAGCGCGAATATCATTATTTAGTTATAGTTCTTCAGAAACATTTTATGAATAATTTATTTATGTAGCGCGGAACGAAAATTAAAATATAATTATAGAAAATACAATATAATTAATTATAATTAATATAATTATGCAAAATTGTTCGTAATATGTATATAACAGATAGTGCAATTAACTTCTGAAGATTAATATTATAGCTACGTAGTTTTTATGAATCTTGTTATATCATATTCAATCTTTTAGTCGTTTTAAGAATTCAAAGGATGAAAGTTTCTTAGTATTCAAGAAAGCTGTGGGCTAAATCTTTTTTTAATTTCTTTTATGGTTTCTCGTTTATTACATTAAGCAAGTTTCAACAGAAATTAATTTGCCGAAAAGATTTAATATTTCGTGGTAGAACTGTTAAAAAGATGACACCTAAATATCACGAAGTAAATTGCATTTTGAATAATTAATTTCATTATTTTTTTTTAGTAATTTATGGCGTTATCTCGATAACGGTGACAATGCAGATTTCAACATCGTCGTCTTTCATTATTCGTTGCCGAGTCATATTGCAAGCACATATCAAAACTTGTTGCGTCTCCGCTGTCGCCGCCTCCCGTCTTATCGATCGGCAAAAGACCCTCTGAAGAAACCTTGTCTCTCGAGATTTCTGTTAAATCCGTTTAATTAATCTCCCCGGATGTCTGCCTGCCTAAATCAAAATCCAGTTCGCACAAGCGCGCGATTCTCTCTCCGCCGAGAATCACTATTCAAGTGAGTCGAAACTTAGGAACAAAATTCTGCGTCCTTTTATTGGCGTAAGTGGCAATCAAGAGAAGTTTTACAGCATCGACAAAACGAAAGATGGAAACTACTACGTTGCGTCTTAAGTGTCGAGTACAGTCACACTCGAGTAATAAAGTGAGAAGTTATACTTATGTATAAAGGAACTGTATAAAAAAACTTTACTTTGAGGAAAACGCTCTAAACTTTTTTTTCACAATTTTATATAAAAAGAAATTTATTTTTTATTTTATTATTTCATAATATATTCTTATGATCGCAATTCAAATATTATTGCTACTTTTTTCTAAACTTGTATGAATAATAAAGTTTATGCAAGTTAATCTATTATATATAGCTGAGAGTTATCGTCGGTATATTCTTCCTAAATTAAAAGAATGAACAATGTTTCTCTTCTCAATACCTTGTAATAACAGATTCACGTCTGTTATTGTAGATATAATGACTTATTACGCGTCTATGGTTCATCACAGGACGCTCAAATGAGCGCACGACCAATGCAATTACACGCAAAGCGTAGCCGCATAGGGAGGTATCGGAGCAGAGACGACAAGCCGGAGAAGCGATACGCCGATACGGGAGAGAGACACTCGGAGAGGCGTACAAACGCTATTCGCAAATTCGGTTCTGCTCATACGACCAAGACAACGCCGGAGTCTGGTTGTAAATTCAAACACGTACGTCTATATCGATCGCATGAAATATATTGTGCTTAGAAATCTACTCGCGGCACGAGTAACAGTTGCCACGAGTTTTATTGTGGGGATGAAAAAAAGTTCTTCGCGTAACATTGATCTAAATATGCAATTCGCAAAAGAGTTGCTGAAATTTCATCTAGATAAAGCGATAAAGCATCCGGGCAATAATGCCGGTTTGTAATTCGTGTTAATTGAACATATATATCACGATGCTGTACCACTTATTCAAATAGAGCGTCGCAGCACAAGTAGCGAGCGTGTTGACACTGGTCGATGCAAACCAAGATACGTTCTACTACAAGAGAACCACTGTCCATCTACGAATTTACAAGGGCGGGCAAGATTCGATCTACCGGATATCGACGTCTCGACGCGATAACAGTCGTTGTACTCTACCTTTGTACATGTGCATACACGTGCATACAACCGCGCGCGCGCGCGCGCGCGTACACACACACACACACACACACAAAATGTAATAATAACAAGAAGATCTCTCTGTCTCTCAGAAACGCTTTGCAGTAATAACAGCAAAATCTAACAGCTCCGTAAACTGACGTTATATCACGTTTTCGCTAAGAGACGGCCGTGAAGGATAAAGCAGACTACACAACTGATAAATCGTTTAAAATGGAGAGATCATCATCACAATTTAGTTGAAAGAGTATCTACAAATATTCTTAGCGTCCACACAGTTTCCTAAGAAAATATTTTGAGCATTGAACATATATTGAACATATATGTAGTCATTTATAATATGTTAAACGTTTAGTTTTGAGAATAAAACTAGAACAGACTGTATAAATTAATGTCGCCTATTAACAATTACGTTAATTCAAAATGCCATCAAAAAATATATGTTTTATTAACTTTATAATGGTAAATTTAATTTTGACATCTAAAATCGATATGAATTATTTATCAATTTGAGTTAATTTTTAATAAAGTTAAAGTGATAAAAAAATGAACACATCAAGTTTCAGATTTAAAAAATGACAATGTATTCACAAAGTTAAAAAAAAATTAATTTAGTAAAATAAAAAACTTAAAATGACATAAAAACAAATGACCTATATATTCCTTTATTGCGTTGAAATAGGTTGACCTAATAAGTTATAATATTTCCATGAAAAAACAACTAAAAAGAAAATTCGATATTATATATACTAGAATAAATAAATAGTTCAACAATTTGATCATCAAAAGCTTTATTTCTATTTCAACTATCTGATAAAAAATTTATAAATAAAATAACACATTTGAATTGTCACATTTGTCACTAATTTAATTGCTAATATTTTAATCAAATTAGATAACGTTAAAAAATATAAAATATTTAAATTAAAGAATGTTTGACCTCGTTCCAAATTATCTTTCCATATTTTATAATATTCTAGAAAAATGTTAAATATTTTAATCGTTTCATGTTCACTGTGTTAAATAAAAATGTAATTTGACGTTTAGCATTAATATATTATAGAATTCTGCAAATTATATGCTTGCATACATAAAAATGATTTCTTGATCAATTTAGAGTTCATCTTTTGAGAAAGAAGTAAATATCATTATTGGTTAAAGTTTTTTAGTACATATGCAAAATTAAACATACTACATCAAACATCCTGCGCGTACGTCGAATGTATACAAATCTCGAATATTGCAGAAATTATACAATGCGGAAAAAAATTTTGCCGTGATTTTTAATATATGTATATTTTAATACAAACTTTTAACTGGCTACGCTTCTTCGATACCCTCGGGTGCAATTACTCCCGTTGTAACTTTACAGATCGCCCATGTACGTTACTACATGCGAACCGAGATTCGATTAATTAAACAAGCGGCACGATTAACCCATTTCTGAAGCTGCTCGAAGCGCCAACAAATCAGGCAAATATAAGAGAACGTAGTTTGTATATGCGGCTGACTCACATACAGCGATGTTTTATTGTTACAGGCGGATCATCGGTTAAATTAATTATTACTTTACGTATAGGAACGGCCGTAACAAGGATAACGCGTTTTAAGGATGCAGTTATTATTTACTATCGCATGTAACGTATTGGAAAATTACGTGCGCACCAGCATTAAGCGAGAGATTACAGGTAGATTATTGTTGTAAATCCTTATAAAGCCGCTCGTTTGGGTAAAACGTCGAAATATAATTTCTTCTTCGCTAACGTAGAAACTTCCAGATAAGTGAGCCGAATAAAATCGATAACAGTTCAATTTTTAATCCCCAGATCATGCTACAATCAATTCAAAGTGTATGAAAATTTCATTGTAAAACAATACAAGGATTAATTATCCCGATCGATTCATGACAATTCCATCTAAAATATGATATTTCTCCGTTATTTTAAATAATTTTACATAACTGTTAGAATTATACGTTTGCAGAAATATTTCAACCGTACAAAATTATCTCACATGACGCTATGCATAAAATTTTATAATTATTTCATAATTTTATCTATAAAAAATTATCCTACAATTTTTCTCGCGGTTTACTGATAATATGAATAAATGTGAAAAAAATTCTGGAAGATCGACACAGCTTCAAGAGTCCGAAAACAAACAAAGTTGCAGACTTGTGGCATAGATACGAGTATATCTCCGATCGATTATTTATAAATTCATTAAAGTTTACGCTCTCAAAACTTGCGATACTTTACTCTCAAAAATACTCCCCCGAACTAGTTAATATGCGATCGTAACCAAACTAAGATAACCACGTTCGCGCTAATTCCACAGTTTAGCAGTATCGCGAAGTTCCAGGAGATGCGCGACGGCCGCAATATCGATGCGGGATTAGAGAACGATGAAGTGAAATCGCGGACGCTTAATACAAGGCCGCCTTCATCCGCCACGGGGGTCCCGCGGGTAATCGCGGGGCGAAGTAGCCCCTTAGATCGTCCAATCACGCGTCGAAGCGCGGCAATACAACGCGCGCAATAGACAACAGTAGGCAACGGTAGCGTTCTCCACGGACCGAACTATAACGGTAACGTCTCATCGTTGTCGTTCTCGCCGTCGTCATAGTCGTCGCCCGCGTTCCACAGTAGGATGGACCAAATCAAGTTATATCGTCGCGCTGGGCGTCCATTATAATAATTGCATGCGCGGGACTCGGATCCATTACGGCGGTCCACCAACGTCGCGTTCCCGTAAAGCGGAAGTCGAAGCTGTCCCGCAGGAGAACGCCCGGAATTTCGTGGAGAGAATTTCCCGCGTGACTGCAATTTTGCGACTGCATTCGGACGACGTCGGCGTCGTAGATAGAGAGGCGCTGGTATACAGGCGGACTGTCCTTTGTGAAAACCGCTGAACGAAGCTCGACGGAATATTCTTCGGCACATACCCGCCGATACATATGTATCATATACGACATATCTACCGGAATGGAATGAGAAGGGAAAGGCTGGGGGAGGCTAACGCGATGAAACGATTCCGCGTAAAATTCGATTGACTGATTTCAGGACAGACATCGTTATCGCGGCAAGCAAATCGCCGGTAGTACTTCGGAGAGCTGTTTCAGCATGTTACCACCTTCCCTACTCATCCTACTTCCTTTGATAACGCGTTGTTGGCAATATGAACGAGAATCCCAGGCGGTAATTTCGGCGTTTGCCGAGTCGATATACCAAAGAGGAAATAGTAAAGTAAATAAGAAGTCTTTACTTTGCCTTAATTTACGTTTAATTGACGGTAATTAATCAAGGAAATCGGAATCGTGTGTTAACGTACAGTAATTAATGTTGAAACGACGATGTCAAATCATCGCGCAATAAATAAGCAATGTAACGGAATAAGCATAATTTTTATTTGCAGTCAAACTTCAGTTTTTCTCTTCTGATTTTCCTTTTGTGCTGTTTTCCCACTGTTCATTTATTTAACCGCATAATAAGATTACATTAGAGTGAAAGATGAGTAAAAGATATCATATAATAAATTCTAATATTGATTGATGACATCAGACAAAAAAAGTACTCTGTGGTAATGAATCAACGAGTGCATTGGATGATAACTTTTGTTCTTCACTCGCTTTATACTTTAATGTGATCAGATAAATGTGAAATAGCAAGAGGACATCGCAAGAAAAGAAGCAAAAATAAAGAAAGAAATCAGAAAAAAATATATAAAATATGACTGTAATTTGTCAATTAATATATTGTTACTTACTTGTCACAATTAATTCATTATCCTAATTATTTATCAAGGTTATGCATAATTACAAAGTGACTTTTCCTTAGAAATAATTAATCTTTAAAGATTAATTCAATCAATCATAAAGAATAGAATCGAAATCGCATAATATCATATTAATAATATGTTTAAAATGATAATCGTATAAAAACATTCATGTGTTAAAGAACACGACAATAATTATCTTTCATGATGACGTTAAGTTCAAATATGTTTCAGCAAAAATAGTTTGATTTAGATACTCTGCTTGTCGCCAAACACCTATTTTTTGTTTAACTTGCACAATCACTTACAACTACAGCTCATCGCGCGGTGTTATGCATCAGCTCGCACATTCTAAAAATCACATTCTAAAATTAACTATTCACAGCTTCATAGAAAATGCATTGTATGCAGATGTATTCTAATGTACAATTATGTGACGCACTTTATTAATCTTTTATAGGCGAATAAAAAAACAAGTAAACAATACTTTACTAAATACAAAAACGCACAACATTTTACAGTTTATTAATATTAAAATCCGCCATTAAAATTGTAGCACAGAACTGTATATCAGTCAACATTTTTGCATATTTCTATTGAAACATGAATAACAAGGAAAAAAGAAAACAACCTTATTACGTAAATTTCACATAACTACGTAAGATCAGAAGTCAATACAAAAATGAACAAAATATTATCAAAGTTAAAAGTGGATTTCGAGTTTATCAACTGTAGACGACTTTGCAAAGTATATTTCTACTAATTGAATGATTCGCTTGTTAAACGACAGCACTATTCCAATCGCATTTAAGTTCCAAGACGACCACTGAGGTGTACAGAACTAGCTAGGAAGTTAAAGCAAAGATGTCGCGCAGAATTAACAACGACATCGACCTGAGAGCACATGCTCTCATTACGCTCTTAATCGTAGCTAACTTTAAAATAATCTAAATCAATCGCTACGATCTATTTAATGAATTTGTTAATGCGTTGCTAATTATCAATGAGAAATATCAATAAATAAATTTGTCTTTGTCTGACAAACAAGAAACTCTGTATTTCAAAACATTTTATGACAAACCGCATTTCGCAGAAAAGCTTAAACTTCTGAAATCAATTAAGCGTACAGATTTAAAGATATTTCCAGAGAATGATTCTTTTTAATAAAAAGAATAAAGATATTTAAAAGAATTTTTTACTTTAGCACATTATGACTATTCGCGATATTATTGCAAAAATATAATTGTGTTTCTGCTTTTTAATGGGGGAGAATGTTCTTCTCTGTTTTTCCGTTTTAATTTCCGGCACTAAAAAAAAGGAAAGAAAAAAAATTGGTAGTTGTAGAAACTCGTTTCACGAGAAACTAACTTCCGTCCGTATCAGTTTACTCCGCGCGCGCCCGGATGATACGCGGCGATACAAATGATAAATCTCACCAACAGAATTGGCACGGTCTAATTTTTCGAAATGTCATTTCATCGACGTTTATTATATGGCTGTAATTAATAACGGCATGCAGAGGCAGGTGGCTCGAGTTATCAAGTGCGGCAAATCCCTTTTGGGTTTTAGGGATCCGCGGACCGAGGTATGGAGGGATAGTGGAGAGCGGATAGCTGCAACAAAGCCCGCCCGTGCGATTGCGTTTCACGTATCAATCCGATATGCGCGTTTTAAATTGTGACTTTTAATGGTTGTACCATAAACTCGGAACGGTCTAGTAAATCATATCGATGACAACTCCGCACACCTTTTTTTATATTGATAATATTTTATATTGATCGCGCTCAAAAATATATGTTGATACTCGCATAAATATATATTATGTATATCACCGATTTGCGCCCCCTCCCTCCCCCTCCTTTACACGGATACCAGCCTCAACCTACATCTCAGTGTGTTTGCATAATTTATTCCGGTGACGTATGACTACGCATTATGCCGCGACTGGAATTAACGGCACCCGTTCACCGCGAATAAATCGCTATAATTATCGGCGCAGCCAAATGAATTGTACTTGCGGCTCGCACGCGGTGCCTCGCCGTAAAGTCTGCACGCTGACCGAACTTGCTCGCTTTCCGACCGATTTACACCGACTTCTGGACGAATTCCGTTCTCTCTGCCCCCCCCCCTCTCTCTCTCTCTCTCTCCCTTTTGTGTTTGGCTTCGTTCAAGAATCCGTCATGGTTTTTTTTCCGCCCGTAATTACCGTTGACTTACAAAGCAACTGCAACCCGGTCGAGATTATCGAAATGCACCGCTTTTGTTATAAATGATTAATTTCAAACGCAGCGTATTTATCATTGTGCGATCTGATGTCTAAAAAGTCATTTAAATGTGTAATTTTACAATTATGGAAAAAAAAATATATATATATATATATATTTGCAATTTTATACATTCCAAAAGCACGCCAACGCGGAAAATTTATTATATTAATTTTTTTTATCAATATATACAGGATGTTTCAAATTTTTCTGATTTTCTTTACATTCCTTGATTTACAATCAATTGTGATTCAACAAATATTTTATTTGTTTTCATATTTTTGCGCTATGTTTGAATATTAAATATTAAACGTATTTGCAGCTAAACATTGAATTAAAATTCTATTCAGTTAAAATTGAAATACAAGTGAGAAATCTGAACATTCTGTGTAGCGCTGATAAATAAAAAATGATTCATATCTAGCAAATGCTTTATGATTTATCCGCTCCACTATTACGGCATAATCATACTGAAATGTGTCACACATGTGCGTGAATATGTATCACATCATATAGCACGTTCTACACAATGTTCTTCCCGACTGTTTCAAGTTGCAGATGGGCATCACATCGAAAATTCAAAAACTGCATTACTACGTTGTCGCGCGCGTGGACTTGCAATGCGAACGAAAACAAAGAATCGAGAATGCGCGACCGACACAGTAACACATAAGATAGTTTTAAACAAATGCGTTACGATAAACGATTTGCCGGCAGAGAGAACGGAGTTAGAATTCGTAGTTGCAAATAACTTTTGTCTGACTACATGCAACATCCACACTACTGTAAAACTACTCTAAAATTTTTAACTCGATGCAACGACGATTAACGGCGATTGAAATTTGCTTTTATCACTGTAATTTATAAAAAAAAAAATTTTATGACTTTCTAATTTTTCTAAGTAAATTAGTTTCGTTAATTTCTTTCAAGTGTTAAGAAATATCGATCGATTATTATCGTTTCACTTCTAATTTTCGCAGAAGTGTACTAAAAATAAAATTTAAATACGTTATTACCGACCAGGTGTAATAGCAAGAATAATCGATTCATAATCTCTATGGCGCGACGTATTCCACGGTTAATAATACGACGTCTACGTGCACAATTGTTTGGGGGGCGACACGGTCGACATGACAAAGTTCGCCTTCTCACAGCGTGCAATTAGAGTTTCACGGCATGTGTACCACCGTGTTTGCAATGTGTCGGCATGTCTTGCCGCAAAGAGCGAGATTAATTGGCGTGAATTACTCTGGTTGCTCCATTCTCAAAAGCGAGCGCGACCCGACGTTTGAACCACTGCCGATCGCGTCACAGGTCGCGACCTGAAACCGTAACCTGCACTTTGCCACGCGATATACATGTTTTGCGAGCTATGACTCTGCGACGAAAGCGCATGACAAAATGTGAGAATTCTTCTGAATTCTTTACATTTTTTTCGAACGTAAATATAACGGATAAAAAAAGAAAAAATCGATTTTGAATATAGCTACTATTGGATTACTTTAACAAAGACTTAATTCCAAAATTGGCAAAAGTATCAGAAATTAAGGCCATAAGTAAGCTATATAAGAAGTTAAAATTGCAAATCTCTTACTAAGATGTAACATTTAAAAATTCTAAAATCCCTCACAAATCCGCATATAAGATAAAAATAAACTTGATAAATTTAAATCTTGCTGAGATAAAACTAGAATAAAATAATATTGGCTGTGGAAATAACTCTGCTTTGTAGTTTATTATATCATAAATATGCATAAATATTGACAGACGGACAAAGTATGGACAATGATGAGGATCAAAAATAAAAGATCCATAGTTAGAGATGTTATCATGAACGTAGGATGCAAGAATTTTAAGAGCGCTCGACCCAATTGCTTGGTTAGCATGCAGAGCAGTTAGTAATTACTTAAAATTTACATTATTGATCGTCGAAAAGCATCGTAAAACTGAGACCAGACAAAATTAATTGAAAGCCGTTATATAAGCTTGGTTATAACGGTGATGAACGCTTTTGCCATTTTCATGAAAGTACAAACGACGGCGACGGAAAGCGGTTCGTAGTACAAACATATAAATGTTTTGCCAAATTAACTTCGCAAAGTAAACAAAGCTGTTGAGAAAGATATCCAGAGCAGGTAACTACGAAAACGTTAAGTTACGGTCACTTTTCTACTTCTTTCCCGGGATCTCAACACTCGCTTTAAATTTTTCATTTTCGATTCACTTTCGCATTAATGTGTATACTTGCCTCAACTTACCTCAAAAGTCAAATGATTCTTACTGGATTAATATTTATAATACTTTTACTGCAAGTAAAAACTACGAAATCTTTCGAATAAATATATACAAGCAAATTTCCAATCCGAAGGTTGTGTTTTATATAGCTCCTTTAATCCGAAGAGGAAATTAAATTAAATTTCGCGTTGCAGCAATCCTTAATCATTTAATGTACGACGTGTTAATCCTCCCAGCGGTACATACAGGTTCCGCGGGCTTCCTTTACGAATGCTTCGCATCTCGACTGCCGGTGAAGAAAAAGGAAAAGGAATCACGCGAGTGCTCCATTAGCGGAAACGAACGTGCGCGGTTATCGCTGCCGGCTGCCTCGTCCTGTACTTTGACAAGCGTAAAACGATGAGAAGGAGCGAGACAGCTTCCGCTCGTCGCCTTCGCGCTAGAAAGTACTTAGCGGGACAGGTTGTTATAAAAGTACAATACGCGCGTATGCGTTTTAAAAATCACCAACTATTTGTGAAGCGACGGGTTTCGTCGAGTATGCAAAAGCGAAAAAGCGCGACTTCCGTCGTTTCATTAAATTAATAAGGCCAGTGTCGAGAGTAACATTAGTTATTCGGGATGAGTAATATTAGCAAGCGTAATCAAAGTGCAGAGAAAAACGAAAAATGTAGGGCGGCCGATTTGCCAGCATATTTGGTGATTTTCCTACAAACTCGCGTGCTCTCGAGAGAATTTTTCTGTAGGTTGGTTACGACAACTCGCGTATATATCATAGATGTTAATTAGGTCCGGGAACTTTCCGTTTATACGCTCGTTTACTGCATAAAAATTTTATACAAAAGCTAAATAGCCCGTACAAAAGATCTCTGAAGAACTTTTCTCTTACAACATTGACTTATCTTCTTGCTGTCGTTTAGTAATTAAACATCACATGAATGACTGTTCGCCTGTCGAAAATCGAGTTAAGACTGAAAAGATAAAAGCTTTCTGCTAATTGCCATACACACACGATGTGACATATTTACTAACTAGTATACGTATCCTCTTTTGCATTAAAACGCTTTAAATTCCTTTTCAAATAAATGTTAACGAACAATTTTCGTCACGTGAGTGAAGTATCTTCTTAAATGTAGCTTGATAAAATTATGAAGCGTAAAGATATGAAAATTTCAAAGATGCTAAATTGACACAAAATATGCAATCTGCAGAAAGAATGTATATATCTCTTGTACATTTAACTTTCTTAAAAAAATTTTTAATGAAATGTTAACGAGTCTTTCTATCATTAGAATTATCCAGACGAATAAATAAAGTATAGAAAAATACTTTTTTCATATAATTCAATGAAGTATGCACGTAGCGGAAGTGAGAGACTCGGTACGGAACGGTAAGAAAATAGGAAAAATCGTGATACATAACGAAGTACCGAACGAGGAACTCGGAGAGCAATGCATTTCCCCTCGCGCAATCACGGCTTTAAAAATGCAGGACACGCATCGCACAATGCATTCGCTAAAGACTGGGCGCTGTTTGGTTGGCGGTACTTCACGCGATAATTATTCGCAAATTTGCAACTGTATACGGGTGAATTTTCGCGTGCCTGTGAATAAAGTACACAACTGCTTTTTTAATTGTACAAAGAGCTACGCACTCATCAATATTTCCCTGTGCATCTTGCCTCCCAATCAAATAACACGATTATCAAGTTAACTCGTCAGAGTGCGTATTTTTTTTTTTTTATAGAGATGTAAAATTTCCGGCTTACTAAATGTAATGCCAAACATCAAAGCGATGAGAGATCGCGGATTTATGCGAACAAAAGAGTTATCAAGTTTGATAAGAATTATAAAGCTATTTGCTTAAAAGCCATTTAATGCAAATTAATTATTTCTGCAAATGTTCAGAAAAAAGATATTTTATATATTTTTTAGTTAAACAAATTTTATTTATATTATATTAAACTTCCGCAGGAAAATCGTAGACTAATAGAAAAAGTTCAAAGATATGTTTCTCTTAGATTTTCTTATGAAAAATGTTTTGTATAAATTTCACACAAAAGTATACTTACATATATTAAAGTATACTTATATATTTATTACGTTTTTCTTTAACACAATATGCTGGCTGTGCTTCTTCAGAGAATGTCTTCGATGAAAGATAACTATTGCTTTGCATTAATATCTACAAATGTCACTCATATCACTATTCAAAGACTAGAATCAGAATAGGGATGGTGCGCGCGCGATCTAAGCATCGAACCGTTTATATAGAGGTGGGCGACGTATAGAGCGTACGTTGTATTAGGAAAGGAGACCCTTCCGTAGTTTCTCCATGACGCAGCAACAAACTTGAAATAGCTTGTTAGCCGAGAGCGTCCACTAGCAATCGGGGAGACAGCCAGCTCTTAACAACGGAATGCAGAACTTTAATTAAGATGTAACGCGGTTAAGTCAAGTGGTAAATTCCTAGCCATGCCCTAACCTCGAATTTTGTCTGAAATATCGCTCGGAATATTAACAATTATTTTTTTCATTCTGATTTCACAATAAATGCGAATAAGTTCAACAAATTGGCTCTACGTTGTATTACATAAAAGAACTTATCTCAAGCTTTTTCAGGTCATCTAAAGCCGTGTATCGTTACAGATTTATTTTACACAGTTTTCATACAAAGATATTTTCACTTTGTGATATTCTAAAGAACACTAATCTAGAAATTAATATGTAAAAAAACGTACTTACATAATTAAAATTATTTTGTTATCGTAAAAATTCCCCGTTTAGATTTTGCAATCTTACAATGGAAAATCAGAGTTCACCCTCCCTTCTCCCTGTTTTTTATATAACACAACGTGTGCGACAGAAAATTATAAACTTAATATGCATTATATCTGTGATGAAAGTTTCCCCAGCTATAGGTGTCAGCAATCAAGTCTTAATTCGCTCACAAGGATAAGGGCAACGCGGTGCCACGCGGTGTCGCTTGGCTCAAGCTAATACTGATCAAACAATCCATCACCCTCGAATAACTCGGCTTTCCACGCGATGCGCGTTATACAGAGGGAGAGAGAGAGAGAGAGAGAGAGAGAGAGAGAGAGAGAGAGAGAGAGAGAGAGAGAGAGAGAAGAGGGAAGGAGGGAGATGTTGTCTGCGAGGGCGCGCGCGGATAAACGGGTGTCATGTTGTCTATATAGGAAACGAGCGCGAGGTTGGATAGAAAAGGGAGAGAGAGAGAGGAGGAGAAGGAGTAGAAGGCAAGTAAGTTTCGCACTCTATCAGGAGAGAAGAGGCCACGGGGTTTCCCCGGGGCGGGTGCTGTGGCGAAGTTCGAATGGCTTGTTAGCCGGAGGGTTCGCATCCGCAATTGAAGGGGGGGAGGGGAGGGGAGGGGCAAACTCGCGGGGGTGATGGACTAGTTATATCACTACGTAGGACGCGCGCGCGAACCTGTAAACCCGCTACTACGGCGAACCATAACTGGCCCGTCACTAACTTGTCGGGGCACCGGGGCTACTGACGAGCCGTTGATTCATAAATCAAACCGCGCGGCTAGGCTCGGCTCGGCTCGGCACCGCGGCAGCAGTCACGCGAAGGTGCCAGCCGCGCCGTTTAACGCTGCCACTGATTCTAACGCCGTTGCAGTTAGTTCGGTCCGATGCGCGGCCGGAAATCCATGTTTCGAGCATTTGATCCAACATGGAATATACTACAGTCTGCGCGAATGCGGGCTGTCCCGGGATACAGCACGCGGCCGTACACGCGTCGAAGCCGCGAGATTTCGTTGTATCGAACGAGCTCGACTCGCTCGGAGAGTATGGTCTAGAAAATGCAACGTTGGCCTATGAATAATTGAAGAGCCAGGAAGAAAAATTAATTAGATCGCAGCTGATCCATCCCCGCAATCATATTGCACTGTGGCGTTAGTCGCGAAAAAGTATATGTAATTTTTGATCGCATATAGTCTGAAATTAGCGTTTCTGCATGCCGCACGACTCATTTAATAAAGAATATGCAACAATGATTTTTCTTTTCGACTTGTAGATTAATAAATGACTGGGTATTTTTGATGAAAAGATGTTGAGAGAGATCTGCTTTTATTAAGTACTAAAAATTTTTTAAAATCACAGATTTTAATATAAAAGTTAAAATGTAAAAAAACTAGTGTATAAAAATCAAATTAAACCATTTTAAATAATGTATGAAAATTTATGTATTGTACCTACAAGTGAAAAAAGTTGAAAATAAAGATGTAAAATGTGTCTACAAACAGTTATTACGATAGATATAATTTTACGCTTAAATATAATTTTAATTACTATGAAACGCTACACTAATCATTTTCATATCATATGTGGGATTTTACGTAATGTAGCTAAATATATTTGCAATTTCTTCGGACCAAATCTCGTTGAGGACATTACATAAATTGCTAAATTCATACTGAATACTACATTCTCTCCCTTACAGCTTGCGCTGTGTGTATCTGCGATGTTGCTTTGTAGTTTTCACAGAAGGAAGTGATCTTGCGTCAGTTACACCAGTGTGCAAGCGGACGCCGTTAGGAAAAAAAAGCGAGCACGGCCGCTTCTAAAGCAGCTCATAAACAAGTTACGTTGTAAAACACGTTCATTTCTGTGTTAGCTGTGCAGTCTACAACGGACGGTAGTCAGTAAAATAGAGCTTCTTACGCGAGTCTTCTGGTTCTAACTTCATATACAAAGTGAGACCCGACGAACACGCCGGCACCAGTGCACTAACTCTTTTAACGCGGTTGCGACTTCGAAGGAGGTTAAACGTCCTCCCTAGCGCTATAAACTTACTGGCTACACCTACTACAAACAACAGAGGGCGACCACCGTGAAATAACGTTGTCTGGGTTAAAATGTTACTCTTTTTTAAGCATTCTTTTTCGGAAAAAAAAGGAGACGTAAAATGCAAAGTGAAAAATAATCTAATCGAAATTTCTTTCGAGCCTAACTCAACTTCTGGTTTTTACAAATCAAACTGACCTAATTCTCAATGAATAAAATGTATATATTTAAAATAAGATCTTTTAAACAATTTCTAAGGAAATATACAACTGTTATAATATTAAAATAATAAAGCAAATAGAAAAGGCGTAAAAAATAGTTTCGGTTTACTATTTTTATAGCTAGATATCAACTTTATCGATTGGCAGTTTTTCGAATCTATTCAAAGCTAAATATGACATATAAAAAAGATTTAAACTAAACAATCTTTTTTATCTTTTTTATCTTTTTTATCTAAAACGTCCACAGAACATTTTTTTATATCAGTCAATATTAATAGAAATAGAATGGTGGTAAAAATTATTTTAGTTTTATAAACATATACAGTAAAGTGAAAATGTTTTGTGAAATTTCCTATGAAACGATTCCTGTAACAGGTTCACAGGAAGTTGCATGTAACGAGACACGCGCAGAAAACAGCACAAGATCTATCAGTAAAAGCAGACAACGAAACAGCCTGCAACGAGCATTGCTGCAAACATGCACAGCAGTAGGCAAGGTAGCTTGTCAAGGAATCCAGCAACAAAACGCGCTTTGTGTGCCGTGAGCGTAAAGCTCGTGTTCTGTTGCCTCGTATACTCCGCAGGTTGCAATTCAGGTGTATCGTAGATTAGATTTTTTTAGTCTAATCTGCATAGCAATCTTAAATCAATTATGTTATACGCGCTTATCTTCTAGATGCGACAGTAAACCCGCAATGAGCTCTATTTCGTACTCTGCAAAGCAACGTGGGGAAACAATGTGCGTGCCTTTATGCCCGCGGTCTTCCGCCCTCCCTCGCGTGTCCCGAATATCGTGAAAGCGCGCGAACGATGCAATGAATAAGTGAGTCTGGCAGTGACATGAAATTTTGTCTCGAAGCCTTTTCATTTCCAAGTTTCCGTTCGCCGTGGCCGGAAATAAACTTTTTACCAACGACGTCAACGCCTCGAGACTCTAGAGTACACCACGAGTATAGAAACGTCCGCTAAGTACATTTTTTATCGAAGCCGTGGTAGCGACGCGACTGACGAAAAAGATTGACGCCGCGCTGAGATGAGAGAAAATTTAACAAACGGATAAACACAATGCACTCTATGTAAATATATATCTTGTTTTGTAAAAGACTCAGTTTTAAATAGAACAATGTATTCCGATATATATATATATATTTTTTTTTATCAAAATTTGATCGAACGCTGATTTTTTAAGTTTCAATATTGAGATGTTAATGTAAATCTTAATAAGTAAAAGTCGAGATCGACATTTTTGAATTCTCTGTCACCGAACAACCCGCCATAACAGCGGATAATATCGTGTTGCGACCTTTGTCGCGCACAGGAATGTGTCGCGTTCTTGCATCAAAAGTTACATCGTTAGTAGAACTTCGAGTTTAAATAATAAACGACTCGCAAGTGTAACAGCGTGATTGGATAAACGTATCCACACTTGATAGAACTTAGTCTCAAGACGCATTCGTTTCCGTAATGCTCCTGTTTCCCAGTAAAAATAAACTTTTTGTGACACGGACTTCGAACTGTCGGGCTCACCTTGCGTATATCGGGTGAGCAGTCAAGCATGTATTAAATGTCTCTCTGTTGACTTTGAATATCGCGCAGGCGATTGCATAGGACCGGTATTTCGTGGTATTTCGCCGATTCTCATGTGACAATTCTTAAGACGCAAGATCAAGAATATTGTGAGCATTGAAAGAATATTTGAAAGATAAGAATATTTTCATCTTTTATGAATAGTTGAGAAAAGGTGAAATATTATGTACACAAACAGAATAAGAATAAACAGAATAAGAAATTTTTTTAACAAAATGTACAGTACGAAATTTAGGATTATACAAATAATAATATATATAAGATAAAGACACAATTTCGTTCTTCCCTCATTTTAAAACATGTATGTAATATAAGACGCTCCGAGCGATTGCTTCGTCGATAGCCCGCACCTTGAAACGATCCTACGTCAAAGGAATAACACGCGAGCACCTCGAAATAACGTTGTACGCTTGACAAACACTTCGGAAATTTCTTTGAAACTTCGATCATGCTGCACTTCGGCACGAAGCAAGTTTGAAGTTTCGATCGGCGACGAAAGCGCAAGGTTTACACGGCGAGAAGATTTAACAGAGTTATCGTACATCGATTACCGTTGAAAATACGAATGTGTAGAAATGTTGGACACAAAACGTGATATATTTATCTGATATATTAATATCTTCAAAAAATTTATTAAAATACTAAAATATTTTTTTAATAAAGTGTTTTTCCTGCAGTTTCATATGATTGTAGATATAACTTTAATCTCAATAATCGTGTGCTCATCCTACATTAAAACGCAAACACTAGCAACTTTTCTCGCTAACCCAAAGAGACTTGTCCCAGATTCGGTATCAACTTCTGTGTACGAAAAGAGCGTTCATTAAACAACGACGTTCGCATAGACGAGGCGCCTTGCCATGAATCTTCCTACGGCGACAAAGGATTTGTCAGAATCACTGCGAAAATCGTACAAAGAAACTACTGTCGAGATTATCCGCCCGATTTTCAGTCTGTTAGATCAAAGTTATTTCCAATATATACCGCGCGTATCTCCGCGCAGTTACGAACTGCTTCATAAATATACACGGGGCCGAATGCAGGGCCAAACGCGGGCTCTCTAAATTACTTTTACATCGTACGCTTTGGAACGAACGCTTCCAACCAGCTGACAGAGAAATAACGCCCGACCTGGTCGACAAAAAGTTTCGAAATCCCTTTGAAGTTACGGGACACGGGGAGTTTTTCGGCGAGTAACAGCGCAATGGAAACTCCGCTACTTCGGATGTACACCGAAACGCGTGAACCCCTAAACGAGTTTCTCCGGGAGAGAGTAGAACTCCGCCGTCATTCGCCACCCTTGTTTCCCATCTCGTCGGCGCATCTTCGCGCGAGTATGGGCGACTGGGGGACGCCCAGCGACAAGTTCTATTAATTAAAGACTAAGTAATGCGTACTACAAGTACGCTCTTTCTACGTTTTAAATTGCTCCTTGTTACGCTATACTGCGAGCTGGCATATAATTTGAAGAGAACAACTTACCGCTCCGCTGCAGGTGGTGGATCCACGTTGCGTGCGTTGCGCAGCTCCTGCAAACAGAAAGAGAGAGAGAGAGGAGCATATTAGTAATGTCCGATGTATGAAACTACCATTTGTAGAACTATAATGCAGTGAGTTGGTACACGCGAAACGACAGAAACTTCCTATTCTACGCAATAACGACAGTTGAAATTAACACTCGTTTAGCTCGCTATTTTAGAAGCGATGTTAAAATATAATTGTCGAGCGTATAAAATAACGTTAGAAACGGTTTAATGCTTTCTATGCAATAGAGTAAAATCATGCAGCAAGTGGGAACATTTGTTAAATTTATGAAGAACGACGAGACTACCGCGACATGGAAAAAAATCGATTATATAATAAATTATAAAAATGGACTAAAGTCTCCTCTTTCAATTATTTTCAAACTAAAATATAAATTTTCCATTCTACATAGCACATCGTATACAAATGTCTAATATTTTAATATTAAAAAATTGTTTATCTTGCTTTAAAATTAAAACTTATTATTTTTCTCCTTTTTTATGGCTATTCACAGAGGCATCTGTGTTTTATTTAACTTTGTAAAGAACGGATAAAAGATGGCACATTAGGGACTGGGTTAGTCGTGTTATGTGGTCCTACAAGCTAGATAAATTAAAAAAAAAAAAAGTCGTTTCGCCGCCGTGCATTATAGTGTACTATCTACATTTAATCCTAAATTTTCATCGTGCTGCTTCGCGCTCGGTCGGGTGTGAGCAGAAATTCTTATTAAACATCCAGGATTCTAGTGAACACAGGCGAAAAATCGCGTACGAACGCGGAACGGATGTGTTTACGATCCCGCCGAGATTTTCCTCGATGGGACTCACTGTTGACGCAGCGCGGTTGACATTCGGCTTTCGCCGGGGAAAAGAGACCCGACGTGAGAATTGCCCGTGTAAACAAGACCGGGTTTGTCGAAAGCGAAGGAGAACCGCAGGTGTGGAGTTCGTAAAACGAGGACGACGAAGATGCGACGTGGTCGCATACGGCAAAAAAACACGCGCTCCCCTAGCAACACTTCGAGTGTGTCCTTGTAGTCGCGAATGGAATAAGTAATGCGAACCGCGACAGGAGATTTAGCGTGGAGCTTCTTCTTCGTATACAACCTCATTACGTGTCGGAGACGTATTTTTGGGGCTGAGCTGGTGTAACAACGCCGTAAATTGCGGCAATCGCTCAGTTACTTAAAATATATCCTTCGCAATAAAGAGAACAAAGTTTTCATTTACAATTCTTATTTAATTTCATAAATAAAACATGTACATGTGCAATAAATTGCTTTTCTTTATTTTAATTTCGACTATTTAAACATTCGAACGTAAAATATTTACATCCAAATTACTGAAAAATTTTAAACGACGCAGAAAACGACATTTTACACAGATTTATTGCTCTTTAATGGCGTTTTCGATTGAATGCGCCCTTTTTCAGTTTTCTATATTCGATTAGCTTGTCCTCCACTAGTGTAGGGCGCCATATGACCAACCATTACGTTTAACGCGGAACGCGTTTTTAGTGACACTGATACGAGATGCTGGTGCATCTCAATCAAAAACGCCATAAATCTCTTTATTGCTGCGCTAAGTAATATGAATATTTCTATGCTCGCAATTGCGAGTGAATGTCTAAATATGAAAAATAACTCGGCATCTATACCTGTATTAAACCAGTCCCTCCACTATCATTAAAAAAAATTAACATTTTTAGCGATAAATTACTTACCACAACGTTGTTCTGCCGGCGCCCGATGCTCCTCCTGAGCCTTCTCCTCCTCTCAGTAGTCCTTCGAAGCACTCACAACATTGAATCACACGCGTTCGCGGCGCACGCCTTGCTCGCGTGCGTGTCCGAAAAATCGCGCGACTCACATTAAACGACACTCCCGACATCGCAGGCGAATCGAACCGAACTGTCCAAGCTGCGACGTTACGCGCGAATTTCGTCCGCGTTTCAGACGACCACATTTTTCAATTGGGGCACGATTCTCTCAAAACAGAGGGCAAAGGTAAGCTCGAAGAAGATGAGGTGCGATTAGTCATCCAATCAACCGACTAGATACAAGACATCTGAAAAGCAATCGGTAGCGTTTGACTAACTCCGGTAGCCGTCCTCGACTACCTTCGACAGTCCGGCTATCTGTACAACTAGCGCGTTGCACGTAGAACCGAAGATTGCCCTGCCGTAGTCGAGATTTTATGATTGAAACCGACCTTTCCCTCCCCCGAGCCAAGCCTAAAGTCAAAAAAAATCGTGTCCCAATATTTGTCATACAGCAAAAATGCGTTCATCTATAGATTCGCTATAACTCTCGGCATTAACGGCACTCCCGACGCGCATTTTGTTATACTATACGACGGAACGAATATATTTTGTAGCACCGATTACGCGCACAAAGTTGATCTGTAAAATAAAAAAATAAATGCAGATTAGTGTTTGAAATAATTAATATTAATAAAATAATTACTGCGCACATTAAACTTTATATTCGTTTGTTTATGCACACGTCTAAACAAAGAATTAAAATTTTCAAAAATATATTTTTTGAATAAAGAAAAAAGTTTAATTAGTTGAAATAATAATATGTAAAAAATTTCTAAAAATGGTGAATATTAATTTACTATTATAAATATTTTACTAAATATTTAAAGTATTTTAAATATTTTATATCCGCTACATTATATAATATTTTATATGCAAAATTTTGCGAATAACAAATAAATGAATTATTGCTTACCGTAAAGTTGCTCCGCCGGCGCCCGATGCTCCTCCTGAGCCTCCTCTTCCTCTCAGTGGTCCTTCGAAGCACTTACACTGAATCACACGCGTTCGCGGCGCATGCATTGCTCGCATGCGTACCTAAATACGAAAATCGCGCGATACTTAAAACGACACTCCCGACATCGCAGGCGAATCGAACCGAACTGTCCAAGCTGCGACGTTACGCGCGAATTTCGTCCGCGTTTCAGACGACCACATTTTTCAATTGGGGCACGATTCTCTCAAAACAGAGGGCAAAGGTAAGCTCGAAGAAGATGAGGTGCGATTAGTCATCCAATCAACCGACTAGATACAAGACATCTGAAAAAGCAATCGGTAGCGTTTGACTAACTCCGGTAGCCGTCCTCGACTACCTTCGACAGTCCGGCTATCTGTACAACTAGCGCGCTGCACGTAGAACCGAAGATTGCCCTGCCGTAGTCGAGATTTTATGATTAAAACCGACCTTTCCCTCCCCCGAGCCAAGCCTAAAGTAAAAAAAAATCGTGTCCCAATATTTGTCATATAGCAAAAATGCGTTCATCTATAGATTCGTTAAAATACGGCGTTTCGTACTCGCGCGAAACTATCACGCCACTCCCGACGCACGTTTTATTATATTACGAAATTACGGCGGAACAAATACGACGCGATTTGAAGCGCGAAGGTTTATCTGTAAAATATAAATACATATACATACATTATAACAGCGTTCAAAACAGGTTTATGAGAAATAATAATATTATTATTAAGCTACACTGTAATTTATTTCTAATTTTAATTGTGTAATTCTAAATCATTATACAGTTGGTCTATTATAAGGTTGAAAAGATTGTTGTAGCAAGATCAATATTGTATAGCAGAAAAAGATTTCAGAATCATTCCAAAGATCGTCATTCTGAAAAAAAATCGATATGTGAAAAAGATTCTGTATATATTAAAAGTAAATTTTTTGAAAATTGTTTGGTGGATGAAACAAAAGTCTAAAATCTTTTTCGTTGCAAAATTGATTTTGTGCTACTTAATATTGTATTGCATGTTAAAGAATTTTATTTCCATATTGCATTAAAACTTATTCCATTTTGAGATCAAATTTATCCGATCACATTTAAAGTATAATAAGATTTTATTCCTATTTTTAAAACACACTGTAGAATTAATAAGTTTTTCAAATTTGCATTATTGATTGATAAAACTTCTTGATGAAAAAAAATCGCGAAATCATTTTTGGTACTCGACCAACGTATCTGCAAAGTATAAGTAAAAACTGCATAATTTACATATAGGAAGAACAAGTTTGCCTAGTGGTATGCCACATTTCTGGGTCGTAATAAATTTGAGTAATATTCAACTTTTATAATGAGATGTGATTCGAGAATTATTTGAATTTCGTTAACAGAGATTTCCATTTGAAATCAAGGCTTTTAATTAGCGCGGAATAAAACTTTCAGTGCTCTACTCTGTTGAATGAAAATCAAATAACACGTCGTCAGTGATAACAGCGCAAACATTAGCGTGGAATATCAGAAATCGGCAAGAAACATAGTATCGTTGATTGGCACAGGCGCTTGCTCAGCGGTGCGTTTCTCTGAGCAGTAAAAGCACGGGCCCGTTAAAACACCAATTAGAGTTTCACCGAATCACATCTAATAAAAAAGATTTTTACTTTTACCATTAAAAGCTCACGTGCTATTTAGCGATAATGTATAACAATGTATCGTTGCGGCACAATACAGTTCTAAATTCCTGCGTCCCTCCCCCACACGCGCTATTGTTCCCCGCTCTCTATTCTGGTTTCTGACAATATTCCAATCAATATCCAAGTTTACAATTCCGTTTGTCAAACAGGTCGGCGAACGCGCGAGCACGTCAAAATTTTGCTGCAAGCTTAAAAATTTTGGCACAGACCACTTCGCTATAAATCAATTTCCGAGTCATCCGATAAACGTACATCCGTTCCCGCTGATAAATCCGTTTAAGCCTGTCTCCCTTCAAGAGATTGAGAACTGAAACGACAACGCATCTTCTCTGACTATATCTGTATTTCTATCCCCCTCGAAATTCATTACAAAACTGATAAAGTATATCACGCCAAACCCGCACTGACGTACGTCGGGAAACGCAATTAGAAGATTAGAACAGAAGTGAACCGCACGGTACGACCGAGTCTCACTTTCGCGTGTACGTAGCACTATGTGGGTGTGCATGCACACCCGAGTACGCCACCGAAATTTCCGGACTGTCAATGAAACTGCAACTGCAATTTACGTCATGAACGACATTTGCTGTAAACCACACGTGCAAATTTCAGTATATTGCGCATCATTGTCTTGTGAAAAGCAAAAATAATGGGAAAAAAACGAAGTATAATTGTTATATAATAATATAATAATATATAATAATTATATAATAATATATACATATAACAATAGTTATATGTTTTCAACGATTTTTATCGCGTTTTGCATTATTAAATCTATAACAATTAATTCTATGCTTACCAACGGAAAATGCATGATAAAAAAAATCTACGAAAAACTTTCAATTTATGTAGTGCACAATTCTATGTATAATTAAGAAATAAATTATACTAAATAACACGTTATTTTTATTTTAGAACTAAAGTAAACAAAAAAAGAGTTAAGTTCAAACATCTCGAACAATTCCATCAGATTAAAGCAGTGATCAATTTGCAATGTCAACTTGAAATGTTTGAAAATTCAAACAATTCAGACCGAGTGAAGAAAATTCGAGCAATTTAAATAGAGTGAAAACAATTAAGCAAAAATAGTACGCGTTAAAAACAGAAAATAAACAGTTTTGTGTTTTTTCTTTAAAAGAAGTCAATATCACATTATTAATATTATCGTTATTCCACTGGATATTTGATAAAATTGATTTATAAAATGTTTAAAAGAGATATTTGTCATCTATTCAATATTTCTCTTATTAATAATTTATAGATAATTAAATTTAAGTATAAAAGACTGAAAAAAATAAACTTTTAATATTTAATATTAAAAAATTGAATAATATTTGAAATATCTTTCATTTAAAATCAGATAAATCAGCAGATTATACTAGATATTATTAAATTTTATATCCCACGACCTCTTACAATATTTATAAATCGATTATCTTCAAATAGATTTGCCAATGCTCGATGCCTCCAAGGCCTCCTTTTTTCAGTGATTCATTGATGATTCTTTATCGCACTTAATAGCGAAACAATTAATTAGGATTAACTGAGCTATAATTATTAAGACTTTACAATTTAAAAATATTTACTCGCGGAGTAAAAAGTAGACAAACATTACGGAGAAAAATCAAAAGTTGCGTACTAACTTTACTCGTTAGCCGCCGCGGTTATTCTATTGTACACCTAAATTTTCATGTGCGCTTTCTATGTTTTATGCGGTATAAATACGCGTAATCGTAAGAAATTATTAATATAGCAAATCAGTAATTACGTGTAAAGTAAAATATTAATGCCTATCAATTTTGGTTCATGTAAAACTAATTACGTAAAGATTTCTGACAATATACAGAGCGATTTCGCGTCTTGCTCACTTGAATATTTCTGTACGATTGAGCAACGTACGATGATAGCAAGGTGGTAGCATGTAAACACAACGGACGTTCGCCGTAACGAAAGAAAACGAAAACAACGCGTCACGAGACGCGCACGATAACATTTGCCATGATACATTTGAAATATTCAACATATTACAAGATAATATATTTTGTATCTCGCGTCAAAAATGTTAACTTTAAAAAACATGTTACTATTCGTATCTCGTATTCATTTTTGTTGTACGCAAGTATTAGTTTAAAAATTAATTCCAGTCAATTAAAATTCCACCTTTTAAAGTATTTATTTATTTAGAGAATTTTACTGTCTGTATTATAATTTAAGTGAACAAAATGAAATATAGATACGAACGGGATGATATATCCAAACCATGATCGCCACTTTGCTGACTGTCTACGCGACGAACATTTGGTTTCCTAAGACATATTCCATTAAAATTCATTGCGCGAATAGTGGAAAAGCAGCTGTCATATTTTCAAATTCCCAATAAAACGCTTTAAATATTTTAAAATTTCAATACAGTGAAATTAATCTTTACGTTAATCAAAATAAAAAAGTTATACTCATACAATAGTGATTCATTTCAATACAAAAATATAAAACATGAAAAACGGAATAGGTATATATAATGGAGTGTATTATCTTGCAATAATATATTTATTAAATTGCCGATCCAAATGTATACTATTTGACATGTATGAAAAACACAGAAAGCGTACGAAAGTTCAAATATATAACAATAGCCGCGACAAGTGACCTGCAAAATTAGGTTGTGCAATTTTCGATTTTCTTTCACTATTATTATCTGTTTTTTATGCCACGTGAGTTGAACGAATTGCAGCTTTGTACAATTGTACTTTCCTTTTATTATAATATTGATAAAATCACGATTGTCATATCTTGATTATTTATTGCTCGCGTGATCGTAATTATCTAATTGTATTTTTGAAAGTAAAGGAGCAGCCGTAGATAAACTATTGAGAGGCCGAAGATACATCAGACATCAGCAACGCAATTTTACTTAAATAATTAATCATTGGTTCATTATTCAAAACATTAATTTATAAATTTACGTGTAAAATATTATACATGAGAAATTAAATATTTATAAATCGATTATCTTCAAATTGATTTGTCAATGCTTGATGAATCCTAGGCCTGCTTCTTTTTTCAGTGATCCATTCATGATTATTTATTGCACTTAATAGCGAAACAATTAATTAGGATTAACTGAGCTATAATTATTAAGACTTTACAATTTAAAAATATTTACTCGCGGAGTAAAAAGTAAACAAACATTACAGAGAAAAATCAAAAGTTGCGTACTAACTTTACTCGTTAGCCGCCGCGGTTATTCTATTGTACACCTAAATTTTCATATGCGCTTTCTATGTAAATTCCCGGGTGTTAATCGTAAGAAATGATTAATATAGCAAATCAGTAATTATTCGTAAAGTAAAATATTAATGCCTATCGATTTTGGCTCATGTGAAACTACTTACGTAAAGATTTCTGACAATATACGGAGCGATTTCCGTCGCGTCTTGCTCACTTGAATATTTCTGTACGATTGATAGCAGGGTGGTAGGCATGTGTAAACACAACAGCGGACGTTCGCCGTGACGTAAGTCAAGGAAACGAAAACAGCGCGCCACGAGACGCGCACGATACACTTGGCACAATACATTTAAAATATTCAACATATTACAAGATAATATATTTTGTATCTCGCGTCAAAAATGTTAACTTTAAAAAACATGTTACTATTCGTATTTCGTATTTATTTTTGTTCTACACCAGTATTAGTTTAAAGATTAATTCCAGTCAATTAAAATTCCACCTTTTAAAGTATTTATTTATTTAGAGAATTTTACCGTCTGTATTATAATTTAAGTGAACAAAATAAAATATAGATACGAGCGGGATGATATATCCAAACCATGATCGCCACTTTGCTGACTGTCTACGCGATGAAAATTTAGTTTCCTAAGACATATTCCATTAAAATTCATTGCGCGGTGAAAAGCAGCCGTCATATTTTCAGATCGCCAATAAAACGCTTTAAATATTTTAAAATTTCAATACAGTGAGATTAATCTTTACGTTAACCAAAATATTAAAAGTTATACTCATACAACAATGATTCATTTTAATACAAAAATATAAAACATGAAAAACGGAGTATATATAACGGAGTACATTATCTCGTAATAATATATTTGTTAAATTGCCGATCCAAATGTATACTACTTTACATGTATGAAAACACAGAAAAACACAGAAAGCGTACGAAAGTTCAAATATATAACAATAGCCGCGACAAGTGACCTGCAAAATTAGTTGTGCAATTTTCGATTTTCTTTCGTTATTATTATCTGCTTTTTATGCCACGTGAGTTGAACGAATTGCAGCTTTGCACAATTGTACTTTCCTTTTATTATAATGTTGATAAAATCACATGATTGTCATATCTTGATTATTTATTACTCGCGCGATCGTAATTATCTAATTGTATTTTTGAGAGTAAAGAAGCAGCCGTAGATAAACTGTTGAGAGGACGGAGATACATCAAACATCAGCGAAGCAACTTTACTTAAATAATTAATCATTGATTCATTATTTAAAACACTAATTTATAAGTTTTCGCGTAAAATACATGAGAAATGAAATAATGAAATGCACCTGTCATAAATATACGACACGCAAACTTCTCTTCATGATATCTTTTTCCTGACAAACAGAAAATTGCAAGCGAAAATTTTATTCGAAGCTATTTATCGTACAAAACAAGGATACGACTCCTTTTCTTCTTAAAAGCGATCTTCATGAAGTAAAATGAGCGGTGTTCGTCAATTGTTAATGTTCTGCTCCTTATATCAAAATCTGGGTTAATGGAAAAGTATCAAAGTATTGGGGAGCATGAAGCTTTTGCCTGCCAACTAAACGCAGAACGCGGTCTTTATTTACGAACTCGCTAAAGAGTTAAGTAATAGAGAAATTCGCGAGGATATTAAACTGCGGAATATATCCACTTGTCCGAGATGCACATAGCTCGCGTTCCGCAACAATTATGAATGTACATAAGATAATAGATTGACACGTACATAAGATCATAGATTATTCTGGGAACCTGCTAGTCAACGTCACTCTGACGCCAAATACGCAACTAATTTGGAAACACCGACTTGCCCTATCAATCTCACCAGAGGAGAGACCAGCTTGGCCGTGAATGCATATTGCATCGAGATGGCATAACAATTCATCATAACACATCCCATATCTCCGTGAATTCTACCGTTGTGCTGCTAATTTTTTTTCACTGCTTAATTATAAAATATATTTCGAATAACATTATTTTAATGTAATGTAATAAATATAAAATAGACATATCTTGTCGCTTAATTTCTTTGCGATTCTCCGCCGCGTGTAAAAGTGACAAATAATGTCAACGTGCATTGATTAAGTCCATCAAATATTAATTTCATCATTTATAACATTAGTTTATTAATTAATGCATCTCTGCGGAACGCCCTGCTATTCGAATGCACACAGCTTGGACGAGTAAGCCCAGCGTATTGAGTTAATCTCGAGATAATGAAGATACTATCTAGAATCACTCGCGAACTAATCTGGACCCGATTACAAACGGAATATGCACAAACACATCACACGATTGATTGTTATTAGTAAACCGATCAAAAATTCGGAAGACTGATTAAACGGAGATATTTAATTAAAACTATAAACCATCCCGAGCGATCGCCGTTAATGTCAGTTTGGGTCACGTGTTTTTGAAATTAATACCGGATATCGACCTAACTGTTTCAACTGGCGTACATGATTACCTTCCACTTTACTACCCTTTGACCTAAATCGAAATCAGCATATATAACAAGCCTTTGCAAACTAATGTCTACCCTGACCTTTATTATTCTAAGTCAAACGTCAAATTAACATCATCGAAGCGTTAATTAAATCTAGTTATTTTTAATGAGAGCATCTTTCGTTATTCTTTCATTATTCCTTAATTAAAAAATAAAAGTATTGGGTAAAAGAATATGTATGAGAAAAATTAAGGCAGACTATACTAACATTAGAATTGTTTAAACTAACATTAGAATTATTCTTTAATTAATTAAAGAATAATAAAATATAATAATCTACGAAGGTAGTAACAATTCTAAATGTTAGTATAGTCCGTCTTAAATTTTTCTTATACATATTCATTTACCGTATAACTTTTGTAAAATTGACCAAAATTTTCTTTACTATTTAATAAAATTACAATGACTGTTCTATCGTGGAAACAACTCATTTTCATCTTTATTGCCTTCTTTATTCGAAGGTCTAACGAAAGCCTTTACGATGAAACCATAATAGCGAAACGAGAGACGCTTCTTCATCATAATATCGTTACGCTCAATATTACATGCTTTTTAAATAAAGCGCAGACCATATCATGTTATCATTTCACAATCAACTTATCAACATACAACGGTAATGGCCATTTCATTTTTCATATTATACGCGGCTAACTACATGCAGTAGGTCTCCGAGCGAACTATGCAACATTTGCGTGACTCGGGGCTGCACTGACCTCCGCAGTCGCACTTAAGATATTAAATTAGAGACACAACATCGTATTCCGTAGAGCTTAGGGAATCGCGGAAACTCGCGTCGGTGTGGCCGACCGTGGAACGGATATTCCGCAACGTGTGGATATCGCGGGAACAAAATCACAAAATAAAATAACTGGGGAGCGACGACGCGTGTATAATCGGAAACTATTTCACCGTTCCGCGGTGTCATTTCGCTCAGTCCGCGATTACATAGCGACAGTAATACGAGCGGCGTATATATCCAGCGACAGTAGTAATCGGTATCGCTATCGCGGCGCGACGTCGAGTCTCGGCCTCTTGTCGACCGGGAGTTACGTATCGAATAAAACGTCGCTCGCGTTGAAAGGAGGATCAATTTAACGATCCGCGCCAGTTCTGTTAGAAAGGGAGCGCAAGGGAGCGAAAGAAGAGCCCCTTTATGCGGCGGTTTACGCGCCTTTATCTTTATGATTACGTTCGCGTAAAATCGGGGTTTAATATAAAGCCGGCCGGGGACTTCTTATAGAAAGGCAATCTTATACCGCGTACTCTCGTGTCGCATCTATCTTGGAAGGCTGCAGCAAAAGGAACGCGAAAGGAGCGTGAAAAGAGGGAAGAGAGGTGGCCTGTATAGCCGAAAGAGCCCGAATACATCAACTTAAATACCTCGAGCATAACTCGGACTCTGAGGAGTGTCTCGACTAATATGACTTCCTTGAGGAGTTTCAACGTTCTCTCAGTTTTTGCCAATACGAGCAAAACGCCTTCATTCCTTCTTCAATCGATTAATTGCAGCGACTGCTTTCGCACACTCGAAATTTACAGTTTGCCATAAATTTTCAACAGATATTTTTTTTTAATTCTTGATCAATTAATATTGGCCACATATTGCGGTCAGTAAAAAAAAAAAGAGTAAAAATTTAATATTTCTTACTAATCACTATTCTAATGCATCAAGCGAGTAATGCATGCGGAGTTTCAACGAAAAGACTTCGTTTAAGATGCGCCATTCAACGACTTCGAGGCAGGACAAATGTGATTGACTTACGAGTTTTCGGATCCGGTGATTTTCCGGGCAGTCATGAATGCGATTCGACTTTCCGAGAGGAATAAAAGCACAACGGGAGGAAACGCACAAATCACCGAGTATCTAGAACGGAGAATCGCGAGCATTCATAACGCAACGAAGGTACAGTTCGCGCCACTTACAGAACGACGATAACTTTGTCACCCGGGAGCCTCGTGGCGGTTTTGCATTATTCGTATTGGCGCGTATCCGTCGGCTGCAATAAATATCACATCAGATTGCCAGCACTTCGAAGACTGCTGCTCGAACATTAAAACATTCAATTCCGTTGAACGCATTCAAATTCATAATCGAGATTCTATCTTAAAATAATAGAGAAACGCAATGGAAAATATGCACCAAATTAGATAAAATAATGACATTATATTTTTAATATCGCCAAGTAATTCTCAGTATCAATTAGATAAATAACTTTACTAACATTTTCTAAATTAAACTTCCCTTAATCGTAATTTAAAAGTATTTTATACGAGTAATTAATATTTAATTTTCTAACATTTTATTTCATATAAAAAAGCTTATATAAAATTAATTAAACGTAATGACATAGAAATAAATTCACATAAAAATAATTAAAACTGGTACTTTTCAAGTGGTTTTTAAAGTAGTAGGTCATTATGAAATTAATTACCAGACGCACGTCGGCGAAAACGTTATTCAAATTAAGGACTATCTCTCTTCCCTATCCGATTTGCAAATGTTTCTCCATTTATGTTTCTCCGCGTCTGACTTGAATGCTCCAACGTCGCCGTAAATAAGCCAGATAGTTTATCCGGCACGGCATAACTCAGAACGTTCTAAGCACTCGCCGCAGACAGTTGAAAAAACGTGTTGCTTATATACTGTGTCCGAGGCGCAATAAGAGCCCGTAATGCTTGACGCTGTAATTCCACCGTTAAATGGGCGGCCGACGTCCGGCATCGTGAAAGCACGACGGGTCGATCGATCGCACGGCCGGCTTGATCGGCATCCGTTATTGCGCGTACGATGAAAAAAAATCAGGTCCCTTGGGCTCTCCCTTTCACGGCGACTCATTATGAATATCAATCAATCTGCGCCATTCGATCCGTTCGCTATCATCATGTTGCCGTGAAAGTAATCCCGAATGCGGGAGTCGAAAGTTAAGGAAAAGCGATAAATTTTAATAACTTTTAGCTTAGAGCTCCTTAAGTAAATAAAAGTATCTCAGCACACTTTAGAAATACGATTAAAAACTTGAATCAAAAAGAGAGTTGTGAAATATTTATCAAATAACAAAATTATCTAAATGTTAAATAATATAAAGTTGTTGCAAATATAAAACAAATTGGAAGTAACATCGTACAAACCTAATATCAGAATAATAGATTTACTAATTTAATTGTTTACCAACATTTCTTCCGTTAACTCTTATTAACAGTACGATGAATTATCGTTTTTTTTAGTGCACGACCGCGTGACAGTTAATAATATAGATTTAACTACCAATAAAAAGCAACATTACAATTCTACCGCGGCTCATTCTCGTCCAATTCTCTAGTGGCTAAAAAGAGAACGAGAGAAACAAACGGAAGATAAAAGTAAGAGGGCTTAAGAAGTGGGGGATGCTGTGAATGCAGCAAAGAGGAGCGACTTTATCTTTAACTCTCGATACGCGGAACGAATCGACAGCGAACGGTTCTTCATTTTCTCCTCTTTCGGCTTTTGTGCCGTCACGCTATACGGTTTCGTTAATTAGAACCGCCACGCTACCGAAACTCGCCTCCTGAATTCTCTTTACCTCTTTTTTCCCTCCAATAAAAGGGGGGACAATAGTTTCCCGGGTTTCCCCATTGTCTCCCTCTTATCAACGAATGACGAAGATGCTGCTTTGAGAAAGTCTGAGCAACGCGTAATAGAGATTAATCATTCCCGTTTATACACCACCTTTTCATTTTTTGCTATCTTCATCCGTCTAACAATAAGAGGTAAAACTGACGGACATTACTCTCATTGTTCTGACAAAACGAGCGATGGACCATCATCGGAGTTACGGCCGATAGGGAGGAGGGCTACACATGTGCGGAATAGAGGGACATTATTGCCGGTTGAGCTTAACAAGGATTCCCGGCCCGGGTTCTCTTGTGCACGAGTAATATCATTAAGTGGTATCGCGGGTCTATTATTTCCACGGTTAAACGCGATGCTCGTGCTACGTTTTCAGCGAGTTTCAGCTGCGCTCCCCGCGCGAGATGTGCCTCCACTCTCGTGGCGAGGAAGACATTATTTCGAGGCAGGGCTTATTTGCTTCCTCAAACTCCGACAGCTTGGATGTATATGACGATAAAGTTTATATAACGCGGGTAAAACGTATCGAAGTTTGATTACTCGGATCACGGAGAAACGGCTCGGAGTTACATGTCAAAATCCGTGTCTGTCGTCAAGTAACTTTCGGCATTTAACGGAACACTCGATGTACGTTGTAGAGAGCATTTACCTATTATTAGACACCGCTCTTCAGGGCTATATATATCCTTATGTGCCTTATGTTCATATGGTTCATACAATCAGGGAAGTAGAACAGAATGCGAGTGCAATTACGATTAGCGCCACGCTAATTATCTTCTAATTGCGTAATTACGGTCGAGTGTTATCTGTTTTCAAACTGAAATAAATTAACCTATTATCGAAAAGGTACTTGCCGGATAAGGAACCCGTGGCGTGGCAAGAGTATTAGTAAATGCACTCTGCAATCCTTAGCTGCTTTTTTATGCGTGAAAGAATTCACTATTCAAGTTTAATGCGGACAATAATAGCTAATAATGGACCGCGCGCTGCATTTCTTAATTATATATAGTGCACATAAATATTTTACAAATTTGAAAACTCCTTCTTTTTTCACTTTGATTATTTTATTTGCTCGTAAAATTTAATTGGTCCTACAATTATGTACATATCGAGAAAGCTACATAAAATCTTCATGTTTCAACGCAGACCAAATAGACGCGACGTAAAGTTTTACGCGTGTAACACAAATCAATCACCGCCAAGCATATGAAGTAGCAAAACAAAAAGATCAGCGCGCAAAAGATTAGCGGGAAATTGTCACGAACTCGATTACAATTTGCTCGTCCTCCCGTTGCGTTTCCCCGTTAATCGAGTGCAATCCTTGCGGTAATACGCGCGAAAATCGATAACCGTGTATAACCGGTCCGAGCTCCACAATGTGGTTCTCTCTGACCGCACGCGAAAGATCTTGCGTCTCGGGTGGAAAGTAAAGTCGACAGTTTGCCCGGGAGCTTATTATGCACTCACGGCCAATAATAAGCTGTGTGTCAAATGCAACGTGTACCAACGTAGCGCAAGGCCGATGCCTGCCTGTATCGCGTCGCGCAGCAGCACACATCCGGACAACTGCATGCCGGTCGCGAAACGCGCGAATCCTACGACGTTACACGAGACGGGCAATACCGGCGCCGATAAAGTTCTGACCGCTTTTATACGGTTACAGAACGAGGTTAAGATAGGATCGACGACTGTTACCCGCCATTGTCTTTGCATACTCGCGCTTTGAAACGATTTTCGTGCACTTGTTATCGCGCGCGCCCGTCGCGTCGACGCCACGAACAGCGGGCGCGCAACAGCATCGATGGTAAATGTTCACTTCGTGTTGTAATTAGTACTAAACGCGGCGTGTAGTATACGTTCAGTTTGCACGAAAAATATTTACCTTTAAATATATTGTTTCAAATAGCGCGCTAATAACGAATAATAATTGAAAAATAAAAAACACTATGTTTTACGTTTATATTAAAGAACAACGCGTAAACTATATTAGAAACTAAGCTGTCGCACATATCATAAAGGAATAATTATCTATCTTGCAAAACAACTTTTGAACGTTAATTTGAAACGAAATTCTAAAAATGATCATAAAATGTATATCCAAGTATTGTTTGCAACTAAATGAATAATTGAACATTTTAAAACCTGTCAAGTCTGTTTAAATTATTTTTGGAACTTTATATAACATTCGTGATATATATTGTACATCAATTTTATATGTATTGATATACACTTTTTCAAATGGGTAATTTTTATTATCATACGTATATCACCTGGTATATCGACGGGAAAAAAAGTACAGTCGGCCTCATCGTCACGGAAAAAAGGGATGGCTGGCGTCGTAAAATTCTTGGCGGAAAACATGATGTATAGCGTGCGAAATGTGCTTATTTGAAAAACCTTCCTTACCGTCGTAATTTGCGGCTGTACATAAAACGTCAAGGGAGCTACGTCTAATTAATACGTGATGTGGAACAAATGTTTACAGTATAATGAAGTCGGTAACGTGGCAGACAAGCCTGGTTAGCGCAGATTAGAATTTATCGTGTAATGCTGAAATATGATGTTACGCTATACAGTCCGGCGAGTAAAATAACAGAAACATAAACAGCTATTAATCGAGATAAAAACAAACCAAGTCGCGCAATAACTTTTCGAATAAAATGAAACGTTATTAATGACATCTGGAAAAATTGTTAAAAATATTGTTGTTTATGATTATTCTGTTAATTTTTAACGGGAAAATATTTTTATCTCAAGCAATATTTGCCTCGCTAATTAATACGTCAAAAATGGATTAATTAAGACTGGCAGAAGAGTACGATATCATTTTATTTCATTACTATTTAATTGATATCGTATTTTATCATATAAGAATGATGTTTTTATCACTTCATGTGACATAAGCATATTTGATTTAACTTATTTAAAAAATACAAACACAAAAATAATTATTGATTAAACATAAAACATTCAGGCAGTTCTTAAGTCAATCCACATTAAAAACCTAATATGGAAGTTACATAAATAAGCTATTTTATGTTTCGAAAATAAAATACATCTTACGAAATCACATTACTCAAAATGAATTACGCGGCACTTATCTGTTTAAAGACGCGTCGATTTGATTAAAATGACTAGTAAATTTTCCGAAGGGAATAAAGTTCTCAAACTGCAGCTAGAATAATGGCTAATATTAAAATGATACTGTCAACAGAGCAAAATGGATTCGATTATTCCTAACGAGTTGAAATCACGACGCGCGACGTTTCCGCTACGTCGGCCGTCGAATGGAAAACGAACCTTATGCGTTTGTTCCTGTTCAACCGCGACATTGACAAGCACGCATTCATTAACATGCGACAGCCTGGCCGATGATACTCGCGTCTATCTGGTCACGTAGATTCAACTATTCGACGTGTCCGACCGTACGTCGGACGTTCACTCCGCTACTTTCTCTTAACATGTGATTAATTCATTATTAAACTAACGAGTTGAACTCTCGTGCATAATGTAAGGGGCCGATACAAGATACCCGAAGTTTCTACATCTACATTTCCAATTTCTGCATTTAATGAAGATATTTTCATCAAAACATCCTTTAATTTTAATTGGACTGACTGCTCGCTCTTCTTCTGACAAACTAATTAATTAATGTCATTTCATTCTATGGTAACATGAGCATTCCTTTCATTTTCGTACTTGAAGTTTCTCTCCATCCCCCCCCCCCCCAAATTACTTCTCAGCTATTACTTATTCATAATATTTACTGTCATACGTATTTATATATCACCACAGCTATAAACGTTTGGCTGCTTTTGTCTTATTTAAGTTTCCAATCAGGTATTCTTTCGCTAAGCACGTACTAATACGTTTCGTAGTTCCGTTGCGTAGTAGTCTGAATAAAATACATTTATCAAAGATTGAACACGCGTAGGCACGTAAAAGCGTATTCATTGCATTAATGGAGTTCGAAGAACTCACGCTCCACTGATTTATTTAACTTTTATTTTTCAGATCTTTAAATTTACATGAAATTCAAATCTATTTGTTCAAAACTCCACTTTAATGTTTAAAATTGCTTTTACTTTAATGCATAACATAGCTTATGCAATCAAAGTGTCATGTTTGAATTGATAACACTTCCTAAGCGCTAATAAATTAAAGAAATAATTTTTGTATAAAGAATCAAATATCTTTTATCAGATGACAGAGGAATTTGGTACGTTTTACATAAAAACTGTCCACTCTCAACTCTCTCTTTCAGCTTCATACCATCTACTATCCTAAACGCGAAATCCGAGATTAATTCAATGGTGCTGAAATGGTGCAAAATTTCCAAATTAAATCGCGCAAATTCGGTAATCAAAAGGTGACAAGGAGATATTCGACCGGTGAGATTTAATAGACAGGCGTCATATGATGCGTCAAAAATTGCGCGTGAAGTAATGCCTGGTATTCCGAAGTTCAAAACCGATGGGATTTAGAGGATGAAAAGAGAGATCTGTGGAACGGAACGGCAAGAGCTTCGTTTGCATCATGCGGCGCTGTCGGAATAATGCAGATCCATTAAAGGCTGGCATTTGTTTGCCTGTAAAATTATGCATTTAGCGGGTCAAGCGCAAAATGTCGTGTCTTGGAGGCACGCCGAGGAATTAGCCATGGCAATTGCACGGGTTAACGAAATAAGTACCGCTTGACCTCCCTTTCTCTCTCTCCTTGTTCGTGGTTATCGTCGACAAAATTTGTCTGTAAAACAAATCTGTCAACGAATGTATAATTATAGCAATTGTAACAATTTAATTATAATTCGCTTTGAAAATTATATTAGCGTGGATAAATTAAGGCTTTTAAATTTCCATTGATAAATTTGAAAAAATAATCAAAATCGGCGTTTACGGCAGAAAGCTATAACCTCTGTTTCGGAAAAGTGATTTTGCCAGAAACAAGTGCACTTCAAAATTAATAAAAATGACAAATAAAGGAAAATTAAATTATTATTTAAATATAATTTTGAAAAGACCGTTATTATTGATGTATTTGTGAGTTGCATAAGTTTCGGAAATATATTTATTTTGATTTAGTGGACTGAATTACCGTCACCTAAATTACCATTTCTGCATATAAATGGTTTAATCATTTAACGCTTAGGTAGCAATCAGTATTGTTTAACATAATGGAGTTCGAAATACATGTATGTAAATCATAATTTGGGTTAATTCGGGTATCGTGAACGCACTTCTCGTACTGACCACAGGGCACATTACCAACTGACATTTACAGTTGCAATCAATTGTATGTATAGTGTTAAAACGTTCCCTTCACTGTGGATATTTTACTTAGCACCAAAATTAACCCATTTGTTACTAGCGTACTCTAATTGAGCGTAAACTCTTGTTTTATTAAAGAGAGCTATTTCAAGTAACACCGATAGTTGAATATTTTATCATTCAACCTACATATTCCATAAATCTATTCTTGACATTTCCGTTCCAAGTTCCAAGATCGTAAACTATTTTAATTAACATTATAAATTTAAAATATATATCCAAAATAAAAGTTAAATTAAGATATTTCTCGCGCGCTGGTAAGCACTCGATAATACTTCCAAAAATAAAAAACAAAATTATGTCGGATCTCACAATAAGTTATATGAATAAAAACATTCAAATAATTATATGTATTATATGTATAATTATATGTTAATAATATATGTTAATTAACATTAGCAATAGAGAATGACACAAATATTGATTTTTTAAAATAAGAATATGAAGAAAAAGCAGAAATACATTTGGAATAAATAATCTTTAATATTGCAACTCTTGGAAAATATAGAAGCGATGTGACCAACTACCAAAATCGATTATCCTTACTTTTTTAGTTAATTTTAAAACTCATCGATTAAAAATATATTCTGAAATAAAAACTAAATTAAGATATTATTTTTCACGCGACAGATAGATCGCTCGATAAAAAAAATTGATAAAAAATATATATTTATAGAAAACGTATTTCTAAAATGCTATGATGGACAATGGGCTAATTCATAATATAGTCGGATGCTCCACTATCCAGTTTATATCGTTCAAAACTTTAAATAAATAAAAGCGAAAATGTTTCTGAGTTTCGCTTATATAACCGATTAATTTGTAATCACTTGATACCGCTACAGCCAGGTTGTTGTCTGCGTTCGTTACGCGCGAGAATACGCTCGCCGCTCCACAGATTTCGGATATGAGGGCTATTTGTAAGTGGATGAGAGTTACGGTAATTCCATCGCCGAGTTTGGAATCGATGCGGGCGAGAGTTAAGTATTTAAGACGCTGTTAAAGTTTCACGGACTTTCCCGTGGACTTGCTGCCCAGGCTCTTTTGAAGTGGGCAGCTGCAAGGGGCTCTGCTATATATAAAACACGATCAGGACACTAGTCAGATACGCTTGGAAAATTCTTCTAAATATTTGATCGCGCCCGAGCCAGTCTAGATTTTACAGGCCGCACAATAATCCTCACGGTGTACGCTCTCAACTAACTCAATTCCCCTCTTTCCCTCCTTGTACTCTAATAACTCGACGAAAATTAAGCTTATTATTGTTATCCCTGCTCTCAATCCGCGCACTACTGACTTCCCTTGCGCGCGCGTAGGATTAAATTTGTCTAACTTCGGCCGAGAGCCGCATATTCTTTCCGTCTAAGCAAAATAATTGACGTTGACTTAATAAATTAAGAGAAAGTACAGCAGAATGCTTGCCTGTCAGCAAATTGAGAGGTAAATAATATTTTGAAATAATTTAGATATTTCTTTTAGAAGTACTCGTTACGCTGTTCCCTATTGATTCAATATTATAATGAGTTTTTCATGCTAATAATCATACAATAATAATTTATTATCATGATATATTATTAAAAATTATCTTAAGAGACTCTACATTAGCAACTATATTGAATTGTGATGTCAGCTATATTGAATTTTGATGTGGTAACGAAATTTTTTCGCTACCACATTAAAATAACTTTTTTGACATTCCACAACTCGCATGTGAAGCAATAAACTCATAAATTATTAAACATTTTTGGTTTCAAAATAGATAAATAACTATCATAATTAATTAACTGTTACGAAATCTATATTACTGGAAACGTAGAACTTGGGGGGAGAGAGAGAGAGAGAGAGAGAGAGAGAGAGAAAAAAGAGAGTAAAAATCTATCAAGTCTATTCTTTTAATTCTATGCAAAAAAATTAAGTTATTTCAAGGATTGCCGCAATAAAATATTTATGAGCTCTGAAATATGCATGACTTCTTGTTTGTGATGTTAATAATAAAAAATAAATGTAATCGATTTAAAACCTTATGGCGTAGTGAAGTTTGTTTTTCGCATTAAATTGACGCAATAATGCACGCAATATTGCGTTTTATTCTGATATTATTATTTTATGGCATTATACGCGCGCGCGTACATCACATAGCTGTCATATATAATACAGCAAAAATTGAATTTATTTAATTAATATTGATACATGTAATCTAATTTTTAAATGTCTCTTTTATACCTCCAATAAAATAGTAGATTAAAAAATAAAATTAATCAAAAAGTGCTTCCCAATTATCTCTGCGATTATTATTCCACGATTAGCATAGCAATTACCTAGCAATGTCTTAAATTAAAAAATTTCTCTTTGCTCTCTTAAAAAAAAAATTAATCTTTATAGCTCAAATCTATATCATTCTCAGCATTTTGCACATGCAATATCTATTGATTTTTTAATACTTTCATATACATACTTCATATACATACTTTGATATAAAGTATCGTCAACTGAGAAGTAATACTGACGAAAATGGAAAGTTTATACAAGATGTATTGCAACGAATTTAGATATTATAAACGCCGAATATAAACGAGCCGCACAAGCGGATCCCCTCTTTCCCACAGTTTATAGCAGCCTTTGGCTAACGTACTACAACAGTCATCCTCAGTCATCTCGCGCAGAACGTTCGCAACGGAAGGCGGTCGGAAATTAGAGAAATCAATTGATCGTGACTGAAATTGTTGGTGCATAGTAATTGACATTTTATTATTATCTCGCGACTCTCCGCACAAATGTATCCTCTTGTGAGAAATAATTACTGCACGGAACAATTATTTATTTCTCGACAATTAAATTATGTGAAACAGTGTTTAATAATAATAATAATGTTAGTTAATTACAAATCAATAAAGGACTCAGTTGAATTCGAAAAAGTTCTGTATTGCTGTGTTAACACGTTTACGTTTGAATTACGGAACGTTTTTAATTGCGGCGCGATAACCCCCACAGGATTATGATAATATATTTACGCGCTACGGCTAAAGCCATGAATTTTATTTACCCGATAAGAGAATACTTATGAAACATTAACAAATTGAAAACGTATTTTAATGATCTTTCGCAAATATACGCAAATATATGCGTGCACATAAAACCCAAATTTTTATTTTACTTTTCTTGAATTTTAAAAATCATTATTCACGTCTGATAATTGATACATTAACAGAATAATGATATGTTATGCTTACATTACCGATTTATCGGTATGCAATATTTTATCGGCAAAGTGGAAAAGTATAGACAAGCATTGCTGGTACAACCCGAAGCGACTTTTCAACTGTACAAATCCGCGGCAGTTGTTTCGAGAACGAAAAAAGTATTACGACTACAGCAGACTAACAGGACCGGTAGGGGCATAAAAAAACAAGAAACAAGCTTTCGCACCAACCGAAAACCGTAAAATGCACCGTAAAGCGCGTTACTGCGGGCCATTTAGAAAGATCGATCGATCCCGTGAACACTTTCAGAATGATCGATGCATCGTCCCAGTATGCCGGTTCCTTTTTCCAAAATAGAAGACTGAAATCGTTGCCTGTGCAGAGATAAATCACCGATTTTCTCCAACAGTGTGTATTGAAAAATACGAGAATCATAAATTGTAGTAATCTCGCTAGTGTACAAAGTTTTCGGAAGCGCTGCATTATTTGATTCCGCGCATATATTTAAAAATCATCTTTTTATATCCGTCTCAGACTCGGATATCGACTAATGTTATAAGGTTTGAGTGTAATAATCGATTCTTCATTAAAAAGCTAGACGTCGCGAGTCAAGAATCGTGAAATCTCTCAATTGCAATCTGATATGCAATTTACTTTGCTTATCCCGATACGATAAATCGATAATATTCTTCCTACTGAGAACCCTCTTAATATAAAAATACAGTAATTAAAATACTCCATTTCTTTATATCGTATTTATATATTTTTTTTAAATCTGATAGTTTATAATAAAAGTGCTTTAATGGGAACTTGCAAATAGTGTTCCTTACAAGAGGAAGAAAGGAAGAAGCAAAAACGAAACTCGTGAAACAAGACAATGAACCTTATATGTCGTACGATAGTCTATTATTTCCTGGTTATTTATTTAAAGGGCCTACTACAATCTTTGAAGCTATATTCCGGCCATCCTCCGGATCTTGTAAAATGCTCTGCTGACTTTGCCGTAAGTATATCTCTTTTTTTTACTACACAATTCTCAATACATAAGAGAAATATATAGAAGATATATTATAATCTCTAATATATGAAATAATAAAAAGAAATGTTTATTCAGAGATGTAATTATTATATCTCATCACAATTTGGAAGCTGAATTGAAACAAATATCATATTACTGGTCAAACAAATGAATATAATGAAATAATTTTGGAGGAATTTATATAAGTATAATTATTCCTATCCGTTTGCATATTTAATATATGGTTTACATTTATGTCATCTAACAATTTTTAATTATTCTCTACAACATATCTCTGTAATATATTATTTTATATTTTATTTTATGAAAATACGGTGCACTATATTCCTCATATTTTTATTCACTTAACAATGAAATATTTATAAATATAATTATTAAATTTTAAAAAACAACTTCAAAATTAATTAAAAAATTAAATTATCTTCTCTATTTGCCGATCTGAAAAGTTCGTTTAAATCCTAAAAATTCGATTTCCCAATTGTTTTGTAATTTTAATTCAAAAGCAGTTAGTGCCTCGATATTTTTATGCTGTAGGAAAAGTCTATTTCAAACTAGTTCAAGAATTCGTGGATGAAAAGTACTATAAATATTCTGAGACACCATGTCTTTCCTTAAAATGTAATAAAATATAAAATATTGTAATATTGCACATTATAAAAAAACACAAATTTGCCAATTATACTGGTCGCAACAAAAATCTATTAGCAAATAAAGGTTCATACGATATTTGATATCGGTAAGGATGCGCGCAACGCTACTTTGTCGCTCGATTATGTCCGTGATTACCGTGGAGGATATCCTCGACAATTTTCTGGCTCCTCCATAGCTCACCTGTGCTGCTACGTGGGGTCGGCGAGTACCCCTTGCGGGCAGCAATGTGCCGCGAACGGATCGCGGTGAGTCAGCAACGATAAATCGAGCGATTTATGAAGCGGCACGGCCAACGACCATTCTCGAGGAATAATGTCGGGATCGATCTACGACATTGAGGCGGATCGTCAGAATTTTCAGACGCCCATCAGCCTTGTTAATTGTCTCAGATAAGAATCGAAGAGTTCTGCAGAACACAATGATTAAATCGATTCTCGATCGTAACATTGAATTATTTAGAACACAAGGCGTTAAAAAATTCTTTTAAAACGTCTGGAAAAATATTTTAAATACGTAATCCTGCAATTGCATTTAAATTTGCTAAGTAAAGCGATTTACAAATCAAATACTTTACAAAAATTTATGATTGTAATTTTTGTATCTCTATTAATAATTCTAATTAATTTATTCTACATATTATTAAATATAATGTTCACATATAGCGTGCTTCAGAAGATTAATTATTACTCGTCAAAATATCAATTATCAAATTATAAAGTAAAATGTCCTTTAAGCACTAAATTTTTTAAATATATATTTTCTCTAAATTAAAATTATTTTAAAATTTAAAATAAGCTATATCATCATTAAGCTCGAGAGTTTTAAAATATTCATAATACTTTATATAATGTCAATTATAGTACATTATCTTTGATATAGTACATTTCCTTGATAAAATATATTGTAAAGAATTCAAAATCACAGTTGTTTTTATCACATAGATTTACCAAAGTGTTCAGCAAAGCCCGTATACATTAATTATCCGCAGTATCTCTCACAATTTCCTTGATAACTTTTATCGGAGAAGGCTAATTTAATCGATCACGCAAAAAGCTGTACGGCTAATTAGTGTCACACTTTTTACACCCATTTTACGATCTAGATACGCTGTGGCCATTAACGGTATTACGAGATCACATCACAGCTCGTTACGATAAATTACTGTACCATTACACGAGAATGTGATTTGTAAATAATACTTTAACGAGAGAAATTATCAAGAAGGAGTAATCTATTGATTGTCCGTCTGATATGATAGAATGTTGCATTCAACGATAGCTACAAATTACGAAATATATTCAAAGACTATACATACGAATTTCTCATACAAATCCTGTAAGTTAATTTAAAATCATTTATTTTAATAAAAATTCGATTCTAAGTTATTTTTTTAACTAATATTAAATATCGTAGTAATTGCATTACATAAACATTATATTCAAGTAAAAAAACCTTTAAAATAAAATGTTAATTAAGAATTTATTATCTCTATTTATATTTATGAAAGTTAATTCGCGAAAGACCGTTTAATTTTAATCTCTTGCTTAACTTAAAACGGAAGTTTTTCTGGACCTATGAGAACTTTTTTCTCACTTCGTATTCTTAACGCAATGTAGAAGTTTATACATACAGTTTTTTCTTTTAGCACCATGCATATAAACAGCTTTTCCTACAAATTATATTAAAACGGCTATGTTATTCCGTTGAGAAAATTTCTCCCAGTTGTTATGTAATTTTCTTAGAAATTATGCGAAGATTTCGATAGCGCGCGCCTTGAGCGCGCCCGATATTTTGATTACATTATTACGTATAATAACGAATTCCTATGGCAAATTTTCTTCAGATTCTCTCAATATTCTCGCGCGCTCCAATGTTACCGTAATGATTTCCCAAACCCAAATACCGCGGTCTCAGATTTATCTCGATCTAAATTCGATCGTTTGTTCGTTATTCTATACTCTGCGAAATTACGAAATTGCGAAAGTAGATATCTTTCACATCTGAAGTTCATATAGAATTTAGCGGAACGACGAAGTAATGTTTATTCATACGAATATTATACGGATTACATTTTCGTGAGCACTAATACAAACGATATAAATTAATCGATCGCATTTCATTAAAATTCAAAGCCGTTGCTTAGATTGCAGCGTTTAAGATTTCGAAAAAAAGTACTATTTTATAAGCAGACGCTTTTCTTTCTCTGCACACCCGTTTATTTATCCCTTTATCGTGCATGAAACACAATTGATAATTGTGTTAATGATGCAAAAGCATTGAAGACGCTCCCTAACTGTTGCGTACTACTTTAATTTCGCGATTGCATTGCATCTTAATTAAAACTCGATAAGCACGCGAACATTTGCTACGAAATATGTGGAACATGCAACAAATTTTCACTATAGCGACTGTATATTATCTGTTGTAATATCCGTTATAGCAATGCTAAAAATAAAATTCGGTCGGTCAACAATAACTTTTTAACAACATTGTCGCGCCAGCATTGAGTTTTGCTGTTTTATGCGCTGGTATTTTTCATTGCAACCGTTCGTCAAAAACTAATTATACATACTTTTCATGGATTTAATATGCTACACAATCTACACCATCGTGAAAATATAAAAGCGACGAGCAAAGCTTCACTCAATATCTTTTAATTCCGTAGAATGAAATTTACAGATTTTATGAGCAAAGTGAAGCAAAGATATTTGTTTCTATTTATTGAACAAACGTTAAAAAAAATTAAAACAAAGATATTAGAATACTCATTTACATATATTTAATACAAATGTATATAAATAGAAAGAAGACTTGCTATTTTTGAAATTAAATTCTTCGATAAAAACAAAATCAATTAAAATTGGCTAATAATTTAAATAAAACAAAATTTATCATTATTTAATCTATAATTATATTAAAAATTTTATCATGCTATTATAGCTGCGTTATCAATCTAAAACACCGATGAAAAAAATATAAATAAAAACGTGCAAACATAAAGAAATTATTTAGCAATAAAAGAAAACAATTGTTTAAAATATAAAAAGATAGATTAATGCCTTGCGATCTTTTAAACAAATGCTATCCTGCTTTCTGCTAAGAGCATCTGCTTCACTTTTATTTATATGATTTATTATGTGCCCATATGTTCGTAATTGTTTCACATTTCGGCCAATCATAAATAAAAGACACGGCAATTAATATAAACTAACACGTGTATATTCATGAAAGTATCGTTGTTCCTCCATCACAATCGAGTTTGGGTGCGAATCGGACGCGAGCTCTAAATAACATCAAACATTCCGGCCTTGTACGGGACCGGCATATGTGGAGAGTACAATTTGTCTGCGCCGGCATGCCGACGGGAAAAAATAGTTCCCGATTGAATTTAATGCTCCACACTGGCTGCGTACGCTCCAATCAGCTGGAATATCAAAGAGCGAGCAAGAGAACCGATAAACGATCAAGAGGACGGAGCAAATGAGAAGATGAGAATGGATGAAGAGAAAAAAGGCGCGATCGCGAAAGGCAGTATGAACAAAAAGAACGAAGAGAGAAAGAGCGCGAGAAGAAGAAAAAGAAATGTATAAACATTTCTCGTTAATTCAATAGTCGGTTATGCGATAGGGCCAGCGATCGATTAATCGTCGATCGAAGCACCTGCACGCCTACTTGTCTGCTCGATGTATCTTTCGTGAAGTACTTTCTGCTCGACCGGCGTTCAATCTTTTTTCGACTTTACGTTTTTCCACTGTCCCGCCTAATCGGCTTACTCGTAATACGAACAAACACTCGCGCTGCTTGAATGTAATTTATTGCGCTAAATGAATAATCCCGCGTCCTTATTCTCCGGTAGTTCGCAGCCGTCCATTTCATTCGCCGATATTGTCCGTTCCGATTCGTTATTCACGAGTGCGTCTCGCGTCGTACATTTTTCAGTGCGCGATTCGGAGAAACCAGGATCGCAATTATCGCGAATAATGCAGCACAAACAATTCGAGTGATGCCGGTGACGAAATGAATGAAATAAGGAAGATTTACCGCACCAATTTTTATCACGATATAATTCTCACATTTCCCCCACTACTACGATAAACTTCGCGCGCTGCTAGTTTTCAGCCAATGGTTTTGTTACAAATAAGCCAGCCGTCCAATTTATACGTGTCCCCCTTAAGGGCTCGATCCACGGTATATATCATAAATATTCCCTCTTTCCTATTCCCTCGCTCCCATCATTTTCCAATCTCTTGCCACTCGCGTTATACGGTAACGCGATAAGACCGTTTTACATGGTGACGTGAAGGATACCCGAGCCCCCCCCCTCCCCCCACCCCAATTTCGTTTTAACAACGAGTTATTGAGACACGCATTACATTTCAGCTACATAATATATAATTATCGTATCGTCGGCAAATAAAAACTCGAAAAAATATATTTTTCATATATTCATTATCAAAGCCATATATACTATAATGTAAAAAAAATCTATCAATATATGAAAAAAAAGATGTACAATTTCCATGTCTTCATTAACCAAGATATCTCATAATTTTGTGGATAAAAAATTTCGCTCGTAATAAGATATTTCTAAATATGTCCCATATATTTACGAGATACTCGTTCCCTTCATTTTCGACGTAACGACGAGTCACCAAGGCGTATATAATAAAATAGATCGGTGTATCATTTCAGCTACATAATGCGTATCATCCCATCTACGAACAACTTTGAAAAATATGAAATTTTCTGATACGGTTGTTATCCAACATATTCAGTTAAAAATACTTCAATAATTATAACGATTTGTTTCATTCTGATTTCACATTTCAATGAACATACTTATGAATTCTGTTGCGAGTTCGTAGATTATGAAATATGATTTTAAACTTTATTAGATCGATATCAATTATGTAAGCGCTATTCAAAATGCGATGTAGTCAGCGTGACAAATGTGCAATCTGCTATTTTAGATTACATCAAACTTTAATTTGTTATTTCAAATCTATTATACCATATTAGACATAATCGTTGCAAATTTGTAGGTATTAAATTTCAAAAGTTATCGGAAATATGTGATCATAGATTATGCAATCTATCATTTCTGTAAATCACTTGATATTCTCAAACTGCTGCTTACATTCACTTTCTCTATTCTTAAGTTCACTATCTTTGATTCTATTCTATTTCAATCCAATTTTTCAAATGCCGTTTGAAAAGCTTTCTCTCTATTTAAGAATATGACGCGTTTTTTGTTAGAAATTCGATTTGCAACAACCGATAATAAATTTTTTTCACATTTAATTTTTTTCACATGGTAAAGTTTTATGTTATTACCACTGTTTTATTTTTGTTACTACTATCACGTACCGTAATGGCAGGATGATGGAAACAAAATAAAAACGAATGAAAAACAACAGCTTTGACTAATCAAAGTTTCCTCCGTGTTTTTTAATTAAAATATTTTCCACTTATTTCTCGGATTTTACACTCGAGAGAATGAGTTTTTTTATCGGCTAACATAGGACATACTCGCGACAACCATTTTAACTTTCACTACAAAGCTGCAGTACAATCTTAAATTTCTTCTGAAAGTGGAGATGGCTTGGTCGTCGACACCCGGATATCAACATACAAATGGCATTGGTCAATTTTACAGTGCTCGCACAAAGGAAGTGTTCTTGGGCCGCAATTTCGCGCACGAGAAGTTCTCTTTTTTGGTGGAGATATTCAATTGCTTTTTTTTTAATTCCAATAATAGTGAAAATATTTTATTCACCAGCGTACCAAACGCTAGCATTATTTAAAAGAAAAGAGATTGGAAAAATTGTTATATTTTGCAGTTAACCAAGATCCATTCCAAGATTCATTCGCTTTTTTCTACTGATGCCTATATCATCATATAAAATAAAATAGTTATATTCATAGAATTTATACAAAACCGTTAATAGATTCGTGTTTCTAAGTTCTTTTCAAATCCTTACTAATTTACCGGGGACAAATCTATACCAAATATACGTATACATACATACCGACCTCGATTCGAACTTGTTGCATTAAACGAACCTCGCTCTACTGTCCATGGATGCATCGAAAATAGCAATCAACCACATCAAAGACGAAACTTCGCACGTGCAGTTCGAAATAGCGGACTTCCGCATAGCGGACTTGAATTTCGAAGGGTTGGGTTGGCAATTACTAGGATTCAAAATACATCCACAAACGTCCATTCGCGTACAAATGATACTGGACGAAATTTCAAGCGAATACATCATATTACATCAAGATACCTATTTCCAATGAAGGATTACAACGAAGGGAAATTAAAAGTGTCTGTTAGTAGATCGATTTACAATGATATTTTGTCCATAATTGTCGTGTTTCTCGTAACTTCAAAACAATAAATCACATCTTTTCCGAAATATATTGATGATTGTGTCGTAGAAATTATTAATCAATATTAATCTTAAAATGCAAAATAATAAGCGGAAAAAAATAACCGAATACACAACGAAGTAAAGTATTATTGAGTATAAATTAAGATTACAAGATTGTAATACAATGATAATCTCTATTTTTAATAAGACGATAGTAATAAATTGATGAAAATGATAGTAATAAATTGATGAAAAATTCTTTTCAAGCATAATTTCTAAATTTAACTGTGTAGTATATAATTCAATTTTAATTGCAAATTTATATATCGACTAAAAATGTAGTCGTTAAACATCTATTAAAATTTATGATATAATAAAGCGGTATAATAAAATGAACAATAAGATTTTACTTTTTTCAACCTGCTTGCATTACTCATAGATCATTTTGTACAAATCTAAAATAATATCATATGCATTTAAGAAACTACCGAAAATAATAGTCCCAAAATGAAATAATTAACGTCGGATTTATTGCGTAGAAAGATACGGTCGATAATTACCGTTTCTGTGTCTAAACAACAAGACATCGTACCCTTTGAAACATGCCGTTAATCATACGATCCGCCCTAAAGTTTGCTTAGAGTCTGGCTCCCGATTAGGTAAAGAGGTTACGAGAATATATAGGAGAATCTTGACACATGATCGTTAAGGTTTCAAACGGCACATAGAAGATGATTTCGACGTTGAAGCTACGGTAATTATCCAATCATGGGGAACATGCACGCGCTGATACAATCTCGCAAATCTCGCATACATCTACCTTTGAAAGCGCTGTCTATAAATCATACGACACGCTCATCTCATGCCACACTGTACAATGTTTATGTTTTATTAATCTTCCTGGCAAAGTGAGCGAATGCAAGTTTAACAGCCGTACTTAAATGTTATCCAAGCAAGCATCGGTGAAAAACAAGAGGTACGATTCAATAAACAGCGTAGCGAAAACGGCAGTGATTGGAAAATCCATCGGTAAAAAATTCTGCCGGAAATATGCGCGCTCGATGTAACGACAAGATAAACATTTCGGAAACGGTTGGAAAATCGACGTAGCGCGGTCTCGCGTATTTTTACAATAAACGAGATGTTCCGCACTAACCCGATTGCTTAATATAACTAAATCCAGTTGGCAGATATAATACAGGTACAAAACAATTTTTTTTTCTTTTATTCATTCACGGATTATTTTTTTAGTCGTTTCAATTTTATATTCAACCACTTAATTCATCGACTGGAAAATAGCTTACAGTAATTAACTATTTATCGAGGATGTATAGCACCGAAGAATTATTCAGGATCGTTGGGTAAATGCGCAGAGTGCAAATAGTATGTTCGATAATTATTGACGGTTAATTAATTTCAACCTGCCCTTTGGTACTAAATAAATACTACTTGAACGCACAAAAAGTCGATCTTCTCATAATGTGACATTAGAGATCATTAGAAGCAATCACTGCTTTAAAACTATTATAAAAGGAAAAACTAGCAACAATCTAATATGCAGTTTTATTATAAAAATATTAATGTAATTTTATTATAAAAATAATTTCTTATTGATGCAAGACCGCGTTGCACTTTGCCGTGCGTCCTTCCGTATTTATTGCAACGAAAAAGCACTTTAGAAGATACCATTAATCGACGTAATGATGGCTTTCTTGATAAAACGCGAAATATAATAAATCATTCATTAACCTTCGCTAGCCAGAAGCTACTATTTCGATATGGTAATTAAGAGTGCCCCCGGTAACGATTTAATTCGGCAAAATTCAGCTGATCAATTCGCATCAAGCGGAGACTGGGATTTATCGCCACTTAAACTACTCTTTTTTTAATTTTCACCAGTTACGCGGGGCGCTCGTTAAAGTGTTGGAAATTCTCGATAATGGTGTTGCAAACGACTGCTGCGACTGAGTGTGAACCGTTAAAAAATTCACCAGAGAACCGTACCGTTATCCTGTCCCTTTTTTAAGAGTATGGCGAATTCAGTCGAAGGAAATGATTGCATGGCCGACTGTACGCGCGGTGATATTGCAAAACTTGCTTCATAAAGTCTCACGTTAACTCGTTTTGCGTAAAGAGATCTCGTATGAACGGCATCTGCCTTCGTCGCGACCCCAAACCCAGACTTAACGTTGCGATAACACTTATGATTTTATCACTTAATTTCCGCGCCGAAGAAAATACCTATCGCACGCGCGACGCGATCGTAACGCGAAATCACGGTCGTAATATTGCACAATGCTGCCGCGCCTGAAATTGCCGAGACATAAACCGTCGCAGCGACACGTAAATCAATAAAGCGTAAACGTCTGCCAAAGAATCGTAAAAACGCTACCCGCCGGTCCATGGTGACCCGGCGACGTCGGTCGACGGGATTTTCAATCTTACGCGATCGATAGTCGAAGTGTTCTCGAAGGACGACGAGAGAGATCATCCGAGGATGTAAGATACGTCCCGCCATTTTCGCACAGCATCCACTGAAAATACGGGAAGGATCTTCCTTCTTGAAAATGGAAATGGACTACCGATGTTGGATAACAGGCAGCGGCTGACTATCGCCGCGAAGTAAAACAAAGTTGCACGGACGTTATTGAAATCTCGAACGGGCGAACAATTCTGCTCGAATGCACGTCGGCCACTACCTTCAATGTCCATTATCCGACTGCTTTCGTTGCAAAGAAAAGTATTTTCTCTGTGATATAAGAGATCGCTTTATGTAAAAAAAAATGTATATTCGTAATAGTTACACTGCGATGATCTTAAAATCATTAAAATAACAGAATAATCCAAAACTATCAAATAATATTTTAAAGATGGATATTTCGACAGGCTTCAAACCAATCCTTCGATAAAAATATCGCAAGCTTTTAAGTGAGCTCATCTTTACAAGAATTGTTCTTACAAATTTACTATGCTTTATTACTACGATAAGTTATATTATTGCTACTATTCTTGTATGATTTTAATTGCCTTTTTCAAACAATAAAAGCGTTGGAAGCATAAGGATTACAAAAACACTGCAATGTAAGATATTAAACCCGCGGAAAAAAGAAATTGCTTGTCGATACTGAGACCAATTTCTTCGATGATAAGCGCATTTATCTTGATCCCTAGTACGGCGCGTCTTTTATCGCGACACAAATCTTGCGGTTAATATCGCCTCTCGTCGACTCTCGCGAGTTATGAGTTTTCCTCGCTCATCCCGCCCGACGATCTGAGAAGGAACGACGTTGGTACTTTTATCTAAGTATTAACCGAGAAACGAAAGAAAAATGGCATAGTATAGCGAGAAGAATCGTGTGCTCCGCGATCTCATTCAAATTTCAGAGGATTTTTGATAACATGAAAAGAGTGAGAGTAGAACAAATACACTCACAGTGCTCGACGGAAATTGTACCTGGAAGGCGAAGCAACACCACCAATATAAATCAAATTTCTTCCAGCAGCACTGCGACTTTTGAGTGATGTTAGTGCGGCATGAAATAAGCCGCTCGCATGGAAAGACATTTTGAAGAATCATGAAATCCACTCAGACTCATTTTTATTACAAACTATAAAAATCTCTCCAGAAAATATTTTTTAACTAATCTGAAACTGTCATAGAAATAGAAATGCTATATCCAGAAGTATTATTAATTATTAAGTTTCCAGCCTGATTTCGAAAATGATGGCAACAGATTGTAAATAATTACATTTCGATCAACTCGGTAAATTCTCGGAAGAAATAAAACACCTCAAATTATTGTTATGATTTACGTAAAATATAAATATTAATATTTTCGCATTATTTCACCACGAAACAAACTATACAATTTTCTTCCTAAATTATAAAATGGAATCATCAAAAGAAGACAATAACTTATAGTTATCCCGTACTGAGGCAGATTGAAAATCACTAGTAAGAAAATATCCGGCTATATAATGGATCGAAATAAAGAGATCAGGATTTCAACGTAAGACGTCGGATAATTGTGTCAAATTGGCGTGACGCCCGAAGCGTTCGACGCGCCGATAAATTTACCAAAATCCATATTATTATAATAACGATAATCGAAATTTGACTATAGAGCTGAGGCTTTCTCGTGCGAGCTAATTCGCAAGAAGACGAAGAGAGAAAAAAAGGCCCAATACAACAGAGTCGATCGGTATCTCACGGCGAAGGCGTGAAGATTGGTTGATCTTGAGAGCGGCGAAACAAATGGGCGAGAAAAGCAAAGAGACGAGAGTGACGACGGCTAAATCACTGCGTTACCACCAAGAGAGAGGTGTGTGTTGGATCCTCGTGAATTCTAATCATTGAGTGTGGTATTTTCAGCACGATACGAGAGGGTTTATTTACGCGACGAGTTTACGGAACGAATTAAACATGTGGCGCGTGACTTCTAATTATAATTCGTTAGCCGCGCTATTTTAATCGAATCTCTGGTTAGGTAAATGACATAATTGGTTTTAGATTGAGCTTGGCTTCGCATACATAATATATGTGATAGAGTAAATAGAATAGATTTCACTGCAATATGATATATGATACTACAGAGGTTATATAAAGATAGAAAATGCAATAAATCTCTTTTTTTAAGAATAAAAGACAAAAGGATAAAAAATTGAAACTATTGAACTATATTTAAAACAGAGAAGTTTTTGCTTTTAATCAAATTTAATGTACCTCTGCAAGAAAGACAGGACTAAAAAAGCTTGAGCTGATATAGATATTTAAATGTGAAACAAGAATAAAATAAAAAAAAATGTGCCACAAAAAATAAGCTAAGTATATACAATAAATGTTTGATTACTAGTTTTCAAGAAAATAACTCTCGTCCACGCGATAAAAATACTAATATAAAAATTAATGTTACATAAAAAATATTCTTATATACACTCTTATGTAGAATATGAAATGAGACTCAAAGTATACCTAATATGATAATTATAAGGTAAGACGTAGCAAAGAATATAATTACAGATTAGCAACAAAGAGCGAGAAATATAAATTTGTAATAGTAAATGTGACGACGTGATAGAGTAAGGCTATTGTTCATTCTTTTGACGATGGCGACGACATTTTAATTTCATGGGACGTTAAATACATTCTCAAAGACGAAAGAAAAAGAAAGCAAAAACAAAGAAAGCTTACAATGAAAAGAAAGGAAGAGAAAGAGGGCGAGGAGTGACCGTTCCACGAGTCTCGGGTATACGTGTTATCTGAATTTAACGTAAAGTCCGTGGCTAATTCAAAAAATCCGCAGCATAAATTTCGTATTCAAGATTCAAGCTTTTTCAGCAAAAATGTCTCATTATCCATGTCCTCGTAGAAATGTGACCGTACCTGACTTCAACTGCAGTTGTCTTGCTTCAACTACCTCGCGTGACGAATATAACGTTTATTTAAGATAATGACGGATAAATTCCTTCATATTGCACGATAACACGGAGAAGGGAAGCATTGTTACGTCTTTTAGACTAAAATCAAGTGGAATCAAACACAAATTGAAGTACTCGGACGTCATTCCGCAATATCTCAATCAAACTTGGAGCTTTCTATGAATTATTCATACTATGATCTGAAATATCGGAAATACGTCATTGTAAAGTCCGTCTGACTGGACATTATGGACGAAGTAAGTCTTGAAAAGATATTTCTACGTTTCAAGCATTCTATATTTTTATTATTTATAGCAAATAATTAAAATATCGGACAGACTTTCTTTTATTAAAAATTTAGTTAAAGTACATTCTGCATGTGTCATTAATACTGATATATATTGGAAACTCATAATTATGATAGAACAGACATCTTTTTCCGTTAAACTTTTAATAAAAGAAGCGAGTTTTTAATCGTCTAATTGAAATAAAGATAGATATCGCATATTTAATGCGTAAGTGTCTTGTCAGAGAATCGCCGAGAAAGTTTTATGAAACTATTATAATGCATTTCACATAAAGTTCTTAAAGTTAATCTCTATTAATCAAAAATTACAAATTCATAAAGGAAAAGTCACTCGCGCCATATACCGAAGATGAGCGACTCACGTTCATACATGCCACATGTAAATTGCTTCAGACGCGGTTAAACGCACGCGGTTCGCGTGGATACCGATAATGCTCTTCTATAAAACACAAGTGTATCGAAAAAAGCATAAAATCCAGCGGAAAAAAGGAAGAAAAAAAAGAGCGGAAGTCCCGGGGGTGTTCACGTAAATCGAGTTACCGCGCGCTTTATTTCCTTTTGTAACTCGCGGCAAGTTGAAATTATTGTTATTTGCAGCTCACGGCCATGAATTTAGAAGCAGCCTGTATACGGCTGTATGTATGCGCGCGATACGATAATTCGCTGTATAATCGAGAGTTGAACCTGTCGATCTTACGTATCGCAAGGGTTATAGCGGGGTCTCGTGCAGTTAAAGCGACCAACTTGTTCCTCATAAAAAAAAAAGTCAATACATATTTCACTAGTTGAAAATTATTTGTGTTAATAAATTAAAAATTGTTTAATTATAATATTTCATATGTTTGGTATGAGTAGGTCAATATCAATCAATAAGTTTCGATAACATTAATTAAGTTTAATTAGGAAAAAAGAAAAAAAATGTTTATATTTTCTATGTACTCTACGTTTTCATTAAAAACTTTAAAAAATTTTATCTTCGCGTATATCTACGTTATTATTTTCTTCTTCGCAAATAAAGTTTCTTATTCCAATATTTTATTATCGATACATGCTTTAGTAGAAAAATTTCAAGTCAATGCAGAATCAATGCACTGAAATTTCAGAAACGATTTAATCAATATGTTCAGTCGCTTTACGTATAACGACACGAAGCGTGACAGGTGCGCCGATTTTTCAGTTTGCTTTAATACTTAGCATCGCGCGAATAACAGGCAGATTTCACACTCGCTTCACGTGCCGCGGGATTTACATTTCGTTGAGCACCCTACCCTTTTCACAGCCCCTCGTTGCCTCATAACATTCTCCTTCAGAAGATTTTACAACTCTCCACTTCTCTACCCCTGCAATTCACACTGCAAATCCCATTCTCTGCGTCTCCAGTATGTGAAATTAAAAAATCCTTTCAGAGATCCTCTCGTGGCACACGCGATGTGCGTATTTGGAAAACTTTAATAAAAATGCGCGATAAACTCCCTAAGATGAATGTGAATTATCTCTATTATATCTAGTTTTAACTAAATAAAAATAAAAAATAAAATCATATAATTATTATCTTATAAACTTTTTATTCATAACTGTTTAAGTATGAATTAAAGTATAAAGTTTTCCAAAATTGATAATAAATAAACTATTTCTTACAAAATTTAGAATAAATTTCTACTGGTAAAAATATCCAGCCATTAATAATTTTCGAACAAGTAAAATAACTTATAAACCAATAAAACTGAAATACTGTTCGCGAATTACTTCAGAGATATTACATAAATCTGTCATTCAACTTACGATGGACTTTAACAAGATTTTAATGAAAAATTTCATGATCAAAATATCAATTATAATTTAAAAAATTTTTTTAAATTAATGCTTATTCAATATTTTCCCTAAGGAGACAATTTATTTTACATTTGACGATGAACAACAACGTTATTTGTTCACTTTTTATTCTAGAATATTATGTATATAATATTCTTTGCCGTAAAAATGCTAAGCTTTCTCGAAAGATAGATCAGCATATTGTACAACTAATACTCTCATATTTGAGTCCTAACCTCGTCCCTCGATATCGTGAAATACTCACTGCAAATGCAGCGATATTTTATCTCTCTATATCATCGAATATTTTGGGCTTGTCTGTGATCGAGGTCGAGTGCTCTTTCATTCGAGTGCTCAGCTCTTGAAGATACGTTTATTCGATACCAGCCCGAAAAATTTCAGGAAAATGCCGATATTTAAGTGCAAATCAACGAGCACTAGCAGAGGAAGTACCAAAAAAAGAAATCTGGGATTATCAATACGTAATATTTATCTCACAGTACGTCATAACTTTTCACAAAGTTAAATTCAAATAAATTATATTTTATAAAAAAAACTGTAGTTTGCTCCATATATAAACTATATACAGTGTCCATTATAAAAAAAATTATTTATTGAAAGTTCAATGATTACTCGATTCGAACGTACAGCTTTCTCTAAAGTAAAAGTATCATGTTTTTACTCTAATAGGCACCTACATTATTTGCTCGTGTGTAATATATCTAATGTATACGAAATTCTGGAATTATCCTGGAAATCGGTATATATATTGATACCAAACATATGAGATTACTGGTATGTACAAGATTGGATAAATCTAATTTGATCAAAATCGATACGCTATCGTTGCGTGTATTTGACATCAGTTGCTGGCAGTTATATGGCATCATGTTTCCTCTATCATTATTAAGGTGTTTATTCATACGTTTGCATACTGTTCGCCGGAACTGCAAATTTTCGAATTAACATGAAGCAAATTATGATCGGCATATCCGCGATATATGTACCAATACATACGATACGATATTTCGTTGTAAACGATAATGAATCCAGTATGAGTGAATCTAATTTGAATGTTTAATAAACAACGTAACAAATACATATGTATAACTTCATAAAAAGAATTATTTTGTTACGGTAATATTTTATTATTTTTTCGACAAACACGATTAGTTTTAATAATGCGTAATTTAATAATTAAATGCTACTCTAATCTGCGATAATTATTTACCTTCCCTTTGTCGCTTTTGATACGTATATAGCACACAACATGAGAGTTTGAAAAGGATGCACGACACAAATCACTTCAAACGCGATTAATTAAATCCGTGTGTTTGGATACCTCTATATATCTATAATATTACCTATATTATATTTCATTATTCCAATGTTAATAATTATACTTCAAATCCTCCATAATGCCATATAATGCTATTGATATGCGTATACAAATATTCTTTATCGTCTTCTCATCCATCGATAGCAATATTATTCTAAGCAGAATGCAGGTATACAATATATTAGTATTAAACTGTATTTGTATATCGTGAATATGTTCAGTTGTTTTGAATGTAATTGAATATTCGATTAGTTAAGCGAATAAGCAAGTTGTTAAACATAATTTAAATAATCAAGTACTTGAAAACTCTTAACCTTAACACAATTAAAAATTTAAATGTTAAAATATTTTAAATAATTGTATAGCTCTGATAAAATAGAAAAATCAGTAAGACGATATTATCACCGAAATAATATTACAAATAAAATAGCAATAATTTGATTTCTATTTTATATGCATACACTTTAGCAAACGATATATTTTCTTACGCGCACTATATAAAAAAATATTGCTTTTGACCTCGTTTGAGCCAAAGATCTTTAATGTTGCTCTAACAAGGATTTATAATTTGTCGATGCTGTCATTCACTAATGCCACATGTTTTTATAGTTTTCAGCAGACGAAGAGCACAGCTCAGGTGATTACGATCTCAACTTGTTCGATGGTTCCGGCGACAGTGATTTGAATAAGGTAGACGTGAGCTCGGTCGCAAATTGCGCTCCAGCTTCGCTAAATTGACGCTACATTGACAATATATGCACTAACTAATTATCCGTTGCATCACCGCTGGACCACTAACTCATAAGCGTTAATATGAAGCTTGGGTAATTTACTAACGAGATTGAGAGTCCGCGTGCATGGGGGGCCATTATAAAAATAATCTTTTAATGATGAAGCTACATCCCATTTTTAATTGTACTTTTATCGACCATATTTTACAATACATTTAAAAAAATAATTAAAAAAATAAAAAGAAATATTCCATCTGCATTTTTTTTTTTTACTTATCCAATATTTTTAAAAACTGATAGATGTTACTTTAACAGTTTCTAAATAAAAAAAGAAAAAAGATGACTGCTTTATCATAATTATCGTAATTATTATAGTTACAGACAGTAGAAAGTTATCCACATCGACGTATGTACTGGATGTTTCATTTCAAGTTTCAAAGTAGAAAGAAACACGCGTCTTAGAATTCATTACAAGTAAAGATAATATAAAAATAAGTATTTTTTTGCTTTAAAAAAAACAATATATTATATTATAACTTAATTAACTCGAGAATTTTGATTTTTAATCGATTAAATTATAACTATAATTAACAAGTAATTTCATTACACAATGTTCGTTAAGCATCTATCGCTAAATTTAATTATTAAATAATTAATAAATCAATTATCTCAAACAACGCGCATATATAATAATCACTTATAATAATCTGTCCAATTTATAGATTATTGATTTCGATCGCGCAGATGCGCCGACGACATTATGGTTTATATCCTCAGAATTAACTAATCCTTATAATGGACCGAAGTTTTAATGAGAACTTTCTTAAAAGCTGTCGGCCATTAGGAGAAAGCGGGGAGAGAAAGAGGAACGAGAAATTAGGTTACGCGGATAATCTCGTAAATACTGGGAGGATAATCTCTAAAATTCTGTTAGGATTTCGCATTGGTAACTTTGCCTATCCGAAATGTCCTGCTGACGCTCTATCTTTTGCCATCCATCTACAGTCATTACGAAGTTGGACGTAATCCGAATGAAATTTGGACATGTTTTCGAGGCAATGCGGGTATAAATTATGTCAAACCGTCAAATTTATTCTCAAAAGAAACACGCATCAGCATACGCGGATTTTACAGCGTTATCGCAATAATATCTCAACTATCCCAATTTTTCATATAAGTAAATTATTTAAATTTAGTTATTCAGCTTATATTTAAACCCATGTGCGTTATACTGACTTATTTATAAACAAGAGATTAATACTAAAAAATCTTTCGAAAAATAGGATTTAATAATAATAATTAATGCAACTAATCGAATTGGGTATTCGAAAATCAATTGATTCTTTTCGGTTTATATGACTGAAGTCAAACTCGGTAAAGCTCGTACATGGGAATGTCAATCGAACATGTGGAGAAGATGAAGAACTGTCTGATACATTTCTAAGAACGAATCAGAACTAACTTCCGACAAACTGCAGCGATGCGTCTAATGCGCAGTACAGAGAGACAGACGATTCGCCCCTTTCCCCACTAAATTCCGTAATGAATTGACGATCCGCTACGTGTGTACACCTCACCGGAAGTTGAGATGGTAGTTTCTGTCACAGTGACCGGTGATCCGTAACAGGCCAATAGCATTTTGATGAAGCCGTCTTCGGTTTCGACCCAGTTTCCGACGCTTTTACCGTTTACTAAATTCATTAAATCAATCCGACTCGCGTATATCACGACGTTTTTCTGTCGACCGGAAATCGTTACTATTTCTGTCTACCGGAAATCGATAGCATTTTTTAACTTTAGTCGACGAGTCGCGAAATTTTTGATACTCTTATCGATTTCATCCTCAGAACACATCGCAAAACATCACGATATTGAATTAACGTAACATTAGCACAGATGGCTTGATATCAATTTCAACCGCAAAACGTGACTGTCAACTGTATGGCGACGATTCACTCTGATTCGCCTATTCTAATCCATTTTGAATTATTAATTCAATTCTTATTTCTGTTTCGTTTTTCTCTTTTGCAAGAGTTAATTTTCTTCTTAAATTTTCTTTCAAATTAATATATTCGAAGATTAAATGTTATTGTAAAATAATTATTTAGCAAAAGAGTTATATTCTTTGATCTTTCCATTAAATTAATAATTTTCTCTTTAGACATTTAACATATAGATTTTCTATTAGAACTTCAAATTCAATATTAAACGTATAATACGTTTAATTTCAAGTTTATTACTTTTATATAAGATTCGGGTATAATATTATATTTCGAGTTGAGAATCGAAAGCTTATATATTATACGTAAGTTGGAGATGTAAGAAATATACCATATATTTCAATACTATTCAATAATTAAGGAGCAAGCCAAGTTCGATATTATAAGTAATGTATATATCAATTTAACACATATAAAGGAATGGCTCAAATGATAACAATCAATTAATATAATAGAAAGGCATAGAGAGCCGTCGCGGGATGTTAGTGCGAAATTATAATTTTCTTAAAGAAATTAATTTGTTAGTCTACGTGAGACAGTTAAATTTGTACACCGATCTCTGGTTCGAGATACTTAAAGTGTACGAAAACGTTTTTCGTACACTTTAAGTATCTCGAACCAGAGATCGGTGTACAAATTTAACTGTCTCACGTAGACTAACAAATTAATTTCTTTAAGAAAATTATAATTTCGCACTAACATCCCGCGACGGCTCTCTATGCCTTTCTATTATATTAATTGATGTATATATCAAATACCAATTGATAAAAATCAATCCGAGTCAAAAATCCGACGTTCATCCCGTCCGATTACAGAGAGTTCACGAGATATATCGAACAAATAACGGTAAATGCGTATTCCTATGATAGCAATCCCACATCATCCCGAATCCTTCGCAGGATCCTGCCGCTTGGCGCTCACCCGGAAATTCAGTCGAAGTTCAGTCGTGGCAGGCTCGTACGCGCACGGAGGCTTTTCTTCGCGCGTGGAGAGAACGGAATTTATTTCACCCGTAAAATCCCACTCTCGCGGAAAGCCCCGGGAATGTACGGCGGCGGGATGCAAAGACGCGGTCGTGCATGGGAGAGCTGATCAGGGTATGTACCGGGTGAACGATTTCAATGGTACGCCTGGAGGAGCGTTCGCGCGAGATACCCCCAATGTGTCGTTATAGCGCTACGTGTTACTGCGATCGTGCGGCAGGTGTTACGCGCCCGCTTCGCTGTGTGTGTGTGTGTGTGTGTGTGTGTGTGTGTGCGCGCGCGCGCGTCCGTGCAGAGATGCGTGTGTGCTTTCGCGTAATTTCACCATATCCTATGCGGAAAAAAAACGGGAATTAAACATGACGAGTACGCCGGCAGCTAACTCGAGTACTTCTCTCGCCGAAACTGCGAAAACCCCCGCCAGTATTCCCAACGCGCGCGTTTCCGCCAGTTTCACGCTATAACCCATTGCGTAAGTCTAAATGCATAATTATTCAAACTACGCTGGCCGTGAGCTATAAATCTCACGCGGTCGGGCGAATATTGAAATAACGTAAGAATTGCGGGCTATTATTATTATATGTATACGCTATAAATCTAACGGAGTCGGACGAATACAAAAGTGAGGTAATAACGATCGATTATTGCAGCCTCGGGATGTCTTTTATGCAGCGCTCGCGTTAAAATATGCAATAACGATATTCCGTTCTATAGTTTCCGAACGTATTATAATATTTATTTATGCATTATCGTTATTTTATATTTTCTAAATTCTCGTCGCGCGTATGCATCGTACTCGTAAATAACTATGTTTTTAATAATAACGACAGTATGATTTAAGCAAAATTATAAATCTACCGTAACACGAAATAAGCGAACCGCGTGTAACAAATGTAAGTTACACACGAATAGATGCTGAATACCCTTTTGTTTTATTCGATACTACGCGTTATTGCAATCGGACGGCAGATGCGACAAAATGTATTTTTTGTTCGCACGTGTCTCTAGTATTCGAATACGCATTGTAACTAAAAACGTAGCATTTAAAAAAACGTTACAAAATCCGCGATCAAAAAAATCAGAATCTTTATTGTGGCGAGAAATACGACCTGCCGCGAAGTTTCCTTTTATTAAATCGTTTCGAAAAATATTGAATTGTCGAAAAAAAATATCAGTCTATGAAATAGAATAGTATGAAAATATTAAATTGTTTGCGATGGTGCGATGCCACGAATAAACCCTATCCAAAAGATCGAATCGAGTCTTCGAAAAACGAATCACACTGCGGCGTCACCCAATTTTTAAAAGTGAAATATTTATCGCATTCTCTTTTGACACAGACAAAAAGAGATTTCAAAAAGGTCATGCTTCGCTACATTCGTACTATATGCATGTAGCACAGCTTGCAATAGTGCATCTATGAAATTATACATATGCAAATTCTACATAAATGATAAATTATAATGAAGTCAAATTTATCATTTATTTATTCATTTTAAATATGAGATATTACGTTTCAAATCTTATAAATTATAAATCGATTTATTCGTGCCTTGTACCATTTGCATAATGACCACAAATCAATTCGAAAGCTTATTAGAAAATTGCTACTATAAAGATTATAAAAATATAAAGTAGAAAACAATAATATTCCTTTAAATCTCATCAAATATTGATGTTCAATTGTCGCTTGGACATTTAATGATATCTGTGGAAATTTTAATATCTTTAAATGGGTAAATGCGAAGGAAAAATTCGAGGATCCGAAAAGTAATTTTTGCGGATTTGAATGGATTTAACAGATTTTAGCGGCGCGAAATGGAAAATGATATTTTTTGTAATAATGCAAGAACGCTCGATCGGCGAAAAATTTTAACTGGACGTCGACTCAGCCCGATAAAGCACCGTCGTTACCGATAATTATCGGAAAACACTTAGGGCTGGTGTCATGTGTGCTAACCATACTGCCTGATTGGCTTGGAACTTCATTAATCACCGTCACTGCTTGATGTATTATTCGCTTTTAACGTACAAGACAGATCCGGTATCACGTCTGAGGAACTTTACTTGGACATTGCATTGTTCACAACTGGCGCATGCGATCATTTATACTACTGACTAATAATTTGCGCTGGCAAGTCATGACAAGATAGGATCGGGACGCAGCGAAATATAAGAACACATCGTATAGATATAAGAGAAATTATTCTATTTTATATTTCATATCTATTTGAATTATATAGTAATCATATCTATTTGAATTATATAGAAGAATATATTTTCTTATTTAGTCAATGCGTTTTACTCTTGTAGTTTATTGTGCCTCGATTCTGAGATTCTATTGTGTGTAACTAATTATAAATTCACCTCGAGTCATCTTGATTCTCGTCTCTTGTCACAGCACCGCGAAAGTTTTCCGTTAATATGGTTTCATGAATTTCAATGATATTATATGTGAAACACTTGGCAAATATTTGTCGCCCCTTCGCGAAGCTAATCAACAACAGTCAACACATTTCCGTGTGTCGCTTGAACATTGTGGTTCAATATATATTTGTAATTTGCATATAAAATAACTAATCAGCAAACGATCGATAAACAGACCACTGTTTCGCAATCTTCGTCGCAATTGCAAACGCTATAAATAAAGTGTCTGTACTATTCACCCGCTTATCCGCGTGGAATCTCGAAACCGACAATCGACGATGACGACATCCAATAATCGTCCTATTACGTGTCATTGACAAAATGGTGTAATCCAATTTTATCGGCATTGCTTATGATACATTTTCAGATCAGTCGAGATGCGGACGAAGACAAAAGCGAGGAGAGTAACCCACCGCCATTCATCACGCCCCCGCCTCCCAATCCAGATTGTGAGTAAGGCCATCAAGTAGCCGCAGTAACGATTTTTTAACCGCTTATAAAATATAACGTTATATCGTGAATTACGTCCCGGCAATTTAGAAAACGTCTACACCAAATGACGTCACATTCATAATCACTAAGGATATTGAACAAAATAATCGATTTATGAAATTATGTCTTATCTCGAATTAATGGATAAATAATCCAATTAATAAAAATTAATTAAGATTATTTTGCACAAGAAACGTTTGACACTTATTCAATATTTCTCCTTTTCCCCTTGTATATTTGATAATCATTTATTTATTATTACAAAGTTGTTATTTATTTTAACGAAAAATATAAAGCAAATATTTGTACTCTCTCTGTTCTTCCTGTAATCAAATATATATTTTATTATTTTTTCTTATGCTCGTAGTATTTTAATTTATTGCAAGAATATTTAAACACACTGTTCTAAAATATCAATGCATCGATATTTTGAGATAGTTCAACAGTTCCTCAATTAATCAATGCGCCGAAACATCAATATCTTTACTCGCGCTTTTTTTTAATCCGATATCCTTAGTAAGGATGGGACGGCGCGTTAAAAATCGTTTATTAATTTTGCCATGGCCGATGTCGACGCGCGCCGTCGACTTCAGAGGTATCGCATCGAAGAAACGATGATAAAATATGAAGCAAACTTTTTTAATCTACTTTTCGCGCGCATAAATCACCCCGCATGTCAAAACAGAGAGCGACGAAGCTGCGTGGACTTACAGCGACGCGTTCGTTTTTCAGATAAAGGTCCGAAAGGCGAAAAGGGCGACAAAGGGGATAAAGGCGAAAGCGTCAGAGGTCCCCCGGGACCGCCGGGCCCGCCTGGTCGCGACGAGGTAAGCTCAGTCAACAAACTTATTTATAGACTAATTCCAAAATAACCACAATAAAAAAAAGTGGCTTTTCAATTCCCACTCAATAAGAAACATTAGAAGATCAATTATAATAGTAATGTATAATCGATTATAATATAGTATAATAGTAATTTGGGGAAATCAAGTATATTCAGCATGAATAATTGCATTTAAAAAATACGCAAGTAATGGCGGATTCAAAAATCAATTTGGCAGCTTGCAAGAAAATTGATAATTTCATAATTGCAGCTTTGATAGCTAATACAACAAATAATTAATACAACAGTAATTAATAAAAATCAGATACAAAATAATTATATACAAAATTCATTCATCAATATGATTTGAAGAAATAATCGTGTAATTTATATGTATAACAATTTTGTTTATCTATTTCTGTTTACGTGCTTAACTTTCTTTTCTTGCAAAACGCCAAGTTTAATTCATTGCACAATGCAACAAACAGCAAAATATCTTTCTTTGCTATTAATTCACAAAAGTGAATTAAAAGTTATTACTTCAATCATTATAACATATAATGATATCAAAATATCATAAATAATTAAATAATCATGTGATGCAATATTAAAAACTCACCGGCCGATGTCTTGCAGTTACAATCCGTTGCCCCTGCTTTTGCTCCAAGCGCACACTTATATGGCATTCATTGTCGCTTGTGAGATTAACCCAATGTGATGAAAAATATAAAACACGGAAGCAGCTTCATGACGACGCTCGAAGATTCGGGTAGCGATGTTCAGTCAGTCAATTCGGCATTCCTGAAATTCCAAAGTAATTTTGATTATTATAAGCTAAATAATTCTGTCTATTAAAAAATTTAGCATTGCAACAATGTTCAGTGGAGCAATAATAGCGAGCCAAAACATATCGAATGCAAATATTATTGAAAGAACTGATCTTTCATCACTTGCCTTTATCATTTCGTCGACCAGCAATATGTTCGACACTCCCGAAGGCAATTACACGCGCGATACACTCGACAAATAAATACGAAAAACAATGATCGTCCATAACCTTGCTCGACATTCGCGTCTCACTTAAACACGGTTAAAGAATACAAAAAACAGAAGCAACTTCACGATACATTAAAAGATTCGGCAATGTTCGATCGACGCAATTGATTAGCTTTACGAGTATTATAAGGTTATATTCAATCGCGATTATATGCGCGGATTTACTCTTCGTGGCAATCGCTCTTCGATTTAATGCTCTCCGGAAGCTTTCGACACGTATTTACCGAAGACATATAATTACAGTGGCAACTTTGAATTTATGTTAGAAGGTTCAACAAAGTTTCAACACGAAGCGTTTGACTCCACAAATATCGAAAGACTGAGAAATGGCAATCGTACGTGCTAATTAAGTATCCGCGGCGATCGTGCGTTGCTTAATTCGACACATCCGATATCATCTGTGCATAGATTTACGTCGAAATGAGGAAAACACGCGAAACAACCTTACTTTATGCGCAACAATCCCGCCATTCTCTGCGACAGTGAAGCAGCCATTGTGACGTCACGATAATCACGAGATCACGTGATCACCATTAAACCTCAATTTTGGCGCAAAATTTAAATACACCAACAAATGTACATTGGCAGAAAAGAATTTTTTTATCGCACAAACGCCTTTATTTAAATTAATTATTTTATTGCATTTATATATAATGTCAATAACCTACATTTATATATCATTCCCCTTATGCCAAAACCATGAATGTGCAAATTTTAACTTAGGCTTGTTTTTCTTTGTGAAATTTATTTTGTGCTACTTGATTTTATATTTACAAAATTTCAGAGAGTCTAGGGTATTTTAAATACTTTAAGTATCTAAAGTATCCTAGACTCTGAAGCTTTGTAAATATAAAATCGAGTAACACAAAATAAATTTTACAAAGAAAAACAAGATTAGGTTAGGTTAAAATTTGCACATTTATGGCAAAAGGGAAACGATATAATGTAGATTAACTTACATATAAAGACCATATTTTACATGATCTATATAAAACATACAAAACACAAAATTACATGAAGTGTAGAATACGCGAGGAAAAATCATTCAAAGATTTGTGCATAAATACGTTTGAGGTAGTGCAAAAAAATTGTCAATAAAATAATAATAGAGCGACAATCGAGATATACACTTGTATCATTAAAAAATAAATGGTTTTAGAATATTTCAAAAATACATATGTATTTAAGTGTACTTTCGCGTATATGAAAGCACAAAAATTTATTTTCTTATGGATGTAGACATTTCTCGTTACATTGAACGTAGGGATCGCATCCGTTGATCCGACCACAGATACGATATTGAAGGCGCCTGAATGCGCCTGAATCCAGGATCACTCATTTATCTTGTTATTCGCGTGAGTCAATTTAGCATCGACACCGGAGAACCGGTGCCTGTCGCATGTAACACTGATTACACCAAAGCGGCTTTCACGGTGCTTACTATCTTCCGCTGTTATTGGTACACAGTATACACATACGTATTTACTTAATTTCACATACCGTTGAAATTTAATAATATCGTCGCAAAGAAGATTAATAATAATTTGCATAAAATTAAACTAATAAGAAAACAAAAAATTGCGACAGTTTATGGAATGCTTAATTTTAACTTGATTTCTCCTGTAAGTCAGATTGTTAGATATAAAATACTATTGTATAATATTTCAATATTATTTTGTTATAGCATTAATTATTACCACAATAAATAATTCATCAATACTTATAAAGACTATTAGGAATAATTCGCGAAAGCACTGTTATATAAATTAAATAAATTCATCTTTGAAGGATTGGCTGATGAAGATACCACAGGGACCACCTGGTCAGAAGGGAGACCCTGGCACTTGTATCTGCAACGCCACGGCCTTAATGTCTTCCTTTACGATGCCAAAGATGATACAAGGGCCAAAGGGCGAGCCAGGAACACCGGGACAGGAAGGCAAGCAGGGCTTGATGGGCCTCACGGTATCGATTTTTACTCTCATTGCTATTCTGAGATATCATTAATCAAAGTGCTAAAAGTGGTGTAGCCTTAATCAATTTATACATAAATAAATCTGAATAAATATATTATATCAAAAATTTATCCCAATAATGCAGCAATTGTTAATATATAACATTGCAAAAGACATATTAATGCATATCGTTTCAAATTTATTCGATTTCTTTTTCTTCTCTCACTAAAAATTAATTTTGTTTGTTTAAAACTATATTACTTTCGGCACTTCATTTCTCGCAATTGAAAAGTATGCTTAATCGCAAGGTCAATATCACAATTTCAGGGTGCGGCAGGACCGCCAGGGGAAAGAGGACTTCAGGGTCCGTTCGGAGCGAAAGGTGACAAGGGTGATATTGGAATAGCGGGACCGGAAGGTCCTCAAGGTCAAAAGGGCGAACCGGGTCGCGATGGAATTCCTGGTGAAAAGGGTGCGCAAGGTCCACCGGGACCGCCCGGAAAAGGAGAATTCTCTGGCTATGACGTAAGTAGATTACCACGCTTGAATATGATCTGTCATGCGGTGAGACCGAAAGCCGAGTTAAAATATTTTCTTCGACGCCCTCTTTGCAGTTTGCATTCGCCATTTCTGCTTACCCCGTGAGATTTCCTTTATGCCCGCTATTTCCGGTGACAAGTTGCAATCTACATAAAACTTGCGTTGAGATTTGTATTTGCTTTCTACTATTGTTATATATATATATATATATATAACTCACGCCCATTAGCCGCACTAGCTATTATAGCGAAAATGAGGACGCGACGATAATAGTCGTCCCCATAAAAAAATATCTTTTACGCTATATAAGCAATTTTGCGTTTGCTTCAACAATGTGTCTATGAATAACATTTATTATGTGTAAGACTTTTGTGAAACAGGCTTTTGTCTGTTTAATGATATGACTATACATTTGGAATAACAGCAGGTGACTGTAGAATTAAAAACTTAATAAATTCCATTAATATCAGAGGATAAGCTGGGAGAGAATGCAGAATGTTTGTCATACAAATGATGATGTCTACTGGATATGAAAACAAAGATAGGAAGGACAGAGAGGGAGAAAAGGTAATATTAACGCGAGAGATATGACATTGAGGAATTTGCTAGAGGAGAATTTATTGTGTATGCGATTACTGCGAAGTAGCGGAAATTCAAGCGCGTCCAACCGTACGAAGTCGTCGCTATAATAAGTAGATAAGTATCTTCATTCAAGAAATTTTCATTATCCGCGTATGAATCTAGCTCAGCCGTATTATTCGCTATTTTCCCGAAACGGACACGCGGCAGCGAGAAACTCGCGGACGGAAATGGAAGCCGTATCTTTTCTCGTGAAGTCGTCGAGCTATTATCAAAAGTATGCTATTTAAACATCGTATTTGATATCCACCGAGTATTAACTCAGCAAATTATCTATGTTAACAATTTTTTTATTCAGGTTTGCGGATTATCGTTGTGTACAAAAACTCTTCTTATGAAATGTCTTTTTTAATATTTTCTAACATTGTGAAAATTCCGAAGAGACAGTGTGCTTCCAATTTCTCAAGCAATCTTTTAAGACAAACTTGTCTTAAGAATAAAAACTGTTTATATTACAATGGTTTCCATCATTTGAACTATTAACTTGCGCTTTAAAACGCAATTCAAGTCAAGAGAAGCAGCGCGACAATATTTATTAGGTACTTATTGTTCGGCATAAAGGACCGGGGTTATATCGATATCAAATAAACGTTAGAAATTTATGGTACTAATCATGCATAGAATTTCGACGTTCCCATAAACTATGAGTATCCAATTTATATCTAGTTTTCGAGACGGCAATATTATTGCCCTATTATCCGTACTATCGCGTTCCGAAGTGCATGAAAATGCACGCGATAGTGCATTCCAAGGCCCCATTGCGCACATCGCAGTGCACTATTCCCCGTGCAGCCGCTTTTACGTATATCGAAGCGACGACGACAACTACAGTGATCCTGCCTCACCACCGTGGAGAACGACGCGACAAGAAATTCGTTGAATGGAAATGGAACGCGTATCGCCCCGCGGGGAATAAGAAACGCTGCACGTAATAACGGCCGAGTTGTAAGTCCGACCCTCAGCCTCCTCCCTTTTCTCGTCCATGTATTCGCGTTCGCCGTTGCGCCTTCTTTCTCCCACTCTCTCTCTCTCTCTCTCTTTCTCTCCCTCTCTTGCCGCCCACAGTTTGCCCCAAACCATTCTTAACAACACGGCGAGTCTCACTCAGCTTTTTGCCAGCCACGAAAAATGGTTGCGAATCGCGCTGACAGGCTTGCGATATTAAAACGGTGCATGGTGTATAGAGCAATACATCTACATATGTGCGATATTGATGGTGGTGAAAGTTTTCAGCGAAAACTTCGCGTGGACGATATACGGCGCCATAGATGCTACACGCGTATAACTCGAAAAATTCCCGACTTCTCCCGGCTTTCCCGATAAATAAACTATTTTCTTTCTGACCTTGCGATGGAGTGTAGTTGCGAAATTTCTGACTCTCTCCGTAACTGTAACTACAACGTTTCAATGAGCACGGATGAAAAATCATCTGATAACGGAAAAGTAAAGAGACTTGTGTGCACATAGAAAGAAAATGACTGCTATTCTTTGTTATATTTGTCTTTAAACATAACATATAATAATTGCTAGCATAATATTGAAACTGGCTATTAAACGATTTTCTCGTTATATTTCTATTCATTGCTACAACAGTATATATATTCATGAGTTCTTTTCCTCAAATTCCTTACTTTTTCGATGTTCCGCGCCACTTTCAACGTTTCCCATCATCTTTACTGATGTTTTCGATTTTCTAGACTTGTGTACAACTCTTTCGGACAGATATTCATTCTGGTAACGCTCAGATAGCGCAGCGTGTAGAACAACTTAAATCCACTTAAGATTGATATTCCGCGCTGTCAAAGTCAGCGGGAGGCGGTCCAATTCCTGAGACCGCTTCTGGCCACGGGAGGGAAAAGAAATCTCCGCGCTGTCGCGGGAACGTAACGATCCTGTCGCGCCTCAAACCGTCAATTTACTCCCGGAGATGCGGTCGTTTTTCACCTTGTTCTCTTGTTACGCGGCTTTTGCGGAAGGAAAAGCGTAACGACAGAAATGCAGCGGCAAGCGGCGTAACAGAGCGACGGAGGCATCATCGTCGCGCTATCGGACCGCATCGCTCCGTTTTATCAACGACACGAAACCTCTGACACAGATGCGCCCGCATACCACTGGAAGATGGGTGGCGACGCAATATTTATTCCACCCTCATAGCCATACCTCGCTATGAGAGAAATTGCAAAAAAAGAATGCAGTGCTTCACGTTACACGTTCTCTGTTTTCATGCTGGTGGCACACTTCCAAAGTTTACATCGCCGGAAAAAAAGGCCGGTCTGACCCGACCCGGTAATTGTTGAGACGTCGCAACGGTGGAAAAATTTCGTTACTCTCGGAGCTGAAAGCGTTGAAAACGCGGCAGTTTCCTGCCGCTGTAATCACACTCGCGATATTATTTCATTCAATTATCACACATTCGAATTTTATATATGACAAATCCAGTAAATGTTAGAGCGTTAATACGCTATTATAATTCTCGATTAAATAATTGTATTGCGTTTCTTTGTGACCATTCATTTAATAATATATTCAATATCATCTGTGTCATTTTCAAATTTTATTATTCCTCATTGATTAAAAATGCGAATTTTTAATATCGCTATGTCCATCGATGCTGTCAACAAACGATTTTACTAAACTAATGTCGATTTAAATAGATTCGAAATAATTAATATTTCTATCTATTTTTATTGTCCGTTGAGTTCTTAAATTATATTTAAGAAAACCTTAAGTGTTTTTGTCTGTACAAATTCCCTCCGTAGAATTTATCACATTGCAACAGAATAAAGGAGAGAAAACGCGATAACTGAGAATTATATTATGCCATTCATTGTACACACGATATATTCTCGTATTGCGACGACGCAACAATATCGATGATTCGTGCAACCGTAAAGGAGACATACGTCTTTACGGAACAGTAAGCTCACAGCTTTGCTTAGAAACGAGCAAAACCACAAGCTGCAAATGCGACACAACAACCTATACCACCGGATATACACGTCGTTGCATACAGAGCGATTTGAGACAATAGAACTGTGTTGTTGCTAACTCTAATGCCCGCTGGCATTCCATTGATAAAGACGTCCCCCAAGAAGTCTGCGCGGATAATGTCTAAGTCGTTATAATGTTCCGGATTGTTGCTCCCGACGTGCATGTTTTATGTTTATTAATCTTCTTTTGAGACACTTATTCGCAACCAAATGAATAGATGTACGTTTCATTTAACAAAAATAAAATATTATAAAATATATATAAATTTTAAAAATATTATGAAATGTATATATAAATTGTTTAATGTATCAAATATGATTTGTTCGATTTATTTATTTTTTCTATTGGTTTTTAAGATTTTTCATCCAATTTAAAATTAATTTTTCTTTACCAAGTAACAAAAAATACTTATGGTTGTCGAATAATTATATTAAAAATAATAACAATAATGTTTTATTAGCTGCAAAAACATCTGTTAAATCCGTCTTATATTTGTCGATAGGTAATTATCGTTTCAATCACATTGTTCCAAATACTGAATGCGTTTAACATCTGTTTCTAATTGCATCGCGATATTAAGCAATCAGGAGGATCTGCCAGTAGATTTTTCGTCCGCAAATAGCTTCGTCGTTATTGCACGATTGTTCGCGAATGTATCCGATCCAAATGGACCGATTTAGAGTACAAATGGCTGAACAAGGTCTAGATACTTCACGGCAAAATCAACAACCGACCTTGTGTCGTCGGGACAATTCATGCAAAGACAGACACTCGCGCGCATACACGCACACTGAAACGGTTATCTTACGTGACCTCGCCGTACACCGGTCCCTTCCTCGGATGTGCGAGAGCCCAATTTCCCTGGGGAATACAGAAACCAATTTCTAGGCTGCCTATTGCATGCCGGCTAGGTGTGTACGCCAGGTAGGAAGGAAGGAAGGAAGGCGGGCACGGAGATGCGCGGGTGTTGCATCCTAGAACGTCGTTGAAGACGGGCAACGCTCGATTGAGATGTTAGTGCGTTTTGACGTGTGCATGTATGCGTGCCGATCGGTTTGGCAGACGAGTTTCGCAGCGAGAGCGATCGTACGGGCCGAAATTTGAATGAATAGAATGGAGAGCACAAGAGGAAATTCGGAAACTGTATTAAGGCCGCGTCGCGAAGTATTACCGTCGGGGGGAGAACAGCTTTAAAACAGAAGCGGATTTATCGGTACGCGCGGTACGCGCGGAAATAGAATTCATTCAGAGCAAAGTGCCATCGAATTTCAGCCGAAAGATACATGTAAAATAAATCCCCCTAATTTTACAATCTGAGAAAATCAATTTTACCGCAAACAAGACCTGTTAGATATTTATTGTTGGTTTCGGAAATAGCGAATGTGTTATGTACACAGAATATCAATATTAATGAATCACCAACCAGACTGTTAATTGAGTTAATTAATACTATTAATATTTGCCGAATACATAACGTGAATTGTGTCTGACAACAATTGTTATAAAACGGGATAAATACAATGCAAGTTATCCCCGTAAAATTTACGAAGAGGAAGCGTGATCCTACGAATATCGATGCAGTTGGACATAGAAAGCGGAAAAGAAACTATACATATATATATATTGCTATTTTATCAATAGCCGAAGAAGTCTAAAAGTTTCAAAACCGTTCGTGAGAAGCTCTGAATAGATATGACGAGCGATGGAATGAACGGTGGCGTTGATATATAGGTTTGCTGTAATCGCGGGCGACATGATTTATAGCGGAATACCGTACTAATGCGAAAAAGAGAATAATCGCCTCAAAAAGCAGATTTACAGACCAAAAAAAATATTAAAAAAGCGAAACACACATACGAACACTTATACGAACGTATTCTATTTGATTCTGAGAGCCGTGCATTGAGCATCACGAGTTGGTGCTTGATAATTAATCTTGTTTTGTTCAGAACTTTTAGATGCAAAATATGTTGAAATAAAAAAGATTCATAAATAATACAATATAATGTATAAATTAATTGCATAATTTAGCATACATATATGTGTGTGTGTGTGCAAAATATTTATATATATTTAAAGTATTCTTATATGAATAATTATTTTCTTATATAATACGCAATTATCATACATTCCCTAGAGAATCGTTATACAAAAAAAAAAGAGAAAATCTCCTTTCAGTTTCCGCAGTTTTCCGCACATCTGAAAACTTGGTTTGTCTTTGAAAAGATTGAAATCGCGTAGCGAGTGAAGGAAACTCGAGCATTTAAGAATGAAATTTGCACTCATGCTTCTATATCGCGCGATTCGATTTACGTTAAAGCTATTGCAAATCACGCGCCATCAACAATTGTTCCCTCAACAATTGTTCGGCCGCTAATCAATGGCGATGCAAACGTGCAGACGGCAATGTCGAACCAGCCGCAAGGCTTTCAGTCTCTCGCAACGTTATTCCAACGATCTAACGGGGAAATTTCGATTATTATGCGCATGCAGCCCAGTTGGAAACCTCGAAATATTTACAGGGTGAGTACGGACTGGAGCATTCTGATTGCGCCGTAAATACCTCCAAATATTCTGAATTCTCTTTTTAAGTGATAAGATGCCAATAAGCAATTTATGCAATTTCATTGTTCAATTATATTATTTCTTAAATCTCTCGTCTATCGCATTTAGACGGAAGGTATCACGATGAGGCCAGGACTCCCGGGACAAAAGGGTGAGCCAGGGACGTCAGGAAACCCTGGTCCTAAAGGCGAGGCCGGAATAGCCGGCTCCAAGGGTATCAAAGGCGAACCCGGGCACAAAGGTGGCAAAGGTGACCACGGAAAGGACGGTCCGCGAGGAATTCAGGGTTTCAAGGGTGAACCCGGAGCGCCCGGTGCGCCCGGACTGCCTGGTGCACCCGGTGAGAACGGACGGCCAGCTGAAAAGGGCGACAAGGGCGACATAGGGCCTGAAGGCAAACCGGGACCTCCGGGACCACCCGGTTCACCCGTTGCGAGCGGCCCCGGTGGCATAAATGTGGGAGATTTGGGTGAGTCATTTTAAATATTTTGCATGATAATACGTTTAACCTGAATATCACATTGTTTATTTAATTATTTATTTATATTTTAGATATTTTATGAAATTTTCATTGTAATTATCGCGCTAACGCGAGTTTGACATTAATGAAACTCTAAATTAAATTAAATAAATGACGACACGGTGATATTAAATTAAATAAATCGCGTTATAATTCATGTTAATGAAAAGGGACGATGATTCTACTTTTCATTACATTTTTCCTAATGCTTTGTGTAACATCGGACGTGATACTATCACAGTGATCGAGGATTACGGACCGTTATTAACGTTGTTTTCTTACGCTGAAGAAGTTCAATATCTACTGTATCAAAACAAAGGATGGCGGGATATAAGATTCGAAATATTATTTAATTAAGGATTCGGCACAAGAGGCGACAAAGGCGATACTGGTGCGCGTGGATACAAGGGCGATAAGGGCACGAAGGGCGAGAAGGGCGATAAGGGCGACTCCGGGCCAGCTGGTATTCCCGGAATAAACGGTATTCAAGGACCTCAAGGAGATAAAGGCGAGCCCGGTAAAGACGGCGTATCGGGATTACCCGGCACATCCGGCACCAAGGGCGAGAGGGGGGAAAGAGGTCCTCCTGGAGCCACCACCGTAGCCAATTCCGGAGACTATATCACCATCAAAGGCGAGAAAGGCGCCGAAGGAAAACGCGGTAGGAGAGGACGGCCTGGACCGCCCGGTCCTGTGGGTCCGCCCGGAAAACCGGGAACCATGGGAGAAACCGGTCTACCGGGATGGATGGTACGCATTTCAATTTCTTATCCCGTTTTAATAACGCTAATTGATGGAAACGCTAATAACGATAATTATACAATAATACTATTGATCGTAATAAATAGTATTTATATAATATAATTATTGTATTGTAATTATATGCATTGGCATTTGCTATCAACAGCGACAAATATCAAGCAAATAACTCCTTCATTTCATACGATACATGTTACATTGAAATATTTCATTTCTAAACAATGCTACTTTTTTCATTTGTTTCGCAACGCCAACTGAAGAACATGAAGGTGAGCTCTACATTCAATTTGCACCAAACAATATGTATTTAACACACATATTATGCAGCATTTTTTATCATTTCTGGAGCAAATAATAAAAAATGGTGTCTTGCATTTTCTTATGTGAGATGAGAAGTGAATTTAGCCGTTTAGCATTTACGTAAACGTTTATTAAACGTTTAAACGCAGATCAAAATAGATTGCTGCCCGTCGACTGTGTCGCAACAACCAAATCCCCGCGCTAATTAAAACGCAAACGAGCGATTCATCTGTCACTGTCTTCCGCAGGGTCGTCCTGGGAATCCGGGTATTCCGGGAAGTATCGGACCAATGGGACCCAAGGGAGAAAAGGGGGAGCCCGGCGCACCGAGTCCTTACGGTGTTTCCGTTGGTGTAAGTAACTTACAGTTTCTACTGTCGTGATATCGGCCGCGTAACTTCCCGCGCTAACTTTACATATAAATCTAAGAGCCTGATAAAAGGCAAAAATCAAGAAGGCGGAAGTCTGTGGAGCAAGCCTGTTCCGGAAAATAAAATCAAGCGCGAAGAGTAACGTGTCAGTCGATCAGCGGCGAACGAGAAAGCTTGCTTTCCGTTGCAAAGAGAAACGGAAAGAGAGACGAAAGTAAAAAATAACAGGTTTCGCTTTGCGCTATTTTCTGGTCTGACAGATTAAAGTGGCGGGACATATATATCCCTGCGAATGGGACGATACGGAAGTCTTTGAACAACGGGCAGCGTAGTGCGCGAGTGATGGAAATTAATGCAAGAGTGTACCTGGCGTGCAAACTCTTTTTTTCGCGTCTTCGTCGCTGGATTTATTCGTTGCGCCAAACAGAAATTTTCTCCGCCGCGGCGCGCGGAGTTTCGCGAGCTGTCACGGTCTGACAACTGACAAATAACACATGCTGATACGCGCGATAGCGCCTCGCTTTACCACAGACTTGTATTTGTTTTTGTATGTATCCAGGCATACACTACATAAATAACAATCCTTTTAAATGTTACGACTCTCCAGTATGCGTTGCAGAATATAGATCAACATAATTACGTTAAATAAAAAAAATTCACAATTTACTATTTATGCAAAGAGTTCCAAAGCCGAACAATACTTTAAATGCAAGTTTTTGAAAAAGTTCGAAATTAATTCCGCCTTAATTAAAATTTTTCAGAGATAAAACTTTTTATTGATTAAGAGTTGAGAATGTGTAAATAACAAACTTGGTTTTCCGATTAGTTCTGATTTTTGGGTCAATTTTATTTAAACAGTTTTGGTTTGAGATAAATTTTGCATTAAAATTTAAAAAAGCTCGACAAAAATTGTTTAAAAGCTCCTAAAATTTTTTTTGCTGTATTTGAGATATTTTACTGGTGCAGAATTTCTAACAACGCTGTCGACCAAGAGATTGCAAAGATCTGGCGAATGCAATAAAAAGAAATTTCTCTGATGGAAATTCCATAAAAATATAAAATACGTAGGTAACAATAAAAATTGTTCGAGATATTCATCATTTTTCTAAAAATATAATACAACATTGATAACGACAAAGATAAATTATTCCTCGAAAGAGAGAGAGAGAGAAAAAGAGTGATCACAGTCGAGCGAAAATTCCGATATCGTCTTCCCACGATCGAAAAGCTACCTCTCATGCTTAGCATGTAAACCGTCTCGGCTGAACATTCGTGAAAAAGAACACAACGAAGGAACGTCGACAGAAAGCCGACGTGATGCGCCTAAGCGATCGTTGCATCTCATTCTTCAAGTACTTCCAATAAATCAACTCTCTCTCTCTCTATACTCCTGTTCCTGGCAATATTTTATTACTTACTACAAACCTATCCATCTGTTTTCCTGTTTATTCACCGAAGCGATGCAACGAAAAAGAAAATTCACAAAATAGCAGCCTTTGATTATCAATACCCTTTTACAAAAATATCATTTGTAAAAATATCATGAATCTATTCACTTGTTAGATTAAAGGAGACAAAGGAGACGACGGTTTCCCCGGAATTCCCGGTCAAGCGGGAAGAGACGGCCAGAGAGGACCTCCAGGACCTCCTGGATCCCCTGGACCACCGTCTCAAGGAAAGTATATCCCGGTTCCAGGACCTCCAGGTCCCCCTGGACCGCCCGGTCCACCTGGATTATCTTTAATCGGACAAAAAGGAGAACCTGGGATTGGGAGGGGCCACGTTTTCGGAGAAAGAGATTACCACGGTCCCCGACAAGGTAAAGTTTTAAAGTCTTTAAAGAAGTTCAATAAAAGTTGTTATAATTTGATGACATTTGGATGATAACTTTAATATTATTTTTTTTTTTTTTTTTAAATAATTGCGACTTTAATTGCGATATTGCAAAGTAATATTAATCAAAGTATCCATTTTGCTAATAATATACTTATGTATCTTTTATTAAGCTATTTTAAATATCGTTATTAAAGAATGCTTCATCAAGCTTTAAGCTTATCAAATATTTATAATATAATTAAATTTCCCACTCGCATACTTGAAGGACCTAGAAGTAGTCTGGATGAATTGAAAGCTCTACGTGAACTCAAGCAATTGAAAGAGTTGAAACAATTAGGTAATGTCCGTATAACATTAAAATAATTATATACCAAGGCCGTCGTTGTATTTCGAATTATTATTCCGATAAATTACGTGTAACACTATTTTTTAATCGACTTCAACGATATTTTTTTCAAGGCGTTGTCACTGCCGCTACAAGGGGACCTTTAGAAAGTACAACGAAAATTGTGCCAGGAGCTGTTACGTTCCAAAACACAGAAGCCATGACAAAGGTAAAGTTTTCCAATTATCAAGACTCGTTGTTTCTTCATGAACGTTTAAAATATCTATTTTTAACTCCCATTACATTGCATTTACATTGCAGATGTCTAGCGTTAGCCCGGTTGGAACTCTGGCTTACATTATAGACGAACAAGCTCTCCTAGTTAGAGTTAACAACGGATGGCAATACATAGCAGTCAGTATTGATACTAATTATTATTACAAGCTTAGTGTTACAAGTATACTAAAGTTGCTCTTTAATTTTCTACTCAGCTCGGATCACTTTTGCCTATCACAACGCCAGCACCGCCAACCACAGCACCGCCACCAGCGAATCCTCCCTTCGAAGCATCTAACTTGATTAACCAGATACCCGTGAAAGCCGACGGAACAGGAGTAAGTTGAAAGTTTAACTACATTTCGCGTAAAACATATTTGCAAATATAAATCGTATCGATTCAGAAAATAATTTATAATTTATTAATAAATAATTTATTATTTTTTTTATGCTGCACAGTGGTATCCGCGAATGGTGAGATTGTACCATATTTAACCGAGACTTTTTTTGTAACCGGCTATTTTGCATTTTTTAAGATTCTTACGCAAGTAATGGAAAAGAATTTAGTTCCGATTTCTGTACATTTATGTTTAATTAATAATATTGCAATAATAATACTGCGCGTGCAAATAAATATTTCAAATGCGAATTATACTTTTCAGTTAAGAATGGCTGCATTGAATGAACCGTTCACTGGAGATATGCATGGTATACGAGGAGCAGACTATGCTTGCTATCGACAAGCGAAGCGAGCGGGTTTGAGAGGTACATTCCGCGCTTTCCTGAGCTCTCGAGTTCAGAACGTCGATAGTATCGTCAGACTGGGAGATCGAGATCTCCCGATCGTTAATATAAAGGTAATTACGGTGGAATTAAGAAATATTTCTTTATCACTATGCGCTTTTTTATTAAATGATGCATTTGATCAAGTGATAAACAATTTGAATTGTATAGGGCGATGTGCTATTTAATTCTTGGAAAGAAATGTTCAATGGAAACGGAGCGTACTTCTCTCAGAATCCCAGAATCTACAGCTTTAATGGGAAGAACATCCTAACTGACTTCGCATGGTAAATGCATAAAAAATTTATTAAAATAGGACGAAATTTATGAAAATTTTATCATAGAACTAAGTAATTTCCAAATATAAATTTACCATATAAGACATAATTAATAACTTGGAAATGACACTTTCATTAAAAATGTCAGAAAAATCTGCGAATAGTATTATTAACAGAAATAGACGTGACACTTTTTAATCTCCGCGATTTTCTTAACGCTATTAAATAAATTTCGTCTCAATTTCAGGCCCGAGAAAGTCGCGTGGCATGGCTCTCACAAACTCGGCGATCGAGCAATGGACACTTATTGCGACGCCTGGCACTCGAGCAGCTCGGATCGCTACGGACTGGGCTCGCCGTTGACCGGCGGTCGACTGTTGGAACAAGTGCGATACTCGTGCGACAATAAATTCGCGTTGCTCTGCATCGAGGTGACGAGCGAGGTGGTGAGAAGACGGCGGAGCACCGACAATCGGCCGGAGGACGATGTCGAGATGACGGAGAACGACTATATGGAGTACTTAGAGGAACTCATGCAATACTGAACACTCTTTTTCGGTCATTTCCACCATCACCAGCAGCGCGAAAATCGAACCGTTATGTAAATAGGAATGCAGATGCGCGCGCACTGCGCTGTTTCGCGCGACAAGCATATCCCCTTGTTCGAATAATAATAATTCATATCGACATACATATCGTGAAATGATAGTGCGCGAGCCATCGCGAGTAGCGTCGCGTCTCATCTCGTTCCCCCCCAAATCACGAAACTATCTGCGATTCCAAAGGTATAATTACTTGTACTTTCACCGCGAGTCACTAGCCATCCGCTTCAATCGCGTCTCAGTTCTTTCTCTCTTGTCTCGATCTTTCTTAAAGATAAAAAGAAGACTGATCGTCTAGATACTCATTCGTCAGTGTTTCGTCGTAAGTGAGTATTCGTACCGAGTACTCTCCCTCCTTTTAAGCCGGACCCGAGCACTTCGACCGTTCGAAGTTTTTCGAACGCCCATCACAGTTCAACGTTCGTTAAGCGTTTACCCTCATCGCGATAAACGTCCAAAAATAGTTATAGATCGCCGCACGAGTAACACGAATCCGGACAAGGCATACACGTTTCGCTCAGATTCGTGTTTATGGCGCACTTCAAAAACGACCGTCTAGTTATTATATCCCTTCTTGTGATTAAAGACCATATTTGAGGATTCCGCGATACATATTCAACATTTCGAAATATTCAGAAGTCAGAAAATGCAAGTAATGAGTCTTGCAGTTTAGATTCATAATAACATATCATTGAAAGAATTAGAGACTTGAATTTAAAACCGTGCTAAAATATGGAGTTTTCTAATTAAAATGAGGAATTTTTAAGAAAAATTAGAAATTTTCTGAAAAAATTAATATCTGACTAATTCTCTTCTTGTTATTTCATCTTTTTAATTTCTTTTTTTTTTTTGTTGTAAAAAAAACCTATAAATTTTTAAAGATACAAAATATATATTTTGTTTAAATTATGTCTTTTTTAAAAAAATGTAATAAATTAACATAGCATGAGATTTTAGTTCATGACTTTTGATGAGTAGCATAGTTCAGTGACCATTTTCTTAAAGTTTGTTTTATATAACATAAAACAGAAGTTAAAACATTGTTATAATATTGTGCAAAGTCTCATTCATAAAGCTAAAACAATTATGACTATTTATGGATTTAACGCGGTTTGACATTCAAGTCTCAATTGTTCGTGTAAATTTTCTCATTTGTCATGTTTAATACAAGAAACAGCTGATACAATTGCGCGAGTCTTCAAATGGTCATACAAATGATCATGTTCGGCACAATATGTGTGCTGCGAGTGCGGACTATTTAAAGAAATAACTAATTAACACTGCTCTAAATAAACCTAAACAAAGTTCATACCCGCGATCAAGTTGCATTTACATTTTAGCTGATACATATTGAGTGTGTATGTTAGACGTAAGAGGCACATCGATTAAGGAGTTTCAGATGACAGTGAATCGCTCGGCTGTCAAAGATTTATGCTCCGTGTATCTCGTGGGTCAACATGTAAAAACTTACTTTTTCTTAAAATCATACATCGATTGTTTAGACGATAATCTACGATCGACTTATATTTAAATCTTTGAAGATTTTTGACACAGAGATTTTTTTGGGAAAAATTTTACGAAAATTGAGATTAATGATCAGAAATTAAGAATTGAGAAAAGAATAAAAAATTATAAATTAGTTACAATCTTTTCTCATACTTATTTAAACAACTTTCATGATATTAACAATCGTGTATGATTTCAATATTGCTCTATTGTATACAAGATCTTAAAAAGTAGCACCTGCCTATCTTTGATATATAACTTTAAGTTACATATATGATATAATATCTCTTTCATCTGCGCATGATGTATAAACCTCATCAAGCTGGCCTAAAAGTATACAAACAACTAACATTTACCAAACGTTAATCGTTTAACTCTATGATACTGCCATGAAATATGTATAATAATAATTAATATATCTTTCATTTGTGTGTGCTATTTTTTCACAGCTCATTTCTAAGCGAACTTGTATTTCCAACCCTTACATTACACTGAGCATAAATCGAATCTAAGTCAATGTCTATAACTCGAAGATATACCGTTAACGTTAATATTATTTATTACAGTTACGTAGAGATTAATCGTGAGACCGTTATATGTACACTTAGGTTGTCAGCACATGCTTGTTGGCGAATATTTCCTACGTAAACTTTTTTAAATGTCGTCAGTAGTAATTCGTGACATTCAAGAATGTACAATCGATTGACCTTCGATATAGTTTGCACCGAGAATGTTTTGTTTCCAAATTTTGTATTGTTTATACACTTTATTATTGTCTTTCTAAATAAAAGACGAAAAAGAGCTTTCTCTCGAGTTCTCTCTCTCCACCTTCCTTCATTTTTCTTATATATATAAATTACATTACTACACGCAGAAAATTTTATGTCAAAAATTACTATGTACAGCTGTAGCCGCGAACCACAAAACCGCGAACCGAAAATTTTTACTATGTTTCACATGTGAAAAACAGTAAAAATTTTTATAATTCTTTTATAATCCGCGGTTATTGCCGTACATAGTAATTTTTTATATAAAATTTTCTTCATGTATAAAATTATATATTTTTATTCAAACATGTTATATAACACATAAAATGATAATATTTGGTAATATTTGGTTCGGAACAACAATAACAAATTTCAATATTTAAACAGTAAAAAATTGTTCAAGACATTATAAACATTCAAATAAAATTGCAGTGAGAAAAAATGTAATGTATATTTTTTTTAGTCATTGTACCAAAGAGTTTCTTTTCAAAGTATTCAAAAGATAAAAATAATTCAATAAAAAATGCATATTATGAAAGGGGTATCAATTATATATCAATTGCTTACACAGCAATGGTATCTATAATCATAACTTTTCATCCCCCCTTACAATTTGTGCATTCCATATTTTGACAATTCAATTTTTGTAGAAATGTTAAAAGATTAATATTATTTTTTTTAATTATATAAAAAATATATTTTTATAATCATTAAAATTATATTAAATATTATATTCTCAAAAGTTATATCTTCAGAATTTTTATTTCTAAATTTAATTTTCTATAATTCATACCTTCATAAAAATTTTTTCTACATATTTATTTATATAATATATATTTCTAATTGTGTAATTTTACAATAAAAAAGTAATGTATAAATTTATTGTTTAATTATATTATTCATTATTTAATTTATCTTTTTAATAACTTACATATTTAATTTATGTAAAATTCTTTACTGTTAAAAAAATAATTAAGTTGTTTATTACTTTTTTTGTAAAAATTCAAACTATAGACAAAAATGTAATTAATTGTCAAAGAATATTGTTGAAAATCTGAATACATATATCTTAATATATAACATCTTAATATATATCATATACAAATATATTAGATTGTACATAATTAATGTTAAATAATAAACAATATTAAATAAATTTAATAAATACATAATTACATAAGTATATATACCCAGCAACATTAACTAACAGTAACATAACATCAATGTTATAATTTTCCACTCAACAATATAATAGTTACGTACAAAACATGTTATACTACAATAACATTGTTGAGTAGAAAATTATAACATTATTATTGATGTTATGTTATTGTTGTTTGCTGGGTATATATAAAATATATATATATATTCTTTTTATAATTGTACTCACCAGTTATAGAATATCGCAGTTTGCTATGTCCGCCTCAAATCTGCTTTAGACTGCTTATTAGTTCCATCGAAGAATCGAATAAAAAACAGGCACTTTATATTACTGGAATTGGCGCCGGTTTGAATCCATGATACAGCAATCGGCAAAACACCATTAAGTGAGAACAAATGTAGAAAAGAATACACTCCAATACTCCCCTCGTTATTTTGATCCGCATTCCTGCAAAAATATGAATTTGTTATATATTTTTAACACAGAATGATATGAAAAATACATAATTAATGTTCGCACTCTGCTGAGACGTAGCGCACAGAGATAGTACAATGACCGTTAAAATATTTTAGCATAGATGGCAGGAATGGCAATACAATGCTGCCAACTTAATTTTTATCTTTGGGGTTATGACTAGTCTAGTATATAAGGTCTGTTCTTTTTAGGTAAACTAGCTGCACTAGTTCAGCTAACAAAAACAGACCTATAGTATAATATTTGTGATTGAAAACAACCTACATGTGAAAAAAATTACATTAAATGTTTAATTTTGATATTGTTATGTAAATTTATATACTCATGAATGTATTTAATAATTAAAATAATCGAATTTCAGGTTATTTCTAATCAGTAAAAAAATAAAATATAATTAATAGACAAAAAGTATCGCATACAATATTTTATAAAACTACACATTTATTATAAAAAAACAATAATTTTTAATTATATCTTAAAATCAAAAACAAATTTATATAAATCTTACGAGAAAATCAAAACTTGCGTTGCCCGTATGCAAATTCTATTTTGTAAATCGCAAAACTGATATATTCGGTTTATATCTATAAAACTGACGTACTCGACATTGTCAGAATTCTATTATGCTCAAAATCGCTTACGAATTTTGATTATTATACAAATTATAATCTAAATCTTAGAGTTTAAACTTACGACATGCTTCATCTGCATCTCCGAAGAACAACTGTACTTTTCCTCTCAAATGAGCGGGAATTGTAATATTCCATGTTACCAACTTTATTTTACTGTTGTTATATGTGAAAAAATAAATTTAAATTTTTTAATTTCGATATTATGTGAGTTTATGTGTTCACAAATTATACACAATAATTAAAATAATGAAATTGAAATTGTATTGTTTATAGTAATTATCATGCAAGGTTAGAATGATTAATCAACATATACTAATATCGCATCATAAAACAATACTATATCAAGTACCCGTAAAAAATGCAATAATTTTTTATAAATCCAATAATTATTATATATCTCAAAATTATATGCAAATTTGCGTATCTCTCACGAGAAAATTAAAACTTGAATTGCAGTATCGTTACATCAAATTTTCAAAAATCGCTTAACAGTACATTTTCTGTAATATTATTAGAATTGCATTGTACTCAAAATTGTTCGCAAATTCAGATTATTATGCAAATTATGATAAAACTTGAAATGTTAACTTACCATGTGCTTTACGTGCGTCTGCGCCAGTCTGCGCCATTTCAGCAACACGCAACCATGGTGCGAGACTAGCAATATATCGCGTATCCACTGCTGCCAACATAATATTACCTTCATGTAAAAAAACTATTTTAATAATTTTATTTAAATATTGCATTATTTTTCTAATTCAAATTTAAGTATATAAATAAAAGTTAACGATTTTTTTCTTTTTATTCCATCTAAAATAAGATGAAAGGATCAAAAAGTTTATTATAATAGATACTGTATACACAGTTTTCACGCTTCATTATAATTTTGTATTTTTTTCTTAAGTAAATTTAAAAAAATATATATATATATATTAAGATTTGAGCACTGCTAATGCTTCTGTATATTTCAAGCCTTCTAAGATATAAGCTAAATTTTCAACTGACGCATCCTCATCTTCTTCCGCCCATATCTCAAGCATACTCTTACATTGTTCATATGGTGTGGTTTTACCTTGGAAGAAAGCAATCTAAAATGCAATACTGCCTGTTAAAATCTCGTCATTTCATAGTTAGCATTACAATATTATGATAAAAATTCGTATATTAATATACCTCATCGTTTGTATAACCAAGTTTCGTCGCCAACTTCTTCCAATCATTCTTTAGGCTCTCCGATATTTTCGCCACCATTTCTGATGTAACTTTATTCAATTTTCTAGCTTTTCCGTCAGCACTTTCAGAATCTACTTGCTCACTTTCTTGCTTTAAGACATCTTCGTTAAATTCTTGTTCGTTAGATTCTGATGATGGTGTTTCCTCACTTTCCAATTTCGCATCAGATTGTGTCTGCTATGAAATGTAGTCAAATATATAAGTTGTGATAAAGCAAATTGAAAATATAATCATAAAAAAATAATTAATATTACTTACTGGACGGTCTTTGGCAATTTTTTTTATCATTGTTTCTAGGTACTCAGGCAATTTATTTATGGGATAATTCCCATGAACAAAAAAGTGCGGACTTCGTCTCGCTAACAGTCTTAATGCTCTCCAACCAAAATTACCGTCATTTACTTTTCTGCAAAAGTATAAAAATGTTAATAATTCCAATGAGAATAAATATATTGCAAACAATAGCACTTACTTGTATTTATCATCAATCATTGCAGCAGGATCCAATTCTACTATCGCATCTTCGAAATATGTTTCTAAAGACGGGAGAAAATCTCTATCCTTAGATTTGCAAGCTTCGAGATTGTTAGGACATAGATTCCACAATTTAGTAAGTTCAGGGCTATTGAAGAATAATGTATGTTTAATCATGTAATTTCACTCGTAAATGTTATTATTTCTAGTGGAAATCTATCTTACTTTCCCATATGATATTTGCCAACCGTTTGTGCATCCCTGATTACATCACCGATTCTTCGTCTTGATCTCTTCGGTTTTCTCGGTTCTTCGTCGCTGCTGAGTTCCGATGCTGGTTTCTTAAATGGCGGACAACCTTCATTTTTCCATGCATTCCAATGCTCCTCACGTTTCAAAATGTTTTTCACAGTCTCCGCAAATATCGGCCCATCAGGTGGTGTTTCAGTCAACAAAGTGTAAACTTGTTCAGTGGTAATCTTTACCCATTCCACTTGATCCGGCTTGAGTTCATGCGTCTCACTTAAAAACGACAGATATCATAGTGATTCAATAATGTACATATCACAATACATTTAATTTAAGAAAAGCAGACCTTGTCTCATAGCCACTGGCAAGGAAGCTTTGAAAAACAAACAGTGTTTTATGACTATTCAGGGATGTGTTACTAATTGTGTCGACAAGCAATTTGCTAATTCAGTGAAGGGAAATTGATTTGTTACAAGGTATTTGTTGTATTGCATTAACAGAGAATACTTACGCTTTGAATTTTACAGTGCTATTCAGATACTGGAAAAGAATGAGGAATTGCAGCAATACGTATCGCCTGAAATTGGAGTCAGATAGCTGCAACTCCAATAATTTTTGATTAGTTAAATATTTTGCAAAGTAGTGAGTTTCCTTGTGAGAGCCTTCCATAGAAGAATCCATCTTGCATGTTGTAGGGTAGCTGCGTTGCTCTTCCAATTTAAAAGATGCAAATGCTGACAGCACATTAGATGCATGCTATCAAAAAATATAAATTTTTCAATAAGTTATCTACAATAAATATATATATTATAATTTATAGAAGATATAAACTTACAGCTGAAAAAACTTTCCAATATATTTTACTGTAACACTGATTTGGATTCCTAAAGAAATCCTGCAATGCCCAAAACTTTCTATATAAATTATAATCGATTGATATTTTGTTCTCTGACTTATCATCATCTTTAGTTATTTGCTCCAGATCATCTCCTTCTGGGTTCTCAGAGCCAAATTCCGTCTGATTTTCTAGATTAAACTCACTAACAATATTCAGACCTGATCTCTCAGAAAAAGGAAAGAACTTTGCGAGAAACAATAAAATTCTACCGCAAAATACAGTTTGCTGTGAGCGTGATAGTTTCCTCAACAAGTCGTTACACATTCTTAATAAATTGTTTTTGCATGCGGTGAAAAATAAGTCCTCTTTCCATATGGCGACATTATTTTCCACAAAAGTAAACAATTGTTCACACCAATCCAGCGTCATTGTATCAAATATATCACTCAGAAGCATCACCGGCATACTTGCCGTTGCTAAATCTCTCCTGCATAATTCTATGCAAAATGTAATATATGATTCAAGAGAATGAACATTGCCTGATGGGTTTTCCTTCAGCAGAATTAACAGAGTATCTCTAAGCGCTTGATCGATGGCCGCTTTTCTGTCACCATCATTAGCACAACGTTCAATACATCTCTTTTGAAATGACGAGATATCTGATAGTTTGAAATATTGTTGTAAATAATCCTGAAGAAACAAACCATTTTCTGTCACTGAGGATGGCCAAAACAAATGGGCCGAAACGTATGTTATAACTAATTTATTTAAATACATTTTATTGAGCAACTACAACGTGGCTCTGGGCTTATATAGCTATTAATTTTTATTGTTACAAACCATTTTATAACATATAAAGAAACAGTACATACATCCTCTTATATATTGCAAATGTCAAGAGATTATTACTTACGCTATAGTCTTTCCTTAGCACTTCGAACATTGCCATGATTATTTTTATAACTATATCGCCATAGATATTTGTTATCTTTATTGAAAACAACTCTTCTAGTTATCCGGCTTTATTACATATTTTCACTTTTTTAGTTTATCAAACAGCAAATTAGAGGTTAAGACTGCTACTGTAAATTAGGTTGGGTTAGATTAGGTTAGTATATAAATCAAACCTTGATATTTTTTATCACATTATTTATAACTCTATATTTAAATTAAATATAACTAAAATTAGAAAATTGTAGTTTTGTCAAAGTATAGCGACAAATAAAACACAAGTAACAAATATTAATCTATTGCATAATTTTATAATGATAGTGAAAATCACATTACATGCATTAACATTATAAGATTCCATATTTTGGATATTTTATTAAAATATACATTTTGTCCAGAATACAAAAGGAAAAATTATATACACTTGTTTTCTAAAAAGTTTGCTTAATAATGACAATAGTAATAAATGTGTTATTAGCTGTAATAATAATACATCCGCAGTAATAATAGTACACATAATCTCATGTAGTTATAAACATGAAAAGGGAATCATTTATAATTTAAGTATAAACAATTATATTATAATTATATATATTTGCAAATTTTAATTTTAAACTGTTAAATAAATCTTAATTTCTAAACGAGTACAAATTTTCTGTCAACAGTGATAATAATCTTCTTTATGTATTTTTTTTATTAATTGGATACTCATTCTTAAAAATAGAACTGATAATAAAACATGCACACTCACTAATTGTCATTAGAAAAAAAGACGGTATCTATAATTTACTGCGAAGTGTTATTTATTATTTTCTGCTCTTGTAATGTTTAATCCTTTATCAATATCTCTCGTTTTGCTCTGTAAAATTTTCATGTATATGCACTCATAAAGCTGTATCTTTTCTATAAACAGATCCATTTTGTTGAGGCCTTCTTTTTCACTAATTTTAAAAATCTTTAAAATCAGCAAGCTGGATTGATAAAGGATTAAAAATAGACTCGTGACATTAGAATATAAGACAAATTGCAGATTCTAGTGATAATATATATATTGAAGCTTGCACATCCTTTTTGATCCACAAACATCGTAATAATTATTTCTTGTAAGCAAAATTATTTTGTGCAACGTGTAATGTGGGATATATTCATTTGTACGTATTTTATGTGAATCCTAAATATTGTCTCTCTCTTTTTTTTCTTTATCTCCCTTTTTTATAATTTGTTTAATCTGTATAATCAGTATATATTCAATGAATAACAGAGTAACAACATTTTATTATTCAAGCAATGTATTATTTAATACTAAAAATTCAAATAAACTTAAAATCATATTTATATATTTTTCATAGAATAATATTGATCCAAATATATTTCAAAGAATTTTTTTTAAAGTAATTATAAATGCTTGTTTTACGATCATTTTTATTTAAAAAAATGTATTGTACACTATTTATTAAAATTAATATAATTCGTGCCGTACGTATATACAATATTCTGATATATAATGTAACTTCTGATATTAAACATTATTAATCTAACATAATCAAAATTTACAACGTGATTTATTTTTAAAAAATGTATATATAGTAATGATAATAATAAACAATAAAAAAAACTACAAATTACGCATAATATTTTCGTTAATTAGAGACATATAAGAAAAAAAAAATCCTTTTGTATAAGAGATATTGAACTTTCCAAGATATTTTTTTCTCTTTGGCTACTTTTTATTTAAATCATAATCTTATTATTATCTGTCATATTATTATCTGTCTTCTTATTATCATTTTTAACCACTAATATAATCGTCATAGAGAGTATAAGTATTAGTTGTAACATATGTATCTGTTAAAATATAGTTTTGAAATGAGAATAGAATTTACATCGCTTCTCAAAATATTGTGAATATAATTTTTGTTGCTATTTTATCACCAACGTCAACAACAAGGCACTTTCAAGGCCTTTATTGCTCTTTCGACAAGATAACGATTAGAGAGAATAATAAGAGAATTATGGTAAAGCTTCGCCGCCGTCTTTTCTTGTTATCTCTCATTTTAAACATTATTTAAAATTTTGATATAGAAAAAAATATTTAAAAATGTGTTATTCTAAATATTCATTGATTCATATACGAATCTTATTATACTTTTTTTATATCTTTTTCAATTTTATCAATTGTCTGGTGTTCGTCTTAAACTGATCGCAATGTCTTCCGAAAATATGTCTTTCTCCTTCATTATTTCATATTTGGCGTAGTTATATATTTCATAAAAAATTAATGTAAATTTACTTTAACACGTTATATCATCTATAGAATATTGAGGCATTAGCTGCATCTGAGAAGCAGACTATATATGTGATACGAGAGTTTGTGTACAAGTTTGCAATTAAGGCAACAGACATAGACATCACTAAAAGTGTCCATATGCGCAGGCGATAATATTGGCTTAGCACTAAGAGCTGTATTCATTATTCTACTTGAGTCGTAATAGCTACATTTTCCGTTATATCAACGCTTAGTATTCAGACCGTGTTTCAGGCACTAAAAACGGATGATACTTCGCGCAACAAGGTGCGGGGACGCTTTATTCTGAAGGAGAATTAACAAAACGAATATATATTGATCTCAATAATATCGTGTATATAAAAGTGAACGTAAAATTATGCACCAACACTCAGAATTCGAAAAGTGAGATATTAGGTGCTCTCCCCATTGCGTGGCTTTTGTCTATGATATGTTTCATCACAGTTATGTGCATAATACAAATATAATAATGCAATAATAATTGTACAAAACAATGATCCGTGCAGTTATGTTGTTAAACGTCTTTACAACAGCATTATCTGCTGAACAGTAAATGAGGATTTTGTGCGATAAATAAGAAATAGCGCTATATCTTACTAAAAGCGATTTAGTAAGGTATAGACATGTTTCGTGAAATTCAAACAAAAGAGTCAGTTCGATCGAAACATTTTAAACTTACATAAACCCGTCGAATGAACTCTTTCCTTAAATAAGTATGTTTTAAATTAAAACTAATATACATGATTTTACTTGCCAATTTTTTTAAATCAGCGTGATTCTATTATGTGCAGAGCCGACTACATTTCATTTGCGCGCTTGAAAACTTATTACGTTTTACTATTATATTAACTTCTAATAAACTATTTACATCTTGTCAACGCATTCGGTAATATTGACTTTTAACAAGCAACAATTATCTTCTTGCCGCGTAGGTTGTACAGCAATAACAACATTTGCCGATTGCGTTACGAAAACTCTGAACGAAAGTGTTACAATATAATTTCTGAAAATAAAAATACGATAAATTGTCAAATATCAATCTCTCCACAAATAAAACAGATATATTGAAACATAAATGCTGTCAAAAAGTAAGATAAATCAATTTACATTTAGCATTTTAATATATCACATGTTTCCCCAAATTCAGAGTTTGATAAATAATTGAAGATACGCCAATAATAATTAAATTGCCATTTTTTTATAGTCTCTCTCTATAAGTTATAACAATTTTTAAATCATACTTTATTATTTAACACTTGCGTTCAGAAATATACATATGTACAAACTCTCTATTTTTTTTTTTCTCCAAGACGCCAATAATACGTTTTAAAATACTAGATTTCCAGCATCGTGTTGTTTGCCCCTATTAGAGCGAATTTTACATCTATATATATTCTTCTTCGTACAATACTAAATCCTATTATTTGATAGATAACTCTGATATGGAATTAATTGACTGTGCAGTTCGTTATGATACTTGTGAAGTGAAATTGAAAACTTCCAAATATGAATTGATTTCCTGTCATTTATTGCTATATTTGCAACTTCGAGATTCTTGACAAGTTGATATTATTTAGATATTTTTCATGTTTCGATAAAAAAATCTGTACAATATGAAAATCATAATTTCGTAATTTTTGGAAGATTTCATCTTCCACAAATACTTGTGCACGCTTTATCTTACATTTATGTCGTAACTCAAATAGTAAAGCTAACTTCGATGAATCTACTACAATGAGTGATTTTAATTGATAAATATGAGTCAATAATTGAAAAATATGAGTCAATAAAAATCTTGAAGAACGTAAGTAAATGTAGAAAACAAATTGATTAAGATATTCACTGCAAAGAATCCTAGCAACAGCATAATCCTAACAACGTGAGTTATTTAATCACTTGATAAATATTTGAAGACTAATATATCAGTTTTCTGAAGAATATTACTTAATGGAATCCAAAGGGAACATACGTGTGGGATATGCAAGGTACGATTCACAATTGCTAATTCATAATTGCAAGGCCATTTAGGTATTTGTACACAAGTCAGAATAATTTTGCTGATAGCTTATCTATTAACATTCTTTCTATGTGTGTGTGTGTGTGTGTGTGTGTGTGTGTGTGTGTGTGTGCGCGCGCGTGTGTGCGTGTGTGTGTAATTCACTGGGTTCTTCTAAATTTCTTTTTGGTGTTTTATAAGTGTAGAGAATAAAAAGTTTTTCTTCTTAGTAACAGCAAACCTTGTCGAATGTCATCTATCGTGGAAATTGAAAACTACCTAAATCCTTTTTATACTAACGCATAAAAACGATCATACTAAAGCTGCAAAAACATACCATACTATTCGACAGCAAAGCCGCAAGTTTCCTCAACAGCCTGCGTAAGCTTGTCAAGCATCTTTTGATAAGTCGGATAATTTTGCGGTATGTCTATTCTATTGAAACAGGTATGCGCTTTTGGTAGATTTTCGCTCGGAGCGTCAATAGCGTGAATTGTGAAAAGTCGAGGACCTGCTGCTCCCGTCGATCCTTTGGAATTAAACGGAATGCGTGAAGTTATTTGCACATCATTTTTCATACAACGTGTGTTTAAACAGCTGATATTAAAATGAAAATTTACCTTGCAAAGCCTTGAATCCTTGTAGCGGGACTCTGGAGCTACCGGTGACGAACTGAAGCAATCTCGCCCTCATTTCTTCGCCATACGACTCTACTATCTGCCAGAACCATTGCACAACTGGTGTATCAGGCGTGCAATGCTTTAGTCGAGTATGCATCTTCCAATCGTTTATGTCGATAGTACCTAGCCCTCCGATAACCAACTCTAATTCACGCTCGTCAAATGGTCTTAGTAGCAGAGGAGGAATCAGTTCGTGAAATCCTTTCTGTAACGCTAAGAACTGTTGCTCGATACCGCGCATGAATCGATAATTCACGTATAAACGAACGTATTCCTTCTTATTTTCTTCCGTGACCGTGATGTCTTTACCGCCCGGCTTTAATTCGTGATTTTTCAGCACTCCAAAACTGCTGTGTTCCACGGAAAACGTAGCTTCCAACACGCCGTCTATACTATTTTCCCTGATAACGGAGAAATAAATTTACAACTTTTTCAAACTGTCCTTCAAAATAACATACAAATGTAATATTCATAAATTTTTCTTAAAAGATATGTTACTTACAACATCCATGTAAGACTCCTGTGCAATTCAGGATCGACTCCTTCTATATCGCTTAACGTTATAGCTTTGTTAAGCAACATTTTGTAGAACGGAGTTGTAAAACCACCATCGACGTGATGACCGTGAAAAACGGCGATGCCTATGATCCTCCCAGCAAAATGAAAATACGATAAATGTTCTGGATTTATACCTGAATCCGGATTAATTTGAAGCGTATAATTGTCATCTCTCGAATACTGAAAGAGTCCGTATTGCGGGTTTAACATCTCGTGAGACAATAAATATAACCACTCGCGTGCCACACCGCCGTAATCAAGCCCTTCCTCGCCACGGAATTTCACCATAAGTCTTTTGCGCATATCTTTCGGACGCATTTTCATTATCATTCTGTACGACTCCTGTAAAAAAAAACGATACTTCTTACAAACACGATATCTTCACAAAAAGAAATTCTAATTATTTACACAATACGATAATGACACAAAGTATTCTAGAACAAAAGAATTTGTACGTATGACAAAAATTGCGCACTTCGAATATTTCATTTCTCGACACCTCCAATCTACAATGCCCGCTTTGAGGTTGAAGAGCATTCAATTCTGCTCGAAGACATTTTAACTTCGCCACTAAATCACGCTTGTATTTTGGAAGGAGTTCATTGTCCATAAGCTCCTTTGGTAATTCTGACACTGTTTGAGTATTTTGAGACGGCGTGCTTTCCACTGCAACACAAACAAACGTATGTTATAAGCGCCGATAACATTATTCAAACAAAATTAAAAATTCTGATTTTTACGATAATGCGCCCTAATGAACAAAATTCTTCCAAAGTGAAACGGCATTTTCAAAGTGACAAAACAACCGAGACTGATTAACAGTCAGTTATGCGTTACATAGATAAACGCATACGCAGATAAGATAAAACTTTGAGACATGCGTTTTGTTTTGTTTTCATACAGAAATAAGCAGTGTTGCTTATTGTACTGCTGTTATCAAATATGAAATACACATCACAGATGTAAGTATATAAGATCTTCAGAGTTATTCTGCATCATGTGTGCTTGTAAAATAATATCTTTTTCTAAGAACATACTGTTTTTAAAGAAATTTTGCAAGAATTCACCTGTTGGAGAATTGTTATTGCTTCCATTTTCATTTCTCGTCGGCTGCTGCGGCGTGTTAGGTTGAACCATCGATGAACTCGTCGTATTCGCCTCAGCAGTTTCACTCGTCACAGAATTGATCGAATTATTCGCGGTTTGGTCATTCATATTGTTATTTTGCCTCCTACTGTTGATTAAGTAAGCAATTTATATCCTCTTAATTGTAAATAACTGGTTTTTTACTTACGTTGTACTTACTTTAGCAGATTGCTTATGATTTGACTGGACAGTCTGGGATCGGTAAATTGTGTTGTCCTGTTATTGTGATCCACGAAGTACACCCGTCCGCTTTGCGTCTGTCTCATTTCCCATCCGCTAGGAAGAGGACCAAGTTCACTCGCCAATTCGTTAGCTTGTAAGTCACGCGGTATCCTCGGGTCATGCCAGGTGGAAGATCCAGTTGGTACGTGGTAGAAATATACCTGGCCTTGTTGGGTCTTCCTCATTTCTGATAAATAATAATTTAAACTGCATTTTTACTATTCTCGAAATAATTTGTATTGCATTTAAAATTATACTGGCATTTTATCCGTACCGTAGCCGCGAGGCAAGTCTGGCGGTTGCGGGGGATCGTTTCGTCTGTCACTACTTGGCATAACACTATTTCTATTTCTGTTACTGCGATTAGGCCTTCGCGTTTGGCTGCCGCTACTAAGGCCACGTTCTATCCTCCCGTTCACATTTTGATTGCCGTTCTGCTCGTCGGTCCCTCTGACGACACGTCGTTCTCTCACAGACGACGCCGGCGTCGTAGCATTTCTCATGTTGTGCTGATTATGCTGTTGATTGCGATTCTGCTGTTGCTGCGTCGGCGTGTTTCTCGGAGTATTTTGCGTCGAGTTGTCCCGACTGGGCGTCTGACAGGGCGTCCCATCGCTGTTCCATTCGGACGACGTGTGCCTTGCAGGACTCTCTTCGTTTCGTACATTCGGTGAGCTTGCGCTACTGCTGGGAGACGTCGGCTCTGATGACGACAATGGAGGTGGTTCCGGTGTTGTCGGTATAATAGCATTATTAGGCCTATTAATAAAATGATTCAAATAAATCTCGTCATAATATCTTGTTTCAGCATAAGTGACATTCATAGTTGTTGAATATTACCGGACATTCGGACGGATCCATTGCGTGCTTTTCGTGTGATGATTCACGTAGTAAAGCCGACCACTTTCCGTCCTTCTCTCTTCCCAGCCGTCCGGTAAGTCGTTCGGACAGCTCAGATCTCCAAGCACATCGACCACAGCATTGTGACCGACAGTATTGCTCACGGCACCATTATGACCATCCCGTGACATTAAAGACACTACAATTTGTCCTTTAACAACGTCTGTGTCTTCAGAATGAGCCTTGCACAGATCCAAACGTTGATCTAAAAGTAAACACGTTACAAAAAACATTCCTTATAAAATATGTAATCATAACATATAAGACGTTTTCTCTTTTAAAACTAACATATATCAAAATATCCAGTGTTGACTTTAAAAAACAAGTCTGAGAAGATATTTACATAAAAATAATCATTGTTTGATCAACTGTTATAAAAATGGTATTGCTTTCGCATTCACGAAAACAAGTCATGCGCCACATATAATGCAGACTTTGTATTTAAATAAATTTATACTTTAGTTTAATTTTAATTCTGTTTAGTGAAGATTAAAATAAATAACATAAAATTAACACAAACATACATCCTGTATCCTTAAGTCTTTGAATGGTATTCGATAATATGCGTACACATCCCAGAAATCCTCCACCCTGTTTCTTATGGAATTTTCTGTAATTCCACACAGATATAGTGATCCCATCGTTCTTTCCGATGTATCTGCATAAATAAATAAGTTATTTTTTATTCTAATACAAAATTTATTTTATAAAGAATTAAGAAAAAAACTTACAAATCATAGTGCTGATTCCATTTAGGATCAAGAGTAGCTTTACAAGTATCTGTACTGTGACACTGTCCAGAACCATCGACACTTATCTTAGCAAAGGGATCGGGTAAACCTAAAAGAAATGATTTTTATGTTATTCATGTCCCTACATAATAGAACCAAACACCTTATTAGAATAAGAATTAGAATAAAAATACTCACGAAATAAATCCTTCCTAGCAAGATTACGGGCGCATAAAACTGAAATATGCAATATTGTATTATATGATTAAATTTATATTTAAAATAAGCTAATGTTACACTAAAATATTTTAATTCTGATTTATGCATTATGTATAATTCACATCATGTGTGCAATTTAACCTTCAACATATCAAATATAATATAAAAAGAAAATACAGCTGAATAAAATAAAATTTAAAATGTACGTTTCATCATATTTAACTCAATAATTCTTACGTTAAGTTATATATATGCAATTATCGAAATTCTAGACCATTTCTTTGTTTAAAATATAAGACTTTAATGCGTTATAATAAAGAAAATATGAATTTTAAAATGCTAAGCCTACTAAGATTTGTAGTATAAAATTCCAATAGCCTAAAACTAAATAAAATATACATTTTATTCATTTTTATTAATATAATTTAGTAAATTAATCACACTATGGCAATATTTAATTTTTAAAAAATTCTTAAAAAATTTAGTTTGTTTGATAATCTACAATGCAATTTTATATCCATGCATGTTTATTATGCATAAAATAATATTCTCTGAACTACTATGATGGAAGTACGACTACATCTTCACTTTTATGATGAAGACAATTTGTGCTTAATGCCTTAAATGGTGTAATAAATGATGTAATAAATCATGTTAACAAATTGCTAACAATGATTCAATGGCCTTCATAACAAATAAAAAAGGAATGACCATACATAACAAAAAACTGGCAAAAAATAATATCAGCATAGAATAAGCTACTTTCTCTTTTTGATGCTTTATAAGATATCCTTATTATAATTAAATTTAACACTTGGTTGTAGTAGTGTAAATTAATATTGCACTCTATGTGAAATATACATAATACAATGTTCCAGAAATTCCCCATACTGACTCCAAAATATTGCGGATCAACGAGAGAATAATATGAAAAAATAACACGTTAAATAAACCCGATAACAGTCCAAAATTAACATTTTCATCGACCTCCCGGAGAGGGCTCGTGGTGGGGTCTCGAGTCAGAAAATTATCATAACTAGAGGACGAGAAAGCTCCGATGGAGGCCGCGGCTTCTGTCCAGGGTGCGCGATATCTCCGTGACCCAATGAGGACGAGCCAAACGATTGACGTTTTGCATCACCCATCGAGGCCCTCCCGCACTAATTAAATAATGCACAACAAAAAAACAGGCCGTGCGTAGGTAGGTGGGTGCTTTTGCGTGTGCAAACCGAGACCCATGTCGCGGCGACTTTCACGCTCGGTGGCGAGACGCTCGACGCTCCCGTGGACGAGGACGCTAAACACTCACTCGTCAGACGAATCTTCATGGCCCCGTTCCTCCTGCTACCGCACGGGTTCGACATTCTGCACGCGCATTTAACGCTCCGCACCGCGCATCGGCGCTATAATTGGTAAATAAAGTATCCGCTGCTCCTGCCAGAGGAACGCGCGACTGCGGTAATATACTTCACTCGCCCGCACTACGCATACATATACACTGGCATCCAACACAGACGCGCACGCAAGCATTCTTTCGTAACGCAGTTATCGACTCCGATACTAGTCGACTCTCGGAGCAAACTCGACGGTGAATCGACGCCTTCGAGAGATCTCGAATCGTGCAGTAACATGCGATCCTTGTCCTGGACGTAGCAAACAATTGGACAGAATATGTACAACATTAAGGATAAAATCGTATGGAAGAAAAAAAGATAATGGCTGTTTCATTCGATGTATCGCAATTTATTCCGATTGCATATCGTTGTTGGATGATGACACAGACAAACGTATTATTCTACTTATCAAAATTCATTCAAATAAATATGGTTTTTATACTCAGTAAGCAAAATGTTAACTATTTTGACAGATTGACAGTAATTCTGATAAGTAAAATAATATATTTGTTTATGTATTGGCATCTAATATTGCTAAACGACCATCTGAGATATAACTTATCAAATAATACTAAATATCTATCCAAAATAAAAAATACAGCACCAACATCGACTCCGTCTTTTTTTAAATATTCTGGATTTTTATCTTGTTTCAAGTATTAAATATGACTGATATGTATTTGATACTTATAAAATTAAAATATAGACATTTTTTACATATTTCTAAAATTATTTCTTTAAACGTATTGTGCACACTTTAACAAAAATTATTGAAATTATTCATAAAATTTTCCACACTTTGTATAACATTGATTGTACAATGTTACACCAGATGTGATTCGTATTCAAATATTTTCACATTTTGTACGTGCCGGATAAGAGAAGATATTAGGAAAATGGTATAAAAATGACGTTCTCCGTCATTTGGTTCATAAATTTCCTTTATTATATTGTTGAAATCTTAGCGTAAAAACGTACAAATAAAAGATAAATATCCGCAAATACTTGTGAAAGACGGTAAACAATTTGAGACCGTCGCGACAAATATTTAGCGCTGAAACACGCACGAATGGCATTATATAAAAATGTGTCATGATATTTTTGTTGCTGCTGCTTATCAAACTTAAAAGTAGCATAACTTAAACTTACGAGTGTGATATCAGTACATTATTAACGATTATAGTATCGTAACTGGCCTGCTTCTACGAAGGGACTGCAGCTGATTAGTATTAGCATATATATACGTATAAATTGTTTTTAAATATAAATCTCGCATGTTTTTTGTACTATGATTAATTAGGTACTGTCGCAAAGTTACATCATACTTTAACACATTGCTTAAACAATTAAGAATTTTTTCCTTATTAGCAGAAGGAATGATGTCTAATAAATAACTTACTTAAAAAATTTTTGAAAGTTTTAAATCTAAATTCTGACTGATTAAATCAATGAAAGAGAGATGGAATTCGACAAAATAGACACCTCGTGAATTTTACAAAACTTCGTACTTCATTTTATTTACTCGCACTCCATATTATTTAAAAAAAAAAGTTTGCGAAGCTATAATAGTTTTTCCACACTTAACTATCCGGCTGGAAAGAAAGCTTCCTTTACATTGGGAAACTTTTTGGCAGTATCATCCCTTATGAATTAGAGAAGATTCCGCGTTCGAAGATCACGGAATGTGCTTAATATCGATTGCCGCGCGCAGTCCCCCGTTGTACTTGAAGGCTATTCAGGTTTCTCAGTTCTCCCCCCGAAATGTAAGAAACGCATCCACGAGAAAGATGATACCCTCAATGATACAAAGAGAACCCTTGGCCAAGCCGGTATCGCGGAATGATGACGTCTTGTATTGCTTTTGGAAATAATCGATGTTAAGTGCACCCACAGCGATGAACAGAGCACATCCGATGAGGGAGAAGAAGAGGTCCTAAAAGACAAAAAATCGCATTTAATAAAAAATACAATGATAATTCTAAACTTAGCAATTTCTTCATTTATATTTGAGTCTTGTTAATTCTATTTCTGCATTCAGTGAAATATATTATATCTTTTACGATATCTGATATAACAAAGATCTGTTTCAACGTACCACACGGCGGTTTACCGGTGTTCCCATGACACTGCCAATGAATAAGCCAACGAGAATAATAAGGTATCCGCAGATTGTACCCGTGATTATCATCGCAGTATGTGGATCTCCCCCATTGTAGGAGTTGTAATGCAATCCGATAAGAATGCATACCAAGAGCTGCAATTAAATAGATAGTTAACAAACAAAAATTTATTTCACGTATCAAAATTTCTCCTTCTTTCGATCTCATCGGATTCTTTTTCTTTCATTTTCGATCTTTATCATTCGCGTACAGAAATTTTATAACAGTAAAAGTTTTTAATGCCAAAGTGAAGGTACTGATATCCACGAAACTAGGTCAACCCGATGAGAGTACGTCAACTTTTTCTCTTTCTCTTTCTCTCTCTCTCTCTCTCTCTCTCTCTCTCTCTCTCTCAATTCCAGCATAAATAAAATATTACCCACTATTGCCCTAGTTGGCAAACAACTTGTATTTTCAGGCAACAGGTCGACTTATGAATATAATCGTTCGATAATGCTTTTCAAATTATTAACGCAAGTATAAACATAAGATCTACTTTGAGTGCATCATCGATTGTCACAAGCAAAATACATGCAATAATGGTTAAGATATAAAATCGGTCAATTTTCAAAAATTGTTCTTAGATTTTTCTCTCAAGAAAGAATCTAATTCTCATCTAAACAAAATGTTAGCAAAATGTTGGCTATTTGACAGAAAATTTAATGAAATGTTGTTGATTAAATTTGATGAAATTTGTTGTCAATATCGATAATATTTTGTTCTTACTGAGTACATAATACTAATACATAGAGAGAATTAAATAATAATATAAAATTTTTCTCACTAATAGTCATTCAATAATAATCAACTGATAAATAGAGAATAATATAGGCGCTTGATTTCACTATTAATTAATTCTCATCTTGAAGATATTCGTTGCTTCAATGCTCCGCTATATTCAATGTTAAAATGAAACTGGTTAGCCTTGACGTGGTGAATATACGCATGATGCTAAGTACAATGTATCTTAAAGAATCCCGGGCTGGGTCACCCACGTGTACCTCGATAAGCACGCGATACGTCGCATTTACCACAGTCAGATCGATCTGCCGCTAAGGAGTGCCGCTGCGTTAGCGGTATAAATATATACTCTGAGCTCTCTCGCATCATTTGAAGAAAGCTCCGCTACAAATTCTTATTCATACGTTTTGATCAGTATCAATTTAGAGTTTAAGCTTGTATCTACATAGTTGAATTACAATGTTATTTAATTTATCATTCAAAATATAATTATAAAAAAATATATCTTGATTTATTAAACAATCGCTTTTATAAAGACAACTTTACTTTTGTATAACTCGCCAGAAAACAAATTAAAATTCTTCTCTCTCATTCAGCACATTAAGAAACTTTACGTGCTAAGTGATATTAAACAAAGGAAAGAAAGAATGCAGATATCAAACACAGGAAGGAACTAAAATTATATTTAGAAAATACCAGACGCAAACGAAATATGCGCAATCGTGATGCTGAGGGCCGGCGTTAATTTCTAAATAAAGCTAGATAAATGTTCATCAAAATAAACATGACGCTAAGAGATAGATGTTTTCAAAGTTTGGCTGTTTTATGTTATAAATAACATGTTTTTGATAACATGTTTTATCAATTGATAAGTTCACACATTTACTATTTTGCAAATATTTAAAATGCAAATATTTAAATGTGTTGTAAAAATTACATTAATATACTGTCAATAAATATTCTTAAGTATACAACAAAATATACGATGCATTTCGATGACATTATCCAGATTTAATACGAAGTAAAAATTTTATATTGTTTAAAAACACAACTGGGAGCTGCTTATACACAAAGGGCGCGAACTTCTCACAGTGTAATCCTAACGGAAACCCTCATACCGGTTCACTTCCGGCCGACTTCGAGTGAACTATAATAAGAGAAGAGAACGCTCTTGTGCGTTAATCAGTGCCGGTTATGTCATTCTCCATTTTCGTCGCCTTACGAATCACAAAAGATATGCAATGCGGAATGCCAACAATACGTCTTTGACGTATGTTGATTTCCTTGATCTCGGAAAAGCGCGATCCAGCTCGTGATGGACGCGAACTACTCAAAATCAGGCCGATCGATCGGAAGAAAAGCGGCGTAACGCAGTTAAAAATAAATTCGAGAGCATGATGGACCTTCTTAGAGAAGTGTCGGACGACCTCGAGGATAATGTTTCTCTTGCGGCTGGAAATACGCATGAAAGAAACACTGACAGATTTATGCAATTCAGCCCTCGTACTTTCTCAAGGCTATTTTGATTTTTAATTTAAAACGCTAAGAAAAAAGCAGTCCTCTTTAAAATAACTTTTTTTTTTCTATTTATAATAGTTTGTAAATGATAAGTTTCTGGTTGTGCTAATTAATATTTTGTAATATAACATCGTAGCTTTACAACGTTGATAATTTCTTCTTTATGATGCCATAGCATTGGGATGATTTATATTCATATAATTTATATTATGATTCATTATCTGAATAATTACATATGTCATTTGAATGAATCATAATTTATGCGTATTAATAATCTGCATTTTACACGAAGATATAAAATAATGTGCTATGTTCGAATTAAACATGATTCAATGATATCACAGTTACTAACTAAAAAACACTAATAATTATTTAAATTTATGAATATACTTACAAGCTCAAGGAATTTTACGATTGAGAGCCTTGTAATGGTAGCCATTTCGTTTAATCTGTAAAAAAAAAATCAGTGTATAAATGATTTATTCATTAAAATAAATACAAAATAAAAAATTCTATTTACACGAAGTTATATGATAGATTATGATTACGTGTCCATTGGTAGGAGACTCGCTGTTCAAATGCAAATATAACGACTACAAGAGTACAGAATGTAAGTCGCATAAAAATAAAATAAACTGCAAAGTAGAATAGAGATATAGTAATCGATATAGTATAGTTGTACTAGAGTCGTATGTAAAGAAAATTGGAAACGCAGGATGTTATTAATGTGAGATGTGCTACTTTGTACGCAAAGACATGAACATATTGCAAAACAATCACGTACCGTTCAATGAGATTAATGTGTAAATTGCAGCAAAATTAGTATAATAAATTCACAATTAGATATAAAATTTAAATACAAGAACTAAATTAATGGATTAATTTTTTCTAAAGACCTCTTTTAATGAGCTTTTTGATCGAAAATTTTCGCCAGACATTTAAGTAAATATAGAATTTTCCAAGAATATTTCTTTATGTTATGAAAGATTTTTTATATAAAGAAATCGTTATCAATAAAATAAACCTCTCACATGAATACTCAATCAAACACTGTTACATGTGATTCACGCGTACTGATATGCTTGATAAACTTTAAAAAAATACGATTAGATTTTGCAGCTGTGCATAGATAACACTAAGGAGCGTAAATTCCTTCTCTTATTTTATATTAAACAGAAATGGGCAGACGAATAGTGCAATCTGCTTATTTTTTAAATCGTAATTTAATTTCAATTTTATTGTAAAAATTACCATTTATATTATTTTTATATATTACTATTAACAATTTCATATTATAGCCAAGTTAAAATTCTTCTTCTTCGCCGAAATCAAATTTGCGTTTTTATTTTATGAAATATTAAAAGATAGAATGACCTTAATATATCATTGCAACATATATTGGTCTTTTTAATAGTTGCGAGTCTAAATCTAACTCTTTGATCATTTCCACGAATTTTCAACTCTAACATTTTATGTGCGTACTTATAAAATTCAATGTTATCTTTAGATGAAAAATTTTATTTGTGATTCAATATAAGAGTGACAAAAATATTTACCCGCAAAAAGTATTATTAGAATCATATTAAAACGCAATATAGGACATACAAAACTTTCGTATCGCAGTCATCGAATCGGAGCATTGTAATAACAACTATGCTATATTTAGATATACATATCGAATGACTTAAGGCACGTGTTACTCATGAAATTTAAACCTACACAAATTTTTCTCGGAAAAGATAAAGAATAAAAAAATTTCTTAGAAAATAATTCATATTATCAAGTTATAATAATTATAATTTGGGATGTAAAGCCAGCTCGTCTGGCGGATGCCAATCTCTCTTGCTCGTAGTGCACCCTGCATAATCTAACAAGACTCTGGCAAGGATGGTTGATATAATCTCAATATTTTGAATAGAGGAAATGTTATCCATTCTAACCCTTACAAAAAAGTTGGGCATAAGGCTAACACTTCTAACCGGGAAAAACACATTTGAGAAAACTAATAGCCTCGGATGAATACGAATAGAAAAACTCGAAGATTTAAAGAAAATGAATAGAAGAATATTCTACACAATAGGAAATCGTGGCATGAATTATGTGAGCACATCAAAATCCTGCCAGGATTGCAGAGCAAATAAAAGATAAATAAAAAATAATTATAATTTTATGTCTCCGTCAAATTATGCAAAATTCTCGATTCATAACAACACGACATTAAATGAGTATGGATGAAAAAATAGCTATGATATCGTCAGTTGCATAGGCAAATAATACGTGCTTAATTGCATACGTGTACTAGCATAAGTCAAACTTTACGTCATCCTTCATTGGATGACTTGAGCAGGTCGGCATGTATGACGACCATGACATACCCAAGATGGATAAAATGCAACGAAACTGGTAGAAATAGCGCGATATGTGTCCTGCATATAAATATATCACCATTGAGCAAGAACGCTCATTTATCAGTATGTCAAGAGGTGAATTTGTTAATTGCGCCAACTTCAGTCATTAAAGTGATATTTAAATAGGCCGGCCGGCTTTCTAATTAACAAACACGTAATCTTAGCAGAAAACAACATGAGTTATCACATACGGAAAAAGAGTATCGGATATAATTACTTTCAAAATTATTAATTTTGATTTTTGCCTGTACACAATTGATAACAAGACATTAAATTACAATTATTATGACTTAATACAATTATATCATGAATATTTATTATTTTTGGCAAAAGTTTGCGGAATTTGAACCTCTGTCAATAACGCGTATCTCAAGTCACCTAATCTAAATATATATCAAATGTAAGTCTAGATATAATACAGTTGTATTTAATTTGTTTTCGTTTTCCAATCTTATTAATATGTATGAGAAACTAACATAAAATATAGGTAATCGAGTGCGTACATGCATATATCTAAAATGCATATATCATAAATTTACTGAGTCATCGAAATATATAGAAATATAAAAATTTTTTAAAAATAAATTTTAAAGTAACAAAAATAATATTTATAAGATTAATATAGTTTTATCGATCTGGACGATGTGGTGTCATTAAAGATGAAAATGAGAATCGTTCAGGTTGTTTATCCTCCGTGACATGTAATTACGTCGAAAATCTGATATGGAGTCTCGTTATTATACTCAATAACCCACAGTTTTCAATGTGTGTGCGACGTAAATTAAGCGTCGAAGCGTAAATCGCGGTCATATATCGCATAAGATTGAGAACGCATTTTTTACTCCAAAAAAGAAGATACTTTCACGTTACTTGGCACTGCCTTGACTTAGTTTTTACAATCTCTATCGGTATCTTTTCCTTTTAAATGAAACTGTGCTTTTCGACAATACATTGAAACAAATCACGAGTGCAAATAATTGAAAAATTTTTTATAAAATTTTCTTATAAACAATATACAACATAAATATATAAAACAACATAATACAACATAAATATATAAATATATAAAACATAAAAATTGTGTTTTTTATATTGTCGTATTAGTTTTAAATATTTTTTGCCTTTTATATTTCTGAATATCACTGATAATTATTTTGCAGTAATTAATAAGTTTGCAAAATTAAAAAACATAATTACATAAAAGATATTTTATCGCGATATGGTGTTATTTATATCCTTCCATTTTTATCTTTTATAAAATTTTCTTATTCTATAATATTGATTAAAACATATTGCGCGCTACATATGAATACACGACTATCTTAAGTTCAACTACTTTTTTTCATGAACTGCGTTGCATAAAACGATAAAAAAAAGTTGTTCCGGTATGAAATTACGCGTCACCGCAGATTAAAATCTGATTTCGTTCAAATAAAATATTAATTCTTTTACAGCATCTATTCCGTTCGAAATATTTTCTAAAAATAAATTCTGCATTTTTACAATTAATAAATTAAATTTTGCATAAATATATTATAACTTTCAAATTTTTATTTAATACAGCGTTTTCGTTTGTTACACTAATATCTTGCTCTAACCAGCCAAGGTTGGTCAGTCCATAAACTAGCACACAAAAGAATAGTACGAACAAAGAACCCCGAGTATTGGCGTCGAAAGAGAGCCTTAAGCCTTGTTAAGTAAACGTTACCGTAAAATTTCCCATTTTTAAAATACGAGAAAGAAAATTTCGGAAGCTAAGGTTCATTCATACATCAGGCGTGAGTTTGGCGTCGTATAATCGTAGAGAGTACTTACGTGTCCGCGTTTTTTATTCACCGTACAGTCGTAGCTGCTCACGAGACGAGAGTTCAACGGTGACTGATGCTGAAGACCGACCACGCATTGTGGAGGCGCGTCAGCCCCAGCCTCGATTTTTACGTTCGACGGAAACACCATAGTATGTTCACGCATCGGGCGGGTACAGACGCTACGGTCCAGTGGCGCTCATTTTAGCTTTAGATTAGCTTGACGAATGTTGCCATAAATAAACGTTTTATCATGATTTTTAATGAGGAACAAGAATAAAATAACGAGATTGTCCGACTAACACATACGTGATAATAGAGCTTAGAAGATTAGAAGTATACTAATGAAAAAAATTGTAACGCAATATTTAAGAATTTAATTAGGAATCTATTTTTATAAACGCTATTTAAAGTACAATTGATTTTTATTCAGATTCATAGGAATACTCTCAAGAAAAATTAATAAAAGAATACATAATTTGGTTTGGGAATATTTAAACATTATTTATTTTAAAAACTTGAATAAATAAATAATCTGCTGTGCATGCATGCTGTATATTTTCAGGAAATTATTTGTTTGTTGAAAAACTTTTCTATGCCACATTGAATTGTACTATAAAATACTGTATATTCCATTAATTCAAACATTTATGATGTTAAAATAAATGTTTTAAAGACATCTTTTTTTAAATAGCATTTTATCTAACTTTACCTAAAGTTCTCTCATTTTGATAATTAAAATGTTTTTGATTCGGTCACAAAAATTATATTTGTTTAATCAACTTTGCTGCATATTTTAAGACAGTTTTATCATTTCTGTAAATAGCTATAAAATCATTAATTAATCTGGAAATTATGATATATTAATATCTAGTCGACTGTCCACGTTTAAATTGGCCATTTATCTTCTTGTTTTATCGCGAAGATTCCATTTATTGTTAGTAATTACGCTTCGTTCTTTCGCAATGGTGTAAGTAGGGAGTATCATCCGTAAGATAAAAGAGATAAAACTGAATCCATGAATCAGATCGTGTTTCAAGAATTACGTCAATTCTGCCTTGTGCGTGACATCATGTTGTTCGTATAATACGATGACGTCACATATCGTAGCGATCCAAACAATATGACATGTCAAACTGAACTCGGAGTTCTATAATGACCAATAAGCAACTTCCGTTATATAATAGGGGGAAGCTGAATATTTTTATTCCAACTTTTTTTGGCTAAACTCATCAAGATATTAAATATTTTAGCATCGAATATTTAAACAGCGGATTAAAAGTTTTATAACAATAAAAACCGCTCAAATTGAAGTGAGCAGCAATACTTCCTTATTTAACTGCATTCTAAAAGTTTAATTTATCTTCTGGGAATGCTGAATAGAGAGAGATTTTTAATCTCTTATACTTCTAAGACAATTAATGATGCTTTAATCGGGCAAAAATAAATTTAGAATTTTATGCTCGATATACCAAAATATTATACTGCATTCTTTAATACACATTGCCCACATATGCAGGATAGATCGTATAGCAGTAGCTTTGAAATATCCCATATATACTTGTGCCTATTAGAACCTTCCTCGCTCACATCTGTCGGACTCGCTTGCTCGTGTTACATTTTCACCGTCTTTATTTCCGCCGCTGCTCTTCGACCCGTATTTACCACATGTGTGCATACTACCAGCAAATTGCCCATGACCGTACGCATTCGTATGCATTAGCCTCCTTTCGCCGGTTACTTACGATACAACACGCGTTTTCGCAGGATTCACGCGAATTTGACACGCCTACCGTAGATTTTACTTAATAATCCACCGCTTCAAATTCTTTCATAAAATTTCTATGTGGCTTACAAACATCTCGTTTAAATCTAATCTTAAATAATTATTTTAGATTATTAATAGAATGTAGTTATAATCAGATATTCTGCTTGTGCAGAAATAGATTGTTCCTTGTGTAGAGAAACAAATTTTGAAGTATCAACAGAATTGTGACGAGAATCTAAATGCGCTTAAGCGTACGCATGTTAATGATATATGACGTGTGATTAAGCTGACAGTATGAAGTATCAAATTTCTTAAGAAGATTATATCATCAGAAAAATCTGATTGAATGCGTCATTCTATAGCGACGTAACTTACACATACACATACAGGCACACATTGCTGCCATTGATTATTACTTAAATATTATAAATTGATATCTAAATAAAATCGTTATCGTAGTTTCATAGTTTAGAAAATAACCACATTGTTTATTCAACAAATTGCAAAAATATTGCATTTAAATGGTATATAAAAAAAATTTGACCGACATAAACATTGTTATTAATAAAACAAATCACGCAAGCAGATTTCAAGACTTGATAACAATATTTTATTATTAGAAATATTGTGCACTATGAAGAAAATACATTTGTTTTATAAATAATTACGACTCGTTACAAATTAACTGTTTTATTCGCAGAGCTGAAGCGGTTTACTGACTGACATTTAAGCGTTTCACAAGATGTCGCGATGGATCCCAGTTCAGAGATTTTACGGAACAGCAGTAACAGCGATGTACCGGCAATCGTTATCCTTAATTTATTCAATTAATTGTTTTTACAATTACAAATCTTATTCTTTCCAAATATTACATAATGTGAACAACTTGAAACTCGTGTTTTGGTTTACTTTTCATCTTCATTTTAATATAATTATACCAATCAACGAAACAGCAATAAATAATTGGTTCGTCCTCCAAATCCTATAAAGATAAAATAACTGCAAATTATTTCTACAAAAACTTTCAAACTTCAAACTTTTTGAACTATTTTTTTTTAAAGACTTTTGCCTCTTCATATGTTATGGTTTTTTAATTTATAAGGATTATCCATATTCTTAGAAAATATTTAGGAACGATTCTGCTGATTATTCGATAACCTTAGAACTGAAACGATAAATGTTATATTCCATGGACAGAAAATAAGATACTTGCTTCACATCTAAACGCAAAATGCTCTTGTGCTTGTATTATATTTATTATAGGATGACATGATCTATTTCAAGTTCCAAGATATCGATAAATCGTCACTCTTACAACATTATCGGCGATCATAACGGGGGTAGATAAATCTTGCAAAGTGGGAATCGGTGCCAACTCTCCAACCTGCGCTTCGGACTCATCTATTTTTTGTCCAGTTATAGAAGTATCAGTTACGTCAGAACTTACGCTAGAGTCGGAACTTTGCGTGTCTGCCGATGTACTTGTGCCTTGTTGCCTTCGAACCTAGTCGCGATCGTAAACAGTTACGTTATTTCATATTTATCGAATTAAATGATGCAAAGTTAACAAGATATTACGTTAAATAAATTATTAAAGCCGTAATTAATCAATCATTTTTAATTTCTTAAAGTATTGAGGATTATTATTCTCCTATGAAATGTCACATATATAACGAAAACATATTACTAAGTCAGGCAAGACTGGTAATGTTAAAATAAAAAATTATTGTACAGTGTATTTAATATTGAATAATTGTTTTCTGTTTAAACGCACCCATTGCCATTCATCGACGAGAACCCACGTTTGAATCAAATACATAGTCATAACGAAGAGTGATAATATGCACATCACAAAATTATGAATGAAAATGGGATGATCAAGTATTTCTTCGTCAGTAAATAAAGTAACGTCAATATATATATCAGCTTGTTTCATCTCCGTTATTCCTGCCACAAGCATCAGAATAGCTGCTATCGTGCATGCTGCGAGAGGCTTGTAAATTTATTTTCAACGCATAATTATTTGGTGTAGATATGTTTAATTCTCGAATAATATTTTATTCGCTAAATTGAGACGTTAACTAAGAAAAGTCACAAATATTTATCCTTTTACCAGAGATACAATAAAATTATCTAACCTTTTGAAAACAATTGTGACAAAAATTATTATATCTGTTGCAAATGAAAGTAAATGTTAAGCACAAATTTTAGGTTTGACAATTTAATATTATATTTTAGATTGCAATTATATTAAATAAATATCTAGATCTCAAACTTGCATCTAAATTATGTGAAACGAAACACCGTGGAGAATAATTAAGTGTATTGTATTCTTCGTTAGCACGTCTTTGTAAACAGGCTTGGAAAAGGACTCACTATCATAGGTCTGCCGGGTAGTATCTTTTTAACAAACCAAAGGACGGCAAGAACAATGCTCACCAGCATGCAAATAGGATACATAAAGAAAATGGGATTTCTTTCCTCCGGCAATAACGGAATCGTCCAGTCTTCTTCGTGCGCGAGTTGATTCATATAGTAATGCACGTGATGAAAAAGTTCAATGCACGATATCATTATCTAGAAATATCTCCGATAACATTATTTAATAACAAAAATATCGACAATGATAAAAATAAATTTAAGACAAAAAAATCTCAATGATCAAGTTAGAAGTAAAATACATTACGGCAAAATATAAGAACAGAAAAAATGTTGCAAGCGATTTCTCACAAGAACTCGGAGATATGCGCTCTAACGTGAATTGTGTCATCAACGTTCTTAGCAGGTTTCCTCTGATTGTGACAAAATTGTCAGCTGAAATAGAACGCGCGTAATTGAACACCGGTCGCGGGTAATCGAACCGAGAAGTCGCTGGTTCTCTTTTTTTTTTAAACGATTAAGATTCGCACGAAGCGTACGCGCTGACACGCATATTTATATACGTAAATGCGTGTATCCTCTTGTCGTATCCGATTACATAATAAAAATATCGATGTCACGATTATCGTTACTGAATCACGACGCAACGACGAAGAATCCGAACCGAAAAAAACTGGGTCACACTCAACTGCATTGTTTAATATAAAGTTATGTTTATCTCGCATGGAATATGGCACGTAAAGATAACGATGCTATCTTGAGGTGTTATGTATCGTATTTTTCATCACACGAGAAAACTAGATCATCAAATGATTTTATTTCTCTCATGCATTCGGATTTCGTGTGAAAAAATATCTTGTACATATTTACTTCGTTTACATTTCGATCGCAGAGCCACAGATTCAATTATTTATCATTTCTACAATGCAATGTGCACACACAAATATACTTAATATAAATTTTCAGATACTTCTAGCAGCGCTATTATAGACTTTTCTTTTAATTATAATTGTTAAACATTAAAAATAAATCGTAATTACTTTCCGCTATTAATACCACCTTTAGCTCTTGCGAGATTAATTTGCATATGAGAATTAATTTGTCCGCTCACAATTAAGGTAAATTTTTCATCATATTCGATTTCTTACAAATTGAACACAGTGTAGACTGGCGTGCACGATATGAGAGAGATCTGTCCTTCTCTCAAACTTTCCTTCCTCGCTGTAATAGATAGCCGCAAGCTTGGCAGCTTGTTGGAGTTTGTGAAGCTCCAATGCAGCTTCATCCTCGTTCGATTCTCTATTTTCAGTTTGACTCACCATTAAATCATTAATTATTAACTCGAATTGTCGGCAGATTCCCAATGTAACCTAATTATAGCGACTGAATAGCGACATTCCTGAATTATATCCGACAAATGAACAAATGAACAATGACAGAAATGACATCCACAATTATATCAATCATTAAACTATTTTTATCAAGATTCAGAATTAGAAACAAATTATAAATCAATTAAATCACACGATTAATGGATCCTCCTTTCTTAAGTTGATGCTCCTATATCTCTTTATATTGCAAATATCGAACTGTGTATATAAACTTTTCACAGATATCTAAATACTTATAATTTTTCAAAAATTGATGCAGTTAAAAATTAAAGAGTTCAAATAATAAATAAAGTAAAATTTATTATATATATATATTTTTAAAATATTTTATCTGACATTTTTGACAATTCTGGAAACAAAACTTTATGATCAATTCTTGACAGGTTTACGACGGCAAGCGTTGTAAAAAGCATTTTGGAAATTGTCCAATAGAACTTCTCGCAAAAAAATGATGAGGATGTAAAAAAAGGTTACTGGCACTATTGCCGAAAGAGTTCCCGAAATATCATGTTGATCTTTCTGATGACATGGTAAATGATTCTCAAGATCCGTGTGACAGATACATTATAAATTGACGTCTGACGTCATTTGTGAAATAGAGATAAAACAAAGATTTCGATTTTGTCGTCTGCGTTAAGTAAAATGTTGATAATAATAATAGCATTGATAATAAATCTAAAAAATATTAATTTATTATATTCTTCTTTTTTTCTCAAATAAAAATATGAGAAAAAATTATTGTTAATTACATTATTAAGGAAAAATTCTCAAAATATTTTGCAAAAATTTGCAAGTAAATTTTGTGTAGTATTTTAAACTCCTCTTGTTAACACACAAAAAGTACTTGGAATTGCTTAAAATTGAGAATTTTATACTTTTATTTTCTACGTAAGAGTCAATATAGCCAGAATGCCATAATGTCAAGTGTAGCAATAGATAAATATAGAGATACTTTATTGTTTATGTCTCCTTCGAGTTGGCAATCAATGTATAATTATAAACGAAGATGACGCATTATATAATGCTACCATCCAGGAAAATAAAACATGTCATTTGTTTTTTTTTCTAAATTCATTGTCTCGTGTCATTCTTTCGATGACTTCCCGGGAGAGAACACGTGGATGCTCCGTATAATTCCGTCTTTTGAATGGCGCCTCCGTTCCTTTCTCCGTCTCGTCCAGACGACCTTGGCGGTGCGATCGAGCAGAAAAATTCAATTTGCTTCTTTTACTGCCATTACCGATTCGATAAATCTCAGAGTAATCGTTGGCGAGCAGGAAGATATTGTACGCAGAAGAATCAATTTTGCAAGTGAAATTTATTTCTTGTTGTCACGGTAGACGCACGAGAGGCAAAAACGTTTCCGCTTGGCTAAACAAGTGGCTATTAAATAACTTTCCGTTACGCAATTTTTCTTTTATTTTGCTATCATCTGTTGTCACGTTTATACGTTATTGCTTAACAAATAATTATTTATAAATAATCAAATAGTGATTAAAAAAACATTTTCGAAGAAAAACGACATGTTAACTATGCGGGAAATTAGAAAAACATTACATTGTATTTTCTTTATTTAAATATCTGTTTAAAAAAAATATAAATTTTTCTGCTGCAAGTAAAAAGCAAATTGCACTTGTAATATAAAAATATACTAAAAATAATGTACACAACCTAGCAATCTACAAAAGAAAATAAGATAAAGATAAAAGTTTTCACAGAAATTTGTTATGACCCGGAGAATATAAAGCAATCTGAGTAAGACTCCTAAAATATCAGAAATTTATTTAAGTAAATGAGAGAAATGAAAAAATATTTTTTCGACAAAATTGGCTGCCCACTTCCTGTCGTGTTTACAATAAATTGGATTATACAGCTAAAAATTTAAAACCGAAATTGTCCAGGCTTACAAGATTCCGAAGCTCGACTGGTTAATTGTTTTTCACAGAGCGATGCAAACAATATGGAAGTAAAATACGTGACATTAATCGAAAACAAGCAAGGAGAGCTTGCGCGATGAATCAATCCAGTTCTGCATATCTTTGGCGCGTTTCGAGAACACGGATTTCATTTTCACCTGTACGGCAATGCTCCTCAGAGCTGACGGAGATTCCACTCGAAGTTTGCGCAACGCGTTATCTCCCCTGCTATTTACATCTGGGGAGAAAGCGCGGAAGGGAAAGAACGGGGGTTGTTTATGTGTCTCCCTCGAGAAATACGAGGCAATGGAGAAACACAGGCGTGTGCGAGACAACAAAGACAGAACGATTCCGTATAGGGCGCGCAGAAATTCCCACGCGAAATAATATTTTTCTTTGAGAAAGGAAAATATGACGCGGAAGAAACAGACGCGCAGGGTCTTCTGGCCCGTGAAAAACGGCTCGCTTAACCCGGCTAACAGTGGGCAAACTCGTGCTGATCCGCCAATCGTTTGTTTGAATTATTTGCGAATGCGACCGGATATAGTACAATAACAAAGTTTTCTCGGTGAAAAGGTATTACTGATGCGATTTTTTTATTTGTTTACTCGATATAATTGGAATATAATTGAGTTGGTAACATAATAGCAACAAATTTTAGAGAATTTTAAAATTAATTAATTAAAACATATTTTTTCTTTTTCATTATTGTACTATAAATATTAGTTCTCAAACATATTACAATTTTATTATTATTCAAAAAATTTATTTGTAAAATGCAAGCTCGAGTTCTTAAACAAAAATATCCGGATAAACGTCGGCATTCCCTTATTCGTGCGAATCTTGCGGCAATAAAAGTACATTTCGGTCCAGCCTTGAGTCAGCTTTCTAACGGACAAAAGCTTGCAACGAGTTAAGCGACCCTCCGGCTTTCTCACTCCGCGTATTACAGGAGTTTCGTCGGCGGGGTTATTTTCGGTGGCTGCTGCGCGTCGACGTCGTCGTTACCGCCGCTGCCCCGCGAAAATGCACTTCCGGTATGCGTTCGCGGAGTGCACCGTCCGCCGGTGAACCGTCCGTTTTCGATCGCATTTTCATATCTTCCGTCGCCGGAGCAATTAACCCAGTTACGAAGACGGTGATTACTTATTGCTTTATAGCGGGGCCGCAGTTATTAACGCATCACCCGCCGGTATGCTTGTCGTACAACATCGAACACTAGGTTCTTTGTCGGCGAAAGAATTTAATATTGACGCTACGCGGCACATCGCGACGCAAAAATACGTCTTAAGGCACAAGCCGCCCCGATCTGCAGCCGCGTCGAGATCAACGGCACGCGAACGATGCCGTATGCATCATCAATTGATTCTTCGAGATGTGAATCTGTTTTTCTCAAAAAATGCAGTTGTTCGTCAAACTTATTATTGCGAACTTTTCTGCCGTCAATTTTGGAAGTTGAGAGAAATGGTTGATGATTATTTTAATGCCGAAAAAAAGCATTAACATTTATATTTATATTTTACATTAAGAGAAGAAATAAAATAGAATAGACTGAAAAATATAGAAAGATATACATTTCAGAATATTTTTTCTAAAAAGTGTATCGCGTCTCTGTGTAGCATATCTCTCAAAATTCTCTCTAAAAGAATCTATTTTAAATATTAAATGCAGTAAAAGAGAAAAAATCGGTAGTCAGTTGAATTAATTTTTTTAAGAAGGGAAAAAATACGAAACCGTATGCATTTTATTCTGTAAAATATAAAAAGCATTTTATTATACGTGGAGAATAAAATCCCCCTTTAATTAGTTAATCTTTTTTTCTAAAAGCATTAATAAGAATTGAGAAAGCGGTGCATTTAAATGATGGACATGTCCTGTGATTTTCCGAAGAATTTAAAATGAATCATAAATCCATTTCTCAGCATGCATTATTGCTTAAAAAATTATCGGCCTTAATAGATGCATCGCAATGCGTTACCTTTCTCGAAAGATATTTCCGTTCTACATTAAGCAGTTTCCACATATTTTGTGTATGACACATGCCGCAAACGCGAGCGTACTGTTATCGCTAATTCATAATGAGCTCTAATGTTTCACCATTGACAAAGCACTTAAGCTCGACTCACGAAAATCACCATTTAAAGCCTAAATAATTCTAAATTTTTTTACGAATATATATCTGAACACGGATAAAATTAAAATACTGAATTATTGAACAGTATTTATCTGATAAAATAGATTCAATTTTTTATCTTTCAGATTAAAAAATCCATTGTGAAAGTGAGATGGGCGGCTTTAGTTTCGAGATATCTGGACTCAGGTAGTCCATGGGAAAAACCGACGGTAAAAAATGATAAGTGACGGTATATGAAACCCAAGAAGATTATATGATTCGTCAGGTGCACAATGTGTCCAGGTATCCGAAGGAAACCTAACTATAACTTTCCAAGTTATAAAAAGTTATAAAATTTAACAGTAAAATTCATTTTAAAGTAATTTATGATTTTTTAAAGGTCGATTGTTCGTCTTAACAATGAAATAAAGATAAGGTTTTCAAATTTTGAGCTCCAGAATTTTTACCGCGCATAAATAAAAAATTCTAAGCTTTCAAGAAATAAATTAAGACATATGTAATATATTACTTCTCTGAATACTGCACTGGAATGCAGAATTCTTCGTAGAAACACGTTGGTGTATACGTAATCAAACTCGGGGCACGAGGGCGAAATTTCTCGAAGAAGCGCCGAGCAATTAATTAACTCGTCTATTAATTACTACCGTGAAGCAAGAGTGCCGCGGACTAGAATCAAAGGAGCACAGTACTGAATGGAATCTTTATAAGTGCAAAGAGGTACAAGAAATCAGATATCTTGTGCGTTTTAGTACTCTTTAATTTACTTAATCCATTTTTTTATTGGACTACTTCGAACTCCGTTGAAAGCAAAGACTGGGTTTTATCTACATTTCCTCTACATTTCCTGCTGTGTAAAAAATTGTTGGCTTTACAGATATTTGCACGAGCACTTGATTGAAGAGGGAATTAAATTAGACCACCTTTCGTGCATTTCAAACTTATTCTCTTAGAATTCTCGAGTTCGCGATATGAACATAGAAACGCGGTTCACGCATCGCGCGATGCATTCGCCGCGAAGCGCGCTGGCGCCATGCACGCGGCTGTGCGTCGATGGACGCTCACAAAGTCATCTGCAGTGCAGGAAACAGGAAATCCTGAACGGTGAAACCGAGCAGAAACGTCGGGAGCGCACAGAGCCTCCACTGTCTAGGAATTCTCGGTCGGTGGAACGAGATGAAGCAAGTGACCAACCGCCGCGACCAGCTGCCTCCTTCCCGCGAGGAGAGGGATGCAAATGAGAGACTACCTCCTCGTGTACGTGCATACCTACCTACCGCGTCTCTTCTAAATAGCTCGTCGCGAGCGTATCTCAGTCCGCAGTAGCATACGTCCGTGCCGTTTTTATCGGCGCCGCGCGTCGCCATTAATTACGCACGCAGTTGGAATAAGAACACCCAGCATGTACAAGTATTTAATGAAAAATACACGGCAAAGCTAAGGTATAGCGTGAAAAAATACCAAACATGCACTTCGCGGTCAAAGCCAAATCTTTCTCGCTAAAGAAATCGATGTCCTGTAGTAGGTTCGAAGTAGTCGACAATAGAGTTCTTGCAAATGAATTCTACGCATGGAATTCTAGGAGTGCAATTATATACTACTTTTCTTTTAGTTATATAAAATTCCAGAAAATTTTTTTTTAAATTTAATCTAAGACTAAGCAAGATATTTAACATTGAGAAAAAAGTACAAAAAAGTATGATTATTCAATTTTACTTTTATTATTTAATTAAAAAAGAACATAAAGTGTTAAAAATCTCTTTATTTTAATCTTAGTAATAGAAAAAGATACGCTAGCACGTGTTAAACATGGATTAAATCCGTGATCAGATTATATCATCTCATCATGCAAATGATTATGCTCTGCATAAACACAAAACATGTTTTTGCCAATTTTTATGAGAGTTAATGGAAAATTTTCTAATAAATACAGAATTGTCAATTATACTGCATCAAAATTTTCGACAAATCTTAAACCGAAAAGTTCACCAGATTATTATTAAGTTTTTCGATAGTAAAAAGTAATATTACGTATATAAATAACGTTTATAACTAAAGCTCTAGACAAAAAATGTAAAGCAAAATAAGATCCAACTAAAGCGTACTTTGAACGGCTGAAAACGACAACTTTTAAGTCAATCTTAGTAGACAGCATAGTAAGCATAACACGGTGACACACGGTCTGTGTCAGACCTCGCATTATAATCGGTCGTATTATATCACCTCGTTGTAGAAATTGTGTGCAGGGATTTATCTCGCGAACGCGATTCCGTTTTGCGTAACATAAAGCGCGTGACCGAAACGAGAGAGAAACGAGAAAGCAAAGAACGGCATACGGTACACGCGGCCGTATCGCTGCAATTGCAGCATGCACAAATCGCGATTGCTAATCACGAAGCAGCTGGTCGGCTCCATGGCGCATTAAAGGTCGATCGATAACGCGAAACTGCGAGAATTGGAAAGCACGTTGCGCAACGTTTCTCCAACAGGCATCTTGAAGATATATTTATCAACATTTTAGCCGGTTGTAACATGGATTGATTAGTTATTGATGCTAATTACCTGAAATTATTTTCATTTATACATACGTAGATTAGACTTTCATTCAAGAAAAGATAGTTATGTAAATTTTTTCACTCGATGGTTATGTAATTGGATTTATAAGTACAAGGGAGTCAAAAAGTCAAAAAGTAACCTTAACAGTCCCTTTTTATTGCCATATTAAGGTTACTTTTTGGTAATTTAGCATACTTTTAATGCAGCAAATTTAATATTATATAGATTGAAGAATAAGCTATCCTATGCAACTTAGTTTTAAATTATCATAATCTTCGGGCATCCGTGATTAATATACATCGTACGCTACATTTTCATCAAAGTTTTACACACTTCTCTTTTAAATTAGCATAACTTATTTCAGCAGAGAGGCTTATCTGCATCCGGGGAATTTCTTCGGTCTCGAAAAACATGGAAAGCAACAGCTTCTGCCTTCTCCGGCGCTCTCCGTGTCTCCCTCATTCTCTCTCTCTTCCTACGGATTCGCTGCGGGTGTGCCTAACCGACAATTAAACTTTCATAACCTGTCCATTAGCGCGAATTAACGCGCTGCACTAACTCATCTGAATTCCGCTGATGCAACGCACTTAATTTACGTGCGAGCATCGACCGCGTGCGCGTGTGTATATCGTGTACGGGGGTGTGTTTGCCCTCCTTTTCCCCGGAGGATGCGTTCGCGCGAGCAAAGCGGTAGCGAATGGTGGGAGAGATTGAGGGATAGAGAACGAGCAAATTGCGAGCGAATGAGAGAGAGAGAGAGAGAGAGAGAGAGAGAGAGAGAGAGAGAGAGAAAGGGACAACAGAGAGACAGAAGGGAGAAGTGAGAGAGGGGCGAACGACAGAGGGACATTTAGAGACTGATGGCACAAACCTTTTAGGCAAACTAATGCATTGAACCTGTAACATCACAGAGGCTATACTCCAACAGCTCGATCTGTCCCGTCCCACACCCCCCTGATGCCCGACGATGACCGTATACACGCGTGTACGTGCCAGCGGGTTCATTATGGGAAATGTATCGAGTCGCGCGAGCTGTCCCTGTGTACGAGAATATCCGGTGATGCGTGTACGCGATGATAACCAACAACATGCACCGCGTATTTTTCGAGCAAGACTTTGCCTTTCGAGAGAAATTGCGGTCTGCGAGCTTACCGGAGATAATAGGTTCTAAATTGATAATAAGAATTTGTCCTCTCCCTTTTTATTTCAAAAAATTCAAGTAATGTATAAGAGAAATTTTAAATTAATACACAATTCGGAGTAAAAATGATATTATAAAACAATAAAAAAAATACAAAATTACTGTCTTTTTTTATCTCTCTTTTGTACAGCTTTTTTTAAATTAATTTTTATACCGATATTTTACAGAACAAAGAATTTCCCATTAAAATAAAAATCAATTAATTTTCCACGTAATCAACAATGAAAATTACTTTTTCAAAGAACTTTAATGGAAATTTAATTAAATAGAATTTCAATTTAAGTTTTAATCGCCAAGATATTTGTATATATAATTATAGTCATTATCTATAAATTATTGCTAATCACTAATTTATACTTTTCTCAACTTCTAAATTTATAACGCCATGCGTATTTATATCATATGCCAACATAACTCAGTTCCACAGTCCGGATAGATATCTTTTATTTATGTTATTATTTTCGCTTAACATTTCCCTGTTTTCCACGGACGGAAACGCGCGTGTGCCGGCGGGATTCATTATGGCAAATGTACCGAGAGTTCGACCCCGTATGCGAGCGCACTTATGCACGCCTGCATACTGATACGCGGGAATGCGCGCATGCAATTACCTACGAGTCTCCCCACCTCCGCTCCTCCCCCGTCCTCACCCTCCTGTACGAGCAGGCAAGTGTACACATAATTACCGCCGGGAAGGTGCGATTATTAATTTAGGTATTACTCCACAGACCTATATGCCGAGACGCATTCCTTCGCGGGACATGCCGCGCCGCGGTGAAGGTTTCCGTTTCCTCGACTCGTTGACTTTGAAACAAAAAAAAAGTCGAGAGAATTGACTTAATCCTACATTCTATTCGTAATTAAAAAATTCTTTTGAGTGCAAATTACTCCGGTGTAGCATAACTTTTACATTTTGAGTGACATAGAATCAAATTAAAGTTTCCACGGTATGTGAGCAAAATAATTGTAAGATTTTGGGACTCTACAGTTTATCGCATGTATGTTGGTATCAGCATAAGTAATCCCATTCATTAAAGTAATAAAGAACGATGAGCACAATTTCTATCAATTCTTTCATAATGCTGAAAGTGAAAAAAAAAAAATACTGAATGTTACGTTTCTTGTTGCATATCGCGCAAAGGGAAGCGTATCGACCGCGGATGATTTCCCCAGCTTCCTTGTCGCAGCGAGACCGCTACAATTTTCAGCAATCTGAGTTATTATATAGGGTGATCACGATTGGCGCATCGATTTATGCCTCGGGCACACCGCCGCATCGCCATCTCCGCGCAGCTCCATTTATTATTCTATTAAATTCGTAGTTTCCCGTCGGGGCCCACCCCTGCCTAGAGCTGTCTCGCACTCACGACTTAATGCGATATTCATACCAAGGCGGGCAAATGGACCCCGGGCTCCGGTCCGCACGCCATATTATAATTAAGTCGGACACCGTGCGGGATCCTCCCCCGCCCAATTTTTCTTATCCCCGGGGCGGAAAGTGGCAGGCTTTTATCCACGCGTAGTTGTAACAAAGTTGCAACGACAATATCCGCCGGCGGCCGATCTTTCTTATCGCTGCCGCTGCACCGTGTCGACACCTGTAATTATTTTAATAGTTCGTTCGAGCGATGACAGCATGCACTACTGTAATTGCCGCGCGCGCGCCGGTGGATTGCGTTAACTTAATGTGTAACAAATAGAAAATACGCATTACCTAGAGCGATAAGTAACGGCGCCAGACTTGCGGCAACAGATCGACACTGCGTATTTCGTGCTTTGAAACGTTGAGTGTTCTGCCTCTAAAAACGTCTCGACGATAAAAAGATCTATTGTCAAAAAGCGTATTAAAAGAAATACTTTGTAACATTTTCTAAATTGTCTTTATGGTCACTGATATAAAATGACAAATTTTAAACACTGGTGAGTCAACAAAAATAGATAAACGCGGTATGCATAAAATGGTATTCTAAAGCTTCTAAAAATTTAGAATTTTTCGTTTAATCTTGTTCTTTACCTATCTTTTTGACATTCCCAAAATACCTAAAAATATAAAATGTATTGAGTAAAATAAAGTTCAACGATTGTGTTAAGATAATGTAATTGAAAAAAATGTGCATTATCGATGTTGTGTTATCAGCGTTGCGATAGAAAAAGACGGTTACTTAAAATTATTCGAATATTTCTTAACTTTGAAATGTAAATTGCAAACTTCTTGCCAAGATTTTCTTCAGACCAGTCAACGTAAGTAATGCAACTTTTCTCTCAAAGTTTACGTTTGGAAATTCTAAAACGCCCTGCGAGGAGAGAGAATACGTGAAGTCACGCGCCCGTTGCAATTCTCGGTAACTACGCTGCAGCAGATGCACCGTTTGGAAAACAAACACGCGTGCCATGCACGTTGAAAGGGCGACAGCTTGAGGGACGGCGGTGCAGCGGGGGATGGTGGCGTCCGTTGCACACTGATAACACAATTAGCTTGTCTCGTCATGCGCGACCTCTGATAAGGGCCCACTGTGCCCTGCTCCCGCCCCCCCCCCCCTCCGGTCACTATCCTCTTTCTTCGTCGTCCCACATCATGCGACCGGCAGAATCGGAGCCGGGCAAATCGTCCGCGCGTCAGGCAGGATCAGGCAGAGAACGAGAAGATCCCCTCGGGACTACGCGGCGTTTCGGGGATGCGCGATAAGGGCGCCGGCTTAACCCTCTCTCGCTAAGGATTCCCCGCGCGATGCGACGTTAATACCTTCCGGCAGGTTTTCCTCAGTTGATTTATTTTCCCCACGAGAGAGCCTACAATCGCGCGATGCGTACGCATATAGACGGATTTGGGAGAGGAGCGCCGGACCACGTGCCATGAAGTAGCTAAAGATTACGGAGCTCAAACTCGTTTCGCTGGAATTTCTCGCTCCTTGTAAATTCGAGATGTAAAGAAATATTTGTGTCAGCGTCACACATTCTGCACAGCATCGATCGTGCAATTATTTTTCATCTGTGCCAACCTCACGTCGAGTTTAACCGAGTCAAATTTTATCGTTTTACATCTCAAATAATATGTGTTTGCAAAATTATCCTCTTTTCAATAAAAAAAAATAATAATAATAACACGTTCGATAACCTGAGTTACACTATGATGACTATTAATGCCATTGCAAAAAAATTTCCGGATCCGTCTACGCATATATCTGCAGACGCAACTATAGCGGCAGATTGAGGGATGCTGAAAGGGATATCTATCCCTTTTACGATTGTTTTATGCATTTCCGGCTCTTTAAAAGAATTCGTTATTTTTATATTAAAGTCCATTTATAATTTTCCGGTTTCAAAAGGAAACTATCATTGTGTCCACGTGTCATATCTTTTTATATCTGCCACGTGCCAGCCATACGCCGTGCATACATCGTAATTCTTTTCGCATGGAAATTCGTATTTATGGGGAGAGAGGGTTGATTCTTTGAGGGAGACACTTTTTATCGAATGTATGTTCAATATCATAAATGGTATTAATGGTAGAAAGAACTTGGCTTTAACTTGGAATTAATGGCAAAAAAATATTGTATTTTATTTTATTCTTATTCACTTTCTCTCCTATACGGATCATTTGTTGTACCTGATGTTAAAACTTCTTTATGGTGCTATAAAAAAGGATTCCTGAAAAAATTCCTGAGCATACCAGGGATAGTAGAAACCTTTACTTTTTTTATTGTTATACGTGTTCGAAAAGAAATAACGAATAGTCAGGAAAAGAATTATTATTTTATAGTCGTAATTGTCCTCACTATTTAAGAGGACAACCTTCGTTTGCCTGCGCTTTATATCTCAATCGCTTTCTAGAATCTTCAATTTATATTTTCTTTGCCTTTCAAAACAGCATGGAATTTTGAAAAAAGCAAAGACCAGCGGGTGGTGGAAGAGAACATATCGGTCGTAGGGGGTGGAACACGGTACGGTAATAGCATAAATCCGTGAACTGTGTGTAGTCGGTTCCCGATGGTAGCAAGGAGGGGGAAGGGACAGGCCGGAGGCAGACCGAGCGTTGGAAGAAACGACAGTCGCCACTCGACGCCTGCATCGAACGGAAGGTAGCTCTGCGAGCACTCGGCTTTTTTTCAAAATTCTACTTCACATTGTGTGTCGTCTTTGCTGAGAAAAATCTCGAGGCAAGTTTCAAGCACGAGAAATCCTTGATAATCGTGATTTACATTTTATTTAAATAAAAAATTTTTTGATTTTATTTATTTATTTTTTTTTTTTTTTTTGTTAAAGGATATAATTTCAAAGAACAATGAAATATCACGGGTTTCTGGATCCGGTGTAAACGTCTGGCGGAGGGAGTATCGATCGGAGGATCGATCAATCGCGCGAGCGGGTCGGGCGGAAGCGTCTCTTCCGGCCGGCACAAATTTCGGCGGTGCGATCGCGCCCGATCGCGTCCGTAGAGAGGAGATCGAAGAGACTCAGATCATTCGTTAGGCTACCGGCGTTTGCATCACCATTTCGCTCGTCGTTGTCGATTCGCACACGCGACCGAAAGCAGCGCTACTCGTGAAAGTGCGCGGCGGTGGCGTCTGTCTGTCAGCGGGACAGGTGCGAGAGTATTGAGACGAGGTGAAAACAATAGGAAAAAAGAATAAAAGATACTTGAAGTGAATAAGTAAGCGGTTCTTTTCCTGAAAAAATCTGCCTAGAACATTAATGCGAAGTATAAAGATTAAAGGGAGAGAAGGACATATTTAACGAAGTATTTAAATAAATATTCAAGTAAATAAAAATAAAACAAAAACGCACGACGTATCGCACGATAGTTTATTATTGAAAAAGAGATAATAACAGACAAATAAAGTAAACTGACACTTAGCGGACTACAGAAAGAGAAAGAGAGAGGGGGAGAGAAAGACAGAGAGAAAGTGACATTTATTCGAGCGTCTTGAGAGAGGAAGAAAGAAAGCAGACGACGAGTAGGCCCGAAACAGGTCTTGCAGCACGTGACATAGGCAAAAATTCGCCGGCTGGAGAAGAGATCGGTGCAATTGGTAACGGAAGTCTTGTGCGCGAGTGTGACACATTCGGTCATTTCCTCGCTTCGATTTTTTTATCTCAGTTATTGCGTGAGAAAGTGCGGGTCTGACGTTTGTCGCGAGAAGGACGTTCCAGGATTATTTCAGGATCAAAAGAAGAAATTTCGTAACGACCTGGAAAAAAAGGGGGAGGGAAAGGACCGTGTAACACGCTCGCACGCGCGTGTGTGAGGAGACACGATAAATTGATATTGTTTTATCGGATATCAGCGAGAACGAGAGTGAGAGCAACGGATCTCAGCGCTTGCCGGGGTAAGTACTTTGTTTCGTTTAGATCGAATATACACAGATGTAAACACGCGGTAGAAACGCCTCGCCGGCGCTCAGCAGAAATCGATCATCCTCGCAATTGGTCCCCGCGGATATCGCGAATGTCACGTATCTTATGCGGAACTGCAAATTGTAGCCGATAATTTGCGTTTTTAGGGAATGGTCACGAAATGTCGCAAAAAATTCGCGAAAATTACCAGTGATATATTTGGAGTCATTCAATATCATTCGAAAATTAGAATACAATAATCTTGAAATGTTAATTTATTAAAATTAAAATAGTATTTTTCACCATTTGTTAAAGAAACATTAAAAATATATTTTATTACTCAACAGTATTAATCTCAAATTAATCTTTCTTTCTAAAAAATAATGTTGCTATATGCAAAATGATTTTTAATAATCTTGTTTTGTGACATTTCAAAAATTGTCACAGATTCTATAATACGTGTTTAAATTTTTAATTTTTTGATTACAAATCTTGATATTGTTTTGTATCAATTACAATTTCTCATTTGTTAAAGAAGTTTATGCATTCAAATACTTCCGGACTGACGCGTGATCGAGATTATGGTAATGAATCGGCATCAGCATCGATTCGCGACGATGCGTACACATTAGAAACGTGTGTGACCAATTAATTAATCCGCAACGTGTTGTGGGTTCCCGCAGTTCATTTGCTTGTAAACAAATGATGTGGAATCAGGCTAAAAGCGCGATTGTTGATATGCCGACCACTCTTTGCGTAATTACTCACCTTCGCGATCGTCGCTCATTAATACGAGATACGCTGTGCTCGGCGCACGGAGCAAGGTGCTGTGTAATTAAATCCCCTTGTATCCAAGAACAATTACGCTCGTTAACGGAGCGCACTTCGCGGTTCTCAATTAGTTTCAAGAATACGATTCCGCGACACGAAACACAAATTTAATTCTGCAAAAATAACTTCACCTGTTTCTCAACCAGGAAAGAAACAAAAAGTACTTACGTTTTGCAATGAGTGTTACGTAATATATCGAAACGGTCAAAACGGTCATTATTTAATAAAAGAATGCATAAAAGTTTGTCAAAAGATCACTGTTTTAAAATAAAACTATTTGAAAACAAATTTTATGCACTAAGCAATATTTTCTAATGATCTTTCTAATGATAAAACTAATTGTTCCATAATGAAGAATGCGTATAATTAACATACGTTAATTATTGCAAACAGTTCTCCCTCCTTCGGATTTTTGTATCAATGCTTTCATTCTTCATGTAAAACATCGGCATAATCTTTGGTTTAATCATCGCTAATATCATCGGCCATTTATCGTAACAATCTGCTGCTTAATGAAACTACTTTATATATGTTATTGTGCAACGAAAATTACTCCATTTAGTATACTCGTTACTCGCCATTGAACGCGAAAGCGACCAATTATTGACTTTTATATCTTTATCCTTGTCGTCCATGTGTGCCACGCGATAAAATCCGCCGGAACGCACTGCAGCAGAACCGTAAAAAAATATATTGTCTAACAATAAGATTAATAAATGAGAAAAATTCACTCGAAATAGTTAAGATTCATTGAAACTATTTTTCAACAACCCTTGATTTAAATTTATGAAAACTATTTTCTTACTATTTATGCTTTTGTGAAAGTTCTTTAAAAAGGTGTACATTCAAGAATTAATAATCAAACAATAAAGGACGAGTAATATCCAAGCTTTTAGTGTAGACAATAACAACAGACGTCCTGCGTTCTTTCTTATGGCAGGCCAATTTTTTACGGCAGGTTAATTTTTTTATGGTCTTCAGGTATAGCAAATTTATAGCGTCGTTGGTACAATTGAAAGACTGATAATAAAAATCAGTTACAGTAAATTACAATGCACACTTTCGATAATAATTCGCGATCTTAGCTTTAAGCTAAGAAAATGGTAATATGAATAAACAGTTTAATTATGCAGGGATGTTTTCATAGATCATGTTTTAATTTCTCTTATTTAATTATCCTAGCCTTTAAATAATCTGCAAGTAATCAAAATAACATTTCCACATAATTCTGAGAATCACTGTTCGCTGCTCTATCGTGTTGTATATTTTAGAGATGAGTCCTCCTCGTGGAAGATAATGAACGATGATAAACTGCGAAAAGGGTGACGTCACCGACCAGATAATACTATAAAATATTAGGAACTTTAATGTCTTCGACCATTAGAAGTCAGAAGCAGTTAGATATGATTAATAGTCCAGCTATCAACCAATGGGAAATGATAAATTTTTATCTCCATTCTGAAAAATATATTCCTAATTTCCTTTGAGAGTTTCCGAAGTCGTGTATTAAAGCACTTATTTCTTTGAAAAAATTTTCAAATAAGAAATATCAACATTTGTTATAAAATATCTATTTTATTTTTGTAAAAATTTTTGTTATAGAATTGAGATAACTATTTTATTTTTTTCACTATTGATGCTTGCCGTAATCGATAATTACTTGAAACAATTTTAGGGAATACGAATAGTTAAAACATTTATTTTTCACAAAAATAATTTTTTTACCTTTATATTTTTAATCATTAAAGACGCGCGATTATCTATGCCGGCTTGTCAATTTAATTTAATTAACTGAAGTGATTTAATATTCTCTCGAATTGAAATGTGGGTAGTCTATATTCCCGTATTAGAGTATGATCACCTAGTCCAGTGCGGCTGGTAAGGTCATCAATACTCGGTTAATGGAGGTCAGGATCCGCATTCGTCAGAACCATAAAGAAACTTATTCAGATCAAAATAAATTCATCACATGATGATATCAATTTCTCAAAACGGTTATAATGCTTTAAAGTGTCAGTAATATTTTACATATCATATGATAACTATTTTTATAATCATCAGTAATAATTAATCTTTATATTTAAATAATTAATAATCTGTATTTTGAATTTATATAAATACTTTATTATTATCAATTATTTAAAACACATTAATATATAAAAATATTATAATTAAGTTTTTTTAATGAAATTTAGAATAATAATTAGAACACATGCTAAATTAATTACTATACGATATATAATAATAAATGGTTACTAATTATATTTTAAGGATATTATAACGCGTAATTTTATTGACAAATAAGATTACTTATGTCCCATTATAAAATCTATTTTGCGTATATAAATAGCGGTATAATTTTCTTTGATCTTTGGTGCTTAGAAGAGTTAAAGAGCGGTGTTGCATTCATCTTGCCCAGGTGCACACCTTGCAACAATATTATGAGCGCCGGTGCGCACCGCGCGTGGACCTTGTTTTGTAACGTTGCTGGAACAACTCTGCACTGTATCTACTTCCATCGATTGTGGAGAGTGTAGACACGGAAAAGAGAAGTGCGGATAACGCCGCGCTAATCACTACGTTCAAATACATTGTTATGTCATCGCTAACGAATACACCATATGCGATAATTATACATCCGGAAATAATTTATCGCGCGAACAGATTTCTTCGATGAGACCTTGCATTACGATGTTATTATGCGATTTTCCATGAACTTGATAAAGTTAAGAAAGTGAGCTTAAAATTATGTCGCAGTATAACGGCAATTTAATAATATAAAAGAAGAAATAAAATTAAATTGGATTTTAATAATGAGAATATAGGCTTTTTCTCAGAAAAACTAAAATTTCTGAAAATCCTCATAATATAAAACTTCAATGATATTGAATAAATTATGACTCGCCTATTTATGTGGTAGATTTGAAAACTACTCGTGTAATTACATTTTATGGGACGACGCAACACTTTCTAATGAGACCCGATCGGAATATCAGGCTCGACATTGATCTCGATCGCGCAATCCGCAGATTCATCTCACGTTTCCAGGCTTAACGACGAAAGTATACGTGCCGACAATTCGGGTCGGCCGTGACACTCTTCTCTCGGTGCTTTCCAATGCGTCAATGAATAAACTGGTGTTAATGTGAAGAAATGTATATTGCGTCCGGACATGGAATTTTCCATATTTAGGCTTTCTCCCAGCAGACGCTCACAGCTCAAGTTATTATTTCATAAGTGATCTGAGGAGCATCTCGATAGAAATTTTCCGTAATTATTACGTCAGCAATTCCTTGACCCTTTCGTCGCCTCAATTATCGACATTTTATTGCGCAAGTAAAATTGTGCACAGTTGTTCTTGTGTCACTTTGTCCTTTACTTCATATTATATCCTTGATATTATATCATTGAGTGAGTGCAGTACCGCTTTAATCGCCCCTGGACTTAAAACGGTATTCATCTTATAATTCTGTATTCCAAACGGGAAATGCCCGAGCCGGTGAGAGCCTTCGCTTCGGTAAAAGCAATTCTGCACAGAGATGCGCGGCGTTTATTCGAACGTCGTTTAGGGCCGTTTGGATTCAAGTTTACCCTCCTTCGTTGCTTGCCCTTCCCATTAAAGGCAGCAGCTGCGTTTAGACGATTGCCATGAAACTCGAAGCGGGTACGTACGTAGGCGCGCGCGGATAAGAGGGATGGGTCGATAATTGTGACAGAAATTCAATCCTTTGCAAGCTGGACCTAATGCCCGCCACTGACCGCCAATTCAATCAAGCGCCCGCCAATCGCGGCCCCCGGAACGGGATTTTAGTCGGCGCGCAGCGCTGAGGGATTTCGTTACGGTCCACTGCCGCCAAATAAAATTCCGTGGAACGTGTACGGGCCAAACGAAAATAGGTATTAACTACTCGATGGCGTACGTGATGGCTCCAAAACACTCGCCTATGTAAATCGTTCGCTAACGTCCGCCGGAGCGCAACAACAGTATATCCACCGATGGGATTGGTGAAATGGATTAAAAATAAATTAAATCGCTGGAGCTGGGTTCAACGGCACTACTAAATATCGCATCAAGAAAATTTCAAAGGAAAAATATCATAGATTCTGATGAAATTTTACAAGTTGGATTTTTGTGGAATTCGTTTGAAAGCGTGTTTATCATCCCTCCGGAAAAATTCCGTATAAAATATCAAAAATGACTTTTAACAAATATTATTTGCAAAAGAGAGATTCATCATTTTAATCTTGCAATCGTCTACTTGTAAAAAAAATTATAAATATTTTTACTAGAACTATAATAAAATTTGCGGCTAAATGTAAATTAAAAGTCTCTCGCTCCTTTCTTTATCGCGCGCGAAGCTTTTAATTGAAATTACTTAGAGGTATCTAAATGCGGAAAGCGTTGCAATTTCGCAGCAAGATGCACTTAAGACGCTTCGTGGCGCGTCGGCAGCGTATTTCCTCGTCGACGTGCGAATGTTCACGCTCTCGGAGCGAAATGCAAGAGACGATGACACGCGCGTTCGTGATGTTTTCCCGCGCGGAAAGAAACGTCCAGCAAGGAGCCAGGAAGTAGCAAGGATGGCTCTACGTTGCGGTACATTGTCGCACGTAAGATCGTGACGTTACGTTACACGGAGACAATGTTAACATCGGAACGGTGCGCGACGGCGTATAGTCGATTTAAACGCTGAATCGACTATCTCGGCGTTTAATGTTTTCGAAAAACGAAATTCTTCAAGTGCAACACGCAAAACTTGCAATCGTATTGTATAACAATATACAATTTCAGCTTGATAGCAATTTAAGTTTTGTCACATTTGTGACATTGCATGTATAAATATTTAATGCGTATTATATTTATATTACATTTTAATACTTACAATTATTTTAGAAAGTCTTTAATTTAATTCAATTTTTAAATTAAAAAGTATAACTGTGGAAGTTGAGTACATATAAAAATCAGTATTTATTAACTGCAAATTGCATAGTTGTATAAATCAAAACAGCGATAATGCCTAAACGCTAACTCATAACGCATAACATTTACGCAATGGTTTATGCGGTAGCTTGTACCGTTACGTATTACGTGGGGCAATTTGAGGAGGCAACCTAACGAGGATTTGTTTTGTGTCTAGAAGGGCCACGGAAGAGACCTCCCGTAGCTACTTTGTGGGTGCAATTATGGCAACTCCGTTAATTTCTACACCGTGTCGGCGAGTTGTTACACGGCGCGCTGGTTTTCTGGTAGCTGGAAATAATACCAGTGTTATGAAACGGAAAACCGTTCTGTTTTCACAGGTTGAAGAACTCAAGATTATTTATTTAATTTCTTTATAAATCGTGCAGCGTAAAATTGAATTTTGACACAACGAATAATCGCGGCTATTAAGCTGTAATGAGCTGTTAATGAAATCAATCTTTTTTTTTATTGAAATATTTAAACATTAAATTCTTTGCTATAAATATAATGTAAACGCAAACCAATGTAAAAAACATCGCGTGAAAGCATAAATTACAGACGTCTTTTATTATGAGAATCGGTGGTTTTAACGCGACCGACAGGAAGTATCACCACCGTCTAACTTTCGCGCCTTTATCCCGCAGTCGCGAGCGGTTTCAGGTTCAAGGCTCTCACCGCACTACCGTTTTGTTGCGTCCTGCTGACGCGTGGGTAGTGGCTCGATTTTTGCCGACGAATTTGGCTCACAGCTGACCCCGTTCAGAGACCTACGTTTGATTCCCCGGCGAGCTCGTCGATACAATCGGAGAAAGGAGCGTCACGCGTGTTACTTGACACGAAGGTTGGAAGGTTAACAGCATGTTGCATTAATTGCGAGCGAGGGAGAGGAAGATGTTACATAACACCGGGATGTCCGCTCGTTCGTACTTGATGAAGCATTCAACATGCACGGCTACCGCTTATCACCTTGAAACAGTTTAAAATCGTAAAGCATACGATACGCGAGAAAGATTTTTTAATTATATGCCTTACTTATTGAAAGAAAAAATCATTCCAGATCTTGTCTCCGCGATCATAATGTCGATTTTTGGAAGAGAAAAGTAAAGTGAAAAAGACATTAGCGCAAATTAAAGCGATAAACGCGAACTATCAGCGATGATTATTAAAAGTGATCATAATATAGCAAAAAATTATATCGCAATTATGTAAATACAGATAAGAACAGTTATTGCTGTTCTGCAACGCAGGCATAAACTGCGATTTCTTTTTTTCTTTTTCTTTTTTTTCATTAAATTGAACCTGCGTGGTCAATTCGAAAGTGCAATATATCATTTTAATCTATTCACAAAAAATATTGATCGCGCGCGTGTTTCTTTTTGTCGAAGCGCGTATCTCTTTCATTGCCGCACGGAGGAAATAATCAATGGAGGAGAGCCAGCGATATAGGAAAGCATCTTCCTTTTCATTGACCGACAGCACCCGGGAGGTTGGCTATTAAAGTAATCACAAGACTTGGCGCGGGGCAATTATACGACCGGGTATTTAAACGCCGAGTACCTGTCGCGCGCGTTGAAATATGACTCAGCTCAAAGGTAGGTGCCGGTCAAACCTTCTTTTGGAGCGGATATGCTCGCGGGATTCTCGGAATTAGCCGTAAGGGATCTCGAGCGTGCCTCCAACACGGACTTGCCATTGTCGTGAGATATCGTCGAATGTTTCGAGGGGACCTTTGCACGACGTGTACAAAGGATTTTAACAAACGAAGTGCTACAGTCAAGCACGTTTAATGTCGCGATGACAAAGCAATATAATAAAAACACCGTTAACAGACAAAAGGAGAAAATAAGAAGAGAAAAATAAGATACGCTTGTAAAAGATGATTCTTGAAAAATCTATTGTCTAGTAAATCTTAGCGTTTAACTCCTAATTCGTGTTACTATGATCACACAATTGTGCTTGCTTCCTTTTTCTCGTTTTTTCAAGATACGCTATATTAAAGTCGGATTACAATAGAGATCATTATCTTATATTTCCAATTTAGATTTTTTATCTTAAATTTAGTTTTATTTTAAAATTTTAATCAAAGCTTTGAGCTTTGAAATTTTTTACAATCGTAATGAGCGAACATATGATATAAAAGTCACTCATTTGAAAATACTGAGCCAGAAATATAGATAAAGCATTAAAATGACGTCTAATGCAGTCTTATTGATAACATCGCATGCAACATCGATATTCATCCGCTCTGAAATGCAAGCCTGCCAGCCAAAATTGGCAACGAGACCTGCAGTGGACCTCCCTTCTTCTCGATCGGGGAGTCCGGGCAAAGTTTACGGTCGATCAAGCAAACGTGATTCGCCGGCACGTTTACACGGGCGACTTGGTCGCCGCTCGAGCGAAGTCACCCGTCACGCGTTTTCATTCCATATTCGACGAGCGAAATCAATTAGACGAGGCTTAATTATAGGGGCGTGCGCGCGCGTACGCGCACCATCTGGCGCGCGGTGATTAACGGGAGAACTATTTTCTGTCGTTTACCGCGGTTTCCCGCGTGTAACGGTTCCCACGGGTAGGCCGGGAGAGTTCCCGCGAAACGGATGACGTTGTCGTTCGCGTTCGTCCGGTTGGAGCCGGACAATCTTCCTTTTGTCTTCGCGGCCGACTCCAAGGGTCGGGCAGGAAACGGCCCAGTGACTTCCTTCGCGGAGTGATGATGCAGAGGTAGAAAAATGCGTTTATTCAGGAGTGATTCTGCACTAGAGATACCAACTCTCTAAGATTACTTAGAAAATCCTCAGCTGCTTGGCTGCAATTGAAAGCGGTTCAAAGGCCCGTTGTGTGTGCGTGCGAAATTCATACGGATTCTCCGTCTTCTAAGATCGAGATTAAGGCTGCGAATCTCAAATTTCATTGAGTTTATCCCGGGGCTGCGTGGAAAAGCGCATTGGCAACGCCAAGGCTTATACATACGCGCTGTCACGATAGTGCGGTAAGTGGGCCAAGCGATGTGTGTGTGAGTCGGTACCGAACCTACATCGAAGGTGATCATCGCGAGAGGGATGAGGCTTTCTCAGGGCCAGCGACCGCCGCTGGCGGACGTACCTCGGCTCCGATGGTATCGAGATCGATGTGTCGATCGCAAGAAGCGCGTCTCGCGTTACATCGACGGGTCGTAACGGATTGTCTCAAGCGCGCGATGGTCATTCTAATCGGGTCAATTTTAATGCCGGCTTCGTCGAAGGACGTAAAATGAATAATGGTGAAACTTTTTTAATTCGATCCTTCGCAGCTCGAGACGAGACACGGACGATCGATGCTGACCGCTGGGGTCGTAGATATGGCGTGAAACGGTAATTATTCGCCGTGTATAATTAATTATTTATGCGAGAAACAAGTTCCGACCGGCAACTGGATATTTCTCATCTTCTCTTCTCTCGTTATCATTAGCATGTAAAAAGCAGGTAAAAGAAGCGTTTCCGCGATGCAGATAACTTCGTCACCTGTATATTACCTGTTTTACTTTACTCCTCGCTAAACTTCTTTATTAAAAATAATTAATATAGTGTTTTTCATAGTTAACCTGTGTTATCAAATAGACATGAAAAATATCTGCTATTTTTTTTGTGCAATTTTGTATAAATCATAAAAAGTTCATTGCAGTGCAAAATTACCTTCCGCTTAAAAAAAAGGGGATGAGCATTCACGCAAACGCAATATATAAAATTCTATGTTTATGCAATTGATATAACGCGCGGAGAACGACACGGGATGAATCGATAAGATGCGCCGAGTGAAAGCAAGTCGAATTTCAGACGCCGATGATGTCTTTTTTTTTCTCGATGGCGCGTAGTTCCCGCATTTAAATGCCGATATACAGTGGCATCGCGCCGAACATAAATGTCGTCGCGCGAGTTTCATTATTTTTTTCGGTGTGAACAGTACTTAAATCATTTTAAGACGATGCTCTCTGTACAAGGCGGTCTGGTGGCCTTAGGCTGTCGGTCACTGACACTGTTTCACAACCCGTGCGGTGAGCTTCGACGGCCCGGCTTGTGTCCTCACGTGATTACACGGCGGAACCAAAAAGCGGATGCTTCATTTCGATTCTATGTGGGATGGTCGACTTTAATGTCGAGAATAGCTGAACTTGAACAGCTTCAAATATACGTCACAAAATTGGCAAGAAAAAAAAACAAGTGGAAAGCTTTCCAATTCTAATTCTAAAAAATTTTGGAAAATTTTAAAAATAAAAAATAGAAATGTTAGAGAAATAAAAAAATTATCACCAATTTTTCCAGATATACATTGCTCATAAAATATAAAAAATAATTACGAGAATAAATATGTAAAGACATATGAATATAATTTAGAAAAATTTTACAAGTATTAAGAAACAAATAATGCAACTGCAATAAAAAAATTACAAGTTTAAACAATGAAGAACAAACATGCATCTTCGGGATTACAAAATATCGTATTTTTCATTGTTAAATAAGTACTGAAAGTTATTTAAACACTGATATTTTCAGTAACATTTCTCGAGATACGAACGGCAATGAGTTTTCTTATGCAGCAACGAGCAAAGACTTTGAAGGAACAAATAGGCAAAGAGGGATTCTTTCGCGGGGCAGAGAGCCGCACGAAGCGAGGAGGCTACCTTCACTCGGCGAAGGAGCTCGAAACTTTTCCGCGACCTTGGGGAGCTTCAGCATAAATCGCGTTGGTAAGCCGTGGAAGAGCGACCGGGCGACGTCTCGCTACGCTCCACGACTCTCCCCAAAGGGCATTCTAAAATCGGTCTTAAGGTCGTCCAGGAAACCGCAATACCATTTATTCCCCTCTCAATCGGAGAAACTTCTCTCATGAAATTGCCCTACCGTCGCCGCGGGTTCTCAAATCCCGCACGTAATATCAATAAGAAAACGAAGCAAATTGCCGAAGCAATGAAACGGTTCCGGAATAACGATTAAAGTTTTCGATAGATTTGAAAGTGCGATTTAAACGTGGCTGATGGTGCGATTAGACTAATCTTGCCGGGGACAAACTGCTTTAACATCTCCGGAGCAACGACCGTGTTAATACGATCGATACGAACCATTCTCAATTTGCACTTCGAAGAAGCGCAAATCATCGTAAACCTTGGTGTCGGGTCAAAAGTTATTGCGCGAATTACAATAGCAGAGCCGAACTCCTGTTGCGAGACCGAGGGGTTAACAATCGGGTCAATTCGTCATCTAAACCAGTTAGTCAGAAGACCAGATACGATCGACAAAACCCGATATCCCGCCTAACTGAATTATCTCTGATCAAACGCGAACAAGACCTCATTTTCGTGGAGCATATTCTAAAAGTTAATGGCGATTAATATTTTACCGATAGAAATGCAAGCGCAAAAGTTAAGTTGAAAAATTATTTTTAATTATGAAACATGAAGGTTTGACTTATAAAAATTTCAATTTTGATTACTATTTTTAATATTTAAATTATACAGATAGAAAATGGATAAAAACGCAGTGTTTTTTCATACATGACAGAATCAACTGCGCTTTCATCCTCGCGCTCTTTCATGTTAACGTCGTTTTTTACACTTTGTAATTTCAGCCCGTCGAGGTCAGGGAGAATGAAGCGCGCAAAGTGCGCGCGATGATGCGCATACTTCTTCGGCGACATCGCTCGCCGTGTTGTGTTTCAAATTCCAGCGTCGGCGAGTTGTTATAATTACGATATGTAATGCCGCAATTGCGTAACGTCTTCGTTTCCTCGCGCAATAATTCGCATGGATAATAATACCTGTCGCGTGCTTCCGGGATGACAAGCGACGTGATAAGTTTCAATCGAGAGATTGAGCTGAGATTGTCATTATCCGAACAATTATTAGAAAAATACTCAAACATTATTCATTGTATACTTATTTGTACAGTTTGTTTAAACCTCCATTCGTGACCGTGACGCTTTCACTGAGAATCTTAAATGTAGTTATCTGTGATGAATATCGCCGGAGTTGATTAGAAACACGCAAATATAGTAATCAATCGTAAAAATAATTACTACTGCCTGAAATAGGAAAATGTACATCGAGTTTATAATTTAGAATGTATTATTCACATACTGATTCAACCGATTCGTCCGCCATTGCTTTACAGCGCGCTTCAGCTTCGAGCTGCAAGAAATGCTGCATTGAAATTTCTGCTGTCGTCGCTCGTTACGTTCACATCTATCGCGCTTTTAACGGAAAAAAGCTACCGCCATCAATTTGACGGCTTCGGCGAAATTTTTATCTCTCTTCGCTTATAGGATAATCCTCAGCCATGCAGACTGAGTTCACTTTGTGAACAGTACTAACCATTCCGAGCGAATCTTCTTGAAAGCTCGAAGATAACGGTTAAAGGTTTTTACGCATGAAAGCTGTGGGATTTTTTGGCATACGTGATTCATAATTTTATGTTTATCAAGTTTTCACACACACACACATATGTATTTTCGGAATATTTTTTATTTTTTATAAAATCAAATAGAATTTAATTAATAATAATTGTGCAATATTTCATTAGAGTGTTATCTCAATATTTATAAGCAAAGCGATAAGCATGGAGCAAAGTTTATAAGTTTGTACGCATGCGAGAACTTTTTCATTTTTATCAAATTTCTAAATATAACAAAATCGTCATATATATTTCCTCAAATTTTTTGTCTACCAGCGAATATAAAATATCCGACATAAAATATCGTCTTGAATAAGTGAATCTCTCCACGAAGGTTCCGTGAGCCTCGACGGAAGTTCACAAGCTCGATCCTCGTTACGCACGCATTTGACGCTTTTACCCGAGAGATCTAGAGGTAAAATGTAGAAACCGAAAGCTTCTTTTAACGTCGTGTATCTTTTGGAACGCGTCCAAAAGCTTTCCAGACAGTTGGGCGCATAACTCGACATCTCACGGGAAGGTTATCGAAGAAGCTCGCGGACTCGAGAATAATATTTACGATAGCCCATGTTGATAGTTAAAATGGATACGGTCGCATGTCGACTTTGGATTAAACGAAAGCTGCTTTCGGAAACTATGAATTAATGCTTAACTTGGTTCAGTTATCAAATCTGCCTGGAATTTTTTGTTCTATGTGTAATTGTAAAAAGATTTCAACGTTAAAAGCTATGATTCCGAATCTTCGATTCGGCGCACAAGTGTAATGCCGAGGTCGCCTAAATAAGTTAGAAGTTCGAAACGAGAATTAGGTCGTCATTGAGTGCAAACAAAACACATGTTACTCTTTGCAGTTGTAGCCTTGGCCGCTCTCGATTATCTTGGCACTTCTCGTTATCAAGCGTTGCGCAAAGTTTTATGATTTATGATGATCTGTAGCGATGCTTAGGAAACAGATGCTCAATAAATTCAAAGCGAACGATTACAAATGAGTCTGTACGGTGCGATAAAAATTGAGTTGGGACAAATTGAGATAGCAAATAAACCTGCATGTATTAGATAAATAATGATATAATCAAGTAATAAATAAAATAATTGCGATTGATTAATTTGAAGTGCGATTAAAGATCGGCTTCTACGCAAATATAATAAACAAAAGTAAACTTACTTAATTATGATATTAAATTAAATCACCACCATTTAATACCTAAATATTTTTATCAATTTTAAAACAATCGATACGATGAGGAAAAAAACAAACGCAAAAGATGTTAGTTCATGAATCTCATTCCAAATATTATGAGAGCTTAAGTGTACTTCAAACAACCAATAAATCCAACCAAAAAAGATACTGTGCCTACCGCGAGTACCAACAACGTCTGCGAACAAATATATCACATTTGATAAATGTACCGTGCAATGTTTTGACATAAATAAACGATCGTGCTGGGCACGATCCAGTCTCGCGCCTCGCTTTCATCAAAAGCTTTTGATCACTCAAGACTCAACTAGCTAATTTCAATGTCTTTAGAATCTTTTTCTTTGATAATAAAATATACATTTCGGACCGCTTATTTTTCATACTCTAATGTTTATATTACATTTTTCTAATAATATAGTAGACTTACTTATATTCATTAATTCGAAATTGTTAATAAATCTCGAAACAATGATTTTTAATTAAAATATTTAATATATGTTAATGCAGCTGCATTCCACGCTTCCTTTTCATACCTCTCTGACGTTAGTCGCGATCATCGCTAAAGCCGCTACGTAACACTTGTTCATCAATACGCTTATGCGGTGCAAATGCTCTTGTCGTATAAATCGCATTTGAAATCTGTATTATGTGCGATACCGGTGGCGGGAATTGCATCGATGATGGTGACGCATCGTGGTCTCTCTTATTTTTTTCCCGCGCACCTCGCTGACCCTCTTACCTTGACCGTGGCACTCCTGAATTCCTCTGATAATTCCTTCCCGGCGCAGCACAAAAGTAAATACTGATCGCGCTTCTCGCTTTCTCACTCCGACGCGTCGCGAATTTTCTTCGTTCTTGCCGTAGCCGAGAAAAAAGCGGGGATCTGGCCTTTCTGTCGGGCGGCCTTAGTGCGTCCGGGTAAAAACGCTTATTGAAAGCCGGGGGATGTCCAGCGGCGCGCCGATCTCAAGGTGGACTCGAAATTAAACCGTTTACGAGATACGATGCTGCGTTTCGATACGCGAACCGGACCTAAGTGACGTAGGAACGAATTCCGGTACCGCCGAACAAGTTAATGTTGTTCTGTACTTTTGAAATAAATTTTTTTAGCTATTTTTGTGACAAATAATTGTTGTTGTTGGCATCATTTCTAATTTTAAATATCTGGTTCATTAAACGCGAGAACGTTAGATTTTATATGATCTAACGCCGTACGAGTGTACCATCACTTCATGCAAATTCGGGATATTCGCTTGGATAGAATTGATTCGAGAAGTCGCGTAACTCATTCCGCTAAACAAAATGGGCTTTCATCTAATTAGAGATGGCCGCTCGTTTTATGACCAATCCCACGGAGAACCTTTTAGTCAACATCAAACTTTTATAGTTCCACAAAGCACATTTGTCGTCATGGTCATTATTTTCTTTTCTGATCAAAATAGCACGAGAACAAAGTTTCTTTTTGCTTTTCACATAGACTTCGAACGAGTAAAAATATTATGACTCCGACAGAAAAAGAGAGAGAGAGAGAGAAAAAAAAAAGAGAGACAAAGGATGACACTTAGAAAAATGGACACGTGCATTTGAAGGTTCAAAACTACGTATAACACGAAAATAACACTAATTCTGAGAAAGTTTAGAAAATAAAACTGATGAATGCTTTCTAGACATTGCACCGTGTATATTAATAAGTCTGCAGTATTTTCCGCTTATTTTTTTCTACCTAGTAATTTTCCGTTCAGTGCTGATGTATCGAAGACGACGACCGACAAAACGACAACGGATCCGATCTTTCACTCTGACGTACTTGGCACGTATCTCACGCCGCGCGTTGCAGTCTCGTTCAGAAAATTCAGCTACTCTTCGATAAGCGAGATAAAGTGCAAGAGACTCGCGTTCCTGCATGGTCAGCTTCCCCGTTTGGAATCTCATTCGCGCCATCGTGCGATTCGGCACGTTTTCCAGTATTGTGGAGTATCCCGATTATTCTGGCGCAGAATATCTGCGATTTTTAATTTGCAGTTAATCTTCAGCTATTTTCCTATTGAATTTGCCAGTTAAAAATTTCTCGAACGCTTAAATGCGATGTATTATTTTTAATGCTTTAAAATTTTTTCACTGTTAGATTTAGAAACATTAAATATAGGACGGGATTAAAGTTAAGCAATGTTCTAAAGTTTAATATTTAAAAAAAAAACGAGGTAATCAATATTTAAAAAAAAACATAATTAAAAGCTGGAAATCTTATATTTTTATTATTTAGATTTCTTTCTTTTCTTAGACATTTAATTTAAATAATTTCAGAAAATTAAATATGAATTTTGATTGTCAAAGAAGATAATTTTATTTGTACAAAACGCTTTTCACAATCAGCTTCTACGATCGCAATAAATAACGAAATTAAAAGTATAATTAGCATGTTGGCGAATAAATCGTTCCTTGATTAAAGAATCTTTGCGGTCGCGACGTAACCGCAAAGTCTGTCGGCTTGTGTACGATTTGTATCTCTTCCTCAACCGGAAGAGGGTCGTATCACCGACATGATTGTGTCGGGCTTACGAGTTTGCGGCACGCTCATTGTGTCTTATTAACGAGCAAACAAGCGAAAAGCAGTTATTGTATTTGCATTCGCCTATTTAGATTTTATGATTGATGTACAGAAGTGTGCGATATAGAAGATCGAACAAAAATGAATCATATATGATTTTAAATACCCAGATATTTCGTATCTTCGTTGAATATTTCAAATATTAGTCACGTATTTAGATATTATAAACATCTAATTGTGTTAAGTTTTGATCAAACAACTAAATGAATCAGATCATTTAATCTTGCCATTAATAAGTTTAATGATATGCCGATAAATTTTTTCTTTTTTTCTTAAGCATTGTCGACTTTGCGAAAAATTCACTATTATTTTAAACGTAAGTAGAAAAATCGATAATAGCGGCGCGAAGGAAGATGGCCATTCCCACGTTCCATCCTAAATCTCCGGTGAAGTCCTGCCAACCCCTTCCTTCCGCCCTTCCCGCCGTTTCCGCTCGTCCGCTGAGCCGAGCCTCGCAAATCGTCACCGTCAATTTCCATAATTTCCGCGTGAATGCACGCGCGTGTCCCATTAACGCTCCGGCTACGTCCGGCTTTTGAAAAAAGCCGAAGAAACGACGTTTCACAACGCGCTCCCTTTTGCCGTTCTCCGCGCGATTGTGCGAGCGCGAATTCACCGTATCACAATGAATTATGAATACCGATATTACGACCATGAATCCCATAGCGGCCCGCATGACGTTACTTTATGAGCGACAGTAAATATAATACTGCAATTAACACAATGACTCGTATCGCTAATGAAACGAGAGTCGCCGCGAATTTTGCAATTTCGCTCGAAGGACATACGCTCTTATGAAAGAGTAGATAATGCAAATATTGCCAGTTAGTTGAAGACTTTCAATGTCTGTGCAGTAAATTGCGTAATATCGAATCGCGTTACATGAATAAATCACTTTAAATTTCTTCTAATTATTACTTTCCTTTTTACGTGAATTTATTGTAATGTATCATTAAAAATCATGCTTTTTGTATTATCAAGAGTCGCAGAAATGAAGGATTTATCGTTATCAATAGAGAATCTAAAAGTCTGATCTAAACCTTCGCTTGAAGTACCGTTCTATCATCGGCATCCAATATAAAGTTCTGCACAAGAGAATTAAAGTTCAACGAGCGTGCAAACGCATTCAGACGGTATTCTTCATCCCGCTGCCGTATGCAGCGTCATGCGTACCTATAACAACTTCCTATTTATCGCGATCCTATTTATCGTCGTTTTCCTCGTCGTATGATGCGTCGCACGCGGCGATTTAGAAGTGTCCGCTGACTTGATCTTATGTGACACGAGATAACCTAAATTAGACAAGCCGCCTTGACGCTTAGAGCGCATTAGAGCAATTATCAGAGCGATTTAGTGTGAAGAACGGCGGTGAGACTTTGTACCGCTCATCAGTCCGCTAATTAAGCGATACTGCAACTGTTATCGCCGCCTGAGAGAAGACTCTATGCCGATGTAGTGCTACTCTATCGTATCGTTTTATTGCGCAGCTAACTTTCATCAATTGAACCGATCATTATCTGGCAACAGATTAAATAAAAACTGTAGAAGACATTAATTTCCTAAAAAATTAATGTTCTCTTGTCTCGTCTTAAATTGACAAATAAAATATTTGAAGAATCGAGTTTTCTTTCATATGTTTCTCAAACGCAACTAATTGGATAAAGATAAAACTCGTATATTTTAATATTGTTAAATAAAAATTATGTTTTAAAATTATGCAAGGCATGCATATCTGACTCCAGTATAGTAAAATGTTAACTATTTTTTAATCCAAATGTAGCAATATTATTTTATATTGAATTGGATTGCTTTAAGTAGCTAACGGGACGCATATAACACGGCAGTAAAACCGAGATTCCTCTGAGCGTTGAGGTAGGTCCGGCACGCGACCAGATTCGCAATGAATGACACGATGATGGCTCGCTCGCGCCATGCTGCAGCCAAATGTGTGTTCGCGGATGCCAGAAATACCTCAAAAATACCCGGCCGAGCGCTTGCATCTCGTATCTCTATCGAACACGCAGCAACTTCCTACACAAAAAGATGCACTCGTGTTTATTTGCAGGCTCTTTTAAGATAAATTCCTGTTGCACAACCGCACCTACTTTTCAATAATCCAAGAGAAAACGAGATAATTGTACGCAATCTTTACATTAAAAAAGTGTTTTAGCCAGAGAATTGTAAATTTTTACAATTACAACAAATCTTTAAAAATTAATTTTATGATTATCGTTAATAAGCTGGAAATTGCAAGTAATATCGAAAATGACGTACAAAGTTGTAAATTCGAATTATATTGCAACAGAAACAAAATAACATAATAGATAAATGGTTAAATAAATGCTCTTAGTTGAAATTTGCAATTGAGATCTAGAAAGAAGATTACTGAAATTAAAGTTCTATTAAGATAATAATGCATTGAATCTAATTAGAATCGTTAGATCCGACTTCTGTCAGCGTTGCGTAATCAAATCATGCAAATTCTCTCTCGGATGAGAAATCACTTTCGCCAAAGGCGAGCTCGAGAGCAGTATCTTCGCAACATAACGAATACGACGACGAACCGAACCGATCTTTCCCTTGACACTATTACGACCAATCGTTTCGCATTCACATTTCGCGTTTACAGACGCGAAACTGTACGCGATCACGATATAATGGAAGTGCCGTGTTATTACTTCATCAACGTGGAGTAATCTCTCGAACAGTCGATCGCAACTGCGGTGAGAATTTCAGGAATCCGAGCGGAAAACTATTTGAAAACCGCGAAGCGATACCGATCGCTGGGGCGCGCTCTTATTATCGCCTCCAATTTGATCGGTCAAGTATGTGAACTCGCTTGCTATAATTATCGCGCATGAATTGTTACCTCCACGTCTGTCGCTGCGGAGCAAAAGAAAGCGCTTTAGCCGAGGCGCGAGCACGAGCTCGCCGTCGAATTGCGAGAGACTTGCGAGCGTCGAAGTCTATCAGAGCGTGTCTGAGGGAGTTGCATTGATTTTTCATCGATTCCAGTTTGCGGTGGCTGGTATTAGCCAGCAGCCCCGTTGCTGCCGCACTCGCGCAAATAGTCTGGATTGACTTGGCTTTTATATGACTCTTTTACACAGACCGTTCGATAATAAATATGTTTGGTGAGCAAAGCAATATTCCTTATCGGAAAACTAAAACGATTTTCCCCCACCAGAATTACAGTTTAACTTCCAGCATTAGATATATTCGCAAACCATGTCAATTTCGAGATTCTGATGAAGCAAAGACCACCCGAGATTAATTAAAGATCAAGATTGTATCGCGTCTGTTCGCATTTTTTAAGTTCGATTTACCGTGACATTTTTCAGACAATTCACGTCTGAACTTTTGTCGAAGAAAAATGATCTGGAGCTTATCTCGCGTCCGTAATAATTGCACTTCGCGGCAAGCGTAGCGATAGGGGGTCTTTCAGCTTTTTACCTATTAAACATATCAACTTGCCATTATCAGACCGAGTTAATAAATCAAAAAGTCTGCATTGTTCTTGTTGTTTGCATTCTTTAGCACAATTATTCATTTCGTAGTTGTGATCTCGCAAGAATGTGTCCCAGATAACGATAAATCCGCTCGTCATTGTAGCATTTATAGATAATGCGTTTCTTTTCCCGTCAGATTGTATCTACTTTGTAAAGCGACGATGACGTTGAAAAAGATGACAATTTTTTAACGCCGACTCGCGCGGCGCGAATAAATACGCGGATAAAAATAGAAATAATATGTTGTAACCGGGCATGTATAATTAGAGCGATATCGCGGTGCAACTAGCCGGCCGCTGGTTTGTACACCGCACATTTCACGTTACACATAGTATTGTGGTGCGCCGCGGTTAGTTTTCCCCCTTTTTCCGTAATGAGCAACGACCGGCCACGGTAATATTCGTCACGCGATTGGCTATCGGCCTGCGGCGAGATATCGGAAGTGGACAATTTGCCGAACCAGTTTCCTGTAGATTTTACTGCGCTCTTTAAACCGATCGTTCCTTCATCGCGGATCGCGCGTGTTGTCGACAGTAAAGCGACGTTACGCGCGACTTTACTGCGTGGTACTTTTCGCTTAAATTTCTCTCTCATCATTATTTTTATTATCTCACGCGCCGGCCTTTAGTACGGCCCATAATATAGCCGGGCATTAACGCGCGAGATAACGCGTTTCTCGATGTCACCTCCTCGCCGTACTGCCGCCCGTTCTCTCCCGCCGTCCGTTCTCTCTCCATCGTCCGAAATTACGTCGCGGATTATTGTAATTTATCGCAAATATAACTGAGATGAGAGGCTCGTTTTCACTTGGCTCTCGAGTGGCACGCCGTGACTCACGGAAACATAACTCGCGATAAAACCGGGCAATCGCGCGAACGGATAAAATACGATGTTATTTTATGACATCCGGCGTCGCGCCGATTAATTAGTTTACACGAAACTCTGCCGATGCTATTAAAATGAGACAGTTGGTCTCAAGGTCCACCCGCGCCGTCGCATTATGCTTTCCCATGACGACAGTGACAACGACGACGATAACGATGACGGCGAGACTATCGTTAAACAGCGTTACGATTCGCGCGCATTAACTCGCTGCACCGCCCCGACTTCATCGCCATTTCTCATCTAGTGTATGAAGCGTGTTCGCGAACATGTTGTACCATTTTTCTAATTGACCGAACGCGACAAACTATTAATCTTTCCCGATTATGAAATAATCGTAGCTTCGTGTTTTTCTCGTAAATTAATGTCTCGTAATACGACATATCGAAGCGTTTATACTTATGTAATAATTTAATAAACAGATTATTCTTTCTTATCAAAGTTCAAAATAACTTTACTTTTTAGAAATTTTTTTTTGTTCTTAAACTTTTTTACAATTTCTAAATATTTTAATAAATATGGATCTCTAAAATTAATATATATGTATTAAAATTTAATTTTTAATCGTTCATAATCAAATCATTGATCCTCATGTCGAATCAAATAGAAACGCGTGCGCTCAGCGGAAAATTTTCACCTCAATAAACTTCCGCTACAAATACGGATTAAAATTCTTTTTACTACATATATGTACACGTAATCGCTCGATGTGACAAGGGTCGGATTTGAAAAGACAGATTCACAGCTCAATGAACAAAAATGTTTTCGTCGGGGTTGGAAAATGCACAGTATTCGATATATTCATCTTCTTTCTTATTCTAAGAGCCGAATAAAGTTCAACTTACTCATAATTCTGCTGATATGTGGATCGGTCTCTGTGGAGTCGCTCCGATATATATGCATAAAGCGTCCCATAAATGCAATCCTTTACTTCAGGTCGACAGTAACGGAGTCTCATTTCTACTTTCAATTTGCCTTGAACTTCTTTGTCTTCATTGCTCGCCGCGGTCCATTGAGTCCGATCACTTGTTTCAGGGTTTGCACAATCCGGATACTTTACCTAGAAAGCATATAATTTCTGTGTCAATTTTCAAAAAATTGCAAAATTCTAAAAATACATAATAATTTTGAACAAGTTCAAAAATTATTGCTTCATTTTTTATGTCTACTTTATTTCACAAAAAAGTAAAGGAGAAACTTTCGATGACATTTCGAACTTTTAGAATCAAAGCAATTATGTACTCAATAAAATAAACAGAAGTCATTTTGGCGAATATAAGTGGTGCTCTAAAGCCACTTTGAGAGACTGGGCCAATGTATTTTTACAAGCCGCCGCATCTCTCGATATCTCTTTTTCCGAACGTCGAGAAAAAACCGCGCGAGATGAGGATCCTGTCAGAAAGACAGAAAAAAAGCTATGCTACGAGATCATATATACCATGCTGAGAAAAAGACATTTGATTCTAAATATAGCCGGTTGTTGAACGGATTTAGAAATCCGGTTCGAGTCACGTTTTTGAGCAGCGCGCTTGGCGGGATACAAAAAGGAACAGAAGCCGGGTTTCTCCCCCGGATTCCAAACACGCGTCACTTTCTACGCGTCCTGGTCGTTCAGCGAAATCGTTTTTGTCTTACGAAGGATACATTTTTGACAGGACTATAATAGGATGTTAATTGCTGTGAGAGATTAGCGCGACGCATGCAAAACCGCTAGATTGACAGTAATCCGTTATGGCGGGTTCGCACGCGAAAACAGAGAAACTGGACTAATTACCCGCTTGTCTTTCTTAACAAAAAGGAAATAAGAGAAAAAATAAGCGTGTGTGACACGCGCGCGCTTTTTGTACATACATATATCATCTTTTTATAAATTAATCCATGGCACTGTGACGTATTATGTTAAGTAAATAAGAAAACAAGTGAAATGGACAACTTGATCGAGCCATGCAGCAACTTGCAAAATCATTTTAAGTTAGTAAAGATTCTTGAATATATTCCTAATTATTTATACTTCAGAATGATAACTCCTCGTCAATCTGTTTACATACGTTCGAGACATTTGCGATTATGTAAGCGGTACTTGCTTATGAAAAGATACAAGTGAGTTGTTACTTAACTCACCTCGCTACTGTCTTCTCGCAAACCCGTTATCTCAATTACCTTGATGTGTCTTTTATTAAGTCTGGTAATTCTGCTTTCGACATTTTTTTTTTTTTTTTTTTGGCAGACGCGCAAATTCGCAAATCATGTCGACGACCTGTTAATTGCTTCTAAATAATTATTCTCAGCACGATAGTGCGTCGATACAACGCGTGCGTCTAACGCAGCCGTCCTAAATACAATTTTACTTCTTTTGCGCGCCGGAATCACGCCGTTTTTCAGTTCTTCCACGAACGTTTCGTGCCGCAACAGCCGGCTTCCTGGAAGCGATGCAAACGTTGCACTCAATTTTCCAGGAGTCAATCAAGCAACCGGTATAGCAGATTGGAGATGCGCGCTGGATAGAGACCCAGCGGGTTCTTCAGCGCCAAAAAATGAATAATTCGAAAAATATAATGAGACACGACATATCTGGCGTCATTATGTTATATCGCATTCTTTTGGCACTTTGTAACGGACATTGTTTTATACGCAACGGCCCAGATACGACGGAAAACGACGAACGAACAAGAATAATGAATAGAATTCTAGCTGACTATTGTGTGTCGTCACAAAAGCGTCGACAAACTTGATTGAAATTTATTAAGCCGGTTGTGAATTAGCACGACTCATCAGGATGCTCATTAAGATTGTGGTTTCGCGAGACGCGTTGGTTAGCGTTATTAGCGGCTCCCCTACTTTTTATTTCCGATAGGAAACAAACGTGTTTTCTCGGTTAGGAAGAGAAGCAATGTGGTAATGCAGGCAAGGTGTAGGCCTTATCTCGAGCGAAACGTCTCGTATTGTTTCCTGTCAGAGTGAGAACGTCTTCGTAATGCATTCTCCAAGCAGCAATAATGCTAGACTTTGCAGGATGCGCCGGCGGCGGACGGCGCGAGTCGTGAAACCAGCGCCGTTTCTCACAGAAATACGAATATGATAACATAATATGAAGATTATCAATAAATATTCGATATTCGGGATCGTTACACGCACGCTTGCAGCATTATTTTTAGAGACTATTAATTTTAGCCAGTTACGCTGCGAAATATTCACTCGTCGCCGAGTGTGTAATGAAATTGATACCTTGAAAACATTATTAAATAGAAAAATATCGATGTTATCTTAATGTAAAACATAATCGCTGACTCGCGAGTGAAGAGAACTGAAAAATCCATATGATCGATGATTTGCACAAAGGCCTCGCGTTTTCAAGAACGTTCAGTTCGTATTCCGCGGAGAAGATACGTTTGCCTTGAAGATGATGTTCTTCTCGCAATGAGATGTAATTTCTTATAATTCTTACTTTCCTTCTAATAATAAAATACTGAAGACTATTGTTTTGAGGAAACAGATGAATAGATAAGTCAATCTTTCTGTTCGCAATGTTATCAATAAAGCAAAATTTGCACAAATAAAGAATTTTCAGCTATTTATACTTAATAAACTTTCCTTATTGAAAATTAGCGAGTTACAGTACATCTCAATATCTTTAAATAAAGCGGAAATTTATTATTTGATATTTGCATATTACAGACTTGCACAAGCTTCCCGTCAACCCTGCATTACTGTTCATCTAGATTCGTGATAATCCGGCGCTTCTCGCAATTTCGAAAGTCTCGATAGCGAAAACCTGAAAAAATACATGGAGCTCGGAGGCTGACATTAAACGCGGATTCGATTTGTGACTGCGACAAAAGATACGGCGACGTCGGGCCGTCGCAATAAATTTCGGCTCGCTGTTTCTTTTCGCGCGTGTATTTCCAACGCAAGTGCGATCTCACGCGTCATATAAATATATCTTTACAGCATCAACGACGTAAGGAACATCCCGCACAGTGATCAGGATTTAATATCTTCGCCACTTGCGAGATACGCCGAACAAAAGCCGAAATAAATTATTTTTTAGCAACCCTATGTTTTATATATATTTCTTATTAACAATATTCAGATAAGATAAAAAATATCTCAGTTAAAATTGACATGCGAGAAATTTTAACAAATCAAATAATTTATCTATCATTTAGATTGGCTAGATTTTTTTAGGCGATTAGGAAGTTATATAATCATGCTTTCATAGACAGGTAATCAAGGAAAAACTATAATTTACTAGCCTTTAAAATAAAAAATATGACAAACTAATTTTATTTATTTCAACAAACAAGAATTAATTGACTGAATTTCATTATAAAATCCATCTTAGAGGAATATATAGAAAAATTAATAAGATTTTTTTACGAATGTATCCGCAATTCTCTGAACTACGTTCGTATTTATACTATTTATGTCAAAATATATTTTTTATTTTACACTGAATTGAAAGAAGAAGCGTGTTCCAGCGATCCAGACTCATAAGTCAGTCTCGGGGGGCAGGTGTCTACGATTAATATTATCGAGAGGGGACTGTCAATCCTTGTGCGTGGTAGCAAACTTGGCAGCATGCCAGAGCCTTAATTCTTACAACTCAGACGAACTTTCGGCCGTGCCGATTATTACCGCTGTGTCTTCCAACCTCCTTGGACGACGGCCAAACATGTTGCAAACATGTACTGGAATTCCCGTTGCGGACCTTCGAGCCGCACACGCAATATGTCATGGACTCGCGACTCGAAACTTCTATGAGCGGGCGGACTCCGTACACGTACCTCTGAATGCGATTCCCGCGGCAAACATGATAATGCGAAAAATATAATGTCCGTGTCCCACTGCAAAATGATCGAACATCTTAAGCTTCAAGTGAAATTTGAATTTTTGCAATCTTACAAAAATTTATTAATTAAAACTATTTGTCTTAAATATTTATTATTACATCCAAATATATTTTTTCATTTTCGAACAACTGATATTTAATTCTTTGATTGAAATAAATTTAATACTTTATTTCTCAATTAAATTTCTTATTTGTCATCTTCAACATTGACGGTGCGGGGATCCTTTTAGAGCGACGCACGTCGCGAGCGAGTTCGCGAGCGTATGATTCCATCGCGGCGCAACGACGAGATGATATAGTGGCGGGCGACGAGAAAAATAAGACAGCGAGGAAGAAGAAGAAGAGGGAGCAGAAGCCGCCGTCGCCGCCGCCTCCGGGAGAGGAGGCCTCGAGGTCGCGGCTGCGTAGTTCCCCACGGCTGCGGCTCCCACGAGCTCAGCCACCGCGAGTACACACCGCTTTCCAGATCAGATTCATTGACCCCGCTGAATCTCTCGGAGCGGAGACTCTGCCGTCCGTGCTTTTTCCTCCGTGACACAAACGCGGCCCGCGGTGGCGGCAAAGCGAAGGATCAGTACGAAGTGTGTACATGTACAACTTTATCCGACTAATGCTACAAAGCGATACATATGCGAGAGCACACAACAACAGTATTAAAACTGAGCAAATCTAATAAACAAGATAAAAGTGTGAATGAGAAAAGAAACGAGAACGAAAGGAGGTGATCCCCCGCAATGATCTTGCGCGTTGCCGACAAAACAAGATGAATATAGAAACAAGAAGGAACAAACGCACAGAAAGATAACAATGTTGCGCCGCGTTTGTGCAGAAAAGTTCATCGACACTTTAAATGGTACAAAATAAAAGTTGAGTCTTAAATTTGAAAGTTTGAGAGATTTCTCTCCTTCTGTTTTCCGTCGAATGACAATAATTTTAAATTAAAAAATTTTTAGAAAATAAATAAATTTTTAAATGATAAATAAATTAATTATATTTTAATCTCATTCTTACAAGCAACACAATATCCACGCCATACCGGTTCGCATTTCAGTCTTGATAGTCAAAATTTAAACCTAAACGAAGGTCAACGAGATAGAAATAAATTAATATATATAATAAATAAAATAAACAGAGTCGTCGAACGACAGAACGTCGAAAAAAAGCACTCTTATTTTAGGCGCAGAGCCAACTTTGTTACTTGATGAATGTACCTCCGACAGAGAAGAGATGATGATTAAAGGAAAATTTATCGTTTCCATAATTTTGAGTAGACAGTATCTATAATTCTTAAACAAAAGTGACAGATACGTATTGGAAAATCCAGTATTATACATAGATCGTTTTTAACCTTGCGAGTATAAATTTGCGCTTTAAAGCAAGAAGGAACTTTCGTAAAATTAAAGACATTTGACAATTTCTCCTGACTAGAAAATTACGCTAATTTTCAATAATATCTGACAATTTAGGTATAAATTCCCAACAATACACAACATAATAACATATTATTATTGAATCAATATATGTTGTTTCTAAAATTGCTGAAATATGCATTTCTATCAAATAATTTTTCCTCAAACTCATTAACTCATAGAAGTCGCTAATTTTTACTAAAATATCAGACAATTTATTTTTTGCAATATGTTGTTTGAGTGTTTAAAAACGATTGCTAGTTTGATGTGCAATTATCAGTTCCCTGACAGCGCTTAGTATTATTCTACACAGAATTCTCAATTTTTGACCATCTTGTCGCGCGTACACTATGATTATCGATTATTCTCGTTCAAATCGATGAACCCTGATTGTCCTCGGACGGTCGTATCGCTCGAGGCCAAGTATCGACCAGAAGTGTGTCACATCAACCCATCACGACGGTGAATGAGATGCTCCGAAGAAAATCGCTCTCGTGTCTTATTGAAAGCTTAGCAAGTACGGATCGCCGGCCGGCGAATTACGGTATCGCCTTCGTCGTAAATAGCGTCGAGCCTAATTTTACGTTTAATCGCCAATTACGTTACCTGACATGCCGGTAACGTACGATCCTCTCACTAACAAGCTAGTCAACCTTCGCGGCGATATGACGAAACTTCTGATTTGTAGAAAAAAATCAATTGTGCGTGTGATTGCTACCGGCGAGTTTTGCGTATCTTAAATTCCACGAATTATGCTTTTATAGCTGAATAAATAACCCAATCTTTTCTGCTTGTTGAATAGCATAAATTAATAATACATTTAGTTCTTGCAGTATTTTAATCTGTTTGATATCTTGTTTGCCTCGTATAATAATAATTAATGACTCATACAACAAATGTCAGAAAGTTTCACAAACCTGCTAAGTGTCAAAGAGATACATTCATATATAACATTGAATAGATACGCGCGTGTAGTCTTTATTAACAGCAAACTCAAACTGTAACACTTTTAATACATTCTCAATACTATTGCAAAAAAAAAAACTCGACAATACGACTTGTTACATCACTTACAATCTGAATAGTTATAGTTTCCGCGGTTTGCGATAACTGCAAAATCTAACATACCGATTAATATAGGAGATATTTCCAAGAAATTTATCGCGCGTAAATCTACTCGCAAGAAGAAGTAACGCACAGTTAGACACTCGTGCAACAAGTATGCAAAAAGTAATGATTGTTCACTTGGCGAAGATATTGGAGAAGTCACGTATGTAGCACGACTGAAGTCGAGACACTCTGAAATACATACGGCCACGGTCAAACTGCACTCAGCTTCAGATAAATACAAACTCAGCCGAGATGCACCAGCTCCGGGATATGTGCGAGACCGAACAAAGTGCATGCTGTCGGAGATATAGAGGAATCTTACACCTGCTGTGCGACTCATACGCGAATCTCGGCTACAGGGTGTCCTACAAATGTCGTATTGCATTTCTAGAATTTTATTTTAGAATGATTTTATGATTTGCGTGAACTCATCTCCTAGTTTCTTTAACAAAATTTTAATCGAAAAATAGTATGTTTAAAATAGAACATGAGCTAAAGTTTTTTTCAAACTTCTCGATTCTAAAAAATATGAAGAAATTCACAACTTAGTTCATTAATTATTTATGTATACTGCTATATAATAACACATATATAACTATAATAAAAATTAATTTACCGGTTATTCTTTTTCTTCGAAGTACGATTACTGATTATAGATACAGCAATTTTGCTGTCAAAGAAACCGAGAGAGAAGCAAATTAACTAATTACCCGAGAAACGCCACATTACAATCCCGAGGAATGCGCTTAGAGTCGCCGTTTCGAAAGACTTCTACTCTCACATTCTAGCTGCACCATATTATATTCGTCCACGTATACATATTTGTGGTCTCTGCCGGCAACATTTATTTATCGCGCAGCGACTTTAAATTCGATTTGAATATTTTAACTGCAGATATATTACGATATCAGCTGTAATTAATTACAACAAATTAATGTACAATAAAATATGGAAATATTCACGATAATTCCACCTAAAATTTTACCGAGGAAAATATTTATTTCTAAGAAGAAAAACAATTGTTTATATTGTATGAAAGTGCGCCAAAGCATTTGGCTGACAGAATACGTAAAGACATAATGCAATGTCTATTATACCTCGGGATAATCTAAGGACACGAAAATTCATTACTTCATATTATTGAATTTGTTCTGCCGGTGTTATTTAGGGAGAGGTCAACTTGCTATGAATCACAGATTCGAGCAATGCATTCGGGAGAGAACTCAGAGCAAGGAAAATCGAAGAAGACGCGGTCACCATTGGTCATCTCGAGGCCATTTAAACCGACTGAGAATAGTAACTCGGAATAAACCCTACACTCTCCGGTTAACTCTACAGGGTGTCTCCGATTTATCGTTTTTCCTTTCAACTATATATTTTTCGGGCGCACTCGAAGCCGATTTGATTGAAAACTTTATGACGCGTCATTTTTTTGTCATAATTTTATAATGTTCATCATTACACATTTCGCTAATTGAACACCAATATGTGAATATCTGTTAAAATGGAATGCACATAAATTTGTCAGAAAAATAGGATACCGTTTGACATTTTAATTATATTAAGATAATGTGGTGTAAACTATCATAAACTTTCGCGAATGATATTATCATAACTGCGTCTTAATCACGTGCAATGCGTTGCGCTGCAAATCAATGTCCGCATTCCGTACATGATTTGCAGAATGTGCACGCATCAAATAGAGTATAATAAATAGTATATATATTATAGTATTATCAAGAATTATGTGTTATGCAATCGCGATCTGCTTTGAGTAACCCGAACACGCAATTAAAATGCATTTGGAGCATCAGTGCAATCGCACTTTACACAGTCTCCTCGAGCAGTTGCGTCACGATGTAACAAACCATATTGAGAAAATGCAGATACTTTATCTCTTTCTCTTTTTCTCGATGAAACGCATACAAATCGCATAAGTCAAGTCGGGCAAGCGTTTGTGAATTCCCAGCTGAAGATTAGTACTTTCCACCGTGCCGTCTGTCATCACGTTCTACTCCGATGAGATTTCGGTCGGTTATTTAAAGAGGTATGTTTCCAGTTTGTTACAAACTTCTAAAAGTTTTCTCCATTTAGTCGTTCAATAGACAAATTTATGCATCGGGGCAAATTTTATATTTAAAATTCGATGAAAAAAATATTTTTATATCAATTTTTATACATCTTCAAACGTTATTCCGACGTTAAAGGATTTATCTGGGGAAAAAAGTGGAGTGTAATACAAGCAAGAGAAGTTTGGTGCGAGCGATAATTAATGTATGTAAAGCGCGGGCGTGTAAATATTAGTGCTATGGATTACAAGAGCAGACGCAAGACAAATACACGATGTTTCCCGTGTCGGTGTCGGCAGGAAGATTAAAGCTGATAGAGCTTTATAGTTAGTTTGTTATAAAATATGCGGTATGTCTTTAACCCTTTGTAATATCACCTACGATAAGATAACATGGAGTAGTACAAACAATTATCTATCTTTATATCTTTTGTATGTAATATATTTATATATCACATTAACGCATATATTTTTATATTTCTTCTTTCTCGCAGATTTTTCTAAATTCCCAAAACAATTATAATTTACAAAAGTTTCAAGTGTTTATTAAAACGTTGCAATCGAATTATTAGACTGAGCAAGACCATTGGCGTTCAAACAATTGCAAAATGCTTGATATCGCCCCAAACAAAAAATTTTGTTTTTAACGTTATCTCGGATCGCGAAGGGTTAAGCATTTGTGCTAGCTGTGGCCAGATTCGCCAAAGTGGAAACGTCCTCGCGGATTAGAAGAATTCGAATCATATCATGTGTATCAATAGAGTGTGAATTGCATGATAATATTGTGGAAAATCCTTGATACACTTTTATTAATTATTTTTTATTTATATTTTGCTGAAGATTGATTTCTTATCAGTTATCAAGTATGAAGATTTTCTTTCTTTTATTATCTTCATATATATTGCATTTTCATATATCAATTATATTTAACAATTCTTTTGTCTTTTTATGAACATAGTAAGAAATTTGCTGCTATTTATTTGCAGATTCGGTTTTACTATTTGTTACAATTATATAGAAATCTTGAAGAAAATATATATATAAATTATTTTTTTTAATTGATACACACACATGAAATAAATTGAATAAATGTTTTATATAAAGCACAAATGCATGCAGAAAAATTGATAATACAATTAGATGGTTTTTAATTATTCTTTGAAGATTTAATCAATTTAATTGAACATTTATCTGGCTGAAATTAAGGTTTAAAAGTACGGACAATGGAATTCATAAACGCTGGAAAATTGAATAAAATTTTACAAGTCAAAAAAAAGATAATCTTATTTGCTCATCAGAACGTCACATTGAAACGAACTTTCTAAAAAATTAAGTATAGTAGAAGCGATCACGTTAATTATAATCTCTTAAACGTTGGAGCATAATTAAAGGCTTTTCCGAGCATTTCTCTCTATTCTTCTCTTTTCCACCTCTCTTCTCCACCCTTTTCGTCGAAAGTGACGACCTTATCGGAGAAAGCTTCCGAACGCTCGACAGTTGGTACACGAGCAATAAAAGTCGCTGGTCAATGACAAACGCGGATAACGAATCACGATCGCATGTTCGTATAGGAGATACTCTCGCCATCGGCTATCAGTAAAACGGCTTTTAAATGTCCACTGGAACGTACAATCATTACTGAAGCATTCACCGCTTGTGCTTTGGTAAAATACGCTTAATAGAAACTTTCTCGGTGAGTCAAACAATCGTCGTTTTTATTACGTTACATGCTCGAAATTGAACTGTGATCTTTGCACGAAAATGTATTCAGAAAGGTTATCAAAGGATACAACGCGCAATGCGCGAGTGATGAATGTATAATCTTAAAATGACCACGTTTATAAAACGCAATAAAATAAAGAAAAAATTAATCTCCACCAAAATAATTAGTGATATTTATATATATTTTATAAGCATACGCCTTTAATAAAATTATCTCTAACAAGAACTAATCGAGTATAAATATTGTCCCGTCATCTCTTCTCACATTTTATATCCGATACTTCGTATAATATTTCCATTCGTAATCGCCGGAAGTCATTCATTAATATACGGGAATTAAGATCTCATTAGCTTTTAATCTATTAGAACTGTGTCGATACAAAGTAGCGTTAAAGAAAAAGGAAAGCGAAGGAAGAAGATAATTTGTATGTGCGCAGCAACGAAGAATTCTCGAAAGCTGATTCTTGAAAAAGAATCTCGTCTCTTTCTTGTGTCGAGAGAGTTTGTGCGGCAGAGTTCGACATTATTAGGTCGTATCTCATACGTTTCGTTCTTTATATATAAAAGCACGTATTTTTTGTGAGATAACGCGCTCCCGAGATCCTTCGAGGCGTTACGACGTATAAAGTGTCACTTTACATCACTGTTAATTCTCTTGCTGACCTCGAGCGATCATCGTGTCCGGCAAGCATCAAATTTTAGCTATACTATATTTATTTTATCCCGTTCGCGCACATCTTTAAATTCAGCTGAATTACGTACGCGCGTTTATTTGCGCCGTGTAATATTAAACGCGATATTCTTTTACATTCTTTTTATTTTCTTTTTCGAATGCGCACACTTTTTGTTTAGTCAGCACGCACAATCGTCGGAAGATTGAACTTTATTCGAGTGCTTATCTCCTTTGATCTTTCGCAAAATTAAAAGAATTGCCGTGTGCCGAATAAAAAGGCTATAAAGTAAAAATCTGGCGTAAAGATGCTTCTTCGAGTAATATTTTACTCGTTTATTTCTCTGATTTATTTTTATTAGTCTTTTAAGACATAATTTTTCAGGACTTGTCTTATTAATATCGTCACACATGAGTGTGCAATATGTCACGGCGTTTTATTAGCATAAAATACATTGAATAACCAATTTACCGATTATAGTTGAAATAGGCTATAAAGGATAAGTATCCTAGTTTAGCGATCCTACTACGATCGGCTGCGAACATTAATCAAGCGCCCTTATGCCTCTAACAACTCTTAATAGAGACGCTTCCACATGCTTACACTGCGTCGCGCGGGATAGGGTCGTTCCGAATGAAGGATCGCGCCGATATCTCGCGACGGCGATATCTTGGGAGGCACGTAGAGATACTTAGTTAGTGTTCTCACATAAATCATACACCTCCTTTCTCCATTCCGCCGTGCCGGCGTGCCGTGTCCGCACGCGATAACGATTATCGATGCTTCATGTTCGAAATATTCGCAGTCCTCGTCTCACCGCTCCGTCCCGCGCTCCTATTTTTCCAACGTATCGCCGATAGCGGCGATCACCGATACCAAGTGTTAATTCAACTCGGATTGTCAATATCATGTCGCGCGGAAAATCGCATTTTCCGTCGCCGAGCGAAATTATTGCACCGATATACTCGTAAACGGGAAAAGCCAGACGACAGCGCTTCCTGCCACGGTCTGACATTTACTTCGATGTTAGCGCATCGACTTTCGTTGATTGGAAAGGCTGATAAATACGGTCGTACGAAAAATATTCAATCTCCTCCGTCATTACACGCGTTTTATTTATGACATCAATTTCAGAACCGCAGGATGCGCTGAACTTTTTGGAATGGTAACGGGCTTGGCCGCAGGAAACTATATTTTATTTTTGCATCGAAGCATGCTTATAAATTGAGTCATTTAAATTTAATTTTAAAAAATTTCGCCGATGTGCAGACACATCACCGATCTCAATTTTGAAGTCGCCGCATTTTCTCTAAATTAAAAAAAACTAATAGTTTGTTAATAAACTGTTTAAGCAATGAATTTCTTTCCTTCTGGAAATAAAAAAATAAATTCATAATTTATGATGCTCAATTATTCATAATTGATTAAAATTGATGTATATCAAACGCTGTGATTTACTTCGTTTAGAAGGTTAGAAAGAAAAAAGAATCTGCGATCTCGAGAACTTTCTATTTCGAAGAATTTTTAATTATGTGTTTCACTATAATGATATTTAAAATTATTTAAATCGCTATTTTCTTAAAGCTCCAATTTGCATTATTCAGAAGAAATTACCATCAACAAAAATAGCAAAAGTATTTCACATTCTTCTATATTCTCTGATACATTATATTTAGTTTTATGTGTAAAATGTGTGTGTGTAACACTTATAGAATATATATATATATATATATATATATATATATATATATATATATAAATTGACTTTTAATGACTTTTAATTTTCAAATAACCACATTTACACAATTAAAAAAGATTTAATTACTCAAAATCTCTATCTCGTATGAAAATTTTATAAATAATGACTTTAAAAAGTCATTTTACGTAGTTATTTCAATCTATAATTTTCCAGATTATATATTTATTTAATTCAATGATGTATGAACTATTTTCGAAGAACTATCATTTTTCGTATTAATAGCTAATTAACTGACTTTTTTTCTGCTATTTGAAGAATTTGCTCTAATCTTAAAATCTAAAATGATTCACAATAGAAATTCATAAAGTAAGAGATATGATATTTTGCGACTTCTCTTGTGGAACATCGTAAAGTGTCTACCACTGTTTGCTCCTGTTATTGCTACTGAAAATAGAAGGCGAAAAGACCCTTAAGTCCCGCGTATATTCCACGAGACGACACGTAAACGATCGGGAAGTCGATCCTCGTATTTGTACGTCTTATTCACGGAGCAGACATAATCCCGGCGTGCCTACGTAACGGTAAAAACAGATCGGCGTGCATTCACTTTTCCTCGCTGTATGTACACACATTCGCAAACGCGCATTATCCAGCCGCGTACGCATATGAGGCACGCACTTTGCAGCACGCCTTTTAAGAATATATGTGAGCAATAGTCAATACACAGTAACAAACCGACACATATCGTACTTTTTGTATCTCGACAAATAATGCATCTTGCAATATATATTTCATTATTTTTTAATATTTTTAAAAGGCTTTAAAAGCGCACGAGATATAAAAACAATTGAAGAGAGGGAAATCAAATATGAGTTCCGCTTTTAAAAAGTTTTTTAATAAATATGCAAATCGTAATACAATATTTACCTAAGTAATTTCATAATTTCTAAAATTGATAATAATTAAGATTTTTATTTCCAATTTTTTTATTTGCAAAAATTTTCGGACGGATATAAACGGATTTATACGTGTTAACGGCATCCACGTGTTACTGCAACCATTAGGTTCGCTTGGCGGACATATCTCAGTTACACTTTACTGAGTTTCGTGCGCATTGCTATCACAGTAAACTCGACGATTAATTGGACATTCGGACGGTCAGCTAGGTCGATAAAACCGACAATTGACTTGTGGCACGCATTTGTCATCACACGCGACGTAGGACGTATATCCCGTGATTTATCTATTATGAATACTGTGCATTCTTAAGAGAGTCGAAAACAACTTTCACTTGATAATAATCGAGACTTCTGCTTTTCTACATATTGTGCCATGTCATCATAATTATGATTCATTCAAAGTTCTGTGGAAATATTATTTTCACGCTCCTCGTTAGTTTCTCCGTTCCTAATATTTTCTTATTGTTATCTTTGCAACAAACATATGATGCACCGACTTAATTAGTTCTAATCTATCAATTTATATCACTCGCGGACAGATGACAAAAACATTTCTAGGAGCACTTTAGACGATATCCGAGATGCGTAATATTCTGCGAAACTTCTGAGGAAACTCGCGGCCCTAAATTGCCTCGGAGAAAGATGCATTCGGTGTGCGCTCGCCATCGGCCAAGTGGTGTCCATTAAGATTAGAAACTGGGTTAACGTTGCCCCTAAGACCAACCGTTACTCAAGTGAAAGCCTCAGGCTGAAGTCAATTCATCGTCGTGTTGCGCAAACGTATTACTAATTTCTCCATTCGGCCACTTAAATATTTACCGCGACACACACACACACACACACACACACACGCTTACACACATACATACATATATACATATGCGCATAGCAAGGACTAATTTCATCCTTCCTATTTGTTGGCAGACTGATCCAATGCTTCCAAGGACGAGGGACAGGTGACGAGCGAGATCCAGACGAGCGTCTCTAAAACATCTCGAACTTCCTTAAAAAAAGAAAACTTTATCGGAAACACGACAAAAATGTTGAACCAACGGCGAAGGCATTCTCGATGGAGAATGTTTCTCATTCTCTCAGTGTTCCTCGGATTGATTTGCAATGGCGAACTGGCGCCTACCAGTGTATCAGACTCTTCATCATCATCATCATCGACGTCTCACGCCAAGAGAAAATCGCAGGACATCGGCTCGTTGAGCGACTTCACCTGGCAAGCGTGGATCGTGATGGATCCGCAGGCTGCCGCCCAGTCCGGTATGGACTCCGCCACTATCCTGCGAAAGATAACGCCCAAGAGCGTGTTCATCGCGCCAGCGCTGACGCCCTGTCCCGAGGGCTACAAGACTGACAGTATGAACAGATGCGTGAAGAACGCTTTCAACCTTGACGAAGACGCGCACATCAGTTTCCTGCTGCAACGACTCAACACCATGTACGCCAATCAGGACTTAATTGGCAACAAGGGCAACGAGCAGAAGAAGTCGACCGGGCCGCTGCAGCTCAACATCCCTTTCATACCCAATCCGTTGGCGCAGACCGAGCACGAAGAGATGGCGAGCGATTTGGTCGCGCCGCCGGTTCGCAATCAGACTCAGCCGGAAGACGAGGAGAAGACCAAGTCGCACGCGACAGTGGCGTACGAAGTGAAGAACGATACGACGCTGGACGAGAAGGAGACGACGATTTTTCTTCAGAATTCCAGCACCCCCCATATTGGCAAAGCTGAGGAGAAGTCTGACGCGGTGATTGTGACAACGGAACTCGTCGACCAGACGAACGGCACTGATTTCACGGAGACGGTGAGCTACAAGAAGCCGGTCGAGCCTCTGTTCGACGCTTCAAGCGTGGAGAGACTCGATGAGAGTGATGTTGCAAAAGACGTCATAAAGAATGCTTCGACGACAGATAGAGCGGAGAATTCGACGAAAGCGTCGACCTCAGTCACGCCGCTGTTCTCGCCTACGAAACTGCCAAGTGTGAACGATTCACCGTTAACACAGAACGACAGCGCTCTGTTGTTTACGCAAACCACCAAGGAAATCATCATCAAAGTGCCGGACCCGACACTTTCCGCAAAGGAGACGACAGAAACTCCATTGATCGCGGAAGATGAACGCCGAGATAACGAGACGTACGTGAACAGCGACGCAACGCCGACGAATTGGACATTGAACGAATCGCAAGAGATTTTCTACGAAGACGTGGAATATTTTTCCGGCAGTACAAACGAACCGAACGAAGAAAAGTCGTTAGAAGTGGAAGACGGGGAGATCTTGAAGGCCGGAGAGGCCGGTATGACGATTCCTACGCAAAATGTCGAGCGGCTGCATCGCGATCAGCAGCAGCAACAGAATCGGACAACGGAACAGAAAGAGATGATCGACACGCGCGATCAGATCGTGATCCGTTTTAACGATTCCACGCCTACCAACGACAAGGATGAAGTGGGCAGTAACGTCTCCAGTGAGGTCAGCATCAATGGCGACCTCATTTTGGAGACGACTCTTTTAGATGTAAGCACCGAAAGGCTGCAAGTCACCACTAAGCCGGCGGTCGTGACTCAGAAAATTGTGAAAAATGACGATGGCAATTCCAAAGAATCGTTCGACAGGAATCCTGGCTCTTCTAAACCGAAAGTGGTGTTCCCTCAGGATTCTCACAGCGCGATGTCCACCAGCTTGTACAAACAGGGCGAGAACGTCGAGAGCGAGAGGGCCGAGGAGCTGCAAACCGCACCTTCTTCGCCCAAATCGTTGGTGTTCGACTCTCCGGCGGCAGATCCGATAACTGAAGTCATGAAGGAAGAAACAGATTCGAAAGACAGCGTATTGCGAGAAAGTCCGCAGAATTCCGAGTCGGGCATATATCCAGCAAGCTTCCTCAAGCAGCTCGCGACGAACCTCCGGTTGGCCGGCAACCTCGTGAGGTTTCCCAATGCGAGGCAGCCGGCGCAGCAGAACGGTTACGTGAGGTTCCCGTCCAACGAGGCTAATAGCATACACAGTCCGGGCTACAAGCAGCACTATCCCGCGGACGACCACGGCGCGATCTACGGCGGCGGCAGCAGCACCAAGAGCAGCGTCCCCGTTCTCCAGAAACCAGTTTACTATCTATCAGCGCCGCCGAACTGGAAGCCGGATCGAGCCGATCGCGCGTCGGCGACGGCCGGTGAGAGGCAGAAGCAGAGTCCAGGGCTGCTGGGCTTCTGGAGCAACATGCCGCTGATCCAGGATCCCGCTATGTATTCCTTCGATCAGATCGCGGACGACGACGACGACGACGATCAATCGTTCTTCCCGGCGTCGCGCGGGGTGAGCTTCCACGCGAAAGCGTCGACCGCCGACGACGACAAGGTGTACACGCAGAAACAACGAAGAACGGCGATCGTTGCGTAACTCTATCCTCTCCTAAAAACAACTCTCTGGTGAATTGTGTTTTGGAACTGTGCCAAATGAATCAAGAAGAATTCCAAATCGCGCGAACGTGACTTGCGGACCGTCGCGGTGTTTGGATCGCCACGGACTTTGTTAAAAAAGCCGGATCGACGAAGAGAATTGTTAAAGATATTGTATTCTGTAGCGATTTTTTCTTGTAGAAGCTCATGAATCACACATACTGCTATATGTATCGTGTTTAGTATTTTGCGTCCGGCGAATGTTGAAAGTCGTCTGGAGATTTGACGATCTCATCGCGAAGGAGTGAACAAAAATCTAGGTGTCGCGCTTCCTAGTATTGTTTTCCAGGCTCTTACGTAAAAAAAAAGAGAACAGTCGAGAAAAGCGCGACTCGGTAAGAGCGGATGGGAGTTAATAGAAAAAGCGTACTAACATTTCTTTCGCACGCTCGATATCGCTATCACATTTTGTCGATCGTTAAACTCGTGTCCGGAAAATTTTTTTTCCCATAGAAAACCAATGATTACTATATTGCAACGATCATTTCCAGCAATTTCGCGAAGAATGCATCTGGTAATCGCAGTGCTGCGCAATCGATAGCGATAAGCGTTGGATAGAGAAAGTAGTAAGAAAGTTGCATGCTGGCGCAAGAGATTTGCGCAATCTCGACGACGAAATTTGCTGCACTAATGAAACATGGGCTTTCTCTAACAAAGCTTCAAAGAGAACTGCATCGTGCATTTACACAAAGAAAAGTTGTTAAATGTCGGATGTTCACTTTACAAAATTATTGCGCTTAGCAATAGCAAGATATCGAATATGCGTAAAGAACTGCGTCATTGCTAATAGCAAAGTATTAAAAGAGACAAAATTGTTTGAACTTTGCGCTATCGAATCTCACTGATTAGGCTGATATTTACGAAACAAGCGAAACGTAGATAAGGTCGTATCAGAGTACGCTAAAGTAGACTAGAAAAAACACACTGCCCGAGATAATTTTTTAAGCTTTTTTTACCAATAATTTTTTTATATTTTTTCAATCGCAAAAACTCAATTTTCCGCATTCTCATCGCAACTCCGATTCTATGTACATGTAACAACTGAGATATTTTGCATTATCTACATTTTACATTTTCTCCATTACCAATGCTAATAAAATTGTATGTAATCATTAAGTCTTTAATAAAATTTTATTCGCATTATTTATTATTTGGCAATTCTATTATTTTAATATAAAAGATGTATTTTATAAAACGTACATAAAACAATCATGCATAACATCACATATGCGATGAAAATGCGGAATAATCAATTCTTAAGTGCGAAATATATTATTAAGAAATCCATTATGTATTGAAAAAAATCATTAATTTTACTAAATTTCATACGAAATGTCATTGTTGACTTTTTATTCTCTATACAAGCGAATGAATCGTCATCGGATTCGTCAGTGCTAAAACTAGTTTCTCGAGATAATCATATATAAGCGGCGTTTATGAGCTCGCAAGCGATATACCGAGTTAATCTACTAATGGAGGTGTTATCAAAGCAGACTGATCTTTAGGGTTATTATAGAATAGTAAAAATCACGATTTCCGGTCGTACGAAATCTTGAGAACCGTGCTGTTCTTTTTAGTATAACAAAATACGAATTGTACAATATCAATTTCATACTCATCATTGTAAGATTTGCGAAGAAAGATGTAAGTCGCTTACACGCCTTTCTACACATTCTGAAATAACTGATTTTATAATTCGCATATAACAATTGACGATTTTATAATTTGCATAATACGTGGGCGTGTAATTTCGACGTCTTAGATCTTTTCGTGTCAGATCAATCACAAATTACACCTGCATTGCGTAGCCCACAGCGTAGTATAAGTGTTTTCGGTGTGACCTAATCAATCGTTGTTTCACGTTGATAGCTTCTCAAAGATGATTTAAAATAGCCGTCGAAATCGATAGTCTCCAAATCGGAAAGTTTCGAGAATTTTTGTCGTAATTGCTTTGTCTTTCATTTACGCGTGAAATGATTGTACTTCGATGGAAACGTTATGAACATCGTTGCAATATTAAAACATTTCGGCATTCTAGCTATAATGTGGCATGTAGTAATCAAAAATTAATTAAAAGTTTAAATTTTAATATTATATAGTAATAATACTCTTGAAAATATTTGCATTTTATCCTCTTAAAAGAATTTAAAGTGTATAGTGGAAGTGTCATTGATCAAATTAACAAACATGTAGCTTAATAAATACATCAATTTCATTTTTTTAAGTATAATAATACTTATTAATTTCTATTCATTAAAATTTCCCCATAAATTTTACTCCTCAATTTTAGCGTGCATGTAACATCATAGTTGGAAAGCTGTGACTCTTGCAGCGAGTGTTACTGACATTGGATTTTGCAATGAGCATCGAGACATTTTCGAATCATAGCTCGAGTTATTTTTACGCATGTTTCGCTACGAACGCAACAACGAAACAAGAAGTTTTATAATACTTGACATTGTGTGCGGCCAGTAAGTCTACTGCTCTATGTGCGTTTCAATGTGGTGTGTAATGTCTCTCGTATTATTAAATGTCGGTTCGTGTATATATTAATTTTATTATGGAAGAATGTATATACATAAAGCATAATGTAAGCATAATGTAAGGAGTAAGCGTTAACTGATGCGTATTAATCGTGTAACTGTATTAAATCTTAGTATATTATTTATAGCGAAATATATCGATGTATATTGCATTTGTCGTGTTGTGCAAAGCCGCCTGTTAGATAACAAAGAGTGGAAGGAATTATAAAAGAAAACACGTACCTATAATACCAAAATTATTGTGCTCTTTTATTTACACAACCTGCTCAAAAGTATCCTCGTATCCTATAATAAAAATATTGTACCTAGCGAACAAAAAAGTTATAAAAATAGATATGAATTACATCAGCTTGTCTTGAGACCTTTAAATCCTCTAGCCAGAAAGAATTGTTCGGTGGATTCATTTCTCGTTGCGTCAGGTCTAACTATTTTAACGCTATTGTAAAATTTCAATAAATTTTGCTCAAACTGCTGCGATTTGTCACCATCCCAGACTTTTACAACAAGCGTACCGTCCACTTTACTGATCTGTAGCGCAAATTTTAAAGCAGAGTACGCGAGTAACATTATATTATAGTGGTCCATATGCCTCTCGCCAGACGCGTTTGGAGCCATGTCGGACAAAACGACATCGACCTTGTCTCCTTGCAATAATTTATACAAAGTTTCCTGCGTCTTCGCGGATGTAAAGTCCATATTTCCCAAAGTGGTCGCGCCTTCTATGGGATAAAATGGAAGTTTGTCTATACCATATACTTTGCCCACAGGACCTTCCTTTTTACTGTGTGCATTAGTCAGATTAGTGGCAACTTGAGTCCAACTGCCAGGCGCCGCTCCGCAGTCTATGACAGTCAGACCCGGACTGAGAATCTTAAATCTCTCGTTGATTTCCAGAAGTTTGAATGCACTTCTGCACCTATAATTCTCCTGCTTCGCCTTCTCTACGTAGGGATCACGCAACTGTCTCATTAACCATATCTGTGAGCTGTGTTTCTTGCCTTTCAAGTTTTGTGGCGTCTCCTTCAGCAGCGCGCGGCAAGTATGCACGCTTCTCGTCAGTCGAATGCTTTTGTAAAAAGAATTCATTCCAGCATTACCTTCCTACAGATATAATCTAACCTAAAACGTTGTTCAGCGTAAACACTTGACATCGAGGCTTGTCACAAACTATTTATTTTTCAGTGGTTCCACACAGATTACGCACCATATATTTCCGAGCATGTATGTCGTTCTTGTATACAAATTGGAGCTGACTGGAGGCTAAACGAACGTGATAAATGAACTATTAGTATCATAACGTTACAACTCTGCGCGCATCCATCTTGTTTTACGACGCGCAGCTATCAGCTGATCGACGTCACTCACAGTTGGCACGCGTGAGAACAGTGATGAGTACAGTTGCGTTGTATATTTCTGCACGTCTGAAGTAGCATGCCAAGAACGCTTCGGTTCAGATATTTGACAGTTGTTTTGCGAGCATTGACATGTGTGTGAAGGATCGTGAATATAAATAATAAGTTATCGAATATTAAAATTAATTAAAGAAAAAATAGTTAAAGGTTTCTTTAATCATGATGTGAAAATATTTAGACGCGATACCTTCGATTTCGATTTATCGCATAGGACATCGAGTGTACGTTCCTATACGCATGCATGCATGCGCTCCAATGCGCTCTCGGCTACGCTCGTGTCGGGGATGAGTGTCGCCGCGTAGCTTTGCCGGCGAGTATGTGATCAAGTTCCGCAACACGAGCACGAGATATTTCCGTAAACCCGGATGTTTTCGACGGAGTAATTCACAATGAACCTCACCGCGGGTAACACGCACGGCAATGGCTTGCTCTACGCCGGCTTCAATCAGGATCAAGGTAAACAGCGTACGCTCGCGATTTCGCCTCGCATTTGACAGCGCGCGTACGTTTCACTGTCACGGATACGCTCTTCGCTTCCGCGTCTAACCTCCAGTTACTCGTAATGTGTTTACGTCGTGTTTACGCGTGCCACACGTTCACGACACAATTTTCAATGCCGTCTTAACCTAACGCGTTACAGTTTTGCGATCGTATCCGTATCGTGATAGGAATAATTCAATTCTACGGATTGTACGATATTCATCGTTCTTAACCTTACTTTTGCACGCTCGTATCTGGAACATCAACGATCGCGTCGTAATCTTGTTAGTTAATTAATCGCGACCCTCTTTTACTTTGCGGAGAAACGTCGACAATTTTTTGATATTTATGTGTTATTGGCTACATAAAGATTGGAAGTTACATTTTTGATTTATTTTTATCAATAAATTACTTTATCGTATAACTGCTGTAAAAAGAGCGTAATAAAAAAAATGAAATGATTTAATATGTTTATTTATGTCTTCCATTTCTCCTTAAGCATTGTATGTCACATGACACCGTACACAGTTCAATGTAAATTTTTGAGATATCACATCTGCATGTATGTATGTTTATCATATTCATCTTATGTATTTGTGCGAATGCATGTGCATATCTCAAATACCGCGACAGTTGATTAATATTTTCAAGAAAAAGGAGATATTGTACATAAAGCAGATAATGATATCATTCACACATTTGCAGGATGCTTTGCTTGTGGTATGGAAAATGGGTTCAGAGTATATAATTGTGATCCACTGAAGGAGAAAGAGAGACACGATTTCAGCGATGGAGGTCTTGGATACGTAGAAATGCTTTTTAGATGTAACTATTTAGCATTGGTTGGTGGTGGATCCAAGCCGATGTATCCAACAAATAAAGGTTGACTTTTATTTCGCAATCGCATATGTTATAAATAACACATTGCGTTGGTGAACAGAGAAATCATTTATATTTTATAATTGCAGTTATGATATGGGACGACATAAAAAAATTACCGGCAATCACTTTAGAATTTAATGCACCTGTGAAAGGAGTGAAATTGCGGAGGGACAGGATAGTAGTAGTGCTAGAAGGTGTTATAAAGGTTTACACATTTACACAAAATCCTCAACAGTTACACGTGTTTGAAACTAATCCCAATCCGCGAGGATTGTGTGTTCTGTGCCCGAATAGTAATAACTCCTTGCTTGCCTTTCCTGGACGGAAAAACGGCCATGTTCAAGGTGAGGATTAAAGGAAGATTGATGTTTAATTGCACATCGCACTTGTTATATAATATCGCGATTTTGTCTTTCAGTTATAGATCTGGCCAATACAGAGAAACAACCTTTAAATATAGAAGCACACGAAACGCCTTTATCTTGCATAGCGTTAAATCTGCAGGGTACTAGATTGGCTACTGCCTCGGAGAAAGGTACTTTGATAAGGGTGTTTGATACGCAAAATGGAAACATGATTAACGAATTAAGAAGAGGAGCGAATCATGCGAATATTTATTGGTAAGCGCAAAAGAAAAGATACGTTAAATTATATTTGTGCGCAACGCGATATTCTACTTGACGTATACCTTGTTTCAGCATAAATTTTAATCACGATTCTACATGGTTGTGCGTTGCCAGCGATCACGGAACCGTACACGTATTCGCCGTCGAAGATCAAAAATTAAATCGCCAATCTAGTTTAGCGTCTGCCACGTTCCTGCCAAAGTATTTTAGCTCGAGTTGGAGTTTCTGTAAATTTCAAGTACCCGGTGGACCTCAGTGTATGTGTGCATTTGGTCAAGATAACAATAGCATCATAGGTAAGCAATGCTGTAAATTAAAAAAAAAAAACAATGCAATTAGCACGCACGTCTCTTACGTTTGTGATCTTTTGTGCAGTGATATGCGCAGACGGTAGTTATTACAAGTTCGTATTCAACAACAAGGGTGAATGCACGAGAGACTTTTATGCGCAGTTCCTCGAATTGACCGACGACAAAGTGTGATCGGAGGATATAACGGCGGTGCACTCCTAAACGTAACGAAAAACGAGAGAGAACGAGACTTTCGTATTCCTTTGGTTTTATTTGCATCTGCTGATAATAAGATCGAGCGGGTACGGCGAAGGTACGTCGCGTTTATAGAGATTACAACACATGAGCTGTTTATATAAAGGAAATAACGTCCACGTTGGACGATATGATAGAGGACCAAATGAAGAGTTCTATTAATTGTTGGTAACACCGATCATTGGTGCATTGTACGCAGCTTCTCGAAGAGAAAGACAAAACAGAAAAGATTATTGGCGAACGTCGAAAAACGCGTTAACAAAGAGTGTGTCATAAACTTGTTACACGAGCCTATTCGCTGACGCCTATTAATAGAAGAGCAAGTTTTTAAATACGACAAACAAAAGGAATACCTCAGGTAACACCAGGGGACACCGCAAGTTACTTGTTGGCGTGATACTCACATTTTCTTACATTTTAGATAAAAATGCTGCTGCGACTAGTTAAACGTTGGCCATAAATATTATTGTGACAAAAAGAAAATAATCATTTTTCATAGCTTTGCGGTAAAAGCTTCGCAACACAATCGTGTATCCCTATCGTGATCATGTGTTTTGCAGTCCTACACATTTTTTTTGTTATATATATCACGTTATATATATCACGCATCATTATAAAAACGATATACATCCCCTTCGTACATACTCTTCGACAATTTTAAGCAGATTATTGTTACACGTTGGTTTTTGGCGATTTAATAAATGTGTCTTTGTTTCATAGCCGAATCATGTCATGTTATTATACATGTCATATACATATATATGTCGTACTGGAATATTGTAATTTTTATTTTTAGTTTTTTCCATTTATATATATTTTTTTTTATAATATACATATACACAAGAAGTGATTCTACACTTTATATCACACGGATATTGTTGCAAAATAACAAGATTGTAATTTCACAAAGAAGTTGGGTTTAAATACAAAATAAAACTAATTATGCCACGACTCTGAGTCTTGTAGCTATTTAATAAATTCATCTACGATGCAGCGTTCTTGCGACACTGTTCATTATCTATTAGCGTAAATTATCCATACATTATTTTGTGTTATAATAATAAATTAAAATCAGTCTTGCGCTTGAAAGGAAATGCGCATTCGTACAGTGGTGAGATTAAATTTGAGATCGTGGTATTCTTATCCGTCAAAATTCTGACGGATGGAAATCCGGAACGTACGTGTGCGTATAGTGAAAATGCAATTTATCGATCAAATGAATAACAGTATCTGTGCGTCGGATTAAAGAACTCTTAATATATAAACGTAAAACGCGCGACTTGAACATATGTGTAGAACGAGAAGAGACGTTTAAAGCGTATCCTTCTTGGGCTTTGTACAATGAAATCTTTTCGTTTATCTTCACATCCTCCACGTACAGTACTTTTTATTACGAAACTCCATCTGTTATTAAATTTTCGTTCTCGAGACAAAATACACTTCCATTGCGTGATTTTATTTCTAAATTATCGTTCCGACTTCGTATCTTGTCTTCAAGTATAATATTTTTTCTCGAGATGTATGTACGTCACTGAAAGCTTCTTGCGAATGAATCTTGCGTTCTTGCAAAGTCACAGGTCTCTTCATTTGCATTCTTCATTCTTCAACGAACGAATTTTTCGTTGCTACCTCCGCTCTTATAATATCTTTAAAGCTCGTAAGGCTTGTTCCCTATAACTTGGATTCCCTTTGGTACCTCCAGCGGTACGGGGACCGCGTACTTTTTTTTCACGCTGTGCACCTCGTGCACGAGCCCTTTCTTCGTCTCGAGACTCTTATAAGTACTGTACACCACGAACCAGATGTAAAAGTTTAGAATTATCAGGAGAAAGGCGAATAGGCCTGAAAATATTACATATTTTTTCAGTAAAAAGCACGACGAATATTTTGCCTGATATTTGCAATGATAGAATGACTTGGAAAATAAAAAAGTATAAAATGGATTATTCTAAGATTTACATGCGCCACGTAATAATATTTTATAAGTATAAAGTAAAATATCAAATTTCATTTTTTATACCAAATTTATAGAAATTTGATCAAAGAAGCTTATTGCGTGCATGAAACAATGAATCAATGAAAATTTCCAAGTATTTTATAAAATATTTACATACGTTCGCAAATACCCGCTCTTCCACCTAAAGTAGCGATGAAAGGACAATCTTCCTCTACCAAAAATAGAGAGATTGCTAGGGCCGATATGATGGTGATCTTCACCATCATCCAAGGCGCCATAAAGTGACGATTATTCTGAAAATGGAGTGCGTTGTAAAAAAAAGTCGAGTGATAAGAAATATGAATTATTCGATTTGAATTATTTTTCTAAGTAGTTTATATTACCGACAAAGCTCCATGGAGAAGTAATATAGTAGAGATAAAGTGGATAACTGTGATGACGAGACCACAATACATCGCGTATACTATTTCTGTAAATAGACAAGATCGTCTTTTTGGAAATTACATAACAAAAAAGGATGATAAATTTTTGTTTTGTCGTGTCAATAATTTTTGTGCCTTTCGTGAATGCAAATATTTCTATAATAACCGGTTGCGTTGTGATGCGCCAGGTCCATTTTTTTCGTGTTTAGATGATTCGATGATATTTCTTCCAAAGCCTCTCTTTCGAGGGCATCCTCGGTATCTCTCACCACCATTTCTTGAATCCCCATCGCGTGCGCCAACGCCAGAATAAAGAATATCATACCGAATCCGGACGAAAACTGTATGCAACATATTTGAAAATTATGTTCTACGAAGCAGATTGATTGCTTGAAACACGCTAGACGGATAGAGATTATCGTTACCATTTGGAATACGGCAATTAATATTGTTCCCTGCCGCAGATTGAAATAGTGTAAGAAATTCTTCAACAATCCGATCTTCATCTTGACTTCAGAGAATTAAACTTTACAATTCTTTAAATACTTCTGAAAATTTATAAATTATATATATTTATGCATTACTATTTGTAACTAATATATTTTAATATTACTCAAATATTTCAAGAAGCATATTCTTATATAACATGTGTGAATTTTATCAATTGTATTATATAATAAAGTGCACCGAAAAAACTGACATTTTTTATTTTTTATAAATAAGATACTATGAAATTGACAATCAAGATGATATTTCCAGACCCATTTAAAATGTCATCCAATTAATTAACAACGTATCAACTTATTATTCCTGAACAACTCCATTTACAACATAATGTCAGCAGATTCGGCAAGTATAGTTGCAGTGCTGATGAAAGTAGGTGAAACACATCACCACTTACCTTCGCAGCAGGTATACGCCGAATGTGCTCAACGGATTGTGGACACTGCCGTTCGTTTCCGATGGGAATCAATAACTATCACTGTCTCGCATCGCGAGAGCGAAACGTAGAATTTGCGGCGTGTCGGTTTCGAGAATGTCCACGACCTATTTTCACGTATTCGTTGTGTTATTGCGGACGATCGAAAAACCGCGAAGATAATGCGTTTTGGGGTCGGTGTCGTCAGGGCGCTTGCGATGCGCAGAACGCGATGGTGACCGTGTTAGAGAGGGTGAAAACGAACCCTTCTCAGTAGGCTACTCGATGACGCATGCGCCACGACGCTGTCATATCCTTCAAAGTGCGTCTGCTCCGAATTGATCATTGTTTATACGCCTTGCGTTTGCGTCAATGAATCTGGTGTCTTAAATTTAATTTTAATTTTACAAAAATTAGCACGTAAGCATGAAAATTTAGTAGCAGTAAATACTTTCTGCTTTTTTTTATTTAGAATAATTTGTATAAAATAAAACTTTATAATACTCACAATTAAATGAGTGTTATATGAGCTTATTTAATTCAAAGATTAGTGTCAAGTCGAAAATAAAATGATTACAAAATATTAAAATAATCACAAAAAGTCAAAATTTTATATATATATATATAAACACATAAGAATCTCTAGTCTCTTCAAGATTAAAATATTTTATAATGTCAAAATCAAATTAAAAAATTTTTTTAATTGGCCAAAAACCTAAACCATTAAATACTTAGTAATTAATAACATTATTCGAATTTTTATATCCGTATGAATTTATTCAAATTTCAATTCAAATAAAAGAGTTTGCGAATCACTGTCAAGATTGTTAGACATTAGATCCACTCGTGGGTAATAGGCTGCGCTTTGAAATGCTAATTTGAAAGTTAGTTCGATTGGGTTGAGTCATCTTTCCAAGTAGTCATAGAAACGCAACGGCGGGCCGATGTTATATTACTTCTGAGAGGGGGCTAAATGTGTGATTGTCGAATTGTAGATTTAGCAAGCTGCAAGCTCGTGACGATCCATTCAGAAATTAGACATAATCGCACGCATCGTTCTTGAGAATTTGCGATTTTGGAAACATGGATCGAAAATATCAAAGGGTGGGCTTGGGAGTGGGTGCATTTCACAACCCTCCAAGAGCAAAATATAGCGAGGAAACTAGAAATCTTATTAAACGTAAGTAAAAATAACCTAAATTCGATCAACATATTGTTTGTACAAAAGTTTAATTAGCTTTTATGTTGAAAAATCTAATTTTTTATGTAACCGAGAATTTAGTGATACTTTTTTAACATTTAAAAATCTTAAATGTTAGTGTTAATGGAGGAATCTAAGCTAACAATGTTGCAAAGGAAAACGATTCAGGAAGCCGTAGATAAAGGTGAATCTCTACCATCTTCTATCGACAGAACAAAAAAGGACACCGACAACGCTGAAGATAATCGAGTAAATATCGCGACGCTGTAGAGAAATCTTCAGAAAATGATTGCAAGATAATATCCTATAGCGTCTTCTGATAGGTTAAAATGCCTAGTGCCTGGAGGAGACGTTCACAAGATACAATTATAAGCAGCGGTGCTTATGAAAGGGAACAGTACAGGAGGACAGCACCTTTACGTAAAAATCATGAATAATTCTTTTCATAGTAATTAGCAATCAAAAATAAAAAAAGTGTATCAAGTGATATTTACTTTTATCAATTTAATTTCTCTGTATATTAACATTCAATTTTTATTTATTTAGCCAATAAGGAGAAACAAAAACGTCACTTGGCATGCATGATGGCTTATGGAAAAGATATGCCGGAGACTCCTCACGGGCCCAAGATCCTTCATAAATCTAGACGAGAACCGCAAATGCCAAACAATGTGGATCCTCTAAATGAGCGTAAGTTAAAAAAACCCAGAGTAAAGAATAATAAATAAAATTTTAATAAACACAAATTTGCTTTTTGAAGTAAATTATTATAATCGTACAAAAAGCAGTCTTTCAAATTTAAATTTAGATTTTTGTCGTGCGTATTTTTTGCAGCAGTGTCAGTAGCAAATTCGCAATTGTGTTGTTTTATTATTCATAGTGATACAAGGGATTCGAGAGAGGATGGATTTCTTGCACGACATGGAGAACCTCGGATTGGGAAAGAAATATCGGCCTATAATGCAGCAAGAGATAGCGCAGAAAATACGGCTGATCGAATCACTCGACAAGCAAATGTCTGATGAAGTGCGAAAGGAGATTCGTGAATTCAAGTACGAAAGACCGTCGCCGAAACCGTTTCCGCTGGGAGAACTGGAGGAAAACTGATTTCCATAAATCTTACCGATTTTTAGACGTAATACATTGCATGAAAAGATTATGCCAAATAGAACAAACGTGTCAAATATAGATAACTGCATTTTTAACACTTTCAATCGATTGTGATAAACATCAAATAAATTTCGACGAATATAAAATATAAAGAGATGTCACAAATAATATGTTACAATTATTTTAAATTGTACAACATATAAATTATTGATATAATTAAACATATTTGTATATAATTTGATTTTGCAAAGAAAATTAAAGATTTATTTTATTTAAAGCGCAGATTATAAACGTAGTTTGTATTTAATTTAACACTTAAAAAATTAATCAATCTAGCATAAAAATACTAATGAATAATTTACGAAATCACTATTCCAAATATAATTAGAGATAAAACTTTCGTTAAAAAAATATACAATCTATATGTAGTTCACAATAATTCTCACAGATCGTAAGCACCGCGTCGCACCACGCTTCGACCGCTTCAAACGAGTTCCGCGCCGGGACGCCGCAATCGCGCGCGGTCTCTTGCAGCACTCCGTCAGCTTCGTGGTTAGAGTCAGTCAGTCAGTCTTGCGCCGTACGGCGATGGTGGAAGTTGTGTGAGTGGTTTTTTTCTATGTGTAACGTCGTCAGTTGACGTGTCCTAACGTTGTTTTCTCGCGAGTGCGCGCGACCCGACCGCGTTTCGAAGTGGTTCACGCGCGCGCAACCGGAACAGGACTCTAACCTCAAAGAGTGCCGCCGTCGACGATCGACCCTTCACCGCACCGGTCCTGCACCGGATGATCTACGGATGATCCACGGATGATCCAACATGGCGTCGACCGATCTGTCGTTCGGTAAATGATGAGCCTGCTCAGCCCCGTAACAGTCCGTGACAAGGTCCTCGCGCGAGGTCAACCGGTTTTCCGTCAAGAACATCGTCGCGTTTCCGATGACGCAAATCTTATCGCTTGAAAACGCGACCGCGCTAGATGTCTCGATCTCCTTATCAGTCTGATCAACGTATGGGACGGAGATCGAGCGCACGCGTCTCTCGTTTCCCTTCCGTTCGTCGAGAACGAGTTTTGTTACGGGATATAACGTTTCTTTTTATTCCTAGGATTGCGTGTTAAGGATGCGTTCGCGCCCGCGTCGGTAATCAGCTGATCTTTAGGAGCGTTTTGACATCCGCGATGTAATCACATATGCGAGGCCGGTATACAATGGTGATAACGGTAACAATGCGTGTGTCTGGTCTTATCGTGATTCTCGTGCCGCTAATAATTTGCCCAGAAAAAATTTACCGTTTAGAATCAATGTGTTAGATTTCAACAAAACGCACGTGTTGCTTGAACGTGAATCGGTTAAGTCGCACATATGATCGGCACATTACCGAACATATTGGTGTTAAAAGGAAGTTAAGACACTTTAGCATACCTATGCTAATGTCAGATAATAATATACCACGTGTTTCGTAACTTCACTTTTATAGGAATTTGTTTGGACACCATTTTTTTCATATATATTTATATAATATATGGATTTTCGACATCGAAAGCATTAACGAATAAAGATTATGTCAAAATGTAACCATAATAATTGGATAATATTTGATTTGTTCGAATATTCGAAGTTGAATTTATTAAAATCATTCAATTTTAAAAATCAAATAATTCTACAATTATCCAGTAAGCCAAATGTTCATAATGTTGATAGGTTTTGGTGAAATTCGCTGTAAAAAATCTGCCAATACTGCTAACATTTGGCTTACTAGGTATATTGATTCATAACCAGAAGAATATGCTTTTAAAACCCAACGCGCAATCTTGTAAAAAGTTTTAAATATATATATTGATCGTATAAATCTTAATAATGTGCAACATAAATCTGAAATAATAAGAAATGATGATATCAGAACGTTTAAAGCAATCTGGTACAGTAGATTTCCGCGTAGTTCCGCATAAGAAACGCGGAGAAAGTCACTTAAGTTCCTTTTAACAAAAGCGCGTTCATTTGCGAGACGACCGACCGATACGGATGTATCGGTTGTACGTACTCCACGTTTCGTCACGCGCGACCGACGAGAGCGGTCACAGATAGAGCGAACGGACGAACGCCGCTCTCGAAGGCCTCGTTAACTGTTGCGAACAAACGAGCGAAACTGTCGGGGATCTGTCTCTTATGTTTTTCTCCTGCACGAATCCCAGGCTCCATACCGGCATTCTACAGAGAAGTCTACGAGAAGATTTGCTCGCCCACCAGCGGAAACGTGAAGCTTGAGGTGTTCAGATCTCTGCTCGTCAAGTCTCAACTAAGCGGTTCTGCAGTTAATCAGGTATGTGATCTCGATTCTCGATTCACGGTATTTAATCTCAATCCTGTATTATAGTCTCGTCTCTCAATTTACTGTTTATTGTACTTATATTTAATTATATTTTGTTTGTCGTTATTATTTTATTTATTTTTTATAGAAAAATTATTTTTAATATGTATAGTTGAGAATGAAAAGTTTTTTTGTAACATCAATGAAGAAATCTGAAAGAAATCCGAATTCGATTCGAATAATGATTTCCTGTTTTGCTCATAGTATTTAATAATTCATATTTTATTATATTATAATTTTATAGTAATTTTATAATATATATATTACTAAATATATAATTTATACATAAACTCTAAATTATAAATTATAGGTGATTATAAATAATATATCTTTGTCGATTACGATAAAGAAATTATTTATCTTTCCGCCTCATAAATCTGTTCAAAAGTAAAATGAAAGAATACCGTTGAATTGTTACAAAGAAATATATTACGCATTAGAGTAAATCCGATAGCGAGTTTGAACGTGGCAGACTTACTCGCGTTTCAGCTTCCAGTGCACGACCTTTCCCAAGAGAAACCTACTTATCTTCCTAAACTATTGTGATCGCATAGGTGTCATCTCATATTCCAAGAAATACACCGTACTGAAAAATTTATTCTTTATACGTTTTTTTTCTGAAAAGTCTACTGACAATTAATAAACTGCTTTTATTATAAACATAAAAAAAGTATTCTGCATTTAGTTATAAAGTACGAATGTCAATCATTCGATTTGTATAGTGATTTTATCTTAATTTGTTAATATATTAAAAGTATTGAGATAGCCAATTTTATTGTAAATTAATTATTATATTATTCATTTTCGTTTCTTAAAGATTTCCTTTCACGGCTTCATCATATTTTCACTGTAAATTTACTATGTGCAATGTACGCGAAAATTCATTTAATCTGCTAATTTACTCAACTTTCTATCTCAAACTGATGAGTCAATTTGATCAAATGTATGCTTCACAACTCATTTCCGCGACTGTAATAAGCCAACATGCATGAAGACAAGATAAGTGAATCACAAAATCGCAAAATGTCATTTGGTATGCATTGAGAGTCGACATTAAGTGTTTGCGTCAGCTTTGAGTATGACGTCAGGAGTGAAGACATTCGCACGAAATATTATCGAGTCTGGAAAGAAACAATTCGAAAGTTTTTACATATGGTAATGCTTTTCATAATCCTGTTAACGCATTTAGGATCTTTGCAATTTAGATCACGGATAAAATCATCGTATTTAAAAACATGTGGATTCCAACGTGACTGACAGTATAATTTTCCAGATCTACAAAACAAAGTGCTTTTCATGCTAATGATGTCGTGCAACACGCGTATGCATTTTGGTCGCTTAACGCGTCGTTTATTCTTTCAAGGAACGTCTCCATGGCCATGTGTGTCAGTTACAAGATTAATGATGCGCCGTTCCCCAGTATTATTGGTGTTAGTGATATTTTCTTATCTAACGCCCGTTTAGTAATATTTATCGGATCCGGGATATATGACACATATCTGAACGCGTTATTAGAAATTCAAATAAGTTAATTTAGTTTTTTACGCAATTATTCATTACTCGTATTCCGTCTCATGTAACATTATCGTTATTTGCGGCTCTAGTCATTTCAATATATATCCGTCCATATTAATATGCAACGTGTCAAGTTCGCATTCGAGACGTCTTATGATTCGCCTGCATTTAAAATGTGAATATATTATCATATTTATGTGAATATATATATTCAACAGTACACATTTTTATTCAATTTTATTTACTTATCTTCGTTCATATTTATTTATATTTGTCCGCGTGAAAATATACGATTGAAAAAAATATTTCTCACGCGGTTATTTTTTAATTCTCTTATCACATAATCACATGTCGACGGCGGAAACTTATTGCATCGGTGCATCCGCATCATTATATTGCAGCGTGAACATTAGCAGTTCGAGATGTTTTATCCTGTTCCCTCGGACGAGTCAATTTATTCACGACTCAGTTATGCGAGAATCGCTATCGGCGCCAATTATACGGCGCAATGCGTACGGCAATATCTTCCTAAAAAGCGATTAAAATACTCTGTGAGCGCCGTATCGGCGGAGCTTTATCATCTTTAACAACACGCCCGTCAATGATAGCGCGCATGGACGCCCCTTCATAATGGTGCAAGATTACGTGGCAGGGTCAATCTTACCGTCGTATACAGTCCGCACAACGTCATAAACACGTTCCAATGTATATTCGAAGTGTCTAGTCGCTTTTTATTTGTCCGTTTATGCAGAATTGATAAACACAGATTTTATATGACATTTACAGATTATATATTTATATGTGTATAGAATTCCTAGGTCTTAGAAGTTATCGCGCGAATGACATTTTAAATGCCTTTGAAAAAATATTAACTTTGCGCGAAATAAAAATATGAGACGTTCAATTTCTATCGTATTAGTTATTAATAACAGATTTGTGGATAAATTTGGAAGACCGATAAAAAGATTTGGATTTTTCGTAAGCAAAATATTTAATCGGGAAGTGTTTAATTTTTAATTAACAGTGTTATAAATTTTAGCAATTTTAGCAAAGGTTTTAATTTAAATATTTTTAATATAATTTATTTTAAAATATGCAAAAATATTACGATTTTGATAAACATATTTTTGCAGCTTATATTATGTATTTACATTTCTAGATAGACTGCGTAACATTTCATTGAATTAAATTTTCATGAGATAGAGATATTCTACAAAATATTAATTTGTACTAATTTAGATATCCAGCAGTTCCGAGAAAATTTATAACACGAATTCAGAACTTATTTTGCGAAAGTTTGAGAGGAAAATCATTACAACTCTGCGACACCAGGAATGTCACGTCGTATCGCGACATTGTTCGTCGTGCCCGTCTCTCATTCATTGTACTAACAACACAATCAAAATAGCATCACGCAGGGCCGCGTCGAGGTACATATTTCGTTGTTGCAAGTAGAATAGCAATCTTGCATAGTTATGAAGTTCCATGATTTGCAACGTAAGTCTTCAAAACAGTAATTTACTATGAAAATTAAAATCGTGGATGCCGATACGATGATCAAAATATATAGAAAAGTAAATTTTTATGTTTTTTTTTTATAAATTATATCCATGTGTCAATATTTATTTGCTGAATTTACAAAAAAATAGACATCAAAATATATCTTTTTTTATATTAGTAGACTGTATTATCCATAAAATTTTATTATCGCTCTGAGACTATCGTTGTTGCAGAATGCACGAAATATTTAACAAGTAAATGCTTATACAATAGAATGTGGTATTTGATCTTTTTCTTCGACTTTAACTTAATGTATTTCAATGCGATATACGTCCCTGTCATGGTTTATCGCTAGACATTGAGGGTCACTAAGTAGGGCACTTTAGAGTGATACATATCATTATGCACTTGCATAAAAAGATTGTAAATACTGTAAATTATTCCGATGGATTATCTCAATACACATTGTGTTCAACGATTTTATTTGGTTCAATTCTTTTTTTCTCGGATATATGAGCAATAAAAAATTTATTAATTGTATGAATGACGAATTATGATATGTCACATTTTGGAAACCACGAAGAATATTATTTTCTATTTTATTCGATATATACACACGTAAAGTAAAAAATCCTACATAAGATATATTTAATAATTTTTAATTTATTTTCATTATTCTGTATTTCATATAATTTTTTAACACTCGCTGCTCATTAAATAATATTGTTAAAATATTTCAGAATAATACAGGAAGAATGTGTAAAAAATGTGTGTTTTTATGATTCTTTGTTATCTGATTTTGATACATGGAATGTGAATAAAATATAATGAAACAGCATTCTATTCCAGTTATGGAAATAATTCAATCCACAGCTGTATAATTTTTTATTGCATCAATTAAATGCAATAGATTAGCATACGCTGACGCTTTCGCAAGCATTCTTAATATTCATTCTCGACGTTGAAAACAAGTGCAGCAGCTGGTTAGTTTTAACGTACGATATGCGGGTCGTCTTCCTGTTAGGTGAAATCGTTTGATTGCCGTCTTCCGCATTGGCACGCAATGTACAGTACTTTTATATTTAAAAGTGTTCCGTTAGAATCGCCGAAACAAAGGCCTTTCGTTTGTGTCCTTTATTTAAACTGCATTATTTTGATTAACATTTTTCTCGCGTTCTCCACAGTTATTAAATATTCTCAAATAATTTATAATTTATAATTAGCTATAAATGCATGAATTACAACGTATCAATTAATATCGAATGTAATTATTATTTTTCCTCCGTCGTCGAGAGCAGTCTTGCAAAAATAAACATTTAAATGAGATGTCGAATACATATATGGATTCTCGATTGCGTTTGTATCGTATTACGCGGGTCGCGATGAGGTGCTTGAGCATCGTCTTCTCATATTACATGCTTCAGGTACGCAAATGAGAGATGATAAGTTGTTGGTCGATTCAGTACCCGCGCATAATTATCTCGCGTAGAGATGTTGCGTGACGACGGGTGCACGGCTCTCGTTACGCGATGCTCGTTCACAGGGCGTTCTTACACGGATATTATACCCGCTTCTGTATTTGTGCGATTACATCAAACTTTATTGGCACGAATGTTAGTGCACTCCCACGTCTCAGAGAGCGCTCAGTTTTTTTCCCAACAATATTTTTGGAGATATAAAAAATTGTAATCAGAAAAATGTAATCATATATTCATCAAAATTTTATTGTCCGTAAATGTATACGGATTTTTGTGTGTAACAAGTTATGTGCTCTGATTACATAAAAATATCCACGCTACTACTTTTTCTCTTGAATCTTATCATATCGCAATAACGATAGTCTCGTGCATTCTGAGATACGAATACAACGTCGCACACGTGAGATAAGAACCTCTCTCGAGTATAATATCGCTCTTTCACCTCTGTTCCATCATAAACTTGTTTGCGCGCATGTTTGCGACCTGTTTGCATATATTTTGCGTACTCGTATATTATATGTCAAACAAAAAAGATTTTTTTCAGTTTTTTCTCCTCTATTTCCATCTCTTCGCTGTAGATTTGCTGTCCTTTTTCTCTCTTTTGTAACTTTTCCATATAACATCTTCGTTTACGTCTCTTTCTGTCGATATCTCGATTTTCCGTTATTTCTCGTTATTTACGGATTCTATCACGTTTCTCGGGACAAATAAAATATGTACTGCTACGTGCTTGCATGACGTGAGACATTTGCAGATTCGTTGCTTGCGCGCGGTTTGCACACGTAGAATGGGGAATCTATTGTCGTCGTGCTTTATTCCCGGCTTGAACTTGATCGGCGATTAAGGTTTAACGACACTCGAGAGAACAACGAGAAAGGATGCACGCAATGGCGTAGATGGAGGCTTGTTCTTTTTGTGACTGCATTTTATACACTCGCATCTTTCTTCCCATGCGAAGCATTAGTACAAACTTGTTTTGCTACGAATGCACATCCCATTCAAAGCATGAGCGTTATATCTATAGATATTTATGCCGCTTACGTTTATTAGATTTATTATTACGAAAAAATCTTACTCAAAAATTTACGATTCTAGAAATATAAAATCTAGACCTTTGTATAAATGTACATTTTTGCAGTTCTAAATTAAAGAAGGCTTTTTTTTCCCACCTTTACGCCTCTGTATACGCTTTTACATTCGAGGCAAGTCCGCATGCATTCGCGTCCTGCACTCACTATAGCCTGTGGTTTCTTTGAATGATAGCACAAGCGGAGAAGAGAGTCAGGGTGTCGCACTTAGATAAGGAAGAAGGGGGGGGGGGAAGCAACATGGGGCATCTAGGAGGAAAGACGCGAGTGAGAATAGAAGCAGAGGTGGCATAGTGCAGTGGCAAGAGAGAAAAATTCTCGGAATGCAGTTACTTTCATTTATGGCCTAATCCTTAGGCTTCGTTCACAGAGTTTACCGTTATGCCGTTACTCGAACGTGACGTTCATTGTATTTATGATCGCCAACGCTTTCTCGGGTGATACTTCTCTCATTTTTAATGCCACATAGTGTTCGCAATTCTTTAGGAAACTGTGGCTCGTTCGTTTACTTGAATGTTAATAAAGAAACGAGTTTTGTATTTATCATCATACTGTACATTCATTCATTGCATTAGTTTATATATTGTTTTGTTTAGAAGTAGAATTATTTTATGACTATATTGAGAAATAAAATCAATAATTTGACTAAAATATGTGTGAAACAATGTAAGCACAATGTAAGCAATGTAAGCATTTAAAACGCTCTTTTAAAAGTTTCTCTATTCTTCTTTAGATATGGAAACAAGTAGACAGCAAGACAGGTTATCTTACGAGAAGCGGAATGTACAAGGGTCTGGCTCTCATCGCTTTCGCCCAACAAGGAAAGCAACCCAGCGACAAGTTGCTGGAAAACTCCGAATCTCAAGGTTAGTCGATTTAAACTATCCTCAAATTATTACTCTTATAATTTATTATATAAAACATTACGTACGAGATTTAAAAAAAAAATTTTTGATTTAATAAGTGCACTATTTTGTCAATACTATAAAAAAAAGTTCTCTCTCTCTCTAGAATATTTTTATATATATTTTAATATAAAATAAAACCAAAAGTAATTTTTGGAATTCCAAAAAATATTCTATCTTTATCAAAAAATGTTTTTCAATCAAATAAATCCTGATGACTGCGGATTTATATATTTTTAACTGAAAAGAGATTCGAACAACAGTTGTAGCGTATCGATACAAATAATAAAATCGTGTACTAATTGATTAAAAAACTAATTGAACATTTCGCCAAGCATCATAAAAATTACGTTGTTATGTAAATCTTACTTTAATATCTTTACAGCAGTTCTTACGGTATCTTTTTTTATAGCTTCAGTAATTTGTTTCGCAAACGAGACAAGCCATATACAGTCTTTCATGCTATTAACATCATCCGTATATAGATTATGCGGAAAGTAGGTCTTGAATAAATCTATTATCGGACAGGTGCTTAGATAATGCTTAAATGTGCTTCAGCAGCATGTCAAGAAACCTGTAGGCGTTACCGGTGTCAGTGACCAGTAAAATCATTATCCTTTTGCTTATCGTTAGAAAGTTTCATGCTATTGCGACTATCAAAGAAAATGCGCCGCAACTTTCTGTTAAAATGTTGCGCTGATTACAGCTACATGTTTCTATATGTATATTGTTTTTTTACTTAAATGTTAATAAAGAAACGAGTTTTGTATTTATACTGTACATTCATTCATCGAATTGGTTCATATTATTTCATATATTTTTGCAACATTTAAAACTTCGTATTAACTCTTGGTTGTGCTCTTCCTTCTCTGTTTGCAAAAAGATACATTTAAAAACTGACATGACTGACGATTATTTTCATTGGGATATTCATATCTTTCGAGCCATTTTCACGTACCATTTAACGAAAGATTTATAATAAGATTTAATGACTTGGTGCGCACGCGAAAACAACCGACTTTATGACTTGGAAACTTTCGTGTTGTTTTGAAGCCGCATAACATTCTCATTATAGAACGTTGAATTATAAATGTAAAGAATGAAAGTGGCTTTATGATAGCCGTGGCTTATGATAGTCGTGAATGGTAAAGCTGTGGGAACGTAATAAGCGTCGCTGCATATAGCAAGGTATCGCGGGGTCAGAAGACTTTCAGTATCGAGGTTGCGGCAACGATAATTATTTGCCACGGCGTAGAAGAAAAATAACAATGCCGCGAGATCTCGCGTGCCGCTGTTGAAGTCTCGAAGTAGAATCGGCGAAAAGTAGAACATATAGAACGTGAAAAAAAAACCCCCGGCAAAAATTGCGCGAAGAAACGCTCCTGTTTTCTCGCATGATTGTCGGATTCATTACTGCAATTTTATTTTTATCTCTCTATTGGCCGAAGTAGTAAAACAACACTGTAAAACAAGCGGATCTAACTCGACGATATCGAGAGCATTCAGCGGAGGAATTGTTGGATTATCAGTTTGTTTTATGACGATCATATCTTTTTGTGTACAGGACTGGGATATTAATTGAACAAACTAGAATATTTACAATGTTTTAAAAAAGAAAAACTAAGATATTAAGCTGATACAATTTTTTAAGAGAAACTAAAATCTTTACGAAAAATAATAAGAATATTTTCAGAAAATATTTTTTCTTATTATTTTTGTTTAATTAAGTCACTTTTATCGAATTCCATTATACAAATGACTATAAACATAATATTAGATTTTAAAAATTTATGAAAACTTCCGCAAAATCATCTAACAAAAGTATGATCGTAAAATCCAGAAAATATCAAAAGTATTCGAGTTTGATTCGTTAAACTTAATGCACATATATTAATCAAGTTGTATTAGTTAATAATTACACAACTATCGTCTCCGCTAAATACAATCAGCTAGCACAGCTGTTAGGTTGGAAAATTCGCTCGAAGGGATCTTGTTATTCGCAGAATTACCCGTTCCCGTTCTGGGCGATCTGTCGGAAGTGACGCTTCTGGCGCAGAGGCTGCACCGAGGCAATCCGGCCAAGCTGAATCACACGTACTCGGACATCTGTAATCTGGACACTATCGAGGTCAACCTTGTTCCTGAGAAGAAGGGTATTTTCCTGAAGCACGTGGAATATCAAGTCGCCAGCAAGGTATTACGAGAGTCTGCGTTCTTGTTCGTAAAAGCACGACAAAAATGTACCTAATGCTATTATTGCAAATTGTTATAATAGAGCTGTGTTATTGAAATTAAATTATCGGTAAAGATTACATCGCAACAACGTGAGTTCTCATACGTACTTAATTTCGTATTTTTAGAAGTTCAATTCGGTGGTCTACAGACGTTACAACGACTTCGTGTCGTTGTACGACCTCCTCTTGGCTCGGTTTCCCTACAGATTGATACCCAAGTTACCGCCGAAAAAAATTGTAGGAGGTAAACATATAATCTTTAATATAAATATTAAGCGACGCAAAAAGTAATTATAATTGATTATAAATAATAATTAATAATTGTGTGTATACATATTGTACTTAATAACGGATGAAAAATATTCTCGAAAAAAATCATTTCTTATTTTATCTTTTTTTTTCTCAGCTGACTCGCAATTTCTCGAGGAGAGGCGGCGTTCTCTCCTGCGGTTTCTCACGCTGATCGCTCGCCATCCTGTGGTGAGCGAGGATCCGATTGTACAGTTCTTCTTCACGTTCACCGGTGACGAGACGCAGCACAAGATCCGCGAGATGTTTAGACGCGTGCCGGACGAATTCGCCACGTCCGAATTGTCGCCCCGAGCGAAGGAGCTGATGCCGCCCGAGACGCTGACCGAGTTCGCTAATAGTCGCGATCAGATTCGCCTGATACTTTTTGGGGTCTCGCGGTTGAAGCACATCGCCGATGGCCTGGCGATTAGGTCGCACAATTACGCGGTTGACATGGCCGAGCTGGGCAATCAGCTAAGCACTTTAGCCGCGGAACAGCACGGCACTAGCTCCTGGGTTACCGGCGGTTCTAGCCTTTGGCAAGAAATGAAGAAAGGTTTCCACGTAATCTCGAAGTAAGAGTTTTTTTTTTTATAATGAAAGTTAAATATAATGTAAGATTTAAACAGATATTAATGAATAGGCTTGAGAGTTCATTAGGCGTTGTTATCGCCATGTGATGCGGAGTATAATTGTCTTTTGCGTTTCAAAAATTAGATATCGAACGTACTTGAGATTTCACGTTATCGACATGTGACGTAGAATATGTAATTGTTGCTTATATTTTTTATTTTTGTACCTGAACAAATCTATTTATCGCGAAAGATAAATTAAAACTATTTGTCCTTTCAATATTTTATGATAAGAAGAGATTATATATATTTGTGCGTAAATAGATAAAAAATTAATCAAGTGAGTAAAATAGAACGATACGATACAATTTTATCGTTAATAGATCATGTGGTGGCTATAATACGTTCGGAGAAATGAAATATCTAACTTTAAATATTTATCTAAAATAGCGCTTATTAAATTAAAAATATATCGCTATCTCTGACTAATTTAAACTTTCGGTTGCTTTTCGTAAATAATAAACGGATCCGAAAATTTCAGAGAATTCAACCTGTTGTCGACCAGAGCACTCCAACAAGCGGTCAGAGAAGAGACTATGATTTGCGAAAGGTTGAATCTCCTGCTCGATATTTTAGTCGCACACAGAATGTTATGCGAAAGACACGAGCGAGGCGTCAGCGCCGATCATCAACGCGCCCTGTCCACGATGTTGTCTCTCAAAAAGCGGCAGATGCAAGGCGTTATTCGCGGAACTGATGTACGTACCTATTTAAGATTCATTAGCAGGTAAACTGTGACTCTGGCGTATTATTTCACCGGCAATCGCGTTGTCGCAATTGTATAATTACTCGCCATCAACTTACGGTAGTATAATCTGAACGCGCTTGTGAGTCGCCGTTGTGAGGAGCGAGCGTAACTTCCTGCGGTCTTACGCAATTCGTCATAGTCGGAAACGCGCGGCGCGAACCGTGGCGCATACTTATTTCGAGAAGAGTGCACGCGATTTTTATCTTATAGGCCGACACCGTCGAGTTCCTCGAGAACAAGATGGTCTCCCAGGAATCGGTAATCGCCAACGTCGAGCTGAGAAATTGCTTCTCGCTGCTCTGCCTGCACATGGAGACCCAGCTTGTACACGCACATCTAGAAATACTCGCCACCGTATTGCAGAGTCTCGTGAGTGTGCAAATTCGCGGACATTCCGAGGTAAATATAATTTTTTTTCTCATTAACGAGCGTTATACAATCGGTCATTAATAAACATCCTTGTTTCTTTTTTTGCAAACAAACGCAGAGAATTCGGTGAGTCATCGAAATATTGAAGAAATATGTCTCTTTTATTTCCGATAATTTTTTTATCGCTTTCTGTTACATATGTTTCAAATGGGGAAATGTCTTTACTGTGTCAGAGCACTTACATAAATCTCTGGAATTGCGAACGTACAGAGATTGCTGATGCAAATGTTTGTTTACAGTTGGCTGAAGTGTGGAAATTGATCGAACCGACGATTACCAAGTGTTTACCCGAAAAGTTGGCAAGTGGGTCTAACGGCGGATAGCACAGGAAAGTTTCGTGTTTGTCGCAGCAGATCATGCGTTGTCAAATAATTGATAATCGAAATTCGTACAATTCCTAGTAAACACTGACTACTCGTGCATATCATGATTGTCGCGAGAAGAAAGACGTACAAAGTTTCGGATCTTTCCGGTGAAATATCGACATGTACTATACAAAATCTTGTACTGTTTTCTGCATCGCTTGGATATTCAGATGTACACGATATTAATCTTTCATAATAATGTAACGATAAAAATCTCGAGTGTATAGCGCGTATAATTTTTAAACATTCCTTGTTGTGTACTTAATATATTTTATGGATTTTAATGAATAATATTTCTAATTCCCATTGTTATATTGCTATGTATATATAAGGATTGATAGGTTGTATATACGTATATCGTATCGATATGAAGTGCCTAAGTAATTGTAAATATATATGCATAGAGTTCGAATTCTGCCAGAATTTATATCCTTATACATACGTATGTGTGAATGGAAAACCATTTTATGTGCGCCATATTGAACGTGAATACTCCGAACACATCACGTATCTCAGAATTATCGTTATACAATTTCATATGCCCACTTTCTTACAAATGGATTTTATTTTAACAAAATTTATTTTTACAGCTTATTAATGACTATGTCGTTTGATATTAAAAATTAGAAAATTATGATAGTGTTTAGTGTTTAGTGTCAAGTTTTTGCTGGAAAAAAAATTTAATTTCAATATGTTTAAAGAATCCAAAAATTGATAATAATTCTGAGATGTTTCGTAGATGATACTCATATTTATATTATAAAAATAATAAAATATACTGTCATTATAAAAATATGTACTTTCTATCTTTTTCCCGAATCAAATAATTTTAGAGTCTCCACATTTTGAATGTTTAGGAGCAAGAATATTTAGTAGCAAATTTTTGAGAGCCATAAAAGATCAAGAAATACATATAATAGATGTTATCGACAAAAAGAATATTACATAGCACAGCATAATAAATTCTCGGTGCTTGTAATATTTAAGGCGAATAGCACGTTCTTCCTTGATTTATTTATGCAAATATGCAATCATTGCAAAATTGAGAGGTCTAAATTTTTGAAATAACGAATTTGCAAAATTTGTGTCACTTTCAGAGGTAACATAGCCCGCCACACCAGCTTAAACTGCGATGTCATAGATGTCGGTACGGTGATCGCGAAGGCACATTTTAAACATTCTTACATATTTTATAACTTACTTATATTCTATAATTTCTTTGCTGTTATGTAAATTTTCAGATTAAGAATTTATTTTTCCCTACAAAAAAAAATAAGAACTTTTATCTAATAAAGAATTTTGCCCTGTCTAGATAGTCCTTGTTTTTTACGCTCGGTTTGCCACGAAAGAGCGTGTGTTACCGCGAAACGTTAATTATTGCTAGGTCACCAAGAGTGGCAATTTACCGTATAAGAACTGGCGACATGTAGAGCTCGTGCTTCGTTTCACGTAAATGGGTGGTCGAATGAGTCGTATCCGCGTGCGCATCAATTCGAAATAAGGTCCTTAAAAGCTTCATTTGAGATCCTCGGTCTCTCGTCTGCCACGGTGGATGGCGGCCGCGTAATGCTCTTTGAACGTCCAGCATTTTAGATTAAAGGCGGTTAACCAAGCCCTTTCTCTTCCACGTATCGTGAGCCGCTGAGAGGGTAACATATTTGCGCTCCACCCAGGCGGAAGTAACCTTTATCTCCGACATTTCTTCGCGAAACGACTTATGTCAAAGGCTCTGCATTGTACAAGTTGATTCAAAGATACGTCGAACGGATATGATACAGATTTCTCGATATCTCGAGATATTCCGCGGAAAATACGATCAGAGATATATTGTATTAATATCTGTTTTTTTCATTGCGACTAGCCTTTTAAAATCCAAACCTTTTTTTCTTTAAGACAGATATATGTACGATCAAAATTTCAAAATGTTATATTGTGTAAATGATGATTAATGTCATTATCGTATAACAATAATTTATATAATTCTTCATTAATTCTCTAGAAAAATAATTAACGTTGCAGTTAGATAGATTGTTTGGCACTACAATACGATCTTTGACCAACTCCTCGCCGCGTGCAAAGAAACCCTCCGTTGCCGGAGGGCTCTTTGGTCGCACTTGAATGTCAACATCATCAGATAACGCTCCGTCCTCGACAAGCAATTGAGAACTCGAAAATGAGCGACCCCCCCGCGAGTATTCTCATCGTCGAAAAGTCATGCGGAAGGGTACGTACGCATCCACGCGCAAGAAAGGACGGGCTACTGAACATTGCAAAGGCAATTTTCTCTAACAATACCGGCCACTTTGTTTCGTCCGTGTGCGTGCTTTGAGAGTCACGCGTGACTCAGGTGTATTCCGTTTCTTCCGCCGGCGTCGCCCGTCAACGCCAAAGGGATTCCCGGCTCCGGAAGAGTGCCGGCACGCGGTTTTTAGGCAAAGGCGGAGAGAGAAACAAGGCGGACGCGCGCGGCGGTAATGCAGCGCGTTAATTAGGCGCCTTGGGCGATACCGACTAATTCGCTTCCTTTGTGCACTTTATCATAAGTCGCCTTGTGCATGCGTTTAGTCTTCACGCTATTTGTATCGAACGCTATCAATTTCATTACGATCTCAAGCAAAATGTTGGAAATGTTGGCAGATTGACAGTAAATTTTATCAAATTGCCAATCAAATTTAATGAAATTTGCTGTCAATCTGCTAACATTTGGCTATCTGGAGATATTCCGAAGACTCCAGAAAATATATCCCTTGTCGCTTTTGTTTCGCGATATTTTATCATCTGCATCTGCTTGGATAGCTCTTATTTCGTAAAAATTTATTAAAGATATTCACAAACTTTGTGTCTGTGCATATTACGATCCGTTTAGATCTTTTAACACAATATTATAAGAATAAAATTTTATATAATATTTTCTACTGCACAAAAAATATGAAAACTATTTCTCTTCTCCTCAAGAGCTTACATCTTTGGAAATTAAAGAGCAATTTCTGCAATCTCGGCCATTTGGCATTATAGACTCTAGTTGCAAAGGCGCAGCGGTCATGCACCGAAATGCAGCAAGATATGGAATCGTCTCGTTATCGTAACCAGCTGGGCGAGTGCGGCTCGTTAAGAGGATTCCCTTTGAGGATCTCTTTTTTTTCTCTCCCGCCTCCTCCCTTTTCTCCCGCCCGTTATTCCTCCTCGTGTATCTCGTTTGCAGGATTTTGCGCTGTTGCATAAGGAGGATGATACGATTAAAGTTGTGCATTTATGCCTTACAATTAGATGTACGTACGTACGGAGGTGCGCAATTAAACGTAAGCTTGTTTATCCGCAACGATGTTTTGTCTGTGTAAAATGCTACGCTACGGTTGTGACATGTGCGCGATTAAATTCGATCAGCATCCACAATTCGTCGAAATTGACTTAGCAGGTTTGTTTCTAATAGAACCGTAACGATTAGTGGATGAAATCGCGTTAATGTGGCGCAACGATTGTTCTACTTGCGCGATTAAGCGTAATTCGTGTCGACTACAAATGCTGTTAGCGCTGAATTTCCTTCCCCCATTCAGAAGAAGAGTGATATTTGTTAGATGAAATTTGTTAATTAAAATTGTCGGCTTGTAACAAGAAAACCTCTCTTGATTCTGAGCAACGTACGCTATCACAAGTCGAGACTTTGAAGAGAAAATCGAGGGGGAAAAAACGCACGTCAACTGCACCAATACATCGCGGATAAGTCGCAAATCCATTCGTTTCATTTTGCTGGATTTTACGAGAGAGCGAATGTATCGGCGGCACCGGCGGCGAAATTTTGCCGGGCTGTACTTTCATACTTTCGTATATTGCACGCGCGAAATTTGCTGGCAAAAAGTCGCGGTGGTGGCTGTGCATTACGAAAGAGCGGTTACGGAAATTTAGGAAGCGGTGAACGATAATTTAAGCCGAATCTATGCGATTCACTTTCGACTGTCATACCAGATAAATCAGAAGCGAAAATGGGTCGCGTAAACAATGATTGCGCAAGCAATGATCGCGTGGAGACAATCGTAGATGTGCTAAATGGTAAATTGAATGGTAATTGAATTTTGTGTTACATCTCGAACAGTTTGAGAGCTTTCTCAATTGAATATGCGTGTCATAGCAATAATAATTATTTATGCTTGGTGACGAAATAAATAAGTTCTCTTATTCTCTAATTGAGAGAGTTCGACTTCTATTTTCGTTCAATTTTAAATTATTTTAAACGATCGTATTTTGACAAGAAAAATACGGTGGAAAAAAAATACATTTATTATTTAATCGCCTGATTTCGATCTCTAAATAAGTTACGTGATAAGTAAATTATATGATAAAAAATGTGTGAAGCATTTCACAAAATAACTCAAAAGTAGAAAAAAAGTATTACTTTGCACCTGAGTTGAAAGATTTATGTAGGTAGAGTATTATGTTATACAATGGTTAACAAAATCATTTATACATATTAACATGCGAGTAATTGCGGATTTTATAATCTGTCTCATACATCTTCATTTTGAAATGTCTGAATGATGTTTGCGAGGTTGCATTATATAGTAGAATATTCGTAACATTGCGTTAGAACGATGCATCTAAATTCGCTCGCACATAATTCATCCGGGATGATTATCAGAAGTGAACAGTGTAAATTCGCTTTTAGGGGCGAACCGATGTAGCGGGGCAAAGGGAGGGAGAACGAGCTGTGCTCTTTTCGAGCTCTAACAATCCGCCCGGTTTTACATTCGGCGCGCTGGATTTTTATTGTCGACCTGTTTCTCCGGAAGGATGTGCTGCCTCCGGAGAATTTAAAGCGCTATCCCCGACATTCTCTATTCTATTGCGCTGCGGGAATAAACCTCGCCGGCCGCGTCGACTGTAAAACGCATCGGTTTTTCGGCGGTTAGGTCACTTTATGCCGCACCGGACTGCGGATCATACTAGCTTGCCGGAGACAAGTTTGCCTAACGTTTCTTCATTGTTTGATTGACAACTGATTAAATTGATACAAGAGAAAAATCGAGTAAAAAAAGAATACAAAAATACTAGTAAAAAATATATAAAATCAGTTTTGGATGATACAATTCATTCAATAATTAAGCAAACAGCAAACATGATATTTAACGAATATATATTATATTTGATGTTAAATCTTTTATAATAAAGCATTGAAACGCGCCGGTATCCGTACAAAGCGACCTATGAAATATGACACATCACACATATGCGTCTGAGAGCTGAATAAAATGCACCATCAACGGGTTACAAAGGCCATAATTTAAATATCATAGCTCCTAAAAATATCTCCATGTTTCATGTGTCAAAAGGTTAATATCGACACAAACACAATATATAACGAATATATCGAGGTTTCGAACCTGATTCTCAAAAATGATCCAACTAACACAATGATCTAATTCAACACCATGCAATGATTTAACGCAAAAATACAGTGTTTTTCAAAATATAATATAATAAATCATCATTTAGATATAGTGCAGTATATTGTGTGCCAGGCGATTAAAAAAAAATACGTATAATCGAGACTGGAGACTATAAATTTGCTTCTCAATACGAAAATAAATGGGGAAAGCGCATGTCAACATTATAAACTAGCATATATTTATCCACTATATTCTACTTTGTTTGTAGTTAGACAGACGTATATCCGATATTATTGAATAATCTATCTGCGCTATCAAGCTGACAGCACTTCAAGTTTACCACAACCGCTTGTTAAAGTACGCTTCTTGAACAGAGGCGAAGGGCATAGTTTGAGATAAATATAGATTGCAACTGACATTACGGACGATACCGTCAAAAAGTGCGATATTTAAACGCTATAAAATACAGCCGGCCAAAACTGCATTTTAAATATGATAAATAAATTCCGAAAGCTTACACAAATTATAGAATCTCTATCAATTCTGGACTCATTTTTATATTCAAATGTTTATAATTTTTCTAAAAATTATAATTGTTTTGTGTACAAGATATGTCCTTTACCGCGTGGTAGCTTAAAAGATAGATTAAAAAATAACATTGATGGAAATTGAAAATAACAAAAAAAAAAGATAACATAACATAAGTACTCGTATCATTTCACATGTTCGCATAAAGTTGCATTGAAGTAAATATAAGTGAATTCAGAAACGTGCGTATTTGTGTGCGTGCTAAGATAGCAAATTAATATAATGTGCAGAAACTGTCTATATTGCGCCTCAATCTCCTTTTTGTTCTTCATTAGACACATGTGCATTCGATATTATTGAATAATTTCTCGTAGCTGACAGCACTTCAAATTTCCTTCAGCTTGGCATAGTAAGTTTCTCGATCAGACGTGAAATATTTAGGACGTTGTAGCTTGCAAGGGGATAGATTACATCTAATATAATGCATTATCGAACTCTCTATTCGATGAAAGAAATTTTAAGCACTAAAAAAGGCAGGAGACAAAGAAGAAGAGGAAATTGCGTCTCAGACGCGGTTGCGAATAAATACAGAAGTGTCATAAGAAATGCGTAAGTACTCTTGAAATAGCGCTCGACATAATTGCTCCGCTCGACTCATAAATTACCGAGACATCGATCATTATTATACATAGCTATGTAGCTTGTAGCATCATTACGGCAGGATATCTTACGTTATCGGATAACGGCGGATTTGCATACCAGATTTCCGGAGCCGTCTTAGTCGATGCATTCGACATTGATTCCCGCAACAAATTCCGCGGTGATGTAGCGGAAGAAGAGGATAGGAATGAGATCCGAGTGACTTGAGACGTTTCTTCGAATCCTTTCATCTGTATTCTTTTTTTTCATGCAAATGTACAATGTAAATTTTCTAATAATACTCACACACTCAGATTATACGTAATCTTCGATATATTACTGACATGTAATTAATATCATAATTATTAATTAAATTTTAAAAATATTGCAAAAACACACGTTATTTATAGTTTTATATTCAATTTACTGATATTTTTGTAAAGATATTAAGAAATAAAAATTGTATAAAATTTTTTAAACCACAAATAAAGAAGGGTCAAAATAAAGTTATTACAAAGTTCTCCAGAACGAGATAGACTGTCCTGGCATACGGAAGGATTGAAGATAGTACGAATATATGTACCAGATTAAATACACAAATCCTCAACAACCGTAGATTAATTTAACTATGCTGCTAGATTTAAATTATCGATAAAGTACGAAAAAGAAAAGATAATAATGCAAAATAATCACAAAAGAAGTAAATTATAAAAACAGGGAAAAGATATCCATCCTCCGAAAAAAAAAGCAAAAAAAGAGAGATGGAGAGGAAAGAAGATAGTCTCGCTTTTCCCTCTCACTCGCTTTTCTCTTTCTCTCACTCGCTTTTCATCGCTTCGCATGCATACGTAGTAGAAAAAGATGGACGAGCGCGCAGAAAAAGCAGCGGGTGCAAAAGAGAGACGTGACGGGTGGCGGGAGAAAGACAGAGCGGAGGCCAGGATCGATAAGCATTAGCGACTATTTCACAAGCACAGAATCCAACCCCGCCGTGGACCATGCAGAGCTCTCTACCCTCTTTTTCGTGCTTCCCACCTCGCTGGCTGACTTCGTCTTCTCCGCTCCGCCCTCGTAATACGTCAGCATTGTGTCGAGAAGAACACCCTGTTGCAAAACACCGGCGGCCTTCCCCGTCTTCGTGGCGAGAGACGGAGAAAGAGAGAGAGAGAGAAACAGGGAGAATGCACGTATCTAAAGCACATAGATGTAAGTCGTGTACGTTGCACCGACATCACTAAGGTGTATAGACCCGTAAGTGGAAAGTGCGAGTCATGTCCCGTAGATGCGAGTACGTAGGATGTTATCCGACCTACCTAAGCTTTCAGTTGCAGATAGTAGAATTTAAACTAAGACGAATAGCTATTGTTTTGAAGTCGAAGCATCGGTGGTTTTTCAGTTATGCCTCGACGGAAAATTACGGTGTAGAACGAAGCTTCAAAGGTATAGTTACAAATGGATAACAAGACCTTATTTTCCCGGTAGTTTCAAACGGAGATTACTTCAACGGAACTTTGATTTCAAGTTTAGTTAATGAGATGTTTAATGTTGAAAATTGAGACATTGTGCGAGAAGCTGTGTCTAATCAAATTTGCGCTCCGGAAAAATCGGCTCCGAACTTTCCCAAGAATCTGTGAGATAGTTTGTAATCTGACGTATTGCGCTAATTAAGTCGGCGTAATTAAATAATTTTCGTTTCACGCAGAAAACAAACCCCCTCGCGACAATGTAATTCGAGTGTTTGAACCAAATATCTTTAATCCGCTCGGCAAATAACAGCCGTAACATGCCCGGCGCGATTCTCGAAATCCGAATTGTTACTCGGTTAAAATAAATACGGAAGCTTCCGCCGTTTAACTTCTGCAGATTCAATAGAAGGCGGAGCGAATGGGGTTCAACCAGTGTGATCACCTCGATATGTTCACTCTTGGCGAGGGAACCACCCTCGCAGTGACCTGATTTTGGAAAGCTGCAGCCGCGCAAGGAACTAGTTCATCCGTAACTTCCGCGCTGAAAACCTGTGCGGCCCACATCGCTTTTGTTCGTCTCGTCAGAATATTTGATCATTTCCTCTATTGATAATTCGTCATGTCGCTCGTAAAAAATATATCCATGACATGGAGACAATATCGTGTGTAAAAAAACTGAAACTTGATATGTCCGAAATATCAAATTTTCATGAAAATAAAGAAATTTTTTTAAAAATCATTTCTAATCTATCATTTATAAAATTGGTATATGAATCATAACATCTTAATCGATATAATGAGACGTACTTAATATATTCAATGTTGCATTTTTTTGTGAAAACAAATAAACATATGTAAAATGCTGACAAGAAGTAAAGGTAATTTGAAGTCAGGTATTCTATTGCTACAACGAAAAAGGAATAATAAAGCATCAACGTGCTTTATGAATCACGAATCATGGAGCGTAAAAAGTTGAAAGAATTCCGTACATTTTCGCCGAACTGCGGCATGCGCAAAAAGCAGAATCGCGTGAGATAATATTCGGACTTCTTCCCTTATCGCGGAAGAGACGTACGGCTGGTCAAGCGTCCTGCATGTTTTAATATCACGGCGAATAAATTCGTTTGTAATATGTACGGCGTGATGCATTCTTTAAAACCGTGCAAATCGTTTTGCAGCAGCGGCACGCGCAGTAAGAAATTGAGGTGACATGCTCTTCATATTAATGCACAGGCCGAGTGCAAGCGGTGTTAGCGGTGACCTGATTTCGCGGCGCCACAGATGGGCAAGAAGCCGGTTAATCAAAAGTAATATTACGCCGTTATGCGCGAACTCGAACACGACCCGACGATAGGGACAAACTACATATTACGCATGCTTAATTGCGGTGCACTCCGAAATATTTATCGTTAGCCGTATTTCGTGAATTACGATGTTCTAAGTCCACCGCTAAGGCCGTCGTGCAAATTAACGCCAGGCATTACGACCTGTCTCTAGCCTCCTTGAGAGAGAAAACGTGCAATATACTACCGTGCACGTATAGACGCACACGTGTTTATGCGCACCCAGCGACATGATCGTGCGGGAGAGTAGATATTATGTTACCTCCGTAGCGTCTTGCGCAGCCACGTGTAAAATGTTCGGCTAGTGAACTCCTTTGCATTAAGGTACTGGTATAAAGGCGAAGTCCAACGTATACGACATACGATCTACTCAGAACGTAATTAATCTCATTTAACGAACTATTCCGGTGAAATTCTAGAATTTCAAAAAAAAAGCTTTAAAGATTAAAAAATGCAGAATTTGTTGAAAAGATTCAGACCTTTCAGAAAATTCCAGTACTTAAAAATTTTTTAATCTACGAAAAACATTACTAGTAATGCCTAATCATGTTGAATAAAATATCGCGTTTTAAAGAATTTAGAAAAAAAATGTTATATTTAAGGATTCTTCAAGGATCTTAATCCAAAACTTGACAGAAGTAAGAAAATGAATTTAAAAATTTATAACGACAAAAAAAATATAGCAGGAAGGAATCTTCGCAACTGTGTAAAAACGACGCAACCTTGTTCCGTTCTGTCCTTAGCCGAGAAAGTTCTTTACCAAAGTAATTATACTTGCGATTTCTCTCGCAGTTAATGAAGGCGCTGGATGGACAGAGTATGCAAAGGGCAAAGTGCTAATTTACCATATTCCTGTCCGCTATGCAGGAATTACGCGAATAATGCGAAAGTTACGAGCAGCTAAGTAGAAGGTTAAACGTCTTCGAGCTTTTATAGCATTTAAACGTAATCCGTGAGCCTTAATTCAGATACGAGTAATTAGACACGCAGCGATTATTGTCACGCAAATTATACCAATTTATTCGCAGCGAATAAACTGCTTTTATTGACAGAAACGGTTGATTAACGACGCGCTTTAAGCGTGATAATATCTTCTATTACCATAAACCCATATTGTGCAATGTTTTGATTGTGCTGCTGCGATCTATGCTGTTAAGCAGAGTGTGAAATTTTCCTAGAGGGACTATACTTCAGTAAAAACTTTTATGCGGAACGTATCACAATAAATGATACATTAATTACAACAAAATAAAATGCAGCTTTTGTTATTAACCGTTTCAAACTGTTTTTTTTTTTCACAAAATATATAAAACTCACATGCGATTGTTTATCAAAGCAGCTATAATTTTAGTTTCTATGATCTGTAATTTATAGAAAGCACGTATATAATTTTTGAAATATACTCTTTACATGACATTTTACTTTATCGCTTTGTATTATATTTGCAAGCGACACATACAATTTTGCACGCTGGTGCACCGTACGATTTCAAATGTATTTCCGGGAAAGAGGAGTTTCTAGTTTCACGCAAAGCAATGAGAATATCCAAATTCCCGCGCGAGGTGTCGTTGGCGAAAGTAATGTGTTCTCGTGGTACAATAGTGCATTAAATATTACAACTTTCAGTTAAATACCATGTAAGCGGAAATAGTAGTAGTGTATTCCAAACGCATCGGCATTATCGAGCCTAAATGATTGATCTCGTTATTCATCGACATTTCCGAACTGTTAATCATTGATTATTAATATGCAACTAACTCGGAGTAATCACGGAAGCGAATCAATTTCAGTACAACAAACAGCATTAATATATATACAATTATCTTTGTCGCCTCCATTGAAATGGATTCAACACTTTATAAACTATATTTTTGATTCTTTACAAAACATTATATTTAATAAAAATATTATAATTTGTGTCTACTATGGATTGTATAACAGTTACAATTTTCATGTAATTCTTAGCTACCGACATATTTAGAAATACTCGAAATGAAGAAAATATTAATGGAACAATGAAAGCATCTAATCAAATGCCAGCGAGAGAAAGCATTGGAAAACTCGTCTGCGAATTTCGGCCGACAGACGAAGCGGCGCTCTATATTTCCGTCGTGTGTAAATAATTATTTTACGTGAGCGCCAACTATTCTGAAAAAATGGGTGGCGCGAAAAACGAGCTACCGCAGAACGCAAGCGGGTGCCTCGTTGCATCGTAAAAATACAGCAACGCGATCGTTTGGCGCATCAGTATTTTTACAGAGTCGCACATTGTGCACAAAAGCTGCATCGCTTTTCAGCTCTGTCGATCGCGATCGGCGAAAGTCGTTTCGCGCGCACGAGCATGTAATATCGAATAACACGCGTACCTGTTCGCGCGGTATTCAGCGTAAGAATGCAACGAGTTATTTGAGTCGTACGACGGGTATATCAGGTTGTTATTCGTCGCTGCGGCACTGGATACGTGACGCGTCGCAGTGCAACATACCGCAACCGCCGCGATAAGCCTCCCCGCGCAATTCGACGACTTGATAACGTACGGAAGAAAGCGGTAGTCGAGAAAGAGCGGCGCGATCATTTTGTGGTTATCCCCGTTCGCCCGTCGCGGTTGCTTGACTGTACGTAATAAAGAGGAAAAAACGCATCCTTTTGAATGCAAGCGGCAGGTGAATTCCGGATAGTAATGAGTTCGGGCTCTTGTGTCTCTTGTACCTTTTTTTAATTACGGAGATGCATGCGTGCACGATGGTTTTCGGATTTTTCGTTATTACCATCCCTCGCCGTGCGATATTATCCTGATAATCGATATCTTCATAATCCACGGATGTATATTAGCGGAGATTGATAGCGGGATGCGATGTATGACGATAATGACGGATCGCTGGTATTAAGATATTAATTTCGCGAGTCAAGTTCGTGATTGTTGCACGATGTTTTCAATGACGAATATGTTGCGTTCACTGTACGATATTTTTCTTTCCTCACAGATTATCAGCATAAATATCACAAATCTAACCTTTTGACGTTAACAAAAGAGAAAATATTCCGTCATATGTTTAACCCAATGGCCTATAAACGGGGTGTAATACATCCCATACGACGGTTCATGTCAAAAAAAAAAATGGTACGTTTATCCCGGGTAAAAAGACTGGCTTATATATATGTTTATGTTCCTGCTGTGTACATCGTTGACCTTTACCACTGGATACTAATTCCGAGTAGGTACACGTAATTCGCAAAAGGTCATCTCTAAAAAAAAGTCTCGTGTCAACATAAGTCAGACAAAGTTTCTCTTTAATCCTATGATCTGGTAGAGTCATTTATTTATTGTTGGACGAGCAAAGTTTGAATTTAGCGCAATCTTAACCCAGAAAGCAGTATAAATAAACTTCTGTATCTTAATTTGAATTTATTATACTCGACAATGCTAAATTAAAATACTTTGCGCAATAAACTTTGCATAAGAAATATGGAAATATTTTTTAAACAAATAACAAACAATTCATTAAATTGATTTAGTAAATCAATTTAACATATACGACTGAGAAAAGTGTTGAAAGGAATGCTGAAAAATTGATTGATTCGCGATGGTGTTAGATTCTCAATATGGTGATATTAATGGTATTATTTCAGTGTACTGAGAGCACGACGGATAACGCGGCACGATTCGTGAATCGTACGTGTTCGTACCTATCCATCAGAATTAATGGCGGCGTACGCATTATTCTCGCGTTCGAATCTATCCATCTGCTTGCGAGCATATTGGGAGCCGAGTGCAGAAACGCGCGCGACTGCATTATCGGAATCATTTTAACGCGCTGCGTCGCCCATCGGTTGCATAATGTACGGGTATTTTGTGTTAATATCCTTCCTAGGCGCGATTTGAACGGCGTTAACTGCGTATCGCTTTATCGATAATTGGAAATCCTATAGTAGCGAGTATTATTAGCAGCGGCGCGATTTCAGTCTTCCTGTATAACAACAAAGTGACGAAAAAATCATGGGATATACTTATCAGAAAGTACAAAATAGAAAGGAGATATTTTTTACGGACACAAAGTTAGCAACAATATTCTGATATCCCCTAAATTTGCTTTGTGCTTTTAACAAAAGCAATTTTCCGACTTTCTTAAATCAGAAATAAATAACAATATTTTTTTATTACTAGAAAATATCAAAAATTTTGAGAAAAGATTACAAAATCCATACTGTAAGATTCTTACCACGTATTTACATCTAAACGAGCTCCCTACTTCTTATTTCATGTTGATATTAAACGCGATATCTTTGTATTAGAAAAGTTAAATACTTTCGTTCCAGTTTTAATATCACAGAATTTTCATTCAAAGCTTAATTCGCTTGAAGCTTAAATGAGAAATATTGAAAATTAAATGTTGGTAAGAGAGATTCGCGTAAAATTCTCTTTAAGCAAAAATCGATTTTAATTTCATTAAAAAACCTTAGTGATCTCTAGAATAACTCGTTAAAAGAATGCACGATTCCAGAATGTGCGATATAATAAATCAGTTTTTGCCATTCTTCTTCGACTTAGGAATATAAATTCCGCGTTTCGCGCACGTCGCAAGTATATTACACCCCTACACAGACCGAATTTTTGAATGCACCCAGCAATCTCTCGTGCAAAATCGACCTCGTCTCGCATTTGTTATCAGCGCGCGGAAGAGAAGGATCGGTAGTATGTCGTAAACGGTTTTTGTGCACAAAACAGCGTATAATGCCGATATAAATTGCGCGCAGGCTTAATTAATTGCGGCGCGCTCGCTCGCTCGCGCAGGCCCGGCAAAACGACTTGGCCAAGAGAGATGTATGCACGGAGGTTGCATGTGCAACTGCATACGGGCAAAATCAATGGCCGCGGACGGTACCGGACGGTTCTCTCTGCCATTCTCCCTTCCGCCCACCGCCCCATCCCTCGATCCCGCAGCAGAGCTCTCCTGTCCCGCAACCTCTGTCTTTCTCTCGCGAACGGCGGGACATATCGCGAAACGTATGTCACCCATTCAACGGCTGACAGCCGAGCGGCGCACTCCAATTAAGGCTAATGACTTTACGCGCCCGTGCGCGTCCCCTTACCTTTAATTGTCACCTCTTGTCCGCGTTCCTGCTTTACTCGTCCGGTCTTTCGCACCCTCCCGCGTTTCTCTCTCTCTCTCTCTTGCTTTTTTTCTGTTTATCTGTCTTTTTTTTTACTCTCATCGATTGCGTCGCATCGGGTGTTTCGTCGGCGTACGACGACCAAGTCGCCGATAGCGGCGTCTGGGGAGTTAGCGGGCGGAAGCGCGGTAGTGAATTAGCTCGAACCAATGAGGTCCATCGCGACGAAATGAAATTGGGTACGTGAGCGTAATACGATGGGCGATACCGAAAGCGTGGCTTCTTTAGCGCGACGACGAAACTGAAAGCCGAAATTATCACGACGCGCGGGCGACTGAGAATTGCGATAAAGATTCGGATGAATCCCTTATAAACCTCTCCGAAGATTTGTAGAAAATTAAAAAATTAAAGTTAAATCAAATTAAATTTCTAATTTAAATTAAATTAAATTTTAAGTGTCTGTGCGAAAAAGATTTCACAAAATAATCTAATATAGAGAAATCTCTTTTAATTCAACGACAGCGAAAGTGTTCTGAAATCGAGCATTTAAAAGCAAGCCGATTTATCTTCGGCGAAGTCAAAATTCAGCGCACTGTAAAATGAGAGAAAATAAAATTGGCACTGGCTGAACACTTCTCTTCAAATCTCCTAAAAAGGCAATTGTTGCAATATTTTTCAGAATGAGCGACTTGTGGAGAGTAGCGTTCGCGAGATGTGCAAGCCCGTTTTTGAAATTTACAAGGAATGTAGAACGCGATTAGTATTACTCGCGGCGAAGTGCCTGCATCCCGATGGACAATAAATGTTGTTCTTCGCATCGGTACATACATTCGACACGCCAAAGCCATACTTATTATCACGAGCGCGGGACGCGGGAAGTATTCGTTACCGCTACGTGAGAGCTTCAACGCGCGTCCGCATGGGTATGGCCGCAGCTTTTCCCGCCCTCCCCCTCTATCTCGCGCCATTAATAATTCCGCTCGCGGTCGTTTCCTTTGATTACGAAACGAGCGAGCGACCGCGCGCTCGCTCGCTTGCGCGCGCGCGCGCGCGTTTGTCTGCCCGTGCCCGACCCCCGATGTGTTGTACGACACCCAACGGCATTGCTCCATCCCGCCGCGGTAGGATTGCGCGGTACAATGGCCCATTACATAATGGAATACGGACGTGCGATATACCGGAGAGCCGTCGCCGTGATGCTGCGCACGATGCAGCGCGAAGGCGGTCTCCGGCCCGATCTCTGGGACCTTCGGGGACTGCAGCATGCGGCATTTCTCTCCAGCGACACAAATCTCCTACATTAAGGATTGCGTTTCCTAATCGAATACAGGAAACTTCAAACATTTTACATTAATCGTAAAATGAATCATCCAACCGTATGAAATTTTGTTACTTTTTTTTAACACGAATGTCGAACTGTAGAACGTGAGAAAAATTGTATAAAAAAAGACGGAAATTTCAAACTTTATATCTATAAGTTTTATTTAAATTTTCCTTACCTTTTCAAAGTTCAGTTTTTTTTTTTTAAAGTTTATAAAGTTCACATTGTTGCTAATACGAATCGTTTGTTGCTCGCGCATAGAGTATCCGTCGCTTTGAAGACGGACTAAACGAAAGTTTACTTTACCGTTTTATTCAACCTGGCGAGAAAGTTCGGAAGCTTTACATGATGGAAAGAATACGAGAGTAGGTGCTCGCATTCACTATCCCGGACTTACATGTGCGAAAATGTTAGCAATATTATATTGTTCTGAGATATCTGTCTTCCCTCCCGTTGTTGCCGTCGAAATACTTTTTTAATAAAACGTTTTGGAATAAGGTTTTTTAACCTTCCTGCTTCCTTTGCAAAATTGTAAGAGCTTCCTTCCTGCTTGCATTTATGCGTATGCTAAGAGAATTGAAATAGCCGTTTCATCATAGGAAGAGAGCTTGAGGTATTTCACTTAATGTATGCTACTCTTTGCATTTCTTCTCTTCTTACGGTTATCACAAAAAGAATTCATGTAAAAACCAAAATACATTACTACAAAATTGTATATTGTCAATATTTCCAGGATAAAAATAACTAATGCTATCTTCAAAGTAAAAAAAAGTGCAAGTTTTGTATCTATATATATTCTATTACCTGTTGCAATATATACTCCATTTTCTGTTTCGAAATCGTAGAATGAAATTCGTTGGTCTGCCAAGTTTTGATAGCGCATTATACATATATTAAACTATTTACATAATCTTCAATATTAATAAAATTCCCAACTGTTATATGATTCTTAAAAGCTAATAGCTGATCGTTTAATGAGAAAATTTTTATCGCACCGTGCGATAAATACCGGCACGGTTATTCGGGTTAATCTTCTTCTCGAAAATTTCTGATTCTCTAATACACATGCAGCAGTATCCCTCCCGCGGTTTCCCGACGTAAATCTTAACTAACCAATACCTAAGCGCAAGTTGATCTGCGGATACTCTGCAAACCAGCTGCCAGTGAGCTCCGGAATTTAATGTATCCAGCGCATTCCGGAGGTCGTTGCGCGGTACAGGCGAATCCGCATCGGAATTACAAGGCGTTGCAGTTAATGTCCGGGAGCGGCGCGAGGATGTAACGCGTGCAAACAAGACTTTGCTGAATATTCTATGTTTCCCGTAATTCGACACAGTTCCGATACGAACTCCGCGCACTCATCATTCGACTTCCTCCTGCTCCGCGTTGTCCCGTTTCCGTCCATTCTCCTCCACCCGCCTACTTGCTTACTTCCTTGTAAAAGCAAATACGATTTGCAACCGATGCATTTAGAACGCTTCGGACTCGTAGCGCTTTATAAGAGGTGAAATATAAATTGTATGAAATATGCAATATTTAATTGCAATTGATTCTATTATAATTATCATAATTTCTTTTTAATATTTAGCATCCAGCCAGCTCGAAAATATTTGAACCTTAAGCTCTTTTATACTTATGACGAAATAATTTATTTCTCACGATGAATTGCATCCGATAAATTGTCTAAAATAAATAAAACTAAAAAATTATTCTCCTCTTTAATAAACTAATAATAATTTTTCATGTTGATGATTACTTTCAAAAATATCATGACTTATCCATTTTTGCTACAGACAATTCATTAAAAGTTGAAAACTGTTCAAAATCGCCTTAAGCATTGAAGGTAGCGATCTAACAATCGGCCAGTATGCTGTCGGATTATTGTTTGCGATGCAAGCTTTGCATCCGACGTCCGATATGCGTTCTTGCGATCGAGTTCGACAAGAACTGCATAATGGATACCAGAATGTATATATCTCATAATATTCTCCCATATCATTTGCTGTGGGCGTTTAATAAAAACGTATTTTCTGTGCATCAATGTTTTCAATCGGATCATTAAGTTATCGGGTGTTGATATTGTGATATCCTAATATTGTCCAAAGAGAGCATGAATAATCGTCATTATTTGATAATTTTGGAATACCTATTACAAACAAATCATCGTTATTTCAATAATTATCAAATTGCTTAAATTAATTTAATACAATTGGAAAATGTTTCAATACGCTAATTGATCCTAAAATTTACCATGCAAATACGGTATATTTGCATCCGTCGAATATTTAGCGAAACAACGACACATCGTTCGAGATCAGAGGCAAATAGAAAGAAGAATGAAACAAGATAACTGTGAAGGAGCGGCATACTCATCGAGGAGAGAATGGACGCGCAGAGTCCTCGAGCTTTCGTCTATCGTGAGAGCTGCTTCCCTTCTCGAAGCGCGACGGGGTTTCGGAAAAAAGCACTCGCGTGCGGTTGATAAATTGGAGTATCTCCCCGTCGACATCTTGAGGGGCACGGAATGTCGGGGCGGGTCGATAGTTTTCTCGCAGGTAAACACAGCGGACGGATATGCACGCGTCGCGAGGGTCCGGGCTAGACAGTACAAGCACGAAAAGAAAAAAAAAAAAAAAAAAACAGAAGATGACGCGACAAGAAGGGTGGATGCTTTATTTACCTATCTCTTCTCCTTTCCGTAGAAAGAAAAAAACACGTCCTCCGACAGCGAGATTAATTCCTCTAATTCTGGCGTCTGGTGCAAAGTAAAAAAAAAAAGAAAATATAAGTCTACGTTCGGGATATGTCGCGATGATGGAAACTGCAATTGAGAAGTTTTCTCCGAGAAAACTCCAGTTTTCTGATGTGTTTACGTTTCTACGTTTTTCTGATATCGCACAACCGCAAGAAATGTGACACAAGTCAAAAATATCAAATTGTTCAGCAGAGAGGAAAGAAGGAATTACGTTAATAATAATGTTTCCTATTAACAATATTATGAATTGGTTTTTATCTCAAATTCCGTCGAAAATTATAAATTGTCTGTAAACTTGATTTTACGGAAAATAATTTCACACGTCTATGACATATCTTAAACAATAATTGGTAAACAATATCTTAAACAATAATTTTAAAATTGATTATTTACGACAGTATTAAACATAGCGGACTCATGCGGAAAGTATTTGAATTCAACTACTATCACTTTCCTGATTGAAAGCCGATGTATGTAAAACATAATCAGATAAAACAAAATACGAAAAATTTCGACTTGTATCACTTGTCTGTGCGATATGTTGCACAACGTCGATTGCATTCTTACGAAATATTATTTGGTGAAGATACATTTCTACTGTAGAAAATTAATATTTAAAAATTTCCAAATTTTTATATTTTTTTGAAACAATTTGTATAAAAAAATAAAATAATATCAGAATTCAAATTTTTAGCGAACAAAAAAACATATTTTGTTACAACTTAAAACGTGTCGTTTGGCTGTTTATTTCACATTAATTTGCTCGTCTCGTTTTTTATTATATCGACAAGTGACGAAATAACGGGCGGTTCGTGGATTCGCTCATCAACGGATTCATCGCGAACAAACAGGGTAATAGAACGCATCCAGAATAGGCCGACGGGACTAAGCGCCTTTTAATTATTAATAATCATAAGCGAAGCGTCGTTTTCGTTGCTTATAATCCCTAATTAAACGTACCTCCCGAGAGATATCTCGACTTACGACCCCTTTGCAATATAGACGAGCTCTGACTAGATATCGGAAGTGTTTAACTGCGTCAAGGCGCCAAGCTTTAAGAGCTCCACGGAATCCAGTAATTAACGACGATATCGCTGCGAAACGCGTCGGCGAACGAGTGTTCGAAACTATACGCGCGCAGTGCGCGCAGTATCACGCAGTGCATGGCAAATGAACTCGCTGTCTCTAACTGAGCTTGAAACCCGATGATATCGAGCATTGTCGAGATCCCCGAAATTCTCAAGGAGACCGTCGAGACCGTGACGTTTGCCCTTTCAGCAATGTCACAGATGAGTTATATATATATATATATATATGCGGTAGTTAGTGAAACCGATCCAATCTCATAAATCGTTACGGTGCAAATTTAGCGATAGCTCATATTACGGTCGAGAATAGAAAATATATTATCGTAACGTAGAGAGACCCTTTAATTGATCGTGGCACAAATGAAACTATCAATAATGTCGCGATTTCTGGGAAACAGGAGCGTTCAAAGAAACGGCCGCTTCTGTCTAGCAGGGAAATTCACGCGCCGACATTATCTCGTCGCGATCAAATTTATTCGGCGTCGTGTCCGCGTGGAATTTATATTCGACACGGAGTCAGGGGCTGTGCATCATCGGCTTAAGTCAACGAGCCGATCGCAAACAAGAACGACCGCTACGCGCGCGTTCCGATAGCGCGCATCTCGTCAGTGCAGGCGTGCATGCATCGAGTCTATGTACGAACGTACGCGCGTTATAAACGTACGCCGGTGTGTATTTATGTGAATGAATGTTATGCGAACACTCGTCGAGTTTCCGCCGAACGTGAACCGCGATAAATAAATGATACGAGAGCAGAAGGATCTGATTCTTGCAAGCCGATATAATAGCAGCTACAGACATTTCCTTCCTATGTTTATTGTTCTTTAATATTTATTATTATAAGCTATTGTATGCACTTTGTACATATAACCATTCACATATACATTTATGTCTGCAACGGTAAAAATACAGAGAGAAAGATGGTTTCTGGATAGTTGTTCATTTATGATGTGCAAAAAGGTAGAAAAAGTCACGATAAAGTTTAATTTAATATTATAGAAAGCAAGCGTGTAAAAAATATAATTGCACGAAGAGATTTAAACTCATTAACATCTGCATATCATTATGCTAATTGTAACGGATGAACAACGCATTGCGCATTTTTCTTGCTAAAATGTAAACTATCTTGTGTTTTATTTGAAATAACCGTACACATTTCTCGCAAATGGATAAAATAATTTTGTTCACAAAATATTAGGCAAATTTTTTAGTGAAACTGGACCGTAAAATGTGTGTACTTGAAATATATGTATCTTTTTACGGATGTTACGTTTGCGAAGAATATATGGAATTCGATACGCAACTGCTCAGTATATAAAGTGTCTAAGACTCTCATCATTTTTCAAATAAAATCTTCACGAATAAGAAAGTTATAAAAACTTTTACGATTAAAAATCAAATTTCTAGATAAAAACAAATGCGACATTACTTTGAATTAATTTTTCATCGAATTTTATTTTGACAAAATGTTTAACTCAAAACGCAGCTGCCAAAGTAAAAATAATTAAGAATTAAATTGTTATAACAAATAATGATTATTAGATCATCATTAAGAACAAATTGTGCTTAAGATAAATGAATAGGTATTACAGTTGCTAGATGAAAGCGGTAGATCAGAAGCATCCTGCATGCGCGAGGATATGTGTTACATAATGCGTCTGTTCACACGTGGTCTTTTCTACTTGCTCTACTCGCTCTCGTGAGTCTCGCGTGTCACCATCTCGTGTACGCGTATTATTGCATTGTGTAGCCAGTGGAAAACCTTACGGAAGCTCCATGGGAATCGACCAAATGCTTTCCACTTCGAATACCGCGTTTCCACAAAGGAATAATACTTGGTGCAGCAACGGTAAAAGGTTGACTTCGTTAATTTCCTTTTTCCATAAAAGTAAAGTAATTTTTGTGGAAATATTTTATGAAACGCACACACACATACACATGCATATTGCGCAAAAGCAGACGAAATACTTTATAATTCGCTATATTTACATTTTGCGGTTTATTTCAAAGAATCATATAATTGTGTCATTTTGTATTAACGTTATACACATTTATTCGAATGAAAAATTGTCTAATACAGTAAAACCATTATATATATATAAACCTACTTTTTATCAACTCTAACAAACCGCATAAACGCTTTACTGTACATTATTACTGTACATTTACTGTACATTAACATTTAAAAATAGTATTGCATTATCATATTTGAAAATTATTTTAATTCCAGAGTCTTTATGCAAATTATATATTTAATATTATTATTTCCTTGTAATTGATTTTAATAGAGTTTCTATTATATAACATAAAATTTTAGATAAATTTGATAAAATATCTTTAAATTTTCTATATACACATGCATTATACTATTAAAAAGTTCGCCTGTGTAAATATATGTATAATAGAGTGTATTTAATTTTATTTTGCTTTCTGAATTTTTAATATAATAAATTAATAAAATAAATAATCATAATAATTAAAATAAAGAAACAATTTATTTGTATTTTAGAAGATAATTATTTAATTTTGTCTTCTAGATTATAATTATTTGATTAATATCTGAATTCGTTTATTTCACAATGTTGGTTTTCTTGTGTAATGCAGAATCAGCTACTGATAAGATCGACATTGAAAAAAGCTGGGAACAATGGTTTTTCATAAAAATATTAAATTCGTGCAACCTGCATTCCGCGCTTCCTATCTTTTAGCGTCGCGAGCAGCTGTTCGTCTCGATAGATCTTAAAGTTGGTATTGGATATCTCGATATTATTGACATTTCGATATCACTGGAATATCGTGAGCACTCTAACTCAAGCAAGTCAACGAGAGTCGATCTGGATGCAGCGTGAAATGAACTGATCGCGTGTCGAGCATATTCAGCCGAAGCGTGTCCGCGCAGATTGCTTGGCTCGCGTGCACTGCATTGTGTTGAATTACTACACACGAAAAGCCTCGCGAGGACGCTGTTGCTTCACCGATCACGCATCCTTAATTTTCTTCGCTTTCATCAGCACGCGATGTCGATGGACACTTAATGCTTTTCCACAAATTTCCTCCTGCATTTCGCTTTGTGCGTCGGAACATGCATTTCCTGAATTGCTCACAATTTGTCTTGTATCTTTTTTCAAAAAATACTGGATTAATTCAGTTAATTATATCGATGAGATATGACATGACTTACAACGATAGAATCGATGAAGTTTTAGCAATAAGATTTTTACGAAATCATTACATGTATAAGTGTTAATTTAATATAGTTATGATATCATTAAATAACGATGACTATTGATTTAATTGGTGCGTAAATATCGAAGTGTCACATACAGCTCATTATTACGCGATTATGCCGACTGACCGTAATGCCTGCTTACTAATCTGCAAATAACGACGGAAAACAATTGTTGCGGATCACCAATCATTTTAATTTAGTAAGGATGAGTGGACTTCATATAAATTTACATGCACACTTCTTGCATTTTTTAAAATAAAATATATATTCACAAAATGTGTCGAGGAATATAAAACTGTGAGAAAAGAACTTCGATAACGTCATTCCACGTTATTGCTTGCATTAATTGTTCCATGCCATTTCGACGATAGTACAAAAATTGTTAATGGTATACTCAAACAGTTAGCTTAATAAATTTAATGACGGAAAAATTGATCTCAGTTATTTATTTGACAATTCCTTGTTATAATTTCATTAATATAATTTCATTTCATTATTTATTATATAGTTAAAAACAATCAATCGTTGTTAATTTAGAAATTTTTTTTGGCAATAGATGTATGAGCATCGATCATTAAGTTCTATCGATGGGGTGAGATTGATAGATAACACTTATCTTTAATGAGAGACAAAAGAATCGAACTTGTACCCTTAACAATATACTTCAAACATTTGATTATTATTTTAGCTCTTATGCAGAATAAACTTTACATCATTTAAGTTTAAAAAGCCTTGCGAAATAATGGAACAGCAATTCCCCAACTGTACAATTTAATTCCGCAGAACTGAAAAAATATTTTCCACAAATCTGCAAATTTACAGAAACGCATATCACGTACTTCGCGCGTTGTATTTTTCCTCATCCATCAATTTTCAATCCATCATTTGCAAATTATAAAACATTGACCATTCATTTGTGTACGACCAACTTTTGATATCATCAAAATCCTGTATTTTGTTTCGCTTTTAAGTATCATATATCATGAGTGTACAAATCTTTTTAATTGAGTTTATCTGATATTTAAAAATATATACTAATGTTTACTAAATTTACTATAAACTACTTAAATTTCATTTTTTCAAAATAAACCCGATTTTTCTCGTACGCTCACGATGTCCACAGATATTCTCAGATCAATAGACTCGTACTATTATATTCTCCAAGAGACATACGTGGCAACGTCGATTTTCTTCCAACTCCTACGTATCGAAAACACTGTTAATGTCGCGACATCCATTTACCGTCTTTCCATTCGCGTGCATTCGGCGGGCTTTTAGAATCGCATAATTGAATTTCAACCGGGAAAGTCTGAAGCCGGGGTCCGCTATCAATGATATACGACGAATGCAGTCGTTTTCTCCCGTGTCTCGCCTCACCCCTTCCGCGTACCAACAAGCCAACGTCTCGGCGCAAGAGAGCCTATTTTCCGTCGCCATTGTTTAGCTGGCTACACGACCTCGCGAGACTTTCCTTTTTTTCCCTCGCTCGCCCGTTTCCCCCTGCCTTTTTGCTAACCCGCTTGCATTTCCACCCTACTACGACCACCCTCCCCCCCTTTTTTTCCCCCCGCCTTCGCCGACTCTGTCATCGTCGTGTAGTTACAATCCGCCTGTACCTTTCTCTCTTATTTCGCTCTACGCCACCGGATGCATTGCGACATTCGCGTGTTGTTTTATTGGCAGCGCCAACTTCCTCTCCATCCATCCCTCAAATACAACGACGTGAATTCCCTTCGCCCTTTCCCCTTCCTGTTCTCCCACAATTTTGAACGCTACCCTTGACTTTACCGCAAAGAAATGCTCGAGCTGCATACGCGAAAACAAGTTCGAACAAACGCTTGAGTTTCCAGTAAGTTAAATCTATAATAGCTGACTAAAGCAGCATAACAACGTAATACTGTTTTTCTGCAGCGGAAAAACAATTCATTAATTACGTATTTATTCAGAGAAATTATAAAAACAATATTTTATCGAAATAAAAATTTTCATAAATATATACATATGCCATTATATCGTATCAAATATCATTTTTTGTTTGAATAAACTTTAATGCAATTTTAATTTTATATTGTGTAGTATGGCTTAATGCAGCTTCCGTTTAAATACGCATGTAACATTGACATATAATGTTTTTAAATGGTTTTGTAATTGCTCTACAAGTATAACAATAGTCGTAAATATTCGTATTAAATTGTTCATAATGTCGTATCGTGCCACCAACATCTGTACAAAGAGATATAGATTTCCAGGTAATATCGTTTAATATTGCATTAAAAATTATGCAATATTTAACAACTCGTCGTAGTATCAAAAATCATGTAAATTTTAGTCACGCAAATTAATTCGATTGCCGTTATCGTCAGTGAGATGAATTAATTGATCCCGATCGAAGTGTTCGTAATGCATACAATGTAGCCACAAATTCGCGAACACGCAATGAAATGCACGCAATGATAAAATACTTTGATCAATTTAGAATCGACCTGTGCTTAATAAAATTTTGATTGAATATCGATCTTTTTTTAAACAATATTTTTCAATATTGAATATTAATATCTCGATAACTGACCCGTAAATAAAAATTCTGTTGCCAGTCAAATTCATATAAAACTAATAATAAATAATAACAGAATGATGCTTTGATGCGTTAAAAATTAATGCAAAAAACTGTATTTTTAGTTGATTGTAAAATTAAATTTTTCACCTATCCTATCTTTAAAAAGACATGTCGATACTCGGCTTCATTGTTGCCATTTTTTCGCGATGCCGATTGGTTCTTTCGTTGCGCTCAGTTTATATCGTGAGCGATGGTCATTGCGAAATTTTTGACAATTGTACATATTTTATATTTTTTTTCATGATTAAAAAAATAAATGGCGCGCGTGTAGCGCGCGCGCTTATATGTCTAGTTATTAAAAAAATTATCAATAGTATTTGCGTATTAAGAAAAAAACATCTTCAAGTTGATTGAAGAATTTTATTACATTGAGTATGTTTGCATATTTATGGCCACCCTGTATGCACGCACGTTGAAGTATTTACGGATTTCCAGGTATTCGAGATTTTCGCGGAGAGCCGCGGTTTTTCGATGAAGCACGCGGCATATTTATTCGCCAATTAAACGCCCACGCAATCTGCATATTTATTTCACGCTACATGGCGACCCGACGCGCGAGATCAGATTCGTGAAAGTGACAACAACGTTATAAATTCGATGAATACGACCGAGAACTCGTCGTAATTGCGCGATGAGTATACTACAGGCACGTTTTCAAATATAAAAAGGATTACTCAACGCGTTGTTATCAGAGAGCAAACTGAGACTACTATCTCACTTTCTCTCACTATGCGAACGATAGGAGAATACGCTATCACAAAGGTAAATAGAGCGACTATTACGTCAACCGAATGTACACGTTGTACATTCGGTATTGCCACTTACAAAGCGAAGCCACTTACGAACTCAATTTCGTAGCTCTGGCCGAACCAGAGATGAAATTAAAAAAAAAAGAATTTTACGACATACTTTTTCAATCTCGAACAGTCGAAGCCGTTATCTATGTGTATACGTATCCATTAAATTTGACTAAGTTTGTTTTCATAACCTGGATTTTAGTTAGGTTACTCAGCATACGATATGCTGAGTAACTCTATAATCTATTTATTAAATGTGAAATTACATAAAGTTAAAATTCATAAAAATTATATTAGATATATTTAATTATTATTATTAAAAATATATTTATATTATAATATAAATTTTATATATTTCTTTTAATGTAATTATAGTATAGTTTTTCTATAAAAAATTATAAAAATATATTATAATATACTTTGAAAGTTTCGTGAAACTTTTTGAATAAATTGGATCCGCTTTTGTGAAATAACGTTGGTTAATATCTTAAATTATTAAATGTTGGTATTTTTTTTGAGGTTTGTTCTCTATATTTCGCATGCCAATAACTCGTCGGGCATTTAAAAAGATAAAATTTTCGTGAACTTTTCCCCTTTCGCAAAAAACTTTTTAAGAACGATACAATTTGTCTAGCAAAATATTTGTGGCGTCATGAAATGTTGCGAAATTACAGAGCCTATACAGCGTGTATGTCGGACTTGTAATTTACTTCGTTACTTAAAGAACTTGTAACTTCACCACCATAAAACCGCACAGTGTCCGTTATGATTATGGATACGATAAATACTTCCTTACACGCCGCCCAACGCTTTTACGCGCAACATATTTAACGACGTGTTTACAATGTTATGTGAATTAGTGCGAAAACGCAAGATCTCGGCATCGGCCGTCGTTTACATAGATATATTCAACAGTCAAGCTATCTTTGCTATTTCAAATTATAGAAAAATAAGTTTTATATTCTCTCAAGTCAGTTCTCTCTATGTCAAAATTAAAAAGAATATAGACAAAAATGTAACAGTGTCAAGTTACAAACTAAAATTGCCTAACTGCAAAAACTTGAAACCGAATATAAGCAATAACTGGATTTGAAAAAATCCAGTAATTATTCCAGAACAGTAAACAAAGATTTAACTGATATTATTTTTCAATTTATATAAGTATAAATATATTGCTATGCTGCCTTTTGGTTGCAATATATAATATAAATTATAATATTAAGTTTTTTATAGAAATTATAAATATAATAATATAAACGCCTGTTTCTTCAATGATTTTCTTCCTCATCGAATAGATTCTATCATACGATACGTCGCGGCTTGCCAAAAGTTGGACTAAGCACTTAATCTGCGAGAATGTTCCGTAACTTCGCAAAGTAGACTCGGCCAATAATCTCTTAACCTAGTGTTACGCCCGATGTTAGAACGGAAAGAAGCAATATAAAGATCCCTAGATAAACCCGTTCTCCGCGGAGTCATTAAACGCCGACGATAAAGACTTTTAAAGCCGTTTCCATTCCTTTCGCCTGGTCCGCACATTCTTTTTCTCCCTTCTTACCGTTATGCGACTGATTCCGATGTCCTAAGTACACTTCCCATAGATACATGTTGCATGCATCCACTATTGCATACGTGGCCTGTGAATACGTACCGCTTAGATATGTATCGTCTAATAAATTGCGACAAAAGAACCGTGTAGAAGTGGACTTTTACTACAAAAAAAAAAAAGAAAAGAGTCAACACGTAGTCTCGACGAGAGAGTAACAAACCGCTGAGAAATTTTGCAACGCAAAGTCGAGGTAAACGATGCTACTCATCATTTATTTCTCTTTTCCACAAACATAAACGCGAAGAAAGAATATTTCGGCTCTAGGGATAAGTAAAATTTATAGCACAATAGCATAAAAGCTTGGAGTTTCATTCTTTAGACTTACGATACTATCGTTCTTACTAGGTACGGGTATTAGAAGCGGTACGCCACGATATTTTATCCAAAGTACTATATTAGAAACGCGGGATAGTGCGCGAGAACACTATTGCGAATCTAACCACCGTTACTAACTAACCGGGGCCGTTGTGCTGAATTGCACGAGCATAATTCCGGCGGCCGCAGAACGATCGAACTTGTGCGCGCGCGGCCGCCGTACGAGATTAATATTAAGAAAAACAATACCGCGTTCATGCATCACGCAACGGAACAATATCAATCTAAACTTCGCACAATTGCCGCGAATACGCGATCGGCGGTCGCGCAGAAGGCGTCGGTAATCAAACGCGGTCGATCCTTTCCACCCTCCGATACGATACGATCGTTTCAATTCGACGACGAGCGCGGTAACGACGTGAAAGCGTATCGGGAAAATCAGTAAATTGGTATAAATCGGCATAGAATTTTATGCAAACCGACGAAGCGGAACGAAGCTTTACGGTTCTTTCAGGAAAGAGAATAACGCGCGCTTCTCTGAAACACTGGCGAGGAATCATCGGCTCCCTAAAACGCGTATATCTCGCATCCCGCGTGATATTTTTGTATTAAAATATGGCGCGGTTTATTACGAGGCCGGCGTAATATCTCTATTCTTCGCGGAGCGCATCAGTTACTCCGCCACCGCGCGTTTTCCCGCGCTTACACGTATGTATGTACATCGCGATAAACCGACACCGGACATTATTCAATTTGCTCCCGTTAAAAAGATATGCAACGCGTGAAAAAGATAGGAGAGCTCGTGATATCGGCCGTGAGCTCTCGAGCGTTCGTTACACGCGTCCGAGCTTCCTGCTCGGCGCATTGTAGGCGAGAACTTTATTTGTATGCTTTACGTCGTATTTACGTCGCACCCGTTCCTTTTTCCATTCCCCTTCGTTGAGAAAGATCCATTTTACCCCACCGCGACACGAGCTTCCAGCTGCTATGCGATCGTTCACGGCAGATGTGGAGGTGAGATGTGAATTTTTAAATTCTAATCGCAGAGCACGAAACCGCAAACCTGAATCTCGAATTAACACGGTCTCGTCCTGGTATTGTGCGGCTGATGAAGCGAGTGATTGTCGATTTACATAATTACAGCATATACAAGCCGATGGATACGCCAATCTAGTCGCAGTAAAAAAGAGTTAAATTAGCAAATATATTTTATAAAAAACACTTCACTTGCAATATGCTAAATATTAAAAAAACATTAATTTTTGTCGTGAAATCAGTCTTCAAAACGTTAAATTTAAATGATAATTTAATCAAATAATTAGTATCCACTAATTGCTAATTATGCAATACGAAAAGCGTCAGTTCTATATGCAAAATATATTTGCGGAAACTTATTAATTAAAAGTCAATAATATTAATTATTATAACGCCACCCCTTTTCTAAATACCTGTTTCACAGGCAGTCGCAATACGTCGTACTGTTACAATAAAACAATGCTAAAAATTTGTGAAAAAAGACAGCTAGACCTAATACAAAAGTTTCATTGCACAAAAGTTATTTCTAAATAAAATAAAATATTATATAAAAGAGACGGTCGCATTTTTCTGAAATACTGGATATATGTCACTTTCTTTGGAAAACAATAACGTTATTCACGCCTCTTGAAAAATAAGCAAATGTCACCTGCGATAGTGCAACGCAAATAAGAATATGTATGCGGGTCGCGATAAAATATGCTCGGGAGTGCGCACCGAGTAGTAAGAGCGAGTCGCTGGTCAGACACAGGCGATCCATATCGTCGGGACGTGTGCGGGACGGGAAATTTCGCGGACGTGAGGACATCGCGCTCCTAATATACGAGCCTGCCTACCCTACTAGAGGGGCAAACGTATCTCTCTTCTCAGTCGTCCTCTCGAGAAACGACAGCGATGGCCTTAACCGCGCGCTACGAGAATTGCCGGAGTCGTAAGCCAGTATCCTGCAACGAACGGCAGCGGCATACTGCGACGGAGCGTTTCGCGAACGCGTACAACGATAAAGAGATTTTAGAACACACCACAACCACGGGGAAAGTGTGCGTGTTGGTATTCCCTAGACGTGAGTACGCACTTTCTTCGTGATTGCCTGAATGGCGTCAACTCCTCGCGAGCATCGAGATATGTTTTATTTGCCGGCGCTCGCGTCGGTACGTGATCGTTCCTATAAACGTATATCGCACGGTTGCTATCGAGATACAGAACCGATAATCGCTGAGCGGAGAAACTGGAGTTTCTCAAACTGATATCAAGAAATATTTTCTTATCGCAAAACAAACAATTAAGAATTTGAAGTTGTAATAATTTCAAAAATTAAAAGCCACGATTGGAAAGTGCGATAAACTGGAACGCCGAAATTTACGAAATAAGTAGGCATAGCAAATCTCGAGAGTGATAAAAAGCCGATACTAATGTCGCGCGAAATACGGTGGTCTTGATGAAAGGGATGGAATTTGTTTTACGCGTGCCTTCACATTCTTCGGCGTCCGATAAAAGCGAATTCTTTGTCGAGATCCTATCGATGATACGGCGGATATCGGTGATCAAGCGCTCGAATCTGACCGAAGCGGCAAAAGCTCATCAGCCGTTCTGCTTTGTGGCGCGGAGAAAAGCCTTTTCGCCTGTTACCTTTCTTCGCAACACTATGGGGATATTTTGGTTCTCTCTTACTCCTGTCCTATAAAATTACGCTTTTCCTATAAACTTCAGCTATCAAATTTGCGACCAAAAATCAACCAAAAAAGCAAAAGATACATAAGAAATCTAATAAAATTTATTATTTTGCAAAAAAATAAGTATATATAAAAATAAGTATAATCAAACAGAATATAATAAGATTTCTATAATACATACATTATAATATTTTTTTGATAATTCATAAAAATTGAAAAATATTAAATCTTTTATAATTAAGGAATCGATAAATAAAAGAAAGTATCTTAGTTAAACATATAAATTTGATCGTATGCCGTTCGAAAATGACGCGTTAAAAGTTGACAAAGTATTTTGTAGAAGCGAACAATACCGTAACAGACGCGGTATTAAAGATTTTATATCCAATCCACGATAACTGTTCGCGGATCGTGCGATAATTTCCAATATCGGTAGCGACTAGTCCATTAAATAAAAACCTTCGCGCAATATCGCGATTGTTTTCTCCAATTCCGCGAAATAGTACTCGTCAGAAAGTAGTATTAAGCACATGTGACCTACATCAGGCTGATGCTTACAAGTTATTCGCAGTATTTCGTTATACATTATATAATTTTACTCATTTTTAACGAGAAAAATTATTAACTCTATATTGAGCAAAAAATCTATAAATGACATAAATGCTAAGTGAACTAAAAACATCTTGTATTTTTCTAAATGCGTTTATTTACAGCAGTTGCGCTGAATTTTTATTCCGAAAATATCAACGTCATTCGAAGAAAAATAAAAACATTGTTCCAGCCGCTGCTTATTAATTTACGATTAAATGGACCTATCAGTTTTTAAAAACGTTTAAAAAACGCTGATTTCACTGGCCATCAGCGAAGCGCCGCGGCGTAATGCTCGCGAGCAAACCCGGCAATTAATTAATCAGGCAATTTAAATGCGCGTACTTCGCCGTGACGCGGCCCCGACGCATACTTGTTGCGTTCCCCATTGTGTGCCGACAGCATTGTATCGTCGACTGGAAAATATTGATTTAACGTAGGCATCACGAGTTCCTGCGTGATCGAACCGATGGATGTCATTAACCGCCTTCACGCGACGAAAAATTGCCGCAATTTGCAATTGCAAAATATTAAAATTTTTAACTGTACACATATACACGTATGCATGTTTAACAAGTAAGACAAGTAAAGGTAAATTTACTTTACGTGAAATTACTTGTTCATATATTTTACATAAAATTGTATATTAATAGAAGAAAATTTGCAAATATACTCTTTAATATTGCGTTATTCTTATTAGCTGGAAGTATTATTAACGAGAAGCTTCTTCTACCGTCATTTTAAATATTGCAAGTTAATTTTAATCCCGTCCCTATTCAGTTAATTGCGAAGATAACTGTGTCGACAATGAAGCTCTTCGTACACAGAATAAACAAGGATTTATTATCGCACTCTAGTAGGATGAATATAATGAGATCATAATACTGGAATCGCACAAATATAATTGTGACTATAAGCGAATCATACAGAATCAAATAAACATGGATCGCGTAATTAAATTAAAATTATTTTCTGCATTGTTTGTCAACGCTTTTTAGCTGGGATAATTCTGTATTATTTGTATGATTTGTTTCTATATTTATTTCTTCCTATTTTATATATAAATCAGAGGATGATCGTATTTACGGATAACGGTCTCTTTATAATCCAATTTCCACGAATGCGTTATTGAATTAAAGCTTACAGATTGTCATTTATCTCTTCCGCAATCAATAGATTTGCATAATAGATTTATATAATAGAGAAATAATATACGCGCGTAGAATTGGTGTATTTCATTTGAAAACGCATAGACTATTCCAAATCTAGTCCAGCACGCAATATCACGACGTCAATTAATTAAAATTAAAATTTCACGCGCGCTGCGCCCGAGTTTTTGGCGGGTCGTCCAGGAGAAATTGCAGTATGAAATTCTAATTTCAATCATTCAAAATTGCTCGTCGTCCGTTGTTAGTTTTGCTGAAAGATACTACTGTGTCTTTTAAATACATATAGGAAAATATCTCAATATCTACGCTATAGCTCAAAACTATTGAGAAAAATATGTATATATTTATTGAAGAGAGAGAAAAATAGAAAAAAATATTGTATTACAAAAAATATACTAAAAATTTGCAAACTATTTAGAAGATAAATTAAAAGGTTAATTATGTATTATATTTAAAAAATAATGAACATTTAGCGTATCAGTAATTAGTCTTTGTTCTTTATTTAATTGCAGAAAAATATTTTTTTTTAATTTTGTAGCAAATTATCTTAATTTAATAACGAGCGAAAAACGATGGTGAAGGTGATTTTATTTTTACTCTTCCCTATTTTGATGATGTGTTCCCTTTAAACTAAAACGATCGGGTCGACGTGCCAGACGGAGTTTCATTATTCATTCTTCGATTCGCGGCTAATCTTAGGCGATTCATTTCCTACCCGTGTGACATGGCGGAAAAGAGCGTTTTCGAGAGAACTAACCGCGAATATAACTCGATGTAATTTTCGTGCTGGCCTCGATTTCAATCCGTTCGTCACACACGAATTGGTCGGCGAATAACGTCACTGCGACGTCGTCAAAGCGATGAATTATCGAAAGGACAAGTGGATTATTTCAAGGCAAACTCAACGTGAGATAAGACACGCTATACTAACGACAATGAAGTGTCTAGGACATTTTCTGCAGAAGGTTTCGCGCGGGAAACCATGTTACGGACGATTCACACTTATGATTCACGTTGTAACTTCTCGTGTGAACGGTATAAGCGATGAAGAGAAATCCGTTTTCATGAATTTTATATTCTCAATCTTTTATCGATATACGGGCTCTTGAATTTTCACAGCTGATTCAACTTTTTTGATAAAACCGAGTTTTTGCTCGATAAAACTACGCTTCCGGTAAAACTGTTATAAAGTTCTGTCTTCGCCATTGTAGATTTTCATATTCGGAGGCAAAAAGTTGCGAGTGGCTTTAAAATTAAACATCAAAGTGATGTTTTTTTTTCGGAATAATGTATAAATGCATATCAAGATGAAAAACTTATTTCTAGTGGCATTCAAATGATCCTTTTTCAGAAACATGATGGATCGCAAGCTACTACTAAAGAATATAAGTAATGAAAAAAGATAATTCAATAGACGTTTGTCTTTTATCGCCATCAAACGCGTTCGAACTCGAAGAAACGTATATCGCGACGGCCTTTGAAGTGGCGGACAGAGTAGAAGCATGCCAGGCCAACGAGAAAACGAAAGGACGCGAAAGGTGCCCGACGTGTGCATCTCAATGGTGCATCTTAGACGGAACTTCGGAGGAATGCACACGGAAACCGCGGTGCATCGCCCTTTCTCGCTCTGCATACACGTATATTGAAGACACATTTGTACGCGATGTGTAAATACATACACAACGGGCGCGGGGTACAGCATATTTTCTGACTCACTAGCGCAAACGTAATGCGCATATTTAGAATTCAGTATAGCACGCGCGCGCGCTCTTTTCGTCCTGGGCCTTACACAGGCCGCATCCCGTTTGATGCGTCGAATTACAACGTGCTCGAATTTCCAAACATTACTTTTGATCGCAGTGATATATCGCACTTTCGGAATGACACGGAAATCGTAATAAAAAACGCTTGTTCATCGGAAAAATCAAATAGTGATTAATTAAATAATTAAATAAAATAATTATAGAGTGATTATTGTGACAATATTTAACACAATTCCAAGTACGATTTCGAGGAAGTTACACTTCCATTATAAAGAAAATGTAATTTTCATGGTGAAAGGCAATCATTAATAAGATTTTTACAAGAGTTTCCGCCATTATTAAATTTCAGAATTGTTTCGAGAACAGAGTGAGGCCGAGAGAGAAAGACAGAGAAAAAGAGCTTACCGTTCTCTTAAATGACAATCCTTTTTAACAATCTGATTCAAAATATAATTTTGAGATTATTTTTATGAAACGGAGTTTATATTTAAGGACCCAATGTGAGCGTTTATAGTACCGAAAAATTAATCATTTCAGATCCCGTAACGCGTTATAAAAAATTATGAGCGTATCGCACATCATAAATTACAAATATCAAACACGTTGCGGCAATAAGAGTAACTCGCAAGTATGTTGTGGCAAATAGCGTAGCAGAGCTTGGCCCGTCGAGGATTGCTGACGTTTAAATATATTATTTGGCGCGTGACGTAGAACGCGCGCTCTCTGTGCGTCTTCCTTCGTGTATCCGGCAGAATAGAATTTTATATGGCGAGGAAAGGAGGCGAGGACGACTGCGACTGCGATATCGTACCTCCGCAGATGAAAATAGCACGGCAACAGCATATTGCGTACTTCAAGAAAACGTCTTGCTCGAGAAAGCACCGAATATGCATCCAATTACGCGTCTTGCATATTTATATCCTCCGGAAAATATCAACTGTTACAAATTTCCTCTGATTACGCGTTGACTGATCGTATTACTGATCGACCTTATCGACTTCTATAATGCTGCGTATCGTTATTTATTATGTATATAATTTGCCGAAAATTGTGACGAATAATACAACGAGAAAGAGATTTCTTTGTAAAAAAAATATGTACAATATACATCGTCATTAAAGAGTAAAGTGTCTGTATACATATAAAAATAATATATTCATTTGGTTTTAATTTTAGTAGTTGGAATATTTTTCTTGAACAATAAACTATAAATCCTAAATCAAATTTTTTCGATAACGACGCATTAAAATTTCGATAATTTTGTATTGTCAACTCCGCATAGATAATTTACCGAAAATAATACAAAATACACAACACTGTTGCGAAAGTCTCGCATTCTATGACAATTCAGGAAGAAAAAGAGACGCGGATAACCTCCGAAAACTCTTGGAAGTCCTTATTTATTTGCAGACGGAAACGACGTGTGAGGATAAGATGGTGCGCGAGGAATTTCGAATAGAGGACGACCGTAAGCCCGCATCCGAGCCAAACTTTGACCCGCACGCAGGTATGTAGACACACGCATAACCCAGCTGTCAGAGTACTTAAACATATTTTGTTGTAATTTCATAATAATGTTAATAAATAGAGTGAAAACTCAAGTTTGTATTAAAATTTGTAATAAGTATTTTAAGACAACAAACACTTTTCTAATTTCATCGGTTCACCATCTTTTAAATTTGTATGCTTCCGACAGTACTAATTCTAGATTCCTTCAAAATTTTAAACTTTATTCATGCGACGGAACAGTAAATCATATTTAATTTCGTATTACCATTTACCTGACTTTATTGAAAATTCTATGCATTTTCAGCATTCATAAAAAAAAATTTGGACCGAATAAACGACCGTACGGTACTGCAGCAGCGTGCGTCTGCAAATGGATTCGGAACGTATGTATGCACGCTTGCCTTTGTGTTAGCGAGATGCGAGGCGTATACGTCGGATCAAAGAGAGTTCCCACGACTTTGCAATTCGTACCTACTCGTACTTTACTGCCGCCGACCGAAGGCCGCGATCTGAAGATCCTCTCAAAGAAGGCCGCCTCTCGTAGGAGGCTGCGCTTCTTGAGCCGCGCTCGCGATCCTCCAGTACTCTCTTTTCGGGGTGGGTAGTGAGATAAAGGGAAACGCTTGGAAAATATAGTTTCTCGATATGTGTACTCTACGACCGGAAATACGTTCTGGCGGCGCAAACAGCGAAGTTTTCGTCGCCGGAGGCTGCGTGAGACTTTCTTTTCTCTCTCCGTTCTATCGCGAATCAACAGCTGGTGGCCATAAATGAGAATATTATTCATTTTTAGAAAATTCGCAAGGTAGATTAATACAAATAATATTTAATACTAAACTATACGAATTTTTTAATTTCGTTTTTAATTACGATATAATGCCATCATCGCAGAGAAATAAAAGTTTTACGAATATGTTATCATTAGTAATTAAAAACAGAAAATCACGATTTTGCGGAACATAGTACGCAATAACAGCAATTTTAATCCCCATACGTGTATCGAAATTATGTATGCAGCATGACATGGAAAATGTCATTTAGCAAAATTCACTTTACTAAAATTCGAAAAATTGTAAATAACAATTATACCTCTCGCACAACGCATGCAAATTTAAACAAATGGACAAATTTTAATGCCTCGTATACATATTTAATTTTCGTAATGTCATGTATAAATTTATTAATTGTTACGCATTTTGTACAATATTAATTAATAATTTGTTATCATACATATAAATTATTTACTATGTTATCAAAAACATGGGTGTGTGTCACATCCTTTTTTTACTTTATATATGTATAGCTTTGCTTCATTTTCTTAGCTATACTTTATGTATTAAGCGCGCGCGAAATTAAATAAGACAACAGTCTACGTTTTTGATTACCGAAAACTGCTATCAATTCCTGATAATTATCATCAAACATCATTTTAACCGGAACATGCCAGATTGGTTCGCGACGGTCGCCTGATCAAGGCGGTGAGTATCTACTGCATCTCTAATGCTTTGAGCGGCTGGGCGGACTAAAGCCGCACGCTTCCACTACGCGTATGGAACTAATCACTGATAACCAGCTTACAGCCAGGCTGTAGTACATATTCTAAAGAGAATGTATGATGGTTGAGTGAATATAATCTCATGCACTTACTGTCATTTTGATGCGTATTAATTGAGTTGGAAACCCTATGCATATTTTTGTACATAAAAACAATTTTTACAATTTTGAGATATTTTGGAATATATATATATATATATATATATATATAACCAGAAGATAATTTAAATATTATATATATATATATATTTATATATAATCTATCATATACTGTGATAGCCGCAAATTAATTTTTTATTTTTATATAAAAAATTTTTCCATTTTAATTGTTATATTTAAATTAATTTAAATTATTTTCAATGTTTTATACATTAAGACTTCAATCTGCTTGTTTACGCCAATTAATCCGATTTAATTAAATTCGATCCGATTTAATTAATCTTGAATTCTTGGATACCCAACCTCGATATTATCAAAAACAATGGCTATATTACTAAGTGTAATATCAAGCTGTATTATAGAATATAGGTAATTAATGACATAATTAATAATAAATATTTTGTATCTATTTGCAGCCATTCATTAAGATTAAATTTATCCACATCATATCGATATTTCTGCTCCCTTTCAGAAATAAATAATGATAAAGCATCGTAAACAGAATTAATTATATTTTAATATAATATCGAACAGGTGCCGTAACAAGAATTACACGTATTAAACACACAAAATTAAATGAGACAACAGCCTGCATTCTTGATTATGTGCATGCATGTCTATTATATTTTTAGTAACCCATTATAATGTCACGTACCAATGTTTACTAGGTACATTAATGTCTGTAGAAATTTGCATGAACAAACCCAGAGACAGTGAAAAATTTTTCGAAACAATATCATAATCGTTAAACTAGCAGACGAATACGTTCTTTTAATTAATGCTTTACGTTCTAAGAAAATTAAATGTTTTTAGTTCTGCATCTTTTGCAATATTTTGTCAATATTTTTCCGCTGTACAATTGGGGCGGTCAGGTGATTCACTGTCCGAGAGATAATTACAATATGATATTAAAATAAAACTCACCGATCGATGCATTCCGCCGCATTGCAATTCGTTGGCACCACCATTCCTCTTTTCCTTCTCCAATTTTGCTGCAAAAATAAATCGTTTAATCTATTTAATATTCATTAACAATAAAAGAGTAATTTATCATCAATAATAAATAATCATCAACCGCAAATACGTTTTTTTACTATGTAAACTAGTTCAAATATACCGTATAAAATATTTAATATTTAATTTTAATTTATGTTCGTAACATACACATGTATTTTGAAAAATTCTCAGGGTATTAATTCCCAGCACACCAGTTTCTGTAATATTTAATCCTGGAAAGATTAATGTGGAAGATTGCTAATATTTCAGAATTAAATATTAACACTAATCTGCTCAACTCCATCCATTTTAAGATAATAGCGAGATGCTTATAAATGTCACGCATGTCGTGAGATTAATACTAAATCGAGAATATCATTAAATACTATTATTAAAGTCGAATTTATAATTATGAATCGTAATATCAGTTTTGCTGATAAAAATAATAATCGATTAAGACCAATAATAAATGAATCCTAGCATTGCACGTGTTCATATCGCGTAAGTAGCACAGGTTTTCCGATTCTAAGACTCTTTTTGCGTTATTTCGGAGAAATAATATCTAAAATCGAACTGTGATTAAAATTAATCAAGATATTATCCACTATAGATTTTAATAACGATTATTTAGTAATACTAACAAACTGATTGTTGCTTCACGAAATTTATGTAAGAAAACACATTGTATGAACATAATTTGTAAAAGATCGATACAAGTGGAGTGTAGAATGTACTCCGTACAAGTACGCCCTCGCAACAATATAATTTTCTCAGTTATTACGTGTTAAGGCACAATACAAAACTGATCTATTTTGTATGTTCGCATAGCGCCCGCATATTTACAAGATCGAAGTGTCCGTGTCCATTTACATACTTTGCGCGCGCTGATCGAATTTCATGAAAGTTTCAACACGGGGCCACTCTATACGCGCATAAAGCTAGCCGCCTTCTGTTGTAATATGCACGTTGTAAGGCCTCGATATCTGATATTAAAAGTGCTTCAGCGGATCTCTGCATTTAAAGCGGGCGCGATGTCGCGCGAACTTCGATGTAACTGCTGCGTAAAGAAGTTCCATAAAGTTCGTGCGCTTTTACCGGCGACAGTTCTTCCTTTTTTTCCCCTTTAGTTTCTTTCTTTTTTTAGTCATTATTTGCGAACTTTGTTTCAACTCTTCGCGCTTACGATATTACGCAACGATCACGAAAACGTATATCTCCGCGTAACGCAACTTTCATGGGCTATGAAAAATATTACAGCTTTAAAAGGAGACTTGAAAATGTGTCTCGTACTTTGCGACTCTGCTTGTAAATAAATAAATAACATCGGTCAAATTAAAAGCTCGTTTGCGACAATTATCTAACAGCAATAATTGCACTGGAAAGACTAACTCATTTCCAGTAAGCATATATTTAATAATAATTCTAATTGGGATAATAGTAGTTCTATAATTGCTTCCTTCATTCATTCAGTCGTCCACGGAATTTTTTCTCTCCATTTTCGGTAAAATATATGTATATTCAAGATAATATTAAACCTCAGTTTCATTAGCTTTCTTCCACAATATGTAATGCTTGTTTCACGTTCTAAAATTTCCACGGTTAAAGCGTACACTGACTAATATTTTATAACCATTCCGAATGTTTCTACACCGAGGTTTTTGTTTCTTTATTGTTGAACAATGCTGTTCTGCCAGCACTGGTTTTAACATTTTCTGATATTAAAATATATTTATTTAAGCATTTTATTCCATTAAAGCTAAATAAAATTTTCTTATTTACACATTAATGTTTATAAAGTCTTGATACCCAATCAAAATTTTTGATTATACTAATAAGAAAAAATGTATCAAAACATGTTTCGTTTAATGCAATTCAATCCTTGCTTATTTCATTCATAAAGCTTTTTAATTAATAATGTCTGTAAAGCTAATCACCATAAATTGAAACGATAAAAATAATTATTTTTCTATCTACATAAATATAATTTCTGACAAATTACATATATGTTTATTTAAAATTATTTACAATCTGCGATAATAAAAGCTTAAATGGAACAGTCAGTCATATAAAAACAAATGGAAGTACACTTTTTCCCCGATTTCTGAAACATATGATTCAAAGGATATGTCTTGTGTTGAGAATAACTCCTTCAGTTGCTGTCGGAAGTTCTGCAGAACGACGTAAAGTTGTGGCATGCATGAGACAGATGTGTACGGCGCGACTGATATCCCTTGAGGACAGCAGATATCAAATGAATACGACGACGATGTGCAGCGCGTTGTCGTTGCCATTTCCGAAAGGACATTGGCAAAGGATATTGCGATACGTTGAGGATGTTTCCAACCGGGCTCGTAGAAACACCGGCGAAACATTAACGACGCGCGGTCACGATGCACCTTTCGCAGGGTAAATGTTGCCGGTGGAATTGTCGAGCGCAAACACACGCCTGTATAAATAGAGTGAGTATTTCGATCTACCGCCACTGTCTCGCGAACGTTAAGCCATTATCAGAATAAGAAGGGAAAGAGGGAAAAATAAAAGTGCTTTAAACGGCCTGCAGCCACTGTTATTCTCGTGTAAATTCAAGCATGACGTTTCTTTTAGAGGTTTCGAAATTCATGCTATTTCATGAAATTTTCGTATAATCTTCGATAAATAAATGTTCCTATTAATTCTTGTATTTTGATTGCCATAAAAAATATAAACAAGGTTTACTCAATATATCGACATTATAAAAATAGAATGCTAACTTAACGAAGATATAGTTATTTTGTTATCGCAGACCGTAGCAAATAATGTGTTGCTCCAGCATCTTAGATTATTGATCTCGTCTGCGGTCTACGCTGTGGCCGGAAGTTGCCATTTAGACATAAGATTCCAATCTCGTGAAGCACGCCATTCTCGAACACGGTAACGTTCAAGTCGATCCATCGACTGATATCAAACGACCCGTCAACCGCGATGACGACGGCAACGACGACGAGCCAGTCGTTTTCTCGATAATGAACCTTTATTTAAGATATCGAGGTCGCCACTTCGCGAGAGAGTCGACAGGCAGAACAAAGCCGCGGCAAGCCGCTAAAATAGTCCGATCGACGTTGGGGATAGTAGCATCGAAAAAAAGAATTCCCCCATTCCCTGATGTTGCTCATTTCGGAGACGTTAAGAAGACGTAAAAGTCGATACCATCCTCTCCAAACGTCGAATAACATCGCGATAATGAGCGCGAGGCGAATACAATCAGATAAGCGGAAGAAATTATGTCAGTAATTTATTTCTAGAAGAAGCTAACGTTTGGTATTAGTGACGGAAATTCTAAAACGAATAATTCGTAAGCGAGAAAATTGTGAAATAAGATTCATCTGCCTAGGAGAATTTAATTTCATAATAGCGATAGTGATACGAAGCGAAAAACCTCTCCGACGTTCAATCGATATCATCCAAAATGAAGATCTATGACTTTGTTGAATTTTTAGCCGGGCATACATAAAGCAAGATTGCACTGGTAAAAAAATCTTGACAGATTTAGATAGAATAAATGATATTCCGCTATTTTTTGCCGGGATCTATAACTAAGCTCGAAGAAAAAATGTCGTATGACGCATGAATGGCGAGATTTGAAATAAACCGATAAATGCCAGCGTTTTATGCTCCCTCGTAGCCGTCGTTCGCACTTGCGAACGCGCGGCTGAAAGCGGCTCTGATTATGGAAACGTACTTGACATCCTCGAGTATGCGTGTATGGTGATTTTCTTCGCTTTCCATGCGACTGACATAACGTTTCGATGGAAACTGAGGAGAAAAAAGAAAGAACGAAAACGATGATGAAGAAAGCGACGGCACGAGAGGTAATCGGTCAGGGTGATGGAGAAGGATGAAACAGAGCAACCCTCGGGGGCGGGAGAAGGGACCGAAGGGAATGTACCAGTGACCCGAATACACCGGCGCTCGAAGGCATAATCTCTGAACATCTTCTCGTGATGCTTTGGCGCGCGAATTCCTGACCGGCCTAGCGCTTCGTTCTCTTTCGCCTTTTCGCTTGTCTTCTTTCTGAACTTTTCTGTTTCTACTTATAGCAAAGATTCGTATACCGCATGTGTATATTTCTGTTTCTTTTTGATCCGGAAATTGAACAATAGTATATTATTGACATTAAAAAATTATTTCACCCTTTTTTATTAAATAATTGATTTTTATTAGAATATTCATATAATTTGCATATCCCTCATAATATTAATATCGTTTTGCTCATTATCTTTTTATGCGCCACAACGTTCGGAAAAGTATTGTTGAAATTGAAAAATTGATTTTTTATTGTAGCTTTTTTCCTTGCTGTAAAATAATAAAAAATATTAATAGTCAAACAAATCAGCAAATGTAGCTTATAAAGAGCAGACCAGAAAAATAAAATAAATTATTTATAGTACATTTAAACTCATTTATTTTATATTATAGTGGAAAATTTATTTTCTCACTAAACTAATTTTCAATTCTAATTTTAATCATACGTTTATATCCGAATATATTCTTTTATTTCCACGCTTTTTATGCATATTATCGCCGTAATTTTCGTCAGCTTTTCACACATAATTGCATCGCTAACTCATTTCGTACAGTTGAATTATATTTATATTTTTATTTTTATATATTTTAGTTCCTTTTATATATTTGTTCTGATTCTGACTGGACTTGCCCTAGAATAATAAGCTGATTTCAATCTCATTTTCTCTTTGTGCATATATATGTGTGTCTTCTCTGCTATGCCTCGCCGGTGCGCGGACCAACACAGACGCATAGCGCGCTTATACGAGCGGTCGAGGCCGCATAGGCGTGGAGGATGCGGTGCGTTGCGACATCCGTGAATTTCTGCCATAATGGAGGCGCCGTGACGGAGGGCGCGACGCAAGGGAGAAGTGCACTTGCATCCCTTTGAGTTTTCAAGAGAGCAAAGAAAGCTCAATTAACCCATTTGCATCTGCATCCATAATAGCTTGCGTAGAACTACATGAAACGCAGCAACTTTCATGAAATTTTACTATTTCGCAGAATGTCATTTGACATGTTACAAAAATTTATGTACAAAAATATTTTTATACACAAGATAAAACGCATAAAAGCATGCGTCTTATAATTTAAGACTTTACGGCAAATTGTAGATCGCTTAATCTCGATGTGATAAATTTAGAATAATATGAAATAAATGATATATATAAATATATAGAAGAATTTTACACATTCTTTTAGACTTTAGATCTTAGAAGTTTTCTCGGTATTTGCACTACTTTCTGCGAAGAAGTTTACTGGCATTCACATGGATGTATCAGAGTAAATGTCGACCTCTACACAAGTCGCATGTGTACTTAACGGTCTACCAGTTCTACGTGGATGCGCGAACATAATCGTAAATGTCTGTACCTGCTGTTAGATGGGAGCTCAAATGTGTTCAGCGAAAGCGTTACGTCTCTGCGCGCGCGATTAGGTTCAAATTCAGACATAATTTACACAAAATGAGACATTTATTTGTACAAACAGTAATTTTATAATCGTTCAACGAAATAGTCTTAGTATAACTTCAACAATAAATTTGTCAAAATTAAAAATTAATTAAAAAACTAATTTAAAAAACTAATTAATTAAAAAAGTATTTTTAAATTCGCTGATAATAAAATTTCTGATAATGAATATTTGCTACATGCCGCAACAAGCTTATGGCAAACTTTGCAATTGTAAGATTCGCCATTTAGAATACCGAGGAAAGTCGAACTTGCTGTCTGCCAAAACCATCGACGAACGCTTAAATGTACTACCTGCTTTTGCACGCGTGTCTCAAACAATATGTAACTAGTTGCACTTGCAAGGGACTTTCTAATGACAGGAAAACTTCACTCCAGTAAGCAACTCGAGATCTAGCCGAAACGTTACGAAAGCTTCATAGCGAATATGCCAACATGCCGACATGCGCGGTTATGTCTTTCGCAGGAATGATTAAACGGCTTTATAACTTTCAAGACCAGTTATGAAGTTTCTGTACCGCTCTTCAGCGCACACACTCTACGTGAAATTTCTCGAAGCATCGATTAACTATCTTTCCATAAATCAAATAAGTATTATGAATTTTTTAAATATAAAAAAAAGTATGAAAAAAATAACTTTTACTTACAAACATATTTTCATTATATCGTTATGCTCAATTGTTAAACAAGATAATTTAAATAATTGTATGTTACATAATAAAAATTAATCAATTAATTAATCGTAAAATAGTTTAACAAATATTATTTTATTACATTTTATACGTAATTTAATTGTGAATTAAATTTTGATATAAAAATAATGTAATGTTTTGTAATATTATGATAAAAATATTAAAACTTTAAAACTGTAAACATCTGTCGGCGACAAGTTCGCAATTTTTTAAATGCCGCTGTAATCACACGCCGTATTTTACATTAATAATATAAAATAAGTTGTTATTCTATGTATAAACTCACTTTATCATCACGTAAGCATTAACATCGCAAAGCGGTGAAATCGGTTAGAAATTAACAAAGCAGGGTTACAAAATCCCGACTAATAGCTCGAGAAATTATTTCATCCAAAAAGTCAATTTTATCGCTCGAGCAGATCCTTGCTTTTTTTCCCCTCTCACATCTCCCACAGAAAGCATACAAAACGTCCCTCCATGACAGGCCGCTGCACGCAGCTTTTTTTCATCAATACAGAAATTGTTTTTCCGTTCTGTGAAAAAAAAATCATGCGAAAGCACACAGTGTTTTTTGTTGCCTCTGTCGTGTTTCGGCCTGGGAGTTTTATGGCGCTCATCCTCGGATACTGGAAATATAGGAAATTTAAGCTGCAACATACATACATCCACACACACACACACACACACATACATACATATACACACACTCGCACACACACACACACACACGTGTAGAAATTGCGCTGTACGTGATTCTGAAATTTCTCCAAGCTAACCGTAGTCGGATAATTAAAAGATCATATTCTTATTATCCTGGTTTAATCTCTTTGCTACGGTATAGTGCGAAAAAATCTTATCTTTCGTCGTGCGGTGGGATTAAACTTCACGTTCGTAATTACTTGTAAAAATGACAGCTGCCGGTATTCGCACTGAGAATTAAATCAGACGTCGCTCGTCCCTCTGAGGATATCTTCGTTGAAATTATACGCGGCAGGAGAAACGCGAAGCGCTTCTCCTCGCGGTATTAAACATTTTTACGCGGAAAATGGTATTGCACTCTGCCGCTGTCTCGTGAGTATTGTGCAGACGTAATATCAATCTAAAATTGAAAATCATGTTTGTACCGCGAGTTTGGTTGGAACGTCAAAGTGTTGAATTAAGCTGAGGATTATGTGTGAGTTTTAGCTTACGTTTAAATGTGTGAATTCAACATCGGCGAATGTACGGAAATATGCGCGCATTTAAATGCAGCGCAATAATAACGAGGTGTAAAGCAAACTTCTAAAAAAGGGAGCGTTGACGTCAAGCAAAGTCACACTCGTGATCACCAAAGTTTTCTCTACAGATATATTAAAATATAAAACATTTTTGTTGCAATTATATACACTTCACATTTAATGCACAACATAAATATTAACATCGTATTAAAGCCTTTGTTAGTTTATTTTTCGATTAATCCCAAGTAACATTTATCTTCATAAATATTTTAATTCAGTTTTTATTCGCAGAATGCGTGATATTAAAAACTGAGGCAATGAACCAGATTAATAATCCTTTTATTAAATTTTTGTTAAGAAATAGCTGATTACAAATTCGTCAGAGAATCTACTATTAAAGCTTCATCCAGTGGTGATGGAGAACTAGTAACGTAGTACAGCTCGATTATTGCAAAATCCATTTTCGCTCGTGAAATTAAATGCCTCACTCTGACGTGAAATTGAATACTCTTGTTTCGACATCGGCCGTGACACGGACACGATCTAATTGGATAAATTTTACAAAACGAGACTCGTCGCGTGTTATTTTCGCAATAGAGCGACCGGATTCGTCTCGGGCGCATTAACGTCGAAAAGTAACGTAAAATCGGAGATTTAATTTAAGTCTTGCGAAAAATCGCGAGAAATGCGCGTTATGGCATGACGAACGGGGGATTTTCTCTATCGGAATGAGGATTTTCTCGTCAGTGACATGAAAATGCGACGAGGATCACGCGAGTTAGATTCACGCGCGAATTAATTGGACCGGATGCGGAAAATGCAATTCACGACGTTATCGCGGTCGGACGCGTTCACGGTATTCTGCATAGTGCGACGTGTTGCGTGTTGCGACGCCTTAATTGCCATGATAAAGCAGATAGGAATCATAAAGCGCGACACGCGCCTACAATATCAAGATTAATTCGTAATTTTGTCACTCTGATGATGAGTTAGTGTTGCAAAAAGTTAACTCATTTTTTTACATAGTGAATTAACAAAGCAATGATTAAATCTGCACAATATTAGGCGCACACTAGCAACAAAATAAACGCGTGGATTGTGCGTAAATTTAGTACACATTTAAAAAATATCCGAATATTAGTGAAGTAATGCATATACTTATATGATCAGATGAATATCTATTACTGCATTTATCATCTATATTATTTTCGTACTATTTAAACGCTCAGTAAATTGACACAACGTCCACACATCTCTGCGCTGTTCGTATGTATCAAGTCACATTTGGCACAAAAAAGCGTAATGTTTAAATGTGTTGTACACAAAGTTGTTTAATCAAATTTATAAGTCATAAATACATTGCGTAAAAGAATTGCAAAATTTAAATTAAATTAAAATAGGTGACGTGCAAATGCACATAAAGTGTTTTTTACTACTTTAACGAATTTAACTGTTGTAATTGCCAACACAATTTCTCTAGCTTTTTATCTGGCATTTAAAATTAGATAGATAAAGATAAATTAGATTAAATAGATAGAGCAAAGTATTTATCTTTCATTACATATAAAAGTGTGACGTATTGTACACGTACCTATATTAAATTACGATTTCAAACGTAAATAGTTATAAATATAGATTTCAGTAAATAACAATGCAATTAATTAATGGAAAAACTTGTTGGACACACAGATAATTTTGCGGAATCGCGTTTTGCCTGTGTACGTGTTTGTAGCGCCACATTGTCACGAATAAAGTTTCGACGTCGAATTTAGCGACTCAACGACCACGCGGTTCGTGTCGTGCGGAACACCGCTGCAATCGCGAAACATGAGTCCAGCAGTTAGTCACTGTTAGCGGTTAACAATCGGATCGCGAAGTTTCCCACGGTACTGTGTGGCGTGTCATGGCAGGGTGAGACGCAAAGCCATCGCGGATTAACCATTCGTGCGTAGCGGTGTCGAATAAAATTTCTTCACGCTCGTTGCCACGCTCGTTTATTGAGCCGACGTGAGCATGTGGGGTCAGTCAAACTGCAATTTCTCACTTGTGCGCATTTTTTTTTGCAACTGGACTCCTTTGTGGAACTTATAAAATTTGTCGCAATTTAGACAGTAAAAGTCTACAATTACCATTTGTAATACAATTATCTATACACGTTGTAACATTTATAAAATAACATACGTCATGTATATATCGAGATATAAATTATTTTCTATATAATTAATTATATAATAATTATTATTAACTTATTATTTTTATTAGAATTGTATAAAAATATAAAAGATGTATAAAAATAAGAGTGAAAAGTAATATAAGAGTAAAAACTTCCTAAAATAAAATATCATAATAAAAATGTTGAAGAAATAGACGTTATATATTTCTCGCTTTATATGTCAAAGAATATTTAAAAATTTTTTAAAATCCATTTTATATATTTCGCTCAATCTCTTTGTTAATGCATGAATACGTCTAGCTATCAGAATTTCTCGCCAATTTATCACGTAATACCACTCTCTGAATCTGTTTTAAACAATGCGAAAGCCGCTTAATCGCAAGCGAATACACGATGCAGATGGCGGGAGTATTGAGTTTCGAATCGTACCAAACGAAATTATAAAAGTTGTCCTATAAATTTTGTATTTCTATTTGAGAAATTTGCTGCCGATTTTAACGATAATCAGATTGACGTCATGCTTTTTTTACCCCATTTTTTATTTATATCTTTTATGAAATTTATATAATACGAAATTGTCTATTTAAAATTTAAAACTTAAAATTTTTGCAAAATAAGAGCTAAAAAAGTTGAAAAATATGTGACGTATTTTCTATGATAAAAATATTTTAAATATTTAAAATTTAATTAGCTTGGTTAAAATATTCCCTCTTTCAATAATAAGTAACTAAATTATAAAAATCACAAAGTAATCGTTATTTCTTCTATTTCGGGTTTTAGTCACGAGTTTGACAAAGAGCATTGTTTTGTATAGAACACTCTGTATATCGCTTAGAACCGCCACCGCAATCCAGAGGCGAGAGGTAAGCGGTCACTGGAAATCGGATGGCAAAGTTCTCGCGGCGCGCAGTGTCGCGTCAAACCCCCAGGCGGATTAATTTAAGGGACAGATAAATCATGGCGCGCTATCTCGGCAGCTACGGCAAAAACATTTATCTTCCGGCCACCGCGGCTGGAAACAGCGAACACGTACGTACATTACACTCCGATCACAAACCAGTCGCTATAATGACGTGAATTGCGTACGCCAATTCAGTGCGGTGCATAATATGTATTTAGAAACGATGCACCAACACGTGTTAATCTTTTCAGCATTAGTAAAGATAACTTAATATTTTAGTTTTAAAAATCAGAAGTGTGTAAAAAAAGAACATTTTTACAAAGAAATTCATAATTTGTTTGTGGTCACTTAAAATGTTAAAAACTGTCCACGTAATTAGTGAATTCGAAGAGCAATGAATCGAATCCATCTGTCCATCCATTTGAAATAGCTATTGTTCTCCAAAATATCGCGATTCTTTTTCATAATATTCTGATGTCGTCGAATGTTACTATAAGTTACAGATATAGATTATACTTTTTAATATGTTCCTACGATAATTTGCTGCTATTTAACAATAATCTATTGTTAACAATTTTAATAAAGACAACATTTTCGTTGCTGTAACGTCGATAGTATCAATGGTCACTTGGCATCTCGATAATGTAAGTATCGATTTGTTTCGAGCGTGTAATTGCTGGTAACATACCAGACGTGACAGTGGTGAGAGAGAATGTCTGTCCTGGTAAATTGATAGAAACAAGATTCTATGTATCAATTCTATTCTTTTTTCAGTGGTATTTATAAAATAGTTTGAGCGAGAAGAAACTTCATGTGTTTCTGAATAGAAATTCTACTAAAATATCAGCCTTTTCTTGAACTCTTTTCTTTCTCTTGAGTTTGGAACCACGAGTTAAAATAGATTTATTTACGCTTTCAGTAATCTATATTTGCGCTTTCAATACATGAATTGAGCAACGAGAATTACTGCCATAAATAATACCCAACAAGACAGACACAAATAAACCGAACAAACCGCTTCGTCCAACGTCACGCTCGACCTTTCGACCCTTAGCACTCCAGTGTCACACCACGAGGACTTGGCTCTCCGCGCAAGAACCGACGGTTCTATCGTTTAAAATAGTCGCCAGCAGGCGACCGGAAATAAATGCGACGAGCGCAAGAAGAAACACTTTGCGCGACCGCCGCCACTCGCCGGCCGGTCGCAGAAAAGCTGCGACCATTAGAGGATTAACGACGATAAAGTGACGTAATAAGTAGAGACGGGACATCGTTTCACCAGGACAATGTGCAATCCTCCGGGATCGTAATGAATTACGGGGCCGCTTTAAAGAGTCTTTTATTGTCGGCGCGTTCTCCACGACGAGCGGTATATTAAATTTATCAGAATCTTCCCGACCATGCGAACTATCAGCGCACCTATCGCAGTAACGACCCCTTGCCTCGCACGTTATGCGAGCTGTGCGCACGTCGAAAAAAGCTCCGGCGTTTCATCATCACTTTATCTTCGTGAAATGTTGGTGCCGTTAAATTTTCCCGCTGGATGACTTGTTTAACAAGTTATCGTAACAAGTTACCGTAACGAAAATCTCATCAGTATATTTCCGGCTTTCTGTTCCTCCGGAAATGCCATTTCGCAGTCACCGCTATCTTTGATCCGAAGTATGGTAAATAGATTTTCCGTGTTCTATTTTAGAGGAAGATTAAAGATGTTACAGAACTTTTTTAATTAATTATTACGGGATAGTAAAGTAGTATAGATAAATTATGTTTCGTACTATCGCAAGGTTAAGATTGCTGGTCATGCTGTATAATCCTAATTAGCAATTAAATGTGAAATCCGATTACTGCAAAATTCTGCATAGAATGGGATATGCGCGAGAGTAATTGTGAAGTAGTGCAAACGGTTAATAAGATCTTGGTGACATAATTTCCTTTGATTCAATGCCTCAATGGAATCATATTGACCTACGCAGGTTATCGAAGTTGTCGTAAATCGAGCTTCTCGGTGGCATAATCCTACATAAAATTTTCTCACGAATGTTATTTCAAGATTTTTCAACAGCCAGCAGGGATCGTTCTCGTCCGTGCTGTTCTTTGGAGCGCAAAATAAATACATAATAGATTTTTTGCATTTATATTCCGTTCATTGATATTTATCCTCCAAAACGAAGAAAAAAAAAACTAATTTCTCAGACAAACAGAAATTAACGAACTGGAAAATTGAAGTTGCCAAACGACAAACTAAGATCACGAGGAAATGACACGTTCGTAATAAAATTTGAACTCAAAGAGCATTGTAACTTTTTCATCCCGCATTTTCTACATCTCTAATGTTTCAGATCTTCAGTAGTTCGCCATGTAAATGACGTTACATAATGTTCACGGACTTATGCGCATCCCAATATCTTTTCGCGATATGTTCGCGCGGATGCATACGAAAAATGAACAGCGCAGCTCCGCATGCGAAACTCCACATGTGTATTTGGCATCCTTATATCTGCCATGTATTATTAAAGGTTCTACGCGAGGACGCGAATAAATGCATGAACGCCTTATGTAAACCGAGACATATACTCAGGCCTCGATTGCACGAATTCCTTTTCTTATAAAAGAATTCGAAGCCAGCGGCGAAGCCACAACAGCCGGGAACGCCTCCGAATGTTTATCGTTATCGATACACCATACAGGGCAAATCCTCTGATTTCATATGCAGAATTTTATTTACATGCAAAGGAAATCGACATCCTACCGTAATTTTCCTATCAATTGAACAATGCGAACTTTCTATTGTGCACAGTTACTATATAAATAACATATTTATTAATCGGTAAATTGCTTTAATAGAAAATCAATTAATTGATACCAAGTAGAAGTTTAACATATTATTTATATTATTTGTTAGATTCTGAAATATTGTTTGAGGTAATTAATAAGTATAACATAAAAGATACTCAAGTAACCGAAATGTAATTTCACTTTGTCACAGCTCTGCGAGATTACAAACAATGACACGCTCGCCATGAAAATCAATCCATAGATACGATAAGCCGCGTTATTTACGATAATTAGAAAGAATGGTAGGGATTTCGATAGGCTATCGCTATGGCGCAAACAATAAAATTCCAGGTAATAGTGCCGGGGCAGCGAGTGTTTTAGGTGGTCTTAAAAATTGATCATCACATCGATCGATAGTAAACGCTATGGCATATATGGGGAAGGATTCGCCCCTTGAGCGTCCTTCCATCGTTTTCACCGTAAATGGTGTTTCCGACCGTTTCTCTTCGAGCTCTGCCGCCTTTCGCTGGTCACACCGGAGAGAGCCTTGATCCATTCGTCATGGCCACGACGATGCCATGAACATTCCGATCATTAATCTACAGCATCCGTGTGCGTACATGAATATCATCCGTATTTCGTATCCAACATTATTTTCTAACTCTTCCAGAAACAATAACGCTCTTTCATAATATAAATGATGATAGAAGATACTTGAAAACTTTCCTATTTAAATTCGCTCTCGTACAATTGTCGGCAAAAGTTTAGATTGTAGACTTATGAATAAATTCCTTTTTTCCCTTCTCTACACAATTCAATATGACACTGTTCATCATTTTAAATATCGCTTCGCCAATAAATATAAAATGTGAGGCGTGCGAAATGTGATAATTATGACGAGGCAAAATTTTTTCATAATTTTCGGCATTAATGTTGACGGCCGCTTGGAAATTGTCCAGATACCCCCACCGGAGAGAGATTGCATCGAAAATTCTGCCGACGCAGCCAACCAGCGTCAGCGCGCGCGCAGGATAGCATCGTCCCGAGTATTCGGGCGTGTCAGATGAATTTAGAATGAATAAACGAACGAATTCGGTGTAGACGCGGCGAGTGTTGGATTCCGGGATTCAGCGTAAACTCGATCGGAATCGCGCGTCCGAACTTCCGAACCGGCTTTATCGCTTTTTTAACCCGTACCTGCGCTGAGGCAAAGTATCGCTTCGATTTTATACCCGCGGGAAGAGAAATGATGTGCAACGCTGCGTTCGCGAGAGCCGGCCGGCGTGCGCCCGAGATTTTTATTCGATTGCCGCGGGGCCGAGAATATTTTTTTTATCGGCATCCGGTCTCTCTAACTGCGCCGTTTGCGAGAGCTATCTTCTTCAACGAAGAGTATCATCGTGTGTATTATAGTATGTGAAAAAAACGTTTATTCGTCCCTAAATGTCTCTTTCATGATAAATTGGAGAGGATTTTAAAGATGACAAATGTCGTAATTTGAAATAAATAATAGTAGGTTTGTTTTTTCTCAGAAAAGAAACATCGAAAATTATTTTCGAAAGGAAAGGAACTTTTAATTACACAAGCAGTTAAAAAAAAAAAGAATTAGAAATAGTAAAGAAAAGATAATAAAATTACCAGTCACTGGCCATTAAACCCAATAATTAATGATCTCAATTATAAATATATATGCAGTAAAAACAATTCGTGCACATTCCATTTTTTTTTATTTTTTTTTTATTTTGGAATAGTTTTGTATAAAGGAGAAAAATATTTCTTGCCACCAAGTGTTTAGTTTAAAACAAATGTGCAAATAAAAATAATAACACACTGAGACGCAGTAATATATTTCTGCTTGGCGTAGAAAAATATTTCAAAAGAGACAGCTGTGCATTATTTTCTTCACTCTCTTTAAATTAATTATTAATTTATATTACTATATCCTTATTTTTTTTGCAAATGCAATTATATTAATTTATATATCATGACAGAAGAAACAACTGTGCTAATTAACTGTTCATTTATAAGAAGGCCTGCGGATTCCCAAATGATATCAAAGACACCCAGTAGATCGCGCCGTCTCGATCGATTCTTTCGCAAGCGGGTGAACTCGCAGCTTGACATCCGAGGTATATCACGGCTAATCAACGCGGACCTCGGTGTGCGGAGTGATTTATGTGGTTTACCACGGCCGCCTGCCAATAATAGCTCTGGTCGCCTACTGTTCATTCCTTCGTCTTTACGCGCGAGATAAACGTAAAGTTTTTCCCGTAACGAGCAACGACTATCACGTAAGGATACAGAACGATTAACCTGTGAAGGCCTTGCGTTACGCAACATTATAAACGAGATTGAGGTTGTCAGACACTATTGAATATTTTGTGTGCTTAATCGCAAACAGAATAAACGAGACAGAAGTAATTTTAATTAACATGCATCATTTTTCTTTAACATAAACTTGAAAAGATGTGATTGTTCATAGATACCCATGATCTCTAATTAAACATTTATGTAATTATAAATTTGTAAAGAATTAAATTTTTTGTTACAGTAATTGTGCAATGAGACACGCCCTAAATAAAATGTACAATAAATATATGTATAATAGGAAGAATGCGAAAAATAAAAGTTTAAAAAACACTGCTTATTTAACTTTAGCAAAACTTGTATATTACGATACGGCAGCGCTCTTTAATAGTGGAAGAAAAAAAAACGGTGGCGCGTCTCCAGCTTAAAATGTGTGGTGGTGACAGAAGGATAAATATCAGAAACACGTTTCATCGATAGCTTTGCGTCGAGGTTCGTAGCCTAAGCTATTTCTCTTCTAGGCTCCGCGCTGTGCAAATAAATACTTATGGCTACGCGAACCCAGTAGTTTTATCGTCCCTAAGCTCAGCCGTGCCTATATACATACGTTTCACTTAAAGCCCGGACTATGTCCACTCGAAAAGGACGACAGGACTTTTCTGGACCAAGAGGCTATCCCGAAATGTATAGCCGAAAATGCTTAGAGATTTCACTCAATTTTTAGAAACCGCAGACTAGATACGTTTAACACTAAAAAAAATATTGCTGGATATGTGAGGTACAAGAATCTGTAAGCAATCGATATTTATTGGCAATTGTAATGTTGAAAATTTTTTAACATAAATATTCATCAATGTTATGCATATCGATCATTTTCTATCAGTAGATCAATAATCGTGATTGGCAATCAATATTGATAATGTAAAGGCTACGTCTCACTTTATCTCCTGTCGTTATTTTAGTTTTACTTTTACATTCGATTTATTCTATTCTATTTTAAGTTTCTACGACAACGGTCTTTGCCATGACACTCCCTTAAATTATCGTGCCCTTAGTTTTTTATTATTTCCAAGGGCTCCCTTCTGTGCTCCGAAAATAATCTTCACAAGCGACGTCACAAACGCGCGGCGCTCAAAGGGCAGGTCGAGTTACCTGACGCAACGGATGTCGATTTTCATCGACGTCACGCGATATCAGAGCGAAACTCTGTCAACCGTAGCAGGATAATAAAAACGCAGACACCGGACGATTATTTAATTAACTCGAAGTCGAGCGGTTGAAAGCAAGTACGAGCGGCACGATAACTCGTGGCACGGACTTATTAGCCTTTCATGCGAATCCACCCCGCGCCTCCGTTCCTGCTCCGTTGACCCGAGAGATTCTCAATTTCCTGAAGACAGAGCGCGACTACGACGACGACGAGGACGACGACGACGGCGGAGACGTCGACGGCGGCCCGGAAGGCTATCTGTATATTCTGTGGATAAGGTCTAGCGCCTGCTCGTCGGTGCTGCATTATTAACCGAGACTTGTTAACGTCGTTTCTTCCCCGTCTTCGCGGGAGCGGTCGTCCTGCCGCGCCGCAGTGTACACTTCCCTCCCGTGTCCCGCAACCATTGTGTCCCCTCGCAGACATTGCGGTCTACCTGAATACACGACGGCATTCTTACATAACGACGGCATTCCACTACGCGCGGCATTAACCCCTTAACGATAAATTCTTCTCGGATACACAGAAAGAGAAGGGAGAGATTCAATTTTGATAAAATTATTAAAGTTGCGAATTTAATTGTATGACTAAAAAATGATGAAAGAGTGATTGATGAAAAAAGCTTTCACATAATACAATAGAGATGCCTTAATCTTTTTTGGAAGATCAAACTCCGACGTAAAGTAATTAACCCTAATTAGGTTTAATTTTGGGAAAATTTCAGGTCGGTCAACTTTCGGTTACCGCGAGGTCCTTTGTATGCCGTGATACACGTGTTTGATGTACTTAAGTTTGCGTCATTTATACTGTGTTCATAACTATGATAATAATATAATAACTGTGATAATTATCAACGGCGCATAATGTCGCAGCGGACTATCCTGCGTTCGTTGAATTAGGTTATTCCACCCTCAGAGATATGGCCCACTTATGTACGTAGAAATAGTCCCCTTGTTGACGCAAGTGCGCAATAATTCATGGCATGTCAGGAGTGCGCAGCATACGGAACACACTATCATCGCATTATTTCTTTGTTACTGCAACGCGCAATTTATACGCCATTATTCGAAATAACAATCTTCGTTAATAGATATATTGTATTTTCATAAACTTGAAAACTTGAAAATTTTAAATACGAATAAATCGAATTCAAATTGGTCAAAGAACTTGACATTAAACCTCAGTTTATCACGCTAACTTCATTCCGTAATTGTAATTGTTATTTAACGGTAGAATACGTAGAGAGCTTTTTTTACGAAAAAAATTGTTGCGCTTGCTCTTAAGTAATGAAGTTCTATGCAGAATGCGAGACAAGCGAATTTCAAAGCTCCGCAGACGGCGAAGCGCCGCTGAAAAACCGTATTTAATTACGCCCGGCGAGCACCACGCTTTTCCCCGCTCTCGATTTTAATAAGGATTCCGACGGAGACATAAAATTTCACGACTATCCGCTCATTGAAATTCTACTCGTTCCAGCCCGATCGGTAGACACACGTGACGGGGCTGACAACCCCTTTCTTGGCGGTAGCAACCACCTCCGAGAAGAACGAGACGAATGTTTCATAAAAACGATCACGGATGAAAATCCAATCAAGATGGAGCTCGCCTCTTTGGAGTTCGGAGGTCGCGGGGGAGGGCGAGAGAGGGCAATGATTCTTTCAGAAGATGGAGAGAGCGATGAAAGATGCACTTTATTAATACCATTCCCTAAGAGTAGACGTAAATAGTTTAAATATCTTTTAAGAGAACCAAATACTTGTGAAAATTAGTACGTTTATACATAACAGCTCAACACTCAATTTGCAATTTACAATTTATATCTTGTTTTGTTGCATAAAGAAAACATCAGCAGCTTTTATTCATAATATCATGTTACGTAATAATTAATCATTTACTATTATTACGTAATCATATTACACAATAAATAATTACTGCATCGTCTTTGTAAACATAAAGGTAGAAAAATGAACGTATTTCATATACGCAGTGACTTAATGTCTCTCCGGTATCTGCTTTTATTAAGGACGGACGAGCTTTTTATGCTGATGCATTATGGAAAGAAAAAGAAAACAGGAAGAACAGTTCTCTCGAGTAGTATTTAATATAACTTTAGATAATTCAAAAAAACAACTTGAAAAATTTTGCCCATGAGATTATATCTAAAGCTGACAAACAGTACATAAAAGACTTGTTCAAGCGTATAATTTAATTGCGCGCTTCAACGTGAAGGGACGAAAGAGACGAAAGACCAACATGAAACGAGAATCGGAGGTCCACTTAGCGTTCAATGTGGCGGCGCAAATGCGAGTCCACGGGATTATACGAAATTTTATTTTATGTTAAAGTTATCCAATAATCGATACCATTAATTTACGAAAATTCATTCAATATGCCAGTAAATTACGTAAGAGATTTTACACCGAAAAAAAATTGATTAAATTAGATCTGAACGTAATTCTGCACATTTATATTTATATGAAAGATGTATAGTTTATTTTTAAATGGCACAGAATAAAAACCCTTCTGGATAGGTAAGTTCAAGAAGCTGTCGCATAAAAGAGGGAAGAAAGAACTCGTCGTGTGCGAGAAGGCCGGGAGGAATGGGAGCGAGGACGAAGCGATGGAAGAGGATTGAAATATATTCCTTCGTACCCCCGGAGGCGACACGCTCGCAGTTGCAGCTGCACAGCGGCACTAACGCTCTACTCGTTTCTTCTCTCCGTCTCGTCTGTCCACTCTCAACTCCTAGTCTTTCCGGAGGTAAAACCTCTTTCGCGGCAGTTGTCTTCTGCGAGATGAGAGCGAATGAAAGTAAAAAATAAAAGAAATATAGCAAAAAGAAGCGAGAGATGGAGATTCGATTTGTTCATAATGTAAATAAAAATGGGTTCGCTGATAAAGAAATACGTTTTCAAATGCATTAAAAATCATATTATTGTATTATGGATATGTATCATAGGTATATCAATTTGAAAACTTAACTTAAAAGATTTTTAAAGTGCATTAATCAGTAATAGCATGGCGATATCAATAATAAATATCTGAATCACTGCATGCATGATTATGTATGCTATTAAATAATAATATATGTTTAATAGATGCTAAATCAAATAAATATTGAATAAATAAGAAAATAGATTACTTAATAATGTTCAGTATAATTAAAAATTATAAGTACATATAACTGTATTATAATTTTAATTCAAACAAAAAATAAATATGTTTTTATTCACATCTCCTTGTACGTTTATAGAATGCCAATATCAATACGGTCATTTTAAATAACGTTTAACGTATTTCCCTTCCTCGAATGTAGCGATAGAGGAAAGATGAGGATGAGCAAAATCGCCGCAGGATTCGCTGCTTGAAACTCGCTACGAGGCGATCGCAAATCGCAAAATCCGATTTGCGATCTGCTCCTTCTTTCTCTCAAACAGACATTCCTCTCAAATGGATTTTCTCAGCCCGTAGGTTATGTATCGTGTGTTTTCCCGTTTTTAACCTTTTCACTTGTGGACCGCAATCCTGACGCGCGTGATTCTATAATCTTTTCATAAACCGATTTTTTAATGCATTAAACTTGATTTTTAGGCATAGCATTCCAGAAATTTTTCTGTCTATTCCTATTGCTTGAAATACAATTTGAGTTTGATTTCTTTTTAATATATTTATATTATCAATCGTCAACAATTAAATTTAAAATCTGATAAATAATTTTCAATAAATTAAATTAAATTAAAGTTGATATAATAATTCTAAAATGTCCTCAAAATAAATTATATTACTTTTCCATAAAATAATTCCACGCGTTTATCTTTCAATTCCAAACATATAAATTCGTTATTTCTTTTATACAGAAATCAAAGTTTAATCATTTATCCATTTTTCATCAATTTCGTTACAAGTATATTTTTAAATTTATTCATTCTCCTATAATTTTAATTATAATACATGAAGACAGGTGTATAAAAATTTATGATACCAGCTTTTTGAAACAAAATGCAAAAATACTATTAATCTACAAAAATAAGCATAAATTTAGTGGTTATTTACTAGGGTAACCATTTATCAATTAATATACCCTACCAATAAATGATAAGGTCTATAATTGAGGAAGCTGGTAACAAAGAAGTTAAACTCGACTTTAGGACAATTTCCCAGGCTGTTAATAATAATGAGTCGAGCTACTTCTGCAACAGAAATAACAATAATTCCCCGGCTCGGCTCGACAACGACGACGGGATTGTTCCTGCAGGCGCCGGCCGGGTCGAGGAAGAACTTCGGGCTGTAACTTTTACAGAAACGGAAGGCGAGCAGCAGTAAAGACTCAAACGATAGCTCATTAAGGCCGTCTTCCGCGACAGCTGCGATCGGTTCCGCAGTCGGGTCCTTTTATCTGTCAGTTTTACTGCGTGTAATTAAGTCCTTATTGGCCACCGCGGCTCGGAATCACGAGTCCTGCTCGCTCCAGCACAGCCGTAATCGCATGTGCGAAACGAGCGCCAGCACATTCACGTTTTTTACTGCTCGATCAAGTTTTCAATCCGACGGTCGGTGTTCTCGCATTAGAGACAGTTTTCAATGAATTTGGGACCAATTTCCTTTCTCTGAAATTTGCTCTACATCACACAATTACCTTTCAATCGCATAACTAGATTAATCCTCTTTTTGACGATAAAAAATAACCTAGCATCAGAATAGTACTCAATGCGTTGATGTATCGTGATGTTATCTTGGATATTTTGTTATGACAATTCATCGATAACTTGATTTGATAGCATCGACCGCAATATCGAGAATATAATGCAACGCTAGGAATTATTCTAAATGTAATAATTTTATTAGTCCATATGATTAAGTTTAATCTGTTTAAGAGAAATTGAATGCATTCCAATGCGAAAATAGTGCCAAATCGTGGCATGATATAATTATCGGCTGCATATTGCGTGACAATTTTAGTGGCCTGCTTTAGTCGACAGAGTCGAACGCGGTATCAAAAATAACTCAATGGCAGAAATTATTATTGATCATCGACGAACGTCGCGAATAGTCATTTAATATTGAAACGGCGCTTTTGTTCTAAAATTGTAACGACAATAGATTCTCCTAACATAATTTTTTAAACAGATTGTACGATACGGCACATTATACAAAAGATGATTTTACTTTCCTGTGTATAAATAATCATTTCGCATTGTTCGAATGAAGTATATATCTTAAAATAAACGCCATTTGCAATTCAAATCTCATTATCTGCAATGTTTTACGATATTGTCATATTTTATATGCACAGAATATCAACTAGCCGATGCGAAATTTGAAGTATGCTTACTTCTTAGATTTCTCTTCAGCGAATACTATCAGATTTTTACATTTGATTTCGCACTAATAATTTTGCAATGTTTTATCTGTCAATTCAGTAATAACATTTAACATACAATCATGATCGCTTTAATAATTCAACTTTAAAGTGAGCAATAAACATGACACTCCTTCTTTCAATCTTGTCTATTTGATTACTCGTCCATTCGCTGTTTTCCTAACCGAAGTAATAGGAATAAACGAGATTCGCGTAGGAGAAAATATATTGCCGGCAGAAACAGCCGGATAGAGCCCGTTTCTCATTATCATTCACCTTGGACAACGCTAAATCTTCATGCAGATCATATTTCGCGATTTATAGGAGGAAAATTAAAACCCGCACGCTTTGTCCCACGCTTTACGTCGAAGTTTAGCGCTCGTGGCCACCTATTTTGCTCGAACGAATAATGCGTTCGCGACTCGACAGTCCCCCTGGGGCTCCATGAATAAACGATAGCGATGCGTTCCCCGTCATTTCCCGTTGAATAGTCTTCCATAAACAATATGCCACGCTGAACTGCGCGAGCGAGAAGACTGGAAAAAAAAAAATATAACTTCCGACATCCATTAATCGCAGAACGATTAAATTGAATTTTTATAGCGTTATTGAAAGATAAACGTTATGTGTAATAGTGAGCTTTTTTCCATTTTTATTTTATCATTTTTTGTTTATTTTTAATTTTTTTAAATATTTTGAGGCGGAAAGCAAAAATTTTACAGCAAAATAAACATCTAAAAATGAACTAAGCACAGTATTTCATGCCTATCTCTATAATTTATCTCAAACACGGTTCTTTTTTCGAGAATGTCGTCGCTATTTGCGCGATCGATATAAGCCGAAAGTCCGATACATGCCGCCGATACAAACAGTAAACAACGACACTGCAGAATATTTTGATTGGCAGAACGCGGCGGAATTGTAAATGAATGGAGATTTCGATATAATTCCGATTTGCCAGGAATCAGCACCGTTTCGGTGAAATCCTCGAGTACTTTTTGTTTTATATTCGCGTGAATATCCCTGAAATCTCGCCTACACTCCCTGTATCCATATATCTAATTGACATCTACGAAAAATCAGGCAAGTCATATTTTGTGATAAATGAAATATGCATATACGAATTTATTTTCATCAATTATATCTGTTAACGTTAATAATATATTAAAATGTAAGAGAATTACATGCGCATCATAATTTATAACGACGCGATAGTTATTTATATTGTTTCAATATCGCTGTGCATGTTTAATTATTGACACATTTTAGCTGCGAACGGGTATAAAAGTGTCTCGTTATTAGACTATTTTCCTTTTTAACTTTCGACCTTTAATCGCTAATATATTCAGAAAATAAACGTTGTTTTATATAGGGCAAAATAATAAACTCGTGTTATAAACTACTACGTCAGTGGGTTTTTAAAAGAGACACGTCAAAACGGACAGCCCGTTCTCGATTTTCGGCACATTCTCCAGATTTCGCAGTTTTTTTACCAGACCGTGAAACGGTGTCAGCGGACATTCAATTTGCAAAATATTCGCGAGACGTTTTAAAACGAAAGGTGAGACGCGTGGGAAATCGGAGGGAAATGGAGAAGGACGGAGGTAACGGGGTTGACTCGATGAAGACGGTCGTCTCGGTGGGTGAGTTGAGATCCTTACGTCGCGCTGACATTCCCGGCTGCTGGGAAATATTAAATTAAATTAAATTACGTATGAGTGTAAGGGGATCGCGCGCACATGAGTTCAGTCACATCTTTAGAGAGGGAAAGGCCTGGCACATGAAAATTACAGCGTTTTTTTGCTAAATATACGCCTATCGTCGAAATAATTAAACGAAAAATAAGTTTGTTATTTGCATATTTACAATTTCTCTCTCTCTCTCTCCTATTTTATTCTACACACTACCAATATTAAACATTCATATTAAAAAAAGTGTCGATCCCAAGTTGAGCATAAAATTTGTAGAAGAAATCAATATTATTCGTGATTACTCTGTATATTAGCTTGAATTGGGAAAAAAATTAAAGAAAAATATCATTGTAGCAAAAAATAACTAAAATTAAGCAGTTATTTTATATTTTTTATGCAAAATATGCAATATACTTGGGCTTGCCCATTTGAAAGACGTTACTGTGTGCAGACTATCAAGCAAAATTTTCTACAATACATTCACCTCGTTTTCGTGCCTCACCGGTATCAATCTCGTATCCATTATCATCGTCGCCGGAAAGTTTCCTCGAGAAAGGATTCCGCGATTCCGAGATGTCGAGATGTCTAATCTCTACGATCTGCGACTGTCGCGCTCATATATAAGAACTGTTCAAATAAAGAGTCGACGCAATCGCTATGAAGCGCGATTCGTTTAAGAAGGTAATCGAAATCGCATACAGAAACTTTACATGGATGAAAAAACTTCTGCGCGAAAAAGTATACCTGACAAATATGCATGGGAAAATTGTCATCATTTATTGCAACGATTTTTTAATATTGCAGAAATCGTTGAGCGAAAAATAGTGGAATGCTCGTAAATAACACATAATAATTTATGCATTTTTACGCATATTATATTGAATTTTCTGTCCTGTATATTGCCATTCTCTGTTAATGATAAATTCTTTAATAAATTTATAATTGATTTTCTATTCTGAATTTATTAAACGCGAGATAAATTTGATAAATGCGGTAGTCGCATAACAATCATGAAACAAAAAACTTTATATTAAAATATATATTTGAAGCCACAAAAATATATCATTGATTCAAAATCACGGCAAGATTTTACTTATTATTACTGATTATGCAGAAAAAAATTCTGGCAGAATTCTTGATAGGTGCACATAAAGTGCCTTGTTACTTTGAATTGAACGTGGTCGCGTTTTTAAGATACTGCTCTCGCGACAAAGTACGCGAAAGGAGCAAAGAGGTGAAAATTGCGCGAGGAAAGTCGAAGGACGAGGGAATCGTCGTTCCTTGCAGAACTAGAGTCAGCGAGAAGGATGAAAAAAATAGGGAAATGCATTACTCTCGAATATTTCAACCGCAACAAAAGCTCACCACGTTCTCTCAATCCGGAGCCAACCGATATAAACCAGTGGCAGAGACACCACTTCACTCGTCTGCAATCTATTCGCTTCGTTTCAAAATAAGAAGAATTCCCCACGACGCAATGTTCTTTCAGCAACTGCACACTTCGTCGGTGTAACAAGACCGCGTCAGAGTTAGACTTCCAGACTAAGTAAAGACTGAATAGAGTAATCCAGTAATTACTCAGCTTTCAAATTAATGAGAAATATCAATGGATATAATTTCTCACTCCTAATCGCATTCGTTGCGCAGAGTAATATGTTTAAAGCAGAACGCCGGACTTACACTTGTTGTATATAGCGAGTAAATTAATTATTAATCAACATTATTTACTAATGAATATTTTTAGCATATTAAATTGTGCATTAATTTCCCCAAAATTTCTATTTACAAGGAATTAATCAGATAAATAAACAGTCAAACAAATTCATTATTAATTGCTAGAATCTATATTACTGATTTATAAGCATTGCAAATTTCATACACTGGTTAGCGATTATTGGCGACATCATGATAATATTTCTCGTCTAGCGACAATTAAAGAGGAGAGACCGGAGCATAGAGTTTGGCGCTCTCGGCAATTCATCTTTGCCCGCAGAGAGCATGGCGAAGGGCGCTATAGAGGATGGGACCGCGAGAGAGGGTCGGCCGCGAGAGTGAGTCGCTCAAGAGGAGAGAAAACGAGGAACGCGACCGAGGTCCGAGACTCTAAGTGAATACTGAACAAACACTAGAACGAACGAAGAGACCTTTGTGGACTATCTGAGGGCCCCTCCTTCCTTGTCGAGAGTACGGTGTAGGATTATGCGAACAGAAACCGAAAGAGGGAAAAAGAGAGAGCTAATTGTGACCTTCGTATTATCTCCGAGCACTCACCAGAGCCTTCTTACAATTGAAACGAATAGAACTTTACTAAATTTCAATTTCGATGCCGATAAAAGTGCAAAAATTATCTCCATGTTCGGTATAATAGAAACGCGATATTTAGCGTAAAAGATAATTTTGTTGTACTCATCCATGTCGCCATTCATAATTTGAGTAACGGATTCTTCCGCCAATCTGGATTTTTTCAATTGTAACAGAAATTACATGATTATAAATTTGCGATGAAACATCAAGATTTCGTCGTTCACTTAAACTCGATTTAATTTTAAATCTGCATATCCTTTCACATCGCGTGATTACTTGGTGAGTCTCTCGTAGCTCCATTTGTAAAATGTCCAATTAAGATACTATCGCCCATTTCGCGGAATAACGCGGCTCTCGATATCTCTCACGATCGATACCGACCTCGAAATGCAAATAGCAGCGGCATTTGTCAATGGTGTTTCCGCCGAACGGCGCTTAATGAAGCGAATTAGCAGCCACCCTGATTTCCACGCTACAATCCGCGACAGTCGTTAAAATCGTGTAACAAGCAGTCGTCTGTACTTGCTTCAGAAAAACGCGTTAATTAACAATTCGTACAAGGAAATTTGAAATTACATTTATTTTCCCCAAGTAGAATATATTATACATACGCAAGGATTTAGCAAATGTAAATGCTGTCATAAAATAAAATATTTAATTTTAAAAAATATTTAGTGTAAAAAAATCATAAAAGAATTTATCCGATGCATGTGACGGATTAAATATTAATAATGAAATGTCTGCTATTCTGATCCAGATGCCGCAAATAAAACAAAAATAAAGCACAAAAAACATAAATAAAAGGTAGAGATACGAAACGACCAAGTTGTTCCATTACGGCGAACGTCTGCCGATGTTATATCGGCCAACTTTATCTGCGCGGCGCACTCGAAGACGATAATTACCTTCCTTTTTCGTGAGCCCTTTGAATCTCGCGCAAGCCGCATCGAACACGTTCGAGAGCGTTCGATTGCTTTTCCGTTCTCTCCGCGCGACTCGACCTGCGTCCCGGAGGAAGTTTAGCGCCGTCGTTTTGGCACTTTAATCACGGAGCAATCAAGATGAGTCGCATAAAACGACTAATTATGCGACGGCAGATAGCATAATGTACGCAGTTGAAAAAGAAATAATAGCGTTTTCATAAATTTGTAAGACAAAGTAATTTTGGAATTATTAAGTTCTTTTCTCGATCATATTTTTCAATAAATTCTTTTAGATTTTAAATGATTAAATAATCTAATTTATATTTTATAACGAAATTTTAGTTCGATTTTCTTCTTTCTATGTACTTGCTTATTCTCAACATTTTTAGTCATTTTTTTTACTTTATAGAAAATGTGTTATAAATATTATAAAAAATATTTTAAAATAGAAAAAATCCATTGTTAAAAAAATTTGGTAAATTTGGTAAATTACATAGTTAATTAACGTAAGCGCAAGTGATTCCGCTTCAAATATCACTTCAAATGTTACTTAATTCGAGACATCGTAGAAAATTGTGTTAGCGTCGCCAAAACAAATCGCTTACATGCCGATTGATATGTAACGCGCGTGGGATTGATATAATTAAAACGCCAGTTGTCGGGCAATCAGTTTACGCTTGGTGTGGGAAAGTAAACAGCGATGTTAAAACTGTCCAGCGGTTGGCCGGGCCCATCGTTTCAATATCGGCAAAAGCGCGTCGGCGATGTATTTTTAGTCGTTGAATATTGGTACGTCCGTGCTTTCTCGGCAGGTTGTCGTTGTGAAAGCTGCAACAGCAGTCATCCCACCCCGTGGCCCTCTAATCCACCATCCACTTTCCGCCCTCTTCGGGGTGCACGGGTTGGCCGCGCAGTCGAGTGAGTTTTAATGAAGACACAGACAACGCGGTTCCGGTTCGCGTCCCTAACAAGATAATCAAACAAAAATCGATGCGCCGGGCCGGGTCGGGTTCGTCGTCGTGGCAAACGACGCTCCTTCGTCAGTTTTAGCCCTTCGGGCGCTCTCCAAGTGGGTGAAGACCGGCAGGGGTTAGCCAAGCGGACGAGAGCGACTAACGTGTATTTAATCGCGACGAGCTCCTTGTCGATAGTTTCGGAGTTAGCGTAATTGAGGACGAAAAGTGCCAAACTTGTCAAGCAGCGGTTTCCTCACAATGTTAAACGAACACGCATTTGTAATCTGATTATGCGGTCATTTATCCATTTATCGTAAGCGATATCCACGAAAAATCAATACTAGAATTCGTACTATAGCTCTCCGATATCGGATCATTACTTCCCACAATTTATCATCGCAAATACTCATTTAATAAAGACACAAAACGGAGAGAATTTAATTAAAGTTCTACTTCCTCGAGTGCTATGCGGACAAATTATAATAATAAATAGTTCAAAAAAAAATATCTAGGAAAAGAAAGGAATAGAAATGTCTCTTGCGGCTTCCGCTGAATATGTTACATCACTGAAACTGTAATTCATCTAACGTGTCAAACAGCATTTCTTTATCCATGCAAGAGCGAAAGAACAAATATAATAAAGGATGTGTTTAGTATTTCGCGATTCTCAAATTTATTGCTGACAGCAAATAAATCCGAGACGGATTTACACTGGCCCGGTCACTCGGTATTTCACGAAATAGTGATCGATGGGCAAATACGTCTTCGCCAATATCACCGGATGCAGTAGCGCGGCGCGTAAAGTACAGTAACGGCCAATAACAAAAGGGTTACGACTCCTTTTTTTTCGTCACGCTTGGACTTTACGAGCGCAACGGCAGCACCGCCCATAATTCGTGACTGATAGGCATAGTTTTTAATTAAAAACAAAATTTACAGTTGTTAGCGAAAATAACGGGGACGGAAATATTATGTGTGTCGCGACTGAAGAGAAACAAAACTTTAATTGGTACGAACGCGTGTGCGGGCCGCGCGCGGATAAGAATCTAACTGAGCACGAGATACGATTGGTTTAATTAATTAAAGCCCGAGGCTACTGTTATAAAATGTACGAGTGCACATTGGTCGAATATGCGCGCGAAGCCTCGTACATTATTTAACATTTGCATACTAATGCTGCAATAACATTCATGTAGTATCTTGGACGCCGCGGGAGTACAATATATATCATTAACTTCCTTCCTAAATTCCTCTGTGCAAATTATCTCACAATTAACGAGTCGTCCGTCAATCAGATAATCGTGTACGAATTTAAAATCGATTTTTATTTCGCAAGCTCTTGATTGAGAGATTATTATACGTCATTGTTTTTTTTTTTTTTTTTTAGATTGAAGTGATTTCGCACAATTCTTTCTACAATTAAATTCTGGTTTTAAAAAATCCTTTAATTTACTTTCACTAATCAAGTTACTTTTATTTTGCATGTTAAATAATTCGGTCATAAGATTGTTCGTCAAATTGCGGTGGTGCAGAAGTAACTTAAAAATCAATTGCTAAAACAGAGATCGGAGCAAATCTCTGTCACTGACGCAAACAGAAAGTAACAAAAAAATTCATATTTTTACCTTCATAATACCGCGTGGGGTGAGTGCGAATTTGTACGCGGCGTGTTCGGCAGTTTCGCGTGAATTCGATGACCCGAAAAACGTTTACGGCCCGAAAGGAACACAAACAAAGCCACTTTCGACGCCGGCGGAAGCCCGCTTTTCCGAATTGCACGCCGATAGACGGACCGCTCTCTGATAACGCTCTCGACGTTTATTTTTGTTATGGTTTCTCCGTTACACATTGGCGAAGTGCCGTCGTTACAGGATCATTTTTTTTTTGGGGGGGGGACGAACACCCGTTACCAGTGGGTATCGTTGAAGCGTGCAACATAAGTGGCGATCATAACGTTATTCGGTGGCGCGCGTTTACACGCAGATTCGTTAACTCGTAGAATCTATTATCGACAAGTGCGCGCTTTTAACAAAACGCGCGAGTGCAAAGAACACCAACCGATACGCTTTCTGACCGAAGATGTGACTATTTTATAAAACTGCGGATCATATTTTTCGGTGCAAGGTAAGTATGGCCAAGGCTAACTTTTACGACTGTCGCAATATAATTTCTCAGTGGTTTGCGGAAATCACGCTCGGCTTTTCGCCGAGCGATTGACACTCCGACAAGTTTCGCGTCCCGATGCGACTCACGTAGCACCCCACCGGATGAAAAATCTCGACCATAATTCATCTCAAGCTGTACTTCGTACTTTTTTCGTAACCGGCATAAAAGTTCCCGCATACGTACGCGTACATGTGTGCACAGGTACCAGCGGAGATTGCTCGAGAATATAAAATCACGTAATGGAAAACGGCGCACACGAGACGACATCGCACTATACGCGACATTCACAGTAATGTAATCCCTTTCCTTCTCTTTATTAAATCTGATATTATCTACAAAAGTAATTATCGCGTTAAAAATCACCGTAAGAATGATCTTTGCATATTTATTATGAATTTAGACTGTCAAACTTAACTTGATTACAGAACAGAAATTGTGCATTAATTTCCATTGCTTCTATCTACAAGATAGTATTATCAATTCTAAAAAACTTAGCAAAGTGTACCCTATAATATATCTTTACTACTATTTATTGAAGTCTTCATATTGAAACTTCTCACAATAATATTTTAGTTAACGCTTCAATTAAATACATCAGTAAAAATATTAAAAACAAATATTTTATATTTCTGTCATATTTATTATTTAATTTTACTGTTTAATTAATCAGCTTTATTTTATTAGCTCAAGTTAATACTTTACTTTTTTATAGCTATCGTCGTTAATTAATACAGTTTTATTAAGTTCACAGTAAATCGACCGTTAGTAGACCATTAAAAGAGTATAGCAATTAACGAGACCTACTGTAAAAATGTAAATGGACTCTCTAGAACATTTCACACGTTTTAATTTGCTCGACCCCGGAATGTTTACTCAAAGTGAATATGAACTGAGTAACAACTGGTTCGTTCATTGTTTAATGCAAACGATTATTTTTATAAAAACATTAATTAAAATTCAATGCAGAAATTTGAGACTAAATAGAAAGAAGATTTATTTAAAATTAAGATATATAATCATTCTACAGCAATAAGATTAAACGTTGGCTACTTTTCCTTAATGATTTTCTTATTCCTATCAATAAATAAATACTCCTTAATTTTTGCTGACTTAAAAATAATTTTAAAAAAAGACGAATAAAATTAATATCTATTGATGTTATCAGGATATCATTTATTTAAAATACCTAAAATATCAATGTTATTTAATTTCTCCACTCAATTATAATTAATTTAACTTTCCGATATATAATATATTGATTTTCATGTCTTCTAAAACTAAAAAAAAATTGATTCGATAAATTACTTTAAATTAAGCGCGATCGGTAAAGTAACATTTTCTGTAAAATTATAGAATGGCCGCAATCGATTTTAAAAGATATAAAAAATGGATCATAACACCTTTTCTTACTTTTTCTCTCTCCCACTTTGAATAATTCAATCATCGTCAAAGGTAAACTCTGTAAATTGGCTTTAAACACGCCTATCTTCCGACTACTACATTCCCCACGAGTGCTTCGCGATTGAAATTATTTCAGCCCCTTCGAGGAGCGTATCCGTCAACGTCGCTCAAATGTCGACACCTTTTATATCTTCCTAAAACTTAGAACCACCCCTTCTTTTTTTCACAAGATAACGGAGCACACGGAAATTAACATATGAGCTCCGTAATTTTTTCAAGTAAAATATTCAATATCAATTTTATATACTAATACTCAATTCAAGTTGGTTTAAAATTCTTATATTATTTTAAAACAGGGTGTATTTTTAGTCCATTTATTCTTTAGGTTTTGTGCAAAATCAGATTCAAAGTAAAATATATTTTCAAAATTTTCGTTATTGTAGTATGAGATATGCGTGTTGCATATCGTTAAATTATAACACGAGAGCTCCCAATGCTTAAAACAAATGTTTCCCTACATTCCTATATTATTTTATTGAAAATAAATTCTCATATTTTTCAATTAATTAACAATATCAATAAAATAATAATATTAATGTATTTTTAACAGAAAAACTCAAACCGAAATATATTGTATGGTATATATGTTTCATATTCTCTTCTAGACGCTTATATTTTCTAGAAAACTGTTGACAAATAGATTCATTAATACTTTGTCGCAAGTGGAAAATATTATTATACTATTCTTTTTTTAAGTATACACATAAACATTTTTTCAATAAAGAAAACAGTCTGAAAGTAAGTAATTCGTGTTTTGTTCTTTATGATGGATATTTATAAATAATGCGACACAGTGTCGCATTTTTCTCGCCGCGTTTTGCTGAACGAAATCCACCTAACTTGCAAATCTTCCTATCTAGTAACCTTAAATATTTGCCTTTTATTATCTTTACTTTGTTCAAATAATTACTTTATGCGCCTGCAATTTTGGAGAAAGAGGTAACTAACTTATGCATTAGATATTTACATATCACAGACATTTGTGTTATTTTAATTTCCGCGTTTGAAAATACTGCAATAACTTGAGAATACGGCAGAACCTTAAAATCTATCAAAACTTGAATGAACGAAACTCTCTTATAATTCTTTAATATTTAATTTTATATATTTATATTTTATTTTAATATTTTATTTATATATGTATTTGTAATCTTAAAATAAAAGTTCTGTTAATGTCTGCCGAAAATGCAACAGATATTCATATTCATATTTCTAAAATTTGATTTATGAAAATCTCGGTAAATCTGTAATTGTAATCTGTAATTTCCTAACTCGAGAAATTAAATCCAATTTGATCAAAGAATTTGAAGAAAGGCAAAGGATAAGGACGAAGAGAGAATCAAGAACAGTTAATAGAACTGTCGTTGCCAAGAATTAATATCCGAAAAGCGAAATTCACGAGTAGATCTGCGGGATCAGTTTCTTAGTTCTGCAAATCAGGACATAGAACAATCGAGAATATCATTCGTGCCTTTCGAGAGATGAGGAAGATATTCTCGCTCTTTTAATCTCACGACATCCGTTCTAGCTGTCTCCGCGCGAAACAAATCACTCTGGTGCACTCGCTTATAACTCGATATCTGGGTATGTATACAATACAGAGTTACACGGTTCCATTGTGAACGAAATACTGTGGATAGAAACGTAAGAGAAGCGCATACACAAATTCGAGTGAGAGACCGACATTGTTAATTCGTAAAACAAATATTCTCGTATTCTATCAGACATATCAAATATTAACTTATAAATACATACATATAAGCAAATAATTCATGATTTTTTTATCTAGAAAACTATTATTAAAGTTTGCCACAATATATTATGTGTTGACATTTATTTTGTTGACATTGTAATAAAATTCTGACGAATACATAAATCTACAAAATATTCTTTTATTGCTTTCTTATTTATAAATATTCTGATGCTTTAAGATATGTTTCAACGACATGATCGAAATCTATTTGAATTACGACTTGTCCTAAGCTATAACGAAGTAGTAGATCGCACCAAAATCAAGTGGTTAAGAACAACGATTGAATTCTGATCAGTATTGTCTATCGACTACGAATCAAAACTAATGATTGAGTTTTGTCTAGCATTGTCTACCATTCTAACACTACCGAGTCACCGTAAGCGCAACGAGATCAATTATTCCAGTTTCCAACTGCACGAAGTTATCGGTCAAATTCGATGCACACAACACAATCGCACAGTTATACGATTAGAGAAATCGAATTATTATTTCCGGGCGCCAAGAGCACGCGTGAGAAACTAAACATCGATGATTTTCGAGACAAGACTAAATCAGTGTAAACTGGTTATTATTTGTCGATGTTAGTTCATCGTCATCGAACGATTTCAAATTGAACGCACAAAAATGTAAATTTTTTTGTTAACCAAAGTTCAAGCGAGAACAATAACGATACTCCAATAAGAGTGATGATTAAATAATCGATCGAGCAGAACATTACGATAAGCATTTGTTCTCACGCATTAGGTTCTTCGCTAAAATATTTCGTAGGGTCCGCAGGACCCCGATGAACATAGCACGAAGGTCAAATGGCCCTCAATCCGTTAGTAAGAACCGACCAACCGTGCTTCTCCCACGACAAGTCCACGCGGCATACCGGCGCGTTACAAATGACCAGTGCGCCGGCTTATAATTGGTACGTGTCGAACCAATACCTGGATACTCGGGATACCGAATACCATGACTCTAGGAATGTTTGCTTTTGGTTGGCATCGCCGCTGCCGCCGTCGCCACCGCCGCCACTGCCTGTCCCGCAGCTTCTTGGTTCGCTGCAGCGCTGCAGCGGCATTAATTACTACCCGCGCATCCTTCCTCCCTCGGTCGCGTCCCCGCGCTCGCCCCCGCGGTGGCCACCCATCCGCCCAACTATGTCTCCCGATGCGGCTACCACTGACAAGGTGGCATTCTGAGCAAACGCCTCTCGTTGGAGAACTATACGTTATATGCGTAGCAAGGGAATATAGGTTTGATTAAATGCGTAATGGATATTACTGTGATGTAATGTGAACGCACATCTATGCGTGTTCTATCTAGAATACCAATGAAGATTTCACGTGCGCGATTTAAAAAAAAATCAGATATAAGTACGTAATACTTTAATTTTTATCGATAAAATTTATAAATACTGCAAAAAAATGCAGCAAAGCGTAAAAAAATTGTTTCTATTTTTGCAGAAAAAAAATATTCTTGAATAAAGTTCGATAAAACTTATTTTAATTATTGTTCATATCTAATATAAGTTTCATCATATATAAAATTGTAAAATAAAAAATTTAATCAAGTTTTTGCTTCAATTCTTGCATCTTCTTTAGAAAGCTCTTGTCGATGCTTACGATAGAGTCCCAAAGTTACACAGTTCAATAATTACAGTAGGTACGTGATAAACACCCAACAATGCAGAAAACAATCGGTCGCGTCACATCGCGAAGCGAGTCATGCTATCGACGGTGAATTTTATCGTCGCACGATATGGAGCGTACGACGAAATTGATAGCGCGAGCGGTTGTTTCTCCGAACGCGTACTTTATAGAGCCGAGTGTACACCCAATGAACAAACGGGACGTAAAAGATGAATTTACGCACTTTACTGCGAATGAACGTTTCTCGTGAATGAAACGAAGTGAAACAAGTTGCATCGATCGAATAAGTTCTCCTTTAGACAACGTATAATAAACGCGAGTAACGGCAAAAACATTTTCCTTTAAATTTCACAATTCTACAATTTCACAATTTTACAATTGAACAATCAAATCGTGAATTGTGAGATACTGCGAACAATGCTTTTACTAACGTGTGCCTCTTCTTTCTGTACCATCGAAATATTTATTTTAGCACTTTGCTAATATCTAATTTTCACCGTTGAATTGTATACGCGACCGCACGCACACGTAAATGCGCGCGCCAGGTGTGCTAGCGCCCACGACGAGGTGTTTGCTCATAACCTGCGGCTATCGTCGGGTTACCTTCGAGTTCCTCGTGAAATTCCTCCCGGTGGTCGTGGCGCAATTCTGGTTACTAGATATGACTAACCTCAAATTGACGTCGTTCGATTGCACGACGCATATATACGTGCGTCTTATACGCGCGTAATGGATACTAACCGCGCTCGATTATGCCTCGACACGAAATACTGCACCCTTAATCCTTCCGTCGATCATGAACCGGAGCGGGGCCGCAGTAAAACATGCCCGCGTCCCTCGAGAGAACAAGTTCGAATAGGGGCCACTGGTTATCCCGAGTGGAGTTCTATGGTGCAACTTATTGACGTTTTATGTAAACTTTATAATGAACTCGTTAAAGCGGGCAAAAAAGTTCTAAAGTATCAGCAGATTCCGAGAGAAAACTTATGCCAACGTCCGTGCACTTCCTTAAGAAGGAAAACCATCGTGCCAATGCAGTATTATTTTCAGCTTTGGTAAAATACCACGTGTGAAGTTGGTTTTGATCGCGACCAGATGTTGGCGGTTGTTCAAATAAAAATCACACGAATGAATATCGCATAAAAGAAAGATTAAATGTATTTTTATACAATCAATAGGATTCGTATCAACCTCATTTTGCTTCGTATAATTTTCCAATTAATTATTTTATCCTGCACACATTAGATTATCTACAATACAAGTAATGTAAAAGTGTTAACAATTATTAAATAATTAAAATCTTAAAAAGTTTAATATTCTAAATGAAGTCTGTAAAGGAAAAATTGACTTAGCCATCAGAGAATTAAGATAAAACGATGTACAAGTTTCTGGTTGAAACACTGACGTTAAGTAACAAAACTCTTTTGACGTTAAGTATTCTGGTGCATTGCGCTTATGATGCACCCCAAAATGCTATAAATTATTGGAGGTACCCTCACAGCATATAACGCGAATAAATTTGCCAAATATGTCGAATAATTTCGTTCGTTCTATTTTCTCGAAATTAAATCGAACGCGTACGTTCCCTTCAAATATTCCACGTCACACACGCACGATAAATCCTCTCGTAACTCCAAGTTTGATTTGCATGCATAGTTGTTGAGCTCAAAGAACATTGAACATAAAAAAAATACCTTTTCAATTCATTCGGCATCACGTTCTTTTTCAATGTTTCATATCTTTCGTGCCGTCCAATTCACTTTAATAACAATTTAATATAGAATTAATATTTGTATAAATGGTAGTCTACAATCCGAAAATTACTTTTCACGATCAATACTTCCACGTTTATTAATTCTCACTTTGTTTACTCACTATTATTGCCTTCAATATCTGAATATATTGCATATTATCAAAGACTATTATTTTGTTAAAAGTATAAAATACGTGTATGTTAAAAAAATCTGCATATATCTGCATGTATCTGCATCTATTTACAATATATTCGCTGCAAAAGTGCCTCATAAAGATATTGCATGGCGAGATGGACATCTGGTTTGCGCACATTTTCATACGAGGTTCACATTATCGTTACGCGATTGAATGAAATTTATATGACTCGTTAAAGCTTTCATCGAAAACCTCACGATGTAAATTCACGGTTATCCGCTGCCCCGATATATTCCGGTAACCACTTATGTTTGACAAATACACAACAACGTGAAAATAAATTTCGGGATTTGCATTGGCTCGTGGCGCGATAAAAGCCGATATTTTGGATATTCTGTGTTGCGAACAGCCGACATAACAAAATAACCTAATTGCAAACTCAGTTTAATCTCGAGTGCAATATTATGAATCCGTATAGGGAGAACCTCCGTGCGTTACATGCGTTATACGCGGCAAACTGATATAGCGAGGTACTGAAAATATTTCTCAATAAAAATTCAAATGCTACACATTTACGCATCATCTTATTATTCTTAATATGATAGAGATATTTTTTCCACAGAGATTACAAATAATTTGATATAAACTGCGGAAACAATCACGAAACGGCCGAAATAACAAAGATTCGAATAGTTTGTAGCTACAAATTAAAATTGTACAATCTAAACGTGTTTTGATATTTCGCGAATATTATTTCTGTAGTTTTAATCTTCACCATTTCGCGATTTTTTGCCCGGATATTGTAATCGATAGCCAATTTTACTAAAATTGAAAATACATTTTTGCGCTTCCTGGCAGGTGCGGAGAGGGCATTTGCAGATAACGTGTGAAGAGGCAAGCGAGCAAACTGGAAATGATCGGGCGTCGGATCGAAGTTACGGGTCCAGGCGCGATCGTTCATCGCGACACGGAAACGATGAAGAATAGTGGCGACGGTGGGGAGGGAAAGTAATAGTAAAACGTTCGCAAACAGCGAGGCCGGCTTATCAGCTTTATTTATTGCAATGGGAAACCGCAGCCGGGAGCGCTTTCGGAGCTTTTCCAGAGCTTAACTCGACCGTGGCCGGGAGCTTTCGTGCGGCCAGGTTGCAGGCGAGGGTCGTCACGAACCGGCAAAATTTCACTTCCATCGACGTGGAACGATTCCGCCGCACCGAGGAGTTCGTAATACGACGGAGCAGCGAGTGCTATTGTGAAACTAGAAGAACCGATGTCGCGTAGTTCAACCAATTTCCCGATGGCTTATCTTTTGCCCTCTCCCTCTCTTTTTCTTTTCAAAGAGAAAAGCGCTGGTATTTTATTTCGAAAAATTATCTCTTGTTATTCTTAGAAATACGCCGGTTTGATCAAGATTGTCGAACAATTTCACCCCCAAATTCAACCACAAAGCGTAGAGCGTGATTTAAATTACTTGAAATAATTTTACAAACAGAAGAAAGATTATAATAATTTTTCCTTTGAACGCGAAGACTCTATGACCTACGACCTTTGTCATTGCACCTCCACTTTTGCCATTAAAACCACCGTAACTTTGTCAGGCCTGGAACATTGTTTCGTCCCACAACTATGTTCATGCGAATTTCTCTGCTCAACGTCTCTTAAGTGACGCATTCATAGAGCGATGACAGAGTGGCAAATTCCTGTCAAAGGATCTTGTATAATAATGCGATGGAAATATATATTCAATGTAACATTAAAGTCGGCCGAATCACGGCTTTGTGAAACAAAGAATATTATACGAGTATATTATTCATTGGAGAGATCAACCATGTGTGTGATTTCGAAGATCAATCAGTAGATACATCAGACAATCGTGTTTACTTACCTTCGCATTGATTTGCGCTGAGTATTAATGTAATGAATTCATTAGGGGGTCAACGTCGTGTTACAGTTAAAGGCTATTTGCTTCGTACACAGCATCGGAAACCGTCAAACAGAAGAGTCGGATGTGCTTAACTGATCGAACCGGGATATTCATCCCATTTGTCGGATTTGGCATATTCAAGACCAACAATGTGTATAAATGTCTCTAATGTACAAAAAATTATTGAATATTTTATACATTACGATTTATGCATAAATCTTGCATAAATCATCATTTATATACACTGCGCAGAAAAATGGAAAAAAACGCGACTCTATAAAAGATAATTAAATGCCACGAATAGTAGAATCTTTTTTAACTTATTATTCTTGCAATATCTTCGTCTAGTTTCTTTAATATTTTGTTAGAATTACGTTAGTCAAATTTAAGCATAATTATTAGGATCAAATTAATCTCCGAAAAGTTTACTTAGAAATCTTAATTTAACTATGTTACTGTACATGTATATTTCTTTTATCAACTTATCGAAGAATGAAATACTTGGTTCTTCTCAAAGATCATCAATGCGACAAATTAAACCTTTTGGAGCGGAAGAATCGTTGCGCTCTAAATTACAAAAAGAGTATACTCGAACCGCGGTAGGTTTATTCAGCATGCTCGATCGCTCCGTCTCAACCTCTCCTTCGATCTAGTTACAATATTAAACAATACAACTTAATAAAACTATCTATTTACCAATGCGCTTCGAACGCGGCCGATGCCGTCATCTTTTTGCCGGTGCGCTCATTCCGGACAGCGAAAAGGTTAATTGGCACCCGAACAAACGAACGCGAAAAAGACGAAGATCAGATACGCTGCTGCTCCTCCTACAAAACGCTGGCTGCTGCGCTCCTGTTGTTTGTCGGAGCCGCAATAGAATTTATACGACGCACTATTCAACGTAATTACGAGTCCCCGGTGTGCCGCTTGTTTTCGCAGAAAGCCGGAGGAGCCGCGCGAAGTCGCACAAAGTGTGCGAAGAGTTCACTGCGAATTGATAAATAGCTTTGTTCTTATCATTTGTATTGAATCATGAGATAAATTATTTCGCATCATCAAAAAGAGAAATAAATGTAAAATAAATGTAAAATATAAGATAAATTCAAAAATATGAGTAAAAATGAGGTACAATCTAAACAATGATTTCAAATATTTATAAATTTATGAATTTTTAGCTCTCACTGCAATTCTTAGTTCGTAGATCTGAATTTTTACTGCTAACTCTCAATTTTCGTCTCACAAATTATATTAATTTTCCACTTTTAATTCGTATTTTGTAATCTCTATTGTTATCGCACCCAAGTAACACAACGATTAATAGAGAAACATAGAGTTCTTATTAACTTATCGTATTTAGAAATAACAGATACTTTAATAAAAATAATGATCACTAAGACAGTCTTCTATTTTCACAGAAGTATCTTGCACTTGAAATATGCATGTCGTTTTGTAAAGAAATCACTGCTATTAGAACACTGCCAATTGTTAAACATAGTCTCGTACTTCGCTACTTATTAAATTTCCTCTGCTTTCTACAATCACTAATTCGTATCTTGCGCTTTCTTTGAGCACACAGAATACTAAAACGAGCGATGTTCCGTCAATTAAAGAGTATTTTTAAAGGACATCAATCAATTTGTCGCAAAGTGACATCGAGCACAAAAGATCTAATTATAGAATCCAGAACAAATGCGAACAAATAAGCCGAAAATATACGAAAGCATTACGTAGCGATGTTTACGCTGAGTCTAATAACTGCCACATGAACGTGTATATCGGCAAATAATTGCGACGTGTTGTTATGAATAAATGGACCGCTTACAACAATAGCTTTAAATGCATCTAAGCGGTAAAATTAATTGTTTGCCTCTCCACGGATGCTTTATTAGTATACACGAGAGTAGGTGGTTTTAGATCATAAATATGCAAACATTAATGCTTACTTCCTTCACTCACGATCCCTCACTTTCGTTGCATAATAATTTCATATTTAGAACACACATCTAATATTATAAGTTATAAACATGATCATCCAATGTTGTATAATTTTCAAACAGAACTGAAGATAATGCATTATCTTTCTGTATTTAATAATTCGTAAATTTCGCCGCGCAAACTCGCATTTGGATGTTTCCCTGAGAAGCGACCGAGTTTCTTTATAAGAATACACTCGCGAAAAAAAGATGACGAATTCTTTCGCGACCGAAGCATTTCGGCGACCGGCGAAAATTAATGACTGCTCCAGTAAGGATAATTAAAGAGGTAATTAACGACGCTGGCTCGTATTTCTTCTCGGCGATATGTTAGACAAGCACAGCCTAATCTCATTTAAAAATGCCTGACTAAAATCCGAGTGCTTCTACTCGGACGAGAAACTAAGAGTTCTCTTAGTTTTTCTTAATGATCTATCTTCGCATTGTTCTATTCTCTTCATTATCTCTTTAATATCTTTATAATACTTTGTGAAAAATTAATATTAAGTTTATCTTCGACAATTCACAACTCATTAACCAAAAGTTCTTTTTCTTTTTCCCCCTAAGGAAAAATTACAACTACTATTACAGTTTGTCTTACCGTACCTCTCGCGCTCCAGACCGAAATCTATTTATTTGGTATATAAACGATCACCGCTAAGCGATGCCGAGGGAACTTCATTCGCGCCGCGACGCAGAAGGGGCGGAAATTTGCCTATTTGATTATCCGCGCGTATTATACCCGAGTTGCTTGGACAATTTCGTACATCTGCGTTTAAATCCTTTCGAGCAAGAGAGTTGAGTGGGCGCGGAGGGCACTCGAGAAGCTGAGGAGAGAAAAGGAGAGAAACGATTCGAGCGGAGCTTAAAATATATTTATCACGCTGTGGTAATAATTGCCTTTACAAGCAAAGAATACATTTAAGGTAATCATGACCGGAATAAGTGAACCTCGTTGAAATAAATTTGTGTATTTTGCACACGACATTGCTTATGCGCTTCGTTGAAATACCGTCGTTTGCGTTAATTTTAGATTAAACGACTAAGCGCAGTCTCGAAAAATGGCATTCACAAAAAACATTTATACCCTACAAAATATTCCGTACGTTTTTCATATACAAAATTTCTATACTTGGTATAGTATTTCATATTGCCAAATGTTCTCTGGCTACACGTTATAGAAATCTTTTCACGAATCATTTTTTATTGCTACCCCATCATCCATTCAATTTTCGCTATTTGATAGGAGAAGAATACGCTTCTTTTTTTTACTGGGACAAAGAATCATATACCTTTTCCTCCAAATAAAAGCCACGACTATATTTACTACATACGCGCGCGCGTACGTCGATGTTTCGCCGGACACTTCGTTATGTACAATCTAATCAAGTCAATTAAAAGAGCTTTTAACGGCATCGAATATTCCGGATAAAACCGTACAATCACCTGCGGTTTTTGCGTCCGTACTTCGTTTAGAAGTTTGTTCGTGAATCACTTGCCAATTCTTTTGTTACTGTCGCGTATACAATTCTGTTCCTTTGACAGAAACAAACATAGATTTGAATAAAATAAAAGTTATATATTTAAATATGCTTTAATATTATAATATTCTTAATATAATTTATTCAATATATTTGATTGTGAAATATGCTACTTTTTGTTTTCGAACTGTTAAAAAAGTTTAAATATATTTTTATAAAATGTATGTAGTTTGTGTGAAAATGTGTACAAATGTTATATTATTTGTCATACAACTTATCATATTTAGCAAAGTGAGCGAAAGATTAACTTAGATTCTGATATAAAATACAGATTGATCCTAAGCTTCACGCGATATCACGTAAAAATTTTACGATTTGACGTAAAGAGCACGGAAAAGTCAGAACGAACGGTATACTAGACTTCAATTAGAGTTTCGCAATAAAGCGGAAATGGCTCCGGAAAAGCGGAATCCGCATTAGAGCATCGGGTACAGAAGACGGACGGTGGAGTATTTAGATACACGACGAGACTCGTAGCGATGAAGTCGTTCGACCTGTCGGAGTGTCACGTGGAAGGAAGAAATTCGAGAAAAAGTACTCGCGCGCGTACGCGGGGAGTGGAACAGCCGACATTCCTAGGGGCTGTTCCTTTGTAATCCATCTCGGTCGACTAGGAGAAACGAGCAAGCGCAGCGCGACGGCTCCATTTGAAGCTACATCTTTTTTTCATCAGGGATAAAACGAGGATCGCCGGGTGCATTCCGCGGATAGCGCGGACATTTAGTTTCATTCACCAGGACGGCAAAAGGTGAGATAAGAAAAGTAAACCACATAATGTCTTTAAGGCTTAGGAAATCAGTGATATATCGATTTAAAAATAATTGAGAAATGAAAAGAATCCTCAAAGCAATAAACATTCGAGATAACAAAAGAGACGCTCTCTTAATTATTGGAGTGGACTCGAGTTTTCTCCATTGACGTGTATTTTAATAATTTAGCAACTCGAATAGGGTGCGAGAAATACTAGACTCAGCCCTGTTCATTCCCAGATATCACGTCTCGTTGCCAGTACCGTCTCTGGATAAATTCGCGGGCTTTACGCTCGCCTCGGCACGGCTGTGCTAATGCATTTTGCGTTTACATTAACGCCGATCCGCGTAAATGGCAGCGTAGAGCTGCGAAAATATGAAAACTGTGAATCGTAACGTTAAGGCGTGCATTTTACCGTAATATAATTTCTAAGTTATTCCAACCGGTGAATTTGAAAAATTGCAGTGTGATTCAATATTATTACACAATTAAAAATAAAGTATTTTCTTCTTTCTGCATATTTTATTATTAAATATTTTCATTGTTAAAACACTTTAAATATTGACAATACAATTATCGGTAATAATGCTCTTCCTGAATTTATCAAAGAATTTAAAAGTAATTCAAATTTGATCACATCTTTTGTTTTTCTCTAATAATAAAAATTTCGGAAATTAATGTTCCAATTAACAGCATGCAAAATATAATTTTAATTCATTTCAGATTAACATTGTGTATTCCAGAGAAATTTTTTATTTCTCCAAAATATCTAATTTTCAAATTATTTTCACTAAAAATACATATTTTTAGTCCGGCTTTTTCATGTTTGTAACTAAAATAAAATATATGGTGTCTGGGAAAATCGTGTATAATACCTTCCTTAGCGCATATTTCTACATATATCTTTTTTGTTTTATAGCAATCCTTTGTTACAAAATCGATAGAGGACACATATCTTGCGTCCATTAACACTTTAAGCCCGGCAGGGCTAATGCTTAAACGTTGAACGCTTTAAACCCCACAATAGTACCATATGCAATGAAACGCTATCTGGGCATCTATATCATATCAACAATATAAGATATAATGGTTAAATAGTGAGGGATTTTCGCTGATATATTGCAATCAACCCTTTCATTAAAAGAGCACAGAATTGTTCGTTGCAATTTAAATATTATCATAGTGATATTACCGCTCGTCAAAATAAAAAATAAACATAAAATTTTATGATTAAAATATTAAAATAAATATTAAAATAATTTAATCCATCAGTCTTTTTTTATGCAATAAAAATGCTTTACTTTCAAATCTTTATCAATTTTTCACCTTTTTCATTGCGTCGCTTTTTCTTTTTTCTTTTTCGCAAACTATAAGAACACGAACTAACATTAAACTATTCTTGAACGAAATAGAAAGAGCAAAAAAAGTGCCGGTGTAACGACGCTCTCGCTCTTAGCTTAAAAATGTTGTAACGTTCTAGAATACTTTGCGAAACAACACGAATCTTATTATTCCGGCGTGAGAGTTGCTTAAACCGCGGTGCTCAAACATGAACTGAAAAATTCACCGACTGAAAATTCGTTCGAATGCAACCCATCGCTTTTACGAGCGGACGCAAAAATACGAGCGCAAATATACACTCAACTCCCTTTGTTCATATTTCCAACCATTTTTCGTTTTATGTTTAGATAAGTAAACGATACAATTTTTGTTAGATACCAAATTTTACATCAAAAAAATAAAAAAATATCAAATAACAAGAACATAACAAGAACAAGGACGCATTATTTGAAAACAATATTTTCCTTAGTAAACTTTACAAACGCTTTCTATCACAATAGACTTTTCGACTATGATAAATTGTTATTAACAAAGAAATGATAAGCAGCTGAATCGAGAATTCGAATTCGAAGTAACAAAGTTAGAGTTAAAGGAAGTATACAAAGAAAAAAATATAAAATAACAGCAAAAGACGAGAACGAAGAAGGGAATCTACAGAAAGTACTCGATGTAAAGTCCAAGGGCGTGCTATTGAAGTTGACCAAGTAGTCCATAGAGATGTATTTAATAGCGTTAAAACGGTAACTCAATTATCGATGGAGATCGAGGATTCCACAGGGCGGAAATTCTCGATTACCCTTCAGGTAACCTCGAGATTCCAGAGGTACCTTTAAAGGGAAACCGCGTAACAGTTTCTTACGTGGGGTCTAAGGTCGTCGGAAATACCGCGCGCGTCTTTGAGACTCGAAAATGACTTTCACTGTGGCGCCACGTCTGAAAGGAAACTAGAGGCAAAAATGCAGAAAGGAAGCGAAAATCGAAAGCCGCAAGGAAAGCCCATGAAAAGTGACGTCACTCTCTTTTTCGCTCTTCGAGAAAGATCTCGAAATGCCTTTCAAAGAAAAATATTCTTACCCATGTTTCTTTAACGCAGCTTCTTTTCTATTTTCTCATTTTTATAATTTTATAATCTTGCGAGCAAATAAAAAAAATAAGAAACGCAAATCAGCCTTGGTAACTGAATAATGATGAAAATGAGTGAGTTTGTGTTTGTTTTATCGAAATGTAACTTTAAATTGCTCGAACTTGGACAGCTCGCGAGCAAAGTGGTACAAGCGGTGCGAATCGCCCCATCGGGAAGAGCAATTCAAAGTTATTTTTGAACACGTTTACATCTCTCCAACGTTTTGTCGAAATTTGTCACTTGCACCATTTTGTATCTAGGTGCCTCAAATGGAGGTCTTAAACGTCTCGAGACAAAACTTCGCGTAAAGCGTTTTGCGAGCAGTCTACGTCGCGGAGCGTTATTCCGGAGAAGACAAACAGGATGCTGGAACGGAGAGTTTGTAGCTGGTTACATAGAGAACGGAGCTGGACGGACTATGTCTTCTCGGAGGCCGTGGTTTCCCCGCGATTTTTCTTCGCGAAAGCTTCGAAACTAACGTTAGACTTTATATTACGCGAGAACGTTATAAATGTAAAAATAAAATTACGATATACGCCGTGTCAAACTACTACGGCATATTTCAATTTATATTTTTCAGACAAGCAACTATTCGCGAGTTCGAGAATACTTAAAGTAGAAGATAGAAGTTAAGAAGGTAGAAGATAGAAGATGGCAGAATGAAAAAGGCAAAGTTGTCGAGGGGAATGAGTGGTCTGGAAAATCGCGAGGCCTGGTATAGCTTTGTACAACCCGCGGCGCTTTTTCCACGATAATTACAACTTGTTACAATTACGAGGAAAGGTGAACTAATACTTAAAAGTTTAATGTTAAAAGTTGAACGCAGTTGCAGCGCCGGCACCAGGTCGGCGCTGTCGATAAAAGATAACCTGGAAGCATCCCGCGCATGATGGCAACCGTTGGCGGTGTCGGAAGCAAGGTATCGATGTACCTTAAGCATCCCTTGACCCTCGCGTACCCACAGTAAAGACACATCGACACCCCTTTCGTCTGCACTTCATTTTATCGAAGATATCGAGTGGATATCGGCTCAAAGGAGATCGTTATAGCGAGTAAACGGCGAAGGACGGCTGGAAGGAAAGGAGCAATGTTGTCGAACGTATCCTTCGGCAATATCTTAAGCCTCAAGGCAATTATACTCAATATCGGCGGCAGGATACCGATACTTCCGAGCATCTCGAGCGTCTCTAAACGCATCCCAAACGTGATATACCCGATACCCCTTTACAGCATCTGCACTCCGTTTGCTCGAGAATCGTGAGTGAGTATCGGCTTGAGGACCATCGCCGGTGGAGGAGCAAAGAGAGAGTGACAGGCGTGAGGAGGGAGGAAGAGAAACGCGCCGCACGCGCCGCACCGCGTCCGCGTCTCCCGCTCGTCGGACCGCTGCCGCGGCGCGGTGGAGGAAAGCGCGAGCGAGGGTGCGCGAGAAGCGAACGGACAGACGTACGGATGGGAGAGAGGAGATGAAGCTTTCGGGGGTGGTCGGGTTGCCATGGCAGCTACCCCGGCCGGGCACAGCAGACCCCAGTCTTGCCGCGGCGGTCGCCGAGTGCGCGACGGCTCCCGTTTTCCATTTTCCCCCGCGTTGTTGCTGCTTCTGCTTCGCGTTCGAAAACCAAGGAGTCCGACTCCAGTGTGATTACATTCTCCGGTTAACCGCGCGCATTTGATACTTGGTGAAAGTCAATCCACCCTCGGTGCCGCGAGAATCTGTGAGCGGAGTTAGCAACTCAACGTACGACGTCCAACGCACTGTTCGGACCGTCCGTCGCGACAGAAATGTAATGCTCCCGCAGTCGTGGAAAATCCGATCGACGACGACTGTTCTCGCGTCGAAAGTCCGCTTTCTATCTCTCTTTCTTTCTCTCTCCCCCTCTCTCTCTCTCTCTCTAAACTCCGGCGCGCTACGGAAACGCTCGCATCCGCGATCTCGATCTCTCGTGCACGCGGTGGTGCTCGATCCTCGTACGTAGATCAAATTCGATCAAATTCGTAACGCTTAACTGCAAACTGCGAAATTCTATCTCTTGTTTTCACTTACATCAGTGCCTATTAATTGCGAGAACCGTCTACGGGGAAATCGAGGAATATTCATGTGGAATTCTAAGATGCCGGAAATTGCTTCGAATAGATTATCCATTTATCAGAATACGATGGGAAGGATATCGTATTATTATATTATTGCAAAACGTTTCTGAATTCCGCGTAACTTTCTCATATCTTAAATATTACAAATTTGCAATTAACATAATAATGAATCGTCGATTCGCTTCGCATAAATAATCATTCAATCATAATATAGACTGCGTGATATGTGTAATTTATACCAATTGATGTAATTTTTACAAATCACTTCCAAAATTTCGTATACAAATAACTCGTGTTACAAGAAAATAATAGTACAGAATACAATTCATATTGCTTATTATAGTAATGTATAATATTTGTATAATGTAATATGCAATTAATATAAATAATTAATATTATTACATAAATAATCAAATCACTTCCAAATCCAAATAATTATAATATCTAATCTTGTAATACAACCAAGTCATCATACGGATGTAATTAAAATATAGAAATATTAGCTTCCAGTATAGAGCACAGATTAGTTTCGCGTAGATCACTGTTTTGTCAAAATATTGTCTAAGTAATGTAATATTCTACGATAATCACGAAATGTTCCCAAAATGCCGCCTAATAATTTCGACAATTAAATTAAACTCACCGCGTGTATAGTTAAAACATAGTTGATACACAGTTAATCGTAGAATCGTTTCGCGTATAGATCATCGTTCAAAATGTAGTTGAAACGATATCACGTCCCATAATTCTCACGGAGTATATCCGAGACGTAGCATAATATCTCTGCTCGTAGTAAAATCAAATTTACATCGTGACGTATAGTTAATGTACGGTTACCATTGGAGCTCTCGTGGTAGATCCAGGCCGTGTCTTAGCGCGGTATTTGTCGAATGCGCAGTGACCTACTCTTATCTCCCATTTTCCTCCGGTGCAAGGGAGTTCGCGGATGAAAGTTTACTACAATGCGCGGCGAATTCAGATATGACATCTCGAAAGTAATCCACATGATATTTCGATATTAATCTCGCGCGCGCGCGCGGCAGACAGCATTCCCCGTGAAATTAAATTCGCGAGATACAAGTACAGCGAACGCATCGCAATGATCAGATCGGTCTCTCTCTCGTTCCCCCTCGCACAGCAAAAACGCAATCTTTTCAATCGCAATGCGACGACGATCTCGCTGAGCAGCAGCCAAAATGAACTCTCTTAGAAATGTCAACATTTACTCACAACTCGGATATTGCTCGCGATGTGCAGCCAGATCTAATTTTTCGAAACGAATCTCATGATAAACTTGAAACTCGGAAGATCTGCGCTCTTCCTTTACGTTTGTATAATCTTGTTTCTCCGGTATTATGAATTTGATGAAAACAAGCGAGTAGAGATATAATCTATTTCGAAAAATATTTGTTCACAATTTAGTTTTTTAAATTACAAAAAACATTATCTCTCTCTCTCTCTCTCTCTCTCTCTCTCTCTCTCTCTCTCTCTCTCTCTCTCTCTCTCTCTCTCTCTGTTTTTAGAAACCTATAAGTTTACAAAGGTACTTTACTTTATCATAATATTAACATTTATCATTTATTTTGTATATCTGAAAAAACTACTTTTGTTAATTATCCTAGCATTTGAGAAAACAAAACTTGCGAAAACTGTTAATCCTCAAACAATCTCAAAATAGAGATATTATAGAAATTTTACGCTTTTCACACGCGATAAAATAAACGCTCACCGGATGTGCGTCTAATTGATTAATTGATTAATTCCGATCAAATGACGTTGCTTCATAGCGTAATTAAAAATACGCCATGCTCTTTGACATTCATTTATATTAATACAGACATTATAAACGATGCATCGAGATAGATCCATCGGTTACGTTTTGCAATTCTGATTTTCACTATATAATGCAGCATTTTCACTATATAATGCACATGAATATTTTGCTGACAGTTCGTACATAAATATTGCAACAAAATTGATAGTTGCTAGTATTAGTTTCTGCAAATGGAACCGTTATAGTATTACTTTTTGAAGCTGAATATACGATAAAAATAGGGAAAATATCGATCCATTAGTAAAAAAGTATCTGTTATATAAAATATACAATTTTATTACGTAAAACATGCATGCAAAATATTATATGATAAAAATGTAACACGACTTGGCGTGACTTTTTAAAAACTTTTACATATATAATTAATTTTTATAATTCTAAGACCAGATGTACGGACGCACCTTAAAAGTAGATGTATTTAATACCTCAGTGTCATTAATATTCAAAGCTTTACCAAACTTCTATTAAAAATATTTAAAAAAGCAACAACGTATTTTTATCCTCATCGCGTAGAGTTCCCGAGTGTAATTTTCTACAGTAAATCCCGATGTGGATTTACCGCCGTTGATACGCGTTCATGTCAATCAATGAAATTTTTATCCACGCGAGATATGTTCTCCAGCGATAATTTTCGATATGTTTTCAATCGTCAATCTCTCTGTTCAGTTGCATTTGCACGATCCAACATGATGCCACGTGATGAACGCTTGCGTAATCGTAACAGGGAAAAAGTATTGTCTACTCCAATCAATCTGGATTTACTTCGTCAAGGTGAATTTAGGTCGCGGAAAGGGTTCTCTCAATTGAGTCTCGACACGACTGCAGCTGCAGTCGTTGATTACGATCACGGATCGCACCGTTAAGCTTTCGTCCTCTATTGCAATTTACTTATATAGTTTCCTACATTTTTTATAGTGTGTATAAAAAATTACGCATTTTTACTTTGTATTGTAAGTAATCATTCCTTTGGAAAATTTGGAGATAATTATTGTTTAAAACGTTCAATTAAAAGCTACTACTGTTCCTTTTTTAATTCTTTATTCTTTTATTCTTTTTAATTCTTGTTATTAATATTTTTAATATTATAAAATTTAAACTAAAGTAATGTGCTATCTACTTGCATTCAAATGAAGAAAATAATTTGATTTATTTTATATCAAATTTTTTGAAAAATTTTTAACAAAAAAAAAATAACATCAAATTCATCAGAGAGACGGCTGGTGAGAGACGATGGTTTTTAATATACTTTGTGTATCAATTTTGCCGATGCAACAGTTTCCAACCGCTTGCACAGATTGTTATATTATCATTCGTTAACAGGAATATCGCGATTCATGTAAAGAGTCAGACGTTCGTGAATAATTATGTGACACAAGGGAAATATAAAATCTGATCAAATATTCCTTTACACAATGTACATATAAAACATGTAAAAGTCAATAGATTAATCTTTTTTTCTCAGAGTACACAATAAATTTATTACATCACATTTATTGCCAATTTTTAATAAAATGTTTTATTTATGAAAAAAATATCTCTAAATATAATGATTTTGAGAAATATCGTCTAATTATATGGATATGTGCATACACACAATTGTGTGTGTATATTTCAATATTTTTGCGTAATTATTGTGTAATTAATATTAATAATAATGTCAATCTTAATGTAAAAAATGCGAATAATATTTTGCAAAAAATCTTAAAATATTCCAATAAAATCATTTCGCGGTATTGGATATCGAAAAATCGATGGCAGTGTCATATTTGTGCAGTGCTCCGCGATTCCGTTATTCTCTTCAATCACACGCAGATTGATGACGTCGTCGGCAGTTCGCAAAGGAGATGGGTGAGAGATATATTTTACCTCAAGACAAATTAGGGAATAAAGAGTGAATTCCACGCATGGCGTGAACGCCCGCCAGGTATCACCGAAGCTCGTTTTGAGTACGCTCGAGAATTTAATTGCTGGCGTTCTTAGAATTCCTGGCGGAAGTTTCTTTTCTACGCTGCTACATATCTTCATCTTTTCAGTCATAAGACTCGCTCCAACCTATTCACGATCTTGTCATTAATAATCTAATTCTCTTGTAATGAATCTAAGTTGCCTCACTTTACTACGAAAAGGTATTTACAAAACCAAAAACACATTTCAAATATTTTGTATATTATATTTTTAACAAATTGTTATTTTTCTTATATAAACGAGATACTAAATGTGTAAACAAAATCGTTGAACTGTATTATCGTACTTTTTTTTAAAGCAGTGCTTTAAAACTAGCATAAAAACAATTAAAAATAATAAATCAATTTATAGTATAAAAAAATTACTTTGTTAGTTTTCTGTATTAGCTTTTTGAGTTATATCGCGAATTTTAGTTAAAAAAAAATGATTGTAAATTCTCTCTTTCCCTCTCCTTCTCCCTCTTCTCTCGCCTATAGCACAACATTTTAATTTGTCTCTCTATAGGATCAACGGCATCCCGCTTGTGCACCGCGTATGAATATTGCATAAACGCGACGTGCAATTTTCCCGGTACATCGTCGAATTGACAAATTTACCGCGAACGCGTCGGTGGAAACTTTGCGGAGTGGACACCTCGTTAAAGATCGCTGTGCAACTCGGTTAGCCGAGAGCCATACCCGATTTTCTCTGTCGCGAATAGATAAGTGGTAGAGCGTAATTTTCAAAATTGAAATGACCCTAGCTTCCGGGAAAGCTTCCGTAATGGCATCAAGCAAGCAGCATCCTTTAATCTCGCCTGGTAAAAGCCACAACATTACGAGCAGAAAAGAGTTCGAAGAAAAATTATATAATAGATTCAACTAATATTAGCAAAAGTTGTCAGTAATTATTCAATCGCAACTATTTCTTCTTACGTTAAAAATTATTTACTGACAGAATACTAGAAAAAATATTAAATTTTCTTGATCCAAAATTAATGAAAAGTGACACAACAACTTTGTAAAACACTAAGAAAATAGTTCCACTTTCGCAAAAGCAGTTACAAATGAATACAAAATTACTAAAGAGAAATATGATACTTCAAGAACAAACGTAATACTCTGGAGACTCTAAAATCACCCGGGATTCTAACAGTGTGAGAACTTTGTTGCATTTTTATGTCTCTTAATTTTTTATCGCTTGACTCCCGTGCGTCGAGTTATTATAATCTAGATGTATCTTTTGATTCAGTGATAGACAGAAACATTGAAAGTACGAATTAAATTTCTTTAGAATTGGCAAAGCTTATGAAATGAGCTACGAAAGGAAAAGTGAAAGCAGCGAAAGTAGGAAGTATTTTTTCTTCATTTTTTTTAAAAAAGACCCTATTCTTTATTTAATTTCTCTCTTGGATATCGTGAGAATCGCACCTGCTTCCTTTCTTTCTTTCTTTCAGTGATAATAAATCTTCGTGACTATACTCGTTGAAACTCAGTACCAGAAATTCTTCAAATCCACAATCCTTTTTCTCTCTTGTTAACGATTCGTGGGCGAAGAAGAAAATACAGGTAAAATATAACAAAATCAAATAATATATGATACCAAGTTTGCAAATAATTAATTCCCTAATTATCATTACATGTCTGTTTCATTTTCGCGCGATACTTTCTAATAAAAAATTAACACACCAAACTCTCTATTATGTTCATAATATTAATTTCTTCATAATAACAAAGATGAGACACATTAGCAATCTTTCAATATAATACTGATACATAATATTCGCCTTATTAATTTTATAGATGAACAAACATCTCTGTTTCAAACTATATTGCATTACAGTTAATATGTCCAAACTAAAGTTTTCATTCAACGCAAATATTATGTAATTAAATAAGATTTGAAACAATCGTAACTAAGCGCGTATTTCTAACTGCAACAACAGCCATCGCTCTGAGAATCGGAAGATAGACTACTGCAGCACCGAGCTGTCTCTCTGCTTTTATTATTATTATTATCATCCGCATCCTTCCGCAAGATATCGTACGCATTCGTTCGCGGTCGGGGGAGCTTATTTGTTATTCAAAGGATGTCGTAGGAAGAAATGCAAATGCTACGCGGCTAGGGGTTTCAACGCTTTCTATGCGTATAACGTCGTGGCTTCACATTTTCCCGCGCTACATATATTCCCTCTCCTTTCCTCATATCGCAACCAGTTGATTCGTCGTTCCACTTTTTCCCACTAGGACATTTTCATGATGGGAAATTGAAAGCCTCGGCGTAAGAACCAAACAAGCTGACTTTTTTAGCTGCGCGTCACTTGGCAATCGATTAATGGTGACAAAAAGAGTATTCAATTGACGATATTTAAAATAATCAATTATATTTTTAGTTACTATTCCGGTAATTATAATATAAATAGTATGCGATTAATTATAATCAAGATAATCAATTATATTTATGATTTAATGTTCAGGTAATAGAAGTGAAAATATAATAATCCACGAGTATTGTTCAGAAGAAGCGGCTATTCGTCAATTAACATTCGATTAAAAATGATCCATCGATCGACGCAAGAAATAAAAATGACTGAGAATACAATGCAGAAAGAAATATGCGAGAACGTAACCTGAACGGACTTGGCTTCTGTAATAATCGAAATGCATCGTAAACGTTGTCGCAAAAATGCAGCACTTCCGATATTCGCTTTTCAATGGAACACGGTTCCGTTAAAATGCTCGATAAAATTTCAAAATGTCTCGGACAGCTTCTTGGCTCTCCTGTAACGTTTGAAGAAGTGAACTTGCCTGCTTCTCGCAGTCGGATCGTGAATTTCCATTTAACACGTTTCTCCCTTTCCGCGCACTAGGTGTCCCTTTCCCTTTAGCTCGTATTCTCGTTTTACGTCTGGTGCTAAAGATGGCCATCCGATTCTCATCTCGCGATAACACTGAATGCGCCCTTTATATTCGGTATACGAAACTAAGAATCAGAGGGTCATGCTTGTTGCTAAGTCTGAAATGTGAGTGTGTAAGTTTAGGAAAAATCGATAAGCTTACGATCTGCAATGCAAAGTTAAATTCTAAAAATTAATAATCCTTATTTCTCTTCATTGCAAACAAAGTTGTATTTTAGAATGCCGAATTTTACCGTATATGGCATTAAATAAAAGTAGCAAAAAACCTTATTATTAAAAAAGTATTACTTTTAAGCGATTTACGCAAATCTTAATTTAATATTTATTAATTGTAAAATCATTGCGCAATCGAGACATTTGATTAAATGAAAAGGCCGAAATGATAATCGTGATTCACTTAAAATCACTACATTAAATCTCGAGATTTTCGAAACAAAGTTTGAATATATCACTAGCGCGGGCTTCTTGTCGCATGCGAGATTAAAGTCGACGAGCGGCATTTTACCCGGCTGTAAATTTTATCAGTTGTAGATATCGATAATGTAATTATTAATTTAATTAATCCACGAGACGGTAATGATTCATCGCGGACCCAACACTCCTCGCGCATCGCCAAGAAAATCACTGCCGCAGTAATTCCTCGTGTCTCTCGCGGAAATCTCTAAATGCAATCGCGCTTTTTATAGATTTTCGATAATTAAGGCGGTGCGCCACGCGTGCGCGCGCGAACGTACGCGCGGCAAAGCCATTGCGAAAACCTGGCAAATGATTCACATTGTTTGTATGTCACTCGATTTACGTCGTGTAAACAACCAGCGAGAGCGACGACCTACTTAATATGTATTCGCCGGGAGTAATCGAGAAGGTGACGCATAGTTACCCGTAAGATGAAGGATCCGCTTTGTACTTCCGCACACACAGATCAGACGCTTTCTATGTAAATTGTACGGTATATCATAACGAACGCATACTTTCAATTTTATCTGTGAAATACATGGTTCTCAGAAATTAGAATAATTAAATTATCTTTCGTTTCTCCACTTACTCTTGTCTTTAATCTAAATTTTTGTAAAAAATACTAAAAATATATGTAGTAAACTTGGAATAAACTATTCCTTTATTTATTAAGATTGATAAATGTTACACTTACAATAAATTCAAGATGACTTGATTGAACAGCATGTTTGCGAAAAGTTACATAAAAGTTAAAAATAATGAAAACGTCGTTGAGAATAGCGGTCACATACTACACAATTCAACAATCGATTCGAATCGCGCCTGTGTCAAAGTGAATCGCCCCGACTAAACTCGCTTCCGATCAAACTGCGTTACGAATACAATGCAGCGCATTTCTACGACCGTCCAAGCTTGTTATCGAATAAATCGTTATCTTGTAATTGCCGCGCACAATAGCTAAACATGTCTATTATTCGCCTCTTGCACTCGTATTTGCTAGAAAATATGTTATCCGCGAACGTTGCGAGCTTTCGCACAAATTGGTTCGTTTCATTACAAAATCGCTTTCATCGAGCGATATTTATTAAAACGATTTCATTTATCGCGGCTTACTGTATAGACGGATCAGAAAAAGGTTAAATTGTTCAAATTTGGAAATATTCAAACTTAATTTTACATATAAATTTTCAAATTATTAATTTTATTTTTACTTGTATATTATATCTACAATATTTGACTTGAAATCACTGAAAAGTTTCTTTACCAAATATAAATGCGCTTATATCTAAACTGATTCTATAATTTAAAAAAGTAAAAAAATAAAATTTTGATATATTATTATAAGCAAACCGTTTAAGTAAAGTTTCTCATTGAATCGTATTGAGATGAAATTATTATTCTCTTCGTTTGCGTAAATAAATTTTGTAATAAAAATTTCAAACAATAACAAACAATTACACATTTATGCAAAATTTATAATGTTTCAGTTAATAATTAATTATCAAAAAATTAAATTATATAAAATATAACAAATGTTATTTTAATTAATTCAACAAAACATTCCATTTTTTCCAGTATAATATCAATTTCTTCCTCTTTTCATTTTTGGCTATTATCTAAAGATTAAATAGTTTCATTTCTGCTTTAAAAATAATTAGTACAAAAAATTGTGTTACTGTATTGCTTCCAATAAATATGTATTAATCTGCTGTGTATGGATCAATCTGTTCTCGATAGATACAAAAAGTAATATTGAAATCAGTCGAAGCACTCGCAACTCGTGATGACGGGAATGTCTCGACGGCTCGATTCGTCGAGTCAAGACTCGCGCAAAATGAAAGACATGCCATGCTTTTAGCTTAGCTCGGCCCCCGCGGCGATAAAACTTCCCGGAGTAGCGCGGCACGGGAACACTTAAACGAGATCTTCAATTTACCTTTGGCGACTCGTCCGACTCTCTCGGCGAGCTATAAACAAGTTCCTGCTCGCTCGCGCCTACCGTATAAGCGCGCAAAAGCCAGAATATCCCGCGAGAACTTTAATCTTGCTCGAGATAGCGTGGCCTTTGAAGATAGCACGTCCGCCGGGTCCGAAAGAGATAGAAATTTACATTCGAATACGAAACGCGGCTCCAGAGTCCCACGGAATCGCGGCGATACGATCGTGACTAGTGGATTGGTTTTGCCGAAAACGCTGCCAGCAAAAAATTAAGTGTTCTGACCACAATTTTATACACTAATTAACCGAATATTCGATGCACTAATTTACGTAAACAACACGCAATACACAATCGCTTGTAATGTTTGTTGCAATAATTGGTTGCATATGGCTGTAATAACATGCGTACGATTTCTCAAATAGCATATAATTTCTTCCTTAAAACTTGAAAAAATTTCAAAAAATTTGCGACTAGATAATATTTGGCATTTGATATAAAATTGATGTATTATTACATAAATGAATTGAAGCATTTCATATTTTTCAAAGGTATTGGTTTCGGAATTTATCTGCGGTAAGATGCAATGCACGATGATTCATGAGCTTTCAGGTTAAACTGAGTCGAATATCCGAAGAAAAACTTAATGAAGGGATATCCTTTTTATTCGAAACTTTTTAATTTTCTACTTTATATGGCTTCGTAACTAAGTCATAAATTGAAATTTCTTTCAGGGAAAGTTTACTGAAAATTAACTGAAGAATGCTTTTGTTATATATATGTACATGCTCTTGAGAAACTTAACACGCCGCACCGTGTCTAATTTTCAATCGTTTATTTTAGAAATTATCGATGCCAAGATATTAAAAAGTTCCTTCTTGGTTTAGTTACTAGTGCTTACGGTTCGAAGAAGATGCGCAACCTGAGAGACTTCGTATATAAGAAAGAGATACGCCGTCTATAATGTACTTAATTCCTTCTTGTGGCCGATAATACCGTTCGCGTCGTTTCATCAGAATCGATTTTCCGAGATGATGAAAATGCTTTGGACAGCTTTTCATCAAGAGCCCCAAGCTCTATAGGGTGTTCCAGATATATTTAATCATATATCAGAAATCAGATTAAACATAAATTGAAAATAGAAATTAAAAAATTGCGCTGGATAATGGCGTTCCGTTAAATTTTTGCTAACGAAAAATTAATCTTATAAAAAATCCGTAATCGAATAGCTGTATTTCGCGTTACTAATTCGGTGGTTGAATTACCAGATTCTTTGGTTGATCGCAAACGATCCTGACTCGGGAATGTCTGCTTAATCTTTTACTGCGAGACATTCATTAATCATGTACGAAATCAAATTCTTCGCGGCATGCGTAAAACGGAATCGTGACATTTATGATTAACGCCTTATATCTAGCACATGAAATATGAATCAAATTTTCGTTGCGCTCGATGTACTATCGACTTTCTGCTTTATAAAATTCAGTTATGAAACTTCACTTAACTCGATGTATCGTATGTAAAACGCTACACCGTAATCTCTACCTACATTACATCCCACGACGTAGATCGAAATCACTTTGATCTTCAAAGCTACTACCTATAATTATTTTCAAACTTGTCATCGTTACTTTGTGAACAGAGTATTCCACTTAAGCAACGACCACGTGTTACCTTCCACTGAACAAAATCGCAACTGCATGCTGTCATTTTAAAACAGATTGCTTATAATGTTGCCTCAAGTGTGCAGAATTTTAATAACTTATAATAAACTTTTACAAATTAAAAGTAACACGCTTTAATAAAAAAAGATGTATACTTTATTAACAATTATATATCGGTTCAATCATATGAAAAATGTATTTCATTCTTTAAATGGAGTACACTGACTTTTCATCTACATTTATTAAAAATTTAATATAACGTAAAAAAGAATATTCGCATTTTTTTATTCACCTCGGCACTGAAGGGTTGAAATATAACAGCATACAGTTTGCGACGCAATTTTTTCCTCGCGAACGGCAGGTTTAATCTACTTCGGTGGTACATTAAGCGTGCTTTAGAGCGGCAAGGACTAAATAGATACCGATTATAGACGGTATTATCTAATTATGCGATTATCGAGCAGTATGCGCAAAGGGAGCCTGTTTCTGCTAAAGTTGAGGCTAAAGTTGAGGTAGCTTGCGAACCGCAGGCTTTGAAGTTACCTCGACCCACTGAAATATCGCCAGATGCTACACAGAGTTCGAGATTTTTCGTGGAAAACACTGCTAACACGTTTTATATAAAGAGAAAGAAAAAGAAGACAAAGTCTTGTGATAAATGTGATTCGTGAACAAAGTTAATTCTTGTTCCGTTAATTAGCAATCTAGATAAAAGTATTTCTTTGTTTTCTTCTTCTCTTGCTTCATATTTAAAATACCAATAAGTAGTTAAATTATGTTTTACAATAAATGTTCTGTTTTTTCACTAGATCTTTTCATTTGTAAAATTTACTTTAAATATCAAGCTGATTTGAAACTTTCTCTTGGATTTGTATTATAAATTTGTTCCATTAGAATTTTGAGCATATAATATACTTACTGGAGTTTAGAGAAATATGAGGATTAATAGGGTTTTCAACAAAGCTCGTCATGTCGCAGGCACGCAGTTCTCTCACGTTTCATCTTCCGGTAGCTCGGTTGAGGAAAGAAGATGAGACATGAGAGAGAGAAAAACGCATGGTGTCATGGACACAAGACGGCGGAATCGGGTGAGAAACTCCGAGCTCTCGAGGAAATAGCCTACAGACTTTACCGCAACCCGCTTAAGCGTGGCTATGGCGATATATTTCACGCAAGAAACTCGGAGCTCGTTAGCACGTGGAAATCGCAGAGAAATCCGCGTACGTCGCGAGCTCTCCTTCGTGCAACTTGCGGAAAACCGAGTGGAATTTGCACGGCAAGCGTGAATTTCTTCGACCGAATATATGCGTAATAGCCTCATAAAATCAAGAGCGCAAGAGAATCCAAAAGAAAGTCTTAAATAGGAGAAACAAGAATATCTCAAATTATCTCTTGAATTTTATATTATTATCCTTTGCAAGATATTCTAATATATCAAAAACTTTTTTTTCAACAATTAATTATTTACAAAAATTAATATTCAAATAAAAACTTAAAAATTCTTATGATAAAAATTGTGTTTTATAAATGTGAAAGGCGATATCTTGATTATCGTACGTAAGAATAAAAATGAAGAACTACAGATTTACCACAACATAAATTAAGCAAACGAAAAATTATTATGAAAATTTTAGCAACAATTTTGCAAGATTAACTGTTTCGCGCGCAGAAACGACCGCGCAGTTTCAACGGCTGTCGATATCGCGTAATAGACTGTCGCAGGGCGTACTGAGAGGTGAAATAGGAAAACGCTCGAAAGTAAATATGTTCATCTTGGGAGCAGTGAATCGTCGCATTGTCGAGTTCACCGTCTCGAGCGCGAAGTTCACTCGCGTTCACGACGACAGTGCCTTCGCAGGCACCGTACGCATTGTGTTCTGAGTCTTCATCGTCGCAAACTTATCCAATTACTAACGAAACTTGACGACATCTAATTAACGATTAAATGCCGTCAAGTTGTTACGGCGAAAAGTGATCGCGTGCGTACGTATAGACGGACGCATGTTTTACGTTTCTCGAACACTCTATCTTAAGGAAAGGCAAACGTATCTTGCGACGTAGAATATGATTAATTCAAATTACTCTGCCAGATTTTCAACTTGTGCAATTATGAGTGTAAAGAAATACATCATATTTCATATTTTTAAAAAAGAAAATAACCGGCTGTAGAAACCTGATCAAATATCGATGGTCAAATATTTCAGCAAATATCGACTTCTGCCATTGCCTTTTCGCTCACCGAATTCAAGTGTGACCTGTTCTCCGCCTTTGATCTTTTTCTTCCTTCTTGTCTTTCTCCCGGGATTCATCTTGCTTTACTGCAGTGTGCTTTACTCTCTAGTGATTTTCCGCGTCTCCTTGACAATTTATCGCTCCGCTCGATAGGTTTTCACGAGTCGATCGTTCTGTTAAATGTATTCGCGCGAAACTTTGCAACGTAACGATTTCAAACAATCCTAAATTTGCTTACGAATTTATCGCAAAAGTTAAGTTACTCGATTAATACATGAATCGAATTTTTGAACCCAAAGTAGTTTTATATAATAATTTACAACATTATCTTATTTTCATTCTTCCCAGTAAGCAATTTGATTAAATTTTGTTAAATCTACAGTCAATCTGCTAATATAGCTAACATTTGGTTATCTGAGTTTCATTGATTATGCGTTAAACAGATTCACGGTATCACGCTAAAATTCAAACAAAATGAGATTTTGGAATCAACTTCCTATCGGCAAAAACAAATATTATTTTACGGATAATTGTTTCAATTAAACGTATTTACTACTCTTGAAATTAACAGAAGATTCTAAAAAATCAACATTTCACCCAACAAAACAGATATCAAACCAAATATTCTCGCTTTTTCAAAAATTAAAATGTACTGCAATGCATGGTGCATCAAATCGATGGCGCGCTTATTTCGATTTATTTAACAATCTAGCAATCTAACAACTCACTATTTTACCGATTGAAATACAGGATCGATGTTAATAAGTGAACTTTAATATACTTATAACTGAGAAAAAAAAACGGAATTTATTTTTCATAGGACAAACCTACCTCGCAAGGTCAAATTCGATCTTCGGGAAACGACGCGCGACCTTTTTCTCGAGACGAAAACCCTCTCTCAACAGTCCCATTCCATTTGCCGGAATAACGACTTCACCAAGGTTCAAACGGGGTTACGATAAACCCCGTCGCCGATTTCCGAGGTACTCGCGACGGAGTTCTTCGTAGGAACAATAAAGATACACATAGAAAGCAAGAGTAAACTAAGTTTACACTTTGTAAGTTCAACTTTAAAGATGTAAAGTCGCATCTATAAAATACATGCAATAGATAGAAAAATTATCATAACAAATTACGACACGACCTTTTCTTTTGACTACGGAAATTGGTTATATAAAATGTTGCATTATTCATGAAGTTTAGAAATATTAGGTATGCTATATGTCGGTACGCAAATATATTTTATACATATTTTTCGTTGAGAAAACCGGATCGCGGAGAGCGCTAAATAAATGTCCCTCTCTTTCTTGCTTTCCATTTTATCGTACTTCTCGCGGATGTCGTCTTCGCGGAAACGGAGAAATGGTCGAGTCAGCGCAGATATGGAGAGAGTTATCGGCGGGATTCCCGGGAATTCCCACGAAATATCCCTGAGTTTCTTACTCGAGCAGATCGAGCTGCGGGTCACGTGGCTACTCTGAAGTCGCGAGCACGCAAGAGAGTTGCGAGAGTTCCGCGTTTTGAGCACAGGAAAGGCAGAAATATTATATAAAATTCTTCTTTGGCCGGAAGGAAAAAGCTCGGTGGCCCAACTCAATGACGTTCATCTTGCTCGGCCATGCGAACAGACATTTAATTTGAGTCAATGTATATTTGCGCGACGTAAGTTTCGTAGAAATTCAGCTATAAATAAAAATAGAGGACAGTATCCTTCAAAAATCAACATATTTTTAATTCTTTCTCTATTGAGCATAAATCCCTGACAGCTACTTTATTGTATCTTGATTTTCTCCTTAAAAATTTAGAAATTATAATTTCGAACTCAACGTCACATTTTCTAAGTAAAAAATTTAAAAAAATAACAGTGACAAATCCATTCTTTTTACTGTATGTATAATATTCTGCATACTGTATGATTTGAAGTAAACTAGACAGTGAAACATATTTAAAAATGAAACACCCATCAAATCTATTTAAATATTTTTCGCAGTTGTCACAGTTGTCGTGGAAGTTTCGAATTGCGAGAGAGCAAAATGAAAAAAAAAGGAAACAGAAAAAATGTCGGCGAAGCGCGAGCATAAAATACAGATGTTACCCCGGAAGTTAGTATCCGGCGAAGAATGCCATTCCGCGCCGTTATTTGACACTCGTGTTTAGCTCATCCGAAAATAGCGGAAGCAGGCGGGCAACGCTGCAGGAACGCGAACTCGATAAATAGGATTCGCTTGTACATCTGCACGACCCTCTATCTCCCTGTCCTTCTTTTTTCATCTCTCCCTTTGCAACTAACTCGTAAGGAACTCGTAAAGATCTCGTAAGGATTCGAAAACGACCTACCATCGCCGACGTATCTCCGCGACTCCATCTTCGTCGCGATACAACGGCGTCGTCGTGAAAGCGCGGATATAGACGCGAACAGGATATCAAAGCCGAACTCTTAGTGCGAAAAAAAAAAAAAAATGAATCATCTCCTCTTTTCGCGTGCTCGCGAGATCAAGTAATGAATTATTGAAAACACACTCCTCTGGAATATTCGAAACGATTCGAAGAGTTATTAACGAGTTTGTAAAAACAAAATTTGTAAATAATTAAACTGCAATTTATATTATAATAATAATTAAAAGTTGTACAAATACATCGAGTGTAACACGGTTCATGAAAACGATTGTATCTGAGTTCACCAACGATAAAAATCAACGCACTATAAATTCAACAAAAAAAGTCGTCAAAAAGTATGTGATTTTTCGAAATAGTCTATAAATTAAAATAACGTTAAAATACAGTATTATCATGATAAAAATATGATGCATCGCATATCTATTGACTCCAACGAAAAGGTCGTTAACGCAACGTAAATGGTTCATGCACTTCGACTCGACGGTAGCAATTAACGTTTCACCCCCGTAAGACCCTTTTTAACGCCGTTCAAGAAACGGCGTGTAATTAGCGGACAGCGCGTTTAGACCTTCTTACGTTTAAACTTTCGTAACTAAGATCGATGAGGCTTCTGCCGTGCATCCGTCTACGCGGTAGTTCGTACAAAAAAATATGGAAATGAAATTAGAAGATCGCGCGGATAGATTGGGTGGATCGTCTGCGAAGACAAAAGGTTTCCGATCCCGTTCGCGTTACGAAGACAGCGAGTTATTGGAAGTATCCGACGCGTTCTCGCGTCCCTTGAAGATAGATAATCCTCCCGCGCGCTTAGTCGTTCCATAATTAATCGAACTTATCAGCATAGTTGAAATCTGTGATCGCGACGGTATTATGATCAAGATTCAAGCGAAAAGCCTCGACTTGAATTTCACGCTTGAGAGTTAATATATTGCAACCGTACAGTCACAAGATATTATAATTATTCTTGATTTTGTCTTTATTTGATATTTTGAGAAAATCTTACTTTTGCTGCCTTGATATTACATTAACGAAAGAGAAAATAAGGAAAAGAGAAGTGTAATTAAGATTTATTTTGAGCTTAATTGAAAACCTACATTAATCAAAATTAGTGTTCAAGAGACAAAGAAACAACATTCAAACATTTTACCAAAGCGATAAAAATGGAGGCAAATTGTTGCTTCTTTTGGAAGCGAAGGATAGTAATTGGCGCTGGATAAACGTCTTGCCCTGCTCGATCTTGACTGATCGTCCTGTCGGGAGCGCGAATCTTTTCTTGCCGGAAAAAAGGATAACTGACGGTTCTAGCGTGCGCTCGAGAAACGTGGATAACACACGCGACCTACAAAGTGCCGTGATACGATGAGGTTACACCTCATGTAATTTGTGGCGAAAATGATTCCGTGCAATCATTGTAACAATACGAGAGAGAGATTATCTGCGTTTAACATTTAAATTAACAAACTGCACACCCGAGGCAACGTATGGTTGAACCAATCGTGAATCATCCGAAATTTCAATTGTTACATGCGATTTCGCACAAGCGTGGCTTTTCGATTTGCATTGATAAGTATGATATAGTACGCCACGGGTAATTTTGGATATATAAATTGTAGCGTCGATATATTCTCGCGACAAGTCGACGTGGAAAAACCTCTACATGGCTTGTCAGATAATATTTGCTGCGTTACATATTTACATCTCGAGCAAGAGAGGTATGTGGTACGTTATATCATATATAAGATCTTCGTTCAAATAAGACACTACTGTGCAAATTTATTCGATTTAAACGTAAATTAAATTATAGAGAAATTTTCACGCACAAGCTTGAAATATTAATATTCGAATTATTTAAAAACTTTAAAAATTTTACTTTCTGCAGCAGCATATAATTTAATATAATTATGATGTATTATCCTGAATAAATATCAGAGAGAAAGCAGAGTGTATAATTTTCTGTTTAGTAATTTATTTCAAAATTAAATCCCTTTTAATGCGATTTTTGAAATTTAAATTATATAGCTCTCAAAACAAACAGTTCATTTGCGTATGTTTAACATTGAATTTTATGGAAAATTCACTTCACTAGCTCTGATAACTGAAAATTAATTTCACCAATTTCCCAGTGATTACATATCGCTTGTCCTGCATCACAGATTTGCAGCCCTCGACATGGATTTCGAGTAGCTCCGATCCATAATCAGAGCGTAGCACGTCGCATCATGTCATTATCGACATAACGGCATGGTGTTATACCTCTCGCCTGCACGTGCGAACTATATGCATGCGTTTACAATCAGGACGCGTGCAGGATGCGAGATTGCATCCTCGCAAAAACACTTCAAAAAGGAACTCTTCCAAATTAAGTTCTTTATAGCAAAAAAAAAAACAAAAAAGATATCAGTCTAGCTAAAAGAGGAAACAAAATAGCTAAGTATTAATCTCTCATTATAAGAAGAAATAAATAGAAATTTTTTCAAGTGTAAAAGCAGACACCACAAAAAGCGCAGTATAAATCAAAATCAAATGCAAAGTAAAAGGAAATCCATCCATTATTATAATACATATATCTATTATAATATCATAAAATGTAACATCCGTTATTATAATATAATGTTATAATAGCGCATGTATTAATAGCAGTTAGCCTTTCCTTGCCTATACATGTTCAACACTTGACTGATTCCTGCGCTTGCACGGAAGGTCTAGTAATACACGATTTTCCCGCAGACCACTTCCGTTGCGGAAATATCGCTTGTAGTTTATGAGAAAAAGACTTCTGGCTTCCTCTTCGTGACCATTTCCATTTCTTCAGAGCAAAAGATTTCCGGACATGACCCTACTATCGCGTGCAGTCGTAATCGAGAGATCTCGTATTATTATTACGAATGTATCATTCAAGTGATTCTCAGTCGATACAACACTTGCACATTTCTTCGATAAAAATAATTTTGCTTTTTTTTACCTCATTACTCTTGACTCATTAATTTAGACTTCGTTTGACGTACGGTACTTAGTATTTTAAATTCTGACAAAATCCATATTTTACATGAATATTCACGTAAATCAATTAAAAGATCATAAGCGTCACTTGTGTGAAGTGAAAACGGTTCTTTGCTTTACGAAAGACGTATAATCCGAATGTCTTTGTAACATCGCCGGGAGTCGATTCTAACCGAAAGATGCACCTCTGGGATGCAAATCTTCCTCCCGGAAGGAAGAGGCCTCGTAATTGGGAGATGAACGTGTTACCCTTACCTCGCGAAGATTGATGATCGCGTCCGACGGAGAGCCGGGCGCCCGGTTCATCCTTAAATGATGAAGATTCCTCTCGCTTCTCCAGCAGGCCACCCTCGGATCCGCCGAGAAGAGAGAAAATTATCTGCCCGATCTAACGGCAATTTCGCCACGACGGTGGAACGACGAAGAAATTGCTCTGGCCGAGCGACGTCGCTATCGTATCGTCCACTTCAACGCGATATTTACGCAAAGGCGCGATAGTTCAGTAGCGAGGTATTTTTTTATATTCGCATAAATGAGAAACATCAATCCGCGCAACAGGTTTGCACTCGTAAAATCTATGTAATTAGACATAGTAATCGTTATATAATGTTTCGCAATCATTTTGTACAAAATTATTTTTTATCCCGTTAAAGAGAATTTACTTGAAAAATTTCGAATTTATTCTTCAGAAATTTTAAATTTATTTTTTTCACAACTTTCCGGCTGATTATCGATCATCATTAACCATTAATTTCCGCGTAATAAGGGTAATACGTTCCTCTCCCGATTAAGAGATCTCCGAGGAGGAAAAATTTGCATCTATTGGTTTCACCGAATTTACTTTCAAAACTTTTAATTCATTTTTTTCGAAATAAATTTCCTGACTCTTACGCCGTTATTATATGTCAACTCCTCGATTAATGTTTCACAACTTCAGGAAAAATCGCGCGCACGTCTATGGGCATAATGCAAGCCACGTGAAGAACTGCCGAACCCTAAAAGTTTTACAATATCGACGGGAAACGATCGAGTACTGCGCTTAAATGTGCGATGTCGTCGGGATATTTTATTAAACTTCGGTTGTAAAAGCGTAACGCGTGACTCTCACCTTGCACCGCAGCACGAAAACCACATAAAAATCCGTATAGTAAATAGACGTACGAAGCGTCACTGCGTAGTCACGTTCAGGCATGGAATATTAAAACGAGGGCGAATACATTCCAATCGAGCTTCAAGCTGCCCGAGAAGATTTCGACGGTCTATTGAAACTTTCCGAAGTTTGCGTACTCGCAGTCGTTTTATTACTAACGAGCTCTTCTATCGACAATCTCGACGATCTTTAAGATTTTCGTAAATATACAAAATGTCTCGGAACTTTCGCCACAACTTTCGTCTACGGATTCTTCGAAGAATTTCAAGTTGATTTTTTACTTCAAAAAAATTTGATCAGATGTTATCTTTCTTGCAATGCTTTAAATTCCACATTAAGTTTTGAATATAAAATTTTATTGAATTTAAAGTCTCAAAAGTTGTCCATAAAACATGATTTACTTACAATCCGGAAGCTTGATTCGTTGAAACTTTTTTATTATTAATCACTTTTACGTCTATATTTTTATCGTAAAAAATCTATTTTAAAATTATTATTAAATATATTTAATAATTTCAAGTGGAAAAGATGCTGATCTATTTCGTCGCATTATTTATCAAATACATGTTTAAATAAAAGGGAAAATCATGAGATATCCTAAGAATAGAAAACGCGAGAAAAAGAAAGGTGTCAAACTGGTAAGGCGATCGCTCCCTGATAGAAATTTCATCAGGATAATGAAACGAAAACAAGATTCCGGCCGATTAATCGAATGTCCATGGAATCGACCGGGCTGCAACTCAGTCAGACAGTCCTGTCGTGACTACGGGCGATGAATAAAACAGTGCGCGCGCGGAAAGTCGTAGTTGGACGAACTCGTCCGTACCATCTCGTCCTATTTCCCCTCTACTCTTGTTGCCGTTCCGCTGATCATTGAAAGCCCGGAAGAGCTTTGGTTTTCATGAACGAAGCCCCGCTATCGTGCGCCGAACGAAACTCGCGGCGTGCGAGCGGGGGCGGAAACACCGGGATAAGAACTCGTACGCCAAAAGCACCGCCGTCGCCTCGAAAAGCGGTCAGAGATGAGAGGTAAAGTAAAACAAAAGAGAGCTGAATCTACTGGAGGATGAGCGAAAGCGGTCGCTGCACGCGCGCTCGCTGAATTCATGATCAAACCAGGTTTCCGGGAGAGCTAACGGCTAGATTGCGCACGCGTATGTTGAAATTGTGGGTTTATTTTGACCCTCTGATGCACTATTCGATATTTATTTTATCTACGAATTATGCGGAAAGAAATTTGAAATAATATTTCTCTGTCGTGAGGCGCAATTTTGTTCACAAGTTATCCTAAAATATTCGATAAAGAATTTAAAGTCAGTTGCTTCCCGAAACAAAATTTCGCGAAAAATCGTTTGTTTCAACTTTTGAATATTCTAAGTTAAGTATTTCTTAATAAAATCGATAAATATTGAAATTTGATTACAATTGTAATTATATATGTATGTGTATGCATTATACACTTAAATAATAAAACGTTTACTAAAACGAAAATTATTTTCAAAAATCAGGGGTTTACTAGTCGCAATTTTACTATTTCGCGATGCCAAAACGCAAATAAGAGAGATAAAACTCGCTTTGCAATGCAACGGTATTATAAATTTAGTAATAACAATTATTCGTGAGATTATAAAGAATATAATAAAATTACAGTGAAAAAAGGTATAACGTGTCGATACTTTTCACTGTGTACAAAAGGTTTTCACAAAATATATCGCATTTACAAAGTCCTTAGAATTTTATATACTGTGCAAAAACCATTTAGTGCAATGCATTTTAGTTATATCAACTATAAAAAGTTCCGTATCAATAATTGCAGCTTTTCATTGCGTTAATCAACATATTAAAACCTCGTATTTTCACAATTAATTCATTTACAAAAATATTAAACAATTAAATTCACTCATAAAGTTAAATAAAAGATATATTCACATATTGAAATAATATCGAAAAAAAATTTATGTTTTCAAAATTGTGATTATAGATCAAATTTTTTGTAATTTATATCTGCATAAAATTTTCTTTTTTACATATTTATTCATATAATTTATATTTTCAAAATTTTATAACAGCGATTCTAAAAATAATGTATATATATTTTGCGCAAAAATTGAAATTTTTTACTGTTACAAAATTTTTATTATTTATTTATAAAAATGCAAATTGTAAACAATAACATGATTGTCAAAGCGCGGTTCTTAGCAATTATACAATAAATAGTAGCAAATGAAAAGGTAGCAAATGATACTGTACTTTGTGTAACGTATATCATGCAAAATATAATGAATAAATTCACTCACCAATCGTTCCATCCTAGCAGAGTATGCCTTCTAGTTGTATCTGAAAAAATTCAAATATATATAAATTATTATATCATACATGTACTTTATATTAATTATTACGTTTTAATGGTTGTACAAATAATTTTTTTATATTTTTACGTATCCAAGTATATAAACTACAACTCTTTGTTTCCATTATCGATTATACAGAGCAACTCATAATTCTTGTTATTTTTTTTTCTATTACTTATATAACAATATTATACAGTTTAATAAATAATTGTATTTCTCAGTTAATCTCTCAAATGGATGGAAATTTCAATTGTAATTCAAAAATGACACAGCTGAAACATAAAGTCATTTATCACAATTATTGATTACTTTAAATAAAGATCTGATTAAAATGATAATAGAATGATTCACGAGTTAAATTCAGTACTGACATATATATCGTCTTATGTATATAATATGCGTATTAAGTTCGAATTAGAATCTACTAAGCGACTATATAGTTAAGATTATAAAAAAGAATAATTGCTCGATACAATGTTATCTATATCTCTCTAACTAATCTATTATTTATAACTATAATAAATAAAATATTAGTTTAATATTGACATCATATCGATACCATCTCGCGTTCAATTGGATACTAAAATTAAAACAATATAAATTATTAACCACATTTCTTTATAAAAATAAAAGTAAAATAAATAATTTTGGATTACAAATCTTTAATTATTATTTACATTATATTAACTAATAATTTCATATTTGTTGCACACTTGAAGGCAAAGTAGAAAAAATATTTTACTTTATTAACTTTGAAATATTACATATTTCACGGCAGGAGATTTTATCTTCATTATTATTACATTTCAGAAACATTTATTTACTTTCTAACGTCTTTTTACTTTAAATTTCATTAAAAATTTAAAATCTTTTTTTAAACTTTTTTATCTCAGTTCGTGGAACCAAAAACGAAATATTTGCGAACAAGCAGAATGGAAACGGAAATATTTCGTTTCTGTACAAAGTTGAAGCAAACGTTACGTTTTTTGTTTTCAGTTTGCAAGCCCAACAACGTATCTAGTGAGTTTAACTGTGTTCATCCGCGTTATTTGCTCTAAAATACACATCTTGTATGTTTTACGTTTCTTAATAGATTACATTACAAAACAGAAAACATAACGTTTTGTTAGCATAACAAATTGTATATTACTCATTTAAATGTTTACATGTCAAATTACACGTAGGTATCGAGCATGCAAATAAACGAAACATTTCACCACGCTTTCTTAATAAGAGTGATACGTTAATTCACATGCGAAATATTATACCTCATTCAGTATTACATGTCATAATCTTAAACCATCAGTTTCCAATACTAATTGAGCTATGTGTAATTATTCACGCGAAAAAACGGGAGGGAAACGGTCGCTCAAAATATGACGATCGATCCGGTTCTCCTTTCGAGATTAATATATCCGAAAGCCGCAGCAAAGACCCACACGCGCGCGCTAGTGTGTGTCCCAAATAGACGCGTTAAGGCCTTTACACGGTCGCGCCTATACGCTACTCTATCGCTCTATCAAAGTTTCAGTCGGGCGCGCCTGTATGGCTCCTGTGCGATAAATTAAGAGACGCTAATTACGGTCCATATACATAGACACCTCATCCAACTTAACTTCCGCGTATAACCGATACATTCGAAATCTATAACGGGATCTCGATACATCAGCTCGAACCAGAGCTACATAAACACTCCAAGTTTAGATTAGAAAAGCCCATGTAGTTTCTAAAGCAGCAATATCCTTTACGTAAATAATGGTCAGATTTTCAATGGAAGATTCAGATGAACTTGCCGGAACTCGAGACTAAATACATATTCGCGGAGTATTCCCGTAATTCTTACCTGTGATGTAATGGACGGGCGTGTGTTTTAAAATTAGCTTACGAATGCCATTGCACATTAGTATTCTTAATATATCAAAATTGCATTTGCCGGTAGGATCAATTCTTCATCCTTCTACTTGCAAACTCATTAGTTTACACAGCAACACCGCTTTGCCAGACAAGGGGTCAGACAAGATCAATGGGTGGATCAAGCCTGGCACATTGATCGAGCATCGCCGTTCCGCGAGTACGAGTATCTAAAAGCTTACACTGCGAGGCGACACTGAAAAAGCGCCCGACGGGACTAAGATTAAAAGAGCCCAAGTAAATAACGCAAAAAAGCTCTTCACTCGTAAATACGCGCGCGAAGTAGGTAAAGAAGAGTGCCGGTAGTTTACTCTTTCGGCAGTTAAGAGAGAATACAGATGGTTCGGAGTTACACCGTTCCGTCGTAGTGCGGTGCATTAATTCGAGTGGGGTGCGGGCGTGCCGAACGCGAGTCGGCGGGAGCGAGCGCGGGTAGGCGACGTTCGGTGCGCATTCGTATCCGATGAATGGATGCATCCGAGCGTCGCAACGAGAGTGACACGCTTCTCACGCATGCGACAATCGGTACAGGTACATGTTGGAGATGGGCTAAGAGAGACCTGGCGCGCGCTCGCATAGAGCCGTAGTAAGGGTACGGCGGCGGCGGCGGCGGCGACGGCGGCGGCGGCAGAGAGTCGTGAGGATGGACCCGTGCGAAGAGCTGACAGACACAAGGCCGCACGTCGAGGCCGCGGGTTCGATCGCGCGTCGCGCGCCACGCGGAATTAGGATGCAGTGATCGCGGGGAGAAGGTGGTGGTGTGGTGAGGTCAGGCGAGAGGTGGTCCGCGAGAGTGGACGACGACGATGCATCACGCCGGCGGCGGCGGCGGCGGTGGTGGCGGTGGTGGCGGTGGCGGCGGCGGCGGCGCCGGTGCCGGTTACGGCGGTGGGCCGCAGGAACGCGTGCACCAGGCCCCGCGACCGGCCCAATCCGAAAAGTGTCCCTATGAAACATACCAGGCACAAATCCCGGACTGCTGCGCGGCCGCGGTAGCGGCGCAGGACCCGTATCCACGGCCGCCCAGCGGCTATGACGGCAGGTGCTACGACGAGTGCCATCGCAGGACACCGTACCAGGAGGAATCCTATACTCAGGTACGTGTTCGTACAATCAGATGCATGCAACTTTTTGTGGTCCTGTGTCAAGGTGAGTTACGGATGGATTCGATATAACGCTTTGCAACCATTGTTTACGTAACTTTCCAAACAGTTCAAGCAGAATATAATTAGTATATATAAATTGTATTTGTTTAATCTTCATAACATTTGCCAGATAACAAGAATTGATTGTTACATTCGTTTTACCTGGATAGCATTGAAATAAGAGAATAAAATTCTTAATGTTAACTAACTGATCAAAATTAATTTGTAAAAGTAGCACGGATATCTATAAACTGTAATCTTCACTGCAAATTGCTTTATTCTTACCACTTTTATTACCGTAGATTCCGCGTTTTTTTCGTATACTATTTCATTTTGTAATAATTTTTCTTTTATTAACTTATTTTCATTTTTCTCTTTACATTATTTAATAATACAATAATGAAAAAAAAATAGTTAGAGAGCTAATGATATCCGGGTCATACTCGTTTAATTGATTTATATTTTATAATTTGTAATTTATCCGATTTGTTTGTTCCTTGCAAATATACAATAATTACAAAGTAATTAGGTAAATGGAAAAAGATGTTTATTAAATGTTACGGAGAAATTTGATCATTCAATATAAGCATACCGGACACTATTAATGCAGCCGATTGCACACGAAAGCCGATAGGCCGATGTTCACAACTCGCTATTCAAAACGGCGCTATTGTCAGTACCGGCGGTTTGAAAGTTCAAGTTATAAGCGCTCCTATCAGCATTTTACTAACAACACAATGTTAACAGCGTTCCGTTAGTGCTTGCTGAACAAATGCTATGTTAGCGTAATTTTGTTATTCATATACAGACCGACAAGGAAAGACCATTGACATCATAAGCGATGGATATACTCGCGAGCACTTGCATATCGCTAACAATAACCTTTATTATTTCAAAAAATGGAAAAAGTGTACATTATACACGTTTATAAAAAAAGCTTGTACAAGTTCTAAATATAATCGCAAATAGCAAAGTTCTTAACGGGCAATGAATTGCATATTCTAACATTTACTGTACGTTTGACTTTTTTCAAGAACAAATACAATAATGAAAAATATTTTATCGGCTTTATTTGCTTGCAGATATTACCAATTGCTTTGAAACGTTTTAGATAATATAGAATTTTTTATTAATATTCATTAAAAGTTACAAAAAACAAATAATGTTTTAATAAAATAATTCAATCAAATTTAATATTTAAAAGCAACTTTAAAGCATTATATTAACACAGTGGAAATATATTCCATTTTATGGTTTGTATTTTCATATTGATAGTAACGAAGTATTTTCTCCACTGATAAAAATATTAAAAATATTTATTAAAAATTTATTAAAAATAGAATTCAATTTTGCGTCCAGAGCTGAAATTAATATTGTATAATTCGTCTTAATGCGATTAATCGTGGTTGTTCGCAACGAGCTTCAGTATTACAGCGTACCACTGCGTACTTCAGGGTCGATTAAATTTGATATCACCTCCAGGTGCGAGCATTACACGATAATTATCCAATAGAATCGAACGAGTTCGCTATTTTATAACGAACGCTCGGGTCTAGTATTTATGATTATCGGACAGCGAGAATTGAATTTGCAGCTTCTAGGGAAATAGGAGCTTAGTTACCGCGGAAAGGGCAGACTTTAAGATTGTTATGATTCAGCGAGTGGAAACGTTCGCTATCGATAATACGAATCGCGAAAACTTAGCGTGCTTTCGTTGCTTTTCTCATATTAAACGATGGAGACGATAAAAGAATTATTTATGAAAGGTAACTTATCGCAATATACCAAGATAGCCAAATGTTAGCGATGCTGGCAGAGTGACAGCAAATTTGATCAAATTGCTAATATTTCGCTTAATATGTACATGCGAAAAACAAAGAAAATTGCGGTTGCAACTTTGTCAGAGAAATATAAAACGTGGTTGTTATTAGTGCAAAAATGGAATGCTATTCATGTCAGTAAAACTTTGCTATTAAAAAGAATAGAAACTAAGAAGTTAAATGAAACAAGATGCCTGGATGTCTTTACCTAATACTCAACAAAGAATATGTACTAAACTTTAAATTGCGGAAAAAATATGTCTGCAAATTTTCTACCAACAATTTCCGAACACTCCGTGCGTTCCACACCAGTACGGAAGACAAACAACTGCAATTAGAACTTCCCAAGCGGAAAGTGAAGCAAAAAAAGAATGCGCCCTCGAAATACCCCGGTATCGAAGTTTAATGCAACGTCGCCGCTAAAAGCGTCGCGTCGCTAATCGCGACGAGCTTATTTTTTCCGTCAACTCGGCGTATTTATTAATACGACGCGCGCACACGACGCACGGGAGAAGATGAGCCTCGGAACATCTATCTATTGATAGTCACGTCAGCGAGACAGATCCGTAATAGCCGTGCAGTCACGAATTTCATCTCCGTTCGCGCAAGTTCGGTTAGGGCCCGACTTCACCGCGGGAATCTTCGAACAGCTATTATGGAGGCTTTCGGTATCCGAAAATTGATTCGACCTGGCGCGGCGTACGCTCTTCAAGCCCTACTAGCTTCGCCGTATGTGTATCCGCGAACTATCGATTTGGCGGAGGCCATACCCGCCGCGAGATCGCATCTCGCACGAAAACGATACTGTCGAGGATATAAATCGGCGCTATTCTCCGAATTAATTGCTGCGCGAAATAAAAATGTAGATAAACGCTTACAAAACACAGTATATCGTGATATCAATATTTGGTTTCCTATATTGCGCGTTTTTACCGTCAGCAATTTATCTTCGGTTGCAATTGAATATCAGTTCAAAAATAATATTGGCAATCGCAGAATAAAGATGTTAACTTGCATCGATCTTTATGAATTTAATTGTTACAAAAAGTCTCCCTATCATAAATAACATCGATATCGTATAATCTCAATACGTAACGGCAGAAATATCAAATATAAATGAGTAGAAAATATCGATACTTGTGATATTTGATATCAAAAAGTAAAAGTATTGGTATCCTATTAAATTTCAGCATCGCTAGCCGCGGGCAGCATTGCCTGCGGATGCAATTTCGTGGATGCATAACACATATACAAAGTGATCACGTGCCGATCATCTGTCAATCCCTCTGTTTTCAATGTTTTCTTCTAAGCACCATCACCGCAGATGGCTTTCAAAATGGTCATGTACTCGATCTAATTTCTCTACCGCATTATACTTTTTCTTGATAAAAGGACTATATAAAATTAGATAACAAAAGTAATTTTAAAACTTTATAAAATAATGCAGCTCGATTAGAACTTGTTTTCAAAATAACAGAAAAAACTTGTTTACTAATTACATAATATTTATCTTATTTATCACAAGTAATAACACTTTTTCTAATCAATTTTTCTTAACAAATAAATTTTAGGAAAAAATTACGTTAGATGATTTTACAAACTTGATTGACTCAAAAGGAAACAGCATATCTTCAGAAATCGACAAACATGTCGTCCGAAGAGTTTTTTCGCGCTCGCGAAATCGCAAGGAGCAAGGTGCCAAACTTTACTTTTACAGTTTTCTATCGTTGAGTATCGGTACCTATATGGCGATGATGGCGTTACCGAGCGAATTTTAGAATTCCCGTACCGCGTGTACTACACATGCTTTCGGCTTGAAAGGCCGAACATACGTTCCGGTTATTTTAACGATATCGATACTTTACTGTTATGGTAGCAGTATCGGGGCGGTATAAAGATAGCGGCGATAGAGCGCTGTGCGATTCGCGGTGGCGGTCATTGCGCTGCTGTCCATATCGAACGATGATGCGATACATACCACGGAATATGGTAACTCGTAAGCCATCGAGTACTCCGCGCGCAATCGCAACAACTGCAAATGCACCAACAAGAGAATGAACAAGAGATAAACACAACAAATACAAAATTCTTTTTCGTACTTTTTCACAATTTTTAAGTCTTCGTGTGTAACTGTTTGTCGAAATAGAATAATAACATGATTTGTTTTTAAAATAAATATTTGTAACACATTTATGACACGTTCAATATTTGGGCAATATGCGAAAATCTATTTCGAGAAATATTATATTTCTACATAAAATGTTTCTTGTTATATAATAGCTCAATATTGCAAATCGATATAATCCATAGCATTGTTAACAGTACATGTCTTCCGACTTGTTACGTAAATAAGGAAACTGTAACTGAATTGAAGTGGGTAATTTTGTATTATGGTGAAAAGATTTCATCCGCAGACGCGAGTGGCACGTTATTCATTCTCTTACGCAATTGCAATTCCCACGGCAACGCATTCCATCTTTGTGCTGTATTAAGACGATTCTTTTTAAACTGTAAATATTTGCCGTACATCTAGAATATTAAATTTCTTCATATTCCGAGAGATTCTTGGCATGTCTGGTTGGCGTACGATATCAATTTAGAAAGGCAGATTAATCAGCCAAATTGCTTCCGACAGATACATAATACAGCAAAAACGTAGAGAGTTTATGTTGCAATTAGATAATCTATTTTATTTATTCTTTTCATTATTCCATTTAAATTATTTTTAAAAATGGTTAATATTACAACTATGTAATTACTTATTTTTTATTAATATCTATCTTAAATAACATTGATAATAAATCGTATCAGTTGGTGTTTATTGCAGCCCAATTTCATTTTCAGGAATCTTTCTCAATAATCTTTTATGCAGAATATTATTTTCGAATTATTTTCAATCAATATTTTCTGTACATGTATCCAATTAAAGTTATTATTAAATGTAAAAGGTATACAACACTTGTATTAACCGATGAATAAATGAAACAATATTGCAATCAACAAACATAGAAATATATCCCATTGTGTTCTCATTGTTTATAAATGTAATAAATGTATTTGTATGATTTAAAAAGTAACTCTCTAAACGCGAAATTATGTGTGCAAAAAAATTTGTTATTTAAAAATAAATTCATCCAAAAGTTTCTTTAAATTTAAAATTGAGATTTTACAGAAATCTATATTGGAGTACAACAAGATATTTATGCTTCCTGCTAACTAGGCAAATATAGCTTATACTAGTAAATTTCTGAAATACAATTGATTTATGCTACATTTACCAAACCGCATGTTTAATGTAAAAAACTGATACGCTTTTGGAAAAGTTATTTTTAGAAATTTACTCATTCTATGTTTGAAAAAATCACGATTCTGTCGACTGCACTATCGATTATCGAATACCCCAGCCAAACAACAGAGACCAAAATATAAAGTGATTTGATGCAAGTAATCCGTTTTCTCTTTCAGGACGTATCCTCGACATTCCATCGGCCTCAGTCTAGACTGGGCTATGAGGAACGTCCTCAGTCCCGGGTGGGATACGCCTCGGATTCCAGGTGCGCCAGCGGGCTCGGATATGACGACACCGGTGGGGGTTACCTGGATCAGAGTGACCCGAGGATGTATTGCACCGGCGGCTATTGCATGGGGGACACGATGATGGCGACGAGCAGAGGTGTGTGCGGCGAGGAGGTCGAACTCGATATGCGGAGGCACATTCAGGCTTGCGCCTGTACATGCAACCACATGGGCTACGGGAATTACATGGACTATCAGGTGAGTTGGAAATATATCAGCAACAAAATATTAATTATTCTGTTGGAAAAGATGTGCTCTTGTTGAAAATATATGCCAATATACATATGTATATTCGACGCTTAGATTTATGTTGAGAAATTATGTAAACGCTATTAATTTAATTAAATCCGTATTAAATCGTGTTATGTTATATAAATAGCTAACTGCAAAAAGCAACGCGTGAAAAAATTTAATTGTATTGAAAATTAACTTATTTCCGATCACGATATTATTTTCACAGAAACATTTTAACCGGGATACAATGACAAAATTCTAGAATCCTTTCTTGTGAATCGTACGTAATATCACGCGTGATGCAAAGCGAGCATGTACGTTTATATTCACAACATAGAATAGTAGAGTCCTGCTGAGAGCGTCTCGCAAACTTTTGTTTGCAAAAATTTCGTAAAAAGAAAAAAACTATCCAAGAGTCTTTATAAATGTAGGGGAAAATAAAAACGTGAAGCGCATAATGATGAAATTCTGAATTTTCCTGTCACGAATAGTGCAATATCACTACCGAGGCCAGCTTATCTTGTAACTGAGTCTTCTCTAAATATACATTGCTTGATCTCAAATTTTGAAAGTGCATCTCTTCAAAAATTTTAAAGGCGAAAAATATATTATAAAAAATATATCGGTAAAATATATCATAATAAAGTTAATTTAATGTAATATTTTGAACAGATTTCCATACTTTTCTCATGCAATATTAATTTTTTCTCTTCATTTTGATACATGCGTTGTAAAATATGCAATTTCGCATTTAAGATGAAGCACCTTGTGTAACTATTTTTTGCCGTATGAACAAAGGAATTGCAATTGTGCTGTTATGTCAAATTATGTCTCGTTTTCCTCTGTTTGTAAAGCATTCTGATGCAGAATTATCGTTGTGGATAGCTAATATGCTGATGCATTCATAAAGCTTACAAAAGATGTCGGCGTCTGAGATGCAAATCGACTCTCTAAATTAATCCCTTGTAGTAAGGAATGTCGATGACCCCATTAGAATTGCAAAAGCATACTATTTTTGGCAGTATTTTTTATAACACAGTTTAGATAGCCGATCGTAAAGAAAGACATGTTCAATTGTAATAATTTTTTCAACGAAATATTTACTGTGAAACTTATACTATCCTAAATCTCACAACTGTCATTGTAAAATTTAACCAAAATTTAAAATCGCACAAATAATTTGTTTTATGCATTTCCGAGCCGTGTTTAAAAAAGACACAAAAAGTATCGAAAGCGACTAAACTATCTTAGAAATCACGATTTAAAAAATTCTTGCAATTTTTCCGATTTGCTTTTAATATGCAAATCTTCATTAAATTTCCCGTTCAAGTCCCGTGTAAAGTAATTATCTTAAATTATCTTAAAGAATTTAAACCGTTTTTTGTCATTCGTTCCGACTCGTCTCGTCGGATAAATACATAATGCTCGCAGACGCAGCAGATCGTCGAATTATTATGATTCGCGCGAATCATCCACCCATCCGTTCCAAGAATCTCTCGTTGTCTTCTGCGTCCGGACTTGCTATCAGAGGTAATTCATCGCGCTTTGAAAAATTCACAAGCAACTTCCTGCCTTGAGACCATCCCGCTGTCTACCTCTCGCGTTGGCGTTTCATCTTTTACGTGCGACCGAACTGTTCGTGAAATCCTTCCGCGAAGAGTCGGAGAATAGTGCGAACAAGGAGCAAAGAGAAAGTACGATGGAGAAACAAGCGAAAAAGAGAGGTGTAGCACAGTTTCATCCAGGTTTCTTGAGAAGAAAAGAGCCGACGGTATTACGCTTAAGCCTTTACGATTATGCGATAATATACGGGCGTCTACGAGACGTCCATAAAGAATTCTTTCTCCGCAGACGAACGTGCGCTACATGTTTCGCGAGTGGAGTTTCTGTGCCTGTCCAGGTTGCATCCCGTGAGGATGCTAAAACTTACATTCGTGACAAATCTCCCAAAATCCGAGATATCGCGAAATTCTGTAGTGCTGTGATATAACTGTGTTTCACATTTCGTTAAAAGCGTCGAACGTAATAGAATCCCGATTATATAACCGTGTCGTCTAGTAAACAAAAGAAAATAAATTGCGCGCGAATTTACATGATTACACTTTCTACCTCGATCAATCATTATTTTTCGTGACAAGATATATCCTTCGCGATACGGAATAAAATTTTTCATTTACAAGTTCTTATCTAATTTCATAAATAGAATATGTATGTGCGTAATAAATCGTTTTTTTTTTATTTTAAATTTGACTATTTAAAAATTCGAATGTAAAATATTTACATCTAAATTAATGAAATTTAAAACACAAAAAATAACGATTTACGCAAGTTGGGTTTATTGCTCTTTAAATCTCTTGCTAATAATAAGTAATATGAATATTTTTATATGACGACTGCGAATGAGTATCTAGTTATCTATGAAAACAACTCGGTATCTATACTCGTATTAAACTAGTCCCTCCACCATCATTAAAAAGATTTTTAACGGTAAATTACTTACCACAACGCTGCATCGCCGTCGCCCGATGCCTCCCAGGCCTCGTCCTCCTCTCAGTGGCTGTTCCAAGCACTCACACGCGTCGCGACGCGCGCATTGCTCGCGCGCGTACCTGAATATAAAAATCGCGCGGCACTTCAAACGACACTCCCGACATCACAGGCGAATCGAACCAAATTGTCCAAGCTGCGACGTTACGCGCGAATTTCGTCCGCGTTTCAGACGACCACATTTACCAATTGGGGCACGATTCTTTCAAAACAGAAGGCAAAGGTAAGCTCGAAGAAGATGAGGTGCGATTAGTCATCCAATCAACCGACTAGATACAAGACATCTGAAAAGCAATCGGTAGCGTTTGACTAACTCCGGTAGCCGTCCTCGACTACCTTCGACAGTCTGGCTATCTGTACAACTAGCGCGTTGCACGTAGAACCGAAGATTGCCCTGCCGTAGTCGAGATTTTATGATTGAAACCGACCTTTCCCTCCCCCGAGCCAAGCCTAAAGTAAAAAAAAATCGTGTCCCAATATTTGTCATACAGCAAAAGTGCGTTCATCTATAGATTCGCTATAACTCTCGGCATTAACGGCACTCCCGGCATTTTGTTATACTATACGACGGAACAAATATATTTTGTAGCACCGATTACGCGCACAAAGTTGATCTGTAAAATAAAAAAATAAATGCAGATTAATGTTTGAAATAATTAATATTTATAAAATAATTACTGCGCACATTAAACTTTATATTCGTTTATTTATGCACACGTCTAAACAAAGAATTAAAATTTTCAAAAATATATTTTTTGAATAAAGAAAAAAGTTTAATTAGTTGAAATAATAATATGTAAAAAATTTCTAAAAATGGTGAATATTAATTTACTATTATAAATATTTTACTAAATATTTAAAGTATTTTAAATATTTTATATCCGCTACATTATATAATATTTTATATGCAATATTTTGCGAATAACAAATAAATGAATTATTGCTTACCGTAAAGTTGCTCCGCCGGCGCCCGATGCTCCTCCTGAGCCTCCTCCTCCTCTCAGTGGTCCTTCGAAGCACTTACACTGAATTACACGCGTTCGCGGCGCATGCATTGCTCGCATGCGTACCTGAATACGAAAATCGCGCAATACTTAAAACGACACTCCCGACATCGCAGGCGAATCGAACCGAACTGTCCAAGCTGCGACGTTACGCGCGAATTCCGTCCGCGTTTCAGACGACCACATTTACCAATTGGGGCACGATTCTCTCAAAACAGAGGGCAAAGGTAAGCTCGAAGAAGATGAGGTGCGATTAGTCATCCAATCAACCGACTAGATACAAGACATCTGAAAAGCAATCGGTAGCGTTTGACTAACTCCGGTAGCCGTCCTCGACTACCTTCGACAGTCCGGCTATCTGTACAACTAGCGCGTTGCACGTAGAACCGAAGATTGCCCTGCCGTAGTCGAGATTTTATGATTGAAACCGACCTTTCCCTCCCCCGAGCCAAGCCTAAAGTCAAAAAAAATCGTGTCCCAATATTTGTCATACAGCAAAAATGCGTTCATCTATAGATTCGCTATAACTCTCGGCACTAACGGCACTCCCGACGCGCATTTTGTTATACTATACGACGGAACGAATATATTTTGTAGCACCGATTACGCGCACAAAGTTGATCTGTAAAATAAAAAAATAAATGCAGATTAGTGTTTGAAATAATTAATATTTATAAAATAATTACTGCGCACATTAAACTTTATATTCGTGACGTTACGCGCGAATTCCGTCCGCGTTTCAGACGACCGTATTTACCAATTAAGGCACGATTTTCTCAAAACAGAAGGCAAAACATAAACTCGAAGAAGATAAGGTGCGATTAGTCATGGAATCAACCGACTAGATACCGAGCATCTCAGCAGCATTTCGGTGCCTAACTGACGGAACTAGCAAAGTCGCTGGATTGACTTCAATGCCGTCGATCATATGTGTCATAGTTGCAATTAAGCAACCCCATGCTTTCCGACATGACATATGTATGTTGGCACGTCAAACACTGCAGATGCCTTTTTGGTCCGTAGTCGGGATTTCATGATAAAAATCGATCCTTTTCTCCCCCGAGCCGAGCCCAAAGTTGAAAAGAAAAAATCCCTCAAAGAGGGATCGTGTTCGATCGTGTCTCAATATTTATCATTCGGCGGAAATGCGTTTGTCCATACGATTCGCTAGATTACGGCGTTTCGTACTCGCGCGAAACTATCACACGTGTCACGATGCGCGCATTGCTCGCGCGCATGCCCGAACGTAAAAATCGTGCGGCACTTCAAACGGCACTCCCGACACACATCTTATTATATTACGAAATTACGGCGAATGTGTTTCGAATACACACAGTTACAGTTTATCTGAAAACATAAATACATCCACATTACAGAACGTCCAAAACAAGCTGTATATCTGTAGCTTAATAATAATAATTGTTATTCATAGTAATAGATTTCTATTCCTTGAATTTCAAATTAATTAGTGATAAACGTTTAATATGTATATCACTTTTCATTACATGAATCATTCAATACAGCGATCCATGTATCATTTCACGTTCTGAATTCGAGAATAAAGCAAATTAGATATAGATAATAAATGTTCCACTGCATTATTGTTCTATACGCGAAATTTAAGTAAGTTGCTGTCGATTCATAATAAATTTCTATGGATTGACTTGTTTATCTATTTATCATCATCACGGAAATATCACGTCCAGAAAATCACGGATTCGCTTGAGAAAGTATGTGCAAACTCGCAAACTTCACCGGCGCGGCCTCATTCGACCGAAACGTTTCGCGCAGAAAAAAGAATAAAGAGAGGTGTAGAAAGAGAGAGAGAGAGAGAGAGAGAGAGAGAGAGAGAGAGAGAAGAAAAATTCATTTTGAAATGGGCGCTGCCTAACGGGGCCGCGCGTCGAACTTCAGAGCCCACGTCCTGGTTCAGACGAGTTGCGATCCTGGCCGGTTGCCAGGGAATCGCGAAGGGACCGGAAGAGGCAAGGATGAATAAAAAAGCCGCACGCGCGCATATCTATCATCGCGATACCTGTCAGGTACGACGTATGTGAGGATGGATACGTGTGTATAATAGATATAAGCAAATGTGTTCGAGCACGTGTATTGACGAAACTATGTACGCGAGACTCTTCGAAAATAATTTCAACTAGACAGGTGGGGAGAATCCATTCGTGGTGCGAGAAGGCGCGCAGCAACGTCAGAGAGTCGTTACCACTGCAGTGCGGCGAGTAAACTTTGTCGAGTGCATAGAATACACACTATATGGGGCTTCCGCGATGTACACGGCAGAAACATAGCTATATAGCAAGGGTACGCGGGCTATAAAAGTTCATAAATCTATATTTTTCTCTGTATTCTATTTAAAAAATTTGGGAACAAAATATATCTTTAACTTCGAGTTTTAATTTGGTAATTATTGAATTATATCAATAATTAATATTTTTTAATATTGATTTTGAAGAATCTAATTATTTACATTTGCTTAACATGAATATATGCTATAATAATAATAGATTGTTCAATTTAATTTTCTTTTGTTTAATTTAAGCAATTGCTTGTGTTTATTTTTAATTGTAGAAAAAATAATCAATTCAAATTAAACTAAGATTAAAATTGATGGAATTTAATAAAATCAACTTTTAGATTGTAGAAAAATCTAACTAGAATCTGATACGCATAAAATTAAATCTGAAATCACTTTTCTCAGAGTAAAATATCTTCGTACACATGCGTTGCGTATGTTATTTAATTAAAATAGCTGAACAATATCATAGATTTAAGCACAAATAAAATTTCCGCATGTGAAGACAGACATCTTCTACTATATCGATAAAGACCATCTAACTAAATGCACTTCTACTGTATCGTCGCAAATGCGGTAACACGTCGGATATATGGCTGAGTAGTGGATCTCGACGTTCCGAGTGTGTTTGGGAATTAGGTAAAGGGATTCCGTGGATTATATTCGAGAAGTTCGAGCTCCTGGAGGATTTCGGACGGACCGAGGATCCTCGAGTTTCTCAGAACCACAAGTCAGGATAATAACGTCAACCGAGAGCCCCTGTCGAGATAGATTCGTAACAGACGACATTAAAAAATTACGGCGAAGATATCAGGATCGGTGTCTACCTCTCTATACGAAGCACATTTTGGATTTTACAATCTGTATCGTAACCACACTTGCCGATATAATTACATGCAACGCAATTATGTGGCGGTCCATTGTGACGACTTTGGAATGCATCAATTATTGCCGACCACCGAACAAATATCGTCTAACCGCTCGATATTAACTATCATCGGTTTGGAACATTGCATTGATCACGAATGAGTTATTAAATCGACGCATCGTTATCATTAATTATCAATTGCCAATAGAATCGCCGAGCGATTATGCAGTAAGGTACTCTCCAAAGCGCTTGAATAATTCGTTTCATTTGGTAGTGTAATGAACGCAATAAACGGTCAAGATTTCCAGTCTTGACTTCCAAATGCATAGTATCACATTTAATGCACTTTCAATTTTACATTAATTTCTGCACGCTTTTTGAATTGTTAATGTTTATATATTTTGCCTAAAATAATATACACATAATGTGTATCATTTTATTTTAATAATAATAAAAAAAATGTATTTTTTTTTTCTCTTTTCCGTTTTTAATCTTTTCTCCCTGTCATTTTTATTTTAAAATATCCTTTTCATTTTTTATTAGAATTATTGTTATTTTATTGTTGTTATTATTAATTATTAGATAAATTATTAGATTAATAATTGTGATAACGTACATAATAATCACATACTTAAGAATTAACATACATACATTTAGCAAGTGAAATGTCATAGAGCTTGCAAATTGACATTACGACTGATGGTTTATTCGTGCCTGTTAAACTTCAGTAATAATCTAAAACGAGATTATTATACCTGTTTCATCGTTTTCGTATCGTTTTAACTAATTACCACCAGTGTTTCGTCGAGAATCGACTGCTTTGATCATTTATCTCATTCAACTGCAATATGCCAAATGCATATTTCTCTCAGGAAAATTAAAAATATTTCTGTCTCGAATTAAGGATTATTTCTCACTACAATTAAAAATTGTTCTAAACATCGTCAACGAGAAATAATAAGTATAATAAAATAAAATTATGCCACTTTGCGGAAGCGGAATTCGATAAAACACGATGTTCACAAGTTATAGATTTTGGCCGAACTTATCCGTCTTCATTAGCGAAATAATTAGTCTCCTAGAAAGTTAGGGACGTCAGAGATTTCGATGTAGGACATACCAAAACTCCACTCCTAATAAATGCAAATTACAACTCCAAAGTGCTCAGCCAAAAGGACACGCCGTCCTAAGTATGGCGCTTTCATTAGCGTGCGAATCAGTCTGCTTTATTTCCGGCAGAAAATAGAAGAATCCTCCGGTTTGATAAATTAACAATACAATATAATTAGATTGATTGATTTAACGTAATGAAAAAGAGAAACACGATATTTCACAAAATGAGAAACAGAGCCAAATAATTTACGGCATTAGCTCGTTTCCGTAATGAAAATGTGAAAAGAGGAAAAAAGAGAGAGCATTGCGCTTATTTCGATTCGTATCTATTTGTATACTGCAAAAATTTTACGATAAAGAATTTTAATTTCCTGTCCTAGTATCCTGACATATATAGCGCGTGTCAGGATTGTCATCACCCTGTCTTCATTTATCACAGATGTTTATTTTGATTTATCAATGACATGATTAAATAAAAAAATTTTCCATTTTTAATCACCTTCTCCTATAAAACCGAACAAAATATTTTTGAAAAAAATTAATTTTAAATTAATTGCAATAGTATATTAAACTTTCGACATATAAATTTAAAAAAAAGTCCTATAATCTTATAGGACATCAACTACACACTTGTTAAAGTATTACGTAACTGCATAATGTCACTGCACCGCTCGTGTGTCTCCTTAAGAGAAAAAGTTGTCATGTTGTTCCTCCGTTGTTAACTCGGGTCAACTTCGATCAAACACGCGGAAATACGGAAAAATCCGATATCCGTTGCGACGTTCGAGCGTGGTAATCCGCTGCAGAAAATGTTACCTCAATGAACGTACGCTCTAAATTTAGAAAAGAACTCGACATTACACGCAGCTTCGCTGTCGAGAAGCGACCTACGATATTAGAAAACAAATGCCTTAATTAAAAAACAAAAAAACGGTGGAAACTATGAAAATGAACAAAAATACGTTCTCCCTCCGAGCGTGAGTCGAGAAAGCCAACCAAGCTTTCTTTTATTATTTTCGTTTTCTGAGATATATTCAATTCTTCAACACGAGAATATGCAACGTTGTAGAGGTTAATAAACGGCAGTAGTAGAGACTTGAAATATATCAGCCACAGCATTTTGCACGGATGAGAAATAAGTGTAAAATATGAAAACAGCAAGAACTTTCTACTAATAAGATAAAAGAATAAAAAGTCAGAAATACAAAAATTATTTATATAAAACTATTATATTATTTTCTTTTTGTTTCAACTTTTTTAATGATTTTTCCAAGTTTATTCCTCTAAAAAGAAAATTTGATGGAAGACCATCGTTCTTTGCAAGTTGGTAATTTTTGATACTAAAGACTTTTGCAATAAAACTTCAAGCTAACTTTCAGTTAAAGGAAAGTTCATCCGAGGCATATCGGATAAAGATTTTTGCTATCAATCCACGCTTCGAAAGTTTAATTCGTTCAAACTATAATAATTCCCGCAAAAACTATAATATTTGCTTCGGCGCATTAAGCGTTACAAAGTCCGATAGCTATCGAATGTTATGTAACTCGAAACTTCATGTTTTACGAACTCCTCCCGAAACATAAAAGAAATTATTTCAACTGTCTCATCCAGGTCACTGAACATTCGATACGCCCGATATTAGACCCGGCATACTTTCGCCGAAAACAACGGCCGCAGTGTCAAAACGAATCCGTTACCCTCACGAACGCGCGGAAATTAGAAAACACCGATACGCCACGGCAAAATCTATTTCTCGCTCTCCTCACGTACTTTCTTCAAGGCTCCGACCGTGCCGACGACCCTCTTTCTTTCTACGCGAGTGCCTCCGAGACGGCATGAGGGTCGTCGCCTTTTGTTCGCACTACCGGAAACGCTCTCGGAGCTGGCCCTTTCTTTCTCGACGGCCCCATGCCACCCTTGTCGTTTTTCATCCTCCAGCCGTTACCGACGAGCTAAATATTTAGCTCGAAGGTGAAAAAGTGAAGACTGATTCCGGAGGGAGGGAGAGGAATTGCCGCTTGACAGCGAAAGAGGAATCCTCGATCGAAAAAGATCGACGAGCAGACGGACGCGATCATCGGGCTGAAAGCAGAGCGGAAATGGCAGAAGTTCAGCGACAGGCATTGTGGCGGCTAATCGAATTTTTCAAAACCGACGCTGTTACCGCCGGCCTAATTGGACGCGGCGCCGCCATTTTTGCCGCTGGGTGACCCGTACACCTAGCTTGGTGTCGTCCTCTATCTCTTTTTCTCTTTCTCTCTCTCTCTGCCTCTCGATGAACTATCTCTCTTCCGCGCTTCGATCACCTTTTAATTGGATTACGGCCGCGCGTACAAACCGGAAAATACGGTCGCGCCGGGACGAAAACCGTTCTCTCGCGTGTGCAAGCAGCGAATTTAAGGGACTCCAATAACAGTAATTTGCAAATTCGTTATGGCAGAGCGACTCGGCAATAATGCTCTGTTATCGCGACAGCGAGCCGCACGAGCGAGCTTTTAGCGCCCTTAAAGGCGTACAAATAAAAATGTCGAGAAAATTGAATTCTGTCGTAAATAATGTGTAGAAAAAAGCATACGGATATTAAATCTGACTATTCGTTTAATGTTTTTGATGAAAAACTACACGCGTGTGAAAGCTAACAATACGTCTATAATATCGCAAGTTTTTCAGAGACTGGTATTGCTGCGAAGGGTTAAAGCGTCAGGAAAGCGAGCCTGTTTTTTTTTTCGAACGAAAGAGACAATAGATGGAAAGAACCGAGTGAGTCCGAATAATGGGGAAACATTAATGGAAAAATAAAGCAGACAAAAGAGAGAATCGCGCAATTTACGATGTACTTGGCAAGACAACTGCAAGAAATTCTCATCGCTCGTAGGAATATTCTCATCGCAGAAAATCAAACGAAAGCGGCTATATTTTGTCGGAAATCCCAGATAAAATGCAAAAATAATTGGATCTTGTTACGCAACGAAGAATCAACGGAGATATTTGAATTCTTCAATACCATGGTTGTTTATGTGTTGCAACATTTTTCGCGCGCGAAGCATTTCCTGTCAGTAAATAATATTATTGACTCAGAGCAAATACACATAGAAGCCGCTGTATTTTACAACGTTATTTCGCATTTTATTTTATTTATTTTTCCTCTATTAATACTCTATATGCTTAGTTTTTACAAAAGCAAGGCAATATGTAATTGCTTATCTGAGCGTTGTCTGTGCTATCAGAACTCGATTGTTGAGATCGCAATACTGGATTCGCTGTTTCGTCTCCGATTTTTCTCGTCGTTTCATTCCCGGATTTCTGAGAGCTCTTTCGCTGATTCCTCGTCGCTCGCTAAAGTTTACGGGAAAGCCGCAATATCGGCGCGACAGTAAAAGGACATTGCCGCAGAACCATCGATCGCGAAGTTTGTGAAGTTTTGAAGCTTCTGAAATTTTAAACTTCTCCCTCTTTCTGCACGAATCACGCTCCGCCGCAGGTTATCCCATTAATCGAAAATCCTCGCAGGACCGATGCGCCCTTCCGTGGTTTTTCCCTCTCTTGCACCTGTTGCCGGGCGAAATCTCTTTGCCCGGTTGATCGACGAGGAGAAAAAGGCGTTATTTATTTAATAGCCTCGACCCGCATCCGAATCAATTCTCTCGTTTACAACAGCCAACGTAGAAGAATTAAAGAACCCGTTTAAGTAATTAGCAATGCAGACACCCGATAATTAAATAATACTAAATTTTTAATTCAAGAGATACGATTTAGAATTCCAGACTTTTATCAATGAATAAATAATAATTGATTTTCAAAGTAATTAAACTAGATGGTTATTAAATTGGATGGTTTAATCACCATCCAGTTGTTAATAATGTGAAAAAGAATTCGTAATCATCTTTATTGATAAAAGCTGCAGAATTACACGCGGTAGTCACAGACCGTTAGACAATATATTATAGATCCTACGCCATTAATGGAAATTACGAACTTAATTCGTCGACTGTTAATCCTATCGTACACAAATTTAGCATACATATAGCGCATAAACGTCCGATGATATGCTCAACAGCATAAGTCTTGCCATATTGTTCTCCGCAATTTATGCTGGGTATCCTATTGGTCAAGACGCTTATATGCTATGCTCATAGTCCTATGTAAATTTGTGCGCGAGGGGCTTTACCCTTGCATATCTTGGCAAACGTATACTTATGCGTCTCGCAAGAAAACATTTGATGTATTTCTAATTCACATATTATACATCTATTTACATAATTATACTCTGATTTCGAAATATATCGAGAAGATGCGTAAACAGAAGAGATATGTTACAAAAATTAATTCTTTTATAGCAACTGGCATTACTGCTATAAAAATTTTTGCAAACTCTATTAAACGTAAAAAGTTCAAACTATAATACAATATTTTTATAATATAATCGGCTATGAAAATGATGTCGCGAGAATCACATCAAATTAACGAAACCTTGTTTGAAAACGAGGAAAAAATTTAGTCCGATTACACAGCTTTGAGAGATCATTGTTGAGGCGTTAAGATTATCACGATTACGTAGGATCAGACAGACGGGATTTATTCCGCCGAAAATGCTTTAAAGAGAAATGAGATGTAGACAGAGAAAGGGAAAGAGAGGCATACATAAAAAGGGAAACAATCGGACGTGAGGACAAAGCGCGAATTTATCACGGCCGCCTCCTGCAGAAGGGACTAACGGAAAAAGCTATGTGTGATAACACCGGAATTAAAGTCGCGCTGATTAAGCGTGTAGTCGCGCGCAAGCGCACGAACGTAAGGACACGATAATAAGAAGCGGCATGGAAAATGCACACCGTTGTCCGTCTTTTGTCCAGGAGAGAAAAATAAACGAACGCGGAAGAGTGTCAGCTTGATTAGGTGGCTTTTTTCCGGTTGAATACAATAAGTGGATAAAAGTTATTCTTAACGGGCGCAGTTAGCTGAGCGCGCGCTAAGAAGGCGCGATATATTCGGGAGACGCATTCTCGTTTCTCACGACAGGTTGACAGAGTAACCTGTTCGCCGAGACGTCGTAATTTTACATTGTACGCCGTAACGCTGTCCGTCCGCGCAACCGTGTTTACACAAGGGATGTGGATTCAGGGCTTACAACGCCGGTGGGGATGTTATTCACATTTGTCTATTAAGATTATGTCACGCGTTGTTTACTACCGCGAGACTGCTATTCGCGTTGCTGAAGCAAATTGCTGGAGATTTGAACGGATCCTATGATTGCCGTCCATCGTTAAGCTCGTATTGGATTACACGCTGGAAATTAAGATTGCGTCCTGATAGTTCATTGGAAATTGGAGTGTGATCGACGAGAATGAAGCCCTCTAAATCCTATTGGTCATGTCCCAATCTCCGATGCATAATGGCAAGTGCAATCTCAATCTCCAATGCCGCGCTCTGATACGGGCTTTGCGACGATGATCCTTGCGGTCGTTTAAGACGTCAACCGGTGAACATATGGATATGATCAATGCCTGTTAGGAAGCTGGAAATCCTAACAATCGTGACGTATATCCGTATGAACACAGACATCTTAGATGACATGCGAGATCGATCACTGAGCTTAGCCGCCGTAATTATATAAACTAGGAATACAATTAGGATGTATTTATACACGTAATGTATATTCATACGCGATATACTGAATAATGACAATGTTCCTGAGGGAATGTGTTGTAAACTAGGATCCTAAACGGAAAACTTTATAATAGGGGTGTGCTAGTAACCGAAGTAGAGCATGCCAACGATTACCTATTGTTGCAGCAGTGTAGGGACCCTTGGGTAATCATACAGGCATATCTGTTAAGATATCTCCTTAGTAATCATCAGTATTATGCAGCAGTTTCGAGCATATTTTCTGCCAGGAAACCCTGGAGTAAGGCTAGCCGAACTGGATCAAACGAACGCGAGTGTGCTCGCTGCTTTAAACCCTCCGTCCTCAACGCATGCGATTTCTAAAACTCCCGGCGGACAAGCTCGATGGCAGAAGTAGTCCGGGTCGTACGAGTGTACAAGGAGGCTGCTTGTCGGCGACGATTTTATCCTATTGATTTCGCGCGCGCGCGCCTCAGGCCGGAGTAGAAGAGTACGGCCGAGATGAAGGACCTTGACATCAATATCGGGCACAACAGGCAACCCCCAGGGCCCCCGTCGGCGGCGGCGGCAACGGTGGCGGCGGCGGCGGCGGCGGCGGCGGCGACGACGGCGCCGCGCGCGACCGTACGTTCCGTTCCATTCCTTCGCGCGCGCATAACCTACCCTTCCTCTCTGCTCTCGGTGTCGCTCGGCTTTGCTCGTACGCGCTCGTTCGCCATCCCGACGACTCCCAGAGAAACATCTGGCCCGGACGGCCGGACGTAAGTTACTGGCGTAATATGGCGCGGAGCCGTGAAATATTCCTGCTCGAAGCGCTCGCCTCCGGCGACGTATATTTAAATAATTACTCCCCACCCCCTTCGTATGGCGCGTACGCCACCGCTGACTTCCCGCCCGTGGCCATATTCCGTTCCCCGCGTACCCTTCCGCCATAATTCCTTACGTGATATTCGTCCCCTCGTCTTCCCCTGCCCACACCGCGTGATTCCACGCGTTGAGAGAACGAGGCAGCCGGCGCGGTGACTCGAGGAAAAATTAAAATTCCGGCCGAAGAACGCGCAGTGGCAGACCACCCCGAAGGGGACGCTTTTCCTCGCGATTTTCGCGCGACTCTTTCTCCACAGAATCGCGACCGTGGGTATATTAATTCTCGTTGTTTATCGCAGTGTAAAGAGTCGCGCGGAACAATTGTCTCCTCCTTCAAGAGCAGATGCTACGACAAATTTATAGTCAATTTATGTTCGAAGCAGATTTAACGAAAAGTTTCATTGCGAGGTATTTAATCAATGTGTGGCTAAAATTAGTTCCCAACATTTTAGTTAAATCAATATATTTTTTATTCTGAAGATGATTCTGAAGATAAAAATACTAATTTTTAAATTCTTATCGCATGGTTAATACGAGAACATTAATTTATTTCTCATTAAAATATATAATGTGGAATTCTGATTTTTTAATGTGTAATCTGATTTTTAAAACAAGCGAGTTATACATATATTGGAACACATGTATTCAATAATTTTGATAGATAGTACAAAAAGAACCTTGATCATATTCATTTTCGATTTTTATAATGGCTCATTAGCGAACTCGTTAAGCATCGTTGTACATATTGAACGTACGTGTACTTCGTTTGCATAATAAAACGCATTACATGAAACAGGTCGTTAACAAGCCGCTGGGAATAAACGGTTTAACGAGGGACATTGAAAGATTTAGGCAAACTAAGTTTCAATTTTGCTTTTCAATCAAATGGAAGCAAACTTTATCTTAGCAAATATTTGAGATTAATTGCCAATATATTTAACCTTTTGCGGTCGTAATTTGGAATATTTTAACTATTTTGACGGGCAATTATGTAGCAGCTGACGATCGTAAAGAGGATTAGTATCGAAAATTGAGATTTTGCCGAATAATGACTTCTTCGCTAAAGAGGTTCTTAAAATTTATTACATTGCTGTTAAAAGGAAAATTATAATAAACCTCACAAAATGATATAAAATATTTGTTCCTTTGATTTGATTTACAACTTTAAAATTATTTTAATAATTTTATTATTTAATAATTTTAATTTTTTTTCAATATGTTGAATATGTTTAAGTTGAATGTGTTTTTATTACTTCTCTTTCCTACGAATAATAATCTAAGAACGACATAATAATCACGACATAAAGTGTGGCAAAATGGTTCAATATTCTTTTCAACCTGAATATATATGACCTCCCAGGAATTTCAAAATTAACACTTATGTCAGAAGGAAGTATAACCCGGAATATTGCATGGGGTAGTCGTGAAGGAAGAGCGGAGTATCCGTAGGGTGAAATTTTATTGCGCGTAAGCTTAAATCGATCAGCAAAGTGGCCGCACGCGCTCAATCGCTATCAGAGCCGCAGGCATAAATTTGATGCACGCGCGCGGATACGTACGAACACGTAGATACGTACGCCAAGAGTGGCTGTACCAAATCACGATCAAACACACCTCATTAACCGTACATTTACCAACCTGGGTAAATTCAAAGCAGTGCGCTCGCTCGCGATACTGATCTGTGCTATACACGCCGCCGCGGTATTCCAATCGGTTTATAATAACATTCCGAGGTAATGTCGAAGCGAAGTCGCGCGTCGTAACGCCATTAAGAGAATCAATCTGCACGGTACTTCGAAACCGGAGAGTTCTCCGTGGGGACTATATTATCGTCGGGTCGAAAACGTTTGACCTTGTTTCCATCGCTGGTTTACTCGGTAATGCTCATATCGATTGATAGACTCAAAAATGCCTACGATGCAAAATATTCCATTTTGAGAATGATCTACTCTCAAATGTGTGAAAATATTTCAAAGAGAAATAATGTAATTATTTATATTTTATTATTAGAACCTGAATAATTATAGGTAATGTAAGCAAATAATTTTGATGCATATACATGCACATACATTTAAATATAAATCATAGATATACGAAATTTCAATGTGTTTTTTAATTATAAATATTCAAATCATAATCCGATAAAATCTCTTTACAAATGGATATTTTTGAGTTACTGTTGCTTTCAGTTTAATATTATTAACACCCGCGAAAAATAAATTATTTATAGATTAAATCTAACACATTTCGTGTATACCTGCATAAATTCAATATAAAAATTCCATTAGTTTTATATAACCATTTTCAGAATGATGTTTGATGTATTTTGCAAAAAATAAAAAAAATAGTACCTATTTCTTCGCGTAATCTTGGTTCAGTTGGATTCTTATTACGAGTGAAATACGCGTTCGACGAGTTTGACAAGCGAATACGTTCATGCGACATTAAACGAAATTTACTTGCCTACGCCATCCGAGAGCGATGTTTAGTCAGGACGGTAATTCGGAGTCAGTGCACGCCGCGAAATTATAGTCAATGTAATGCCATTCCGTAATATCGAATCGTGCGCGCGGCCATATTCCGCCGTCGTCATTATTACCGGCATTATTCAATGCATTTTCATATGCAAATCGCAGAGGGATTTGATCAGTCGTCAAAATATATTATTCGTTCGCAAGAATACTCACAGTGTAGCCGCAATAATACCATTAATATCTTCCACAGCATCGTTCACACTGATATATTTTCTAATTACAAATTTACAGACCAACGAATATTATATTAATAATTATATTACATAACCATCCTAAACCAAATGTTACGTTGATAATTATTACATACATGACCGTTCGGAACTACAAATTGTAATTTCCATTACGATTTTCTACGCTATAATAATTTCGATATATATGAACTAGAAATATATATAATAGCTAGAAATGTTAAAATGTCTAATATTACTCAATTAGAATAGCTGAGTTATATACATAGCATTCAATTTCGACTTTGACCTAGTCATCTATTTAAACACAGATATCTTAAGAATATCTACGAGTTAATATGCTAAAGAAGTAGCTGAGCGACAATTAAGAAATTGTTCTTTGCTTCGGCGTTCGATGATTTTTTAATCGAATTATCGGATGCGAAGGAAAGAGCGGCTGATAAATGCGCGCATTCGTCTGACTCCTAGGGTGCACCTTAGCCAATCTGAAAGCGGTGCAATGCCGTATAACGAAATTTATGGACGCCACAGACGCGGCTTGTACGACCGCGGCTTTCGACGGTCTGCAAGCAGGGAAGAAGAAGAGGAGGAGGAGAGCGGGGTGGCAGTCCCGTTGGTACCGGCTGCAATAATTATTATCGAATTTCCATTCGACTCTCGTTTGCTTTCTTACACATCGAACCGCCGGAAGAAAAGAGGTCCAGGTCACTGTATCTGCGTAGCAGTACGACGCGAGTATGTAAACGACTCTACGACTTCGATTGTGCCAAGCAAGCTCGAATACATATCCCTCAATCATCAATATATAGGGAGTATTGGAAAAATCCGAAAAATTTGAAGACGTATCCCCGTTATGTCAAGTTAACAAGAGATATTTTTTTCATCCTTCCGTAACGATGATATATGTATATGTTCTCGAGGTCTTTTCGGACTTGTCAATATGGATATGGAAATAAGTCCTCTGCGAGATGGAATTCAAAATACCGCGGTGCCAAGGAAATGAAAGATACACAACACTTTCCATTGTTTGTTTATTTAAAAAATCTGCATTCGGATAGTCTAATATTGTGCTCTATATTGCTGTTGAATCATGAATAACACGAATGGAAAGACTAATTTCCATGTTCATCACCATATATCAAATTATAATTGAAATAACTGGAAATGAAAGGGTTAATGCATATATACTGACGGACGAGTTATTAAACTTTGTCAACACGCATTAACATGTATTTACAGTTGATCGGTAATGTGTTTTTTGAAACATTGTTAATGTTGCCATAGCGATGCAAAGTAGTTAATAATAATATACTACAAAATCAATTGAGACGTGTTTGCATTATACGACGTAACTAAATATTTTGAATCTAATAAAAAATGTCCGATGAAAGTAGCCACACAAAGTATTTTACTCTTAAAGAAAAAAATTTCTGGTTCTAACAAATCGTTTTCGTGACTTAGTAATGAAGACATGTATTTTGGCACACATTAAAAATAAGCAACAAGTGCTATATTGCCTGGAAGATTCTCTTTGGCAGAAATAGATTCCACATTGGTCAAGGAATCCGTTAAAAGAAAAATCGAGCATTCTACAGAACACCCTATACATGGTCGATCTCGAAACTGCATACAGGTATCTGCATCAGCTACACGTGCCACCGAAGAGGTGCGACATATGGACGGGATTTACGACAATGGTGTGAGCTATCGTTCGACGAGTCGAGTGGAATGATGCGATTAATTGATCCTCTGTCATTCTACGGGAATGGTTTAGACCAATGCAAATTTGATAATATATGGCATTGCGTTCTTTAATTTACCACACAAATTGCATAAAGGTTCTTCTTCTAATTTAATTAAACCTTTTCACAGAATATAATAATGACGGCTGATTGAAACGACAGGCTTTATTGAATTTTTAATTAAAACCAAATTACTGCTCCGCTGTTACACGATTCGATTTACCTTTCTAACTCGTCTGGTTGCCAGAGAACAATAAATTACTCTTATGTTCAATCACTACATTTCCTTCAAAGTACGAGTTTTCAATTTTATTCGTCCAACAATCGCGTTCAAAAGTCATCACGAACTGTAAACTTAATACGAATCACTGTCGCATATCTGTATATCAAGTTATATTTTCTATAGTTAATATAAATGCTGCACAAATAAATGGAAATCAAGATAAAATAATGTTGTAACTCTTTTTTAGAGAAAGACGCTTATATTTGATTCTTGATTATTTGCTAGTTATTTAATTCATATTTTTTCGTATTTCACTGTCGTACAAAAGAATTTTGCGATACCAGTCGTGGTAATCAACAATTTCAACGTTGAATTTTTGTTTGCACATATGAAAGAGTTCGCATGAACGCCAATATTTATAAAGGATAATGGCCAAAATTATTATCAAATAATGTCCCTCGAAATCCTCATAGAAAATAAAATGCGGTAACAAATGAGTTTCGTTAATACGCGAACAAATGCAATTGCAACGACATCGAACGAAATAATGCAGCAAAATTGAACGGTTAGCGGTAAGCTTCTTATTTCCGCAAACAATGCCCCGGGGAATTACGTTCAGAATGAATCGGGTCCAATTATTCTATTCGAGTAATTATCCGATTTGACCCGGGCGCACAGGGGTAATATTATCTGCAGTTGGACACGCATTTTACGGAGTTTTCGACAATAAAATGATTCGCGCGCTATAAAACACGATTTATCGTTCCGCCCTTTTTCCCGTCGTACGAAAGAACGCCGATTTATCTGGCGAGAGTATGCAATTTTCGGGGAGATTCTACATGTATCTGTCGGACGGAGCGCAAGGAGCTGGATACCGCAACCAGCAGTAATACATTTTATTATTCATCATACTGCACATTACAACGATCCCGCTGCGTAACGTGTAATCCGTTTGCATAATGCGGCCTATATATGAAATGCCCCAGAAAAGCTTTATTGCCCATGCGTACCGAATGACACGGAAGAACCGTAAGAAAAATCGATATTCCATTATAAATAATAAAACTGTTACGCGCCGAGGTATAAACGGAACCTGCATTATTGTAATTAGCTACCTCATTAACTTTCTCGTGGTTATGAACTAATATAGACACTTCCACCTTTAGCGCGAATTATGCTCAAGTTATATTATCGCTCCCGGTTTCTCCCTCGGATATATAAAGAAATTCCAGATATATGACATAACTTTGGGATCTGATCTCCTCATGTTACTTTCGAGTTTGTTCTTCTTATTTCTACCACGCGCAGAAGTACCACTTATGTTTTTCTTTTCGTTGTATCCCAAGGGGCCGCTTGATCCAGATGATAAAATATATCTGTTCACTCTTCCCTCATACAACTGTGGAGAAACTTATAATAACTCGTGGTAAGTCAAACTAATCATCGATCATCGAATTCGTAACAATTAAAAAAAGCAGTAAACTCCTCAAACACTGTATAAATTCTCATATTTATGATAATTCAACGTAACATTTTTTTACTACATATTTTAATTTTTGAATTTTGAAGTTCGATCCACCAACTATCAAGATATTTCCTATTCTACTTTTGATCTATTTTACATTTATAGTTTCTTATTCGTTATTAGATACATAATGTAGTTCGCGATTGATCTCCCGGCTCAGATTTTTGTCACTCAGATTCGAGCATGTTCGAAGCCTTTGATCCCTATCTTATTGATCCCCTTGCGCGACTCTGCTGTACCGAGTCGCGAATTTCCGACCGCCTCGAGACATCGACGTTGGAAATCCTCCAGATCGCTTGATTTCCTGAAGGAAAATGTATCTCTGGTAATTTATCCGGTTACGAAAGCTATATGGGAATACGCAATATCGAGGCAGAAAGGAATTGTAAGAACGAATGTCCAATATAAAAATTTATTTAAATAGTCCCTTCGACGTTATTCCTGACAATATAATTATTCAACGATATTTACCACATCATACGATATATGAAATTTGTTTTTGTAAAATAAAATGTGTTTTTCGAGCTAGGTTTATCATAAATCAGAAATCAGATAAAAATTTGCTATGAAGAGATCAAATATTGCCAAAAAACTCAATACAAGACGTTACTGATCAAGCATATATTTCCTTCAAAAATTTCAAAGGCAACTGTTGTAATTTAAGGAGATACTTTATCTACGATAGTCAGGTATGCTTACGAGGCTGTCTTATCGCAAGGCGACATCGATCGATTGCCAAAGAACCAACCTTGACTTTTCCCCTCAGCCTTTCTGTTTACACCTACTCACATAGAAACTATACCGGTCTCCTTAATACACACTTGGCATCCGTGGTCATTCATCTCGAGGGGCTACTCGAATTAACGAACAGTGACCACTACGTGAATTGACAGATTTACTTTCGCCGTTTCATAAAAAACACTTTCGTGAATGGTGATCGAATTCTTCGACAAATATCTAAACAAAATAACATCAACCGTCAAATGTCATAAGCAAACAAATAAAACGAGATGACTTATAGACAACAGATTTTTACAAACATAAAAATGATATCAGAACAAAAGCGCAATATAAAAAAAAGTAATTCGCAAAAAAAACAAGTTAAAAATTCGCAATATTTACGAATGGATGACGATGAGGCAGCTACAGCGGAAACAACGGGGCATACACGAACAATTTTTCCCTTTCCGCTTCCGACTTGTGTTCGCGATCGTATTCATCGGAATTTGGTGTTAAATTGCAACCGGTCATGGAATTTACACGCTACGGTGAACATTAATTTAAAATCGCTCAAGATATAAAAAAGCGACAGCGTCGAAAGAGAATAAAGAAAGTTTGGTCTTTAATGTAGTTTTAATGTCTCTATGTGGAGTGCACAAGAAACCTATCCGAAACAGATTTCCATACCTTAACACCAATGTTCCGCAGATATATATTTCACCACAAAAGGTATACAGATAACTGCACAATCATTATTTCTCTCAAGCTTCAATGCAAAATTACCCTTGCAAAAATAACTCTTTTCGCAGAAAGTTATAGAAAATTAAACAGAATAAAATATCGCACTGATTAAGAAATTTATTTTTTATAATTTATCGAAGATAAATTCAAAACGCAGTGCAATATGCATAAATGCGTTATTAATATTACAATATTAGAAATAGACATATTTTTGGTTTGTGAGTTAAAAAAGAGAAATTATTTGGATAAATATATCAGCGATTACATATCAGGTGTCTCTAAATCTCAGAAATTAAGTTCCGTCGCTTGAAGTTCCGATCACGTGGCCGGCAACGTGCGTGGAATTTAAAGGATACGATCGCGAGCAATTAGAAAGAAGGCTATACTTGAAATAATCTGGCTGCAGTTGGCATTTCGGCGAGCGTAAATCTTAAGCGAGAAGTTAACTACGGTCGAACTGTAGAGTCCTTTAAGCTATCGTAGCACAAAATATCCCTATAGCATCGTTTCGTGCTTTAACAAACCTGATGCATGTTAGAAAACGCCATTGTATTTTTTCATTCACGTAGAGAAAATGAGATATACGCTTGTTAGATTCTGGATGATGCACAAATTTGAAAACTGTGTGACGAGGACATACATATCACTTGCGGCTGATCGATTTAAAAATCCCGTTTAAAAAGCCTGACGAGGCGAAATGGGGACAACGTTTCACTAGAATGCAGCGGATAAAGTGCAGTCAGTGCAAGTAACACGATAGACCGATAAAGGCAATATCGGCGACGGACAGCTTTAGGTATAATCAATCGCTTCAATTTATCGTACTTTTTGTAATCGTTTCTCTGGCATCGCATTGCAATTACTTTGCATTGCATTTTATAATTCCTAAAGTCGAACTCGTTTTAATTCAATCGGCCTGCTTTTCAGTCGCAGTCCGGTCCAATGAGGCATAAAAATTATCCTCCATATCAAGTGAATTTTCCGTAGCGATTTCATCTTAACATCAATTTCCCTTCTCGCGCGTTTCTCTCATAGAGATCTGTCTCCGCGTGATCGTTGTCCGCACGGATCGTTTTATTTCACCTAATTCGAAAGCACGTCGCCGGAATTGAATGATCGAGGGGAAGAGAACAAGCAAATTACAAAAAAAAGAAAAAAATTCTGTGGGCATTCGAACAGAGAAGCAAAGTCCACCTCGCTATCCATTATCTTCCATTACGGAGCACTACACTTTATAGAGAAAATTAATCCCTTAATAGCAGAATTTTTATTCAAGAAATTGTTTGTTAAATTGCAAAAAAAATCTAATTATTTTCGAATAAAATTATAATTTCGTATCTTCAACCAAATATATCAAATCATTCTCCAGTTTCCACAACTATTTTTTTATTAATTCGTTACTTATTCTCAGTTATTTCAAAAATTATTTATTCGAAATCATAACTAAATCTTGAAGATATTATAAATATAAAAATTACACTAAAACACATTTAAACTTAGATTTCCCAAATTAATTAAATTAAGATACTGAACAAACTATGCAGATTATGACAAAAAATGCAACTAAAACTCACGAATCATACAATGTAATTAATAACGACATATTCTTGATACCATCGTCAAATAAACAAAATTTATAGAGAACAATTTACGACACATGTACCTGTATAAATAACAGTGATCTGGAATTACATATACAAAACCATCTATCTATGTCGTCAATAATTCGAAATACAACCATCGTTCAATACTTGGCTACTACTATCCATCAAGTTTCGACTCAAATCTATTACCCCTGAATCTATAAAATACAGTTTGTTGTTATTTCATTTTTTTCTTTTGTTTTTATTTATATCAGTGATACTGACAGCACAGACATATGATAGATTAAATAGTCCATAACATCCGAGAGTACACGAATCAAATGCAACATGTATAGAAAAAAAAAATATAAGCATATAAAAATGTCATGGAATTCCCAAAACTCTACCTGACAATTAAAAACTTGAATTCATCATCAATCTGCGAAAAATATCTGATAAATATGTATAAAACATTTTATTTCTTTGCGTAAAAGTTTAACTTTAACGTAAGTCACTAAACGAACAAATGATATTTTAATGACCATATTGCAGTTATGAAGAATTAATCTATTCATGTCTGAAACAACCAAGCAAACGCAAAAAAAATATTTTTATGATTAATTATAATGGCACAGCGCGCTATTAATACGAGTATGCAAAATCACTTCTTGAAAAAAAGATACGAACAAAAATATGATCGTAGAAGTAAAAAAACGTAACATTGTATTGAAGAAATGAAAAATTATTTCCGATAATGTTCAAATATTGTTATCATTATTATATATTTTTGTAATAAATTTAATACAATACCGTCGTTTTCAAAAGTTCAATGAATTATTTTCGTAAAGGTATCAAAATGGTAGGGTAAGATGGAAAGAAGTTTAAGGTGTCCCTGAGGGAAGAGTGTACGGTGAAAAATTGCGTGCGATCCAGCCAATAGGCGAGCACAATAGCGTCTTCGAGATGCGACAAGTTCGAGAGCCCCCCGCAACTCCTCGCGCACAAAGAGCACCCCTCCATAATTTTCTTTCCTTGCCTTTCTATCCTTGAAAAATCTTGAGCTTCGAGAATGGGACCTTTTCATACGAATGTTGAGCTAACGAGGTGATTGTCGCGCGCGCTATATTTTCGGAGACGTCGCATTCTCGCGCCGTAATTTCTTGGAAATCGGCCAACGATATCTGATAATGTCAAAAGATCGAAAAGGAACGAATGGAAAACGATCGAGGATGCTTATATTTCACAAGTTAATAACGTCATAGAAAATTATGCAAAGTTATATCGTAGAAATTCCGCAAATTTCATGTAATAGCGCAGAAATTGATTCATACAATTATCACATTTTATTCATTTATATAACCATTATCGCTATCGATAACTTTTAATCACGTTCCTTCAAATTTTATTCGTTTCATATATATATATACGCTTGTATATATACACTTGTAAATTTATTTTTAAATTTCAATAAATACACGAGTTACACGGTGCAGATCAAAAGAAATTTCCCGTATCGAGGGGTTAACGATCTCTCGTCGACCCCTGTACATCTGCTTGCAAGGGTGTCTGGCGCACCTCGATCACCTGTGTGTCCAACTAAATCGCGGGGTCGTGGGAACCACGGATGGGCTTCATGCGGAAGGGGACGCTTCACGCCTCGTCAAGTTGCGGCGAGTATAGTTATATAATATCGTCGGGAGACCGTTTTACCAGGGCTTGTGAGCACTGGCCTTTACGCGTCAGTCTCGTGCGCAGGGGAGACTAGAAAAGTCCAAGTTGCAAGCACGATACATATATACACCACAGATTATTGTCCACCATTGCGAGAGATTGCTACTGAAGCGTCCTGATATCCTGATAGATTATATGTAAGTAATTTGTTATAGAATTGTTTAACAATATGTTTTCTGGCACGATACTGATAATTAGTACTATAGGTTTTTCAAACTCTTGTGTTTTTAAATTATTCTAAAAGAATAGCAATTCGTGCAAGCAATAGAAATTATTTTGTATAATTGACGAATGCCATGATTGAAAGCAATATTAGCCAACATGTTCAACCTACAAATATTCACGCGGCAACGACAAACATCATATCGTATGCACAATGTAATGCCGATATGTCAATATAAGCCGCTCCAGGCTATCGATACGTATTTTAATGGAAAGCTCATGTAATAAAACGGATAAAAGCTTTCTCACGGATTATTTAAAATCGATTCTCTTTTAGCAAAAATCTTGTGGACAATTAAACATTTTAAATATTTTTAATATTAAAATTAAACACATGCTGTCTTACAATAAATATTAATTAATGTTCAAAAATAAACTGTAAAAAATTGTGTTATTAGTATTAAAATTTTTTATTTCTTAAAACTTTTCTATTCTCGATCGTTTGAATCTTGGATACAAGCTAGACAAAAATTCGATATCGACTCTTTAACCAACTTTGCGGTTCGGATACCGAGCAGTATCAATATTTTTTTAGAAAAAAAGACTATCGAACGAGTGAAGCTATTGATACTCAAACGTATCGATTGCGTTTCCAACCACTACCATTAGCACTGAGGCGATCGGTACGGTCGAAGGGCGCGGAAAACACGTTTTCATTTAGCCGGGCTGCCGGGCGATTTAACGGGAAATCGCTCGGCCATAGAACACCCGATAGGTCTAAAAGGGATCGCGGCGAATGGTTGAAGCCAGGATGCGAGCACACGCGAGAGAAAGAATGTCAGGGATCGAGAGGGAAACTCGACATCGCACGCAAATTGACATAAAAGAGTACACGCATTGAATGCAAATGTCTCATTTCAAGAAATAAATTCTTTGTATAATTGTCATTTTTTTTAATAGTTTTACGCGTACCGATTAATATAGTTGTCTCGATTAAATAATATTTCAAAAGTATATAAATTTGCATTAAATTTAAAACTTACAGTGGTGTGGCGGAAAGATAGATAACATCAAATTACAATTGTGAGAAATGTATAATTTTATATAATAAATGTATTTTGTTTATTAATAGAATGCTATTATTAATTGTACCGTAAAGACCGTCGACAATGATTTCTAAACAGCATAGTACAAATACCAAAGAGAAAATTTCTCTTATAAATATCTGTTATACTAGAAAGATACAGTCGTATCCGCGGATCGATTCGAATTAAAAAAGTTTCGCAAGAAGTCGTTGAAAGTTCTCGGTTAGAAAATACTGCTGTTTTTTTCTACAACTGCTCGAATGTATTGACACTATCTATTGCTGTAAAAATGTATCATATGACAATTTTCTTGCCAAAAATTTTGACCCAAAGAAAATATCATTAGATTAAAAATCGAAATTTTATGCATATTTCTCAATCGTCCAGATGTGCATTTAAAATTGTAAATTTATTTTCCAAATTTTTAATTAGTTCCTAAAATAAGTGCTTAAAATAAATTTTTAGAAAACGACCAATTACAAATCTTTTCTTGTTATTAAACAACTTCTTTTTCTGTGTAACTTTATATGTGTTCGGCTTAAGGGGAAAAGTAACTAAAAACTTTTTCAATTTAAAAATACGCATCTAATTTAAATAATAATAAAAAAATAACTATAATAACAATAAATAATTTTAAAGTAATTATTTATTCCTATCGTGTGTTATATGGAACATTCATATCAATTATTTGCGAAATGGGATTTTAAAATTTGACTAACACAAAACATTAATTATTGCATGCGTACAACGTGGAAAGTACAATAGAGATTTATAAGGCGTAAGACACTACGAAATATTACTTCGTAGAAGTGCCAGTTCATCCAAAAGCCGCATCGCTTAAACGTACTTTGGAGAGAAGTTCGTCTACACCATTTCTCCGCTAAAGTTCGCAAAATAGCGCGTCTATTAAATCGTGATCAAAGTGGTGCGTCGTAATTTTTGACAATGGAGATTCGATAGCGGACAAACCAACCAGCAAGAGATGGTGGGCTCGGTGGAAGTTCTTAAATATACAGACAAGAAGTTCTTGCGCACCAGGCAACGATATATAGCATGTTCCAAAGTTATCAGCACATATTTTAACAATGGATTCTTTATGAATTATTAAAGATCTTTGCTGTGGGAAAATTTAAAGGGAAGTTATAGAACATTTGCATAAGAATTAAGTGTGAAATATAATAAAAATTCTCTTAAAGGAAAATATATTTTAAATTATTTTAAAAATTGCTAAACGTCTCTCTTTCATTAGAATACTTGTAAAAATGTCTTTTCAATTTCAAACGTGCAACATACAACGTAAAATTATACTAAAAGCTCGGGGAACCGCGAATACTTTATATGGTCAATTAAGGGTTAAGAGCCAGAAGACTTTAAACTCTCTACTTTAAAATTTCATAGCAAACTTCACGACGCTATCGATACTCTTTTTTTAACCTCAATCCCATCGCTTTGCTTCCCATTGGAAAGAAGATTCACTTCGAGATGAAAGATAACAAAAGAACATGTATATATGAAAGAATTCGTCGTGATACAAATAGTAGCGAACTAGCTGATCGATTCTAGCATTTTGTCTCAACTATTCTAGCCTCTTTGTAATGGCGATTTTAAGTCTCAGATGTTATGAAATCTAAAAAATAGCTTCTTAAAATCTATCGATAAAGTTAACGTTAGAAATTGCAGGATATCTCTTAGATAATTAAAAAAACAAATCAAATTGTAATGAAACATCTACACGAGATTAAACTTATAAATGCTGTAGCACTCATTTTCAGTTCAATAAATATGTTGCAAATATCAATTTCCTCCGATTATAAATGTTGAAATCTAATAATATGAGACTTATAACATGTGTGTCTTACAATTAATAAATAATACGCCAATGTTTTTCGAAATGAATCAAAAAAACTGAAAAACACTCATAATTAACAGAATCGCAGAGAAACTATCTGCGAATATAACTGCTCTCTCGAAATGCGACCGCAAGTGAAGCCAGTACAGCCAGTAAAGCGGTAGCATTTTAACGAGTGCATCGATTTTTAAGTTGTCGCCGTTTACGAGAACGAAGCCAAATGATTTTTTTTACAACGATATTTTCGCGCCTCGCGGCGGTTCTCCGACAACCACGGAAATTTTGTGAGAGGTTTTCTCTCTCTCGAGAAATCGCCCGACCGTGTTTTTCGCGCGCTCCGAATATCGCGAATATGACTTTCGGTGGAATTGTCAGTCTTGTGGAAAAATCCGCAAAAAAATTCTAAAAATTAGAAAAATGCATAATTTCTGTATTTCAATGAAAGACAGGAAATAATCGAGAAGCTTTAACGTGGTATGAGTTTTATATGATCTTCCTATTTAAATTTTAATTCAAATAAAAATATAAAATTTACAAACAACGAAAATTTTAAAATTATGCTAACATTAATAATACCAATATTTACTTTGAATTTTCTACAAAAATATAAATACGTGTTTGAAAGTAGAAACACCTACACATACTATATGTAACTAATTTATTAAATTTAAAGCAACACGTGTTTCGTGATAGGATTTGAAACATTTTAAGGCCTCGCATTTAACGCGTAAGGTACCGTGCAGGGATCGCATAAACAGGATTTAATGCGCAAAGGAAGATCCAGCCTTATTTGTCCCTAGACTCTCTCTCTCTCTCTCTCTCTCTCTCTCTCTCTTTCTCTCTCTCTCTCTCTCTCTCTCTCTCTCTCTCTCTCTCAAGTAACCTCAGAGACGGATACGGCAAATTTATTCGCCTAAATTATTTACACGCCAGCAATTCGGGAATTGCCACTTAAAATATCGACGTCGTTTGGGAAGCCGTTTGCGTTCCTATTAAATGTCCAAGAGATGTTAATGGCAAAATTATTCAATGACCTTTATGTTTTAACGAATATATATAAATCTCAAAAATCATTCAAAAACTATAATCGAATAGTAGTAAATCTTGAAAAGGTCTTGAATGTAATTTACCAAATTAATTAACACAATTGTGTTAATTAGAAATAAAACTAAAGTAATGGATTTGACAGTTAAAAAAACGATCATTTGTTACGTGTGTGTGTATGATAGAAACTTTTATACACGTTCTTTTTCAAATACTTCTTTCAAAATATAATTGATATTCTTTAAAATAAATATGGTGCACGTGCCAAAATTTTTATCAAAAAAATCAAAGAATAAATTGTATGATTTTGAAAATTTTGATTCTTTTGCTTGTCAGAAAGTTGCTCGTATACGTTGTTATTCCGTTGTTTTCTTTGAAATCACACGTTTATGAAGACGTTTGCGACATCGTGCCGCTTTAAAGTTATCGCATTTCCGCATTTCGTCAAATCCGAGTTTATCAAGTTTTCCACAACAAAATATCTTGTCTTCCGAAAAAATACACACACGTATCACATATATAAACGTAGACACATACTGACTGATCAACTATTAGCAAATAATTCCTGACTTATTTCACGTATATTTCATATATATTTATATTAATAAATTAATAATATCATAATAAAAAAGAGGCTAATTATTATAACATATTTCAACGCACGATAATTTAAATCGTCATTTCAATTAAAACATTTCAATTAAAATAAATCTAACCCCAATAATTTAATAATCAAGAATCAGTTGATATTAAATTTTTCAATATTGGCATAACGATCGCTCTTCGTATGTCCATTGCAAACAAATATGACCAAAAAATTGTTCACATTTCAAAGACTAAATAAATAATCTATATGATTATATGTACTAAAATGTATGTAATAATAATATAAAATCCTAAAATAAATTAAGTATATATTAAATATATCATAATATTAATAAATTTTTCTACAATGTATGAATTATCTCGTTTGGAAAAGTAAGAATTCGTGATCTGACAATATATATACGTTATTTTATCGTAAAACTTCAATTCTTCAGTCACGTATAGCGCAGGCATGTTTTATTGGAAGGTCCATGGTATCTTGTTCTCCCTGTATTTAATTTTCAATATTTTTTATCCACTGCCTGAGGTTTAATCAAAGCTTGTGAATTTAATACAGTTTTTTTTAATTTGCAATATATCCATATTTTAGCTGCGCACGTACACGTATATAATAAAATATAAAAATTCTTATTATCTTTTACTAATGATTAAATATTACATTTCAACAAAAACTTGCACAAATGAATGTAACCAGAAAAAGGTAAAAAATTTCACCAAAAAAAATCTATTTTTAATAAAGAGAAAAAGAAGGAGAGAAGCGATCGATAAAACTTTAAAATCCAACCAACCCCTCATAAAATCAGGTACCTACGCTTTTATATCAATATTTCAAAATAATAATTTAGCTGATACTAAATTATATAAATGCTAAAACGGTAATTTCCACAAAAGTTTTATAAAGTTTACACAACGTTTCGTGATTGGAGGATCTCTAAAGAATAACAGTGATTATTGGTGCTGATACAAAAACTAAAAGATGCAATAATAACTGTTTTAAGGCTAAAAAATAAGCTTTGAAAAATCGGGCGACGTGATCAGTATCGAGGGACATGATGAAGGCAAGGGATAAAAAGGATCTCGTCGCATTGTGACGAGGAGTAACGACGGTGAGGAGCAGGTCGTAACCCGATTTATTTTCTCCGGGCGTTTTTCATAAGCGCGAGTAGCTGAGGAAACACGCGAGCGCGCGCACACGAGTCGAGCCGAGAACCGAGAGCGGAAGGAAGATAGCTTTTCAATGGAGGGACGGCGGATGCTGACCCGCAGCTAACGGAATGCCGATAATGTTTTATGCATCTTTCATCTTCGGGCGGGTGAGATAGAAAAGGGCCGAAGGGTGGCTAACGGCAGGAATCAGCTGAGTTTCTCGAAGTTCGATCACTTGCTCGGACTTGGCAAAGTCGAAGTTTTCCACCCTTGGGGTGGAAAAATCGCATTTCGATATCAACGCTATGACATCGTAGGGTGACGTTCGCCCTTCGATCTTCCCGTCGCGCATTAGATGATTCCACGGTGACGACTTGTTTGAACGATTCCCCTGCCTGTCACGATATCAGATTATCGTCATGTCTGCGATTTCATCTCGCGCGCCATTACCTCACTGCTCGTCTACGTCGTCGACAAATTAATTACGAGAAATAAATCGAAACGTCACACCGAACAAGTAATCTATCTAAAAGAAAGGGAAAGAGGCAAATCAAAAATTACGCCACGCTGTCGGTGAAGCGATCGACGATAATGTTTTATGCATCTTTCATCCGCGACGTTGAAGAAACGGAAGGGATCAGTCGCAATTAATTTTTCGCTCTCCTAGTTTCATCCCTCTTTTGCGGCCGCCTGCTAACACGCTTGACGTGAAGACAAATTTTCCATATTTTTTAAAATCACATTTCAAACGTGTTCCCGTCGCTGCATCCAAGCAATATTGCGTATCGCGCGAACGTAAATTATGCTCAATGCTGAATATCGAATTCGTAAAGTGTGTTTTAACAAATTTGTAATTATATTCTGTTTAATAAAATTTTTAGTAATGATCTGCGCACTAAATGAAAAGTACATCGAATCGTAAAACTACGTTATCCTATAATGTTAAAATGAAAACCAGGATTATCGGTTTGCGCATTATCATACATTTGTGCTGGTGGTGATTATGAAAATAATCTTAGTAACAAGTATGGGAAAACTAAGTTAACCACATACTTCACTTTACATCGTTGAGCATAAAATTATACTCCACTATTACAGAAAAAATAAACACGATAAAAGTAACTACGTTAAATATTATGTAATTAACCACGTTAAACTTTGCTAAATCTTTAAAAATGTATTTTTTATGCGCAAAAAGCGCGTTAAAATTCAATTATCTCAGCGGAAGATACATGATTTAAACAGTCTTTCTAACAGAACCATATTTCATAAAAATTGCAAATAAGTTATAATTATTATATTAACTACTTAATGACCTCTATTATATTTTATGCTGCTTTATTCTGCAATAGTCATATAATCTTTCGATTATTATATATATGAAAACATTAGTTCTGAAATATTAGCGTTCACATTAATCTACCGAAATTGAGTTTAACAAATCGCGGTACGCATGGATTAAGAGATACCTCGTTCAATGAACATTTTCCAGAAAGAAGGTCCAGATTATAGAGCGGCCGCTGCCTACACTACGAGATTAGGAAATCGGAGCTCCGTAATGTTTTATGCATCTCTCATTGTCGATTCGCTAGAGAGTGAAAAAACAAGGTGGCGGTCGAGAGTACTTTGGGGCAGCGCTAAGTTAACTCGCTCGCAAAGAGACCAAAGTTTCTTCTCTCTTCCGAAATGAGAAAAAAAAGTTATCACTTTGTAGAAGTTATAGCCCAATCGGGAAACGAGGAAAGATGGAAATTCATGCGCAACAGACTCAACAAAGGCAAAGCGAAATGATGAGCAGATGCTCCAGTTTATGGCGCCGTAAAAACGCGGAAAATTTTTTTATGTATCTCTAATTATTTAAGAAAAAATATTTCTCCCGTAAATTCTTTACATATACATATATGTAGTTTTTTATACGACTTTGTGTTCAATATTTAATATAGTTTTGATGGTAAATACGGCTTTAAAAAATTTCAGAAAAAGTTCTATTGTGCTAATAAGTGATAGCTCATAATGCAAATATGTCGCATTGCTTCCGGGCGCCACAAACTTTTGCTTTACTACTGAACGCACAAAAGCGTTTCCATTTAATTGCACTGCGAGAAAGCGAGTCCCTGTGGGAAATTCTTTTTGAAAACCGTGAATATCGATTCACACGCATGGCGTATGCGAAGGAAAACAACATCTCAGACAGACACGTAGGAATATCCATGAATCCTGTTTCAATTTTTCAAGATGAGAACCGCTCTCGAAAGATTTTACAAGAATGCATGAAGCATCGTGTATTGTGTGTCATCGTGAAAATGACAAGCACGAGAACTTCGGTGAAATTTATTGTCGGTCTGGGAAATGGGCCAAGGCAAGAAGAAAAGATCTTTCCGCCGATACACAAGAGCGTGGAGCGCGCAAATTTAATAGAAACGCTGAGACGATATAAAAGTTGTTACATACGCGGTATATCAAAAGTCGTAATATACTTTTTTTCAAATTATATAGACATCCCCAAATAATTTTTCTTGAACAAAAATTAAATTCTTTTTGTTAATTCGTAAAATTTATTAAAAGTTATGCAAAAAATTTTTTAAAACGATTTAGAGTATATTATTAATTTATTGAAATACGTCCCGTGGAAAATATTGTTTAATTACTGCAACTGTTTTATCTGATAAAAAATAAACAATACTGTTATTTAAAGACTGTTATTATCGAAAAATATAACTTAAAAAAACATTAAATTGAAATATATATAATAAATATTTTTACTCAGTTTCGATTCCACAATAAGGTATGTATGTGTGTAAAGATCGCGCGCGTATTTACAATATTATAGTATATTTCCAATATAACATTACTTCCTTTTCATGTTAGCCGCAATTTTATAACGGTAAATATTCGTTGTCAACAAAGCTGTTATGATATTAAAGAAATTAATTATTATACAACTCTTTTGCAGATCAAAGAAGCGAACGGTCTGCGCATCATTGTATTTGTCTAACAAAAATCTTTGCTGACAATAAAATTAAAACGTTTCAAGTAAATCACAGAATAATAAATAAATAAAGTTACGCGAAGTAAATTCAAAATATATTCATAAACATAAAAAAAAGCATTTGTGGATCTATTGTCCAGACAAATGCGACGGGCGGAATTATATAAGATTTTAATCGGATTATAGAAACGGCGAGCAAACGAAACAAGAAAGGCCGTGCAAACGGAGCTTTCGCGCGCAATACGAAGGAAAAGCGTCGCAAACGTTTGAAAGTTAATTCAACAATGCGCAGTATTTCGTTTCGTCGCGAAAGGATATCGAAGACCGAAGTTTCAATTTAGATGCTGAACAGAGCTTGCCTGGACTTTCCGTAAGAGCTCGCGGAATTACGCGGCGCATTAAATTATTTAATTCCAATAAGAGACTGCTCCCTTCGACAAGCTTCCCTTTTACAAAGGCGACTCGCTCCGTCCGCCTTGTCGGTTTCCTGCTCCGTTCTTTCCCGCGTCGTCGGTCGTATAATTGTTAATTAACTAAAAGCATCGGAGAAGCTTGTAGCCGTTATTAAAGAAAGTAGCCTAAAGACAAACGAGAGTCAACGCGTGTTTACGCTGAGAAATGCATATCGTTTAAAATGAGAACTTTTATCGCGCCTTCACCGACAACAGAAATTGTAAGTGCAATTTTATATCAAATTATATTACAAATAATGAAAAGTCGACGTGTCAAAAATAAGAATTATTTAATTTCAATCCTCTTTTTCGTTTTGTCTTTTTTGTTCAGCGTAACGCTGAATTATAGTTTTGATTATTGGAATATTGCTGGGAGAAAACTGACAAGAGTCTAAACGGTCGAAAACACTTTAAGTGAAAGATAGCGCGATGAATTTGAAACATCCTGTTTCCCAACCCCATTAACCATACAATATGTCAAGAGATACGGTGTGTTCTCGTCTTTGTCTTCAGCGACGAGAACGTAAATTATTGTCCGGTTATTCGACAGACGAAGCACCGCTATTTTCCGGCCAGACAAAAGCTCATCCACCCTATTTTCTCCGCGTTCCGCGTTAGTATTTGCGCCAATTGAGGTGCGCGCTCATTACTCAAAACAAAATGTACGCGAAACGTGCGAATTTGCGTACAGCGGGTGCGACGACTCGCGGGAACAAAGGTCGTCCTTAATTCCAACTAAATGTCCCGTACGTTAGCGCATCTCCGCCTCGTCCGTCGACATTCGGACCGCCAAAATGCGGCGTAAATTCATTAAGTCTAATCCACGCGAGTCTAAAACTGCGTGGACTGTCGTATCCTCCTGTTGTCACACGCGGAAAATTTACATTTAACGAGCGGCTTACACAATTAAAGACAGAATAGCGAAATTAACGTTCCGACCGGTAGGGATTAAAAGAGTCGAGGGAATACGCGCGTTCGATGCAGCACGAAATGATAACAAACGAGCGGACTCTGCGATATTTGTTCGCCATGACAAGCGTGTTGATAATTTCGAATGGAACACAATTCCCGATAATTATAACATTTCTCGTTATCTCCTTTCTATCAACTCGCAGCTGAAAATGCCCGCGTTGCCACAGTCCGGTCGAATTTTCAGCGAATCAGAATTTTTTTCTTACACAGCGGCATTGTTTAACGTCCAGAAAATCGCATCTGTTCACGGTTCATTCGTCCGATTCGGTAAGCGCCACTCGACTAAACTAATTAACATAAAACTCGCATCGACGTGACGCTGCGCTCGTTGCAGAATAAAGTGCAAACTTTGTTACGCATGAAATAAAAGAGGACACATGCCGATCCCTTTAACTATACATCTACAGAGTGTATTATTATCATTACACTTTAGCCGTAAAATGTGTACCATCATCTGCTTGCAATATATCCAACTTGTCTGACGCTTTTGAGTTAAAAGAAAGAAATAAAAGATGAATCACTGAACGATGAAAGGTCGCGTCTTCGCGTTTAAGGGCGAGTGAGAAAATTAGCGAGAAAAGCAGGCGAGAATGGAAACGCCAAGATGGTGAAGACGCGAGGAATAGTAGAGAGGGAAGAGAGAGCGAGCAAAGGATGGAAACAAGAAGGACTAATTTTCTCGGCGACGCAGACCGTTAATCGCACCGGAATTAAGAGAACGAGGAGACAGCCGAGATAAAGGCAAGAAGCAGGGAGACATAAGGGGGTACGTAGTCTCGAACGCCGCGCCTCTCCTCCTTAGGCCAGCCCTCCGCTCTCGTTTCGTCTCGACCACCCTTCCGGGTTCGCTTTATACGAGCCCTCTCCTACCCCTGCGGCGCTCTTTGAATTCACGTCGAGGAGAAATTTATACGAAAACTTGACAATGCTCTCGCGCGCAGCGTCTAGCCGCGCCGCCTTTCAACTCCTTTTCTCTCGCCCTCCACCATGCTTCCGTGCACGCACATACAGATCGCACATACACGCACGCACACACACGCATATATATATATATATACACATGCACACGCAAAAAGGTGGAAACGTCGTCAACTTAGCGGAAAAGCTCGCGAATGGTGCGTTTGGCGCGGCTTTGAACCGGACATGCGACAATGAATTATATTCGTTATTGGAGTTTCGACGCTTGCCCATGTCTAACTACCGTTTACTATCCTCCCCGAGCCTTGATCCTCGACGCCGCAACGGCGCGCTATTAACGACGGGTAAACTCCGAGAAAGGACTTTACGGCTTAAAACTTATCGCCTATCCTCGCGTCCCACTTGTCCAATTTCCGAAATTATGAACGGTTAGATAAGCGTTTCTCCAAACTCGCGTGGCTTTTATCTTCCGTCGTCGCAACAACGAGACATAAAATTTGGCGCGCTTCAAGAATCCTGAAGGAGAGGAGGTCCTGTTAGTTAGAGTTTGGCGAGGAGCCTCGTTACAAGACTCATTTAACGAGAATACACCTCCTGGAGGGATCACTAAGTCTCTTGTCACTCTGAAAGGACAAGTTCTTGAGCTACCTTCGCAAATCCTTTTTCTTCAGGAAAGGACGGGAAGATTTCGCGCGTATCTACATCTTGCATTTAATTTTTTCGTAATTTTCGTCTTTCATAACTTTTCATATTAGGATTGATAAAAAAGAAAGCTATAATAAATGCCATTCAAGACATATGTTTCACCTTTGATTAAAAAAAATAAATAAATAAAACCAAAAAAACAAATCAATTGAATTTTGCATGCAATTTAATTAATTAAAAACGCTTTGTTGATACTTTTATTTGTGAAAAACCAGCTTTATTTTTGTACGCTTCAAATGTGGGTTACGCGTCGACCGCGCGCTATTTCGAAAGCCGAGAACGAAGGCAAGCGCTTGTCACTGGCGGATCAAAGCCAATGTCCTTTGCAGCAGTTAATACGTTTAGGAGCTTCTTAGTTCCATTAACCAGACACAAGGCGGAATCGTCTATGGCGTGCGCCTACGGGTTTCCCGGCGCATATCTAAAGAGCCAACTATGAATCTCACACTTCGCGCCTCCTTGAGAAATCGTGTAAGAACACGTCAGATGCCGAAGGGGTTCTATTATAGTTTCAGAATACTAAAAGTGCTGGAGTGTAGAGTGAAACGGCGTGATCATGACAAATGATGGCACATGATACCGCCATATTTTTTAATGGAAAATTAAAAATATATAACTAAACATTATTTTTCTAACGAAAAACATGGAAATTTTTTAATCTAATTCATATTTATCATTTGCATATCTCATCATCTATTTCATTTTATTCGTCAAAATACTGATTCTCGAAGTACAGATTAGTTCTAATATTGTCCCATTTTAATCTTTCCAAATCTTTCTTAAAATAAGTAACGTGTTATTTCTCCACTTCTGTGGAAATTAAAGTTAAAGATATATATGTATTTATCTTTTTCACGGAGATTTTTTTCCTGCTCCCTAAAGAATTTCTACGGTATTGACATACTAAATAATATTTTACTATCTCTGAGAAATTGGAAACTTTTCACGCATTTATAAAAATTATGCAAGAAAAACAATTATTTTAATGATATGTTGATCTTTTGTATTTATTGTTCATAAAAAATAAAATTTTAAGAAAATCCAGAAAATAGACTGAAATATCGTATCTCACATGACCGTTTTATGCATTGTTACATTTTTAAACGCGTTCAATTAACGCGCCTAATTAATATGTTTACGTTCGCGGTAAAAAGTTTTTAGCGCGGTTATAAAAGTATAACGTCGAATTCGCTTGTTCGTTAAATTTCCAGAGGAGCAGTGCTAAAAGGCCGGTCGCCCGTTATTACTATCACGAGCGACAATAATTGTCTTTACATAGCCAGCGCAGCAAAGTACGAATTAATTTAAATAAGGACGTTAAAGATGTACGAATTAATTTGTCAGCGATTACTTCCGCGAGAAAAATCCAGAGGTTGAAATTATTCTCTCTAATCAATCATGAAACAAATTTGCAAGAAGAAATTGTCTTTGCGTTATCAATTTCGTAAATTGCTTTCAATGTGACAAGAAGTGCATTTATATTTGACAAATAAAATAAAATTCATTCAAGAATATATGTATATAATAAAAGAAAAAAATTGTAAAAGTGCAACGCGCTATATAATTATCAGTCTTGAGTTTAAACAATGAATTATGAGGACTGTCTCCCTTCTTTGTCAGTTATTTGCGTGAAAATGGCGCACCTATCGGTTTCATTTTCATTACCTCCAGGCAGCTATTAATTAGTTGCAATATCGACAATCGATTCTCACCGAACGGAGTTGCGAGCAAGAAGACGGAGAAATGGCTAAAAATGGGTATCGCGTTCGCCGTTTCGCGCTTCAACGATAATGCACACTGCTGTTTCTTTCGCATCGATAATACCGACGATAACTTTCGCGGTTTAGCTCGTTGCTCGCCAGTGAATCCACCGACTTCATCCGGCGCTCGTCGTTCTCGTTCGAATTTGTTCCACTGCGTGCACGAGCATCCCTCGCAAAACTTTGTATCCCTCGCATATCCGCATTATTGTGCACCATAAATACGCAAAACTCGGCGCCTCGTACGCAGGAAAAAAGATATACGTCAAAGCAATAAAAGTTTCGCCGAGATATAAAAGTATCGAAAAGCTGTACGCGCTCACTATGTTAATCTCTCAAGCTTTTTCTGCACAGTTCTCCAATTGTTTTCTAAGTCTTTCCATTTATGATAATATGAATGTTTCGTCAAAAGTTTTTGAGTCTGTTCGATTTTCTCAATTAAATAATTAAATCGATTATAATAATTATAACAAGTCAAATAATAATTGAGCCATGTAAAATTTAATCAATTATATGTAAAATATATAACTGTGTTATCACAGTTATGTATTATGCAAGTAATGTAATTGTGTAAGCGTAATATAATGAATGTATTCACTCACCAGTCGTTGTACTCCAGCTGGGTACGCCATCGGGTGCACCTGAAAAAATAATCATTTTTATTATATAGTTATTATGAATTAATACATTTTACACGTATCGATTATTACATTTTACTTATTTCCATTTCAGTTAATTAAATTAATTTAATGATTAAGTAATTTATTAATTCATTAATTAAATAATATGCAATAGATTGCGTAAATAATTATTTAATTGTAATTGTATGTGTATCATATAAAAATTTAAATAATAAAATAATTGTATTCACCAGCTGAAGTATTGTAGTTTGTCAGCCGTTTTTGTCAGATTCCGCCTCGACTGCTCCGCATCAGCTCCACCAAAGATTCTACGAATGCCGGAAATCCACACTTAGTTACGCGTATTACCGAGTAAAAATCAACCCGCACTCATGCGAAAATCGCGAATTTACGTCGCAAATTTAATATGCCGCGATACGCGAAACGAAATAAAAAACACTCTGTGCTATGTCGACAGAGCTAACACATATTGACCTTGTACATCGGTGGTCTACTCGATACTATACAAATACTCCGAGCGAGACGATTTACGATGGTTGTGCTTACGCAGAGGTCATCACGTACGAATGCGCATGTACGATTTGCCTGATATGATTCCGAGACGAAATCTAAATTTTCAACATGCTACATCTAATGAAAAGATATATCGTTTTGAGAGAATAGGTAAAATTTTCGCGAATATATGAGAGATAAAAATCTGTATTCATTAGAATTGTAACCTACATATTCACGACAAAGCGATCGACGAAATGCCGTTAATCGCGAACGCCCCGGTAAAAATAATACGTTCTAGCAATCACCCGTCACTTTCGTCGACACTTTCGACAAAAAATTGCACTCGTTATGCATTTTTAACGGGTAAAATACGCGATTAATCGTGGAACATTCGCGGATTGCTTCCAGAACCTACGCAACGCAAAATTTTTATGGCGGTAGAAAGTACAAAGTTCTTATGGCGGGGTAACGCGCGCAGCGCCACAAGCGGATCTTTTGTAACTAAGGGCGGTATGCATAGTCCGTTCTTATATTCAAGATCGTCGCGCGGACTTATATTCGCTCTCTTCGTCACACACAGATTGTGTGACGGTGCTTTTTATGCACACAGATTGTGTGTGACGAAGAGAGCGAATATAAGTCCGTGCTTAAGACAATCTTGAATATAAGAACAAACTATGAATACCGCCCTAAATATTACACTAGATTACACTTTCTGTGCTCTAAGTAAAAAAATCTATATAATTAAGCATTAGAGTAAAAGAAGATAGAGAGAGAAAAAATACAAAAAATACAGCTACAAAGAACAGATTCAATATTTCTTTACAATAAAAATTAATACTATTAATTAATTATTATTTAATTAATATTGGAGAAATTTAATATTGAGATATTGTGCATTATAAAAAAGTGGAATATTATAGTGAGAAGCCTGATGCTTTTTATGCACCTTTTAACAAGCTACAGACAAATGATGTTTTATTCAATGATTTTTATAAAAATTTAAAAGTAGATTTATAAAAATGAATATATAAAACCGCGAAAAAAAACGAAACATATGGAAGTAATTGTGTTAAATATGTACGATAATAAATTGGAGAATAAAATTTCAAGTTTAAATTTCGTTTCAATGCGTAAAAATTTCGTTGAAAACCAGTACGTATATTTATTTTAAAAAAAATTGTGACAACGTAAAATGCGTTTTACCATTCGTTTGCGTTTGTGACATAGCAAATTTGCGGTATGAATCCATATTCTAAAGTAAAGTATGTGGATTGATTTTCGTTCGGTAATACATATCACTAGGTATTCATCAGTTGTGTGATGAAGCTGATGCAAAGCAGTTTTAGCTTAAATCTGCAGCGGATAGAATAAACTGAAATAAGTGAATAAAATAATTTGTTTGTTATTTAGATATACATATATATGTATACATAATGATAATAATATATACATATACAATTACAATTAAAAGAAAAAAAAGACAAATAGCATTTTACAAAAATAACTGAAACTCGAGATTTTTTAGCAGAAGATTAAAAAAATGTTTTTTCTCAGAATTTTTTATTCCTCTTTGCGTAAATAATGTCGGTAATCTAAGATTTTATTCGATTTACTGTAACTGCGTGAAATCTGATGAGTATTACGAAGAAATGTACACGAGAGTTATGACTTTATGAGTTGTTTATGACAACTGTAGAAACCGAGAAAATTCCCAAAGGCTCGCCAAGTATCCCCCGCATCTTTCGGTCGCAACTACGTTCTACGCTGTGTGTTATATACACGCGGAAAATCCGTAGCCAGGCGTTAACGTGTTTTATGGTGGTCGAAAGGAGGGCGAACAAAAGTTTGCCGTGTTGCCTGCAGAGCGTCGCAGTGACGCCGCGAAGTAGCCCTCCTTCCTTCCCTACTTTCGAGGTTGCACTTCCATCTACGGTAGTTGTATTTTTCCGCGGACAGGTTGCAACCGCCGTAGCGTTCGTTTTCGCTATATGTGCATCAGCAAAATGCACTTTCTAAAAGATATTTAAACAGCCGTTAAGACGCGCAATTGCTTAACTTTTCCCGAACGTATTCACTCGGATCAAAAAGTTTGATAAAGATTGCCATCACAAATATAGGAAGACGCTTGAAAGTAATTATTTTGTTAAATTACCAAAGTTAACAAACATTGATGTAAAAGAAAGGAAGAAATGTTAATAATTCATATACCAAGTTTCAAAAAAGCTAGCACATAAATCTAAAAATTTATTTAAAAATAAAACAAAACTGCTGCTGCAAGCTAAAATAGAAATGTATCACAATATATATTTTGTAACTTTTAAAAAATACAGCACAATACACGCAGCGGTTTTTATATATAGTGGCGGTTTTGCTTTATTTAAAAAAAAATTGTTGGCCATAAAACTTCCAATCCTTTCTCCATTTTCCGGTTCTTTAAAGCAATGATTCCTGCAACGAGATTAATAATTGATCGAAATCAAAGCAGCTAGAACATTTTCGATTTCCGATTTCGGTTTTTCTTTCAGACCACGTGCCTAACAGAACTGCCAGACGTGGCGCCGTGTAACGGCACCGTGCGACTGCCGCCGCCGTGCGAGGACTCGCCCAGCAGCGGCAGCAGCAAGGATCGCAGAGACGAGAGTCCTCGCAGGAGGTGTCGGCTATTAGCGCCTGTCTTGCTCCTAGTAGCCGTCCTGCTCCTCGGAGGCCTCTGTCTGCCGTTTCTCCTTCAATCCGCGCCTGCCACGCACCAGCAGAGGCTGGACGTGATCAGGAGGATCCTCACTGAAGTGCCTCTGATCGACGGGTGAGTATTTGTAATTCGATACGTGATTGATGGTAAAAATTCGCAAACACATTAATACAAATAAAAAGAAGCTTCAATATATATACATATATAAATATAAAATATTATAAGTCAAATATTTATATATCTTTAAAAACAATATGAATTGTTTCAAGCTGTCGGCTGGTTTCATGTAATTTTCTATAGATTCCCAGAGTATATTTTCTCATTAGTATCAAATAATCAGTTCGAAATATTAACATACATCATACCGCGTAATGATATGGATATTGTATCTGGATACTCGAAGCCAGATGAATCTATTCCGATTCAATCTTCTCATTAATCTCAAGTTACATTGTAATTTGTCGATATCAAACATTATATTGAAATATATGCATATACAATTGTGTATTTTGAATGCATATTATTTATATGTTATTTCGTAAATAACATTTAAGTAAAAAATATCAATGTAAAATATAAATTTTAAATAGACGTAGACGATAATGCTAATTGTAAGATATCGTACAGTTTACAAATTATATTTGTAAGTTGATTGTGAGCGAAACCACGTATCAATTCGCAGGCACAACGATTTGCCCTGGAACGTCAGAAAGTTCGTACACAATCAACTTGGCGAGGTCAACCTGAGCAGCGACCTCGGCAGGGTCGACCCTTGGGCCAGATCAGACTGGAGTCACACGGACATCCCTAGATTACGCGCTGGCCTCGTCGGTGCACAGGTGAATTTAACATGGCATTCATTAGCTTATCCACCCCTTTTGCCCGCCAATCGTTATTTCCGTCCCGCCTTTTCGCCAAAGGCGTACTTTTCATTACGGCACTTTAGCACCACCAGCTTTCAATTTCTAAGCTAATTCGTGTTACGTTATCTATAAATTAAATCACAGGGCAGCTTTGATAAAAATTGACTCAAACCCCTTTGATAACGGGCAACGCTCGAATATTAATTCATCACCGGGCGTTGAGCAAAAATGGAACATACTAAGTCCTCTGCTTATATTGGCAGTAATAAATTGGAATTTCCAAGCTTTAGTAATAGAGCTTTCCACATAGGAAAATTGTTCAGTCGAAATACGTTTTGATCTCTCATAGCCACGCTAATGTTAAGGAGATTAAAGCGGCGTTTGATGTGCGAAAATTCCGGCAGGCCGAAACTATTTGGCGCCGTTTATGCTCGCGACTGCTTTAGAGCTGATCCGACTGCGGACAATTAGATTCAGAGGGGAAGCAATCCAACTTGAACAAAGGCGCGCGCCGTGACACACGTTTCCGGGATACGACAGATCGACCTTATTGATAACGAAGAGAGACCCGTCGTTGACGTCGAAACATACGTATTTCCCAATCGGACTCGCACGTAAAAGCCGCCAATTATCGAAACATATTATACAAATGGAATGACTACGCGATTGTAGCGAGCGATTGCAGTTTGCAAACAATTGCAATCTATTATCAGCTTCGATTGTGGCTATTCGTTGTAACGGGTCGCCATTGGCCGGCGCACCGCGTCTGTAATTCTACTCAGCTACCCAAACAGCGGATCCAAACGGATCGTGCCAAACGATGTGTCGAAATGCCTACGTACCGATGATTCGCATGCAGACGATAAAACAGAAAATTTACTCGCTCGTAATGCCACTCAGCGTAAAGCTCATCCGTTGCTAACTAATGGCCCTGCATGCATCGCCACTGAGGACTACCAACACTCAGTCGATCGCAGATTCTCTCGATTTGCCGTGATAATTCTCGACAAATCGGGTATCACAAGCACTCGGTTATCCGCGTATCGTTGATTCGCTCTGTGGCAATCGTCGACGAGAAACCGCCAACATTCAATCGAGCGTAAGTCGTTCTTAACGAATCGAAAACAGAAATCAGCCGACTGAAAGTCACAAAACTGTCTCGAAACCTCACGATCGATCGGTGCAAATCACCGTAAAAGTCTCTATGTTACGTTTTTCACGTATTAAAATCTTTCAACAAATTCGAAACTTATAGCATCTGTGGTCTCTCACATCATTGCTCTCAATCGTTGGTCTCGTATCTCGATTAGTTACGATCCTTGAAACGGGTCAACAAGTGAGCACTAACTCTTATCAGAACCAAGAATCCCGCCTGTTCGATCCCGCCGTCTCTTACCGTCTTGCCGAGATATTGGCAATCGACAGATACAGACGGAGGAAGGAAGTTTTACCTCGAGTCTTCATCGCCGCATTCACACGATATGTCCCGAAAAAGATATACACCGAAAATTTGTTCTAGTCGAAAAAAATTCAACGTCGACTGTTTTTCGAAAAATTTCATGTAAATTCCATACGTTCAATTAATACTTATAACTTTTTACATTGTTATAAATTTAATTTTCCACTAACTTTTCAAAATATAACTTTCAAAAAACAAAACTTTTAAATTGAAAAGTGACGGCGATGGCAACTCATTCATGTTTTTATTACGGAAAAATCGACTATAAATTAATAGAATAATATAACTGGAACAAAAAACGGCGAATCTGACGGACTCCCTATATACAGTCAATATGTGCCAATCACTGCCAACATGTAGAGTGCCGCTGTGGTATTTTTATTTGAGCGAATAGAAAATAGGTTTCTTTGATAAGTCCGATAATTACTCGGCTTTTAATTCAATCTAACAAACGACTATCTTTGAAAGCTTCAATTAACCCATAAAGATTGATATCAGTATTACAGCTCCGAGTGAGAAGAGACCAACTGTCGAAAGCAATGCTATCCTCACTTTTCATGTAATTCTTCGTGTCAGACACACGTTATATTTCACGTGATTCTGTCAAAATGTCGAAAATATATCGCGCTTAAGTGTGCTATCAAATGTCATGTTCATACAGTCAAGTTAATCGACATTAAGGATTGTTAGTTTAGATCAAGTATTTTATTACTAGTATTACTCTATCAGAGAATTTTTTTTCTATTTTATGTGACTCAAATATTGCAGACATGTCTATAGATATTTATTGTTAAATTTTAAAAACTGCGTCAAAGTTACATAAAATTAATTACAATATAAAAGTGCATACTTTAATTTAATGCCAACAATAAATCAATAATAAAAAATGTAAAACCTGCTTATTGTTATCGAATGCAAATAATCTGATTTAAAAAATAATTATAATATATCCTGTTTGAAATTGTCAGACAACAAAAATTTGATATTTCTATTCATTATTGGCTGAAAACGAGCGTTAGGATATTTATTTCACAAATAAGTTATTCATTGGACTGAAAAGAGCAATAAGCGAGCAAAAGCGAATCATAAATGCTCGTGAACGATCTAAATTAATCCATCGCTATTATTGGCGTATTTCCGATGCTGCATAATTTATCTATATCGGAAAATTTTATGGATAAATGAAATGGCGTTTGTATATGCGATCCGATATTTATAATCTGTTACACGCGTCGAAGCACTCTGTAGTTAGTTTATAAATTTTACACTTCGATTTTGTAATTCGTGCGATCAAATACGAAACACCTTTATTCTTTCATGGTTCCCCGTTGTAACCCCCGTTAATTAGACGACAGAAAGATAAAAGGTGGAAGCGTAAACGAACACGTTTGAGACAATTGAGAGTGCGCGAAAATTATGCTTTAGTTTCAGCGATTTACGCCAAATCCAATCTCCGAGAGTAGTACGTTTGTTACTGATTGTGAAACCTTTTAATCCAGACAATTTATTAATTCCACCGACAGGTAGACAAATAACGGACTGTCATTCTCCTAATCACGGATTTAAAACGGATTTATAAATCGAACGGTCCTTTTTGTCATTAGCCGACTGCTTAAAGCCGAAGAATTGATTATCTGTCGAAAGCTCAGTATTATATACTATAATATTTTTCATTTGACAGTCTATAAAGGTACCTTAAAAATTGTTTATTTTTTTTATATAAAAATTAATTAATGTAATATGTTAAAATTTCAATATATAATAAAAAATATTTCTTGTGTATATGTTCTGTATAAGTAAATACAGCAAAAGTACCATATTTTCTATTATTAATAGCATTTCTGCTTCTTAAAATCTTAAGAGCTATAAATGTTACATATTAAAAAAAAATTAGTATGCATAAAGTCACATGTACTAAACTGATGTATATTTCTAGATATTGCATATTTAAAAGAAAATATTCTTTTTTATACAAAACTAATCTAAAGTATTGCATATTGAACGAAACACCATCTTCTAAGATATTCAATTTCGGCACTTGAGTATTGTCTGTGCCAAATCTTCAAAAATGATTAAGATTCTAAATAAACTCTCTGCTAGAGAGACACGAGGAGTCATCGAATGCTAATTATTTAACCGGTAGGCGAGCTGATGTATTCTGACAGTGCCGAGAGAGGCTTCGCACCTCGATCTGCAGCTGTATTTGTGATTATCTGACCTCTCCTCCCCTTCTCTTCTTCGCCATCAATACGGGCGTCGCGCCTGTTCGCTCTTGGCCCGCGGAGGATATTAATGGTCCTCTGGGCGCGTTCCATGACAGAGGCAAGCCAATTTCGATCTGGATCAATGGCGACACCATAATCAGCAAAGCCCTCGGCAGAGCCATTCACTTAGGCCGAGGCTGCTGGCGGCAATCGCTGCGCTAATATATCGCTATAGAACCACTGATACCTAAACTCCCCTCTCTTCTCCCCTATCGCTATCGTTCTACCGCTCATTCTCTCTCCCTCTCCCTTTCGCACTGTCATCCCTTGACTGCGCGTATGACCGTTCGCGTTCGCATCGTTCCCCACACGGACCGCGTCTGCCTTCGAAATTAAGCTAGAAATTAGATCGCACGCTGTCGCGCCCGAGTGAACGACTTCACGAGGGATGATCGTGTGACGAGAAATTATCTAGAAATTTTCGATCTCTCGTGCGGGAAGCGCTTCACGTCGAGCGACGTGAAGTAGTAAAATAAGAGTTTAATCCGTCCGCACTTTAACTAGAGGTTTGATAGTCGGAATAGTTGCGGTATATTCTATATATTCTATATATAACATCGATCTTTACGATTGATGAAAATGATTGGTGAAAGTTTTACTTAATTATAACAATTTTCTCTTTTATAATTTTTTTATATTTCACGGTTTCCTTATTACAATCGCGTTTCATCAAGATATTCGCCGAAGAGAACGTTTCTCAACTCCGTTGAAACGTGGTTGGACTTGTTCGAACGTAAATCCGTGGTAACAACTGCGACTCTTGTACGCATACGAGTTTCATTCGCCACGCGAATAACTAGCTGAAGCTCGATAGCGAGGCATACCGAGCGATTAGTCATAATGGGTCGGCTCGTATAATGGTCCAAAGTCAAGAGCCCACGTACTCATTACGTATTCTACCTAGCTCGAGCTGCAGTCGGAACTTGGACAAGTTTGCACCAACACTATTTGAACGGCGAAAGAAGGGTGGGGGTTAGTTGGCGTACTTGGTAACGGTGCTGCCAGTGTCAATGGGCCGGTAAGGTCGAGGGGAAACTTTAGGCTTCGATTATTGAGGCGCTAATTACACTGACTCGTGCAAACCTCATCGAACTTGAGTTATATTAAAATTTCTCATTACCCATTGCTTGAATTTCGACGATAAATGTTAAATACCCTAAAATTTAAAAGAATGACCTGAGAGCAAAATTTCTTTATAAGTCTTCATGTTTTTGCGGATATTTTGCACAAATATGTATAACGCATATTTGCCTAATTATAAAATTTTATGATAAAAACATTGGATATCTGAATAATCTAAAAACTATTAAAAATTTAATGCTTTTTCTCTTTTTTATATTGATCGCTTTAAATTATTTTAAAATATGGACGCATTTTTAATACCTAAAGATTATTAAGTTATTAAGTAAGATAAATCGAAGATTATGAACGCGTGTTGAGACGTAAAAATGTCGAAACTCTGGCGAAAAAACTGTCGACATAAGTCTTAGAAGTATTACAGTGGTAAGAAAACTTTTGCTGACTGCACTCGGTGTATGTTACAGAAAACATAACTTCTCTTATTTTTACGTACTTTCGTAACGTGGTGCTAAATTACACACGCGAAATCTTGCCCGTAATTTGAAAAGTTTTAGTGATTCAAGTGATTCAAAGATTTCTCCTTGGAATATCGTGATCACGGAAATCAGTTGCCATCGTCGCCTTTTTTCATCTTAATTCTTTTGCACCTTGATAAGCTAATAAAAATGCAACGTAAACTTCTTCCTCGGGGAACTGACCGTTATGACACTAGTAAACTGTTGATTATTGTTAACGCTCACTTTATTATTAACTTTCTCGTTCGCGCAACTTGTGGGAGATTAATTGTGCTTCGTTAATGAAACATCGTTGCCAATTTAATAAGAAGAATTAATAATAAGTAAATGACTTTGTTAGAAACTTTGCGATTCGATTATTGATGATATCCATTCTTTCCGTTCTTGGGATTTAAACATCGGCGAAAATTTGATGCGATCGCTCGAGAAAGAAAAAGAAAAATGCTCTGTGATTAAAGATAATTAAATTGCGAGATATTATATTTCGCTGTAAAGTCAGTTTATAATCTTGTATAAAAATTATACGTTTCCAGTACTCGATATTCTAATACTCAATCCTCCCAAAAAAAAATTATCGAAAAAACTAACCATTGCAACAATAATTGAAAATTTAAGTAAGGCCGAAATCGTTACCTTTCTGTTTAGCAACCAATGACTGAACTAATCAAAACCAACACGGTTCGATTCGATCAAAGATGTCGATACATCAATCATGTATTGAATTACAGAGACGAAAATGACAACCGACCAGTTTCGTGTCCCTTCTGTCACCTGTCTCTCACCTAAATTTGTACGTCTCCCTGCGGCAACGTCACATACGTCATTGTCCATATTGTATTGTCATTACAATCTTTTCATTTGTTAACAAAAAATCTACAAACGTGCTAAATATTATTTCTTCATATTCTATACAACTATAATTAAATCAAGTTTTCGTAGTCATTACCGCGTGTAAACCGCTTATAATAATTATAACGCAATCTGGCAAATATGGTAACGCGTTATTAAGTTTTAATTGATGCCACTAATTCAATTACAATGACAATGGAAATAAAAATTATTTGGTACACCGACTTTTTTGTGGCAAACAAGTTTGCACATATGCGGAAAAATCGATAAAACCTCAAAATTGCATGATACAATGACGAAATCAACCGGATAACAGATGTCGATATGTCAATCACTTTTGAAAATTGTCAGAATTCAGCCTATGTCCTTGCTCACCTTTGGTTTCTGCAAAGAGACATTCTAGCATTACGAAGATCGACTATCTCTGGCAAACAATAGTCTTCAAATGATATGCAAAACGTATTCCATTCATTATTGCGACAGTTAATGATACATTACAATTACTGGTGAATGAATATGCATAATTATCACTAATGGCGCTAATTATTATCATTTAGCACGTTTTTACTTTTTACATCAGTATTATAGACATTACAAATTCTACATATAACAAATTGTACTAAACATCTACGTTAAAAATGATTATCTTTTACATTAATAAAAAATGTATTGCCTTATGTTAAAAAGCAATAAATATTTATAAAGTAAATAAAATATATATTTATAATAATAAAATTCCCACAAAGTCTTAAGATTTTTATCAAAAATTACTGAAATTTTAAATATTTTAAAAATTATTTGAATAGCTTTGGAATCTTGCCATCACTATATACATATTATGATATCACAGATTCCAATATTTAATATCTAGCATCAAAAATAAAAATACTAGCACCAGTGAGCCGATTGAGAACCAAAGTTCGTATTGCGAGAATTCTTTCGGTTCGTTGTCAATCGTCGACCGCACATGTTTATCACGAAACGATTTACGCGGAGAGAATCGCGTCCGGCCTGGTCTGTGGATTTGTGATCCACCGCGATTCGAAGTTTTACGAAAGTCAGGTAGCGGCGACAGGTGTCGATACGTCAATCAGTTCGACGGATCGATAGGATTCGGCATACGCGTCTACGTCCTACGGCCGATGAGGAACGCAGCATGCGGTATGAGAATGGTGGGCGAGGGGTGGACGCGAATTGACCGTTATTACAGGAGGTATTATAGTCGGTGTGCGATGCTGGCGGGTGCATCAGGATTGGTTTACGCGGGTCCATTTATAGCAGACGCTCGGCGCTCCATCGGTACACTACTATCATAATTAGGTCATATTTGACAATAGCGCTGCACCTGGCCATTCTAAGAGAACAAGTCTATGTACTTCCGGAGGTATTTCCAAAAAGATGCATACCGGATCACAGAGCAGGCCGTGTCCCTTGCTTAATTTGCATTCGTATTATAGGAGCTCGGTAATTAGATAATTGGATAAAGACTGAATTAAATTCTTCTCTCCGGAGAAATCGATATTTAAATTCATAAGAAACAAAACGCCACTTCTTCATTTTATGTATTCTGCAGCATAACTTTTATTAAATATGCAATACTGACGTTGTCATATTTAAACTCATTAAACTTCAACATGACGATAAAATATTTCACAGCAATTTACCGTCGTTTTCAATTAACTGTCTGCCATCGTGATTAAATTTGAGTAAACATGACTGCTGTCGTAAATCAATGTAATCTTAATAAATAAATGACGTCGTCAAATTGTGAAAATAAATTTTGATCTCCCCAAAATATCGAAAAAAGATATATTACCTACAAATTTTACGTTTCTAAAACTATGGATAGGAGCTAATGGTCCTCACGTAAGAAACTATTTTATTTTGGACCATCTCGAATCCAGATGCACCATTACCGGCGAATTAGCGAAGAGTATCCACTTCCTCTTCTCCGTCCGTGAAATTCTGATCGAAATTACCGACTATTTTTCCATTGTTCCTCTTATTTCCTGATCGTAAAGTACACCGCGCTAATAACGAGCCGTATGTTTTATCACGCGCTGTTTGTAAAAAGTATTGATTATCCGGGCATTCTGCCAGAAGGTTTATTTCGCATCACGCGGAAGATGACTTACGTCGATCGCTTTTTGAACCGTACGAGTACGTGACACCGTAATCGGAAGAGACGCAAGACAATTTTTGAACGCGAAATGGTTCGATCTCATTGCATAAGCGCGGAATAACAACAGCGGAAAATTTCCCTCATTTCTCTCACGTCTGAAGCGAGAGAGAAAGAGGAAGAAGTCTTTTCACCGCTATTATTCCTCCCGCCTATGCAACGGGAACGAGCCAAATCGTTGTTTACCCCGATCTGTAACTTGGCACCAAAAGCCATCCGCTTTAAGGTCGCAAATAAAATTCCGTGTGTTGGCGAAATTCGATTTTCAATTCCTTCTGCTGAGATAACAAGCGTCCAGGCGAGATGCAAGAAATATGACCCAGAATTTCTAATTCTTTTCTTACTAATCTAAAAGTACTCGAGACCGAGTCTCTCGCCAAAGATAGAAAGATGCCATTTTTCTCGACAATCGCAAACAATATCTAGTTTATTTATTTTGCTCTCCTTCGATTCGAAATTACAATTCGCCTCGATCTATATTTCATCTCTTAATCTTAATCATAAATCTACCATGCGATTTGAACAAATTGCAAAAGTATACACTTCGATCTTCAACAATTTTTCTGACGAGAAATCAGTATTTTATATCCTTATATTGCAGCCTTATATTACTCATATGAATATCATGAAAATAGTTCACGATATATCGCGCAAAATTCTGTAGAAAGATATGTACGCGTAATTCGGCAATACAGCCGATGGAGTCTTCGTTTCAATATTTGTATTTCTGGATTCGGAGCGAGTAAACCTAGTCGGAAGGATAGGTTAGCAAAAAGGGAAACCTCGAAACTTTCATCGCGGATTTTATGTCCAATGTCTACCTTTTTTTTATTTATACAAAACCCAACGACTTCTTATTCGTTGTGAGAACTGTCTTTTCAAGGCAACCCCTGAACACCATCTAATAAATAGTCGAATTTATAAAAATGTAATACACGCAATGTGTACACAGAAAATATGTTCTCTCAAACACGTGTTTTATTTATACGATATAATACGAAATCTAGAAACTAAGGGCGGTATTCATAGTCCGTTCTTATATTTAAAATCGTCTTAAGCACGGACTTATATTCGCTCTCTTCGTCACACATAGATTGTGTCTGACGAAGAGAACGAATATAAGTTCGTGCTTAAGACGATCTTGAATATAAGAACGGACTATGAATACCGCCCTAAAACAGTTTGTATCAAAGCTACACACTCATTCTATATTTAAATTGACAAATAAAAATTATTTTGTTTTTTTATATTAAATACAGTTTACGATATCTCTGATTAAAACATTTCTAAATAATTTTATGTGTATATTCAATTTTTCATATCAGTTCTCTGTTTTAATTAACTGCATAACTCATTATTATACTTATATACATATTACTAATAAAAATAAAAAAATGATTGTTATAATGCACTCCAAAATTAAATCTCCCCAAACAGTTTTACGTATAAAATATTTCGCGTGAATAAATGTAAATTTTTTTATATGTATATACATATTTACAGTTTTTAAAATTTAAAGAATTTACTTTGTCAAAGAATAGCAGTTGCACAATTCGAGATTGCACAATCTGAATTCCGAGTCTCTCGGATGTTCAATTCATAATTCATCTCCATTTCCGGAGTGTAATTCATAAGACGCTATGTATACTAACATTTTGTACAAAACGAACTAAGCGAGCCCGTATCTGTGGGATCTCGCACCGATGGAAATTCGAAATTGGCCGCATGCGGAAACACGTGTGCGCAATTGTTCATTCGCTCTTAAATTGCTTATCGTCCAAATCAGAAATTAGAAGTCATATTCCATCAGATTAATCCACATATAATATGCACGTGAAATATTTTAACTATTATTTATTTTACATTTGTATTATAGGAATAAATTTATTACTGACACATCACGCATACTGTAATATTGCGTATTTATTGTCAGGGGCAATGGATTCAGAACGTTGAATGGACTTTCTTTCCAATATCGGAAAATTCAGCTTTCTCTTCAGCATCGGAAAATTGTACTTTCTTTCCAGTATCGAAAAATTGCGCATTCTTGCAGCCTCGAAATACATACTACAATGTCTGATCGTACGAATGCATCGCGTAGAAACACATCAAGCGCGATAGACTCGCCGGTGCATCAAATGCAGATGCATCTAGCAGACAATGTATTTGCAAGAATAGAGTTGCCATGGAGATAATGTACAAAGACAACATGATTTCAGAATTTAATATCTTAGGCGATATTAAAAGAAAAGTTATTTTATTATAAACCTGAACGTCGTTATAAATTGCAACATCAATATTGATTCACGACAAAAATAAAAATATCGTTAGTATCCTAGTGTTGTCAGTGTCTCGAAGACAGAAAGAAAGCTTATCCGTGTATCCCCTAAGCGTTTGTTTCCGAGATTAATATCAATTTGTCATATCAGACAAGATTAATAAAGAAAAAAAAAAGAAAAATACAAAAAATACCAAAAAAATATCAAAAAATTCTAATACACTAAAAATAAATATTGTATTAAAAAAGATATTTATCTTCCATTAATGCAAATAAATTAACATTAATTAATATATTAAATTTTTAAACTCTATCAAAGAATACAAAAATAATGTATTTTTAATTAAAATATTTGACAAAACAAACATACATATAATAAAAAAAAAAAAAAAAAAAAAATAGAACAATAAATAAATATTTCCTTTCTTTTTGCAAGCTTTGCCGCGTCTTTTCCGAAATTTACTTGCTCAGTTTGTCAAAATTGCGCATTACTTATAATGACAATCTGTTCTGTAATTCTGTATTGATTTAATAATTTTACTCCGCTGTCTGCCATTGTTTCGACGTCGTATTTTTTATGGTTCTATGATGCACAGAAGCCCGGCCTAGCTATCGAGTAACGCTGAAAGGAAAGAGGAGCGTTTGATATACGATATGAATGATTCGCGTTCAAGTATACGAGTGGGATAGTACGAGCGGGAGATAAAGCCCAGATTCAAAGTGACGATAATAATCACTCGTTCGTTTCATGGCCGAGAGATGCTGCATTTTACGCGATTTATGTCGTCGAAACGCCAAAATCCGTTCAAAAGAGTTCAATACCACGATGTGAAGAAACAAACAAAGTCATAAAATTCATATATGCAACTCTGCCAATTTCGTAAACAAAACAAATATATTTTGGAATTTTAAATTAAATTTCCTCAGATCTTATAATGTCATTATTCAATTGCATTGCTAAGATAGAAGCGCAAAAGAACGAAGTATAAGTTACACTTTATTATTTAGAAAATAAATACCGATTTAGAAAATAAATACCGATGCTGCAACGATTTATATTTGTTGAGATAAGATGTAAATTCAAGAAATTCGTCGCATTATAAAAAAGCCATACTATTTGTCAATCACTAAGTTTTGATTTGATGTGATAGCTGAGCTACCTCCTTTCATTCGATATCCAATAATGTTCGTTTCACACAAGTATGTACAAAGTTAATGGGAGAAGTGCAGGAAAGTCGGTTCCTTCGAGCGCTCGATGAGATGAAGGAAACAAAAGATAATCGCGCTCATCGCAATTCGCTGTACGACAGTAACGTCGAGTGAAACGCGGTTACGCCATAATCAGATTCGTTTGCAGCGGCGTATCATTTGACTCCCTTCTCCCGCCCCTATACTACCTTTTCATCCCGTGCCACCCTTCTTTCATTCCACGCGCGGCACGGTTTTGCGTCTCATTTCCTCCATCGACGTTCAACTCGTACTACTCTGACAAATTGACGGTGGATCCCGACGACAAGACTGAGCGTGCGCGTTGAATTTTCCTTTTCTCGACAAACCGAGGCGGAAATGTAGACAAGCCGGAAGAAATTAGAACAATGTATCCAAAGAAGAAAGGATCTACAAAGATGAAAAAATTCGCTAAAAATGCGCATACGAAGAAGATAATGAAATCCAAATATTACACCATTTAAACAATATGAAAGTAAAGTCATCTTCAAAAGCTACCTTAAAACTTGAAACTCTACGAAAAAATATTCTTGATATTTTTCAGGATAACAAATGTTGAATCAAAACTGAAATTGATAAATTTTCACACTTAGGCAAACTACCATGATTGCAAATGCAAATAAGTTAATTATACTTGATAAACATTGAGATATGCCAAATATTAGATAATATTTTTTAAAATTTGGAATATCAATCTGCTAATGGAAACACTTCAGCGATGCTATTACAAATTACATGGATCACTCTATTGTGGACTACATGTTTACTGCAGTGTTAACATACTGCGGAGTGGACCAACACGCATATTCGACACATATAATCAATCTTCATTCCATACACGATTTCAATGCACAATTTAATTAGCCCTTCTATGCATTGTGTCGCAGATTGACTATGCATTGTGTCGCAAACCGTTTTTATTACTTTTGCAGTAAAACATGTTAGAATAATAAAAAAACGAAATGTTTTTTAAATTACCTTTTCGCTAATTTAAAGCCAAATTATAACACAGACAATAATCCAATTTAACACAGAAAGAAATATAGTGCATATATAAACATCATGTAAATATATTCAAATAATAAAAATTTATAAAATCAGGAACATATTAAGTATATTTAAGAAGTAAATATATTCATTAAATTATTTAAAAAGTAACACGTTTATTTTTAAAAGCCCTGCGCAATATGTTAATGGCTGAAAACGACAACAAAAGAAAACTGAAGAAGACCGGACATAAGCACAAAGTACAAAGCAAACAATTGAATTTAGAATTCCGCGAGCGTTATGAAAGAGTGACAAAAAAGCTTCTCTCTTTCTCTCTAGCGCCCGTCGGAAATATTGGCGAGTTCTAATTCAATTATCGAAACAATCCCGATGAAAGGCGCGTCCATTGTCGCTGACGAGAAGCGACCGCGCTCGCGAAATTCGATTTTTTAGTTTCTCGAGGCTACTTGTCCAAGCTTGTTCGCTCCTGTCTCTTTTGGATTCTGATAAATATTAAGATCCAATAAAAGAAAATTCCGTTATGGGCTTTCCAGCGACGTTTGTAAATCAGGTTGAAAACGCCTATTGTATGTGAAGCATCGAGGCGCGACAAAGGAACTGTTGAAATGGACCGAGTGCACGTAACAAAAGAAATTGGTCCGCATTTTTTTTCTCGTATTTAGCGGTGCAGTCAAAGTTAAATATGGTGCCCGAACGTAATAATGAATTTTATTGGATAAAGAAATTGAATTTTTAAACATGATAAATGCTCAGTCACCGTTCAAATATATCTGAACTCGCTAGAATTACGATTTCTTTCGCATATCGTAATTTCCATTCTAGATGAGGACGCCTATTTAAAACGTTGTAAAAGCTAAGCAACAGCATCTTTGTGTTTCTCTATACAATTTATTTGATTTTGATATGTGAAAACAAAATAAAATAATGAAAAGGATCAAAATCGTGATAAAAGAGAAAATAAATGCATCTTTTTATATTTGCATTTCATAAATCTAACAATTTCTTAATACTTTTAAATAGTTTAAAACGTATAAAGTAATTTGCGAATAAAAAAAATACGCAAGTTTTGCAACGTTTACGTAAAAATAAATTGAAAAATTAAATAAGCGATTGCGTCACTAATGTACAATGAAAAGAAAAAGTGTGTCCGTACAAAAGAAACTAAAGCGAGATGAAAATGTAGAACAATGACGGGGACAGCAAGGAAATAATGCGAGTCCCCGACGCCATTATTTTCCAAGATGGAACAAAACACGGCAGTGTAAAAAGAACAGGCGCCATTTGCGTATCAATTTCAGGAACGCGGCGTTTTTCCGTAAAAAGTGACACGCGCTTTTGAACCATTAATATTTATCAAACAACAATGCGCTATCTAGAGCGTATCGATCCGCGCCGTCGAGTCCCTTCCAGATATACGCGTTGACGTTCGCAATATAAATTTTACGCACAACCGTTTCACGTTACAGGACAGCTCCGTCGCGTCCGTCAGTTATGATTTACCGCGATATTTACAGGCGCGCGATTTATTTAGCAATTTTACGACCGTCGGCAATATGAATAACACGCTATAGTCACGTAAGCCTTATGACAAATCCATCGAGGGTTAAGCTGGAGTCCGCTTTTAATGGTGGGCCCAGACAGAGCGATAAGCACGTCCATACGGACGAACTTCGTTGCTCCTGAGTGCTCGACCCGCGGATAAAAGCTTGCTCAGAAAATGGAGAGAAAGAGAGAGCCCGGAAACTGAATGCGGAATCGTTTCCCTTCACCTCTCGACCCCACCTCGAAATTCGACTAAAGCGGAGAAGCTGTAACTACCGAAAAACTCGAAATCCCATCCTTCCGTTGTGAATCAATATTAGTAATGTAAGCCCCGGCAATGCGTGTGTCCACTTAAAAGAACGATTCTTTGTGAAAATCGTTTTTGTGCGGTAAATGTAGACTTTTAGTGATTGTTCACATGAGTTTCCCTGTAAAACTATCGACAGTGAAACATACTCGATAGTTTTATTCCCTAAAAGATTCATTTTCGAAAGATGTTCAGATTTTACCTTCGAAAAGTAACTTTCAATAATAAAACCCATAATCTTAATAATGTCAATCTGAATGTAGCCCTCGATAACAAAACTCACAAAGTTGGAAATCATTTTTTTAGAATTGATTTTGAATAGATATTTTATTTCAAAACTTTACCTTATGAAAACAATAATAAAAACAACAATAAAAAATTTTTAAGTATATCCCTCGAGTTTATAAACTTGCGTGTTTATTTGAAATCTTTTTATACCTTCAAAAACAATGATAAAACTCTGCGACGCAACGGATAGAAAATAATCACTGATTATATCTGCTGAAAACAGTCAACTATCAAAAATTTCTTACAATTTTTTAATCAAAATTTTTAACTAGATCGACATTTGCTTAAGCCCACTTTGACCAATTCATAATTTGCGACAGAATTTGAGATAGAAATTTATTTATTATATAATTTGTATACAATAGAAAATATTTAAAGATTTTGTAAAAAATATTAAACAGATCACTAAAAAATATTTTATGTGTGAATTTTCACTTCCCGATATTTTTCCTCGGTATACAACATATAAAAAATTATAAATAGAATTTTATCACTTATTTTTTATAGCTTATTTGAAGTAGATTTTACCCTCATAGTTATAACAACAAAAATAAGCTTTGTGCATTTTATTTAATCTCCATTATTATTGTATTCTTATACAATAGTCTTTTACACAATGCAAGACTTTATCGAGATAATCTTAACAATATTGCATTATCCTCGAAATGTCAAGGCTCTGCACATCAAATTTTCTCGAGAAAAAGCTTAAATCTTTTTATTCTGTAAAATCAATTTATCACACCACGGATGTTCGCTTCCATTTTTCGCTTACAACGAAACAAGCCGAGAACGAATCGAAGGTGCATTAACGCGCGGTAAAAATCCGCATCGGCAAAGTTCAAGGCTCACGGTACTTATGCATAGATAAAAGCATACCGGGAGAATGGCGGTCGGAGTTTGGTGGCGAAATGGTTTTCACGCGTTTTCTGAGAGATGCCGAAGAAAACGCCACGAAAAAGCGTGGCGACTCGCCCGCACGCCAGAAATGGTGCAGAAAAGCATCCGGGAATCGCGAACTAGTTGGCGCAAAGTTTTCACCAGAAAATTTCACTAACTACGTTTTGATGAGACATGATTGATCTACGAAGAACAAAAGTTGCTGTTTACTGGTTGACAAATCAGTAATTTTTGTCTCAAACTTCACAAAACTAGAATAGTAGAACAAGAATTATTTTATAATAAAGAGTCTAAAGAAAATGTGATAAAAATTACGTATCAAAAAATCTTCAAGGTCTAATTTTATGCAATTTTGTTAGAATATCTATTTTATAAAAATAATGTTTATATATACATATATATATATATATATATATATATATCAGGAGAAATATGTAAACTTTGTCTATAAATTTATCTCTTTAAAAACACATTAAAATAATAGAAAATACGAATGTTTACATAGTAAAATGCAAAAATGTGTCTTAAGTAACACATTATTACAAATTTATAATTAACCTTTGGATATTGACACGACGTAGTGATTTCCCATCAACGTTAATAGGAATAATGAATGAATAAATCTTACACAGACCGTGTTGTGATTAATACAATTAAATATATACATAACATGGCTTATATGGCATATTATTAATAATATGTGAGGTATTAACGATTACCGATTATCATTTCAATTCATAACCGGCGAGGTATTTTGAATTCAGTACGATTCACTAAATCGCCCGCTCACATCGATTAATTAATGAAAATTAATTATATTTGGGCTCAAGTATATATTGCATATGCAATTTTCAAGTATATCTAACCAATCTATTGACTCTATAGTTTTACCGATAATACCAAAGAATTGGTTTTAGCCGGAAAATAAACAAAATACAATGCAATATAATCATTATCAATTAATATAAATTTTATTTACAGTAGTGTAATATAGAGTGTATCGATATATGAGTGAAAACGTGTCGCCCATTCGAAACTGCACCGGAATTATCGATAAGCATTGTTTAGCAATCTACAATTAAATAGCCATGCAACAATATGGTAGCGCAGTGACATAATAAATAACACATTGAATATAACGTAACATTATTATTATTGCAATGTTTTCTCGACTCGATAATGGAAATGTGTAACTATCTTCATAGAATTTTAATTCAAAATCAACCGCAACATGCTTTATGAAATTCATGAAGTAATATAATAATACAGTTCCTAATGCCTATAACGTTATTGTTTATCTATCCTATGACATCCAGTTTAAAATTATAAATTGCGAAATAAAATGTTTTTGAAACAAACGTTAGTAGTCGTTGCAATTTTATTCTGTTTGAATCGAAATGCGCGTAAAGATCGTATTAGAACAAAAAAGAAACGTGCACCCGTCTCGCCCCTCCGCCTTTCGAGCTGCCGTGCAAAAAGTACGACGATAAAAGCGACGTAACGGAACAAGGAAATGCCACGTAATTCGCATGGGCGACTGTGTAGGGGCGCATTCGTAGCGGCAGTAAACCAGTTTTTCGGGTCGAGCCACTCAAACTTTGGCGGGCGCGCGCGAAGTGGACTTTATGTAGGTACGTAGATATCCTTAACAATGGCAATCCTGTTTTCGAACAAATTCCTCGCAGCGGGAGCGCGACGAAATTCCATTTCTTCTCAGTTCGTTGGGGCGCGCACAGGACGAAAACCAAGTTCCTACACGCCACCCATCCCCTTACCACGTCTTTCGTCGCGCCCCCATCGCCCCTTAGCTTCCAGCGAAAACGCGGAGAAAGCACCGTGACCGCGAAAAGATTGCCGAAGTTTGCAGCGAGAGAACCACGATAAAAGATAATCAGCGAGTCGAGAGCTTCATCCACAAAGTCGGCCGCGCTGGACTAGGAAACCTATTTCGCTCTTGTTTACCCCATACCGTACACCCTTACCACCTGTCTCTTTACGAGCTCCCCCTCAGCACGAAACACGGAAGCACGGCCGTTGACGCAAGCCGTTTCGGGCGCAAGAAAACGATTTTCTTGTAAGGAAAAGGCTGTTTCGAGAGAATACGAAACGAGAGAACTCTCATGGGTTGTGAGTGCACTTACGCGCGAAACGCATCGAAACCTTTGTTTTCGAGAGCTCTTCCACACATCGCGCCTTAGCAGACTTCGCCTTAGCAAAGAGAATATGTATTGTAATTTTCTCCACGCGGAATGATTATTTGCCAAGTTTTAGTAAATTTCACTAGAAACATATGTAAATTAGCGATTCTAGGTTAAATATTTGATGTAAAATCTGAAGCTGAAGACATAAGTCTGCGAAACATTTCATTCATTTGAAACAAAGATATTTTCATACGACTTGTAGGAAAATTTTCATAAGTAATATGACATTCCACACTTAGTTGACTTCTTTATGTCAGCAGCCAGCGCAACGTCACGAGAAACGCTCGGAGATGCAAATACACCGTTGCGTTCTTTCCAGCTACGACCATAAATTCAAGCATCCTGGCGTTTATTGGCGCAATTACGTCTGCAAGATTTGACGTTATTCCACGGCGCAACGACGAAGCAACTTCTACTTAATCCGCATCCGCGTTGTTTATCCTTCATCCGATTCGCGCTGACGCTCTCAAGATACGCTTTCTTCGATAAATACGTTTCCGCCCCGGATTTCTCGAAACGTTGCGCCGCTATCGAGCGGATATCCCGCTGGCAGCCGTCGCATGTTTTGAACCCCCCTCGTCAGTGTTATCTGCCTTCCTTCTGCAAGAAGGCACGTAGCTTTCCGGTCGGACGGCTTTATCTGGCGCACCTCCGCGATATCATTATTAACTGCGATTCGCTATGCGATCGTCCGCGCAGGACGCAGTGGGGGTAGAGTTATCCGGAAGATAGGAAACGTCAGATCCGATCCGTTCGCTGTATTCGCGACGCTAACTCCATCAGTTAGCGGCATCAGATTATTAGCATCCCCGTGCGTCTATTTCGCCGTGACGAATAACCCTCTATCGCGCGCATCTGCCGCGCGATGTACCGGAAAGATGTCTACACACGCGTCACGCGCATCCGCACTCGTGTAAATTACCGCGCAAAATACTGTGGATTATTTGGATTCACGTAGCCGTGAGAGCAATAAATCATACGCATTTAGGTTCTTGGATCCCACGAACGTCGAGTATTCATGACAATTTTCAATTCATCAAAAAGGAAATTATGTAATACACATATACTATAATATGCAATAATGTATGCAATATTATATAGAGCGTTCCAGACCAGTCACCCGTTAATAGCAGATTAAATATAATACCAATTAAAATGTGGGAGTCAAAAAATACAGCTAAATGCAGCTCTATTCGCAATTGAAGCAGAAATACACGTGGAACACGATTATAGCATCCACATCGGATGCAAACATCAAAAAGTCGCCCGTCAAACGCTGCGCGCATTGAGACTGTATTTTTCTGTGTCTCGATTTTCCTTTTATTTCAAAAGAGAATTTGTTTCAGTTGCATGACACTTCCGCCACTGTTCGTCACATGTCTTCCCTGCTTTTCTTCTCCCGTCCGTATCTGTCTCCATCTACGTCCTTCCCTTTCCGCCTCTCGCGACGCGTTTCCCCATCCATGTCGTCATGCGATTAGTATAATAACGTTGACGTCGGGAAAGGGCCGCGCAACGCGCGAGAATCGAGGATGCCAATCGCGTTAGACTACACCCGGAACCGAAATTCAATATTTACGCCAGCGCGCGGCAACTCGGCGCTAATTAGACCGCCGAGTAATTGGTAACGCTAGCTCTCTCAAAGCCGAGAGAGCGCGGTGAAATTCGGGCCGAATGCTGTACACCCGCAACTAGCTGCGCTGCGTGCTGCGCGCCTTCCCCCGTCAACACGGGACGATATTGACGTTCGATTACCCGACGTCGCACGTCGGATGCTTGGCCGAACCAGGGAATTCAACGTTCGCTGAACACCAAGCGTTCGCTGAACGCGAGCATTTAACTCGACGTCTCGGCGTCTACGCCGGATAGATGAAGGACTCGGGTTATGTAGATCACCATATTACAGTAAGCAAATATTAAAGCCGATACATTATAACTTCGGCGAGATCGGATCTCGAAAAATATATCTCACGGCTATTTAATCGCCAAAGAAAATGAGAGCTCGCATATCTAAATATTTTAATTTTAGCAAACTACTATTTTTTTCTTAACATTCTAAATCTAAATTTTTACATATATGTTCTTCTTTCACTATAAATAGAAAATTCTAAAAAAAACTGCTCAATGACTATTAGATAGATTTTCTATTCCTAACTAATTATAATAATTTAACATGCCAAACATGTGAGATTTCCGATTCGAATATTATATTATCGTAATGGACAAACGTAGTATGTGCCAAACATAAGTAGAATCGTATCAATATTTAATGGAATATTGGAAAATAGAATATGGAATTTCTCTTGTTGACAAAATACCTCGTGGGAGGATCTTTTTCGCGTTATTAAACATGTACACGGTGCGAAAATAAAGTCCGGATTGTTTAACATAAAGTGTTAATCAAACACTTATCGCGCAGGGGCAATCGCAAAGCGTTGCAAACAATTACGGACGTGACTGTATTACGACACTCTAATACGAAATCACGTGATATCAGAGTCACGCGAATATACGCGCACTTAGTAATCCTTCGTTTAGAATTCTCTAACGCGATGCTTTACGATGGCTGTTAAAATGTCCAACACGAATATATGTTTTCACGCACATATATTTCCTCCATTAAAAACGTTTTTTCTTCTTAAATATTTGTAAAATCTGTAATATTTGATTTAACTAATTTATATCGATATTTTAGTTACAAATTATCTGTTCTATTCTCTGCAATTGCTCGTCTTTTCTCTCTTTTGCCTTTTCCGTCACTCCAAAAAATATTTTGGATCAATCAGCCATGTGTTTATAAAAAAAAATTAAGCCAAATGTTGTTTTACAGATTTAAGATCTAATATGTTCTTGTGATGTTTTTAATAATTGTTCAGAAAATGTTCGAGAATAGTAATCGGTCATTTTCGAATAATCTAATAATACAATACGTTTTTTTTTACAGTTTTGGTCCGCCTACGTTCCTTGCGGTGCCGCTCAGTTAAACGCAGTTCAACTATCGTTGGAACAGATCGATGTAATTCGTCGACTCGCCGAAATGAATGCTCAACACTTAACCCTGGTTACCTCCGTCAAAGGTAAGTGCATATTATATATTAAGACTAATATCCAACACTTCTATAATCTATTGTCGTAATTATCACAAAATATTAATAATATTATTTGGGGACAATGCGATATGCATTAATTAAATAGATGTAAAAAATGAGAAACCGATTAAACAGAAGCACAATGCTAAAACGCATATAGATTTGATTTCTGAAGTATTAAACTAAAAAAATAAATTCTCGTTATGTCTTCCAACAATTCAGTTTACTCGAGGAGAACCTATTGTCAATGAAAAAGAATTCTCGTGACCGTCGTATTACGTTATTAAATGTAACACGTTAACCACCGGTATCAATAGATATGAGAGCGGGCGGTCTCAGAGAAAGTTTCTCATCGGGACGACTCGAGAGGATAAAGGACCGCTATTAATTGCTCGACTTCTCCAAAGTTGAAGAGGAAAGTCGTTATTGGATTCGATTCGATAGCATAACTTCGTGTTGTGGAAGATTTATCGTCAGTGGACAAAAGTATTAAGCTATCAGGCGCGCCATAATCGCAAACGTTCTTACTGATTCATGAGACAACAGAGATCCGAGACTTCACAGTGTTCGATGTGACGAGGTAATTAAAAGAGCCCTGTTCAAGATAGAGTGCTTGTCGGATCTTTGAAAGATCATTATTCCTTATCGGTTCAAGATAATCTTGACAAGCTGATATTAAATAATGTATTATTTCCACATTATCAATACTGTTCAGCGCAATAATCACCATAAATCGTCTTAATTTTTGAAAAAAAAAAACTTGTTAGAAATCAGTGTCAAAAGTTTATCAATGCAACAAAAGGTTAAAAAAAAATGCAAAATGTCGAATGCAAAGTTTTTTGTTTCGCTAACGTCCATTAGCGCTGTTAAATCTATATTTTTAACGAAAACTGATTTGCCGTTCAAAATTGATGGACCAATCTATCGTCTATCAACGAAAAGTTGTGGAATGTTGGTAAAATCGACTAATGGAGAATAAATTTGATCAATATGCAATAGCTACTTTTATGATATATATTGGAAAAAAAAGAGAAAAAAGGGCGCCAAGGCACCACCAGCACTAAAGTAAGGAACAAACTGCGCACACAAGCTGAAAGAAAAGAAAATGCCAAGTAGAAGAGGGTAGCGAGAAAGATACACGTGAAAGCTTGTGAAACTTTTTGCGACAAGTAACTCGCCTCGGAAACCCGACTGCCATTTTCATAAGCTCGTTGAAATCGAATCGAGGTCGCGCGCGCGAGAAGAGGATAAGAATATAACACTCTGCGCAAGATTCTGCAAATGTTCCATAAATAACCGATCCAAAAAAATAATTACGTCTGAGCACTATACACCGAGTACTGAAAAACATAAGCTTTTTCAAACGAATACATAATTACCTTTTCATTATTAAAATTTTTATAAAATACTCATTTACAAAATCGTTTAACACCAAAAATTAATCGGCTTCAGAAAACTTAATTAAAATATTTAATGTTAAAAGGTAAAAAGTCTAGGCAGCGTGTTCTTTAATTAATTTCTCGGTGAACAAAAATCTCACCCTTCTGCAACTGAATTTGAACACCTGTGCAAATGAATAGTCGATTTGATGTATTGTGTGCTCGAAATCAAGTTACGCACATCATTGAAATATGGAAGGGGAATGAAGGGCGAGCGAAGAAATATGGGACTGGCACTGCCTCGCAACGAAAGTCTCGCAATGGAACTTACCGCGAGTAACCCGGTCCGGAAAGCTGTCAGCCATTTTCATAAGCTCGAGAAACTTCGCCAAGTGGGAAGTGGAAAGGAGGTCGCGGCACGAAGAAGGCAAAAGGTGGAAAAGCCAGCGGCTCGTGCATGCAAACCTGCCTCACAATGGCGTCTGGCTAGTCAAAACCGCAATTCGGATATTCACTGCACCACTAAATTTTGCAAAATCGATACAAGAAAAAGTGCTATTAATTAATAACTAACAAGAACAGGCACAAACTATAATTTCTCTATATATAAAAAAATATACTAACGCAAAAAACACATCATTAAAAAGTTGGCGAGAAACGCACTATCGAATACGATTAAAAATCGGATCAAAAAGTAAAATTGTTGTTAATAATAAATTAATTAATTGGCAAAAATACCAATAATCAATGCAAAATAATTATACAATTATGTTAAATAAAATTGAATATTAAATTTTTGTTTAGTAAGAACTCTTTCCTTCTTCATATTATATTTTAACATTTATTAAACATAAATTGTTTGATTCGCAAAACTCCTATGTGTTATTATATACCGCACGCGGAAAAGACTCACCGCGAAATACAGCAAATAATAAGAAAAACGAAATTCTCATTAAAGCAAAGAAGAGTATTCATTTAAATTTGTTTTATTTTTCGGGAGAAGCAAGCTGCTTCCGAAGCTACTCCGGTTCAAAGCAACAAAGGCGGAGAACAGTTACAAAAGGAGATTACCAGCTTTTTAATTGTCGAGATCAGTGGCGCGTTTCTCAAAAGATAGCATACGGCTTTCTTGTATCGAGATAAAAGGTATTAAATCCTATTAAATGTTGTAAAATGCTTAAGCTTAGCATGATCTTGTATGATAAAAGCGTAAATCAAGCAAGCGCATAAAAAGTTCAGATTAACACAATAATTTATTCCATAGATATTCTTTAAAATTATTCAATTTTGTTTTTATCACATATTCATCATTTTTATGCACCAAATATCCCATTATATTAATTGGCAAACACTGCGACTGAATATTATATAACAGATATTTTCAATAATAAAGATAAAAAAATATATAAATGTACTAATTGTCATAAAACAAAGCATATTACGATAAAATAAAAGATGAAAATCAAAACTAATTTTAATGAATTATCCCATATTCTTGAAGTTAAAAGTTTATCCAACTATCGCGATCCGCAAATCTAATATCACAATTATATTAATCAATGTATCAGTAGCAATAATCCACTTTGCACATGGCTGTGCAAAAAAATAAATAGAATATTAAACAACGCGAATTTAATAATGAGAAGTACAGCGTAAGAACTTTTATTGCCGAACGAATGGAAAGCAACAGGACGATAAAAGTTTACGAGTCCGACGAATCTGTCATTAATCCTCGAGTTACAGATATACACTGGATATATGTATATATACATACTGTTGATACCACAGCAAAACGGACTTTAAATCCAGGATATGTAGTTAAATAAATAACTCACACGGATCGACATATTTGATGTAAAGTACGATAAATCAGCCAGCTTAATACCCCGCCGCCGTCTCGATGCAGTCTAAAAGTTTCAATGAGCCGATCGACAGCACTCTTGAAAGTACTTCCGAAAGCGGATCTAAAAGCCGATTTTTACCGATCTTTTCATTCACTCTCAACCCGCTCGAAGCGACCGATTTCCCGAGATTTCATCCGATCTCTTCACCCTGGCGAAGGTCGTAAATAATATATGAGCACCATAATTCCTCGATCTCGGAGCCCCGCTTAATTTCATAAAGTGTCACTTTAATCTTGCCCGGGAAAAAAAGGGAGAATTGTAAAACTCGCGTCGACGAAGACACGACGAAAAAATGGACGAAACTTCGCTGATTCACAGAAGGAGCGTAATTCGGCCGAGAGCAAAGTTCACCGAAGATGATTTGAAGTTCCGCGAGAGGATAACTCGTGTACTTAGGTGTTTCCCGAGGTTCAAATATTCTCAGTTTCGCAAGTTCATCATGAATAGCACTGCTACAGTTTTTAGTGTGTTTATGATGTTAAATTGTTAGAAAACGTGATAAACTTCTTACGACTCTGAGATAATTATGTAAGATAAAGAATATAAAGTAACACCGCGCAACAATAATAAGACTATAATATACGCAATATTAAAGTTATTGTAAAATATTATTAACAAAATTAATTTCTTTATATGAATTCTTATTAAACAATATATATGTATATTTTATGATTTAATCAGAAAAAATTTTTTAAACGACTATTATAATTCATGAGAAAGAGAGAGAGAGAAAAAAAGATAACAAGAGAAGAGAAGAATAATGGCAGTAATATGTTATTCATCAAATAGCTTTTCTTTTAAAAATGTGCTCACTATCTATCGTCAATAATATAAATTTGGTGTAAATTGTAACACTAAAAAAATACAAAAGTAATAAATCATTGCTAAGGATTTATGACATGTGTGTAGGTCTCATCGAGGCGCATAGAGAAGGCAAAATCGCAAGTCTAATCGGAGTGGAAGGCGGTCATTCCCTAGGGAACTCTTTGGGTGTTCTCAGGACGTTTTATGGTCTGGGGGCGCGATATCTTACTCTGACACATGCGTGCGACACTTCCTGGTGAGTATGAATTACGAGTATACTGGAAACTTGCTTGAATAATTCACTTATCGCAATTTAAAGTTCAACAAGAACCAACGGACATATGATTATGGGACAAAAAAATAAAATATTAAGTGTGAGGCTTCATTATGATAATGGAATTTACCTCTCGACAAACAAAATTATTTTCCTACCAAAAAATAACTCTATTTATCAAAACTGAAGTAATAATAAAAAGCTAACAATGTGCTAAAAAGCTAACCATTTTATAATATTTTTAAATTAAAACAAAAAAGAAACTGAATAATCTTTTGAGTTATGTTATTCTAAAACAATCTCACAACCATATATGTATAAAGATTTATCGCATAAATTTAGTCAAAAAAATAATTTCATAAAAAAATTTATTAACCGTTAAAATATTGATTTATTATGAAATGCATTTTAGAGTGATTTTCCAAACTATGTTGCTCACAGCGATGTATGGTTCATTAAAGTTAGGAAGGTTGCACTCTCTCATGCACGAGATCAAGATTCTGCAGGGTGTTTCGTTTTTTCGGTATCGTTCTTGTCGCGTTTCCTCTTACCACGCGCTCAAGAAGTTTCCCCGTGTACAAGCCACTCGTTCATCGAGCATCCGGTTTTTTTTTGCTCAAGACTCGTTGTGCTTCGTATCACGATCCACTCTTAGAGGCAAACCAATTCCACGGTTGATCGGCTTAACCGAGAACCGAAGTAACCTGAAATCTGGACGCTTGGAAGTTCTTTTCAGTAATTTCGGAAGCACCCCCAAAGCCGCCGCTTATTTCCTGGCGCACCCAAAAAAGAAACTTACAATGAAAGAAGAGCTTTGTTTCGTGAAGAGAAAGAGAGAAGAATAGCACCTTTTATCAAAAAGATCCACCTCATTGTACAGAAGTCAACTTTCTCAATTTCGTTTCCATAATCCGCTACTATAAAGACATTTCTTTGAATTGTTCTCGCTTTGATTTTTAATTTAATTTGACATTGGCTTCATCTGACATTGTTCGCTTCGATCTACGATATCATTTATTTTTTCTCTAAAGATTTATATAGTGAATTGGCCTTCAGAAGGAACTCAAAATAAACTTATCCAACTTTATAATTTGGACATTTAATTAACACTTCAATAAACTTGCGTGAATTTTTTTAGTATGTTAACGTTACCTAATAAAACGTGGAAAAAGTAAACCCACGAGTCCCGTCTTCAATTGTACATTACGATTTTAAAACATCATACACTAATCCTTTTTTGCAATACGTCGAAACGAGATAAAAAAATTATTTGGTTTTCGTGGTATGACCAGAACTTAAAAATATAAAGTTGCGAAATTTATTATTATACATACTCGCTCAGCTTTTCTGGATCGACCGAGGCTGCGAGAGAAACAATGTCGGAATACAGAAGAGCTTTTCTTCCTCCACCTCAAACATCGATCCTTAACCCGAGGTTTATGCATCCCCTGATGCCGAGTGCCGCGTGGAGTTGTAAATAAAGTCCCCGCTTTTATGCATCGTTCGATCCGAAGCCACGTGACCCGCGACGAGTAACGTTTCCGCGGAAAATCCGTTATTTGCGAGTTGCAAGTTACGCGAGCCATAAAACAGAACTACACGCGCGCGAAACAGCGACATTCGACTCCCATGTGATTCCACGCTCGTTTAATTAACACGAAGCCACGGCCACTTACAAATCTGTCGAAAGGAAATTTTATTCGTCGCCAGTTGAAATAATTTCTCCGGCAAACTTTTCCATCTTTTTAAACTTCACAAAACCGTTACCTATTTTAGCAATCATTGAATTCATAATTGGAAAATTCAAAATAATCAAAAATTTGGAACATTGTTTTTTTTTCTTACAAAGCTGAGAAACTATTATTAGCTAAATTCAAAAATATGTTTCTTGCAATGCAGTTGTAGTATCTTTTTTATATTTTCAACTTTTATTTTTTCCAATGTATTTCTTTTATGAGTCGAATTTGAAAAAACGTCAATCGCGTTCTTTCGATACCCATCAAATACATACTGCATTGCTAACAAGAACGAGGGAAATCCTGCTCGAATCCCGTAATCATCTACCTCCATATGTCCTGTCGTGCGAAATAAGATTTACAATTTGAAGAACGCCGCTAGACGCTTCGGGATGTAAATTACAACGGTGACCGTCGATATCACTAACTCAAACACTGCTTTAAGGTCGAGGTATTATACGACAATGGGCACCGACCTGGTTCGCTGTGCTCTTTCCGAACCTCGCCTGCTTTATGTCTCCCTCGACGCCGCGACGCTTACCGCAGTAAATAAGAATCGAAGTCACGTCGTCCTCCCCCCGCTCTTCCGTGCAAATCTCTTCTCAGATAGTACATATTTTTCTCTTCTGACCCCTCTAATTTACGCCGATGTCGTTTCACGGCATACACGGCAAGAAACTTTTCTAGGCATCAGATCAAGTTCTCCCAAATTGGGAAAGAAACAATTAAATAAATGTATTACTAAGTAAATAGCACAGATATCGAAATTATAAAATGTAAAATCGCATAATAACTCATTAAAAATTGAAAAAGTTGATTTTTTACAATTTATCTCTCCTTGTAATTTCTTTAAAGAAAATCTCTCTATACTCAAGAATATCCAACAGCAAAAAAAACCTCATACTAAATAATGACGTATAATTCTCTCAACAAGAATCAAATACACATAATAACAGTAGCTACACGAATACAAACAAAGGGAACAAATAATTTAGAGCCATTTAGAAGAGTGTTCACCTATGAGAGTGCAGCCTACAATATAGAGAGAACATTCGAAGAAAACTCGTCGTAAAAATGCGGTTTCATTTCTGCGGCCTGAGATTTCCGGCATCCATGAGGAAAAGCGCGCTTTTATTGGAACAATATCCGAATTGCTTTCGGACGTGTACCCGGGGCTTAATGTTAGCCTTTGACCCTATTTTCTCTCTTCTTCTATCGTCTCCTTTCGTTTCAGTCGCGTGCCCTACCTCTTTCTCCCCGGAGACGCGAGATTGTCGACCCGATTGAATTTTCTACAGTTCTAGATGATGCCGAATCATCTCTGGCGTTTCCACGTCGTCTGGGAAAGAGAATCGACTGTGGAGAATTCGACTGTGGATTCTCAATACCGTTCACGCCTTCATATCTCTTGTTTTTTAACGTTCAAACTTTTATTCTGGTGTGCATTTTATCATTCATCAACGAACAGATATAACGTAAAATATACATATTCTGCCCGTAATCGGAAAATATCTTAATAGCTTCTTTGATGAATTTAAAAGCGTACTTTGCTTCACAAAAATTAGAGTTGCACAGATGTTTAATAATGAAAAATAAGCATCAAGAGTAAATAAATAACAAGATACTACATCTCAATTAATTATAAACGGTATTTACTTTAAGAGAAATTTACTGTGTAAAATATTACTAAGATATTTATCAAGAAAGATGAATAAGAGAGAGCTATAAAAAATTAAATACACACATATCTCTCACAGAATTTTTATTAATAGAACATCAAATTTATATTCAACAAAAATCTGTTGTCAAAATTACATTTCAAAATGATCAAATAATATTTTGTAGATTAATCACTTTACATTTGCAATTTTGAAATACACCTTCCAAACAAATATTATTTAAAAATTCTTTAAAAGTCCTCACCAATCAGAATTAAAAATGTAAAAGTTTAATTTAGAATTTCGGTATTTTTAAATTTCAATATCGCTTGTGTGATAATGCAAAACAGAAGAGTTTAAGTGCCATAGATGATTATAGAAATAAACAATGCAAATAATCAATATGTAAAAAGAATAATGCATTAAGCATTCAGAATTAGCAACTAAAATCAATATTAATATCCTATGCAAAAAAAAAAATAAAGCACTAAAACGCTAAAATTTTACATTAAATGAAAAATACTTCATATACTGTCAAAGTAATACGGGATTTTAAAATTTAATATCGTCATCCTCACATCGAGCTGCGGACATAAATTTTTTAAAGAAACACATTATATGTCCTTTATTAATCTATACACATACTTTTGTAAGAAATTCGAAAAGAAAAATAAAATACAATTTATTTTTCTAATCAAATATATATTTCTACCAATTTATCACTGTATCCATTTTTTTACCGGCATACCGCATTTTTACTGTCGTATACTGCAATTTTTTAATTTTTTATTTTAGTTGATCATGACAAATATATCCGCATAGTAAATATGTACCTACAGCTAACCTGATACTTTAGAAAATATTCCCTCCAAGCTCGTCCGAAATTCGTCCGAAGGGAGAGAAAGCAAACGCAAGCACGCAATGCAACCACTGGATTTTCGCGGCAAGAGATGCAAACCGACATTCTAACAGACATTTTCTTGGCAGGGCAGTCTGTTCTGTTGGCGAGACGAACAACACTCAGGACTCCACGCCGGGCCTCAGCGAATTTGGGAAAGTGAGTCAACATTTACATTGTACGCTCCGCTGCGGATTTACCTTTTTTCGGCGAACGGAGAAATATCGCGTTCGCAAAAAAATGCCCGCGTGTACATATACGCTTCCGAAAGAGCTTCCGTTTTACGACCACGGATGGAATTACATGCGACATGTTGGAAAAATAATACCGCAGACTTCCGGCCAAGATGCGAGCCGGTGAAACAACCACGGACGACAGTTCAGTTTATAATTTTGCTGTAAATTTCGCATGTTGCATAATGCAAGTATTGCATTATAATGTTTACAGCTTTTTTTGTATAAATACAAAGTTTCCTTGGAGAGGAAATAATAATATCAGCATGGAATACCAGAGCGGTAAACCACGGACCAAAATTTGTAAACTAATTCCATAATAGCCATAATATATATATATATATAACATAATTCCCAGTATAATAACATAATAATAGTCTATTAAATTACGATGCTTGAGATATAATCTGAAGTGATTTCTTATTGTATATATATATATATTATCGATATATATTAATATTGGATATGCAGATTATATGTCAAGTAATTTCAGTTCTTTCGAAATAAAAAATTTTTTAAATTTAACGCATATATCATTAGTTAAAGGTTATCGGATATCATATAAAATGGTCTTGGTGTACTGATGAAATAATACTCGCTAATTCCTGCTTATACCTCCAGCTTGTACGTTAAAATTTCCCTACGGCTACACCCCATCTGGAATATCTAAATAAATGAGATGTCATAATGCACATTACACGAGGGACATTCCCAATTTTTGTGGCGGGATTTAGATCGCAGCTTCACCATCTCGATGGCTCGAATTATTTTTCCACGACATAACCGGGAAAATGATCGTCAACGAACGCGCGACCGATCGCGTCCGACCTACATTCCGTTTATCACTCCCGTCGCTCCGCCGCGTTCATAAAATTATATCTCGACCCACTTTCGCGCACGGAATTCGTCGAGGGATTTCGAGCGTTAACGCACGGGTTCGACGATTTCGCCAGGGCGAATTTCTGCCGTTTTGGCATTTCGCGCGAATCCCGAAATCCGTTCGAAAAACCAAAAGAAACGAATTCTCTCCGCACACGATCGTTTCGCATCGATTGAGTTTTTGTTGAAATTCCTAGTCTCGCGGTAACGGCAGCTTTTGATTAAAAAAAAAAAAGAAAAAAGAAAAGAAAGTAAAAGAGAAGCTTAATGGAAGAAACAGATAGGAGGAGAAAAAGAAGGAGGAAGTAGAAAGACGGACGAGGAAAGCGCGTGAGAACGTAAATCAAACGAGCCACCTCCGTTATCTCGCAACCCCTTGCAACAGCTAAATCTCGCATTAATAAATGACAGGTCTTCTGAAGAAAAATTCTATGCGCGACGCTAAATGTTCCATGGTTTGTCAGTGACGTTTGCCTCATGAAACACTAAATAGATACGTCAACTACTCAAAATTTGACGACAATTAAGAGTCTTAAACAAATTTCACCGTAATGTACTCGAATATTTTAAATTTTAATTGCTTTCATTTATTATATATATTTGTCTGCTCTTATATTTTCTACATTTATTATTTCATAAAATTATTTATATGTGTATAATAATTTACTTGTCAAGTCAAAGACTGGAAACTTAATAAACATTTCTCGTTTATATCTCTCTATATTCGTAAAAAATTATAGAAAAGCAATAAAGCAATAATGTATGGTCAAATTGTTCGAATAAATTAATTTAAAAAAAGAATATTATATCCATGAGACAATATCAAGACGTTTTCCGTTTTGTTTGCTACGTGCAACGAAAGTCGCATTGCCTGACTTGTCGCAGTATACCGCTGACTACATATATTGAAACACCGACGGAGTACAGAAGTGTTATTGCGCGGCACCAGCATTTGCCGCGAAATTCCGATAATCTGCAAGTGCCGAAGGTAATATCATCCGGTCTGTGATACCGGGAAATATTTTTATCGGGCACAATAGTCTATTTCGTACGAGTTAGTCTGCTTTTAAACAAAAACCGAATGATTTGAAGAAGACCTTTTGCTCTCGTGTTACATCCGAAATAAAAAAAAAGCAAACCTTTGCAGTTGCGTGTGAAACATGATAAGATGAAAATTAAAGCGCATAAAAAATGTTAACAATTGGTCAGAATTGAAAGCAATATCGATACAACTTACTATTTCTTACGTACGGTATATCTATACATCAATATCCAAGTGTATATCGAAAGTGTCTGTTTGTATTCAGTGATATGTTTTGGGGGAAACGCATTTTGCATGCCGTTTCAAAGGGAAATGTCGCGACGCTACGGCTCGTTCGGAAAGACAAACGGAATTATCTGAAAATTCTTCGTGTTCATACAATTCGGTGCGCTCCATAACACGACTCCCGTCGTTGTAAATACCGACATGCATTTCCGGTAATGGACAGGCGTACATCCGAGCGAAGTGAGTTCGCCAGATGTGCGTGTGTTAGTGCACAAACACTGCAATTCGACGGACGTTTTTGCTCTTTACCCCCTTGTTCCTTTGGCCTGTTATTTCTATTGAACGACCCATATTTTCCGGCGCCGTTCACCAGGTGCGCGAGTATGACACGAGCGCGCACGTCACGCACGCAAGCACGCACGCACGCAGGCATTCTGAATCACCGTTAAAGTGACGCGGTGATGTATCGCGGAATTATGGCGATGGCTCGCGGCGTTATATTTGTCACAGTTTCAACGCGGGCTTGATTTTATTGCGGCTTTTGGATGTGACGATTAGTTTCGCCTAGTCTCGTCGCATCCGATATCCCCAGCAACAGGCATCGGATTACATGCGAAAATTCACCGTTTCGCCCGCTCCGGAATACGGATAACTGTGAAATCGATTTCCCTTTTTTGATTCTCGCAAGAATTGGCACGTAATACTGAACGTGATATTGGCAATATACGATGCAATTAATTTAAAAAATTCATACAGCTAAGCGATTAATCGAGAGATTATAACGAGTATTACTTATAAACGGGAATCAAATAATATCCTTCACTAATTTCTTCTAATAACTTTTCTAAAAACTCTTTGTACGATAAAGTTTCGCAGCTGTTTACCTGTTGATTTTAACTGTCAACGATTTAATTTGATAATTTATACGTTTCTGTTGTACTTTGCATGCGAGCGACGTTTTTCCCCTGTTGATTTGTTAATGCTGTTAATAAGAAATCGTCCTGCGTCACGTAATCGTTCGTCTCACTGAAACGACGCGCATCAGAACGTCTCTCACCGCAAAAACAATGCGCGTCGTTTCTGCCATCGACGCACGAGACTTGCATCATTCGGATGAAATCGTGCGCGCCGAGAAAAGCGAGCTACATATACCCTCACCCTTAAAGCCGGAAAAACGAGACCATTGTGATTCGTTCTTCCACCCACCTCCCTCAGTTTCCTTTTCCGCTCGCGTCGACAGGGCTGTCTTTATCGAAATTTGCCCGCGATTCTTGTAGAAAATTTATAGGAACATACGAACAACCCGTGATCTGTAAAATTCTTGATTAAATATTAAATAATAAGAAATATCAACAAAAAATTATCATTTTTCAATTAACGATATTCAGCAATTTTATACCAGCGGGTTCTCCCGTGGCCACGAATCTCTTTTTTCGTACAATTAATTAGAATTATTCTAATTAAAGAGCCGAAAAGTAAAAATACACAAAATAACGAAAAGAAATAATCAATTTTTCCATATCTTGCCAGTTGGCTGTTATTTTCGGCAAGTCTACACTAAGCTAATTAAATAATTCGGTGATTAGTCACAAGTGATAGGTCAAAATACGAAAAACTGACCGGAATCCATGCATCGATTTATACGCTGAAACTCGCAATGTTTCAAAGTTAGATTTACTCCATTTTCAAGATAAACAGTTCAAGTAAAGATTAAGTTTATCGAAGCAGAAGGCCGCAAATATACCGAGCTCGACCCTGCGCATCGACCTACCGCCAATACGTCGAAAGCTTTTTTCCGCCATCGTATGATGGAATGGGCGGTTGCTTGCATTCCCGACTAATGTTCGCTAGCTGAAACGCCGACGTTTCCTTCGTTTCTCATGCTATTTTTCTCTCATCCTTACCGATCGATCCCCTTCTATGTGTTTTTGTGTCATAATAGAGGCACCTCGTCCCAGACCCATTGCCTTATCCGGCATTCCAGTTTAATCACCCCAGTCTTAACAGATGCTTATGATACTTCGATCGTTTCGATACTATACTTTCGTTATTGAATACTTTAATATCATTATCCTTTTAGAAAGGAACCGATATCTAAAATGCAACAATGAATAGAAAAAGTATCGACTAAATTTTAAAACGCTAACATTTTTCCCAACTTTGTTCATTTATTTTTGGTTTTAGTTTCCTACGTTAGCTTTTATCTGGATTGTAGTTTAGCTTTCACAGAGAAATTACACGATTTAATATAACAGCGTAGATTTAATCCCTTCAATTCAGTTAAATCTAGTTTCACGTTATAACTCGTCTATTTGTTTATATAAGATAGACTCTAACGCGCTTCATTATTTTACAGGCAGTTGTCAGGGAATTGAACAGGTTGGGCATGCTGGTCGACCTCTCGCATGTCTCAACAAGAACGATGAGGGCGGCCCTGCAGACGACGAGGGCGCCGGTGATCTTCTCGCACAGCGCTGCCAGGGCGCTATGCAATTCTACTAGAAACGTGCCGGACGACGTGCTCAGAAATCTGGTGAGTTTTCCACGTCGCGTAGGCAGGAATATGTGAAATGCAATCGGCCGAGTACACATACAAGAAAAAAAAAAGAAAAGAGAAAAACGAATTGAGGGTTCGGTTACTTCGTTGTGCTACTGCTGCTGCTGCTGCTATTGCTGCATCACGCACTTTCCGCAGAAATAGGTAACCCGCCAAGCGTAACATGCCGTCGCGAAAAAGCGTTACGTCGGCTGCAATATGCAGGCGGATTTATTTATTTATTTATTCGAGTCTCTCGGTAGCGCGCGCGCGCGCGCGCGCCGGTCAGTTAGAAAACACTACAGAGTATACGAGCACTCGCGCACGGGAAACGAATGAATATTTCTCTGTTACGAGCTACAAACGATGGGATACAGAAATCAAAGCGCGCTCGTACGTTCTCAAAAATATTTAAATCGGCGCGCATAAAAGTTTCTCACCGCCACGGTGGAAGCCTTTGTTACGCGCGTCGCGGTTCAACCACGGCGAATTATTTGATTCCGGATTGATATTTATTTGTACCGCAAACTAATCATGTCGATGAATCTCGGTTGCGACGAGTTGGTATGAGCGTGCGACAACTGACCGCAAAATCGCGATACATTATACGCATATTTGAAAAACAGAATAAATAAAAAAATTGACAACATAAGAGATACATTTACGAATACTGTTTACGGCACAAAAAAGCTTTAATAAAAATTTACTGAAATTATACTATAATTAATTTTGAACTAATTAATTAATGAAAATTGCGGTTAAAAAGTTATAATAAAAAAATAAAAGTATATATAATATTGTATAAAGTATAATATAATAAAGTTCATGAAAATATAAGAACATACATGCCAAAATATATATTGTCGAATTATTTTTTATAATCTTTCGAGTGTATGAAAAGGAAAATAAAAAAAAATGCGAATGCAAAACGAAAGTAGTACGAGCTGTGCCGGTGATTAAACGCAAGTTTTATCGACAGGTCTGATATCTGGAAGTGAGATGCGTAACGTCGAAATTAAATTTGTAGAGTACAAGCGAAGCGAAGCCAGCCGCGTGCAAATCGAACGCGATAGGAGAGTAGTTTGTAATCCACGAAGTTGTAAAATGCGCACGGATTCGGTGCGAGCGTGCAAGAACGCGGGATCTATATTAGCAAACACACAAAGTATCGAGCGTGCGAATTGTTCGAGTTCAAATAATGAGATAATAGCGAACTATTCGCAATCGACGGAACGTGGTTCGTAGGAGATATGTCAAAACGATTCCGAGTAGCGCGGCATCCGGAAACAACGCGCCAAAATAGCGCGAGTGTGTGTTAGAAGTTTGGAGCTTAATCCGTGTTATTATCGGTAATTCTGCACACCTACCCACCAACCAGCGGTTGGCGCTAATCCAATTGGCGCTAATCTCGTCCTCTCAACCAGCACCGAAATTTTTCCTCAACAATTAAATTCGCGGGAAGCATAAACGCGGTATAATAATTGACGTCTCATTAATCGCGTAACAGTTGGCCGAGCGAGGACTTAAACGCGACGCTTCATTAAAATTTCATTCCATTCCCATGCCATATTCTCGCCCGTCAATTAACGATTGACGAACTGACGATGAGCTCTTGCAAAGTTCTAAGTTAGAGAAATTAAATTCATCTTATTATCAATTAACTCGGCACTTGGAACATTTCGTGTAAATTTATAAGCTATTAAAAGGATTCTGACTTGCTTTTTAACAGATATGATTTTCTCAAATAATATAAATTATTTTAAAAATATTTCATTTATTCATGGAACCATTATTCTCTCCATCATGATAATGTTTTAGAGAAATGTATATATTTAATTACAAAAACAATTCAAATAAAATAATAATTAACTTGTTCTTAAAAAATTATATCTTTCACAAATTTTCTTCGTTTTTGAAACACACCAACTAATAAGATAATACGCGTAAAAAATGGTTAATTGCTTCCAAGAAAAAAGGAAGTTATTAATTAATTAACCAACGTTTTCCGCGACTTCTTAAAGTCATTCTAACATCTCCGAACTTTACTTCCGCAGACGATCAATATTCCCTTAATTATACTCGCAGAACGAGAGGATGAGTAACAGCGATCTAAGCCGGATGGCTTGTCCGGTAACGTATTATTAACCGCGCGCTGTCCTGCTGCTCTAATTAACATTGCCCATGTTTAAGCGAGATTGGGTATGGAATAGATAACTGTGTTCTTTGAAATAATTTTCTCGATAGCATCCCTTAAAAGTGGTGGTAAGAAAAATAAATTGATGAAATAAAAATTAGCGCTCCTCATATTTTTAAATTGTTCTTTTGACAGTATCTATTGTAATAATTATATACTTATAGTTTTTAATTTTCTAAGATGCTATTTCGAATAATATTTATTTATAGCATTATATTCACGAATATACTTTAGTAGTCAAAATAATTTACAGTTTGACTTTACTGCAAATGCACAATGTCACTATAATATTTTCATATCATTGGTTTAAGTGTCGAGAAAAATACGATCGCCACGTGTATGATTTAATGCATCTGTTCGCAGGCAAAGAATGGCGGAGTGGCGATGGTCCCTTTTTATACCTACTTCATAACATGCAACAGCACCGCTACCATAAAAGACGTTATTGGTACGTACAACGCTATACGTGGTGCTGTATTAAGCTTTGTGAACGAATTGTACCATATCGATATTGCATGCGACAAACGCAATTACCATACTTATCGTATTTTGCATCAAAAGACTTCTCCCGTTACAAATTTCATTTTTTACAAACTCTTAAAAATAAATTCGTTCAATATTCCTCAAACGCGGAAGACCTCTATTTTAATTTTGCAAAAATTACCAATTTATCTTGCTCATCCGGGAATATATATTTGCTTCCATTTTAATGCTCGCAAATATTTAAGAAGTTCATTGTCATGATAATAACAACATATTTTATCTTACCCATGCATGCATGACAATCTCATAAGCGCGCTACCTCATAACCGCTTTATTCCCTAGTCACATTTCAGTCCCACGGGTACAAAAAAAAAAAAGAAAAACCCAGCGCATGCATGTAAATATTTATAATAAAATATTTTTGACGCCGCCGCATACTACGACGAAATGATTAAAGCCATATACTGTTTCAGCGCACATCAATCATATTCGAAAGGTGGCGGGGATCGATCACGTCGGGATCGGAGCGGGTTTCGACGGGATAAATTTGTAATTATATTTTCGCTATTTTCACGCGAGAGGCAGAGACATTCTGAGAGACTGCACTGTCATTTAATTAATTTAGCCGAGTTCGATAACATTTACGCGATTAATCTCGCCAAATGATGCAAATCTCAATGAATTCTGTACCTTCGCGTAAATATGTATTTAACCCACTTGAGCAGTTCCACTTTTACAACACTCAGTGTAATTGCTTCGCTTGTTTTGAAAAGGGTATGAGTCCCGGGAGGTTAATTTTACGGGGGGTGCAAGAAACAATGCCGAAGGAACTGCTTTTGTTCCTCACAGCCATGAAACTTTCACAGAGTACCTCTGATAGTTCTCGTAATGCATAGTGAAATATATCGTTGTTAACGTAATTTTCCGTGATTTTTTTTTATCATGACACTCCTTTCAAAACTTACTCTAATTTAAAGTTTAATGTGGTTTGTAATACTTTATTACATTAGACACAATAAAAAGTATAATTTACATTTATATTAGCGAAATATTGCCATAAAAGCATCTAAATACATTATTAAAGGCACAGGTTTTATAACGATGTTTAAACTTACATTGTATAATGCTTGATTTAATTTCGCTGTACAGCAAACTAATTATACCAAGTCAACATTTTAATACTTAAGTTTGGTGCTTAATTACAGGAATAATTAGATTGATTAGAATACTGGTCGCGAATACTTGTGTATATTTGCAATAATACGTGAAAGCATCTCGATTGAGAATGCAATACGTAAGCTAGAAATATCGAAAATTTGTTTTATACCATTAAATATTAACTCTTGATTTAACTAAAAATGTAACTCACACCATTTTCAAAATAAACAAATCAATTGTTCGATTATATAACATAGTTAGTATTCTTGCAAAAATAAAAAGATAACGCGTCAGACGCAGCAATCGCGTGAACTCATCATCGTTCTCTGAATGTCAATTCAAATTCGCAAAGTTAGGATTGTTTAAACCCTCACGAGATTTGTCCCCTTTGTAGCACTCCCACGGGCTTAGAGGATGTTTCGAGGTATCCGCAATTGTTGGCTACCCTACTAGAGGATCCTACGTGGACAGAGGAGGACATCAAGAAACTAGCCGGCCTCAATTTACTGAGGGTATTCGCAAAAGTTGAACAGGTACATTTCGAAATGCAGAGCTACTGTTTTTACGATTACCATTTACGGCAGTTGTAAACGAAAAGCGTTTAAGTTGCTTACTCGAATAAAACACATGATCCTACGCGACGACAAGCTCTAACGCGACTCGTAATTCCGGATATCTGACTACGATTAATCGCGCGCGCGTTAAATTTATTGCTATTGGACGCTTAAAGTTTTATCACTCTTTGTTACACACACGCTAAGCTAATTGTACGCATTACAACTCGTTGCTCCTGTTTTCGCGAATTTGTTGCTGAAATTCTTTTTACGCGGAATACAGATAATTTTAAATAACGTAAAAAATTAAAATAACAAAAAAGAGAAATAACAAACAATTAATAAAATTCTTAAAAGCAGAGCTTATTTCTGAAGAATACCAAAATTTAATATTTGTTTTAAAAAAGTAGAAAATGCGCTGAAAATTTATTTTGCTATTTAACTTTTACCTTTTACAAATCTCTAACAAGTGGATTCATTCGGATCAAACATTTGCGTTGCAATTTTATTTATTCGCGCTTAATCCCGTCTCTTATTTTAGAATGTCAGCAGAATTCTACCTTGCCACAAAGTGCGATTACTATCTTTTTCGATAACAGGTACGCGACGAGTGGCACAGAGCGGCGGTGTTACCTGTGGAAAAGATCAGTCCACCGGACAGCTCGGCCTGCGTCTACGGCGCGTCTTGATCCTCTTTGAGGACACTCGTGCCAAGATTCCCCGATTTTGCGCGATCGCCGAAGATCCTACGGGTATCGCAATATTACTGGAGCCTGTGAAAACGCGTGCCCCGAATCGCCAAAGGATCATTTTGCAAAAGGCTCCACGGATATCTCCAACGGAAATGACCAACCAATCCACACCGAAAGAACTGCCGATTACTTCTACTTCAGGAACTATGTCGCGCCTTAACGACAGACGAAGATTCAGCACGGGAATGCGAACGGTCCTTTCGAAACTTAATAGCGTCGAGGATCCTTCGGAAACACCTTTGCGACAAGTCCGTTTGTCTACGACACCGCTTGCAAGAAAATCTTAGGATCGACGCTGTTTGCGATAACAAATTGTTTCAGACACAATTATTCTCCTCTCATAAACGTCACTTAATTTTGTAATACAAGAATTAGCAATGTCACAACGTTAAAGAAAGATTAACGACAGTTTCTAACATTTTTTTCCTTGCAAATTATTCGGCATAATTTTACGATCATTTGTCAGACATTTCCGTCCAGACTTTGAACTTAACATATCTAAATACTTAATCATTATTTTGCAATTCGCATTACGAGCAGTATACCAGCATACGTTTTAGATACGTCGTGTGCACGCCGAATATTCTAACTTAAATAAGTGATAATCAGAAAACACGAAAGTTTGAAAGTATCGCAGCTTCATAATTTTTATTTTATAAGCTGCAATTTTCGATCCGTCAAAATAAATTCACAAAGATGCATTATTCAAATTGTTTGGTTAATCGCAAAGATTGGAAGGATCCTCGAAAAAGACTTTCTACGAAAAGATAAAGACTCACGTTGTCAGCGCACATTTAATACCAACTTTGGCCGTCTGATTCTCATATCATGTTTAATATCGATACGAAATTCATATGTTAAATTAATAAAATACAGAACCAGACAGTCACATTTAGCGTTAAATGTGCAAGACTATGGACAGATTGTACGTGACAAATATAGGTGATTAATCCTACACAATTTCTCGCGTTTTAAACAAATTAATGAATTAAAACGAAAGCCGAAATACACGTTCGAATGCAGCACAATTATCATCTCAGGCACTTACACTTATACCGTTCTTTATACTTCGATTGGAGAACGAACGTAAACATCACTGTCATACACCAATCAAAGAGAATAGCTAAGTTTTTATCATTTTTAGATAAATTAATAATACTATTGTATTTAAAAGAAACCGTTCCGGATATTTGGACTCATTCTCATCTCACAAAAATCGCAATCATTATAGTGTAAAATTCAAATTAAGTATTTGTACTACCTACGTTTTCTATACAAACAAACTTATTTTCATTCATGCTTATACATTTCTCTTTTAGACGCAATCATATTTCCAAAAAGATTTTATCAATCTTATACTTTTTCGTATTTTACTATATCAATCTGCTCATTAAAATAAAATATATATAGTTTTTCTAAACTCTCCACAGCAAACTTATATATCTAAATTCTTTGCAGTTAATCTTTCCTTGGAAACATAGTTAAATAAAAAATTTGCTACACTTTTTCAATTTGCAACATTAACTAACTTGATAAGTAAACATTAAATAAAAACTTTGCTTAAAGTTCACTTAAAATTAAACATTAGATAAGATTTCGTTATGTATTTGTACCCTTTAAAGATAATATACGAGAGATTACTCATATCTAATTACTTATAATTGAGAAGTTATTAATATTTCGATAGTTTTTAAGGAGATATGACTCCAAATTCGTTAATGAATCCATCACTGATGGTGTTTGTCAGTGTAGTTTCGAAATGTGCTTTGTAAATGTCAAAGTGCGCTTATGATGTGCAAATTTAATGAAATCTCCAAAAGAAAATTGAGAGTGTGAGAAAGATACTAAATTTCTAGTGATTAATTAAAACTTCGAAAATAGCTCCCATGTGTCAATAAAAAAAAAAGAAAATACTTTGCTTTACGGCTTCTGTAATTAACAGCGCAACGAATCGAATTTTCGCGCGAACTACGAGTCGATGCCATTTTTCTTCTCTTTTAAAAATTGACTTAGTATACTTTATAAAAAATAAAAGATAAATATATTCAAAAAAAGATAAAAATATTAAGACATTACATGCTATACGTAGAGAAATTCAATTGAGTCACCAAAATATGTCAACTATTCTAAAAATCTATTGAACACGCAGCTTATTATTTCATGGATGCTACCATATTATTTCATGCCGCTTGGTTATGATTACAGATGCTTACGTAATATGCGAGTCGACTCGTTGCAGATATTAAACACTGCCAAGCCACGTTGAACCTTGACGAAAACCTTGGCTCATTATGACGTTACCCTCAATTTCATAGCAAAGATGCAACAATCAATTTTTAGTTGATAATTTGCCGGTTGCAACAGTTTAATTTTTAATTTCTCTCTCGGTTTTACGAATGATTTGATATCAAAATATTTTCACATATCTGACAAACATTCCAGAGTATAATGGATTGCAGAATGCGCATAATTTTGTTTGAATTTCATCATCTTACTGCACTGATTGCACAAAATGTCGTCCTGAATCGTCCTACGTAATTGTTATAGCCACAAGTGCTTCGAAAACAAAATGTTGATTTGACAAATCATATACAACACGTAACGCGACCTATATCCTTCGAAAGTTATCGCTACGCAGGCTGTTTATTCTGAAAGTGGCGTATAATAATTTTCAAAAGTAGAACTTGCGAAAGTACATTGCAAGAATTTATATTCTAGAATTTAAGGTGTGTCAAACTTGGACCCACGCCACTTTCAAAATAACTATACGACCAACAAACTCTTAAACGCGTCGCGGATAGTTTCGTGACTTCCCTCAGAGCTGTGATATTTTCCGCGGGCCTCGTGAAACTTTCGTGCTTCCATCTAAAAAAAAATCGAGGCGCTGAAGGGAGATAATGTATCGTACGATTATTGCGAATCGAAGGTATGGGTGCGTTACGCTCAGCGATTCATTAAAGCGATATAATAATGGTTTTAGTTACATATAGATTGCTTCTTACAAGGGAAAGTCAATATAAAGGAACTTTTTCAATTTCCGAATCAGAAAATGTTCATTTACTTTGTGACTTTCTCTCGTATAACCTTTCAATAACAAGTGATAGGCGATATTTGAAGGATGTATTCAGAACCTCAGGAAAATAAAACGATTCATTGAACCCTTAGTTTATATAAATATTCGTAGTATATCTAATTTTTAATTTCGTATTTTGTTATATATATACTAATCATGGTTCTATAAATATCTGCATGCAACCGCGTAAAGAAAGATTGCTAGTATAGTAAAAATCTTGCAAAAGATTTCTGCTTCATATTTCTTTTTTGCAGAATATAAAAAGAATTGGAAGAAAATATTAATAACATTATAAATAATTAATAATAGTACCAGAAAAGTTATTTCTAAAATTTTAATACTACTTTAAATTGCCATGATTATATATATACATATATAATTTTACAACAGCATAGTTTGCTAAAAGAATTTTGATAAATATCTCCTATACGTACATCATGATTATCTATAGTTCAATTAACCATTGTACCGCCTTAACCAAACGAATTGCGAGAAGTGTGCGCATTCGTCAATACGCCGAGATTTTCCGATTATGACTTTATAATATTGCATTGAATGTGGTAACGGCATCAAAAAATTGATCCATAACAAAGACGACGAGAAACATAGCACGGTATCTATCTCGTACATTTGCGAGAAACATTTAAATATGTACTAAACACTCTTGTAACGTGAAAGAATATACATGTTTGTAAAAACAATCGATGCCTTCGACGACTCGCGGCGGCTATTTCACGAACGACGAGATCTTCGTCCGCACAAACTGTCAAAAAACTAGGCTTTTGACGAGAAAAAACATATTTGCTTTTGCAACGTGAAAAAGAAACATGAGTTTAAAGGACTCAATTATTAATCCGCAAAGATATATCGTTGGCTATATTTCCCACGGCAACATTCGAATTTCGATTTAGCAAGAAACGCAAATTCCTTTTTCCCTTGAAATAAACAGCTATCAGCATGCATTTACTCCGAGAGATCTAGCAAATACAATGAAAATTCAAAATGACAAAAAAAAAAAAAGTTTACGATTAATCGATAACCATAGCGAAATGCAGCTCCCTTTTACATACATCTTAGCAGCAATAACGCAAGTAACCGCCAGATAGTCTACTGTTAAGTAGCATAAACGACCAATAGGAGGATACGCATAATTTCTAATTCGTATGGAGTAAGTCTAACGAGTACGTAATTATGGCACTTTGCTCAATACCACCGATTAGGACGTCAGAAAGACACATACATACCGTTCTTTCCATAGTGTAAACTCCGTTTCCGTAATGTAAACCCTAATAATTGAACTGCGTTTAAAGATGAACGCGGTCCTCATATTATTCTTTATAAATAATTTACGAGATCCTTTCTTCGCGTGAAGACGCGAACAAACGCCGAGATAAATATTTAAAAAAACCGACTCGAATCGCGGGAAGAACCTAGATAATCATTTTGAGTGTGTATGAGTGAGCAACACATGTGAGCAAGACGAGAGAAAGAGAGAGAAGACATATTGTCAAAAACTGGAATAATTTCGAGCGCTTCGAGAAGGAGGACGCGAGAATCGTATCCGAATAATGTCAATTATTTGTAGAATTTTATCAATATATCCCGTGCCTCGTATCGTTTCGACAATCTGTAATTCTCGACTTTCATTTTCTTCGTAATAACGTTACAGCTTACGTTTACGCCATTACTTGCAATATAAAAAAATCCAGTTGATAAAAAACAGAAAAAAAGAGAAATACGAACATAAACGTTCTTTTCTCGAACAGCTCGATCATTATTCTCCCGATAGATCAACGTGTTCATTTTGTAAAATCTAACAAGTAGGGCGGTCAACTACACGTGCGTAGAATTAATTTTTTTTAAGATGATGTGACCGGAGGAAAATCGGAAAAAGAGGCAGAAAGAGAAAAAGTCAGCGCGATGAGAAGAGAAAGAGAAATCTTAGCTATATAAACCTTAACGTGTATAACATAAACACACAACTGCCTAGAAACTCAGATTAATAATATTATACTTATTATATTATATACAATTAATAATGACATGTCTAAACGCACAACAACGGGCGAATTTGGATAAGACGCGTGTATAAATAGAATATGTCTGAAGTGTACATACAAGGTATCTCAAAACCACCAGAATATATTTCAATGAAAGATCAAGCTAAGAAAAATGTCAAATATTTGCGATATTAAAATACATCAGTTAGTTATTTTATCGTGAAACACTGACGAACAGAGCTTCAAAATTAAAAACAGATAATAAAATTATGTTTAAAATTAAATTCAATTCTGGTTTTACTTTGATAAAGTATCTATTAGTATTTGGTGCAAAGAATTGCAACATAATAGCTTTCCATGAAATTTTTGTTAGAGAAAAGTCATCTCCGCACGCGAACATGATACAGTTGTCATCGAAATACATACTGGTAGTTTCGAGATATTTTGTATAGCAGGCAGAAAGAGCGAATCAGTTCACAACTGTACTCGAGAGACCATAACGCAGCACGTTTCTGACCGTAGCTACGATTTTTCACTTCGTCTGGCGAGAATAATGTACTCCCGACCACTTACCGCGAAACAAGTTTTGCGGTCGAATGTCGATACATCGAGCAATGCGAGCGGAAACAAACATCTCTACCGATTTCATCCGCTATCTCGGCGAAGTTGCTAGTTTGAAAAGTTAAATGTCCTACGGGAATTCTCCGGACTACGCTCCACGACGCTTCAATAATGCAAGTGCAGGAAAAATCAGTTTCTATGACGCTAAGCTCGTCAAACACGTTTTCTAGTTGTCGCTGAAATTCGCTGGCCGTATAAATCTTTTCACCAGCCAAGTTTACGCGAATCTCACACGCTTTATTCGAATAAAAGAATAATTTCAGTTTACGAGAAATATATCTTTTAGACTCTCTCGACATCAAGATTCTCGAAGCGAAGTAACGTCGATCGTCACCGACGTAAACGACGAAGTCGAATCGATGTCGAAGAGTCGAACAAGTTGGTTCGAGACAGGGTAGCTGTAAATTTTCATGGCGAACTTCGGCAAAGATACGACGTAAAACTTTCGCCCGCTCGCATTCGCGATTTATCGCTTTGTCGAACGCTCGAGATGAATCCTTAAGAAAAAAGTGACGATCGCGAGTTGGAGCACTTTGGAAACGTCGTTCTAAAAGACGTCGCCGTTTGCGAGAACTCGAGGTAAAGTGGGAGGCGTTTAAAGGGAATCTTATTATCAACAAATACAAGTACAATCAGCAGGATGCCTCGAGCTGTTCGATGACTATATACAGTGTGTAAAAGTTTTTAGAAAAATTTAACTACTTGGCGGGGCGAGAGAGAGAGAGAGAGAGAGAGAGAGAGAGAGAGAGAGAGAGAGAGAGAGAGAGAGAGAGAGAGAGAGAGAGAGAGAGAGAGAGAGAGAGAGAGAGAGAGAGAGAGAGAGAGAGAAATTTGCGAGATCCGTGCGACGAAAATGCATTTAACGTTGCGAAAAGAAATGCACGGCCAGATATTAAAGAGACTATGAAAATATGAAGATGATAGAGAAAGTTTTAATAAATTAATTCTTAATGCTATAAACAAGAGACACTATTGATACTTACTACCTAAGAAATATAGTATATATATATATATATATATATACGCGAATATACACACCTACACAATCAGAGAGCGAGCGAGCGAGCGAGCGAGCGAGCGAACGAGAGAGAGAGAGAGAGAGAGAGAGAGAGAGAGAGAAGAGAGAAAAAGGAAAAGAAAAAGTGCGAAAAAAAAGAAACATAGATACACATGTACATGGCAACCTATATGAACGTAATTATAAATATATACCGATATGTGCGTAATTACATTAATATCTACGCAAATTAGGCATCGATGTACTTGCGGACATAAAACGTGCATGAGACTAACTCACTTGCTATTATCTATATGAGAACGGATAAATATATACTATATACGTAGGATGTCCAAAAAAATTATCGCCATCTTTTCACTTACGGATTTCTTTTATTTATTTTCAATCTGTCTTCATTATTTTTTAGTCTTTATAAAATATTGGATATTGCAAAATATTAGATATTGCGATAATTTTAAAATTCTGTTAAAGTAATATTCCCAAAATAAACTAAAAAATCAAATTTTGTTAACAAGAAAACACTTGTTTTCTTTTTCATTTGAGAAGTTGCGAATCAAATTAATTGAAAAATTCTTACAAAAATTAGTTGGCGATAGTTTAGAAGCATCCTGTATATAACAAAAGAAGCGGAAAGAAGAAGTGCAAGTGTATGAATGAGAAAGAGCTAGCGTGAGAGAATGTAAAGAGAATAGGAATGAACTAATTGAAAATTTTTTAAAGGATGTCGGGCCGCGTTTTTCGGGCGCGCGCTCGCCGGCTCCGACGAACTTAGGGAAATATTTACAAGTGATACATTTACTTGAAAACAGTTTTAGTTAGAGAGTGAGAAAGGTAAACTTAGATCGTGTATAAACTAATTTTAGGTGTTTCGGTTGGTTTGATGTTAGAAGTGATCCGGAAGAACGTCGAGTCGATCGTCGTAGACGCGCATGAATTGCGGCAATAAAATCGAATCGTATCATTTATGACGAGGTCGTATTCGTGGATAAGTAAGGTCAGATCCTTATCGCGGCGGCTGTTTGCAAAAGAATTTTCTCTTAAACTTGCGCATTGGCTTATCGAAGCATATAGCATAATACGCCCTTCGCGATTAAGCGGCTTTGCATTAATTAGACGCGCTTGCTCTGCTATAAAATTCAATTTTACGATACTGTACTATAAGCCAATTTAGCAATGAATCAACAGCGTTTCTACTCAATTTCTTATTATTAATAGATTACGATTGTTGAATTTTTAGCAACATATATATAAATAAAAAAGATTGTTACGAATTAAAAGTAAGCGTTTAAAGAAATATATTTAAAGAGACATTTCGAAAATGAAGCTTGCAAATATTATGAATTACACGCCTTTTTACGGCGTTATAGGCCAAGTTATTAAATCAATTTAGGTAATCGTGCGAACTTTGGTCGATAAACGCGAAAGGTAATAATCTGAGACCTCGGTGAACAAAACTGATTCGATTTTAAATGTCGATTATTGAAAATATTACTTTGGTAACAAAGTCGCGAGTTTCGCGAACAGCGGACGAAGACGATCGCAACGGCGGTGATTTTATCTACGTTAATCTAGAAGACATTGCTGGAACAATGATTTGTACGCCTTCTATGAAGGACCCTAGAATACATTATGTTACCTAATACTCGTAAGCACACATTATCTAATAAATATTATTTACAAAATCAATCAATATTGACGCAATATTTATTTCATTATTCCCCGCCTGTACTAAAAATTTTTATTAATTAAAATTTTCAATATTCAAAAAGTAAATTTAATCAATTAATGTTTGCAGCAAAATATTTTTTATTCTGTAGAGTAAAAATTAAAAAAAAAGCTGTGTATAAAATGTAATATTTTTAACAATAATGAAATAGTATACATAATAACACAAACTTATAAAAAACCTTGAATTTTGCATGTTTAAGATTAATACTTATGTTAGATTGTTACGATTTTTTTCACTCTACAATAGAATTAAAATTGAAAAAAAACGCTAACAATTTTTTTCAAAAAAAAAGTAAATTGTTCCGAGAATCTTCTAGAAGTGGGCTTCTAATAAAAATTAATGGCATCGTAGATACAGTAATCTCATGAGAAAAGAGATAGTTGAGTTTTATAGTCCAAACGACACATTTAAGATCCGCCATATATTTTCGTTAAAACATGATTATCGATTGGCAAAGGCTACAAAAAGAAAGTTTTACAGTTGATCATCAATATAAACAAAAATATTTATTGACATCAATAATTTATATTGCAAAGATGTCAATCGTATTACTAAGTTCTACTAATTCACTATACTCAACTTCTAATATCTCACAGATTTAATATATTATTAAATTTGTTAGATTCATTTTTCGCGCGATGACTTTAATAATTCATCCCTGTTCTGCCATCACTACTGCGCATTAAAAAGAAAAAGTAAAGAACATCAATACTTAAACAATCGATATTCATGTTATACATTTCCAATACCAACATTAAGCACACTACCTTTGCGGCATACTAAGTAATCTTTCAATATTCCTTTTATTCATAGTAATAAACCGAACATTTAGCGAAAGCCTAAAAAACGATGTGCAAAGCGTGAATAATGTATTGTACATCACATATACTAACTCAGCGGAATTTATTAGACTAACCATTACTATTATTATACTAAATAATCACATTAGACATTAGACATTGGACTAGTGTAATGGCCTATAAAATACAGAATAAATCGATTTATTAACGATTATCAGATCCGACTTATTTAGAATTAATTACTTAAAATAGAAAGCGATAGAAATGTCAACCATTTATTGCTAAATATAAAGTATTAAGTATAAAGCATTATCTATCAAGACCGATTTCCTTGATTATAATTAATCTAAACTTGAAGCATAGTAACAAAAATAACCGATATCGGAAAAAATAATATCTTGATTAAATTCCGATATCCAATATTATACATCTTACCACATATAAATGAATAAAAATAGAATGATATGATGTCAAACGTATAAAGTTAAAAAAAGATCTCAGGGAAATAAACCGAATATACCGATAATGTTAAAATATTGACAACAGCTATCAAATCATATTGCATTAATATGAAAAAAAAGAGTAAAAAAAGAGTAAAAATATAACCAACATTATAATAAATTTATAGTAATGATCCGATGTATCTCTCTTTACATGTTCAACTGATTAACATTCTAATTTTTCATCTGGATACTTTCCGCGCGTCTAGATATCTCCTATCACAAAAAATTGTCATTTGCACGCTACCTGGCCGCGAGAGATGCATTTGATACGCCGCGAAATCGACGGGTAAACGCGCGATAGCAACGGAAACATCGCGCATCTCGTAACCGACCGTCGGGAGAGAAGCCGGGAGAGATGCTGAACGGAGGATCTCCTTATCCTCCCGGAGAGAGCGGAGGGAAGCTCGCGATATATAACACACATCGATCTGTCGTGTCGGCGAGTGCGCATTGGTGCACGCGCACCGCGCTGCTCCAGCGGATTTTCAGCGTGTGCCACCCTGTATAAAACCGTGACCGGGGTCACGGCACGATACCAACAGGTGATGCCGAAGAAGGAGGAGGACACTCCCTCGAGCGGCATCTCGTCGAGCGTCTCCCCCGGGTTCCGCTGCCGACGACGGTGATTTAGTACTAACTCTCTCTCGGGCCTATCGCTTGCCATATTACCCTGTGGATCGCCTACAACCAGCCAGGATTCATCCGACGACGACCCAAAGGATAAACGCGCTGGGATCGGATCCACTTTAGCCGCACGCCAGCGGAATGTGGGAGGAAATTCGGGCGAAAAACATCGGGGCGAGAGACGCGACGAAAGTTTCGATCGGTCGATGATTTAGTGGATAGGCAGTTTACAGTGCTCCCCGTGATTCTTCCGACGCAGCTTCCCGCGTGTTCGTTCTCTGTCTCGCGAGAAAACCGGAGTACACTCGGGGTTATGCATTACGCGGTTAAAACATGAGCGCGGGATTGACTTGCGACGTACGATGATCGAGTGTTTCCCTCCGTGTGTTGGACTTGAGCAAGGTGAGAGATTTTTGACATTTTTAGATAACGGCGGGAAAAAGGTGATCTACAAATGCAACGATAGCCGAATCGAGGAAGTGAATTTTTGCGATCTTTTTAATGCTTCGATTGTTTACAGTTTTGATTAACTCAATCAATTTGACGAAAGTTATCGAAATTTGAAAATCCGATCCTGATCGAAATATCCTGATTCGATCTATTGCGTGTGTGTTAGACATTTATCAAATGTTTGTCAATTATGTAAATTGAAGATGAACTCTGCGAAAGACCTTAAGACAATTTTAAAAAAATATTTTTTTAAATTTTTATGCAAAGTTACAAAATACGAATACGATAAGATTTCGCAGTTGCAAAGACAAAGTCGACGAACAGCGTGTGTGTAAGATGAGCGCAAAGGAAAGAATACAGGAATCTTTTCGAAAGATAGCGATATTTCATTGGCAGAAATACATACAAACGTTTTATGGGGATACATAAAGGAATTCAAAGAGCATTGTAGTCAGACAGGATATTTCACTGTTCAACGGACTGCACACAACGGACATCTTCATTTTATATATAAAATCATTGATTTCCTCTTGTCGCTCCGCACTCAGAATCCGATAGCACGGCGTACTTTGATTTATTAATAACCGAATTCCAATTCCAATGCAATTTTTCGCTTCGGTTCGCTGGCCGCGATAAAGCTATTGAGTAACAACCGACTCGAGATATTCTGAAGATTAATCAATCAGTGCAGCTTCTTTAATATGATCACATACTTAATTAGCAAAGATGCACAAAGATAAATTTGACTTTGTGTATAATTAAATTGGCATAATTTAGAATGTAATTTATTAAATACATTCGATTAATCGCGTGCAAATTCTATATTTAAGAAATATGCATTAAGGAAGCAATAGTCAATAATAAACAATTCACATCGTTGTCCGAAACGCACTTGTCTATCGCACTTTTAAATATTGACGATTTAATTATATCACAAAAGATGACGAAAGTGAAATGACGAAGCGAGAAACACGGCGTGAGTAAATACGACGAAAATCGCCCTGGACATCCTCATGTTTTCTTAGTTCATTCGCGCTGTGTGTACGCAACACGTGTCGGAATAAAAATAAAACGTCGATGCTCTCTCTCCGTACGGTGCCGAAAATTTTCGAGTTCACCGAGCTCACCTCGTTGATTGTTCGGATTGCACGTTGCGGCCTTAACTGCGCGGGATAACTCGATAGCGCCGCATGAAACCTCAACGGCGAAACATTAGAGCGAAATAGACGAGTCGTTAATTTCGATAGAGCTTCGATTCGCGTGTCTGACTCATCAGTGAGAAGAAAAGCCAGAGAAGACGAACATAATCAATTGCCAAAGTCGATTCTTTGGGCGCGGAACACGGAACACGGACGAGATGCTGTGACAACGAAAAAAAGCGAAGGAAGAAAGAAAGGTGAGCCGAAGTAATTTAAATAATTTTGTTAAATAGCTTTCTTTCGTAAATAGAAATTTCAGATGTTTGAGATAGATGGACGAAATGTTTTAAAAGCGTGCACTCATCCACAAAAGCGAGATACGAAGCAACAGAAATATACCTTTATGTATTATACCGGGGCATAGTATGTACAGATATATACAGCATGTGAAAATAGCGAGATAAATGATAAAGTATTCGTGCGCGACTGTGAGCAGGGACTCTCGCATCAAGAAGATTGCGTTACGAAGAGTAATTAAAAATGCAAATTCAACGACGGAGTAATAGCAACTCATTGAATCTACGCTGTACTTATACATATACATATACTTTCACATTCCCCGAAGCAACGCTATGCAAAAACTAACTGCCATAATAAACAGATGCAAATGTACATCTAGATGGGTAATTAAATAGGATTAATAATTATATAAAATGCCTTATAAATAGCGCATTTTCTATTAAATACAGATTTTTGAAACTAATATAAGTTGATGTATCGTAGAAAAAATTCTGCTGGCGTTAATCAGAGGCACTTGGTCTTTTTTTAATTAATTACAAGTAGATTTTATTTCAATGTAAAATTTATTCGAAGCTCTACTGAAGCGTACTTTTTATTAAATATAGATTTTTTTATAAATTAAATTAATATTGCAGCAAAAACTCTAACGTTAATTGCACAATCTGATCTTTTTTAATTAATTGCAAACGGGTTTTATTTTAATATAAAGTTTATTTGAAACGCTATTGGAACAAAAAACATCATGTTGATTACATCGATACTCGTAATGGCGTAGGCCGTATTAGAAGCTTTTTATCACGTTCTTTTCGTGAACACTCGACGCTTACACGGTTTGCTTCAACATACTTCAAAGGGTTAAATATAGGCCGCGACCTCTCCATATACGATATTTGCGCGATATTAAGGAATAATAATATAAAACTCTTTATATCTAGTACATATTCATATGATCCTGATTCCATAAAAAAAGGTAATAAAACATTCATAATATAATCAGCATTAATGCGTGAAAATGTTATGTAATATTAAAGTAATAATTGTGTTTGCGTGACAATGTATTAAAAACAAAATATCAGCAGAATATTGTTCGCGATAAAACTACTAAAATATTGACTGGTTGCGCAGATGCTGTACATCGTGTTTTCTGACATCAGATGTTTTCGAAAATCAGGGAAATGTCAAAAAGAAATCATTCATGAGATCACTGCGAGCTCGATAGAAACATCGTACCGGCAACAGTTTGGCAAACGATTGGAAAACTCACGGGAGCCCGATACTTTTCCGCGATGCATTATTCAAACAAGCTATTCTGTCGATCGGAAGTCAGGCTTTGATTGGACAAGGAAGAACACGGGGTACTACGAAAGGTCGTGGTTATGCAAATGAAACCGGTGGAGTCGGTAGTTATGGCAACCTACCGTCTGCACAAGCATCGAAATCCATTATTTATCTCGATAACGTGGCGCACATTTGTGACGAGCACAGGTGTCAGATTTTAATAATCCACATAAGGACAGGTGAACTACGTGAGGTCATATCGGAAATACTCGAGCGGTGCTGAAATCACGGATAATTCGATTGCTTCGTGATTCGCGCCTTCCACAAGGGGGATAAATTACACTTTCGTGAAACGTGAGCTACTGCAAAATCGATATTTTCTCAGCTTAACCGCTCCAAGTGATTTACGCGTGTGTTAGGCGTAAGAATAGAAGAAAAGGAAAATATAATTTTACGTAGGTAAGAAGCGCTGGGCAGTGGGTCAGATTTATGAAGGTAATCCTAAGTTTATTGCGTTTTCTATCTTTACCCGTAACATATGTGTCCGTAATCAAAGTTCTGGTTGGAATAAAACATGAATAAACATACGAAAAAAACCTTGATCAATGTTACGGAAATAAAAATTATAGCTTGAAAACGCGCAGAAACAAGCGCTTAGAAAAATATACACCGTTAGCCACATATTCTCTAATAAATGCGAATACAATTTACATTTAACGGAAATTTAAGATTATCAGTCACTTTTCAAATTTCAAATTTAAAAAATAATTGCCTTGGTCTAATTTTAAATATTTAATTTTTGCTAAAGTCTGATAAAAACTAGTCATAAGAAAGATATATGTACACAATTTACAAGTTTAATTCCTCGAATACCTTTTTATTCTCATTCGTTTAAAACTTGGAAACTGTTGGTTTTTTCAAGTTTAAACTTTACTATTTATGCGCGATGCATAAAAAATTTAGAATACACTGTATTAATAAAAGAACTCAAATCGGATGAATATATCATGGAGCAAATCTCATGCAACAAACATTTAACTTGGAATTTATTAAAATGGTAAAAATTTATTACATTTATCAAATTGCGCAATATTTTTAAACGAAGAACTTTTTAATAATATTAATTATAAAGATCGTCGATAGTGAAAGACCTTTCGCGTATTAAATCCAATTTAAGATTTTGAAAACGACATAGCCTGGAACGTTTTCCTGAATTGGGTGTTACGCTGTGCGAAATGAACTGTGAGAAGCAATCCGACGGAAAGCAGTTTCTCGGGAGCCCGTCAGATCGAATCACTCTGAAATAGCCGAGTGGAGTTCGTAACATGCAACTTAAGTAGACTTGTGCGCGTGTTCTTGTGGATAGACAAGAACAAGAACGATTGCAGCTGTTAAATCACGCCTATTCATCATCCTGCACGAGATTTCGTGTTATATCTAACGCGGATAACGATACGCAAATCACTGCCGTTAAAACGCATCATTAAAATATATAAGTATGTGTGTGTGTTTGTGTGTACAGATCGCTTCAGCTAATTAAAATTGTAATAACATTTTTTTTCTGCGTAAAATATAAATTGCGCTTGCATAATTTTTTCGCAAAATTCGCAATTTCTTTCGCAAATAGATATGTATTCTGAAGATATAAATTCTTGCGATTTTTCATATAACAAATAACCCATTTGAAAATTATTTGATGAAATCCTACTGATATCTGAAATCATTTCATCGACGAAAAAGAGCAGACTTAAGAACACGGCAAACTAGTTCAGCATTAGAACGGGATCTTGGTGATACACAAAAGAGGATTTACTCGCTGAGAGTCTCTAAGCGAAAATGGCCAACTTGCGAGATGCAAAGAAGGATTGCGACAGTAGCTGCAAAGAGGGATTTGAATCGATAGGACGCGCGCAAAGTTTCGACATTGAAAGACGAAATGCGGGAGGCACAGGCGCGCGAACAATGCGCTTCTGCATTCGCTATGCACACGAGAGCGATGCACACCGACGAAGTAGTCAGATAATTCTCACGTATACATTGTGCGCGGCTTGGGACAGCGTGTGCGTGTGCTATGACGTATGGTATATGAGCGACGGTATATGGAATGTCGATGTGTTAGACAGCAAACCGAGCGCTGGTTGTATGCACACGTCAAATTAAAACCACGACACAAAACGGCGCTATACGCGACGAAACGCGATGAAAGATCGCGCATATAATACCGCGAGATGAATTCGGAATTGCTAATTAACGGACTCGCGCGATATTACGCTCTTTCATTTTACGAGGAAATATTGTTCCAAGTATAAATGGAAAAAAAATACAGAGACTGCAAAAATATAGGAACAAATACAAATATTGAATTCGTCTCTATTTGCCACTTCATTTGGCACTATTGTTTGCGCACAAATAAACTCGTTCTTCTTGCAACTCATAGTTTCATGTTCTTCTTTTTTATTAAAACTTTTAAAAATGGAATCGTATGTTTCTGAAACTTAAAAATCAACAAAACTGAGAGTAAACAGCTTAATAAACTGTGATTAACATTAGTGATTAACATTAACACAAAGTGTTAAACACTAGATTTAGTCTTCATTAAACCAGTGAGGAGATACAACAAAATTATTTATATAGCACAGAAGTTAACTATGCAATCACTTGCTTTTTTTCGACTATTAAAATATTACTAATATTACTAATATTACTAATATTACTAATTAAAATTTTAATTAGAGAAATTTATCGGATGAAAATAAAGGCATATAAAATTTTGCAACATAGCCAAATTACAAATGGTTTAAAGATTCTTAAAACAATTTTAAAAAGTAATATCTTGAAACTATTAATATCATTATATAAAGATAAATGGATTAATATTTTGTAGCTTTTATTTTCATCGAAAGATAAAATTAAACGTAGTGTTAGATTGATAATGGAATGATCAATCTATATCTGTTTTAAAAACCACGGTAGAATATGTTATATGCTGGTATAATAATAAATACTCTACGTACAAATCAGGCCTTATTTTATCACAGATGTAATGAAATTATAACAAAAACCAGATAAAAGCAAATCCTTATGACAAAATAATTAGATAATATAAAAATGAGATAATTATTTCGTAATTTCTCTGCTTCAAAAACATATACAGCAAATAAAATTTTTGATGTGAAAATCGCATTTACAAGCAGGAATATTGGCTACTTTAAACCACTTGAATTTTTGTGTAACTCAGTCAACACAGAAATATAGCTTATAAACGCGTTTCATCGCTTGTTACATTGGAAAATTCTCGAAACATCAACAAGATTTGTATTCGATTTTTCACAATTATAATTATTACATCAAAACAGCGGTAGATATTGAACGTAGCTAATAATTTGTATTATTCATCAAAATCTAAAATATAGTTCATATAACAATTTTGCTTCTATGATATAATGCATATCAGAATTCAGCATATTAAATTTGCCGTTTTTTTTTCTTTTGCATTGCAATAATATAATGAAATATTTGCTTTTGCGAACACAGGATGCCACAAGGAAGCATTCAATGGCAGGGGACGCAGAGAAGAGCCTGCGGACCTGGAGCTAATTGGAACGTACAGGTACATTTTCATCGCTTATAAAAATTCGAGATCGATATTGAGTGCAGTATATATCAAACTTGAAACTCTTTATCGGCCTCGTTAGTGTAATTATTACGGAGTAGACCGCCGGTGAAAATATCAGTAGAAAGAAAGAGAAGAGAGAGAGAGAAAAACGATGTGCATATGTAGAGAGCATGTACTATATACTGTAGGTACAACATATTCGTACTCTAATCATTTCTAGCACGTTCATAAATTTTGCCGAAGGCTTGCCGAAATTACTTCCGATGGAGAATCAGCCTTGACGGAAGTACATACGCAAATTTTATCTAACCAAACACAAAACTACAATTATTAGTGCCGCTGAAAAGATTACTCTCACTCTTTGCTGAGATAACATTTGCACAGTTTTGCGATATTTGCAATACTATTTTTAAATACTATTCAATCTTTTTAAATACTTTTCTCAACTATTATATACAACTATTCTCAACAAAACACTCGTAGATAAAATTTTTATACATATCTTCTTTAATTAGATAGTCTACGATTAATTATTCTAGCATTATAGCAATTATACTGTTACGGCGCAATAATTTAGATCACGTAAATGCTACATAAGACTATAGTAACCAGCACCGAGGAGCGTTACTATGCCGTTACACCGTAATGTAACATTGTAAATCGCACTGATCGATTTAACGGCACATCATGTAAACGTGATCGTATGTGCGTTTGTCGCTATGGCTGGTAAACGACTGGACCATCGTCCAGGTTTATTAACTGTTAACGACGGCAATTAAATCGAACAGGTGGTGAGAGGCAAGGTGACAACGCGGTGCTTGTGGCACGCCTGCAAAGCTCTCGGAATTGGGCTGCTGCTAATGCTTTTAGGAGCTTGCATGGCGACCATAGGTGAGTAGAATTACGTAAATTAAACAGGTCTAATACTGACGAGCGCTAGTCTGCCTCGGCCTCTGAGCCGCTAATCGCTTAGAGGCGTCTACAAAGAGCACTTTGGATCAAAAATCAATCCCCTTGTGGTCTAATTGTATTTTATTAAAATTTGAAGAACTTTGCAAAGCTATTTTATTTGATAAATTATTTTTCACGATGACGGAAAAACAACTGAATAATTATTATATACTTCTAACATAAATTCACAATTGAATCTTCTAATGCTTACGCATGGACAGCAAAAGACTAATCTTTTTCTTTATTACGCACAAGCTTGCAGTTAATGCTTACTTACGCTTACATGCATGAATTAAATTTGTATTAAATTTAATATTGTTTCTAAAAACAATTTCACTTCATACAACACAATTATTCAGTGAATGTTTTCGTATAATTTACGAAATATTATTTTAAAAAATTTGGATGTTTTTCAGATATTAAAAAATACTTTTTAGATGTTTATATTGTATAAAATTTTTCATTTTAAGCCCTCCAAAATTTTTGCATTGCGAGAAGGCAGACAAAGATGTGGCATAATAAAATGAGGAATAAAATTTGCATAAAATTTTTCCAATATAGAACTTACTATTTCATGTCAATTTTACGCAAAGTCCGTAACTTATAAATGTGAAATACCGTACATGAATAATATTTAAATCGAAATATCTTGCCATTCCGATTTTATTGTCCTCATTCCGTTACGTCCCACTCATCTGCATATTTACGCGTCGTAAAATAAAAAAACATTTTTCTCGTTTTATTAAATAGGATATTATGCAGATCAGTTGTCAGTCGCGCAAGAGATCAGAGGTAATGTCACGGTGAATGTGAAGAACGAATCGCGTGGATTTCACCTAAACAACCTGAGCTACGCCGGCCCTGTCGTTATGGGTCTAGGAGGTAATAGTAATATACATTGCACAATTTACGAACATAATACACTTATTCAACCCAGTGGATAGTTATATGACACAGATCTCCTTGCAGTAATTATTACGCGATAATAGGTAGGTGCTCTGCCACAAATGCACATAAACCTTTTCGAAAATGAAATACGTGCCATACTTATAATTGGGTTTAATCTCACGTAATATATGACGTATACATTGACGAACTTACGTAATACAATATAATAATGTTGCAGAAAAAGTTAAATGCAAAAATATTTTATAGATTTTTTAGAAACAGAACTGTATCTAACTAAATCAAACTTTTTGCACTATAATTTCTAGTTTAAAATGTTGATATAAGATATTATATATTATAATATTATATGTACAGTGTCAAGAATGTTATTGATTGCAACATTAATTTTTAATAATCGATTTAATAAATAATCTTTTGCATCTGACTATTTACTAATATATCGCTATAACTTCAAAAGACAAAAATGCAAAATTTCACACATGTGTTAGATTTGCATGGTGAGATACAAAGACCAAAAATAGCTACAAACAAAACATAGAATAATGTAACGGATATAGAGCGGAAATCGACAGGCGAAACGCAAAAAATATACAAATATTGCAGCACTGCACGATCAAACGAGAACACTCGATAAAAACAAGAAAAAAAAATGCCCCCAGAGAGATTTGAACTCTCGACCCCTGGTTTACAAGACCAGTGCTCTAACCCCTGAGCTATGGAGGCTCACGCTCGGTTATCGCCGAGAAGCCTCAGATACAGTAGGCACTAGGATTTATCTTCCTTATACATTTTTAGTTATGGTTGTATTCAAAAGAAATATATTATTGGAATATTTTATGATTTATCTAATTCGCAACATCAATTTTTGATAAGCGTTAATTATTTTAAACAAAATTATTTTATTAAATAATCAAATTGTATTGCGCATTAGAGTCAAAAGATAATCGTCGTGCAACGAAATAAAATTTAATATATTCTTACTGCATCATATTTCTATTTTACTTCGGATTATTATTGAGTTAACAAATTATTCAATTATATATAAAATCTTTTCAATATATACATATATTGAAATATTATATAATATCAAACTCGCATAGCGTTCAATTATTAATGATAATACAATCCGAAGTAATAGTAAATAAATTAACGTAATGCATATATAAAATTTCAGATTCCGTCATATCACATATAATAACAATGTTTCTAGGTTTCATTGTAGTAGCCGCCTGCGTGATGACCTTCGAAGCACGTGACAGCGCGGCCAAGGTAGTACCAGCTCGCTATCGCTTCAACCAAACTTCGACACTAAGAACTTCAAAGAATCAACGTAACAGAAGATCGACGTCGAGTCAAACAACGAAATGGGACCATCAGCTGGGCCTATTTCGAGTGAACCGCAGTCCAAGTCCTAGCACGCACGAAGTCTCCAGGAAACAGCTGACGGCGGAATTCATGCAGTTCTCAAAAGATCTGCAAGAGAAAGGAATGGCACATTCTATAAAAAAGAGCCCGAGCGCGCCAACGTTAATCGATAAAAAGTCACCACGCCGAAGATCGCCTAAATATGCGGGTTGCTCGCTACTAAATCCGGAATTGCTGCAACGTCACGCTCTCTCGGTCGACAATCCGAGTTACAGCCCACATCAGGTAATAAAAACAATCAATACATTATAGAAAAAAAAAACTTTTATCATAACACAGAGAGCAAATTATTTAAATTATTTCTAAAATAATATAAATATAATTATAATTTAAAACAAAAAAAAAATTTTTTTTTTAAATAATACAAATTCTGACAAACTGGGACCAAATTTTAATTATCTCTTTTGTTTTAATAATTTTAATGAAAAACTTTTCTCGATCGACAGATCAGCAGAGAAAGTTTGGAACATCAAAAAATGAACGGTAGCCAAGCGTCAATGGCTATGGATTTGCATATTCCGAATAAAGGTCCCGTTACGCTCAAAGTAAAAGATCGATCCGACACAGCGAGACGTCACCAGCTACTTCGTCAGACAAAAGTGGAAGATGTCGAGGAAGTTGACGAAGCTGCGCGACCACCACCGACTCTCGTTTATTCGCCTAAATTACCAGGTAATTATAAAATAAATAAATAAATAAATAAATAAATAAGATATATAAGATCATCATTGTGATCATCTGACAAATATATAGCATACTTAAAAAATGTCAATAAAAAATAGCTATAACATTTAGTTTGAAAACTGCGAATGCAAAAGTAAAATTTATTCTTTCCGTACAAAATGCACAAAAATGCATTAAACTTTATTCGAACAATAAAAATCCTAATAATTATTTTAGTTAAAAAAAATTGCTCAAATAAATATCAAAAATATATCTACAGATAAATATCGTAAACACCTCGATCAGGTGCCTATTGCAGATATCCAGACGATTTTGTGCCAAGAAAGAGAAATTCGATAGACTTGAGATTGTTGGAAGAATTGACGGCGGTATCAAAGGAGCTCAGTAAGACCTCACCGCGAGACTTCCGAAAGATCTCGTCGCCAAACTTCCGTAAAATGTCCTTCGACAGAATAGGCGGTGATCGTCGCGACAGAACAATGGGGCATCGAAAAGCTAGCCTCGAATTCAAAAGGAGCCCTGATTTTCGAAGAGGAGACTACAGGTAATAAAGAATTTCAGATCTACTTTTACGATACGTTATTGCTTGTATTTCTCATAACACGTCATTTGCCAAATGGCTATTCATGCTCTGATTAAATTTGTCTAAATTTGTTACAATCCTAAATTAATAATGATAAATTAAATTACTTAGCTTAAAGACAAATTTACAATAAAATATTTTTTTATGGTTTAAAAAGAGCGTGAGATGCCATGTAATAATATAATATTTTTAATTATGTAGCTTAATTGCAATATATGCACAATCTCCATTACGGCTAATTCTGACGCTTCTTCATTTGTCAAGGCAAGTGACGAATTTTTTCTTATAACCAAATCTACAGGAAGCTCTCGGTAGACAGGTTCAGCGTGGATTGTACTCGGTATATGCTCGACGAAATGGAAATGAGATCACGGACGAACAGCGGGGAGAATTTGCGAAGACCACGTCATGCTAAACTACACCATTCCAGGTCGGACGACAACAGGAGACGATCTTTCGACCGGCATCCGAAGGATTCTCAGTCGAGTCGACACTCATTGAATACTCAGGCTGTCATGGAGGGTTCCGGATCCGAATGTGAGCCAAAGTACTTCACGACGGTATCTCTCGACACCGAAGAGAGCCGCGCTGACAATTCCGATGAGAGTCACGTAATAGATATCGAAGACGCAAATTCAGGCGGTTTATCATCCGACGGACCTATCGAAGCCGACATGCTCCTCGAAGAACCGGAACTCGAAAACGTCATCGAGATTGATGTAGAAAGCTCGGGGGATGATCTCGACGAAACGTATGGATCACACAAATCGAGCGAGAAGACCGACACGACGGTCTTAAGACAAAATCCCGTAATTATCGCCGAGGACGTGGACGCACAAACAATTGTCGAAAAAACGGCAACAAATTCGGGACAAATTGAAAAATACGAAACGACTCTGTATATAGAAGACGATGAAGTGTGAAGAGTGTGTGTGTGCGTGTATATGTGTACGTAAAAAGAAATCCTTGAGAATCAATGGATCAATGCTATACAAAATGACGACGCATTTGCAAAATATAGAGAAATTTATGGTGTTCAACACTGCTGGCAATATTTCTTTGCAAATGTGAGCAGGTTATACAAATGATGATTGTTCAGCGATAATTGTCGATTGCGATTGTCTTTGAATGCGACGTTTTACGCGCTTTATGAAACAACTGCTCAACGATATAAAATTTAACAAATGGCGTGAATAATAACGAGATCATGTACGAATTGCGTTTTGTAACGAGACAATCATTTTTTATCGGCATCTCGCGTCGCCTTTCACACAAAGGTAACGAGTATGTAATGTTTGCCACATTAATGACAAATAATTGTTACACACAAATTTTGACGTAGCGCATAGACGGTAATAGACCTAACATAAAGTAAGACTGGTTGATGCAAACGTTATCGATCATACCAAAGAGGTTTTTGTACTTGCAATGGGAAAAATGTAACGTACACTTGTAAATATTCTTACTAATTTGTTCGCAAAAGTTCATTGATGTGTCAAATGTGACGGTCAGAAGAATACATAACGCAATGCAAATCTTGTACGGTAGAACACAATGATATACATATATTAAAATACAGGGTGTCCCAGGCGCGCTTATCTTCCCTGAATATTGCAATAAAAAAGAGATGTCTTATTTTAAAAAGAACACAAAAATCATTTTTGAGTAACAAATTAATTTTGGTATATTTCTGAAATAAATCAGAAAATATTATTCTTCATAAAATGTTAAATACATTTTAATAAAGTTTTAATTAATTTACTAAAACATTTTTTTATATAGCATGTACGTAAAAGTACACTATAGTGGAAAACCCTGTATAGTTCATGATAGATATATTTAAGAAGAACGGAAATATTTTAAAGAAACTGTGAATGAAGAATATATCAACATTGTAGTTGTATTTATACCTGCGTCACTTTAGGCAAACTTCGTATATTTAAAAAACATACCACAATTTTCTTCTACGAAAACAGAATACTACAATCTCTTCGATAAGAACCAATATAACCAACACAAACTTTAAAAAAGATACGAATCAATATATGTTAAATAACAGAACATAATATCTTTTACATAAAAACTTCATTACTCCCTTTTTTATAAATCTATTATTTATTTTTATAAATCAATTTAGAATCAATTCTTACATTTTTAAGACTAGATGTACAAATATACACATTATACTTTTAATTATACGTATATTAATTAATGTTCAAAAAACATTGATTCGTATCCTTTTTAAGGAATCGATAGATTTGAAGTAGTTTTCTATAGCAATAAAAAAGATTTGAAGATTTTCTTATGAGAGATTCATGAGAGAGATTCAACGGAAAAAAAATTTAATATCGATCCATCCATCATAAAACTTTAATATTAAATTATCCGACGTTATCTACGTTTTCTAAAATTGCCATGTTTAATATTTTTAATAGTGTTGTATCCTTATTTTACGAAATTTAACGCCTTAAATAATGCACGCTAATCGACAAATTCTAGTTCTCTATAAACATTATTGATTATTTCTCATTTTTTATGAGTAAGAAAATCTATTCTTTTTAAACACATATATTTTAAATGGGTTATTAAAATTCAGAATTTAATATATTATTAAAGATCAGAAAATTTAATAATAAACAGATAAAGGTGGATTTTGCATGATGTTAACAACATCAAAAGTATCTTTCTTTCAAAAACCAATCGCGAAACATATGTACCATAAATTAAACATTTACACAAATCGTATACGAATTTAATATTTGCAGTGATAGCAAAGAATCTTTCCACACGTTTGGTTCGCCCAATGAAAAACGTAACAAAAATTTATAGATTTAGGTCGTTTTTTAACTGTTGTTAACGTATTTTGCCGCGCGTGTACATGAAACTGTGGCCTACCCTCCATACTTCTTCATTAAACCACAAATCGTATACAAATTTGACATTTGCAGTGAAAGCAAAGAATCTTTCCACACGTGGTACGCCCAATAAAAAACGTAACAAAAATTTTCTAGTAAAATACAACAGTTAAACAAAGTGAACATAATAATCGTTCTTAATTAAAAGTGATGGATTAGCCGCGCGTGTAATATATTTTTATATCCCCCTTCCTCCATAGCGATATAACTGTGCAACGTTCATTTTATATATATATGAATGATCAATTATTGTCAATGAAAACCGGAAATCGTCTCATTTTTATTTTGGCAGGTTATCGATCACGTAATTGTCAGAGAACTTTCACTTTTTACTTCTCATTTTTACAATTCTCATGTTGATCTCGTTCAATAAAATTTCATTTTCTGTCGAATATTACGCTCATTAAATGATCACAATTTCACAAAATTTATATCAAAATGTTCACTTTTTAACAATACACTGACAGAATTATGTAATCGATACTCCAACTTAAGAAAATTATACCTTAACTTTCTGAGAAATTTATTTATCTGATAAAAGAATATATAATGTTGTATTTAATTGTTAGTTTTGTTTAAAAATTGATAGAGTTATTCTATGAAATTTTAATTACTGATTATAATTTATCTTTGTGGACCACATAAAACATTTGTACTGTCCTAGAATCTTTGATTTTAATTTTAATACCAGATATCTCTGATTCTCTGAAGAATCTTTTCTAGGGACCATTCGAAGAAACATTGTTATCTATTCCCAATATAACGAATACACAAAACAAGATTTACGAAAGGAGAATTTACAAGTTCGAGAAATTTTTTCCTAAGTGATTCTGAATTTTACAAAAAATTCTATTAAAAAATTGAAAATAATTACACTGAGATAACACGATGAAGATGCATGCAATGGATGATCGAAAGATCAAGATGTTATTTGTTTAAATAAACATAATCAAACTCGTTAGATAGATAATCGCAAATTTTTTAAATAAAAATTAAAAATAAATTTTATGATAAAATTCTTATCATAATTTATTACAACTCTAATATTTAAAAATAAATTTTTATATTTACCTCTAAAATAAAATTTTTTAAAAACAAAATCTCAGTTTAAATGAATAATAAATTTCTCGTGAAAAGGCCTTCATTTGTAAATGTTTAAGATTTGAAAACGGTGCCTCTAATTACAAAAAATTAAACTTCAGATTGATCAAGAAATCTGTTATTAGAATTAATATCAAAGATTTTTTATTATTTTGCAGAACATGTTATGTATTTAAACCTGACTACTTAAAAAACGATCAATTATTAAATGCGTTGTTAATTAAGAAACAATTAATATTTGTCCTAAATTTATGTGCTAATTTCATTTGTTTTCAAACGTATAAACATATATAGAAAATAATATAAATAACAATGTAAAAAGAAAAATATCATGCAGTATATTGTTGATATACCATAAATTAACGAACTCGATAGCAACAAATATTGAAATAATAGTGCTTCTCTCAAAATGGTCTGGTATTTTTCTACCAGGAATAGTATATAGTATACATATATAGTATAATATATCAGATAGTGTGTGGAACTGCGAACGGAGACACGTAATGTTTTTCATAATTTTCTAACCCCTTGTTAAAACGGCTTACATACTTGAAAAGCGCTGTTTTACATAGTAAAATGTTAAGTTGCATCTACGGTTATCACACCGTGATAGATACAAACATATGAATATGTAAAATACATAATTCATATTTAACAGAATAAACATAATCGAACTGTGATGGAGGTATAATTTAAGAAAAAGTATTACTGCATAATTTTCTGTACAAGTGCATTCTTCAAGATTAGCAGTATTATCTCTAATCGAAGAAATAAATAGGCAAATGGCTAAAGAACTATCAAAGTTGATAAACATGTGTGTGAAAACACTTAAAAATGAATAATATATACTTTTCTTCCGATACAATGAACGAGAGTTAATACGTTTAAATAATTATATCAAAAGAACTTTGCTAATAAGTCTTACTGCCTAAAACTGTCTTTGTTACCAAATATCTTTTATTTATGTTAACGAAATCTGTAATATATTATGTACATTACGTAAATCTACGCAATTTGAAAAAAAAAGTATTTTTAATATTTTAATGATACCTTTTATATAAAAATAAAAAATTTTATTTATTTCAGTTTTTACTTTAATAACTTAATTGATATGTTGAGATAAAAGATGTAGACAATTTTGAACAATCTCTCGCGACATACAATCAAATATTGAATACTTTGATCTTTTCGAAGAATTTAACATATCTTTCTGAAGTTCAAAATCTTCCGCATAAAGTGCGGTCGATTCTAATTGTTATGTAGTTAATGAACATGCTGAATAAGCATCAATGTAAAATTTTTAAATCAGTGTACTCATTGCATGCTAATTATTGTAAAATACCAATAAAAAACATTTCGAAACTTATCATAACTGCGTTTTTTTCGACAGAAAATTATATATAATATATATTACGTATTATATATAATATATATCATATATATATAATTCCAGATATAAATTAAAAATCAATGGAAACATATAAATATTATGCATAAATTTCACAAGTAAAAAAATTCGCATTTTTTGTGATTACTTACTGCAATATTGTTCCATTGTCGCCTGATGCCTCTCTGGACCTCCTTATTCCTAATCCTTCATGGCACATTTTCACACGCGTTCACGAAAAACACTAACTTGATACGATTCGCACGCATTGCTCGCGCGCATATTCGAACACGAAACGCGCGATACTTTTTTGGCCAATCGACCGAAACGGCACTCCCGATAAACTTGTTACACATGTTTAAAAATTGCAAAGTAGTTGCAAGCAGTAGTTGCAAAACCAGACAAATCAATAAAAAGCACAATTCAATCTGTTTATGTGACTAGAATCAATCACATAAAACAACAAATGAAACCAAAGACTAATGTGCATTGAAAATTTAATACATGCAATATATTTGTAAAAAAATAAAAAATATTAAATTCATTGTTATATCTTAAATTAGTGTATAATACCTATTTTTTCTCAATATCTCTTCATTTTTAATAAATAATTCGTTAAATAAGCTTTTACATACTTTGCTTTTAAAAAAGAAAAACAATTTGGAATATACTCGTTTCAAATATATTATAAAAATGATTCAAAATTATCATATTATTAATTTAAAATTAATAGAATAATTCAATAAAGCATTCATATTAAAATCATTAATAAAACAATCCATATTAAGATATTAAGATTGCAAAATATTTGTAAACAATAGTTGCAACACCCGACAAATCAATAAAAAACACAATTTAATCTGTTTATGTGATTAGAATCAGTTACATAAAGCAACAAATAAAATCAAAGACAGATGACACAATATGCAGAGAAATTTTAATACATGTAATATATTTGTAAGAAAATAAAAAATACTAAATTTATTGTTATATCTCAAATTAGTGTATAATACCTATTTTTTCTCAATATATCTTGACTTTTTAATAAATAATTCGTTAGATAAGCTTGTACATACTTTGCTTTTAGAAAAGAAAAACAATTTGGAATATACTCGTTTCAAATATATTATAAAAATGATTCAAAATTATCAAATTATTAATTTAAAATTAATAAAATAATTTAGTAAAGCATTCATATTAAAATCATTAATAAAATCCATATTAAGATATTAAGATTGCAAAATATTTGTAAGCAATAGTTGCAAAATCAGACAAATCGATGAAAAGCACAATTTAATATGTTTAAGTGACTAGAATCAGTCACATAAAGTCACATACAAGAATCAATCATATTAGTCACATATGTACAACAAATGAAACCAAAGACTAATGTGCAGATAAATTTTAATACATGTAATATATTTGTAAAAAAATTTTAAATATTAAATTTATTATTATATCTTTAATTAGTATATAATACCTATTTTTTCTCAATATCTTTTCATTTTTAATAAATAATTTATTATATAAACTTTTACATACTTTGTTTTTAGAAAAGAAAAACAATTTAGAATATATTTGTTTCAAATATACCAGAAAAACAATTCAAAATTACTATATTATTAATTTAAAATAGAATAATTTAATAAAGCTTCATATTAAAATCATTAATGAAACAATCCATATTAAGATATTATATAATTAATATGTAAATATTAATTAAACAACTTTTTAACCAATAATTTATTTCTCAAATAAAATAATGTTAATCAAATAACAAAGAAACTAATTGGTTTCATTTATTGCAAACCACATTTATTGCAAATCAATTTCATGTAAATATAAATATCTTTAATATCATGACTCACCGAGCAACCGGAAAACTAACGTTTACCTTCATCCATTTTCCTTAATCATCGGTGCATTTTTATAAGCTTTGTACCAATGTATTGTAGACATTATCCATAACAAAAAAGTGTCGAAAATTCAAGTATTGAAGTAATGGCACCACGATTCTGTGTCTCGCCTCAAATAATCACACAATTATTTCTGAAAAATAAGAAAAGACAATTATAATACCTTTAAAATACACCATTATAATAATAAAATTTCCATTTTTTTATTTTTAAAAAAAGATGAAGAATATTCCTCAATTAGAAATAAGTATTTTCTTGAATATTTCTATAAAATATAAATATGCAGTGACAAAAATAATCGATTAACTTTCATATAAATACAGAATTAGTACAATTCATATAAGTACAATTTTTATATTAATAATGTTTGATATTATATCTAAAATTTTTTAAAGTATTTATTATTATTCAAATAATAAAATTTTTTTCATTTATTTATTTAAAAAACGAGGTAGCTGTTGTCAGATCTCTTTCTACTGCATCAATTCGCGAAGTTTTATGAAATAAACTTTAGGTGGCGGATGATACCCGAACAGCACAGGTGGCAAATCGTCTGGAGTACCGCGCGAGCTAGAGGCAAAGTTATCGGATCAACGGAGCGAAGCGTGATAGCCGAAGAACGGGGAGAGCGAGAGGGAACCCCCCACATTCTGGCGGCCCCAGGTGTAGTTTGCCGCTCGCTCGAACAGTGCACTGCCGGACGCAATACACGGCACGCGATTTGCCACAGTGTTGTGTCGTTACACGTCTCGGTTCTGTCTTTCCTGTCCTTTAATTCGCGAGGAATTCGTCAAATATTTCCTAAGTTAAGAATAATGTTATCTCGGTAATTCGCTGGACAGCAAACGACACACGAAATGTCGTCCGAGCGATTTCACAAGTGAGTGTGTTTTTTTTTTGTGAAGACTCTTGTGTGCATATCGCGAGTAGCATGCTTTTCTCTCTGTCTCCATCGTTTTCTCTGCTCTTGTTTTCATACGCGCGCTTACACGTAAGACTTGTCCCGGGATCCGGAAAGTAGAGAAATGTCGTAGGGCGAGGTACTCGCCTTGAGATTGAAAAAATATACGAGTCGTGATTGTACAGTTCATCGCACGAAGCGATGGGATAATAATACGAAAAAATATTGAAACTACAAGCGTAATATTAACTAAAATTACATATCAAATACAATTTTTAATGCACAATGTTTGTTTTAATATTTTGTCTGATACTAAAAATATGAACAGAATAACATAATAACATAATTGAATATAAAAGATTTAACTGTTTATTCTACTGTTATATCTGCTTAGGTTGTTCTTTGACGTTTACGAATTAAAGAAATTTAATATGTATAACATAAATACTCATGTCATATTAAAAACTATAAACAATATATATTGACGTTTTTAAATCAAACTATAAACTAAATGATTCATGCAGGATCGATAATAATCACTCTATCACACTGATTAACAAAATTGCACCTGCACTCACCGAGCAATTAGGACAAAGCAAAGATTAAAAAATCAAATCTTTCGTATTACAACTGCTAAGTTATGAGCACAATCATTAATACATTATGCTTTAACATACTTGTTTATACCATCCGACAGGTAAAAAAGCGTGATAACAATCATATGAGTAATATCCACACTTGTAATATATTATACTTATTAAAGAAACACTTCAAACATTAAAACATTAAATGTCAAAATAAAAAGGTTCACATTTAAATTAAAGAAAAAGACTTGTTATAAATAAAGAAATTCAAAAATTTTAAACAGTTATCTACAACTGAAAAATAATTATAATTGTGGAGTTTTATTATAGCATTAGCAGAGCGCGTGCGGAATTTATGCATGAGAAGAGGCTTCTGCTCTTATTTCATTCACCATAAGCGTTTATCGTTCAGATCATCTGTAGAAAATCCAAGTGCTTCTTGTAGATCTATTAACTTTTACTTGCAAAAGTGTTATACATCGCGGCGTGACTAATATATTAAATTTATGAACAGTATGCAACATGTATAAAACATCTGATCTATATTATATTTTCTCTATCGAATTTTGAGACATTTTCTTAGAGAGACGTCATTTGCCAACCTTTCACAAACTTTCAATACTTGATTCAATTGGTTAATTTAGTGAAAAATATGTAGATATTCAAATTTTATTTAATTAAAAATTACTTTAAATCGAATAGAAGACAAAGTCTTATTACTTTATTATATCTCGAGTTTAATTTCTAGAGAAATATGTTGTAAAACATTAACTTCAGATCATAATTTACTATTACTTCCTTTTGTCAGATCGCAATTTTAATATATTAAGATTAATAAGAATATATAAAAAGATATTTTCGTTTATTCAAACAAATATTTTAAAAATTATGTTCAAAAATATTACTCAAGATTGCGTAATTTGTGAGCTAAATGTAAAAAATACAGAAAAATGATAATGTACTTATTAAGCGATTATAACTTCCTTTGTGAAATTAATACAGCTTATGAAATTTTATCTACATTAATTACTGAAGCAAATCATTATCGTTAGAATTCAAGAATATTAATCCAGTGTCAAAATATAATAAAACGCTGACACGTTAAAACTGCTTTTCGTGGAATGCAACATCGACGAGTTGAAAGCGCTTGCTGTTGCACCTCACAAATCGCGCATATTTTCCCTTAACGTTTCAATTTCCCTAATTAAAAGGAAGGAAAACGCAAATTGCTCGTATCGCTGTTGAACACAGTTTAACACTTTAACTAATTAAAATATCGCGAAAGCCTGCGCTGCAAATGTTGGAATAATCAGATGTTGAGACGCATGGATATAGTCCGCGGAGATTTTTGCTCGCGATGAAATCCGTAATTCTTCCCCAAGAAACGCGACGATAGTTAGAATAACGAGTCGGTTGAAACCGGATAAAACACCGTGATATGTTGCATGATAAAATAACAAGTACAGTTTTCACAAAACTGTATTTTAAAGAAATAAAAATGTGTTTTGGTTATAGCAACAATAAAATACATAACGAGTTTATTATATTAACTGAGAGTTAAATATTTTCATATTTTTAATAGAAAATGTAAAAAAAAAGATCTTTATGTATCTTTTGCCCATTGCTTTGCGTATCTATATAATTTATATGTATAAATATCCTTGATATATATAATTATTAAAAAATAAATAGATGCACTGAGATTACTGGTTGCCAGAGGGTATGCATATCTATTATTTAATTTTTCTTTTTTCCTTTCTGAACACAACAAATATATTATACTATACTATATATTCCAATTAACACTCACCATAACTGCTACTCGTTGAATGTAGAAAGATTCTCTGCTTACAATTTTAAATTTCCAAATACAAAGAACAATCACATTATTTTTTTGTGAACTGCAATCATTTGCAAATGTTGTTTGTGGAACATGCAAAGACACTTCGCTATAGCTTCAAATTCCTGCAATATAAAAATAAAATCACTTGTATAAAATGTAATCATCTTGTAATTAATATAAATGGGGCAATTTTTTTAGGAATAGTATAATAAAACTGTATATGTAAATTATTTTTTATTTATAAGTGAAATTAATAATTAAGAAATTATTATTCAATCTCGAGACACATGTCTCTCTATTGTAGATGTAATTCTCTATAAATGTCAATATCTATTATTTTTTTTATGTTTTAATATTTTTCAATTAATATTTAATTTTTAACAATGCTGAAATAAACCGCGAGTCTAAGAATATTTGATAAGCCGGAGAATAGTATAATATACAGGCTTCTCTTTGTCGGAGGGCCTCGCGAGAAGGTGTACTGGACGTTCTAAAGGAAGCTACGAGAAAGGATTGTAACGCGCGAGATGAAGGAGGAATGACCCCGACATTATGGGCAGCCTTTGAAGGACACATAGATGCACTGAGATTACTGGTTGCCAGAGGGTATGCATATCTATTATTTAATTTTTCTTTTTTCCTTTCTGAATAACACAACAAATATTATACTATATTGTACATTCTAATTAACACTCACCACGATTGCTACTCGTTGAATGTAGAAAGATTCTCTGCTTATTACAACTTTAAATTTCCAAATGCAAAGATCAATCACATTAATTTTTTGCGAACTGAAATCATTTGCAAATGTTGTTTATGGATCATGTAAAGACACTTCGCTATAGCTTCAAATTCCTGCAATATAAAAAAGAAATTACATTAATTTCTAATACAAACTACAACATTCAATAAATAAATTACATTGATTAAACAATTAGTTACGAATTATCTATAAATTAAAAAACTTTAAAAGATTAAAAAAAATGAAATTTAAATAAGTTTCAAGAAGTTTCAAGAAAATAGTTCAACATTGATTTAGTTTGGCCGAAATTTCTATATATTTTTTCAAATATGTACGTAAAAATTAGAATTATATTAGAATGAACAGAAAGACTCATAAATAATAATTACAGTTACGTGTATTTATAATTACATGTTCATGACAAGATGTCAATCTGAAGATTCCGCTATGAAGCCTTTCGTCTTGCTTTTGTGTGTCACGGCGTAATGACACATGCTCAGAATTATCTATAAATAAAACACAGATGTTTTAGAAAATAAAAAATTAAATTTAAAATTACATTTAGACATAAGCTTGAAGATAAAAATTTACATAATTTAGCATGGAATTGGTTTCATTCAAATTTCTGCACATTTTTTTACAAATGCAGAAACTATAATGAAATATAAAAATACTCGTGGGTAGTTATTTTATGCATATCTAAAATTACATATGTACAATCCCGTTCACAACAGGATGTCGAATTTGTTTCTGAAGGTTCCGCCATTCGAGCCCTTCGTCCTGCTTTTGTATATTGCGTCGTGATAATAAATGCTCGGAACCGGAAGCACGCATTACAGGTGTCCAGCGACTGCATAACGACGGAAACCGCGGTCAAGCGAACAAAAAACAATAGACCGCGTACACGATATGGCAGACCGAAGCGAACTTTATGTTATGCAGTGTACCCAAAAGTACCTGCACAAATACGTTCACTTTCGACACAATTCACACATTCTCATTTAACTACATGCAGAACGAAAAACCAATTATTCGATTTTAACAAAAGAACATATGTATACGATGTCAGTGAGCAAATTTTCCTCCGATCGAAATAAACAATCGATTGAGATTACATTGTGGACATCTGCGCATGATTAAAAAATATATTCAAAAGAATAAATTTAAATAAACAAACGATAAAACCGCGATGATGTGAGCGTTATATGTAAATGTCGTTTATGGAACGTGCAAAAACTTTCCGCTAGCTTCAGCATTAATCGACAGATTCGACATTAATTACAAAATATTATTCTCAGCAAATAATTAAAATAAGAAAATAGATCTTCTTTCTTCATAAGAAAGCGGAAAAATTAAACAAGAAACGGAATATGAAACAACGCAATCGCTATATCAATGCATAGAATTTTGCGAAATTCATACAATTATTTATTAAACAAACGTAAAATAAGAAACTAAACGCTTACCTTTTACATCACTATAAACAAGTGCAATAACAATTAAATATGATTACATATTTAAAAAATATTTTATATATTTTTTTAAGCATGTATTCAGCATGTATGATCAGGGAATTATTGTATTGTATAGCATTTGTACATTTTTTACATTTTATAACAATTTAACATTTTAAATTCTATTTTTAAAAATTAATATATTCCTACATACAGTAATACATTTTAAAAACATTTTATATGAACATATAAAATACTCCATCAAATATCATTATCTCAATTTATCATCTCAATGTATGATTATCAATTAATTATCATATCATATAATTATCAATTTATTATTCCAACGAAGAAATTAACACGGCGTGCCGCTTGATTATTTGTACTGAGCATCACTGAATACTGAGCAAAAAACAAAAAACAATAAAAAGAGAAAAATAATAGTCCTTGCTCAGCGTACAGTGGTACTCAATACGAAGCAAGCAACGCACTACGTTAACATCCCCATCAAATTTCTACTTCCAATCAATTTTCCCAAGTTTATAAATGTTTCTAATAGTTTTCCAATATAAATCGCTAAAAAAATTGACTTCGCCAAAACTAGCAAAGTAATGGCCGATTTCGACTCCCTGCAACGATATTTGCTACGACACCAATAATGGCTCTCTCACAAAGGGAGCATCGAAAATATTCGTACAAATATATCACATAATCATAAAATACAAGAATAAATACATACCACTCGTGAGATACGCCGAATTGTCGATCAAAATCAAGTAGCTATCTTGCCGGCTTCGGAAACAAGTTGATCGGATGTACATATCCGCATCCGTACCCTTTAGGAGCTTCCGATCAAATCGCGGAACGCGGCGAGAGTGGAGCTCTATTAACATACATGCACTTTTATAACTTACATTGTACGTTATAAAATGAAATAGATACATTACCGAAACACAATTTATGCGCAAATTATGCATTTTTTTTTTCGTCTTCAGATGCTTTATTTGGGACGAGTGATGTAATTTCACAAGACGCCGACGTTTGAATGCTCCAAAAATTATCGCAAGCTGTAACGGTAAATTTAACTACGTGAGTCAGATCAACTTGCAATATGTCGTACTACGCGATCTATCATCATAATAGCGTACTATCATCAATTACCGGAAGTAACTAGTAACCTAATAATTCGCGCCTAAATAACCTAACCTAACCCTAATCTAACTCGCGTTGTACGATTACATTGTACGAAAATCAAAGGGTGAATACATTTCCGGCATAATTAATGTACAAGTTATCAATTTCTTTGCGGATGTTTCGATCAAAATAGACTATGAGATCATATAAAGTTGCAGACGCTTGAATATTCTAAAGTTTTTTTGACATATTTTGTTGCTACCGACTATCACTGGCGAAAATATACGTATATAAGTTATAATACATATAGATAAATACTTTTATGGTACATACCTACGACACATACATAAATAAGAACCATCAGTTTGGATTGATTTGATCGAATTTACGATCGATGCCTCTTGAAGACACGGACGTTCAGACGCTGCAAAGTCGCCGGGCAAATGGACAATACTTTTGCTGCAAACGTTTTGCACAAAGTCAATCACATAACCACTATTAAATATGAATTTTTTTGGTAAGAATGAAATTTGTAATTATTCCACTTCGAAGCGTAAGAAATGTGAGCAGAAGAAGCGAAAAAAACAAATCTTGCGAAATAATTTATTCTTATTAGATAAATTTTTACAGTATCAAAATAAAAAATTAATAATATAATAATAGAAAAATATTAATGTAAAATTGGCGCCAAATTATGTAGAAGAAGAAGCTACGTGAGTCAGTTTAACAACTGCAAATTTAAATAAATTATTTGCCAAATTGTTTTTTAATTATGTTAGTTTCCTGTTTTTAAATTGTTTTAATATGACAAAAATATAATTATGCATTTAGAACATCTTTTACATTTACTTTTTAAGCAGAAATTTGTGATAATAATTAAAAATTAATATATAACAATATAATCTATATATTGTACATAAGAACATATCGATATTTTTTATTTGTAGCAGTCTGTTTGTGTTTAACATATTGCATTATATCTTTAAATGTATATATTATTATAGTATATGATGATCATTATTAACATTTAATTTAATATATATAAAATGTACCGAATATTGTAAAACTCAAACATTTTTTAATGCGACTTAAGGAGGAAAAAACCTTACATTATATCTCCTATATTTCAAAATAACATGTCTATTTTATTGTAGGGGTGATCCAGATAAAACCGATTATTTCGGCAACACATGTTTGCATCTAGCAGCAGCAAGAGGTCATGAATTCTGCGTGAAATTTCTAGTAAAATTTGGTTGTAATATCTGGTCATTGGACATTGATCGACACTCTGCTCGAGAACTTGCTGCAATAAATGGCTGCGAGAGGATCTTGCAATTTCTAGATCTTGCCCAAGCCGATCAGGAATTGAATAATCGCAAGAAAAGTCGGCTGCTCCGAGAAAAGGCAGAAAAAGATGCAGAGAAAAGGTGCAAAAATGCAAAGATATAGGAATGCAATTTGTTTTTGTGCTATCTCCTTGATGGAGAAACAGAAGTGTTGTTTAAACTCAACTGAATATATTTATTATAAAATAGAACACAGATAATTTCTTTTACTTCACTATTTCAATTTTTCTTTATTATTGCGACCAATATATTGTTTTATCATATTGTTCTATATTTTTTACATTATGCAGTCTTGTTAAACGATTGTGGCAATTTGGTGATATACTTACCATAAATTTGCAAATTTAAATGCATTTTTAAAGAATGTTTAATTGTTCATTTACTTTATATTATGTGTTTTTTAAGGCAAATGAATGAATGAATAATCAGTTAAATCTACATATTTTTACTTTTTTAAATAAAATTTAGATATATGTTTTAATATTGTTATTTATCTAGAATTTTTCTTTATTTAAATTTTTATTATACATTTATCTTTTAATTTATTAAATAATATTAAGTAATCAATGATCTCTGAATATGTCCATTTTTGTTAATAGATATTAACATATGTTACTTATTTTCTATTTTAAATATCTCAAGATATATTTTTTATACTAATTACAAACATATTTCTTTAAGACTGAAAGAATACATGAAGAAACAGAAGATAGCTGAAACTAGAGCTGAAAAAGAGCAAAAGAAACTTATAAAAGATCGTGTTAAATCTGATTTCGACGCAATGAATGAGTTGAATTCTCAACGCCCCGGGGTACTGACCTTTAGAGGCCGAATGAAACCTTCGCCAACATTCAGTGATATCGTTGGTACTACCACAAAAAGACACGGCAGTACAGTTTGTCGCAAAGCTTTAGCGAAGAAAGCCATCAACGATTTTAAAGTTGTGGAAGTAAGAAAAAAATATATAATTTTATTTTTTTATGATTTAAAACATAAAAATCTTAAAAACTATTTTTTAAATATTAATTAAATTAATTTTATAAATTGGATTATTTTTTTCCATTCTTAAAATGCAAAATAAAAATCAAAAATAAATATTTATATAGATTTATATTTTATTATAAATGACAGTTTCTTTTTGCTGATTTTAGTGATTATTGGATTGCATAATGTTGCATAATCTGTTATTATCAAAGGTTGAAGTGAATGGAAAGAAATCCGTTCGGAGTCTGACCGGCGTTCGACGGGATTCCGAAGTTATGTACGTAGGCACGTACGATACTCAGCCTCAACACATAGGCAGAAGAGGGAAGATCTCCGATGTGTGGAACACTCTGAGTAAATCGCAGAGTACGCCCGATCTCTTAGGTGAAAGGATATACGACGAGGAGGAAGAGGACAGGGAAGAAGAAAACTTGAATGTTGCGAAGGACACCACTTTCCTTCAGGAACCAGCCAGTATCTTCAACCGACCTGGTTTCGGTTCGGTAGCTTTCAGAAGGGCGGTTAGTTTTTATATTTATATCTTACATCATATTTTATGTTCACAAGAAGCTATAAACACTTTGCCTGCGGCAAAACAAAATTAAAGAAAATTGTAAGCAACAAAGAAGTTATTCTAAAAAGTATATTTATAGCCGCATAAAATGTTTTCTAAACACTTGGAATGTGATAGAACTTTAATATATACATACGTCGCAATGTTTTCTATTTTTATAATTATTTTAATGTCATGCTTTTTACATGCTGCAATAATGATCTTCATCTCACAAATGTAATCGTTCCGCACAATTGCTCCCGCAATTGTTGACTCGTAGAAATCGGTATACTTCAACATTATGTCGATGTATTTTCTTTCGCAACGAGATGAACCATCACTTGTCCCATTTGAATCATGATTCAAACAGAAACAAAGAACCGAGTTGTGAGAATCATTGCGGAAATGTTAACGATCTTTTAAACGATTGCATCACAGAAATACGTAACAGACATTCATCAGGTGCACTAACGCTTAATTAAGTAACAAAGTGTGGATAGATTGAAATTATAAAGCAGCAGATATGCTAATTAATTTTTTCTTTATTGCACGTGATTCTATAATTTTCATATTCAGATAACATCTACACTGGACAACTTGCCGGTCACGCAGATGGACGTTCAATTGCAGAACAGTAATCTTTCTGCTAATGGTTCTACAAACGGATCAGTAAACAGTAACAAATTCAGCCCAAATGGATACACCGAGGAGATTAGTATAGGAAGTGCCGGCAGTTTGGCACGTAGACAAAGTTTGTGGGATGAGGATTTGCTTTCAGGTAAATTAAACAAACTTTTATCACAAAGCACAATTGAAATATTATTACACATATATAGCACAATGGCTCTTACAATCAGGATGCGGCAACATATTTTGCATAAAGACTAATCAATTTTCTGCATACAAGAGAAGGGTATCATATTATTGAATTTATTTGTGAATAGAAGGTGAGGAGACGGACGAGGAATGGACACCCTTGCAGAGATTTTTGGTTGCCAATAATCTCATGTCCATACAGCCTATTCTAGAATCAGAGCAAATCGATTTGGAAGCTCTGATGTTACTCACCGAAACCGACATAGCGGCTCTCAAACTTCCGCTCGGACCCAGGCGGAAACTTACTAATGCAATCGCAAACCGGAAAAGAGCACTAAGCATGCCGGAGAGCGTCATCAAGGACAGCAGATTGTGAAAATAATATATTACATTAGTCATAAAGGATGCATTGCTATTGATGGAAAATTGTCCGTTCGTAACAAATATGACAAAGTACTCATTAATGTTTTATGTAAGAAGTGAAAATAGAGAGAAGAGAGAAATAGCAACTAATTATAAAGCATAAAATTCAGATTTTCATAAAAGTCAAGTAAATTGAGCATTAAGAATTAAAAAGAAAAGGTGAAGTTATTAAAACCATTTTTTTTTAATATTCAATTAATTGATAATAACGATATTTTAAATTCAAAAATATGTCCATATCAGATATTAAGATATTTTTAATATCAAACTTTCTTTGTGCCTTATAATTTTTCTACCATTTACTATTGTAAAATTTAAGAGTGAAACTTGTTAAATCTTATTAAATCACTATAACTGACTGATGTTATATACAATTAGCTAAATTATGCATAATATAATTAATTGATCGCTAGAAAGAATTGTATTGAAAAGTAAGAAGAACGAAAGAAAAGGTGGCACTAAGTAATAGTTAACTAGTTTATGCCATAATGAAAAAAATCTAACGTACACTGCCATAAAATCTAATGCCGTTGATGTTGATGTTCAGCTATAAGGGCTTTCCCTCTAATTAGATTTATGTACCGTATCATTGTACTATACACGAAATTTCAAAAAATTATTTTTTTATAAAATAGAATTATGCACATTTTTATTATAATTTGTTATATCACGAGATTAATTTTACATTAAATCATTCATAAACAAACTAAATATTAGAATTTAAATATATTATTGAAGAATTTCATATATATTAAATAATAATCAGGACTTGTGTGCACTCTTTCTGTCATTAATGAGGCATGATTGCTGAGATCGAGCAACAATAGAGATAGACATCTGTTATTTTTCAATCTGATAATCTGCTGAATGAGAATAGTATCTGGAATGTGTATAGTATCTGATTTTTGCAATCATGCTTCAGATATAAACGAGCCTTTGTATTATACTACAGTTTGGATTACATAGAGTATTATATATTAACTTTATAACACCGTGTATAGTACATAATATATCTATAAATTACGCAAGATGTACAAAATAAAGTATGACACTAAGTAAAATAAAATAACAAGTTTCTTTCGTTTTCTCGTGATTTATTTGTAAATGATTATCTTACAAACAAGAGGCGCAAAAATATACAAGCTTCTTATGTTCGCAAGAAAGTAACAGCACCATTTCACGCCTTGCCATGAACGCGTCATGCCCGATCAAGGCGTCATGTTCGTGCAAGTCTCATGTCACGGTACACTCATTCTCGCGAAAGTGCACCAATGCAACTTGCAGCAATGTGCATCGGAATAATAAAGAAGGAAAGAAAGAGATACGCTTGTAAAAAATTTTTTGGTGCCTTGCGCTCGTCAAATGTACGCATTTATATGTTCCTGCGCATCATGTACAAAGTAAAATTAACCATGAGAGATATAATACAGAAATAATTTTTCCTGGACTTCTGCTTTTTACCCTACGAATACACAATTACACCGGTTTTCTGTCATATTGATTCTGTGCATTCTGAAATATGTTCTGTTATTTTTTTTAGAGACATCTGTTAGGCCTCTATTCATTATTACATTATTATACATTTACATATTTTCATATAAACATATTGTTATATTCATAAACATAAAAATATTCCGTATATTTTATGCCATATTTTAAAATATATTTGCTGCACTCTAAATAATCTCATGCAAACTTAATTTGCAAAAATTATCGAATTAATTTCAAATTCTAATTTTGAATTAAATATATTAAATTTAAGTAAATTAAAAATTGCGTAACATATTATATAAACTTAATTATCTTAATCAACAAAACTAGTTTAATTAAAACTTGTTTGATGCACTGTATCTCTGTATATGTAATCTTATATAGCCTACAGATTTCCGACAAGATAATTCTTCCATGAGAAAGGGAAAGCTCCACGCGTGTGAGAGAATTTTTTCGCTGACCTCGAAGTGTCATCCCATACGTACAGGTGGCTATTACGTAAGATAGGAAAATGCCAATTACACCGGCGGAATCGCGTACTCGAGTCATCTACTCGCTAAAAAGGAGTAAACAATTACCGCTGGCTTAGTGTTCATTTGAGAGTAATTTTCAGTATTAAAATAATTAAGAAAATAAAAAGTATAAAAGACTTTCTGCAGTATTCTCCAATAGTATATTCATTTGTGGTATGATTCTCCAGAGCAATTCTAAACGGTATTTCTCTCAAATGGATACTAGCCATTATGATAATGGATTTCAATTATACAGGAAAGGTACCACAAACATATGGAATAGAAACAAAAACTCTCTGTAGAGTTGCCTCGACATCATATCGCCGATTTTGGTGCGCTCGCTTATCGGTAGTGTACCTAAGTATGGCATCTTCACATACGATATATCTAAGTAATGTATTACTTTCTTCTATCATAATTACGAAAAGAACGACATTTATACAGAAGATATTTTCGACAGTTGGAAACGGCATCAGGAAGAAACGTGTTAAGAACGATGCAAACGTACAAATTTTTCAATCAGACTTTTTTACATCATCGTGGAAGCAACACTTTCCTTCCGTGACCGTTTAATCTGCATGTACAATAGACAAGTAAATTATTTGCTCGTGAAAAATAAATTCTCCACGGTTGTTGCGTGTTCTCGGTGATGCGAGATTTTCGGATTCTGCATCATCGATCTCTATCCAGGGAAATGTAGTCGAAGAGGATAGAATTCGGAATTTTGTTAACTGCCGATCGCACGATAAATATCATTGTTAAAGCTATCGTATAGTAGTCAATACTAGCATTGATAATAATATTAATGATATATCTATGTTTATCGTTTATATTAGCATATGCTATATTTACAACTGAACAACAATTTTTACTCCTCTCATAAATGACGCTCGAACAATCTTGCGAAGAAACGAATAGAAATGTACGTTGACTTCTACGTGATCTTCGAAGAACAGTTAAATGAATATTGCAGACGAATAGATGGCAAAAGTGGATCGAGCATTTAAATAAATCCCATTATATAACGAGGGTAAGTCAAAATAGGATTTGTTCATTTCCAAATAAATTGAAATTCTTTTACTTTATATCATTATAAACTTTATATCATTATTACTTTGTATGTTAACATATGTTAACAATTTTTGACATACAATTCGACTGCAATGTCTTCGAAAATTCGGGTAGAAGCAATAGGAGGCGTATTAGCTAGAAATAATGTACATTTACATTCATCACCTTCATATATTGGGCATAGGGGACTCTCACTCTCTGGCACGATCGTTAAAACGTAATCGTTAAGCGCCTTTTTTTATAAAATACATTGTCATACATATGTATATATATATAAGTACATAAAACAAATATACGTATATATATGTACACATATATGCACATATTGCAACCATTATCACATCTACCTGACAAAGCCTACGTTTACGTTAAGTTCGATAAAACGAACACATTACGTCGCAGAGAGTTGTGAGGTATTTAATCCATTTCTCATTGCAGAACATTGACGTAGACCTTGTTCGGGATGTAAAGCTTGGTATCTTTTTGACGGTTCATCTCCCTTTATTAGCCTATGCATCAACAAAAAAATAAATCAAATTTATACTATTCCGTTGATTTTCCTTCGTCATATTTGATATTAAATTATAATGACACAATAGACCAAGCAGACTGTCTCATTTTGCTCTTCGGCTTACTTCTCTCACAATACAAATTCTCCACTGAAGGTTTTAGTTTACTACAGTTAAGAGTCACAGTGAGATCTCTTTCAGAAAGTTTTTCGGTTACACTCTGATAGTATTGACAGCTAGTGTTCTTCATACACTTAAGAAATAAAATGTTCTAAGTTTTCTATTCCTTTTTAGACCACAATATTATAACTTTATAATTTCGATGCTATAATCATTTCGTTATAACATAAAAATTTGACACGCATGATATAAAATTAAAATGTAATAATTAGACAACATTTTAATTAATTTCATGCTAATGTACACGATGAAATAATTCACTTAAAAATGCCAAGTAAAAAAGAGAAATGTATAACGTGAATATTAAATATATTTTATAAAACATATAATAGACTCAAATTTGCTACATTCGGGAATATTTCAACAAAAACGAATTTGAAGAATCAATTTTGACAATTAATAAGACTTAAAGTGTAAAATTAAGAATTTCTTATTATCGCATTTTTATTACGACCTTTCGTTTATTTTTTTTATTTCCTCTATTCTTTGTTGTATCTGCTTATCATCAACAAAATAATCATTTTATTGGTGGAAAAAGATAAATCTAAAGTATTAAAATTACCTAAAATCACGATATAATAAAAACAATATTATATAATGAGCAATCTAAAGAATTATTTAATAAGAACAAATATTTTACAATTGTATCTTTTTCCTATTTCTCTCTGACATAAATTATCATTAACAGTTTCGAAAAATAGCAAAAAAAATATTTTTTTGTTTCATGTACAGAAAATTTCGGTAATATAACAAACCGACAAATATCAAAATAATTATTATTTTCAAAAATATCAAAAAGTAAAGAGACATTTTTAAAAGGTTTGAATCCTTAAATATATCTTTACTTTTTGATAGTTTTTTCCATAGTAATAGTTACAAATTTCGGTATACATATCCACACATATACGTATATTATGTATATAAAAACTTAACATTTTGAATAAACGTCACATATCTTGCTGATTCTTCATGAGTGGGATTATAGATAAACAAAATGACAGTCTCGTATACAAATTCTTGTACGAAAAATAAGACCAATCATCGTATGTGGGCACTTTAAACAGTTTTAAGACACGTTCGTGTGTTCTCATTTCTGTGATTTGGCATAATTAATAGCAAAAAAAACTACATAAAAATTTTAAATTTTTATGAAACCTTATACAATAAAAAAAACTTTTAGCATGTATGCGTGTGAACATCATTTGATTAATATATACAAAATAAACATCAGACATAAATACATTCTGTAGCTTTTAACGAAAATTACTTTAAATTAATTACTATTAATTTAAAATTTACATGTTAGTCGAACTTGACTAGTGTAGCTAATATGAGAATAGATAATTTTAAATATCATATAAATCTGAAATCGGCGGTAAAAGCTGATTTAAAGCGGAGAGATTCAAACGAACGTGCTTATCACTGGCAGTGTAAACCACTACCGTTTTCCTTAAACAATTACACGTAACCGGGAGTTATGTAGGAGAGCTGAGCTATTAGTCATTAATCGAATTGATTAATTAATAGGGAACAAGGGAGTAAAGCTACCTTACGCGTCGCGCGCCGTTACAGTGTAGTACGCATACGTTTGTGCGTGGGTGATCCCATATCCACGTCATGCGAAGCAGGCCGTTTATGATGCCGAGCCAATTCGTTGCTAATGAAGGCCGACAGTTCGGCTTGTTTTCCGCTACGCCGAGACACTGGAGAACCTGAGAAAAATTAATATTTCCCAAAATTTTATTATTTGTATTTGGGCACATTGTGCGTAAGTCTGTTTTATGTTTATGTGATCGTTTTTCAAATATACTTGTACCTAACTTTAAGTGTAAAGTGTGCATTACGATACAAATATTATAAATAGAATTAAGCAAATGTGGCAAGTGTAATAAAAGTATTGGTATTAGTTAATTGTCAAACATAATTACAAAAAAAATATGTAAGATTTAAAAATTAAATTAAAACATAAGATAATATACCAGACACTGCGATGGCTTCTCTAAATGTGTGCAATTCAGGATCTGGATCACTGCCTGCTGTTGGTGCTGGAGCAATAACCATATTCGCTGTTTGACTTTGTGACGATGGAGAACCACACACCATCATACGAGGTTTAGGTGAACTTCTGGAATATTGCCAACATATTGCATCATATTAGTTTAGAAAACAATCGATATTAATTTACTTATCAATTTGCTTATCAATTTAACCCTTTAGCGGATGTCCATTTGTGGCAGCTTTGTAGAAATTTGTATTTGGAAACTCTTTGCAAATTTTATTTCTCAATTTTTAACTGGTCAATTTCAATTCAAAGTCAATTTTCACTGATAATCGTCTAATTTAGTCATAATTTTATAAGATATACGTATAAAAAGATATACACGTAGCATTCTAGTAGAATTCGCTACGTATTTAATAAAACGTATTTAATAAAACGTACGTACGTTCACTACGTATTTAATTTTAAAAAAAAGTTAAAATACAAAAATTAATGATATGTTATCGACAATGATTTGAAATAATAATAACAGCCAACCTGTGCGGATGTGATCGAGAGGGTGGTGGCTTTCCAGCAAGATATGCAAGAAGATCTTCTCTACGAATCATACGTCTTTTTTTTCTAGCCCAATTCATTATCTCTTTACTACGTTTTTGTCTGCCCATTTCTGCTCCCAGATCACTGCAACGCCTCATACAGTCTACTGAATCTATTTAAATAATTCTTAATTAATTACAGATACATGTATGTGTGCTTAATAATATACAAATACGTATTAATTACAAGATCTTCCCTTTAATAAAATTAATATTTCGATTTTTTGAATGCTCTAGATTAAATGTTGCAGATATTGCGGTAACTTATTGTTCAGTCACTGGCTAAACAAATTTGTTAAATAATTTCTTAATCAATTTTGTTTTTATATTTGATTCAATAAATCTATAACATATTGCTCAATTTTTTTAATATATGTTTTATACATTTCAAGATACAGTAACATAAACAAATAATCTTAAATATAAATATAAATATCAAAGCTATATTAAAATTACAAAAATATATTAAAAATTACTGTACTATAGTAATATTTATCACATGTACTGCAAAATATCTTAATATTAATATAACAGCATACAATAAAAATAATAAAATAATAAAATAATAAATTGCAAAATGCATTAAGCATTTTTTCAAATTGTTTCTGTATTTTGAAATACATAAAACATGTAAATTAAAAAACATGTAAAAAAAAATTAATAATAAAGTAGTATATTATTTATTTTTAACTCTATAGAAATAAGATTAATAATTTAATAGCTCTATTTTTTATTTCTTTATATTATGCTGCTTTGCAATATTTAATAATTCGTATTACATATTTCGTAATTTGTGTCGTATAATATTAATTTAATATAACTTTCTCTAATTGTTCAATATCAAGTTGACCATGATACTGCAATATTCGATATAACAGCTGACCCTGACTGGTCAGCTGTTACAGAGGCCCACTTGTACTCCTAAATGAAAGTCGCATTGCAGGAATACAATAAAGACAACCAAGTGTGAGACAAAGTTAGACAAAGAAAGATAAACGTAGGAGATGACGCTTTGAAGCACGAGGGACAAGAAATGGCCGAAGAGGAAGGAGAAGGGGGGGAGGAGGGAGCAGAGGAGAAAAGAGGAACAACCACGAGATTATCTAGGGACATTGTTGACAATGCGTAAAATAGAATAGTAGCACGTACCTTTGTACAATGATGTGACGGTACCAGCGGCTGTCTGAAAGGGCACCCATAATGATACACCTAGCGTGCGGTCTGTAACAGAACAGAAAGCGAAAGGTTAGCCTCTAGTCGGATCGATATTAGCAAAATGAGTCTGCCAGTTGCAGGCGAACGATCGCACGGGTTACGATGCGTAAGATCGTTCTCACGATGTCGCGACAAAATGGATGTTACGCGAAATGGTAACTACGTTGCAGCGATACGACATGGCCATCATCGAGCGATCCGACCTGCATCATTATATGCATTCCAAGGAAGAAATCTCGCGTATACATGTATATACTGAAACGTAAAAAATAATCACCTTTGTACAACTGGGCGATGGCCGACGCGGTGGTTTGGAAGCTCGTCCACATCTGCTGCGAGTAGAGCTCCTTCTCATTGTGCAGCTGACTTTCACAATCGGGCTCGGACTCGATCGACTCGCAGCAATCCTGTTCCCAAGAACTGTAGAAGAGATCCATTATCGGATCGTCCTCGCTCCTGTCGTCGCTCATCGCTGCCGATCGTGCGATCGACGCACCACACCGCTCACTCACTGCTTGAATGCACACACGCACGCACTACCTAGCCCACACGAGCGAACGATTATTCGCCGTGTGCAGGAAACCAGAGAGTGAGAACACACGCCTCGCCCACCCACTCGCGCTCGCGATATGCACGCACGCAAGATTATGTATGTATATACGTACCGAGCTTTAAACTCTCGAGAGCGAGCGAGCGAGCGAGCAAGCAGCTGAAGCCTCGACGACGACGACGGCGGCAACGGCGACAACAGCGACGTTATTCGCGTCCCTCTGGCCCACCGACTCTCCTAGTGCTTGCTCTCGTCTTCGCCTCGTTTCACGTAATGCAACGAAACACGCATGCCTTCCTCTTACGAATCAACTCGCGGCCATTATGATACGCCTCGCTCTAGAAGTCCGTTCGCGAGTACACGTCGTACTATCATTCAATACGAACCTCAGGATTGGTGGTTACTCCGCGGAAGGAGTCGAGCAAGTGATAAGTACTCTGAGTAGAGTCCAATCCCTGCTGTGTCAAGCAAAACTTTGGCTCCCTCTGCAAATAGCCACATATAAATATATATATATATGTGGCTATTATATATATATATATATATATATATATGAGGTAAGAGAATTACATATAGGATCACTATTTCCAACGTCGATTAACGTTAATTGATGGTTCCAATTTATTAATATAATTGCTACCATGAAGCATAAAATATCATTAAGAGACAAAAATTTTTAATTTTTTTCTTTTTTGATGACGATATTTTATTCATATTGGCAATTTTGTTGACAAGTTGGAACCTTCGATCAAAGATAATGTCTTTAATCTTTGGTTGAAGTTAATATCAATGCGTTGAAATAACGGTCCATAGTTTAATATAGGCATCATTAAGTTCTATATACATACTGGTGCGAGCCTTTCGCAGAACTAACAATGGTAGTTTTCCACCAAGAGTATTATTCTCTCTGTTGCTCATTGAATATCGAACAAAGACAGAGTGATACTTGTGTCGATTTGTGTCAACTTTTGTCCTTTGCTGGAAAACAACCATTAATAACCAATGTAATTCGCGACGAAAGGATAACAATAGTAGGCGGAGATACTTTCTCCTTCCACATTTACTACCTTGTATGGTAGGGATATTAAAACGAAACAGACATAAAACATGGGACAGACATCCCCATTCAATATAGCTCTCTTTTGCACAGTAAAGTTACTCTCATTCCTTCCATGCTTACTCCAGTATGTTATAAGGCCAAAGCACAGATTTTTACATAAGGTATAAAGCATAATGCATAAGGAAATCTACCAATCAGATTCCTTTCCTTTCCTTTATTTCCATCTCTTTCTCATTCTGTGGATCACTGATTGGTTGATTCCCTTTCTGCCTTGTATCTTATTTAAAAGTCTGTGCTTCGGCCTATAGCAATGCTGCCAGAAACAAGCGGCAAGCATCCAACCAACCAACCGAGAGCCGATGACGTCACGCGTCCGTGTGTGTTCGACCAATGGAAACGAGACGTCCGCTGTATGGTGCTTGCTGATATGAGATGAATCCAGTCAAACTTAATTAGTCCATAAGCAAATACATAAAGAAATGGACCAATCAACAAGCACTATACAACGGACATCTCGCTTCCATTGGTCGAATACATACGGACGCGTGACGTCATCGGCTCTCGGTTGGTTGGTATGTATACTTGCCGCTTGTTTCTGGCAACACTGGCCTATAGCCTTATGATAGCCGCATAATGTATAAAGGTACATTCAAATAAACATGCATAATTGCGTAATACATACGCAAGTTATTTATATAGATATGTCTTCATCGCTGTACTTTCTTCTTTCTCCATTTTTTAGAATTTTTCTTGAATTTTATACACACACATTAATTGAACTTACCAAAATTATACCAATTTATAATCCCTTATTGGATTTATTATCCTTTATATATATATATAAACACAATTATAATTTTATAATATATATATGGTAATTATTCAGTATCACTGCCTCCAATTTTGATAAATTTATACTCATTCGACGCGTTTTTGTCCAAAACGAAAGAATTTAACAAAAAAAAGTGTCGCTCTGCCCCGCGAAGCGAGATATTAATCGTTAAAGTTGACCACTTTTCAGGTTACGCTTAGAACTTTCCACGCGGAGCAAGATTCTAACCCACACCCATGTGCCTAATTTTTAGATGGTGGAGCCCCCCCGTAGGGAAGGGTGGAACCTACTGGTTCGTCACACTTAAGCCGAGAGCACAAGCTTTTACATAATGCGTAATGCATAAGCATAAGGAAATTGATTGGTCTATATATAAGCATAAGCAAATGCATAAGGAAATGGACCAATCAATTTCCTTATGCTTATGCGTTATGCTTTATGCAAAAGTCTGTGCTCCGGCCAATACACTTTTAAGTATGACAGCTTTTTTAACCTGAAAAGTGGTCAACTTTAACGATTAATATCTCATTTCACGGGACAGAGCGACACTATTTTCTATCAGATTCTTTTGTTTCACGAAAAAACGCGTTGAATGAGCATTAATTTATCAAAATTGGAGGTGAGGCAGCAATACTGGAATAATTACCATATAAAATAATATTAAATATATATACATTACATGTGCTAGTAATTACGAAAGTAAGCTCAGTCAAAAATGTTTAAAGGTTTATCATACACATACACACACACACACACCATATATATATATATATATATATATATATTTTGATAAATACTCAAAACTTCAAAAATGAAATAGTGAGATTATGGAAATATTCTCGGCAACGTGATTTTACAATCAGTAGTAGTTCATGTTACGTACACTATAGGTTTTTAGCACTGCCAGCGCATTTTGGAACACAGCATCTTTATTCTACCAACATATAAAACCGATGTATATTATACTTATTTATTTAAATAAAAATACATTTTTAAATGATTAGAAGTTGTATAAACATTCGTTACATTTTTTTAAATATAGATGCCTTTGCAAATTTATTAAATAATATTATTATATATTATTATAAACGCATTTTTTTAAACATTAATTTTCGCATTGTAGTGTTTATGAGTATTTTTTATCTTGTGCAATTTTAACATAATAATCAAAATGTCATTAACAAATCTCCTAATATTTACGATATTTTTGTGCTAAACAATGACATAAGCAAATGACGTGATTATAACATACGATAAGTCTGGGATTGTATATTACTCTCACCTTGTATGTTACTTATTATTTTCAAATATTTCTTTTGTTACACAATAAAAATATCAATTTTTCTGATAACTAAATTTGTACAAAATATTGTTATCACAGCTAAGACTGTTTAAATAAAAAATATCAAGATTACACTTTTTCAACGTTTAATATAATTAAAAGTTGATGGCTTATACCATGTGATACAAAGTACGTTGGAATCAATCATCTAATGTCAAGCTACAAATCTCAATGTTACAATACAATTGTAAAAATCCATACTTTAACTACATGCACTTGTAAATACTATAGTTTTATTTTACGAAAGCATACATATTTACAAATGCTTTGCATAAATGTTGCTGCACATAGAAATTACAGAATATTTTGTTCCACTATATTGAATAGACCAAATAAAGCACTCTTCCTCACAAAATAAAAATTACGTGCTTCATTGTAATACACATAACAAGACTGACCACAGCATAAATATATAAATAAATAAATAAGTTCTAAAATTGATAATTTGAAGTAATTTAAGTGACGCATTGATTCCAGAAGACATTTATATTTCTAAGGGATCTTTTACGTTTTCTTTTTTCTTTATCATATCATAAAATATTTGCAGAAATATTCTATGTATTTAAATAATTGAATTGCGAAACCATCATAGATATATATATATATATTCCTATCAAAATAAAGTTATTAATAGATTAATAAACAAAAATGAAACAACAAATTAATATCGTTTTTGCATTATAGCATGATTAAAAATATAATTAAAAATGCATGAGTAATGATCCCTTGAAATAATGATAGAAATTATACGAGTTACTATACAAAACAATTAAGAATATGTTTGCTGCAATACGTTTTGTTATCGTGCCAAGTGTGTGCCATCATTTTATATTAATAATAAAATTAATTGATATAACATTTTCGAAAGCTTTTCTAAATTAAGTTCAAAACGTTTTACGATGAATAGCACGTATACCATCTTCATCAAATTCTCTTTTACTGACCCACATCTTTTTGAATGTGTCTAAAGATGCCAAAATGGAACCACCGATCCAAGTACTGTATAATCGTTCTTGCGGCGCGGATATCTATTATAACAGAAATATTGATTATGCATAATATTATTTTTAAATAATTGAATTTTTGACAATAATTTTTATCGAAAGTTTACTAAATTTTTGCTCCTTTTTAAAAATTATTTTTTGCTTTTCTTACCCTTATTTTAATATCCTTTGGCGACATTCTACGAATCTCCGATAATAGTCTGTCCCCAAAACCCTAAGCAATGGACATGAGAATCACATATTATTATATATATAATAATTTGTTTTTGTAAGATGTAAATATATAAATTTGTGCTTACGCGGAATAATGTCGATCCTCCTGACAGAACAATATTTTGAAATAAAACTTTTCTCAAATCCAAATCAGATTTCTGAATGGAGTATGTTAAAACTTCATGAAGGCCTTCGCATTCTTCACCTATCAGATCTGGTCTGAAAAGCACTTCAGGAGCTCTAAATCGTGCTGGACCAATCTATATTTAATAAAATATATATGTGAAAACAGTTTGCGCTTATATTATTTCAGAATAATATTGCATATTTTACCATATACAATATTTTGTTATTTATTGTTGTGAGTTTTAATTATTTTGTTACCTCCAAATGACTGCCATCAGGTAAAACATATTGAAACTTCTCAGTCTCTATCGTTTCTTCCTTTTGGGGATTACTAGCAAGATAGCATGCTCGCTCTTTAATTGTTCTGACAATCTCAAATTCTGCTGTGGTCTTGAAATTAATACCTTCCTTGCGTAAAAGTAACCTAAGGTATCTTGTAACATCACGTCCTGCTATATCAACTCGCATTATACTGTGAGGCATAGCAAAACCTTCATAAATAGGTACAGCATGTGTGACACCATCGCCAGCATCTAGAACTACTCCTGTAGTTCTGCCTGTTGCATATCTATATTAATAAATAACAAAGAGTATAATAAATTTTTGTCATATCACATTATCACAAAATTAAAAATTATAAATTATTTATATCGATTATTGTGAAGATTACTTACAAACTAAGTACAGCTTGCATGGAAACAAATAAAGCTGGCACATTAAATGTTTCAAAAAATATTTCAGCTGCCTTCTCACGATTCTTTCGGGGGTTTAAAGGTGCTTCTGTAAGTAAGACTGGATGTTCCTCACTAAATGTAGCTAACTGATCTTTACTGTAAACGTAAGACCAAATACGTTCCATATCATTCCAATCTGTGACTACACCGTGTTCCATAGGGTACCGAAGAGATAAAAGGCCACGATGTTCCTCCGCTATTGGACCCACAAACAAATCTCCTTCCAAAGCACCAGCCATAACACGTACATGTTTTGGCCTTCCAATACTAAAGATTATGCATTACATTTTATATTAATAAATAATGTCATACAATAATATTACACAATAATAGGTGCATAAAAAATAACAGTCCAATTTATTTAAAAATTCCTCTCATAAACAATGTTTTAAAAAAGATAAAACAATTGATTTTTTAATATTTTAATTATTTATAACTTTAAGTATACCTAAGATATATTTTATAGTTTGTCTAAAACACAATGCATCTCTTTAAAATAATAATAAATTAGAAATAATAAATAATAAATTAGAAACAATCTTCCATCTCGAATAAGATCATTTTATGTGCATAATCAGAATAACTTGCCACCTGTCAATAACCTCCAAAAACAAGAGGCGCTACCATGAATATTAATTAAACTCCGTTCTTTCCTGGTACTTACTAATTCGGAAATCTGCATTTTGGTATTTGGTCACCTGCAAACCCTGCCTTGATAACGCCAGATCCCTAAATAAGACAAAAGCAGAAGTATATAGCAATAATGCTATCGATCCCAGGAAAGTTTGCGTATCTCGTCATCTACTAGACTACCGATAATAAAAAATAATCACCCATATTTTCACTTACAGACAGGAAAAAAAGCAATAAATGAAAAAAATAGTAAAAACAATTAATTTTATGTCCTTTTAAGCAATAATTATGGTATTTCTGTCAATTTTCACGACCGACATTATTTGGTGAAGTTTGACATATCGTTCTTTCTCGATAGTATAAACGCGAATAAAATTATACGACAGACACTTACGTTGTCAATAACCACTGGCTGATTAACAATTACATCATACGGCTCCATAATATGAAATAGAAATATTCACGTTACTTTGTTTCAATCGAAAACCTATGATCGTAACCCCACAAGCACACACCTAGCGAGGCGTCTGAAGGGAGTCATCAGCGATCCGAGAATCGCTTCTCGAAACATTCTTGAACTTCGCAAGCAGGCATGCCAACCGTGGTTCGAAAAAAAATAGAGTAAGGTTAGGTTAAAATTAAATTAGGTTAGGATTCAGGTTAGTGTCAGACCAGTGTCAGATATTGTTCAATATTGCGTGAAAAATTTGTTTATATAAATAAAAATATATGTTCCACATATTTCTTATATTGTAAGGTTATTTCTTTTCCATAAATCAATTTGAAAGTTAAACTCTACAAGTGTCTTAAAAATTATACATATTTATAGAAAATTGTGAAAATAAATAGAGTCAATTATTTTTACAAGATGAAAAAGTGGTGTTTTGATGTTCTAAATTTATAATAAATTTAGCAGTAATTATGTCATTAGTCATCTTTATAAGATTTATAACTTATCTTAAATTTTTAATAGATGCATTTATATGTTAGATATTTCTGATTTTGAGAATATAAAGAAAATAAAGTTTCAATCATTTTCATACTTTAAATTTGTATTGGACTATTCAGATTTTTTAAATAAATATAAAATATGTATATATACTTTCATAATACATAATAAATCATAAAATTAATAGTATGAAGTAAAACATAAAATCAAAATTTTATTCAAATAAATAACAATAAACATTGATATTAATTTATATCAATTTATGTTGTATAAATAATAGTATTTTATTATGATATATGCAGGTTACATTTTTATTTCAAAAGCAATTTGAGAAACTGGCTAGATTAGCAAGAGTACATGTGCACTCATAAAAATAAGTATTTATTATTGTGAGCAAAGTTATGCTAGAATGACAATGATAAAACATTGCGCTTTTAAAGATAGCTTAAGATTACAATATACAAGCTTAAGATTACAAGTTTTTAGTGAATCACAGCCAAGATTTGAGATATTGATAACCTTTCTGTTAATAATTTACAATACCATTTCTCCATTGTAATTTTGTTTTAAAAATTATGACAATTTATATTAACAAAATTAAAATAACAAGATACTCATTTAATTCACTTAATATGTGAAAATAAAGAATTTGTTTTATCCAAAATATGTATTTAACATAAATATAGAATATTTTATTAAATCAATAATACCATACTAACATGTATATGATATTACTATCACAATTTATTATTAAAATGCTGTCTTACTTATAGAAGTGCTGTTGTTAAAAGAGAAATAAGTGTTAGAAGAAATCTAATTATTTAGAGTACAAAATTTATCAAGAATACCAGATACACACAACACACATACATAATCTTCTTAATTAATATAATTATATATGCTTTTATAGCTTTATGTGCTTTATAAGAAAAAGATGATTTTTTTTCTCAAATATATAACAATAACTCCTGATATAACATAATAAAAAAATAACAATAATAATATAATTACATAGTGAAAAATAGTATAATTATATAATTACTATCCTTTTGTGTAGTTTAAACATATATTGCTACTAATAGATCATATATAATAATTCTAAGTGAACACTCGCAATGTCTTTTGATTCCACTTTTGGTTCCACTTTTGGTAAAACAGTTTTTAATAGTAAAGTTTGACATTGTATATTAGAATATCTAATATATTTCTGCCATAAGCAATACAACCAAGGAAGTCCAACCGGTGAAAGGGTGACTTCCTTTGCCTTCTCCTTCACTATTATCATAATGTTCCCACAAATATCCGGTCTTTTTATATTGCTTAATAATATTCTGTATCAAATTCTTTCGCAACTCTTCATATATCTTTTTCGCATGTTCCCGATGCGGCCCTTCCACGTTAGAATAATAATATGCAGCCCGTACTGTCAAGTAATTTAGATTCATCCAGATAGGACCGCGCCAGTAAGGCGGGTCGTGTTCTGTATTGTATTTCATGTGCAACGGCGATGTTTTCGCGAGTGAACGTAATCCATATCTGGTCCAGAGAAGGTACGGATCTCGTAGATCCTGCAATATCTTCCCCAACTGTGACGAATCAGGTTCCACAATTTGCAAAATAAAAGGGAATAACGAAACGTATCCAAAGGTGGTATCGACAAATTTCAACGACGGTTCCTCCGAAACGACACGGACCATTTCCATACGTACGGATTGCGAATGAGACCGCTGTTTTTGTGGAGGTCTCCGTAGAGCCACTTTGTCGGTGTGTAAACCGTAATCCGAATACGCTTGAGCATTTGGTGACCAATGCAATTTGTTTAACAAGTTGTTGTCGGATAGATATTCGAATGTTTCTTGGTATTTTTGGGCAGGATAACTCAACGTTTCAGCAATTTTAGCCATAACGCGAGCAGCGAACGCGATCCAACAACGCAAGTCAACGTGACGCTCGGCAGCGGTGGGATGAGAAGCCCTAGGATAATCGTCCAAGCCGGATGTCAGTGTTTTAGGATTCAATTCTCTATTAGTTGTCTCATCTCTGCCTCGCCATCTGTATGTGCTGGGTAGATCGCCGACTTGCGTGACGTTGAACCATGAAAACCACGCTTGCAATCGTGGATATAGTTTGTCGAGGATCTTGAAATTATGCATCAATAATTCTTGCTCTTTATGCTTAAGCATAAAGTCCAGCGTTAAAAAAAATGTGGGCGGATTGGCATTTGTATTGATTTGAGTTACGAACTCCTCGGGCACTTTAGCCAGAGCCTCCTGGCCCAAAATCATCTCTCTAGGGATCCAACCTTCGACATTCATCAGATCGAACCAATGGCTTATAATATCTAATTCTATCTCCGTGTCCCAGACTGAGATAAGTAAACCGTGAAAACCTTCATCCCACAGGAAACCTCGAGGAAAAAAGCTTCTGCTGGGTACAGCAGTGTACAAAGGCGCTTTCCAATAAGGCACAGGTCCCTGTGTATACGTACTTTGCACTTGCGAAGTTCCGTAAAAGTAACCTATCGAGCCTATGAGATTTGAGAATGCCATCTTTGCGAACGTCATTTCGTCGTCCGTGTATCCCTTTGATTTCAATTTAAAAACATTTTCAAATTTCTTCGAGAACAATTGCCTCTGCTTGTCGAGAGCCTCGTCATAGTTCTGGCCTGTTAACTTGTCTATTCTATTACTAAAACTGCCAGATTCGTAACTAACTTCAATCTCGAAAGGAACTTTTCCTGTTACTTGAGTAACGATGAAATTTGGATCCTTTTTCTTGCCTTCAGGCGATAATAGTAATTGTTCGCCGGCTAAAACTATATGTTTCTCCGCGGATCCCTTCTGGGTTGCGATACGAAGATTTTGCAAAACAGTTTCTTTCAACACATTTAACCCAGAAGCAGTTGTTGCCAAAAACGAATGCTCCTCTACAGTGCCATTTATTAAATTTAGGTTTATAGCAAAAGATCCCAATCCTTGTGTGTTTCCTTCTATGCCTGTTAAGCGATTATAGTCCCCTAGATTAGCCTTTATCCAACCTTTTGTACTTTCTTCGATAGCAGTGTAAAATAACAATGATATCTCTTCTCTACTGTTTTCTTTCTTTTGTGATACTGCAATTCTTGCGGTCCAATCACCACCATGATATCCACCAGGTCTTTTGACAAATGTCGTTCTTAAAATTATGGACTTATCTACTATTTCCTGAACACCAAACGTTCGTCCATCATGCTCCAGCCATGCATATCTGACATTTAAACATTGGTTAGCTACACTGACAAAATCTATATCACTAAAGATAAGAAGATACAGTACCTATCTAATTTATCACCTTGATCACACCAGTGTCTAAGTACGCTTCCATCATAGCGTAGAATATGTGGAGAATACCACATCAAACCAGTTACTAAAGAATGTGGATCTCTTGTTTTTAAACCAAAATATACACCAGATCTGTAGGTACCCCAATATCTGTCTGGAATATCCAAGCCAGATGCAATAACTACCTAGTTTTCAAACAATATTCAAGTTGACAAAATTAAAAATTTGTCGATATTTAATTCTATGCTAGATGTACAAGATTAATATCTTTAAAATTCTATTATAGAAAATAAAATTTATGATCTCTAGTGTTTTATTCTCTATAAAAGAATCCTTTTTTTACATAGAGAGACTCGATAACCAATGCATATATATTTCATATTTTAAAATATTATTTAAATATAAGTTTAATGAGATTTTAAATTATGCATTCTGTACTACTTACTCTTCTATATAAATTTTTAAAGATAAAAAAATTATAAACTTTTATGTGATATTATACATGCCTTGTTTCCATCATATGGGGTATTTACTCTTGTTTCAAGATATCCTTTATATCCAAACCAAGCAGCAATGGCAATACATATAACAGTGATAGTAGAATTCATCGATAATGGAAAACTTTTATTTGTCTTAACTGAGTTTGCATTCACAGATTTAGCTTTTATCTTTACAGATTTTTCTTGTGGTTTATTCTTCACCATTTCAATTATACTGAAATAAAGATGTTGTGATTATTCTCATTTCTAAACATATGTTAGTATGTCTAGTGTTGCCATATAACAATACAATGCATATACGTTATTTTAGAAATATATAAGGAAAATTAATACAAATTGACACAAATTTAACATTAACATTAGCAGTTTTTTCAGCAAAAGGTGACAAAAGATAATTTATATCGTATAAGTAATTTCTGAATTCAAATTGTTAGACGTTTCAAGCAAATTTTGTGTAATAAGATAAAAATGTAATCTTACAATGTTTAAAACTTATTACGATCACTATTTTCTCTGATATATGCACCTGTGGCATATGTCAACTTAGGTTATCTTTCGTCGATCACTTTTCACGCTGCTTATAAAAATCCTAAGATAAGTTACAAACGACAAACATTTATTAAATGGTATATATCACAGCCGTGAATGTTATTATTGTTTATAACTAAAAGCTCCTTTAGCAAACATAAGAATCTTTTACGATTTCATGATTCCACCGACGTTCACAATGTCAACGTGCAAGTTGCTATAAAATTGTTACATCGTTTATAATGCTAATTAACAATTACGATTATAAACATTTTAATAGTTCATGTCAAATTATTGCATAACAATAGCCATGTAAAGAAATCCTGTTTGATATTTAACTTATAAACAACTATTAATTATTGATGTAAAAATGAATTATATATACGGGAAAAATTGTGTTTTAAAAATTCGCGCGAACTTTAATAGCGCCATCTCTTGTCTGTTATGTTCGTCAAACATCAGGCTGGCCAACCAAAGCTTAGAAAGCCAATTTCTGGTAAAATAGAGGATTATTTGATATACAAAATAATTTAAAATTTTGTTAAGTATATTTTTTTACGTATATTTCTATTTTTAAAACATAATTCTTAGTATAAACACTTTTCATATTAATTTTTGTTTATAGTATAGTATACATATTGAATAAACAAAATAATATTTGCTAATTCTATAAAAAAACATGATAATAGCATCTGAAATATGCAAAAAATTAAAAAATAGAACTTTTAAGAAAATTCTTAACCTTTGTGATAATGTATGACAAATGGATGGCAGATTTAAAACGCTATCAGTAGAGTTTTTTATTTAAATCATACAATATATTGCTTAACAGTTTTTATATTTATTTATTCAATAGTTGCATATATTACAAATAAAGCATTAACTATTACAATATAATCACATATTTAGGGAAGAGCTCATACATTACGCTGTTTACATATCTAATGTTTGATTAATATTTAGCGTATCACGTATCGTATCATATCTTTCCTTAAATATATAGTTAAATGAGAAAAGCCAGACAGAATAATTTCTCAAAACATGAAGGCTTGAAATCGCATTTGTTTGACCAATCATTTCATTCAGTTTGTTCAATTATCAAGTTATTTCTGTACATCTTTTTGTTTTCCGATCATTTCGGATTTATTATGGATTTAGATTCATTACTTAAGTATATATATGCCAAAGTATCGGCGTACAAATAATATATAAACTGCGATTAAAAGGATATTGTATTACATGATAGCATATGCAATAGGCAGGCAACATGCCTGTGCCTACATGGTGCTTAGCTTATGTGCCTGAAATTTTGCTCTTACATATCTTAAATGAGCCTGAATGAGCCATTAAATGAGCCATTAAAAATGTTGTTGTTAAAACAACTGCATATATACAATGTTAGCAGTGTACTATTTAAATGTCGATACATGTTAAAAAACCAAATGCTTCTTGGTTGTACGAGAATGATTATCTTGTTTCGCTTTACATGTATATTGTATACTCGATAAGCCTTAACTGTTGCACACACAATACATACCAACGCACTAAATTTAATAATATGGTGGAGATTGATTTATTTTATGTTACTTATATAAATACGTTATTTTCTTTTGAATGCAGGTGCTTTGGATCAACACATTCGCTGTCTGTCTGTTAGAATATACTTTATCGTTATAAAAGACAATAACTGCAGTCAAAGTGTCTATATCAGACGTGAAACTTAAAGAGGATGAAAAATTAGGTCCACAAATATCGTTGTTTGCATAAAAGGCGCAATGATATATAAGTAAAGCTGGCCTTCATCGTACAAAATCCAGCTGAAAATGGAAGTGAATAAAATAAGATAGACTTCTTTATTTACATAGGAATGTTGTGAGTAAGTTATAAGACCATATGCTATTCTAGAATATTTTCTATTATTAGATATATGCTTATGTATATATACATGTATACATATATACTTATATAGGATGATTTGTTTTGTTACTATAAGAAATTCCAATATTTTCAGTGATTGCATAGAATAAAAGAAATATATATTATAATTATTGCTCAATTTAGTAACCATAGTTATGGCAATTATATAAATATAATAAAACGTAAAAAATTTAAATATACGATATATATTATAAGTATAATCATTAGAAATAGCTTGAGTGCATTGATGTCTCACTTGATATAAAGATTGCTCTACATATATTGTGTATATATGTATATATACATATATTCTTCTTTATTAAATAATATATAACGTCAATATATTTTTCTTATTATAGCTTTATATATGATCTTATAGCAATAATTTTGCTATTTTTTTTACTACATCTTAGATTTTTTCTGTATGTAATATTCTGTCTCAAAATAAGTAATTAAAGAAACATATAAATGTTAAGGCCATAATATAGTAGCTATATAATGTTTTATCTAAAATAATAAATATCACATAGGATGTTTCAAATCTACTGAGCCACCTTCTACATAGAAATTTTCTGAATGATATGAAATGGATTATTTTTTAACAATAAAATGTTAAACAATTAAACTATGAAAAGTAAAGAGATTTTCAAAAATTAAAGAATATGAACAGAAAATGCTTTATTTAGTTTTAATAAATTTTAAAAGACTTAATTCTATAATTAATCAAATGTTTTAAACACATGTTTTTAATGTCAAGAACCAAAATTTATGACAAATGATAATTTTTCTTAATTTTTTTTACTAAGAAAAAAATAAGTGTTTTAGAACAAAAAAATTTTATTTTGGATAAAGGGTGGCTGAATATAAGGATTAAGGATAACCTGTAAATTAAAATACCAATATGTTTTGAAAACCAAAAGTGATATTTGTGCATATATTAAAGAACTGTTTCATTATGAAGAATATAGCGAGTATAATTAATTGAAAAATATGAATCTATATATATAATTATATTATAATAGGATATATAATTATTACTAAGAGCTTCACAAAATCTTGATTAGCACTTGCTCTAATAAGCTATCACAATTAAGCTTTAATTAAATGCTAATCTGTGTATATCACTGCTTTTTCTTACTCATAATAATAATACATTTTAAAAATTTTGGTGGTGATTTAAAGTCATTCTGCTCTGTTATTAACTTCACACATCAAGTACTAACTAATAACTTCAACGTTAGCATTGAACATATAAAATACATACTACAAAATCCAAATTACAACAAATATAATATTGTACAAGCAATTGATATCTTCATCTAAAGAAAGTGGGATAGGCATTAAAACTATATGTATATATTTGATAAAATTTTAGCAGTACTAATAATTTCCTCCTATTGGTTTCTTTCCTTTTATCTCTATTAAATATTTATAAATATAACTTCGAATATATACTATTTTCTAAATTGCATAAAACTTCAAATAAACTATCCTTTATACGCAATAAATTGTGCAAGTATGAATATCTGTATATATACTGATACAGGTATTTTTATATATACGTATAAACATACTTTTTTATATGTCTAAATATGTGAGTTAAATGGTAGTTTCATGTGATGTAATTTGCTTGCAAATCGCTAAATATTTCAAATAATCTTAATATTCTCATAACATATACTCCTACCTTTGATATTCTATTTATTATGCAACAATACAATTAAAAAAGAAATAACATTATCTACATTAAAAACGCATTAAACACAATATGCATTAACGTGCATTAAACACAAATGATATTGTGTCCTAATTCTTGCCATTTTTTTATATAAACCAACATACAATATCTATACGAAGATTTTACAGTCTTTCTGTAAACCCAATGTAACATTTTCGTATATATCAGGTTGTGTCATTGTGTATACTATATATCTAAATTTTGACATACTTCCTAATAATGTATTTCCATAAATATTTTACTACAGCCTCCTTTTTTTACAGGTAATGTGTATCTTCTTACTAATGCTGTAAACACGAATATATTCCGTTTAAATAAGAGAGGAAAAAATTCATTCTTATATGCCGTCTCTCTATTCAAGGCTAATAAATAATATGCCATAATTAATGTATAAGTCAGTACTATATAGGTGAGTTAATTGCATAAAAAATACAATAGTTTTCAGCAATAATGCATAAATATTAGAAACAATTAAATTGTGAATATTGCTACATATATCGACAGAATTGTATGACATTGCTTTTTTAGAAAAGAAATTTACTATATGAAGCAAGTATGTATGATTTGGTTAATATTTTTCTTATTTGTTTATATCAAACTACAATATTAGAAAGCAAGAAAGAGAAAAGAGAGTTAAATATAAGAATTCAATGTTCTCTGTTTATGTCTTGATAAATAATAGCATTTCAACAAAGAACATACTTAACAATTATATCGGCGGCCAGCGCTTATCACTTAAATCTCTTAAAACAGAGCCATAATAATCTTAATGCTTCGTGTTTCCTTTCCTTTTTCTTTTTTTTCAAGTATTAACTTTGATGATCACTCTTTAATGTCTGAAGACACTCATTCTCTTTTGGTATAATGATTTAAATTGACAATATCTCAACGCAAGTGGACAGACGAATCAGCACATTTGTATCTAGCACGTGTCTGTGAAAATGCATATAGACCACTATTTCTTATAATTTAACTCAGTAATAAATATTGTTTTATTGTGTTGCTTAAAAAAAAGCAGGGAAGGAAATGTTTTCATTGTGCGAAAGTTATACAATATATTTTTTTATGGAAAATATATTGTAAAATCTTTTTAAATTTTAAAAGTTTTTTTATAATAAGATTCTGAATAACTCCTGTCAACATAAACATGGTTGATATAAATAAACGATTGTGTCAAATTGCATTTCTCAGAAACATGCTACAGATGTCAATTCATAAGCGACAAGTCGCTTACAAATTGAGATTAATATGCTGATTTGACTGGCCAGTTGCGTTGATTACGGTTCATTTTCTCAGACTGTCTTTGCTACTTGCACGGCTGGTTGAGGCGGTACTAGATTCTCCTGGTCCACCAGTGCCACCTGCATCTCCATTGATGCTGGAACCGGCGAGCGAAGCGGTGGGCGTTACTGGCGCAGAACGCCTCCTTACTTTCGTTAAAGCTTTATCCAATCTTTGTATGAATGCATCCACATCAGATCTCTTCATGCCTAATGCGGCCGCAGCAGTTAGATATGGCACTCTATAATTACTGTTGTGTGCACCCCAGCCTGTTAGCGATTGAAGCGAACAGATATTAGGAAATTGAAATTACTTTCGACAAAGGTAAAGTACACAAATTTAAATTAAATTGTCCAGATGTATAAATGATATAAAAAATAGTATATTCAGATAGCCAAATGTTAGGAATGTTAACAAATTGACAGCAAATTTGATCAAATTTGATGATCTGCCAACATTGCTAACATTTTCCTGACTTGAATATATTAAATCTCGATAAATACAATGTATTCTTAAAACATTATCTAGTTAAGCTTTTATAAGTACATACCTTCAAATTTATGTGAAACGATGTGCTTAGAATCTGTAGTTGTTATTACTCTAGTACCACTAACGTTACGCAGAAATAACATTGATCCTAGCATAGTAACTTGCTTGTTATCATGTTGATGGCTTAGACATTGAAGAGTCATAGCCATGGATATTGGATTGCCCTTAGTGTCTAACAGCCTCTCTCCATGCCTTGTTGCTAATTTTCCCAATTCTTCTTTCAGATAAGAATACATCTCTTTACGTTGAGCAATCAATTGTTTGTACCCTGCCATTCCAAGACTTAACAGTGTTATCATCACATCCATAACGGAACTTGCACTCGCACGTCCCGGATACATTTTCGATATGCGATCCAAAAGATTTTTATCGAAGGAACCTATAATGGCACCACCCACTGGAACTAGAAAGTTCTTGTCCGTGCTTTGAACGAAAGCATCTACACGACCCTTTCTTGACGCTTCTTGTATAAGGTGCATACATCTTGTACTCTGCAAGCTTTTAGCAATATAGTGTAATATATTTAGTAAAATAATTTTTAATCAAAAATATATTATTATCTTGAAATTAGAACAATCAATGACATTGTGTAATTTTCGAGGAAGAATGTTCTACATTTTGAGTTAAAGAATAACATTGATTGTTTTAACATCAAGGTATCGATCTGGAAATACAGATCGAAAATTATGTATCTTATTACTTACCCATACGCATTGTTTACCAGATGTGGTATATTATATTGAGTGCAGAGAGCTGCAATCGCATCTACAGAATCGCACGCTCTGGGTGCAAAGCAACTGGTTGTTGTGAGTACACAAGCCACACTTTCGCCTAAAGCTGCCATTTGGGCTTCAAGTCTCTGTAAGTCGGTTTTTAATTCATCTCCTATTATTTGCATTTCGATAACAATGGGTTCTAATCCGGCTGTGATTATAGATTTGAAGCTAGATTTTTGGTCAATTCTAGGCCATAAAACATATTTTGCTCGTGGTCTGTCTTGCTTAAGTGTTAACATACATAGAACTAGACTCATTCCAGTGGCCATTGGTGATAAAAAGCAACCTGCTATGCTTTTTACTCCTGCAATTGAATATATTTTTATTATCATTATTAATAATTTAAACATTAAATATACATTCTATCATTATCAAATAATAAAATTTATTTGGTATCTTTATCAAGAAATTTATTCTTTTTATATGTATATATAAAATATAAAAATGTATAGCTCTAATATTAACGAAACAAAATGAAAAAGAACAAAAACTATTTGATTAATACAATAGTGACTTATAATTATTCTCAATTATAAATATTTATTTCTTTTGCAATATAATAAGTATGTTTGAAGAGTATTAAATTCTTCATCTAATTCTAAATATATTTCTGATTATTTTCTTACCCATATATCGTATAACTTCGAGCACTAAAGAATTCGTTAATTTATACATTAAACTGCTACCAGCAGCTTTTGGTTGTACTTCTTCTAGATCACCGGATCTGCCTATGCCATGTCCCATACGAAAGTGTCGTCTTGCAACAAGATTTGATACAATCCTCGCTTCACGTTCACCAACACTACAGTTTGAGGGAAAATTATTGCTATCCATTTGCGATAGATCTGACAGAAACGCCTCTATTGTTGCATCGTCCCAACCTTCTTCTGGCCATTTTCGCTGTTGGATAAATATCATGTAATAAAAATGTATGTATCTTTGATTTTTTATGTACATGCAAATATTTACTACATATTATGACTTACATGTTCGATAAAATGACGTATAAGGTTTTCACGAGATTTCTTAGCGTTTAAACCTTGTTGTACATAAGTGGAAGGTATAAGCCTCTCCGCCAAACTAAACGCTTGATTATTCATTTTTTCTTGAAGATTTTTTTCAATTGCTTAGTCCACAAATGTTGACGTTTGATTTCTTAGTACACCATCGCTTTGATAATTAGTAGAAAATGATTATTATGATTTATATTATAACTTTTTATTTAGCTATAAAAGCAGAGAAAAACGCATAAATTTTATTAAAACTAATCTGATAATCATAGTTTTATGTATTTTAATAATTAATCTGGATATTTCTTAATAATTTAAAATTATGTTAAATGTTTGACGAAGCAAATTACATATAACAATCAGTCCTTTTTTCAGTTAATGAAAATTATAAAATTATATCTGAGATGTTTTGCGTGATGATAAAGTGCAAATTTTAAATAAGATTCTTTTATGCATACTTACAGGTAGTATGAGCAAAATTGACACAGAAGGAAAAATAGGTGGTGATATGTATGAAAGTGCAAGTACGCAAAATAAAACACAAATTTGTTGCGTGAGAAACAAAATTTATTAAATGAACTCAATGATGAAGAATAGACAATATGCTTAATATAACGTCGTCTTGTGAAAACGAAAATATACAGAACAGAATCAAATTAAACATCATCAAATTCAATACAAATGTTCATCGATACAATGAACACGTAGTACAATAGTACGTACACGTAATACATGTGATACTAGGAGGCAAAAAAACGCAGCAACACAATTGAGCGATGTACAATCAAATATGAGAAGGCGCACAGGCAGACAGGTAAGTCGTGACGTTTTTGTCGTTTAAAGACGGATCATCGCTTCCGCGTGGTCAAACTCAAGTAGAGTGACAATAAACGTCACGCTTTCCAATAATGACGATCCGCGCTGATTCGAGCAAACCGAATATGTGGCAAAATCCAAAAAGTAATGTCGTTATGGTTTAAAGGTTATGTCGACGCGTTAAGATCGTCGGATTGGATGTATCGTCGTCGCGCAAATTTCATACCCATTCGAAGCGCCTGTAGGCGGAGGCAACGCAACACAATATTTAGGACCGCTCGGATTGCTGGAGAAATACACTGCTGCTCGAGGAAGTCTCGAGGTATCACCGCGGGTACATGGTTCGGGGACCTTTCGGCACTGCGAGCGGCACACAAATCAAAAGTGGGTTGGGCCACGGTACGACGCGCGACGCGAGCGTTGCTGCTGCGTCGTCAGGTTTTCTCACCGTGATCCGCGCGCTGTACGACGCATCGTTCTCGCCAGATATCGTATCGCGCGGATAATGACGGGACAATGTATTTCTTTCGTCGATCACTCCGAAAGCGATCCACTGCGACTACGTGATAACGCTCAGCCACCGTAGGTCTGCCAAACGGGAGACGCGACGCACAGCCAGCCAACACAATGGTATCCGCGATACTATATTTTGCTTTAGATTTGTAGGTTATGTCGCATCCGCGAGGTCACCTAAATCGGATTAATTTTACGCAATACCGATGACCGACCACGATCGACGTAATTGTTCACGTTCACGACGACGGTGCGGACGCATTACATCCGCGACACCCGTGTTCCCCGCTTTCTTCGACGATCGTGCGTGCCGAACCGATCGACGATGATAAGCGGCGTGTACGCGTGGTGGAGGCTCGCGAGAATCGCGAAACACAGGTTTTTATTTCCTTCTCCTACTATTCCCTCTATTATTCCGTGGATATCGTCGCTCAGCCGACAACGGACCGACGGATTACGCACGACAGAGCTACTGACGAAATCGTCTTTCTCCGCCGCAGCCACCGACGCTTTTACGGGTCAGAGTGTTCCGCGTGTTATTCGTGCCTTGACTATCCGACAGGTGCATTTACTATTTAATTATATGTCATTATCACCTGCTCCTATCACGTTCGCGTCGTGCGTTTTCCAATGTCTTGCATACAGAGTACAGAGATCAAATGATTCGACCCATTTCTAACCCTTTCATTTTACATCGTCATTCAATGCAGATGCTTGGATGATTTTTTTTAGGAACGACAACTTTGCCTATATATTTTTAAAGGTCTTATTTTTTGTAAAATTTTTTTGCTTTATAATACAATGACTTGCATTTCTAACAATACTCGATCACATATAACTAAACAAAGATGAAGAAAACGTAGTAACAAAGTTTGACGTTTTAGAATCGATATTCTTCCTTTACATTGATTAATATCAATTCATAATCAGCAATCTTGAATAAAAGAAACTGCTAGATATTCACATTAAAAAAGTTATACAAGATAACAATATTAAGATAACAATATTCATATTGTTTTTAAGTTTTCTGAATGTATGTTTTTCTTATCTTTATATATACACACACTTTAAAATATAAAAAATATTCACTAGATATACAAAGACAAAGACATTTACAGTAAAAACACGTAAAATTTTCAATAATCTATTATTAAAACTACTCGCAGTTAACCTCATTACATTTAAAATTCGTCCTATGCAGATTTGAAAATAAACCATTAGAATGATTGCGACATATCTTTATGTTATTTTTATTTTAAAGAAACAATTTGTATGCCGCATAAGAAGTTGAATCTATTACGTTCTGTTCTACATGTTTCAATTCATTACATTCACATTTTTGCGCGTGTAACACATAACAATGTCGCCACAATAAGAAATATATTGTTGCCGATGTTATATATAACCGCGAATATTTCTGTCGCGAATCATCAATTCTATTGTGCTGTCGTCATATTATTATCGCGGTTAACCTCTAATCGCGGAGATACGTTTTCCTTATCGCACCGATCGAATTTCACGCATAAGGCACTTCAGGGACTTTTCGCTGCAACTGATTGGCATACCTGCTGCCGAGGTCACCATAGTTCAGTGAATTGACCTCAGTACGCAGAGGAGCTGCATTGTGTGAGGTTGTGAGATACGGTCTGTCACTTTCAGATGACAGCTCGTAATATCGCGAACGATTTTGCGAGCGGGAGCCACCACCTTTTATCAACATCCGTGAAAGTACGCGATAAAAGAAACGTGTCTGCGAGGTATGAAGATGAATGTCCATTTCCGCGTTAATACAACACTGACAATTAAAATTGTGCGAGCACAAACGAGCCATTTATTTTTCTTTCTCGTGTCAACAATAACGCGCGAGCAAACTGTATTGTGTAACTTGAACAAAGATCGGACTGATTCTTGTCCCAACGACAATGATGAATTGAAGGAAATGACTGTCAGTGTCGCGCGGCTTAATGTACCGCGATATCTGTTAATTACGAATCACGAAAGCAGATAATTGAATACTTTTGCTACAGGGGTTAAAATTCGGTAGAATTTTGTGCAGCCTTTATTTCAATGTTGTGAATGCTGCAAAAACCTCTATTTATTCGTGATGGAAAGAAAAGCCGACAATTAGTATAAAATCTGTTTTTGTAGAAGTTATTAACCGATTTTCACTTCTCGTTCTACTGTTTTTTTACAACAGCAACGTTTACAAATTTATTGCTTGCAATTTGCTCTATATCAATTTATCAATTTCTACGTGATAACGCGACAAAATCCACCGCAGCACTCGAAGTAAGCACGCGCGAGTATTAGCACATATAGTTATCACTGTAATGCAGCAAATTTATGATTCGCCCTTAACAATCCGAATTTCATATTAATCATAGCGTGAAAAAAATTTTTATATTATATTTGTTAAGAGAACTTTGTTGGTTATTCTTTGATGAATTTTTATTTCAATTATTTTATTTTTAACATGCAATTAATAATATAAAATATTGCCACATAATAATGTTAAGTATTTAGAGAAAAAGATATTTATTGGATTTTTTAAATTGCAGCTAATCATGGAGCTTGAAAATAGCAATGCGCATGGAGACACAGGGCCTAATACGCCGCTAAACGAGAATGATCCGAGTGGTAGTAAGAAGTGGTATCGGCAAGCCAGCCAAAGGTTCGTCAATACATCTTTTATCATTTTTGTACAATCGGCATTATGCGTACATCTTTACGTCAGAAGTGAAACACTTTCGGAGCGAACGTACCTATAAATATTTCTATTAGATATTTGATACTTGAATACTGACGAGCAAATATCTAGTTATTCGTACATTACGATTTAAAGGTATGTTTCTCACTTTAATAGCTGAAAGTATTTGATATGAAATGAAATATGAATTTGAAAAGCACATATTAAGTTATATTTAATTAATATTGAATTAAAAAAATACTCTTGAAAACAGATTTACATTTTTCACTTACACTGGATATATATACAATATGATGCGTTTTATTTGAAAATGTTTAACTACACGCGTGAAAACATATATGCCGAATGTATTAATAATCTTTTATAAAATTTTGAAACAGTATTGAGTAAAATATTTGCAAATTTTATTTGCCTTATGATGATGAAATTTTCAACAAAAACGATGAAATACATTTATACGTAGATAAGATTTTTAAGTAATTGTTTTTTTTTTTTTTATTTATTCAACGTATAATTATTACACTTTGAAAATTCTTTATTTGAAAATTTATTTGTTTATAAAAATTAAAGTATTTTAAATATCAAGATTGATAAATAAAGTTTATAAAGACAAGCTTTATGCTTGATACGAGTAAAGTTTATTATTGGACAATGCTTTTCACGGAGTCTTTAACAAAATTTTTAATTAATAATCGAGAAAAGAGAAGTGTAGGCTAGTATTACTAGAATGAATAAGCTCCTAAAATATTTTTGGACTAATTCATTCGTTCGGATATTTACGAAAGCACCAATTCGACCTACGCATTTTCGAAAATGGATTCATATAAAAATAACTCGTTAAACGATACACTTTGGCCGCGATATATTTCGGGATTATAAAAATTGCGCACATTCTATTTACTTCTGATTCATACGATGTAATAAAGTACAGATTTTTTTGTCGTATACAATATAGCTTTAGAAAAAAAAATTTTTTGAAAAAATGTAAATATCTATATTTAGAGAGAAAAAATAGTGTTTACATTTTTTTATGTTTAAAATTCTCTGTACAAATATTTGATAAAAAATTATAAAAATAATGAATATTTAACAAGAGGAAAAAGATAATTACTGGATTTCGTAATAATCCGTAAAATCGAAAATAGCGCAGACGATATATGTTAAATTATCATATTATCTTTATATTATCATATCTTTGCTGAAAATATACATTGAGAGATTCCACATTTTAGAATACACCTGAATACATCCATAGTCAATTCTGAAATATTTATTCTTCTTTTTTGGCTTTTTAAGGCCAAAGATAGTAAAATGTATCTCGATATTTTAAATCTAAAATCTCGTATATCGAATTTTTTACCAATTTTACTTTTTCTGTTATTATGATAGTATTTTTATTTTTTTATGCATCAAATTTTTTTTTTAAATAATCCCAAAACTTATTTATTAACAACTTAAAATCATTTTAAACTCAAAATTTGACAAATTAATCGGAATATGTTATAAATAAACAGTTTTTAACATTTCCTGGAAAATTTGGATTTTTTTACGAGGTTTTGGATTTAAAGTATCGATCTGTGATGTTGTTACATCAGAAATTTGTTTTTTATTTTTTTTTCGTTAATCACTCCTGATAAATTTCTCACGATTCGCATCCGCCTTCGAGTCGAGGGGGGCATCACGTGAGCTCACGATTATTCTTCCTTCTTCACGCGTTATCGTCACGCGAATGACCCCTGGGATTGATCTGCTGCGTTCTTATCATTTAATTATGCTTTCGTCAGAAAGAGAATCTTGTTTGTCCGCGGTTCGCGGTCGAAAGTTGTTATTCCATTTCGTCATTACAACATTGCCACTCGCGTGAGACAGAGTTAAAAAAGCTACGTGATTGGTGATCAATTTTCGCGACGTATTCGAGCTGTCGAAAAGTAATAATTTGTCATTGTCATTAGTTTCCGCTATGAGTCATCGAAGTGTCGATGTGATCATTACGCCGGCGATCAACACTATTGGTAATTATCTTTTGTTTTTCGAGTTGTATGCAACTTACGTTTCTCAGGAGATTCTCCAAGATTTAGTTCAAGACAATTACAAGACAATTTATCCTTATTTTAACATTAGCGTATCCATACTTTTAGTCACTAATTACTAGTTTAGTAGCCAAATATTTTTGTGTATCTTTATGAATTTTTAATTAATATTAGTGATGATAACCGTGGAGAAGAAAAAAATCTAACGTTTTAGTAAGCAATTTTTACTTTTTCTTGTACAGTAAAAATATTGAATCGATCCATTTTTTCCAATTTCGACAATTTTCACGCTGTTCGTTTCTGTAAGTAAAAAGTTAGCACCTGTTCAATAAATTGCAATATAAGTTGCATATGAGCTCTTTTAGTTGTGCCGCTTCTTCGGAGGCGAATTAAAAATTAAAGGGTTCAGTGCAAGGAGAAAAAAGTCCATTTACATTTTAAACACGACGTAAATGTAAGATAATTTATTTGGCGCGAACTCGTCTTTAATTATAGAATTAAAGAATTTGGCCTCGTAAACGCAGACTTGTAAGCCTATCTTTAACTCACTTTATCTCTTATTCCGAAGATACTGCTCTTGTATCGTTCAGAATACTACAAAGAGATGTATCTTACGGAATTATGAGCATGCTTTGTTATTCGCGCAATTCTGAACCCTTTAATCGTAACGAAGACGACTCGAATTTCACGGTGCACAGGGCCGAGAGTGCGATTCCCGGATGACTCGAACGTATTCCCCGAGGAATCGATCCATCGTACCATGCTCGGCCTTAACGTAGGATTGACCAGGAACGATCGTAGCGAGCAAGACCTGGACAGCTACAACGAGGGCACTCACGGCGCCCGCACTGATAAGCGCGAATTGGGGCACAGGTAAATCTAGGATTCCGCATTAAGATGAAAGCGGACGAAACTTCCGCGTTGTTATTAATACATGATAAAGTGGCTTCGAGCACCGGCAATTCGGCACACAAGAAAGAGACAGGTCACCTCGCGCAAATCGTTCTCCTTATTCCAATTATAGAATTTGGCCCTGGGTCGGTATACCGTACAGTTTTAAACCTAATTTTAACTCATTTTACTGCGCATTCCATTACATTAAGCATGGAAGGCATCACTGCTTAAAAAAATTGTAACATTATTCTTGCTATTAACATTACTTGGCATCTGTGACGAATGGTGGCCATGTTTTTTTCGGTTATTTGCTTAATGATCTTCGTGACGATGCGGAAATTTTTTTTTAACTCTTATTTCTCAAAGATGCGAATTTAGTTTCGCGTTATCGATGCATTGTGTATCTCCTTGATTTTCTTCGAATCTTATGCCGGGTTTTCTCGCAAGAAGGAAGATTCGAATGTCGTGTCTTTGTGGCATCGATTTTGTGTCGAGAAAATATAGGTTTTCACTTGTTCTGGGAAACCGTGGATACATGCACACGGTGCCGCATCTTCCGATAACGTGCGCGCGCTTACTGCAACGATCTGCAGTGCTCGTGTAACGGGGTGGTTGTAAAGAGTGTATCTCGAGGTATCGCTCACACGATCGATTGCCGCTTCGAATCTGGACTAATGTATCGAGCTGATGGATTTCATTATCGATATATCCGCAAATGCAATCTATTTATGGTATAAAAGATCATAATTCAAAAGAAAAAGGTCGATTAAGATAGAAACTAAATTGTTAAATGATTATTCTTTCTATTTATACATATATTGTATGCGCTATTTTCGTATTTGTTGTACATGTTTTCTTTATTAAAAAACTATGCAGGATATCCAATAAATATTCTGTGAGGAAAACAAGAGAGTAAAGGATATGATTTGAAATATGAAAATAATGGGCATCCATTTAACTTTTGTAAATTTTGTGTTCCGACATGAATGTCGGAAATGCCGTAACTTCATCAATGTATTATTCCATTTCTTGCATCATACTTATCCGTTGACGTTATCCAAAATCTTACAAGTTGGATTAATGGATTGCAATGTGTAAAGAGTAATTCAATATTCAAGAAACATGATACGCAACATTTTTTAAGGAGACATTTTTAGACATATGTTTAATAGACTTTTTGTTATTAAGAATTTTTTCTCGATTTTAAGTTAATGATGATTCTTCATCCGATTACATTCTACGACATATTATTACCGTCCAGTGGACGTCTTTGTAAAATCGTGTATGAATTATCTTGCATTTTCGACGATAATCCTTGAATAGGATTATAGATTAATTTCTGTACGTTAAGCGCCGTCACAATTTATTGACGATGAAATTTATATCGTGAGAACGATATTATGTCAGACAATGAAATAGTGCCAAGTCTCGTAAATTGATAGCATCTTTTCAAGTTCAATAAATCATCGTCTTCTTGTTAAAAATTTCTTTGCATATGGATAATTATTATACTTCTCTTATCTCTTTTCTTTCTTATAAATATTTTGTATAATATATAATACTAGTTGTTGCAAGTTTCTTCTTTTAAGGAGGATTTTATAGGTTTCATGACATCAAAAATTTTTAAAAATCATATTTTTGACAGGATTAAAACATATATTTCAATAAAAGATATTTCTCTCGAAAACTATTATTACAACTAATTTCTATTATTACTATGATTAGTTATGATTATCCACATAATTGAAAGAAAAGAATGAAGGAAACTAATAATCAAAGGCATATTTAGAGATAATAGATTAATCGCAATAGATTAGACCACTCAATGGTATTATTAGATAATGAAGGAGCTTTGTCGCATGACGACGAGTCTTTCATAGAATTTTATTGTGCCCAGCAGTAGTTATCTCATTACGTATAATCATTGCCAATGTTGCTTATAATTCTCACGACACTCGTAATCATTTATCGAATATTTAAAGTAATATAATATTTTTTAGTTCTCTCTTTTTCTCTCTCTCTCCATCTCCGCATATCATATTTAGAATTTAAAAGAATTAATTTATATAGTGTACACACATAATTTAATTAATTGTTAATGAAATTTTTTAATCAATTCATTATGTGTGATGTATACTAGTGAAAAGATTAATCACTGCGCGTAACGATTATTACATAATAAAAAAATGACTAGAAAAAGTTTATCTAATGGCGTTAATGCGTGTTACCGTGATCCGCTGGACCGAGGACTGTCAAGGCGTGTTTGTAAACCAATAGTGATAAAGTGATTAAAAATTTCCAGCGGCGGACCGCATAAACAAGTTTCCTCACTGAATAGATAGCAATGTATTGCTGACGTTGTAACGTGACAACGGTATTGCTTCACAGCAATATAATGCTCTGTAAGCTACGTATTACTCCATAAAAATGCATTGTTATAATGAAGTAATCGTTTTTCATGTTGAAAAATTTATTTGCATATCACAACTTTTTTAACGATAGAAGAATTTAAAATCCTAGGATTATGTAATCTTATTAGAAAATTTTGATAAAGAACTAATACATTAATCTTCAATAGATAGATCTTTAATTTTAAGAATAACATTTTCTTTTTTTAAGGAGGATTTTATAGGCTTCATGATATCAAAAACTTAAAAAAACTTATATTTTTGGGAGGATTAAAACATGTATTTTAATAAAAGATATTTCTCTCGAAAATTTTGATTCTTGCAGGTAAAAATAGTATTTTCTGTAGATTTTGATGTACGTGCGGTCATTCGCTTGCACGCATATTGTAATTGGTATCTTCATCCACCGTTGAAAGGGTAAACTTACAAAGTAACGACAAGGCTTACGCAATTAACGTATCTTATTTCGAGTCATTGGCAGATAGTTCTGGCAACATGAGAAGACTCACGTCAATATAGTAAACGCGAGTGTAATTCATTCATGTCGTGCAACGAATTGTGTTACACTATAAACGCTTTGTCACGTAGTTGCTACCTTGGGAGTAATGCCCGATTTATGTCAAAATAGACAGAGGAGATTGTGGTAATTAAAATACAGCATATTTCAAATTTTTCGCGATCCCTTTTATCTATTTATTATTTTTGTTGCTATTATTATATCGACATTGGGAATAAAAATGAGTTTAAATCTCTCTTTAACAATAATTCGATTGAAATGGTTCTTTCTTTGGAATATTTTGATTGAAAGTACGATTAATATGTTTGTGATTAATTGCTGTATTAATTATCTCGGGATTTTATTGCAGAAATATAATTGCACGCAGACATAACGTGGACACTCGGCACAGATATTGTAAATAAGTGATCAGTGAAAGTGTGAACGATGCACGTTTTAGACATGCGAGTCTTACGTGCCGGCATGCACGCATCTTCTGCAGTGCTTGACCGACTTACTTAATAAAAAATCCGCAGAACATGATAAAGCACTCAAGTTCGTGCTGAAAACAATTAAATTTCCGTGCGATATTACACGCACAAAAGTAATCGTTAAAATGCCGCTCTCTCCATATTTTTTACTATTATAAATAGATGCATAGACACTTCAAAACATCGCTTTGTTGCAGAAGCGTAGTCACTAATTAAATTTAAAAATTAATTTACTTTGTTGTACAAATCGTCAAAGGCGGAATTTAATTTGAATATTTGGATTTAAGACACAAGAAATTGTAAACATTTTAGATGACTAATAATTTCAAGTATTTTGTTCCTTAATGAAGATTGGGTAAAATAGTTTTACATCTCAAAGATATGTTTGTGCTACTTGTTTCAAATTTTGTCCTAATAACATAAGGCGTTGCACGTGTTGTTATTTAGGATTTCGCATTAACAAGAAAGTGATAAAAATATAGTCTTTAATTGCGTGCTCGTTTCACTCAACTATCGAGAGTGGTAACTCGCAATCTATACATACACTAACGTAAGCCTTGATCGGACTTAAAGTTCACTCGGTATGTAGGTTACACAGGATCGAAATGAATTTGGGAAGGCTAATATTAGACTGAATACGGCCAAGTTCTCACGCGTGTACCAAGCACAAGATGATATGACTCACCTGGTTCATGTACTATGAGCGTTCCGTTGCTTTCTTATCATTCCGCGATTAGCGCAAAACACCTTCACTGATAAAAAGAAATAATAAATCCTTTCATATCGTATTGCACGTTCAAGCGCTGAAGAAACGAAAAAAAAAAGAGGAAAAATGCAGAGACGCGGATGCGTCGCTCGACGCTCGTTTCGCTCGCACGCTTTTCGGTGACGCGCCAACAAAATCGTGCGGTGGATTATGCCAACGATTACCGTCACGTATAACAGCACACGACGCGTCGTAATTGCGAAGAGAGGTGCATTCTATGCAGACGTACACCCACTCGCACTCGCTCACATACACACACGTCGCTGATTTAGCCCTTGGTAGTAAAGCTTGCACAACAGTCGTGCACGCGATCGCGTTGAATTGAGGAGGAGGTTTGGATTGTCCGGAAGACGATGAATTAGCTCCCATCGTTGCGTATTAATCGACTGTCAGCGACTCGCCACGGACCAGTTGACGTTTGGTCATTGAGCGGATAACATCATCGCCGTTTTTTTTTTTTTTTTTCACCCGGCAAAGCATTTACGCCTTTCACACACGCCCGTTCGCTCCTCGAGGCGCAACTTCTACCGTGCCGCTCGTGATAATCCGGATTGTAAACTTTCGTCAACGTGAGTGTGTCATTAGAAAGTGATCGAGAACCTTTCTAGTTCAGATTGATCTATTAAACACGCTGGGAAAACGTATTTATTATAATTTTTGGAACACTTTGTGCGTACGTAAGAAAATGTAATTCCATTTTGAAAAAGTGTATGTAGGATGTCCCAAAATTTACGAATGTCTTTTAATGATGGGATACACTTTTCTTTTAAATGGAAATACGTTTTTTTTTACACAAAATGTAATTTTATGAATCTCACTCATAATTTTTTCTTTTTCAAATTTTTCTTGATTCAGTGATTAGAAACGATTTTCAGATTTTCTCAATCACAAGTTCTTGCAGTTTTTCGCAAGAGTTTTGCACAAGCTAGATCGAAGTACGCTCGTTATTCTAGCATTATCAGATACTGACGACAATAAAGGGAAACACCTCATCATTGCCATTGTGAAATATATTCTAGTGCTATTATAATATCTATTTTGATATGATTTATAAATAAAAATTTAGAACAAAGTTCTGTCTATAATTTTATTCATTGAATTATAAATATAATCATGAATAAAAAAATCTTAAATTATGGTAAAATTGTAAAATTGCACTTATACAAATTTGTTCTTAATTCCATGTTTACATTTTAGGGAGATAAATTTAAAGTACTGATACAAGAAAAAGATTTCTTGTAACCATAATCTAATTAAGTTTTATTTTTAAAATTACAATATGATTTGTTCTAATCTGACTTGATTAACATCTATTGCAAACATTTACTAATGTATATTTAATATTACATTACAATCACATTAAATTTATCGCATATATGTATATAAACTGGAAACGTTTTCCCAGACGTGTTTTAGTTTTGCATCCACGACTGATCCTTTTCACAATTTTATTACACATCTGTGTTATTGTCGGGTAATAAGAACACAAAATTAATCACAGGGTATCGATGATTAGTTGATATTCCGCGAAAAATGTTGCTGAAGGATGCGAACAACGATGTCTCATCAACTACGAATTTTAGCAATTCGCGACGGTGCATTCAGAATGAGTAAGTTATTCGTTATTCCTCCACTTTATTCGAAAAATTCATGAAAATATAAGAGAAAACTAATTAATAAAAATAAAATTATTGATTTGGCTCTTTAGTATATTGTTTAATATAGTGAAATTAAATTAAGCTACTAGAGCCGGAACTAGTTGATATTGCTTTATTAAATTATATTAACTGATTAACGCGAAGAAAAAATTTGATTGCTATACAAATCAAAATAAAAAGAATAAATGTCTAATACGAACTTGATATAAGGTGGGGTGACGTGAGTTCCAGGCAAGGTCAATATATACAAAATAGGGGAACGTTTATTTTGAATTATCATCAATCTAAATAACACAAAGTGGTTTAGTAGAGATATCAAAAAAGCTTTAAGAAAGCTTTTGAAGATTTTAGCAAGGCGTTATTACATTTATTACATTTACCACAATCTTAATTTGCTAAATTATTTCGTATTTTTCAGCTTAATAATGATATAAAATAAGAATCTTATATATATCGACTTTCTGGTATTAATCAAAATATTCATGTCGCACGTTTATTTTACATTCGACTTGCATTAATTTTGACTTATCGTTACGATATTCATTTTTAATTCTTTATCTTAGCGGTAAAGATTACTGATGAATGATTAACGAGTTGAGGAATGACGCGAGACACGATCGTGTCTTTTGATTTTAAAGTGTTATTTGCGATCAAGATTACGAAATAGGAAAATAAAGTATTTCGTAAAATGAGTTGGTTGTAAATTTGATTGCAATTAAAGTATCACCAAGAATCTGTTTCTTCGATTCGAAGATATATTTAAAAGTTGAACTGAGAACATGCATTAACTCAAAATACACAATTCCCAACATGAATGCCTTGAGCAACCATAAGCAGCATATATTCGTGACTTCACACACTGTTCAAGATAATTAATTTAAAAATACCGTATGTCGAGAACAATTACTGCGCTTTTACACGTGTGAGAATTTCCGCCGAAGCCTCTTTTGCGAGGGATATTTGACTTTCATAAGAAAAGTTTAATGCACTGAACAAACTTTATATTCAGCTAATTTTTTCATTTAATTACCATATAATATGAACCATGTAATATGAATAAAATTAAAATTAATTTTCAAATAATAAGTTTAAATTCTTTGTGATTGAAAAATTAGATATGCTATGGGAGAAAAAGAGGAAAGACAGTCGTTTGTTACTCGATTATTAATGTTAAATTGATATATTTATATGATTTGTCTGACATGTGTCAAATCTACATAATTTATTAACTTAAATGTTAATATAGCCAAATGAGTGCTTCGAGAAGCAGCATGGTATCAGAGCGAAGAATTACTAATTCTGATATTATGACATTACCGACAATATCATTTCTGTATCAACAGGAAGATTTTGAGGAGAATTTCGCCGCTATGCCGCGAAAAATCGTCGCTAATAGGTTCCGCCGAATTTTCCTTATTTATTTAAATCGTACATTTAAAAAATTTTAAATTATAATTACTGTAAATCTACATAATTTAATTTAGAATGCTTCTTAATTCATAATTTTTTTATAGAATCTTTGTCAATCGAAGTCTTCATCTGGAAAACATCAAATTCTATGGCTTCGACATGGATTACACATTAGCGGGTAATTATTTCAATAAATATATCTTTGAGAAAAAAGAAATATAAAACAAGCAAAATTATGTTATACTGTTAACATTTTAGAATACAAATCGCCCCAATATGAGCAGTTGGGCTTCAATTTGCTTAAGGATCGTTTAGTATCTTTGGGTTATCCGCAAGAAATCAAGGCTTTCGAATATGATCCCAGTTTTCCCGTTCGTGGATTATGGTTTGATACCTTATATGGAAATCTCTTGAAGGTGGATGCTTACGGGAATATCTTAGTTTGTGTTCATGGCTTTGAATTCTTGAAACAGTAAGAGATGAAAATATTACATTCCTCTTTTACAGTTTATTTTTTTTATTCTTCTTTCTATTCTTCTTGATCTGTTCCCATTACAGTTCTCAGGTCTATGAGCTTTACCCAAACAAGTTTCTACAATTAGATGAGTCTAGAGTTTATGTGCTCAATACTTTGTTCAACTTGCCGGAAACCTATCTGCTGGCGTGTCTAATAGATTTTTTCACTAACTCGCCGCAATTCACCAGAGAAAAGACCGGAGTGAAAGAAGGTGAGCTCACTATGAGCTTCAGAAGTATATTTCAGGATGTCAGAAGCGCGGTAGATTGGATACACCTTCACGGTGATCTGAAAACGAAGACTATTGAGAACTTAGACGAATACGTAAAGAAGGACGAGAGGTTGCCTATGTTTCTTACGAGAATCCGAGAGAGCGGAGCAAAAGTGTTTTTATTAACTAACAGTGATTACGTTTTCACGGACAAAATTATGACTTATTTGTTCGATTTTCCACACGGTGCACGGGTATGTTTTCTCTTATTTACTGTTACATTCTTAAAATTAATTGCTTCAAACAAATTGACGAGTTTATTATACTTGGAAATTAGTACTTTGATGGGTCAATCGATTATTGAACTTTGTAAATTTTTAATAGTAATAAAACTTATAATTATCTAACTATATGATAAATAATTAGACTAATTTAGATTAGGATTAGATTTATGTTTATATAAAATTGTTACAGAGCTTAAAAGATTATTTTTTCAATAAATTGTCAAGATTTCTTACAGTTATGAAACATGTTTTATATTACACACAAAGTATGAATATAAATTTTCTGTTATCTGTATTTTAGCCTGATGAACCACACAGAAATTGGAAAACTTATTTTGACACAATTGTAGTAGATGCTAGAAAACCTTTATTTTTTGGAGAAGGAACCATTTTACGACAAGTAGATACGAAGACAGGCGCTTTAAAACTCGGCACTCACAAAGGACCGCTTCACACAGGTAATGCAACAAAAAAATATCGATATCGATAAACCTGATTTATAAAAAAATTTTTATGATTACAAATAAAATTGTACTAAGTAATTATTGCTTTGTTTAAAGGTGAAGTGTATTCAGGAGGCTCGTGTGATGTCTTTACGGAATTAATTGGCGCCAAAGGAAAAGACGTATTATACGTCGGTGATCACATATTTGGTGATATTTTAAAGAGCAAGAAGATAAGAGGCTGGAGAACATTTTTAATAGTCCCCGAATTGGTGCAAGAGTTACACGTTTGGACTGACAAGTGTCAATTGTTTGCCGAATTACAAAGTCTGGATGTCATGCTTGGAGAAATGTATAAGTAAGTAGCATGGATCAGTAATAAAAACATCATTCATCATCAGCAAGCAAGTATATAATTATTTGTATTTGTATATTTTTCATATTTATTGATGCCATATCATTTACTTCATTTAGAAATTTAGACAGTAGTACAAAGGAAAAGCCAGATATCTCTAAATTGCGCACCTCCATAAGGGATGTTACACACAAAATGGACTTGGCTTACGGTATGATGGGTTCCCTGTTTCGCAGCGGAAGTAGACAAACGTTTTTCAGCAGTCAAGTCGTGAGGTATGCCGATTTGTACGCGGCGACTTTCTTGAATCTGATTTATTATCCCTTTTCGTACATGTTCAGAGCACCTGCCATGCTGGTAAGTCGTATGGTATATAAATCAGATATAATTAATATGTGAAACTATTATTAAAAGAACTGTGATATTTTTAGATGCCTCATGAAAGCACAGTAGCACACGAACAGAGGTTTGTTATGGAAACCCCAATGATAAGTCGTTCTAGGACGTTTAAATTAACAGATGAGGAAGAAGAACATAATCGGCCTTCTTCTGTGAGTATTTATAACAATATCATTATAACAATATACTTGCTTTGGCAAGTAGCTAATATTAATTGATTAATGCAGAAGTGTCTTAATGATGTATTTTTAAAATATAATTCTTTTTGTTTAGAAAAATTTGTATGTGGACCATTTTAATAATCAAATTCCACATGCAAGACCGGAAACGCCACGTAATGTCACGCATACACACGATGAGGACTGCAGCGACGAAGATAGCGATTCACAAAAGCAAGGCAATCAAGTAAGAGTATGTACAAGAAATGCAAATTGCAACTGAAGTAATATTATTCTCAGTGTTGTTTTCCATCTCGTATAATTGATATAGACTGAAAGACGAGTGGAATGAAACATAATACGTAGCAAGTAAAACATATTACTTAAGATATATTTGCGTCTCAAGGAGTTAATGTAGTATGTTAATGTAATATATGACGGTTCACACTGTATTAACAATATTTAGTCTCAAAATGTGTACGGTTATTTATATTTTTTAAAAGATGTTAATATAATAATATGAAGATGAGATTTGGCAATATATTTATATTGATTCTGTGAATAATTTCTGAATATATATATATATATATATATTTAATACTTTTCTAGTTGGGAGACTTACATAATAATTAGCGCACAAATGCTCATATTATGCCCAAATATTTAGGCGTTGAATTACTACACATACTAGACATTGTTAGTATTGTATATGTTGTATATTAACTTCACTTATTATTTAGGCTAAGTATTATATATGAAAAACGTTGATAGTAAAAAAACATCGATTAAACTTATTGTAAAATTTAATACTAGCCTGTTTTTTTAATATGTAGTATAAGTTTATTAACATTAAATGGATGAAATCTAACAAATTCCAAATAAATGGTGCAATTTAGGCTAGTCTCTGTATAGCAAGAATATATTACATGATTATATTCTTTAAATTAATTAGTTTAATATGTAGATAATCAAGTTTTTTAAGGTATAATTAATTCTGATTCAAGAAACATCATCAAATTATTGGATTTAAAAAAATGTTAGATAAGTCTTTACACCACAAGAGAATAAGACAATATTCAACTTTGTATACGAGACAAATGCTATAAGATATAGTAATAGAAAAAGATCAAATGTAGAACAGAATATTGATGATAGTGTGAGATTAACACACACCTTCACAGAATACTGAAAAAGAATACTGAAAAGTTTATTTCATTTTATGTAATTATAATACTAAAATTAAAAAATGTTCTCAAAAATTCTGAAAATATTCACATATAATTCTCTCCTCTGCTCAGGTGATTTATTCATATTTCTTTACAGAAAAGTAGTGTAATTACTATATGTTAAAAATAATATAAAATTGCAATCTGTACAAATATACATGTATTATACACGAATTAAAAAGTTGTCCTTATTGTATTACTTGAATTATATTGACTTTACAAATATAAGAAATAAGATTATTCTTAACTCGATATTTATTTATAATAAAGTACAACATACATTTCACACACACATACACACATTATAACCATATAAATTGCATTCACATTAGTAAGTCTGCTAGGTATTCCTCAAATTCTTTTTCTCTCGATTTGTCCACATCTTCTATTGGTTTTTCTTTCCAGACATTTGATTGATCTGTATCGACACTCTCGGTAGTTTGTGTTTCAAGCGGATTAGAATCTGTTTCTGCTTTATTATCTGAATCTTGATTACTAGATGTAGCAGATATACCATCGTTGTTTTCGGAATTTGTACCCAAACGTTTTAAAGATTTTTTCCTTTTCACCTCGCGTTTTTGTGAACAATAATTAAGTTTTACTGAACATTCTGGGCAAAGTCCTTGATATATATAAAAAAAACTTTTTTAATATAAAGCTCTCTTATAATATTTAACTGTTCTTAAACTGAATATGACATACTTAATTTTACTAAGGCGTTCTTCTTTTCACCATGTTCTTCATAGCCAAAATTAAGTTCCCAAGATCGCAAGTTTTCTTTTTCCATACATGTTTTACTACCACATTCAAATTGTCCTTTCCCAGCTATTACTTCTTTTTCAGTTCTCCATCTCAGAGCAACCTACATGTCACACGAACTAGAATAAGTAATCTATCAAAATATTTTTTCTAATTCTAATAAAAATGTGATCAATACAGTTGTTAAGAACAGAAAAATATATCATACCTTATTATATTTGTAATATGTGAGATCGCATATGCAATATTCCTTGAACAGTTTGTCATAGTATTTTTTAGCCAATTTTGCCCCCCATGTGTCTGGAGTATCATCTTGATCCCACAGGAATTTGTGATTCTCTCTGATGACATCATAATCAGTTTTGTCTCGAGACCTTGAAGTTGATCAAAATGTCAAGTACTACTTGTTGCAAAGTTTACATAGCTACAATTTTTGCATGTTTTTATTTGATAACAAACCCATCACAAGAAAATGTTATAAATATGCATTACAGCTGTATCTTCAAGAAATAACATTTATTTTTTTTAGTTGCATGCTGCTAAGTTTTTTGCAATGAAAATGATATAAATAGTGGAGTTAAAAAAAAGAGAAGAATGATAGAGAACCATATAAAAAAAGTTATACAAAGATAACATTCAACACTTATATAACTGACAGATATGTATAAATACTGTTTAATATAATATATTAAGTAAAGTAAAAAAACAATTTAATTACAGATGATATTGATAAGATAGTAGATGTAATCAGTCTGAAAAAATTACACGTGCAACTTTAAAGGACTACAATTCAGAAAGGAAACATTCGTGTAAATATGTTCATGTCTAATGTGCAAATGCAATGTGTATTTTTCAATAATTTTGCGAAGCTCCCAACACACAAAATAATTTGTAAAATAAAAAATTTAATACGTGTCACGCTTCAATGATGATACAGATTGTCCATAAAGTGTCAAATAGTCGTTTATGAGCTTCTTGTGTCTGTCGTAAGCTGACAAATGTGCATATGCCGGAAACATTTCTGGTGTTAATTTTTGTATTTTCCACACAATTTGTAACCTTTCAGAATCAAATCAGCTGATTCCACTTGTGTATTTATTTTTACTGGTCATACACACCACTTTATTTCCTTCTGGAGAATTTACATTGCAACCGATATTTGATCTGCCAGGTATCGATATCCAATGGCATCGTGTATCTTCTAGAGAACAAAACTTCAATAACATGATGTTTTCAGTTTGAATAGTACAGCATTAGAAAAAGACGGATTGATAGTTGTTTTCTCTCTCATGTCCCAGCTGCTCCATTTGACTGACAATGAACGTTCCAAGATAGTATAAAGTGCACTGTAAACATTTACGTAGAATTGTCAATCTATGATAATTTATGACTTCATTAATTGTTCAGTGAACATTCTTCATTCAAAAATTTTATATTTATTATTGCAATAATTGCAATATAATTGTATTTTATAAACGTATCTACTGTTTTCCAAATAAAAAAATAAAAAGAATAAATCTAATAATTATCTTACTATATATATAATCTATTTACTAAATTTTATATTATAAATATAGTTCAGCAAATGTATGCAAATGTATGTGTAATATAAATTTATCCTTGTGTACTTGTAAATAAATATCAAGACAAGTAACACGTAACATATTTGCTTAATTAGAATGCCAATGTATTAATTATATATAATAAATTTTTGGAATATAATTGTATAAATGTTATTGGTAAATATAGCTTCTAATAATTAAAACATGGATAAAGATTGCAGCTATAACAACATTCTTTTGTAAATTTGTTGTTATCCAATTTTACAATTATCCATGTTAACATAAATTACGATACTGTTTGTAATCGACATTGAATATGACGTGGTAAGTAATTGAATTAATTTATACAAAATATGTTATACATTTTGGTATTGTCAGTACAAGTTAGATTGTAAGTTTACATAAGATATATATTATATGAGCAGGAATCCTTTAAAGAAGAACCACTTGACACAAAGACCAACTTCTGCATCTCCGCTCTTGTCCCATTCGGAAGATAAAGAATTAGATCATGTTGTTCAAAGACTCATCTAGTATGTATTTTTGACAAAATCTGTTACTGTGTTACATATTTTTGATTATGTATCGTATGATGTAAATAATGTATACATATTTTCTTGCAATTTGTAAATATACTTGAATGCATTAAATTTGATTCTCTTTTCACATAAATGACTTAATTTATATATGGTCATATTTATTTAAAAAAAGATAAATTTAAAAACATTGTTTTGTTCCAAGTGTCGAAAGTGCAATAAGAAAATTAACCAAAGAGATGAAGAAATATATAGGGGCTTTGGAAAATTTGGATAAAGCTGATCAACGATTAAATATGAACCTAACCAGTTGTGGATTGGCACAGAATAATGATGAATATAGAAGAATAGTGGAAGAGTATTCTTCTGTTGCCACACAAGTAAGTTAATACATATGGCATTAATATTCTGTCTTAAAAATATATAATTGACATTGTGATTTTGAATTATTAGGTAGGGAAGAACATTCAAGACGTGACTAGCTTATGTCATAAAACGTTCATAGATCCTTTGAAAAAATTAAGAAATGAATTTGCTTCTATCGCTACTGCAATAACAAAGCGCGAGGAGTTAGTGACTGCATGGAAATACTCGTACAATCGTGTAAAGAAGTTGCAAGAGAAGAAAGACAGAACTGCAAGTCATATCGCGAAATTAGAGAGAGAACGGAGAGCAGAGGAAGCAGCTGCTAAAGAATTGAAGATTATACACTCTCAGTTACTCACAGAATTACCAGCGTTTCTGGAAAAAAGACTGGAATACATTAATCCAAGCATTCATGCTGTGATCATGATACAATTAAATTATTATGGGCATGCAACACAATTATATACACAATTGATGCCGACTCAATTTTCTGAATTCACATCAAGCACAATAGTACCTGAAGAAGAATATCAACGAACTATAAGCGAAGAACTAAATAGATTAAAAGCACTAACTATAGTAAAAGACCACAAATAACGTAATATAAAGCGTATATTTGAAAAATAATTTTCAGATAAAAATATATATTCGTTAAAAGCCTTTGTTGAAAATAACAATACCAAATAGATAGAAATAATAAGCATTGTTATAAGAATGTTTTTTTATTCAGTGAAATAATTGTTAAATAATTATCATATATTATTTATAATCATCCCTTGGCAGTATGTACATTGTGGAACTCTCACATTTGTGAAAATTGTCTAAGATGGAATCATTCCTTGTTTTCGTTTGATTTGAGAACCCATGCGGCGATTGTGATTGCCATGTGTAGCCTTGCGCACATTTTTCTTATGCCTGTTAGTTAGGACATCTTTGTTTTGCCCTTGCCCTTTGGGATTGCCTTAAATGAAGAATGTACACTTTAAGATTGGAATATATGTGACATGTGATTAAAATACATTATTTGCAAGCATCTAGTTAGATAGCTCTGTCTCTTCTGTGACTTTATATTGTAATATTATGTTATATTTTATTATATCATTTCAGAGAATACTAAATCAATATTTCAAGTAATATATTTCTATAAATTAAAAATAATTTTTTTATACTTACAAAAGAAGAATAAAATATTTTAATATGTTATATCTTTTAAGGGTTTGATAAGAAATTGTAAATGGTTTGAATGAAATATAATAAATGAAGTATAATAAATGAAACATACCAATTACATCATGTGCATTTTTGCTGTCTTTTGACGATTGTTTTCGCTGTTCAGTTTTAGCACGCAACTCCGCTGGATTTGATACGAAATGATCATTATTTTGTGTTGGTTTCTCATCTTCAACTTCTGTCTCATCCTCAGAACTAGCATTATTTTTATTGCTTGCACGGAATACCTAAATGCAAAATTTGTTGTATAAAAGGAAAGTAAATTTAAAAATCCATAAAATTACATATTAAAACTAAAAATATTTAAACTAACTCTTGGAATGGTGAAAGGCCTAGCATCTATTTCTGTTGAATCATCTGGTGCACTATCACGAATATTATGGCTGTCATATGTGTCGTCATATTCATCATCATAATCATCAATAATAGTATACTTTTCATAAATATTTCTAGATTTCTTAATTTCAGATTTATCGTTTAACATTTCATTTGCATTTCTGTACTTATCTCTTCTGAAAAGAAAGAAAAATATGTTTGATATAAATCAGAATCAACATTCAAATTCTTCAATATAAATTATTTTTTAAATTCAATATTTACCTTTTTCCCACATGAATCTTTGAATTGTCTATAACATCGTTTGTCATAATATCGAATTTATCATTGTCGAAAATGTTTAACCTTTGAACACCAATGGCCAAATCTACTGCAGCAGATGGTTCCTAAAATAGACAGAAATAAGATACAATTATAATGCAAATCAATTCTTACTATTTTTCTCATTGTAATATAATTCTACTATTTACCATTGGATCCGGTGGTATGTATGGTATTTGCGTGTCGTAATCTTTCAAATTAGGTGGTAAAGAATCTTCAATGACCGCATTTATTACAGACTCAACATTGTAATTATAGTGTTTTAAACATAACTGAAAATTTCAGGACATTATGTTTATGTAAATTTACATTTATAAAAATATCACACAATGTGTTTTGTACACAATGTATTTGGCAAGTTTAGCACTGGTAGTGCTTGTTTTTAATTATATCGATTTATTAATCATAAATCAATACAACAAATATAAGCAGAATTTTTACCTGTATAAAACCTTCACCACAATCGCATAAAATTTCTTTCACGTTTGAAATAAGAGACATTAATTTCTCAGGATCTTCAAAAGTAGATTCTGTCTTATTGTTTATATGGTTCACATCATTGTATTGTTTATCTTGCTGATTGCTTTGAATGCCACTAGTTCCAGCAACAGGTACCTACATATAAGAACAAAATTAAAAAACAAAAAATTTTATACGTTTGCAAAACGATTACTTACGTTTACATAATTAAGGGGTGCATTAGCTGGCATCTTAGTCTCTCCAATTGATGTATACAGCGAGTGTAAGATATATTCACGTTTTATTGTATCACTAATAATATGTAAAGAATTATATAATATATAATATAAATTTTTCTCTGATATATGCTATTGTAATAATTTTTCTTTGAAAAGGATACATTTCAGGACAAAGTTTGGACACAGTTTCGAGATCATCGCCAATTGGGTAAAATTGATGATAATCCACAATAAATTCCTTCTCAGATATAGCATTCATCAATAAATTCAGGTATTCATCTATGCAATTTCTTGTTTCATCTTCTGTTATTGTATTTCTAAACATTCAATATCATTAAGTAAATCATATCTTTAACTACAATATTCATAAAAATTTCATCTTTTTTTTTATTACAAAGAACTATATTATTGTACTTACAGTTTTTTAAAAATATCCAATATAGGTTCATAAAGAATAATTCGAAAAAGATTCAGTATTTCCACTCTGGTTACATCAAGACGATGCTTTAGTTCGATGTATTTTGGCATATTTTCTTCATTATATGCTAATTTGTCTAATTTCTTATACATTTCAGGTATTGTATTTCCATATAACAAAACTATTCTAGCAAACAAAAATAATATAATAGTATTAATATAGCATTTCAGAGATACGAATAAATATATTGCCAATTATAGAATTTATGTTTTGTTAATGAGATGATGATAAAATAAAGTGTAAACTTTAAAGAGAATAAACTCACTTGTTCATAAAGTCATCCGTATGAAATATGGCAATTATTGGACTGTAACTTTGTAATAATACAGTAAGAGTTGATGATATATCTAGAATGTACAGTATTAAGTCTTCTAAATTATATAATGTCATCTCTGCATAATTATTTTCTTTTTCCGAAAGAGCCACTGCTTCAGTTATGTCAACTGGACAATCTTTAAATCTCCGTTCAACATTTTCAAGAGCCTATATAAATAAGTGTAGACTAATTAATAGCTACAAAAATAATAACTCTACCATTTTTACTTAATTTTAGACTATACAGTAATTAATTATTGACATTTAAAAAAAATTTTATTGAAGAATTAATTGTATCTATCAATTTTTTATATAAGTACATTTTTTTTCTTTTTTCTTTCTTTTGACTGATATTTCTTACAACCAGTAGTCAAAGTGCATACCACAAAGAAATTATAATAAATTTTTAAAATAATTTTTAAATCTTTCTCTTACCTTTATTAAACATGGCACAGATTTTCGAAGATCATCAAGATACATTGGTTGCAGACTAAATACACTTTGTATTAGTTTCTTTGTAACTTTGGCATTATCTCTACCATATAGTTGACACAAGTCAAATATAATAGGTATTGTAAATAGATAATTATCGTACAATAAATTCCCATGAAATGGACGGTTCATATATTCTGTCAAACTTTCTTTGTTTGTAACAAGACGTGCAAAGACCATAAGTACATTATAGCGAAGCTTTTCTAACGTTTCCAACATTTCTGGTATAGTAGGAAAATTTTCTAATGCATAAAAAGGTGGAGCTTCTTGTAAAAAAGATATTAATGTATCCATGATTGAAGTATTATAAACAATATTGGACCAGAACCTAGATGAAACAAATCATGTAATAATCTTTTAAACATTAATATTATAAAAAACTATATAACTGTAATATTATACCGATAAAATGGAAGATGAAGTAACCAATTTAGATCTTCAATGATATAATTTGTAACCTCCATCCAGTGTTGTTTGGTACCCGGAATTTCAGAACCATCGTCATTATATATTTGTGGCATTTCATAATGTAATACATAACGTTTATCTATCCACCTCGAATTCTAAAATTTGATATTTAACAATATATACAAATATATTAGAATATTAAATATCTGCTTATATACGCAACTATTAGAGAATATTATAATATAGTCAATTTTGTTAGATATTTTGATAAATAAACATATTGCCAAAAATTAACTTACCAGTGCATTTATTGCAATAACCATTCCATCATTATCCACTTTTAATTGCAAGCTCTCTAAAGGCACACCATGAGGATTCTGTTTAACAAATAAGGATCTTTAGAAATTATGTATAACGTTGATTACATTTTTTGCGAAAAAATCTCATTTTGTTTCTCAAAATTATGTCAAACAAAAAAAAATTAAATACCTCGTAGAATTCCATGGTATTATATCACGCATTGTCCGTTAGAAACAATTGTATTTGTTACAGATTGTCAGTTTGACAAATGCATTCGGTATGATAAAAGAGCTTCGACAGATATCTGATAAAATTAGTGATAACTATAGATGATAGATAAACGAAGCAAAGCGTACGATAGATTATCAATCAATTCACGTTCAAAAATCAAATCACAATGTAAAAAGCCGGGCAATCCCAACTTATTCTATACGCTTCGTGTCATCACATATCATATACTATCTGCTAGAAAAGGTAACCTGTCACATTTACCGGTGCACAATGTATTTATAAAGGTATATCCAGTTTTGCATAACCGCATAATGCATTATCACACGATGCATACGATAAAGAAACGATCAATCATATATCTGATTTAAATTCATTTTAGGCATGTGATTAGTGGATTTTCTCATGTCTGTTCATTATGCAGCCATGTCATTTTATATGAGAATCTGCCTTAAGACAATGTATATATATATCTATTTCCTTTCTTTATTACATATCTATTTCATTTGTAGTGCAGAAAGTGCAAAAATGCAGCTAGTTCAAAGAATAAATTTCTGAACTGTTGGAGTAACAGATTTATAATCGAAAAATGTTCGTATTAAAAATTCTGTATATTATTATTACTTTAACTGCGTGCATCGCAAATGACAACGAGTTCGAATTTTGTGATGCATCTGATGAATATGACGAAAATTCGGAGAAATGTTCTATTCGGAGACATTTTACACAAAAACGGTAAGAATTGTTAAGAGTTTATCTGTAACCGCATTAAAAAAAAGATTTTAAGTACCACAACAATTTTTGAACTTTTAAATTTGTCTCATTTAGCTCTCCAATAAAATTTACAATTTATTGTCATTTTTATTTATAAAAACTTACAATAGGCTTTTTTTTATAGTTATATCCTTTATGATGTAAATCCTCCAGAAGGTTTCAATCTGAGAAGAGATGTATATGTTCGTGTTGCTGTTTTTCTAAAAAGATTGGCTGAAAGGAACAAGGAATTTCAATGGCAATTGGTTTTACCACCATGGGGTAAGATATGGATTAGAAATATATGTATTTATATATTTTATAGAATATTATATATTCCTATATCTATTCATCTTTCTGATTTAGGTAATCTGTATCATTGGCGAAGTAAAAATGCAGGATTACAAGAGCGTCTATCCTGGAGTACCTTTTTTGATATTATGAGTTTACAACAATACATACCAGTCATTGAAATGTATAAATTTATGGAAGGTATAACACTACTTTCTTTACATTTTTAACTGCAAAGATATTGAACATTAATGCATAAATTGTTTGGGATTTATTTTTCAAGTTGTAGTAAACTTTAAACAATGCTCAAAACGTTTCTAATAAGCCAACATTGCTAACATTTAGCTCACTGGATTTTTAAATGTATATCAAATAATTTGCTTTGTTAACAAAAGGAAAGAAAATAAATATAATATCATTAAATATTAGTTCAGGATGTGCTGTGATGTAAGTTTTATCTGATAGCAAACATCAAATATTTTTTTTTTATTTTTTATACACTTGAAATATATAGTTTGAATAATCTATAATGCATTAATATATTGATATCTTTTCTTTTTAATTTAATATTATAAGGACTTTTAAGATGTAAATAATTCACTTGACTTTATAACAGTCTCCTTTTAGAATACTCATTTGGAAGCAAAAAAATTCAACTTGATTGCTTATATGTTCTGCAAAATGATGAAGAAATGTTCAGGACAGGTAGATTTGAAGATAAAAATGAAGTGGTGGATTGCAATCATGATTCTTTGCGATACTATAAGTTGGAACAACATTTATACACTGGTCCATTCTGGGGATACCATAATATTACAACTCAGGATGTAAAATGTATAACATTTCATGGTATGGCATCAGATCTTTATCAGAATCTTAAACCAACACAGTACAGGTACAAGATACATCAAATATTGCAACTTGCTTTTGTAATGATCTTATAGAATTTAGTATTTTTTTTACTGTTTACAGATCTGTAATGTTTGATCATATGGAAATTGCTCTGCACGACAAATATGGTTCTAAAGAATATTGGGAAGCCAGGCGCAGCATGCGTTATAATTCCGAGTTGTATAATATTGCGAGAAATTATAGAAAAACTTTTTTGAATTCCACAGATGAGAATGATTACACTGAACGACCTGCGGATTGGACGAAAGAAAAAGTAAGTTATAACAATTATATTTTTTTCTTAATTGCCGATAATTAATCGTGCTGGTTATTAATTTTAGAGTCGGCGAAATGCAAAAGGTGGTCCATATTTGTCGGTTCATCTTAGGAGACGCGATTTTATCATTGGCCACAAGTCGTCAGTGCCAACAATAAAGGATGCTGCTTCTCAATTACAAGAAAAGATGGAAAAACTTGGACTAATGGTATTATTTGTGGCTACAGATGCAGAGCAACACGGTACATGCGTCTTATAAACTTAAGTTTGAAAAACTGCTGCTGTGCTAAGAGCCTTTTTTAATTAAATTCTTAGATAAAATTGAAATCGATTTAATAAATTGGTAATTAATACAAATTAATGCTAAATTAATACAAATTATGATTAAAAAACATATATAAGATATAAAAATTAGATAATAATTAGATAATGCATTTTTAGAATTTGAAGAACTGAAATCATATTTATCTCAGTACAAAGTCACGAAATTTGTACCATCTGATTATATAATAGATAAATTTAAGGACGGTGGAATTGCCATCATTGACCAAATAATCTGTTCATATGCCAGGTGAGAATAATTTGCACTTTCTATGTTATAATAACGATTAATTATGATTCTAAAAATATGGGCCTCTTTTTTTCACAAACTATTCTCTATAAAGGCAATTTATTAAAGTTCTATGTATTTTTTGTTGTTGTTTTTTATTAGGTATTTTATAGGAACACATGAATCAACATTTACATTCAGAATACAAGAAGACAGAGAGATTATTGGTTTTGCATCAGAAACTACATTTAATCGATTATGTAAGAGCAATAAGAAATGCGCGGCAGCTGGACAGTGGCAGATTGTCTGGTGAAACAATAAAAAATGTTAGTAATTTTAGTCTTTTTTAATAGTTTTTATATATGCGATATTGCATACAATAAACATATAAATACATATCCTTATCTCTTTATATATATATATATATTTTTTTTTTTTAATGAAAATAATTAGTACTTAATAAGTTATTTTTTTAATATCAGAAATTTTAAAATTTAAATTGAATTTTATATCAACATTGAATGATTGTCACGTTTAATATTCGCGCCAAATCGACAATATCGATACTCTAAAAAGTGCAATATCACTCGATTGTGAATGCGTTCATGAAAATGCACCATGAAGGATAATAGTTCCGCATTTTACCGCTGCATTTTTTGCGCGATATTTAGTGTTTAAATGTAAATTTTATCCGTGAAAATATATCGCGAGTGTCTTTTGTAAAGTCTTGGACATTGTTGATAAAGCGTGGTAAGAAATATACAATCGCTGATATGAAATAATATATGCCAATCCAACAAACAAATGTTGCTAGCATTTGGTTATCTGGAAATATCGAAATTTTTGCATCAGCGGTCCATGTAAAAATGGATTGCACAGCCATATTTGACCTACCATGTTATTAGCCACATATTGCTATGCAGAAATGAATTTCTGAAAAATTATCGCGAATATTTTTTTACAAAATGTCAATCCTTCCATACAAGTCTTATTATGCGCCAATATCGCTCTTTTAGTGTTGATTTATTTCTGTATATTCAGAATGCATAAAATTCATATTTTTTTAATTATTTTTTTACTAAGCTGCGTCGTAAATATTAATAGATAAAATTTTCAATAAACAAACAATAAACATAAATTAAAAGAAATATTCTGTTTTACAGAGTAATATATGCATTTATATTATTTTTCAGATTTAAACACTGTGAGATAATTATAAAAAATCTACATAAAGATGTTATATCCAGCGATTATCTATGCTTCTTTCTATCGTGATAAAGGATTCGTGGCAGGGAGCAACAATTAAAGAATTGTGATGAAAAAGCCGCATTAAGAAGAAGGTGAAAAGAAATGAAGGTATATTGTGGTTTTGTTAACAATTTTGAACCGGATGACTTGAAACAGACCTTGGAACAATTCGTGCGCATAATCCCCTCATAATGCACCATCGGTGTGTCATCAGGCCTATATTATGATTATGGCAAATCGCCTTTCTACGCTGGTGAAAATTACTGTACTGTTCACGTTTATGCAATTGCGCGAATATTAATTGCAGGATGCAGTCGCGGCTCAATAACGGAGAATAAAGCGATTGAATTAAATCGTTACGTCGTCTGTGTAATCCGTCTGATTGCAGACAACGCGTATCGGTGAACTAATCATCCGTAAAATTTGATAGGAAGATTATCAGCCGTTGACGACTTTCTCGATCAGTTATAATCGAGTATATAATCAAGTTACTGAGTTATTAATTTGATTTTTCTAACGCCAAGATAACGAGAATACTTTCCGAATAATTAAAGACTTGGAATAATGTTTAAAAGATGTTTTTTGATGATCGAGATAATTGATTGGCATTGCAAATATCATTTGTTTCTAATTATTAAGTCTTTGCGAATTGAAGCGAGCACAATGAGGAAGACGATCAACGAAAGCGTCAGACTTACGTATCGACTTTCGTTATTAGTTAAGAAAAAGTGAAAGCGTGCGCAATTGCTCGTTTAATTACACTTTCGGATCAGGAATATTTGTTAATATTATTAGTTTGAGTTTAAAAAAATAAAAATTTTGCATAATTATGATGCTAAATACGTTAAACAAACTAATGAAATCTTTGGCACTTAAGCACTTTAGTATAATTTATTAAATTTTTGTTTTTAAAAAAAAAATGTTGCCTCATACATACAAATTCTATTTATATTATTGAATTAATATGAAATGTGTATGAAGTTGACGTATTATTTTATGGAAACTCATTAATTATTGAGAATTTTGGCTTTATATTTAATAATTCTGGAGTTCCTAATGGATTAAATTAATGGTTCTGATTATATAAATCAAAGGGAATGACTTAAGAACAAATTGAGACGCAGTGTGAACCTAGTGTCTCAGTTTCTTCTAAGCCAATCTTTTATTTATGACCAGAACTATTTATTTAATCTGTCAAGAATTCTAGAACTATTCGAAATAAAATTAGAACTCTCAATAATTAATGAATTTCCATGAAATAATAAGCTTCACGCACACTAATATAAAGGAAATTAAACTTTATTCTGAACAGTAATTTTAATAGTTTGGAAATGCCGTTTCAGGAAATTGAATCATCTTCCAGCGTTTTTAGTTAGCACTTTTTTCTCACTATATTTGGCGACATTAGATAATTGGAAAGTACGGTGTATTTTAGTGCATTACAGCGTGATATTATTACAATGCAATGCGGCCACGATGTCGACGGACGCGTTGGCGGTATTATAATTATTTGAGCAATTACCTTAGTGGCAAGAAAGAAATCCACAAAGGTGGCAGACTTGAAGCGCGCAAAAGTACGTTTGAATGTTCTTCTTGCGATAAAATTATTGTTGTTTAACATCACTTAGGTTTATTTCGTTAATAACTAAGACAAACTGGCGTCCTTTCACCTAATCTATCGGCAAAATGTTTCAGCTGCTGCTGAGATACAAGATTTGCTGATTCTGTTACATATTAAACATGATATGGATAATTATAGCTAAAAATTATAGCCAAGTGAAAGTCATATCAGTTTACTATATCAACAATTTAATGATGAGCATAAACTTAGCTATTTTATAAGTTTTATTTAAATACTATAAATTATCAATATTATAATATTATATCTACAAAGAAAGATCATAAGCTAATATATATCTCACTCAAACTACACATTTCTCATCATACAGGATGTATCAATGTAGCAATGTAGCAATGTTGCGAATCAGTGTAGCAATTATCTGCATGATTCAGCAGGCATTGCTGGTAGTTTGATCAAAGAATCTATTCTTAAATTTCTCAAATCAATTTTATTGTTTGAAGTCGTTTGGAATCAACCGATTATCATTTATCCATCTTTTTACAGTTTTTGCGTGCTATTAAAAAGATCTTCCCGTACAAGAAATCGCATAACTCTTGCATCGTTAAGACCGCTTCCGCTCCCTTTCATTCGAGTGAAACGCTTTTTAACGAGGGTTCATACGCGCACGTAGAGGAAAGCCTCTTTTCCCATACATGATACTCATGTATCCACACAATACTTTTCACGACAAGGCAGATGTCTCATTCGTGATAAGCTTACGGTCATTATGTTGTCTTATGTAACGCGGCACTTAACTGGTACCCTCTGATTTAAAAAAAGCGTTATAGTACCGTCATTTGATATTAAATTAATCGAAAAGTCACGTAGTATTTAACGTTATATAATTATTTTATTTGTCTCTTTAAACAATTTTTCCTGTTCTTGTAGAAAATTTTTCTTATTTTAATTTATACTTTTTAATTATTAGTACTATAACGCATCTAACAAATTATGAAAATTATCAAATATTATATTACTTTACATGAATATTGTATTACATTTTTGCAAACATCTATAAAAAGACCTAATGTCTCCGATAATTTTTTTTGTCGATAATGTTTAACATTAATTCATATAATAATTATCTAATATACTTTGTAGCATACGTTCAAAAAATATTTGAAATCTTTACTTCGTGAGACTGATTTATTTTCTTTGTTTTATTCATGAATTGAGGGCAGGTGATTCCTCGAGAAGTTACGCGCCTTGAAGAAAGTGATAGCCGCGCGTCGTGCTAAAGAAGAAAGTTCGCACGTCTGCATGTATACATTATATAAAACAGTATTTATTGTTAGACAATATAATAATTCAATAATGATTACTGAAAAAAACAGGAAATAGAAATGTGTGTGTAAAAAATTAGCGAAAGATATTGATAAAAAAATTGATGGAAACCGCATTACCGCAAGGACATAAATATAGGCATTATGATACAGAGTAAAACATCGCACGACATTACGCGTATAAATTGGCATCTATAAAATAATCTGATAAAATACTAAGAGGCCAAGTAATGAAGGAGTCTGAGATTGCAAATCTTGCGAAAATTCTTGTCCCTGTTTAATTATTTATATTTTCAGATGTCGTAATGTAGCTTGAAAACTGCACGCAACTACTTAGCACGCGTGGTAGCACAGAATGCAAATGATGGAAAATTATAGATATTATCACGATAATTTTTTATCACAAATACCAGTCTGCAAGTAACGATGTAAATAATAATAATCTATTTTATTATCTCAATCGTTGTACATAAAAACAAGTAGCTTTACATGCATATTTTCCGTCTGGATATATCTTCATAATATTGCCGCTAGCAAAAACTAAATTATATATTTTATCAAATAAAAATTAATATCTAAGGATTTAAATTATAACACTTTTAAAATATTGAATCAAGGATAACTGAAAAATTAGGGTTTATTGCGTGCTTTATAAAATGCAGTTGTAGAATTATATCGTCCGCTATCTTATATATCAAAACTTATGTATATTGTCGTGTACTCTCTCTCTAATCTTATCATTCATTTAAATTCCAGTAGATTTTATTTTTTAATATACTACAGATTTTTTAAATTCTTAAATTTAATTTTTAGGCGCAGTAAGTGCTGTGAGGTTCGTTAAAATCCTGAAATCGAGAAAGTCGCCGCATTCACGGAATTTATCACCAAGATCAGCAATGATCTGTCTTCGTATCAAGCCGAGATCAAACGAGATTCGATTGTCACACGATCGAGAGAAAGGAAGATCTACTGGACGAACGCGTCATCGTCGCCTGGGGCGATCCTGAAAGGATATTGCTTCTTAATCACAAAGAGCAACGAAACATGATGAAATATCGACGTTGATCCAGCAAAGTAAGGTACGTATTTATATGATCTTGATTCCCTAATAACATCGCCGCATTACATATCATCATTAGTCATCTTTGGTTGCACGGACTTGGTTCTCGCTCGCTCGCGTCATACGCGAGCACGTTTCGGTTGCTTCATATACTCCGAGCTCTAAATACGATTCTAAGATCTATTTTTTTTTACTTGTAATGATAGAAACTTTCGTAAGGCTTTTACACTGACTCTATATTCATGATGATATAAGATCGTGATTTCTGCATAATAACAGCCATCGATATTCATCTCACATTATTACATCATTTATTACGATGACATGTCTATGTGAAAATCACAAAGTTAACTAACTTTTTTTAACCAATTGATGAGAAAAATTATTTGCAATGTGTATTAAGTATGATAAATGATAAAAGCATTGAATGCGCCAGACGTAATACAATTTTAAAATTATATAATGTAAAAGCAGGAATACGTAGGTTTAAATAAGTAACATTTCCGTGAGCGCGCTGAGCTGGGAATAAAAAATGCAGCATTATCGGAGGCAGTGCACGAAAAAGGCGAGCTGTAAAACGGTACGTCGCGCATTTACTCGCTCTCCGGAACGCCGGCTATGACGGATTCATAATGAATCGATATCCATTCGAGCATCTCGTTTAATCTCGATCAGCATTAAGTAATATCGCGTTGACGGGTGGGTGACGCGCGTTCCATAAATTGCTCGTGCAACGCTTCTCTCTTCCGATCTTTCGTTCGCAATAAAGAAAGGAATAGAAGGGGATTTTTTTACGACGTTTCTCGATTACCATCGCAGTAATTCCGGTCAAACAGGCTTTCTTGCAAATGTTTCTTGGTATCCGAAAGTTTATTGTAATCGTAACATATAACTTCCTTGACATACGCATAATTTTGCATGTGGATTTCGTGAAATTTTTACAAAGTAGATAAAATACTTGTAAAAATGTTTTGGTAATTTTAATTTAGAAATATAAAACTACATTTAAAACAAAAAAGTTATTAAAATGCAGGCTGCTAGTTGGGAGACATAATTATATGTGAATCACAATAATTTGAAATGTGCATTTATAAAATACAATTATATTTTTTATTACACACAGATGATAGATATAATTTATAAAATGTAACTCTTGCTCTTGTGACATAAGTTTATAGTTCACTAGACTGAATATCTTTTTGCTGAGGTTTTATATTTCGAAGTACTTTGCTCCACACGCATGTGTTTTAGGAATTCTCTTTAATTCTCGATTTGTGTATCGTGTACACAAGAAAGATTCTTTCTTTTTTATTCTATTCCGATTGATATCACAGCGTATCTCGCCGGAGGAAAATGAAAGAAGTAGTGGGTTCTTCTTTGTTGACGTTCACCATCCTACCTGGTGACCGTCTCCCACCTGACGGATCGCGAGAACTCTTCCCGCGCCCGGAGAAGTAAAACTCTCGAACGTTTTCCGATCTCCAACAGTCCCGAATCCGTCCTCGTCGACGTGTGAACTCGTTAAAGCTCCACAGCTGGCAGCTGGCGCGAGATCGGCTCAGCCTCTTTCTGATCTCGCCTCTCTCTGGATGCAGGAAGAAAGGAAGCGTTGGCATTCAATGCTGATATCCTACAAGGCGTGAGCAGCGTTTCTTCCGCGACATTAGACAAGAGATACCGATAACATCGGACAGGCTAAGACCGACGATAAAACAATAAGGGGGCGTAATCCTCACGCTTGAACTCACAGGCGGGATCATTAAGAGGAAAGCGAATCATTTTTCTCACGAGGATCGTCGACTGAGGCAGATTGCTGAAAGCAATTCAAAATCGTCAGGGGATTCTGATGTACCCGTGGTAAAATTCTCGTAGAAGAGTACAACAGGTGCTTCGCCGTAGTGTGAACATTGTTTGAGAGCCAAGACGAGTATTATCCTTCACGATGAGGCGAAGATACTTGTGCTTTCTGTGGACTGCGTTAATTCTGCGACTGGACACCTTCGTGACCGCCGAGGCTGATCCTGCAATATTGAGTGGTCCTGACTTGCCCCATCTTCAACAGGTAAAAACAAAAATTATAACGAGTAAAATTGTTTTATATATTTTGTCATTAAATAAGCAAAATTAAATAAAAAAGTGCATATAATTATTGCACAACCAATTGGAAGTGATACAAAATTTCCGGTTGTGGTTTAATATTTATTATTTATTTTTAACATATATAGTTTAATATATATTTATTTATTTTAACTGACACAAATTTAGTCGAAAAATTTAGGGAACTGTCGAACGTGACGATTTGCGAGAATAATTTTTATTTTCTTTAATAAAATCTTTCGTAGGTATGACTTTCTCTCGCGTTAAAAAACTTTCTTCGATCGATAAAAAATTTGCATAACGGAAGTATGATAATGCGAGATGAAGTTTTATCACGAGATGTTTTAAATTTATAGTAATTATAAACGTTGATCTCTTTCCTGCTCTTGCTTTGATTTTATTATTATGAATGGAATAATGCACTATTAATTCATAGTTTTTCGTATCAACTTTCATTTTAATTTACGAGATAAAAAAGATGATAGGAAAATGTTTACTCTGAGAATAAAATACGAAGAATTTTATTCTCAAAAATGCATTAATTGCAAAACTATGAGATAAAATTTTAAGTAGAAATTACTTGAAACTTTATAGTACATTAACTTATGTATCTTGACCTAGAAATCCTTCGGCGATGAAATCGGTGGTTTCTATACCCGTTTTAAAATCGGTAGTCGATAATGATATATACGCAATCGTAGGCCAAACGATCTACGAAATACGTTTAGAACTATCGTTGACACGGTACTTATTCAAATAAATATACAGACCGCAGAAACTCACGGTGAAAGTAATTGGCTCATTATTCTTACGTCTTAACGCCGTGAAAATTTCGTCCGTGAAAAAGTCGTAAAATTTGCATTAACATAGGAAGTCTGCTATTACTCCTACTGTTCATAAAACATTCAAGTGATAATTTAAAAATTAACATAAATTATATAAATAAATATAAAATAATATATTTATAGATACTTTTTATAATAGTGAAATGGATAATTAGAATAAATAGAATTAGTTTTACAATTTATGTTAATCGTACAATAATGATATTTAATTTTAGTTGTTATTAATATAGTTATCTATTTATTCAGAATAGATTGAATAATTGCTATAGTTTTTGCTCAGACTCGAGCGGATCATAAAGGTTCATCATTAATCTCACGCGCATTTCCGCAATACATCTTTCAATGTTTGATTGGATTTGTTTCGAAATTTCTCGAGAGATTCGACTTAATGCGTGCACTGCTCCGGGCACATAGATTATTCGAGCGCAAGCGAGTATGCAGATTTAATGAAATTGCCGCGCCTGACGTAATCAGGCCGTTGCCAGTGCGCCCATTGCATCGCGAATCCTCCGGCTATCTTTTCCGACGATCGCAGTGAAATTTCACTGGCGAGACGGTAACCATGTACAAAAAAAGAATCGTTCTTTGCGTTAATTACACTTTTCATCCGTCTTTTCTCATCAGGACGAACATGGAGCTCATATTTTACAATCATCTAGATTTATCTTACTATTCATCGAGCGTTGAGTGTTATTTCTACCGAAAATAGAGCATGCAACAAGAATTTTGCATTTATAATAAAATTCAGTTGATATTAGAAGAAATAATATAAAAATATTTTTAAAAAACAAATATAAAAATGTAAAGGAAATATTATATATAAATATATACAGAACATTACTGCATTAGTTACGTCACGAAAAAATTCTTACCAGTAAACTAACCGCACAGCACGTAATAAGTGCAGTAACAACTTTGTAAAATTTTATTGATACACAGGATTCGGTGGTTAATGATTGGAAAATTGTCATAAATTTATTAAAATATCTTGTTTTATTCTACTTCCGTGTAAGTCCTTTTACAAAAAGATAATGCTCACGCAATTATCCGTGTATCAATTTGAATACTCTTCTATCTACTCTTAGATCTCTTCACTCAATGATTACGATATGGAACTTCGAAATGCGAGATCGTGACAACAGAGACTGCACGAAAGTAGAACCGAGCGAGTGCTCACCCACTAACAGAGTGACTCTTGACCCTCTCTCCGCCTTCTCTCTTTTGTGCCGCCTCTTTCGCTCCTGCTACATCTGTACCAATATCCACTCCGCCTATCTTTCTCGACAGCATCTCATTCTAATTGCTAGGTTTCTCTCGAGAATCGGATAAGTCGAGAACGCAAAACTGTGTATTTCCGCTTTGGCAAAAAAAAGAGCTCATTGCTCAAAATATCAGGTAACCGAGTTCGTGCAATTTTGCTGATAATACGCTTCACGAAAAATTGCACAAACCTTGTTGGTTACCTAATACAAGTACAAATTTTAATAAGAAATATTTTAGGAAAATTTTAATCCTTAGATTAATTATCAATATTTATCTCATAAACGTGAAAAAAAATACACAGAGAAATTTTAACGTTTTAACATCTCAGCAGCTCAACGATTCAATAATTTTTTATATAAATATAACGTCTATCGCATTGTTAATTTTAATCAAACGCTCTAATAATATTTTAAGTCATTGTGTGACGTATATGTTTTCCTAAGCATCAAAATACAATTTAATTTTGACGAGATTTATATCGATAAGATGGGCAATGTCGCTTAAGTAGCTTCTCTTTATTTAATTGGTGGAGGAAGGTATCCACTTGAAAAATAATTGTTGTTAATTAGGGATATATTGGGAGTGGATACAACGACCCAAACAACATGGAACGTATCCGATCGCGGAACCTTTCACTCAAGCTGCTGAGAAAACGTTCAGGTTTCCATGTACGGTACGAAGAGTGCTCCGTGCATGTGTAAGAGCAAATATGAGGGACATCCAGTAGCTTCCGGTTCTCCTCTTCCGAGACGCTTGTATATCGCGTACAAAATGTATACATCGCTGCGTATAAACTGAACTTTCTAATGTGCAAACAACGAGGAAAACATTTGTTTTTATCCGGGAAAAAACGTCCTTAAGTGTATAAACATTCGATAGAGAGGTGTGATGTGTTTTATTTGACAATGAATAGCATAATGATTATTCTTCATTTGTATCACGTTTGCATTAGCACTTGTACTTGTGTGTATTCGCCATCATTATCACTTCGTAAAATAATCTTATTTTTAAACGAAAAACTTAATTTAAAATTTAATTAAAGGATTAAGTATATAAATAAATGTGTATAGGAAAGATTTCTTTATGTATAAAATACTGTGCAATATCGCCATTATGCAACATTAGATAACGCTAACGGTAGAAGTGAAAAATTAGGGGAAAGAAATATTTCGCGGCTAAAAAGCAATCAATTAAAGTGCCCGAACGCTCCGCGCGGCTTTTCCGCAATTTACATAAGAGGTGTACGATTTTCACCGTTCTATTTTGATCTGCCCATAATCCTTCGCATCCGTCGTGTAGTTGCGTACATCGCGCGATTCGCGCAACATTACAATCCTAAAATAAAAATTGACCAGCAGATTTACTAGAATAAGTTTACGTGCGCGTGATTATAGACGTAAATACGGACGTACTTATCGCCGTTTTGTAACGATTTTCTGGCACGCTGTAGAAATCGTCTTCAAATCGCAGACATATGTGGCCTGGTAGCCATGCAAAAGCGATTTTCCCTCATCATTCGTCTGTTCAAACGGTGCTAGTTATTGCGGTTGCTCCTTTTATTTCATATCTCTTTTTTTTCTGCCGAGGGGCACATTTAGAGCGTATCAAAAATGAGTACGCATACAGTAATAAAAAATTTACCTTATAAGTACGATACGCGCTGCGAAACGACGTGCGTTTATTAAAATATTTTCTATTGAGATACATCACATTAGCGTGATCATTAAACAAAATTGATTAAAAATTATTTCAAGGTACATTCACGGACGATTTCAAGCAAATTATGTGTAAAGATAGTGAAATAATTCAATTATGAAAATAAGTCGGCTTGATATCGCGAAATGTTGAACAAATCTTTATTTATAAATTGATATAAATATGTCAGAAATATGTCATGCTCGCGTTATCAATTTTACTCGGGAACACGAGGTGAGATCGAGGCGACTATAGAGGACAATGGGTGAAGGTGAAGGATGCTACGTGATCTCTCACTTTCTCCAGAAACCTTCCTTTGAGAATAACGACAGATCAAGAACGGATATGGTATGGTGACGCGCGAACAAGAATTCTTTGTTTTGCTGCGGAAGGTGAACAGGTGTAATTAATTTCTCGGGCGTGGAAATTATGCAATCTGTTATTAGCCGGAAATCTTGTGTGAATATTCTAGAGTAAAACAGACTGCGAAGTACGCGTTGGAAAAAAAAAAGAACTGATATTAGCGATTACCTTAAGTGAAAGCTCATTATTTATTTTAATGAATTTAATTACATACAATGCATTTATATATCGCAAAGTAACTGCCGGTCAAGCTGATCATATCGCGCCATTGTTAATTAATTAAGTCATTGACTAGATTGCGTATTAAAATCTCAATAATGTGAAGCAAAGTAATGCGGAAGAAAGACCGGCTTTCATTCCGCGCAAATATATACGCGTTAGACACACATTCGAGTATTGAACATTACGAGAAGCAATTAAGGACACAATTACACTGACGTAATAAAACAACGACGGAACTGCGAAGTAGAGAACTGTGTCAAGATTGCTTATAGTGAATAAACGAAATCTCTCGTCAGTCTATTTAATTAAACTAGATTGTTGAAGCGAAAGGGGATGTCATTCTGCATAACAGTCCAAGTTATTCAGAATGCCGACTATGGAAACATTTTCTCGTCCAGTCAATAGCTATCGTAATTAATTTTAATGAATTAATTTTAATTGAATTAATTTTAACGGCTTTTGATGAAAGCAATATTTTCCGAAATAATAAATTTCCATAAATTATTTTTTTATATTGACTCTGAAAAGATAGTTTATACGCTTTTCTAGAAAGCCGCAAGACTCAGTGAAAAGCAGCTCTGCTTTTCTAAACAATTGATAAATTAAAGATGAAATTTTTATTGTGCGTTCTATTTGTATTATTAGCAATGAAAGATCCATTAAAATTAATATTCGGTTATGCACTATAATTTTGTGATACAGCCTTGGGCGGTCATTATTGCGGGCTTTTTAAATCGAAATTAGTTAATTTATCAGCGAATAATCTTCTTTAGAACATTTCTTTGGCATTTGTCTACTTTGTTAAATGTCATCTCGGTAAAAGTTAAGCTGTGACCACTGGTCTAAGAAAGGCGTGTAATTAAGTGAGATTACAAGTCGTTCGAGAAGAAAGTTTCCGAGTCGAGAAGATTTACACGTGTTTCGCGCTAAGCCTCTTACATCTGTAAAACGTTCGATAATTCCAAAAATTTTTCAGATATTTCGAATAACGAAGCAATCAGACTTCATTATCTCTTGTAATCTCCAATTCTCATTGCCGATTACGTGGCATGATTGATAATCGAATCAATGATTATAGATAATTAACTGCAATCATAGAACGCGTTCGGAGTTTTCGCAGCCTATTTTCTCACCAATTTGCCTTATTTTCACGCAACGTAATTGCAGATTACAATGCGGACAGATTATCCAGAATCAATTGGCCAATAAGCGATCTATTTCGTCTTGCGTAAACGCTATTTAACGAAACATCCCGCCGCAAGAACAGTCCACTGTGTTTCAACACTTCACACCGGACGAATCCTACACGCGAATATACACGCGAGCCACATCTCCGCGATCTTACGCAAAGCGTTCGCGGGCACGTTAGTCCTTCACGATCAAATTACCGCAACGAAACAATCATTTACGGTAACGCGTGGCTGATACGAGCTCTCACAAGTACCTATTATATTTTACAACTGAAATTACTGAGCGTCTAAATCTCCTTTTTGTAAAAGATAAATATTTAATCGTTGCTAAAAATTTATCTTTTTCATTGTTATTAATCTTATCGCAACTCATCATCTCAAAGTTTGCGAAAAAAAATGCAGTGGCGAGAAACGTTGGTCTGCCATAAGACACTGTTTTTTGCCGCGTCAAGTGTACAATTAATTTTTTTGCCTTCTCTCTTCGGCAAGCTCGCCGAAGTGTTTCGTTCACGTCGATATTGGGGACGAGAACCTTTGGCGTTATTACCGCATCGTTTCACTTTCTTGCAGACTCGATCTAACGGCGCGGCGCTTAATCGCTATAATCGGTCAAGCGTTAATAACAGAAGCCGCCGATCAAACGCTATTTAAGATAAATTGCTAGTGATCCAAGAGAATGTAGCGAGTAATTCGTCAGGATGCAATGTCTGTATCGGGCGTACCGATCGGTTTTACAAAGAGAGGTGATTTGAAAAAGATAGAGTTTGCAACTATGATTGCAACATATTTTTTAAATGTTATCTATAATATTAATTTCGAAGTTTGTATTTTCTATTAAATCTTATTCGTACTTTCTTCTACCTTTTTGTCTGAATTGCAAGTAAACAAAAATGGTTTCGAAAACATTTGATCGGAGATTTTGTCTATTATAGAGAGAAGTCGCTATTTTTATCGCATAGAGCTATTATATTCTATTTGTCTTCGGATCAGCTTTCTCGAAATTTGAATGGAAGGCGGAACTAAAATGTTCCGAACTTCTTGTAATGGAGATACAAGAGGACACGTTTCGATTATTCAATTAATCAATTTCTCCTTGATAGACATGAGGTAAAGGTTAAATTTTTTTCCTTTCATCTTTTCTCATCACCTACTTTTACTACCCGTATCAGGCAAATAACTTCCGCCAAGAAAAAAACCTGTTTTGATGACAGTTAATGTCGGTATGTTTAATGGCGCAACAACACTTAGTTGACTCATCGAATTTATTATTTTCGATCGCGAGTTTCAAGTTTCGCATCGCGCTATTTTTATGTGACATCTCTTAAATTTGAATACAAGTAAAATTTCAATATATCATAAAAGTGAAATTCTGAAATTTTAGAATTTAATGCAAGTGTTATTTTTACAAGATATTCTATTTTACACACATGGAAAAAAACTACTTTAAAAATATTTTAATAATTTTTAATTTATTTAAGAATAGTTTATCTAGAAATACATAAAATAGATAAAATAAAATTAAAAATCTGAAAAGTAAGTTTGCCAATCGGTAACTTGACTAAAGTCTCGTGCATGATACATCTTATTGTTAACGAACTAATCATGCGGAATTTATCAGTCGCCGTGTACGTATTGCAGATGCACTTAATGATATGTAATGATATGTAATGGCAGTAAGAAAAGAATTGTAAGAAGAATTTGCGAAGCCTCGAAAGCGTGGGCTCGTCGCGTGCGAAATTTTCCGGACAGGTGTGCTTCTAGTCGATCGGCTAATTTTCTCGTGTATTTTTTCTCTCGTTTTTCTTTTCTTTTCGTTCGTGCGCGAAACTGCCTTGAAAATTGCTTCCGACTCGTCCTCTCTCGCGTGGAAATGCACCGTGTTCGCATCAGACGATTTCGCAGATAATAGCAGTGAAACGGAAAGTGCGATATGACCCCGGGGTGAAGTTTCTCTCGTCGATCCTCCTCAGTAATAGAAGGACACGCTACTTGTTCTGAGAGAAATTTTCATTTGTCGATTAAGCCTAGTAGGACTGGAAAGAAATCGCGAAACGTTTCGTTATGAAATTGACAGAATTCTTGCTATTCATTTTAATTATTTTATTTAATTTATAATAAATGCGTAAAAAAACTCTTTTAGACGCAAACTAGTAAAAAATATTCAAATTAAATTTTTTTATTGCTATTAAATACTATTAATTTAGATTCAGAAAATTTTAAATTCAGAAAATTTTAAAACTTTGCATAAAATGTCTTAAAAAATGTAATGTCTTTTTAATGATAGATTCTTTGGCAAAAGAATCGATTTTGTTTTAGCGAAAATAATTGAGGCATTATTTATTTTTAAGTTATAAACACTTGCTAAAAAAGCTTTCCATGAATTTAACTATAGAAACCTAAATAAATAACAAAAACTACATTTTTAAATTAATTTTAAATGCAGTTTTGTTTGAAACTTGATTATAGAGAAATATATGATAATCAAAATTGAAAAATTGCAAGGAATAATTTCTCTCGATATATATGCTAAAAAATTTAAATAAAGTAAACATTCTAGGATAGTAAAAAGAATTTAGTAAAGAATCTGCTATTTAAAATTGTCTTTTGGAGACATTCTACATATATTATACGTATACGCTGTATAGTCATCGTATATGCGTGAGAGTTATTCCGTTATGTCGCGGGTCATCCTTTCACTAAAAGCGGAATGATCTCGTATACGTGATCGAAAGTAAAAGCGATCGACCGGATTTGTCGTCGAAATGCCTTCTTGGCGACGAACAAAAGATGCGTAAAAACGGAACACTGGGAATCCACAAAGACTCGCAATGGGAGGATTCGCTTAAGATTAATTGCGGATCCTGAGATAACGAGAGGGACATTGAAGAGGGAAATGAAAGCTTTCGAAAGGTGTAGGAAGCGTCCTTTTAAGATACCACTTTCTCTATGCTTCTGTTATCTTTCTACCTAGTTATTTTTATTAGTCACAGAATTTTAGCAGCCACAGAAAGATCGTTGACGCGATATACGAATTGTTTCGTCTTGACTTTCGAGAGCGTGTTAAAACGCACAACAGACAGATGACATAGAGAGAACGATATGACAAGCTCGAACAATGTTTAATCTATGCGAAAAAGTGTTTTTGAGACTCATGAGATTTTACTATAATTTGTTTCTTTTGATCACGATTAGCTACAATCATACTTTCTGAAAAAAAACTGCTTCCGCGATCGATTTCCGAATTATTCCCTTTGTCGGAATTATTTAAATATCTCATGTATTCTTTACGAAAAAATTACAAAAAATAATATATTAATTATTTATATGTGCTTGATTATATATATATATATATATATATATATATATATATATATATATATATATAATATATTGAGTATTTCTTTTCAATATTTATGAAATTTTAATGTCCTAAAAACTGCTGAGTAGTTTTAAAGAATATTTTTTCGCTTGCTTTCTAATAATTTCTTTGTTCTTTGATTCAACATGTAATTCCCAGGAGTTCGTAATTAACGAGCTGTACAATGTTGCATATTGCTTTATTACTATCGAGGCGCCTTTGAAGCTAGCATGTTAGAAACCTCTCCGATGGGAGATTATGGCACCGCTTCCTCGATAAATTACTTGCTTATACATTCTTGGAATAAATGCGCGTGCCGGCGGCATCCTTTGAATAATGCACATCAACCGGTATACATGCTAAATTGAGCTTAAAGTTTACGCCAGATATTATGCCGACAGCTCATGCCGATCGACACGAATCACGATTGAATTCTCTTTCTTGCTCGTTGATATTACCGCGGAATTGGATTCACTTTATGCGGAAAACTGGCGCTTAGCTTGACGGCAACGCCTTCCGGGGAAGGATATGAAAGTATTGATTCTTAACTGGATAAGGCTGTGCAATTTGACTGCTAAAAGCCTTTCTGGGAATTTATGTTGTAGCCATTGTGAAGTAAATAAAACCTCGTACTGATGTGAAACATTTCGCTACTTTCGCGATCAGAAAATGCATTATTGTTTTCTGACAGCACTCTCACTTGATAGAATACAAAAAAATGCGAGTCAAGTTGTATAAGAAAAATTATAGACTAATAAGAGCAAACGCATTGACGGTGTGAAATTCATTCTAACGGCACGTGGAAATTTATAGCGTTTATTCGATCAGATGTAATGCTTCGATACTGGTAGAAAATATTAATATTAGCATGTAGTCTGTTATTAATGTGATAGTCGCAAAAATTCTCTTTACGAGGAAACATCCCGGATCTGCCTTTCTTTAGATCGGAAAAGTGAAGGAGCATTCGTTGCATAAGTCGACTATGCAGCACTGCATGCCACAGTTAGTGAATGCACGCGTTTGATCGTGCATGCCAACGAATTATGCAATTGCGTGTATAAAATAATAATAAAATATAGCGATTGCTAACATTAATAATTTGCAGTGTCCTGATTTTTCAAGAATATTGAATATACGAGCGGGAATAAATAATTTTACGCAAAACGAAGATATCAGAAAACAAAATCTGGAAACGAGAAGGAATGCAATTCTTTTTCTTCAAATTTATTCATGAGAAACAAACTAGTTTTACATCATCCTTTTTTTTTTTTCTATATCTTTAAACACAGATAAATCAACTATAACGTAGCGATCATAAAATTTATACACCGCCACTTATAATGAATTACGATGACATTTCTAAAGTCGAAAGTGTCGAAAGCGTCGAAAGCGTTTATGGAGCTCTATAAAAAAGCCTAATCTGCCCGCGCTGCGGTAATAAACAATGTATATCGCAACAAAGTTCAACGTGAAATTTAACGAATGCGACATATCAGCTTACATAACGCCGCATCAAGATGCATGCAGATGCGCGGCGTATCAAATCATCAATCTAAACATACGTCGATGATCGCCGTTCGCCGTCTATGCACGATCCGTATCTACTGACGCAATTGTGTGCGGCGCACGACCATCGTAAAAGCTAAGTGCAATCCAGTGACCGCGAGTTTCCCACAGACGGAAAGAAAAAAAAAAAAAACGAAACACATTGATTCCAGGTGTGGTTTTCTTACCTTCTTCTGCAGCTATTACGAACGCCCTCGATCCACTCCTTGATCTTCGAATCACCAGGAGAAGCTAAGATAATCGCCTTAGCGGCAAGAAAACGCAATAAGCTGCAATGACGCTATACGACTTGAATTAAAGTATTCTATCTCTTCTGCCACTATTAAATTTCTTCTGCAAATTACTCGCGATATGGGAAAGTAAATAGATTTAATAGCCAGCCTGGCCTTATTTTACATTAGATATAAAGGAGTCCTTAATTTTTTTTTTGCGATTTATTAAACTTTAACGGTTAAATGATAGAATTACGTTCTTCGTCCAATTTAAAACGACTGTTATTTTAGTTTGATTTGCGGTCTAATCGTTACGATATTTAAATGCTAAAAGTCAAAAAGTCTGACGTTTTCCATTAAATGTCGCAATTGTATCCGTGGAGCTACCCATTCTGAGACCTACATCTGCTAATTGCCAAATTTGTTTCAGTCTACCGCGGAAGATTTTCGAGAATCCGGCCGCGAATTGCGGTCGACTTGTGATACGAAAGTGAGAGGTTTAGCTTGCTTAAGCCGGGGCTGCGGTCAGAGCATTGTATCTGGCCGGAAGTTATTACGATCGCAGCAAATATCCCTTTTCGATAAGCAATATATGATAATGCCTATCTCGTGCCTATCGCAGTCTCGTTCGCACGCGATTTGTACCCGCTAACATTTATATCGTACGTGGGTGGAGCGTTTCGTGACTTGCGTTTGTTCACATGTCTAAGCGTTGCCTTCACTTTATATCAAATTTTTTTATACAACTGCTAATGTTCGCGTTACACGAATGATTAACCGATTATTGCAATTGCATCCGCTTTCGTAAAAGACCTTTATAGACTGCTTTTATCTTATTATTGGCATCTTCAAAATGCGTGCAAAATATTTAAACAGACTTAGCGTAAAAGAAGGCAATTAAAATTTTTTTGTAATGAAAAAAGTTTTGTTCAATTTTAATTTATTTCTAATAACATTTCTTGATAATTGTTGTTTAGAAAAATGTTTTACCTGGAAATTTTTATTTTTAACGCTTACAGCTCTTTTCACGTTAAAGCTTTACTCGAATTACAAACATGATTCCGAATCGAATTTCCGCAAAATTTGAATTTGTGATGAATCGTCGAAAACAGGGTGCCCCGTCATTCTTACCACAATTCTCCAAAGTTTCTCTAAAGGCTCCGTCGCTTTCTAGGCCTCAATTATCCTCCGACAGAGGCAGACTATTTCTCGAGGCGATCGCATAAATTGCCAGATAGCTCATTTGCGACTACGACAGAGATTCAATTCCAGAAAAGACTTTAAAAATCCGTTTGCCGCAACTCTCGCGTTTTGCGGAACGCAACGTTATTCGCAACCTTTTTACGACGTTTTAATATCCGGCCTGATCTACATAGCGCTCTTTGAGAAGTAATATCCGATCGCAATCTTGCAAAGTGACAGATACATAGATGACTTCAAACTTTCAACGCGCTCAATTAATCGCACAACACCGATCGCTCAAAATTGTCGACCAAATGCGCGAATATGCAAAAATTGCTATTTTTTACTTATCGCTTACTTGCAAAATCGATTTTCCAGCAGTGGCACTCCGCTAAAATAGTAAAAATAGAAAGTTTAAACTAAATGAATAATTGCCACATCAAAGCTTATGACATTTAACTTAATGTTGCAGCTATGAGAGAAAATAGTTCGCATCTTTAATTGTTTTCATTGATTTCTATTAATTTGTCCGCTGCTACATGAATCATCAGTTTAAACTTATATCATTATTCGCCATATTGATTGGCGAGATTGAGACTACGGTTATTAATGAAATGGAGAAAGAAGTAACGTGCCAAATACATTCGTACCGCCCAATGACATTTGCCCATTAAAATTACCTCGTCACGGTGCGTGCAGTTGAACCTGTGTTATTGAAACCATTCAATAACCCTGTACTTGTCAGTCAATGAAATCCATTCAACATACCAAGTATGACTTACCAAGAACTATGCAAATATAGAAATTCCTCGCTTTAGTGCAAGTATCAAAGACAATATTGCACAATAAAATCCTAGCTTAAATTTCTTATTGAATTATTGTCAATTAGCAATTTAATCAAAGAGCTTTTATATGCGTATATTTTAAAATAACATCTTCTAATGATATAATGAATTATATAATGATATAGGCATGTTTGTAATAATTGATAATATAACGTTATACAACATGAATACAGCTAGCTATTAACATTGACATAGAACGTTAGAATTTGCGTATGCGGATGAGATTCCTTGATGTTAATGTCAATGCCAATCGAATGCGTATAATTGACCTGAAACGGCGCTACATTGTTCGTATTGAAATTTCTTATGAATGGATTGTTTGCATCACTTTACTTTTCACGGCGTTCGAGCTATCATTTTGTTTGTTAATTTATTTTAGATCTCATTTACAATTCAAATAATGATAAAAATATTTTACTTAATAAGCATTTTGTTTTCAGTATGAGAATTGACGATTATAATAGTGATTGCTGAAAAATATAAGTGAATAAACATAACATTCAGATATGTTTATTGAAAAATTGTAAAAAGAAATTCAACGCTTTTAAATAAAAACTGTTGTGAATAATTTACAAATACGACACCTGCAGACGCATGTAATGATGCGAAATGCGAATATCAGCTGCTACCAGTTATATAAATAACCAGTATATTTCGAATGTGACATATAAGCTGTTATGTGTGCGAAATGAAAACTGCAGTAGGTCGTACTTTCTCGGCGAGAAGGCGAGAAGACCTGTCTCACAACGGGTCCGCAACGACAGAAGGCACCCGAGAGAAAGGAAGATCGAACAATGCCCCTCTTAATTACGGCAACCTTAATTATTCGCGTGTTTTTCTCGCGCGCACAATACACTCAACTGTGAATTTGAGAACGCACTACGCGCGCGGCATTGTATCGCAATCATAATAGCGATAATGGAATCAATAAACAGGAATTAGCGAGATTGTGATACACATTGGAAGTGAAATCTTCCTTTCCGAATTTATTATGGCGCGTAAGAAACTGCTGACCCAAAAATCTGACAACGATGTCTGTAAATCGTGTTTGTTATAGATTAATTACATCATTAATTTCTTATTATATAAGCAAGCTTCTCAATCAACTATCAATTTGTTCTTTGTTGTGCATACAACACAAGACAGGATTGAGTAATGAAAATTATTCCTGAAGGAATATTACTTAGCAAAGAATTGAAAAATATATGTCGTAAATTAAATGTCAATCTACTGATTTAAATTGATCGTTCGCAGTTATGGAACGACGAGCGAGTGTGAAGCAACTTTTGCTAAATCGTGAAATAATCTTCCCTCTGATTTCCCACTTGGTTTTCAATAAGCGCCTTCGAATAGAAATGCAAACCGATAATTTCTTATCTTGTCACATACATTGAATACCATTGCGGACTGCGTGGATTTGATTTGCTTTCGCTTTTAGAAGATTTCTTCTATCATAGCACATTAGTACGTATAGCATGTCTAGTAAAACATTTGCAGTAGAAATGCAAAAGCGGTGATTTGCAAAGTAATTAACCACGGTAATTTATGAAAATCGACGAATGAATCCAGCGATTTTTCATACTTTCTCTGTAATGTACGAAAGAGATTTATTACACTTCTATCATTATCAATTTCCCTTTTATCTTTACGACTTTGATGATGATACCATATTTTTAAGTTTATCACTAGAGATTATATCTATATTCGCAAAGAATCATGCACGTTTCTTTATCGTAATACATTTTCGAGCAAATCATATAGATTTCTTGTTACATCATAAAAGATCCAAAGAATAATCACCGTTCAACTTCAAGAATAATTAGTAGATTGTCACTTTTTGATGTTGACGATATGCCACTGAAAGCATCACAGTGTTACATCATTAATGCGCTCGTGATGCCTGAAGTGCACACAAAAATTCTATATTGCATGAGATATTACGACATTGCACGAGATGAATGAAGGATAATAACTGCAACATTGCATTTTAAACAGCCTTGCGACATAAATCGCTCTTTTCCGGTTTTAGGGTCGTTTCGTGCACGATCCGCGGCCTCGTCTCTCGGCTTCCCAGCAAGCCCAGATACTGAGCGACGTGCAGCAACATCAACAACGGTATCGGCGGCCCATTCAGGACTCCAAAAATGCACGGGTATCCTTCCCTTCGTACGACCAAGCGCAAACTAACACACCGTACGCCTCTCTGGCCAAGTATAAGGTCGATCGAACAAAGCAGCAGCAATTGTTACACCTGCAGCAGCAGCAGCAGCAAGTCCAGCAGCTTCTACAGCAGCAACAGCAAAAAATCGCCCAGCTCGGTGCTTCGAATTTTGTGAACAGTCCACAAGCGCCGCAGTTCCAGCAGTATCAGCAGCAGCAGAAGCAGCAACAGCAGCAACAGCAGCAGCAGCAGCAGCAGCAGCAGCAGCAGCAGCAGCAGCAGTTCGGTAACCCGTACAACCAGAATGGTTTCCAGAATCTTCATCATCAGGATCTGTCGCAGCCGCTGTTCACGGATCAGCAAACGTTGCAGTTTCAGGAGTATCTCGAGAAACAGCGCGAGCTGGAGCTACTGCAGAAACAACGGCAGCAGTTACTGTACGAACAGCAGGAATTGCGCAGGCAACAGGAATTACTGCGACTTCAGCAACTCCAAAGGCTCACTTCTACTACTCTGCCTCCAGCGACGGCGACGTCGACGCCGATCGCCGTCAGCACCACTCTCGCGCCGTTGCTGTTGTCTTCGCCGACGGCGCGACGAATCACGCCGTCGGAAGCAGAGCTCTTTCTTAAAGCAATTGCTAGCCATCAGAAGAAATATGCAACGACACCGGCGAGCACGACAACACCCACCACCACCACCACCACCACCACCACTAGCACGCCGCCGCCACCTCCGTCATCCAGACGCATAATCAAGACTCATCAGGAGACGGACATCCCGGACAATCTGCTCAGTCTAATTCAGGACCAAGAGAGTCGATTTGTGCAGCAGGGCAAACCGAAGCCCCAGATCAAAGTGATCTATCAGACCGACAGGCCCAGCACAACGAAGCAGAACTCCGGCGCAAGAAGCAAGAACTCTCAGTCCGCTGCCGAGAGAGAACTGTTGCTGAAGCAACTCAGGCTTGCTCTGGCACAGTCTGCCGATGACGACGACGCCGTCAGGAATGTCACCACCCGGGATCTCGTATTGCCGAACGGCAAGAAGATTCAAGTTATTCATGCGCCGAACGGTTTGTCCTCCATCGTGCCATCAGCCGGAAACACCGTTGAGACTTCGATTCTGCCGTCTCCGACTACGACTACTATCAAGCCGCCGAAAGCCATCTTTGAGGAATTGACGAAGGGCGGCGTGCTACCGCCGGGCGCCGATTTCGAGATCATCCGGCAGAAGAGCGACGGTAAGCTCGAGGAAGTCGGCAAGACGCCGATCATTCAGAATCTGCCGGCGAAGAAGGTTACGTTTGTCGTTCTCGAGGAGCAAGCAGACGGCAGTTACAAAGTGCAGGGTGTCAAGGGCAACGCCAATGATAAGGAGAGCGGCACCGATGTCGAGTCCATCGTCGAGAGAATCAAGAAAGGCGAGCTGAAGCTGCCGCCCAGCTCGCTCGGACCGTCCACTCCGTCCACCACTCTGGAGCATTTCGAGTCCAGCATCAATCCGAATCTAGTGGTGTCCACTGGAACATCCAGGACACCTCTTCACACCATCAGCACGACAGCGTCGACCTTCAGACCAACCACCATCAGATCCACGTCGACCAGGCACAGTGAAAGGTGAATGTCATAATTATTCGCATGTAAACATAATTTTTTTATCTAAATAATTATTTGGATTGACAACTAAAATTTTTATTTCAATCGAAATAAATGATGAAGCGTTTCCACTGAACAAGCTACTGATTGTTAAGACATAACTCATTCAATTTTGCTATTGCGTTTGAATTCGTCTTTTTCACTTTCTATCAATTTGTATCGAAAATGATATCAGATGGGAGATTCTGAAGGGAGAAAATAAAATTTTCAGCAGCTTTCCCTATGTCACGGTGTCGCCAAACTCAGTGTCCACGACTGACAAGTACGTGACCTCGGCGACCAGCGTCACGGGTCACGTATATAACACTGTGAACACCAATCCGACGAAGACGAGCTTGTCCGACCACATACCGCGAGTGACGACCAAGTATCCGTCGTCCAGCAGAAGCCCGTTTATCCCGACGATGGCGCCCGTGAAAGAGATCGTGACGACGGCGATCACACCGACGACTTTCTCGCATCACACGACTTCTTACAGCCACTTCTCCAGACACCCGGACACCTCGTCGACGTTGAGAGTATCGCCGCAGGGCAGCTCGCAGAGCGAGAACATCGTTTATCAAGATGAGTTCGAGAGGACTACCGCATTGCCTTCGACAGAGGATGCCATCGGGACTCAAAGTCCGCAGGAAAGTCTAGCCGCGTTGTTGAGAGGAGAGGGTCTCTTTGCTATGGCGAAATACCTGAGGCAGTCGGGATTGGATAACGTGTTGAACGAAACTGGTAAGTTGCGTGTCACTTGTTCATTTAGTTAATAATTTGTGAGGCTTAATGAGAACGTTAACAATAGAAAACAGATATTTAAAAGAATAAAATTTTCTGTTTTATTTAAAAAAATAGGAATTTCAGAAATTTTCAATTCTCACATAATTTGCATCATCAAAAGTTAACGTAGGCAGAGTTTTTATAAGCGATTTTTTATCATCGTGATATCAATTCAGTCATTCCAATATCAATTAAAAAAGAACCAATTAATTAATTTCAATACAATCTTCTACAATTAATAAAAAATACAATTTAAGTACGAAATAAAAATAATGTTTCAACACAATATGATAATGGCATTTGACAATTATACTCTATTTGGGAAAGAAATTAATAAATTCGCGTAACGAGATAGAATATTAAATAGCGTTAAATGTTATACTACAGTTTTGCAAAACACACTTTCTGCAATGGTGCAAAACCACCGCAGTCTTATCCAACAATGTTGCAAGGCGGGTTAACTTATGTCAAAACTTTTCTGGCCCAAACGGTTGTACAAACGATCCCCCGTCGGTGGCGAGATAGGCCGTGCCTCTTTTGCACAATCTACCACCATTTGTATTTCGCCTTAATCTCGCTTTAGTCGTGCAACGTTTGTTAGAAAAATGTTCTCACGACTCGTTGCCCATTTCGACACAGTCGTCTCTCTGCCTTACGAGAACAAAGAGGAGGCGTTACGCGGGATCTCGCGAAGAAAAAACGCGATTTAATTACTCGTTATAGTTATTCGCGTGACAGCTCGCTTAATACATTGCTTTAGACTTTCGAATTTCAATTTAACTGATTCTTTTTAATTAAATGAGATTGAAATAAATTTATTTGATAAGTTAAACATAAAAGAATTATGGCGATATCGACGTGTTACATGAAAGTGATAGTCACGCTTCTTTGCGCGTTACGCTCGCAATGTAAAATTCATAATTCTGAAACACGAAGAATTCAGTTCAAGTTAAACCTCTTTATAACATATAAGTACGTCGATCCTTTCACGCGCTCCTTCGGCCATAAACAATTTGCATTAAACGGTCGATTACACTACTCCGATTAATGTCTGCTGGGCATGTTTCGTTTATTTAGAGATAAACTTTTATAAAGAAAATACTACAGTCCTTTTTTGTCACTAATATACTAACAATTTTATTGACCGCGTTCGCACGCTTGTTAAAAAAATAAAGCCGCTGTGATCTTCGTGTGAACAGCACGATTTCTTTCAACGGTCCCCCGTCAATAGTTCCGTTCGATTGCGGATGCAATTATCGGTCTGAAACATTGTGCAACTTTACCACATTTTCCAATGACATGCTTTTCCTTCCACGATCATTATAGGACGATAGACTCATGTGTATGTACAACTAACATGTCAGAAACATATGGAAGAGAATGTCTAGTGAACAAAGCGTAATCACATATATAATTAATTGCAAAAAACTATTTGTATCTGTCAAACGACATACAACAATGATTGTATAATATATTTCTTATGTTTATTTCATAAGATGAAATTAGCGAGGCGTAAACATTAACTTTCTAATTTGTAACATCGTATACATATTTATTTAATTAAAATTCTACTAACGTTCAATTGAAATTCATCGACGAATACGATTTTGTCATTCTTTTTTTGTTGAAATTTAATTTGCTATTTTACTTTTGATTGTTAATCACTCGGAGATTATAGGTTTTAATATTTTTGAAAAGATTGATTCAACGAAATAATTGATTAAAAGAATTTGAAGTGGTTTAAAGAAATTTATAATCAATTCAATATTTAATACATCATTTTCTATTTAACATTATTTGCAGGTCCATACACTATATTCGTCCCTACAGACAAGGCTTTCAGGACGTTATTGGTGCAATTGGGAGGACCAGAGAAAGCTGAGCAAAAATTCCATGATAATCCGAGACTTCTAAGTGGGGTACGCGCTATATAAGCCATCATTAATAATTTATCTATAGCTAACGGTAGATATCTAACGGCTGATTTCACTAGCCAATTAGTCAATCGTATAATTGAACTAACGTATTGAACCATACTTGATTCATTATTTTTTAGAAGTATAATTGAAAACGTGAAGACTTATTAAGCCAAGTGTAAAATTAATTGACCTTAATCAAATAAATTATGAAATGTAACAAGTATTTATAGGGATTCTTTATATTGATAATATTTCGAAATTTTATACTAACGAGAATTTCTTTTATAACAGCTTCTTCTTCATCACGTCATTCCGGGAGCCTTCAAGATTGAGTCCCTGCAAGACGAGATGACCGGCGTCAGTCTTGCTGGAACGCAGTTGCGAGTGAACGAGTATGCGATGCAGGATCACGAATGGAACGATGTAAAAGTAATTTTATATTTTAGAGTGTCACAATTTAGATAATATTTTCTTCATTTTTATGAAATTATTTGCTTTATATTTTATTTATTGATTTAAAAGAAATTATTAAGTCGTTAATTTAATCTACAGAATCGTTTATCAAGAAATCGATTATTTTCTAATTCAAATTTTTTTCTAAATTTTCTAATTCAACGCGGCATTATTTTCATAAGCGCCCACTGCATTAATTCATGTCTGTCTTTGTGTGATCCAGTTTATTGACCTTCATGAATATATTAAAAATTTTCCTTCATTTAATGAATATGCTGAATGTTGCGGAATTCTGTCACGTAGTCCATTTTTTGCAAGACGAGATGTTCACTTAACATACATAAAATGGTCCAGAATTTGATGCGCCCATATTATATACGATTGTTCCACTTTACATACATTATTCATTTATTCCAATTTTGTATTGTTTGCAAATAGATAACAACAATAAACGGAGCGCGTGTCGCGCCTAATAAACGGGACATTGAGATTCCTCAAGGTATCGCTCATGCCGTCGACAGGGTCATGTTCCCTCTTCCGGTCGGAGATTTGGTGCAAACTCTGCAAGCCGATCGCGAGAGGAGGTTCACCAAATTCCTTAGAATGCTCCACGTGTCGGGCTTAGAGGACACGCTCGCAGGTAAATTGAAAAATCAAGCTAAGAGATAGCATTTCAATTCGTATATATGCCTTTGCTATATTTTTGTTTCGTAAATGTTGTGGACTATCTAGAATTTTCATGATTGTTTCCATTGTTTAATATTTTAATATAAACTGGTTTTCCAGGACCGAAGACATTCACCATCTTCGCACCGACCGATTCCGCTTTCACCGATTTAACGAAGAACGGCGCCCCAATTTGGACCGAAGAGGACGGCCCAGAAGCGGCAAAAACGATAATTTCGCGACATGTGGTTCCCACCACTCTTTACACAGCGGGAATGAGGTATTACATTCAGAAGGATACCCTCCGTCCGCAATCACCGGTTCACATCCACAAAAATGGCGGTAAATATGATTGAATAAATTATTAGTTTATGTTTATTTGCTCTTTATAGTGCATGTTCCAATAATAAAACTCGTCACGCATTAATATTTTCAGTCATCTCTCAACGCATTATATTATCATAAAAATAAATGGCATCAAATGGTAGTTTTTCAGATAATTCAGATGATGCATTATTGTTTCAGGACGAGTACGAGTAAATGAGGCACACGTTGTAACGCATAACGTGCCAGCGACGAACGGAGTGTTACATGCTATCGACGGTGTTTTGTAAAATGACAAAATGTAATAAATATAAGTTAATCGAACCACAGCATAGGCTGCAATCACGCAGGTGAGATCTTAATATCTTCGTAATGTTAAGTGTATGTACAATTTCTCGAAAAGTTGAAGAACTCGATATAGCAAATAGGCATAAATTCCCTGCGTGAGTGCGATGGAATGTACGATTAAATTTGATTATATCAAAATGATTAATGTAATCGTGCTCGCCGCATCATGATTGGATTCAGTCATTGATAAATTGACACATTATGCCATAGGTGTCGTAAAATCGGAGGAAAAAAATAACGAGACCATTTTTAATGTATATGTATACATATTAATTTATATAAGGTAGGCATACATTAGAGATTCGTGCACTTGTGCCATACGCACAAGAGTACGAAGAATTAATCGCTATTGTATAGAATGGTAACGCAATACCATGTTTAGTATTATTTTGTAGTTCATATTTTATAAATAAATGTACAGAATTTTCATTTTCGTAATTTACAAGAATATTTCCCGACTTTTTCGAATTAAGAAATAAAACAAAAAAAATTTACATCTTGATTTAACAAATAATAATCAGTTTTTAATTGTTACAAACTTGAATGCTATATATAATATATTAGACTAGTTTTTTTTATAATAAAGAATTAATATCAATTTGGGCGTAATCAATCTTTTTTTTACAATTTTAACTAATAATTTGTCTTATACTTTTTAATTTCTATCATTATATGATGGATATTTGTAAGTTGCGGGCGTACATTCGGCGGCAAGATCTTATGAAAACGATTGTAATATTCCACTAACTGTGTCATTGCACGTTGAACTAGCGCGCCGCCGAGTATCAAACTGGGAAATGAATGCGACACCTCTCTATGTATCTCTTCTAATGCTTGTTTCCAATTTTTCGTAAAAGATTTTACCAGAGATAATGCTTTCTCTTCTTGTCGTTTCAAATCGTCAACTTGGCCCTTTTCGATTAAATTTTCCGATTCCTTCACTAGCTGAATTATAGCACCAAAATGTGGACTCAAGACTTCTTCGACAAATTCGGAAGAGCGCGCATTTAATTGCTCTCGAAAGCTTTCCGCTTCTTTCGAATTATCGCGTGTTCTCTCCTGTAATTGAATATAACACATATTATATTCAATTATTCTGTTTTGACATATTATACTTTTTTATGTCAAATAAAATCTACTCACCATTAACACTCCAAGTATTAGGTCATAATTATTGATAAGAAATACTAATTGCTGCATTCGATTCGAGAAAATAGCTGCCATTCTTAGTAAAAAACATTGTACAGCTTCTCTCAGTTCTGCCAATAACTGAGTTGCTTCTTCACAGGGGAATCCTTTGACTACGCTTATCATTGCTGCGCTAAATTCTGCATATCTTCTGGTAATCTAAAAATTTATATATTGAATAAGATTTCCAGTATTATACAATTGCCAAGATTGCCAGTATTATTAAGTTACTATATGATGTCAACAATATTATATTATAAATAATAAAATCCTTTGCACTTGGATACTTACATAATGTGGTCCAGTCTCCTTGTTAAATTTTGATGGATCACAGTTTCTTACGCTGTCTATGTTTAATCGAAACACATATTTAAATCTAAAAAGTAGATATTTTTGCAAAATATAATATAAAATATTAAGATAATTATTAGTGCAATTATTTTAAATATGTTAATTATTTTTAAGTACCTAGGCATAATTATGCTTATTAAACTGTCCCAATATTTATCCAAAGCTGGTACAGCTTTTTTGTGGCATGCCAGTTTATAATGCATCACCAAATTTAGACAGAGAAACAGAGCAATTGTATCGTAACAATCATCAACAAATGATTCCAAGTTCTTTTTCATGAGATTTAACGTTTTTCCCAAGACCTGTCAAAAGTGAAATATGTATATTTATCTTACACATCAAATAAATCATTATACATGATCAATTTTACCTGATAAAAAATATCTAATGCTTGTGTATTATAAACTTTAAAAAACTCGGTTAGGAATAAATATTCTCTGCAAGCATTATCAGCCACAGCATACTGTTCACTTCTGAATAGGGCTTCATAATAATACTGTAAAATAACAATATTAATTTACAAGATATAGTTTGAAAAATACATAATACATAATTATATATTCATATATATATTTATATCACCAGTATTTACTCGTGTCTTAGAAGCAGAGGCAGGGTGCGGAACAATTATAGGTGCTTCCAATTGAGACAAAACTTCACCCCTTGTATTTATCGAAAAGACAGTGCCTTTATGTTTTAACGTCGTTTTATGAAACATACCTCTGCCCACTGTGTCTTCAACTCCCATTAAATCATCCTTTGTTGCTCTTTCCTCAAACTTGCAAAAAATAATTATATTGTAATTTAATGTTTTGTCTCAAAATAGTCAAATAATATCAGTTCTGTTGCTTTGTCTACCTGTAATTTCATCAGCCTCGACGAATAGGACTTAAAATATGAATAATATATCTTGCTCATCGTATCAATGTATTCTCCAATGATTTCTTCTGCCACATTTCTCTCATTTGTCATAATAAACTCAAAAAAGAATTTATATTTTAACATATTATTCTGTGGCACTTGATAATTTGTCATTGGTTTTCTATATTTATAAATTTGTTCCAGCAGATATGTTCTAATCTTTGCCATTGCCTTTATTTTCAACTTCTCTAATATATCCTTTACATCTAGACAAGACTTTGCCTCCTTGAAACTTTGTTCCTTCACAAAGTTAATTTTATGATTCAGTGTTTGTAGCTGAATTAAAAATTCCTTTTCAGTCACAGGACAATCCATAATACCACTGAAACAAATTCATTGCATGTTTATCTTCGCATAACATTTTTTTATAAAAATTTATTAAACTGTCTTACACAATGAGAGCTTCAGACACAATCATGTCTTCGATAAATTGACTAAGAGGACCACGTATTGCTTGTCTATTAGATAGCTGCTGGCTCATAGCAACAGACTTACGCTGCAAATAAAGTATTTCGGAACTAATACTTCCTAAATCTAACTGAAAGTTCATCAACATTGATTCCATTTTCTGTAAGTAAAAAATAATATATCAGTCGCTACAAAATGTTTTCATTTTTATTCATTAACAATATTCTATAAAAAAAATATGTGAATCATATTTGGTGACATATTTAATATTTATTTTCCATTTCAATTATATACATGTATGCCAATAATATTTAATAATGGAATTGTCATCAATGAATTCCAATTTAATCTAACCTCCAAGATATTGTCGCAATCGGCAATCTGATTGTGTAGACTAGCTATATTCTCGCTTTCTTTTATGTAATCTTGAATTGATTTATTTTCGACCTCCTTAAGTTCCTTTTCGATTTGTTTGGAATATTGCCGTAGATCGGTGCCAGTTTTGAGGACTTCTTGAACGACATCATCTCCAAGATCCTGAGGTAGTTGTCCTTCGTTGTTGTCAAAAATATCTATCTCGGCCATTCTTAAATCTTTTGATATACAACTTAAACAATAATTAAATACTTCATTTACAAAGTATTTCAATCACTTTGCATCATATGTGAACAAACGCATCATCAAAGACGCAGCAGCAAGCGGTATGACGGAAGGAATACCGCACATATGCGCAAACCACGTACATACATGTGAGCTCCGCGTATCGTTCTAAATAAGATATCTTTAGGACGTCCTAAAAACGTCTTTAAAAAAGACGTTTTTTAATTTCTTTAATAATTGGAATTTCAAAATAAAAATTTTGCAATAAAAAACTTTCCAAAAATTCCAAAAAAGACGTTTTAACTAATTGTTTTACGAGCAGCCTAGCACTGTCAAAAGAAGCGAAAATAAGCATGTAGAAAGGTTACGGTTATCCGTTGGAATAACCCGAACGCTCCATTTTAGCTAGGATTTTTAGCAATTTGCAATAGGAACACATAATGATATAAGAGCTCGCTCGAGTAGACGGAAGTGGTCCCTGAGTTCGGCAGAGTGGAGCTTATAGCGTTTTCGATTATACAGGATTTGAACGACCCAAGATTGGTTAATGACGTCATTGCAACCTCTCCACCAATGAAAGACTTGCATTTATAGTAAAATAGTGATTGATCAACCCTAGATCGTTCAAACCCCGTTTATTCGAAAACGCTATTAGATAGGGGAGTTCTCTTTGGATCACTCTTAGGAAAAAATTATATGATTGTTGCCTTGCTAGCAAAAACGCTTTAGGGCCTATCCAGACAAACTTGCATAATCACATAAACATATGCATAAGGAAATTGATTGGTCCATTTTCTTATGCATTTGCTTATGGACCAATCAATTTCCTTATGCATATGTTTATGCGATTATGCAAGTTTGTCTGAATAGGCCCTTAATGGCCGGAGCACAGACTTTTGCATAAAGCATAACGCATAAGCATAAGGAAATTGATTGGTCCATTTCCTTATGCATTTGCTTATGCTTATATATAGACCAATCAATTTCCTTATGCTTATGCATTACGCATTATGTAAAAGCTTGTGCTCTCGGCTTAAGCCTGCATCAGACTGTGCAATTTGTTGCAGCAACTCGCAAGCGATCTAGTAAACTACTAGAAATGCACCATGCAGCACACAGCATTTCTAGTAATTTACTAGATCATTTGTGAATTGCTGCAACAAGTTGCATCGTCTGATGCAGACTTTAGCGCACACTTCATGCACTTGCATGCACTAGTACAGAAAGTGCAACAACAAAGAACGAATCTGTTACCGCGAATCAGTTATCAGTTCACGTGGTAATGCGTCGGTGGTGCATGGTAATTGTCGTGACCGTGACTTAAATCTGATTAATTCCAAGCGCGTTTGACTTTGATAACAATCAACGAGTGTCGGTACACGTATAGTGAATCGTGCAAATAAAATCGAGCAAGATGGTTTTGGAAGAATATAAAGAATTCATAGGCAAATTTGCCATGATCGTCACGATGTTACAGATGTCATCAGGAGTGTAAGTATTTATAATAATATTTTCAAAATATTTTCTTTAGTAAATATAATTTAATACGTGGCTCCATTATCATAGTGAGGATCTTTACTCGGGAAAGCTAAAAAAAACTTGATTAGCCTAAGATATCGCACTAAATAACATACAAAATATTCTCTGAATTAACTTCTAAATACTTATTAATACTGTTAATTGAAAAATGATTTAAAAGATTATTAAATGATTAAACTTAAGAGGTGCTACTTTTTTCTGTGCACAATAGTTATAATTGCTGACTATATGAACTTGATATGCTATAATAGTGTTATATTACAATAACAGCTCATATTTCTCATCAGATTTTGTGATATATTATTCTAATATTTGCTTACTATTGAGGTAATATAAACTGTTTAAAATTTTCTACAAAATACAGTATATTAGAAATTATAAAATTTGCATTTATAGAAGAAGGATAATAGATTGTCTGTTATATTAATCTTTTGCAGATTTATATGCAAAGACATATATAAAAAAGGAACTTCCAAGGGAGTTGATCCAATGCCCTTTCTTGGTGGTATAGGATTGTGAGTTATATTATTCTTATATATTATTCTTAAGAATATAAAAATTATTAAATATGAATATAATTATTTGGTAGGAATTAAATTTTGTATGTTTTGTAAATAGCAACACGCAATTGTTAAGAGTTTTTATTATTATGCAGTTAAACTGGAAAAACTAAATACTTGTATGCTTAATTAAGTAGAAAATAATGTTAGAAAAGTTAAATATAAGTAAATTTAATTGTTCAACTTAATTAATAATTTTTTTTTAATCTTTAGATGCATACTAATGCTTCGATATGCATTAATGTTAGGAGATTTTACTATGATAGTTGTTAATTTGTTTGGTTTAGCTACAAGTTTATCCTACATGATATGGTACTACCACTTTACTTCAAACACGGTATTTATTCAAATATTAACATTGAAATATATTTAATATAAACGTTAAAATATATCAAATTTTTTACTTGATAAAATTGAACTTCCTATTAATGATATAATATCTTCTTTTTCTAGCAAAAGGTGCATAAACTAATATTCAAAATTACAATATTTGTCTTAATGCTCATTGGGTATGCACAAATAGAAGATTCGACAAAAATTGAATACAGATTTGGTATAGTGGTTACAGTGCTTCTTCTTCTCTTAATTGGAGCACCTCTTGTACATATTGTAAGAACATATTTATAATTTTTTTCATATATATTTAAATATTTTTTTATTTGTAAAAGATAATCTTATTAATTAATTATTGTTTGTTTTAGAGTGATGTTATAAAAACAAAGAACACAGAAATTCTACCATTCCCACTTATCTTCATGGGTACTTTTGTTTCCTTTCTGTGGTTACTGTATGGTTTTAGCATTGACAATATTTTTGTTATTGTGAGTTATTTTTTACATTGCATGTTTAAATATTCAACAAGAGATAAGCCGCTAATATTTATTGCAAATTGTTGCTAATCTTTATCATATTCCAAACTTTAACAGTTTCAGAATGCTGTCGGCCTTGCGCTGAATGTAGCTCAACTATCTCTCTTTATTATATTCCCATCCAAAAAGTCACAAGGTGGATTACTGAGTGAACAGAAGAAGGAAGACTAAAATTATAGTTCTTCACAATTTAAAAAAAAAGTACCTGTTATATACGATGTGCTCAATGCAGGATACCCACTACATTTATTTATAGAGCAACAGTATTTTATAATAGATACAACTATAGATTTTTCTATAAAAAAAATAGAAACATTCCAGTCAGCAAAGTCTGTTCGAACAGATATTGCCAAACGTCTGCTACAAATTTTTGTCAGCAGAAAGACAGCAGATTGTATACGAAACCTATTACATCAGATGATGATAGCAGATTGTTAGCAGAAATGTTACAAAACCTGCTGACATAATTTGACAGCAGATCAGTAGCAGAAACCAAGCAGGATTTGCTCGGAATTATTACAGCAGATTGGCGGCAGAAACCGAACAAGACCTGCGCAACGTAATTTGATATCAGATTGACGGCAGAAATCGAGCAAGATCTGTATAATGCAGTTTGATGTCAAATTGGCGGCAGAAATCGAGCAAAATCTGCGCAATGCAATTTGATGTTGTTCGCCGCTATGTGGCGTGTTTCTTTATATATAAACTCGTACTCAAGATTCATCTACAGTGCAGATAAAGTGTGGCCAGTGGCTTAATTAAACTTATCAGTTTAATACAATAATCTGATACAATCCCCACAGGAGATTCAGAATATTAAACTGAATTTTGAAATTGAAAATCCGCCGCGAGTTGAACCGAAACTGTAATAATTTCGAAATTTGGCCTAATAAATTCATTAAAACATAAGTATTCTTTTTGTCCCAATAAAGCAAATATATATTACATACTTTGCATACCTCATTTACTACTTTTAATAAGCGTAACGAGAAATGTAAAATTGTAATGAAGCATTTAAATGCCGCTATTCCATTTAAATTGTGACAGCAGTTCTGCTCGATTTCTGCTGACAATTTGACACCAAATTACACTGCACAGATCTTGCTTGTTTTCTGCTGTCAATCTGCTGTCAACCTATGTCGACAGGTTCTGCTGGCAGAACACGAGCTTAATGCGGACACAAATGGCACCGTATCTGCTGTCAAGCTCTGAGCGAATCTGCTCGCAAACTGCCGGCAGGCTTCCAAATTTTTTCTTAATTGGGGTATTAACATTTTAACATGTTTTAACATTTAATCAAACTAACCCACACAGCACACATATCCAGAAGGCATCCAGAAGACATCCTGAAGATATCTTTGAGAGATATGATATCTTTGGAATGTGCCCGGAACGTCCTCCAAATATACATGCTGTGTGGAAACATAGAATGTACAAAACTTTATTCCATACACTTGTACATACATTTAGTATTATGTAAAATAATAGCTCTAAACTTGTGACAATACAGAGAAGATAAAAATATGAAAAGATAAGATAATGTACATTTATTCTATAGAAATTCTTAGAAAAAATATAATTTTTTATTTGTAAGCTTCTGCATGTTGTCCATATTTTTTCATCTTTATAAAAAATAATAATGTATATTTATGCAGAAGCTTAGAAATAAAAAATTATATTTTTTCTAAGAATTTCTATAGAATAAATAAACATTGAATAAATGTATATGGTTGTAAAAATAATATTACACATTTGTAATGTAATACTATTAACTTGTTAACGGGAAATATATAACACTTGGTTTATTAAACCAAATATTTGTCTTTATTAATTCCACATCTTTTAATAGAATGACAAAGATAATAAGTATAGTTAGTATTCGATTAACAATTATTAATAATATTTACTATAAATTAATTTATTGCGTGATATTCTAATTCGACACATTATCGCAAAATATATCGCCTATCATTCGTGCAAGTTATTGTAAAATATATTTCCCTCATACTTTTGATGATTTTTGTAGTATACAGTAAATTACTGTGTACATATATGTTATTTATAATATATTTTACAAATAAATTATTTATTATAATATAAAAATGTAAAATTGCAATTATTGCATTTATTGCCCTATTATCAAAGAGTACACTTCTTATTCAGATTTATTCTCTTTCTTGCTGGGCAATTATAAGCCTTAAAGAATTCATTAATTCGATAAACTAGCGCGTATTCTCATTTCCCCTCTGGGATGCTAATCGAAGAGTTCTTGCGATTGTTGCGGCGTGACATTGGGAGCGTTCAGGAAACACAACAGTTGCACAACTGTTATGTATGTCCTGTCAACACTCGATGTTGATTTGTTGGCTCTAAAAGATCTGATAGAATACTCCAATGGTGATGAGCGCTCACACTACCGTTTTCTGAACGCATCTATTTTTGCAGAACGCCTAAAAAATTATGTCAATATTAAAACCATTGCAATAATTGATTATTTTTAATCACGTAATGTCTCCAAACGCTGAAATTGAGCGTCGAGCATAAGCGTAAAAAGGAGCCTTTATTTTAATACATTTCAACCTAACTTAACCAAAATTTTCACCGGTTAACCTTACAAATTTAACGACCATATGTTTATCTTTTTTCACATAATTTGAACTGCTACAATAGCAGGTATATATTCATCATTTACGAAAGCGCTCTTCAACGAAGCTAGGGATTCCTAATTAATTCGCAGAAATTCATTTTAGGCGTAAGAATTAAAAGTTTTTTTTTTTTTTTTCAGTCATGTTTTGCATTAGATACGATTGATATTTATTTCATTATTGCACCAATAATCGTTAAATATAAACGTTCGTCATCGAAAATTGATAAAAGTATGAAAAAAGTTCAAACTAAATCCTGTGGGAAGCATACTACATTGTGCAAAAATAAACAAAAGAGTGGTGTGAAAAAAACAGTGTTCTTTAATAAATTCTTAATAAATATATAAATAAATATAAATAATAAAACAGATTCTTTAATAAATAAATCGTTTATTAATACATATAGAAATTTGGTAGATCTTACTACACAGTTTGCAACTAAGCTAGAGATGTCTTCAAGTCTTCCATCCAAAGAAAAAAATGCAACCTGTGATAGGACTACAGCAGATGAAACGGAGGAGCAAGCTGCATCAAGTTTCTCAATGCAAAATAATACAGCATCTGCTCAATTTCCAAGTACATCAAAGGTTTCTTCTTCAAGTCACAAAACAAACAGCCTAAAACGTTATATTGCAAGAAATGAATCAGTGGAAGAAAAAAGAAACAAGAAAGACGTACGAATTCTCAATTTTAATGAGTGGGTGACTAAAAATTTAGTTACAAATTCGGTTAGTGTTGAGTATATGTTAATACAAATTTTTTTATAATTTTGTCAGTCTATTATTGATTGTTATAATAATTTCGTACTGAATATTGTATTTTTGCTTGTATCAAGATTTTTAACATTTATATAAATATAATTAGTTATAACTTAGTTATAAATTAGTTATTTTATAAATTTTATAAAACATAAATTTATTATCTCTATATGTATTGTGCAACAATTTTCCAATTATAAAAATAATTTTTTTTTTTAATAGGTCAGTACTCATGATATAATAACAAAGAAAGATTTCGAGAAGAGAACAGAAGAGACAGAAGCACATGCAGAAACAGCAAAAAATGTATCAGATACAGATAATATATTAAAAGAATATAATTATAATAGAAAGGAAGTAGTAAATGATGATAAGACAAACAAAACAAAAAATAAACAGACAAATATCGTAACACTTAAATTTTCGGAATATATTCCTGTGCCAATAATGCAGGAAATTTTGAACAATCGGACATCATATAATGTACAATTTGTAAAAGGAAATCTGTCTGTAAAACCCATTCCTTATAAGTATTTAAGCCATTCATATTTAGATATAGACGATAAAAAGAACTTGTTAATTCTTGGTTCTAATAGAAATGGTGCTTTTGACGGAGATTTAGTTGTAGCATCTATACATCCTGAAAGTGCATGGATCAGATTTTCCGATGGAAGTATACAAAGGACTGGTACAATTGTTTGTATATTAGAAAAGGTACATCCTAGAACAGCAGTTGGTTTTTTAATAAAAAAAAATGAACTTGTGTTGCTTCGACCAAGAGATCTAAAAATACCAATGATTATCATAAATCCTGAATCACTACCGCCTTTATATTTGAGTCAACTTGATTTTTATGAGAATTTTTTATTTCTCGTTAGTATTGATTCATGGGAGCAAATAGATTATGCATCTGGGTAAGTCTGTATTAAGTGTGAAAATATACATTAATGAAAGTTTAATGCAATCTCTGTTATGCAAATATATATATCAACATTTCTGATTATTTTTATATATTATATATAATATACATATAAATGTATATATTTCAGAAAATATCTTTCAACAGTGGGTAAAGTAGGTGAAATAGAAGCGGAATTACAAACAATATTACTTGAAAATAACTTAGATATATCACCGTATAAAGAAGATTTATTGAAAGGACTTCCAGGCAGTAATTATGTATTAACGGATTCTGATCTACAAGGTAGAGAGGATTGGAGACATGAATGCATTTTTACGATAGATCCTGCAACAGCTGTTGATATAGATGATGCTATTTCTTGTAAAGTCTTGGACAATGGAAACTATGAAGTAATTATTAAATTTAACATAATAAGAACATTGTTTCACAAGGTATCAGTAGGCATCGCTTTTTTGTATATATATACCATTTTTAATTAATTTTAGATTGGAGTACATATATCAGATGTCACACACTATTTAGAATTTCTTTCTCCACTAGATGTTGAAGTATCTAAACGAGCTACTACTATTTATATGCCACATAAAACTTATCACATGTTACCGGAGAAATTAATACAACTTTGTTCTTTAGCAGCTGGAAAAGATAAATTAGCTTTTTCTGTAATATGGGAAATGACTCCAGATGGTAAAATCGTGAAAAATCGTTTTGCGAAAACTGTAATAAGGTCGTGCTGTCAAATGTCCCATGAATCGGCACAAGCTATGATTGATAATCCAGAAAAATCCTGGCCTACAGATTTTGTTTATATAAACGGAGATCATACAATATCGACATTATCTAACATAATAAACAGATTATTCAAGCTATCCATTCAGCTACGAAAAATACGATTTAGTAATGGTGCACTTAGATTAAACCAACCAAAGTTACAAATATCTATAGACGCCAATCTCAGTCTAAAAAATGGCTTTCCAACGCCTACAAATTTTTATCTGGAGGAAAAAAAAGATAGCAACAGGTGTGGTTTCTATTTACTTATATTTCCCTCAACTTTGCATTACATTGTATTAATATTATTACGTTGCGTTCATTTATATTATGTACAAGAAAAGTGACTTTATTTTTAATTGTATAGTTTAATTATCTGAATGTATGTATATTGTTTTAGCCTTATAGAAGAATTTATGTTGCTAGCAAATATAACAGTAGCTACACATTTGCACACCACAATTCCAGAAACAGCTTTATTACGTATTCATAGAAATCCAAATATGGAATTCTTTAAGACAAATGTTGATTTGTTACAAAAGTTTGAAATTCATTTGGATATTGAAACAGCGGGAGCCTTACAGACCAGCATCCATCATTACAATCTAGAATATAATCCCGCTGCAGTAAACGATCATATGAAATCCATTACGATGGCTGTCATGAAAATGTGTTCAAAGACAATGCGGGCAAGAATTCATTGACGCTTTTTATATATCTAATTTATAAAGATTATTAATCAGGAATCCATAATCTAATTTTATAAATTTTATATTTTAGCGTTCGGAATACGTATGTGCCTCTACCATTTCTTCGAGTGATTTAAATCATTATGCTTTAAATGTGCCGTATTACACACACTTCACTTCTCCTATACGAAGGTATGCTGACTGTATAACTCACCGTTTGCTTTATGCAACGATCGCGGATAAGCCTTTGCCAAAGAAATGGACAGTTAAATTGTGTTCCAAGTATGTATGGCGTAACATAAAGAAGAGAATTGTAAAAAATTTGCTTTAATAAGCTTTAATTTGACAGAATTGCAGCCAATTGCAATGTGAAGAAACACAGTGCTCATTTAGCTCATGAACAGAGCATCGAGATGTTCTTTACATATATGGTAGGTAATACAGTTGCCTTTGAAGATTCAGCTATTGTAGTATTCCTGAAGGGGGGCCATATACATGTCATACTTTGTGATACTGGTGCAACATTTAAAATAGATTTTATAGAATTAAAACATACCACTGCCACAATAGATTATTTCACTGATTATGTACCAACACTAATTATTAATTGGAAGAAACCGTCCAAAACGCAGGTATTACTGTAATATTTTACGATTCAGTTTACGATGATATATCAACATGATTATAAAGTACTGCCAATATTTGTTTTAGGCCATCCATTTGTTTAGTTTGGTACGTGTGCGCCTAGAAAAAATTTGCGAAGAAGGCAGAATACGTTTGAAGGCAACTTTACTGCGACCAATATAATGGATAGAAATTTGTATTTTTAATGATTTTTTAAGCCACACATCGACTTTCATATGTCAAATGACAAAATCGTTGAAATATTGAAATTTGACGAGGATTTTTAAATATATATTAAGTGTATACATATCGAAAAATATTAATTCAATCGAGAATTTGGAAAATCACAAATTATAATTGTAAATATGAAGTTTCCTTACCGTCATTGTATTAGAAATTATCAAGTAACAAGTTTTAAGTGTAAACTGTTTTTAAACACAGGATCAATATATTTTATATATTTTATAAATTTATTTGTACAAAATGTTTCATCTAACTTGTCTATTTGAAATATGTATTTTAATTCGAATTAAGGATATAAAAAGTGTCTCCTTTATACGATTAAAATTAATTCTGTTCCGAAGCAAATAACTCCGGTTAGAAACATTAAATCAGAACAATCATGCTGACTTAATGTATTTTGAATAAGAAACATTTTATGTGATCAAATTAAATGAAATACTTTGCACAATGCTCTTATTGAGAATTTCTTTATAATTATATATTTTCATAATTATTATGAATAATATATAATATATATATTATATATATATATATATATATATATATATATATATATATATATAAAAAATATATAGTTATATTTTATACATTTCATCATTATTAAAATGATAAAATTATATAGTATTATAAAATCAATATATTATTATAGTTGAAAAACTAAATCAAGTGAAAAAACAAGTGCAGGCAAAAGATCTAAGATATACAATCTACTTTTTTAAATATATATATTATTTTCAGTTTTTAAAACGTAATTTTCTAATGCAATGAGATCAAAATATTGTTTATACCATTATACATATTCAGCATCTGTATATTATTTGCGAATAAAAGAAAGATCACTGAATCATTCTTAAGTGTATTTTTAATAAAATGCGAATTTCTGCTATAGGGAACATGGGATAATGATTTACGAAAAGAGTGTATTGTATTATATGCAATTTTCTTCTTCAAATCATATCATTTTAGGGATGTCAAGATATTGTAGATTAAGGAAAATATGTTACATACTTTGCATACCTCATTTACTACTTTTAATAAGCGAAACGAGAAATGTAAAATTGTAATGAAGCATTTAAATGCCGCTAGTCCATTTAAATTGTGACGGCAGGTTGTGCTCGATTTCTGCATACAATTTGACACCAAATTAAATTACGCAGATCTTGCTTGTTTTTTGCCGTCAATCTGCTGTCAACCTATATCGACAGGTTCTGCCGGCAGAACACGAGCTTAATGCGAACACAAATGGCACCGGATCTGCTGTCAAGCTCTGAGCGAATATGCTCGCAAACTGCCGGCAGGCTTCCAAATTTTCTCTTAATTGGGGTATTAACATTTTAACATGTTTTAACATTTAATCAAACTAATTCACACAGCACACATATCCAAAAGGCATCCAGAAGATATCCTGAAGATATCTTTGAGAAATATGATATCTTTGGAATGTGCCCGGAATGTCCTCCAGATATACATGCTGTGTGAAAACATGGAATGTACAAAACTTTATTCCATACACTTATACATACATTTAGTATTATGTAAAATAATAGCTCTAAACTTGTGACAATACAGAAAAGATAAAAATATGAAAAGATAAGATAATGTACATTCATTCTATAGAAATTCTTAGAAAAAAAGTAATTTTTTATTTGTAAGTTTTTGCATGTTTTCCATGTTTCTTTATTTCTATAAAAAATGATAATGTATATTTATGCAGAAGCTTGGAAATAAAAAATTATATTTTTTCTAAGTATTTCTATAGAATAAATAAATATTGAATAAATGTATATGGTTGTAAAAATAACATTACACATTTGTAATGTAATACTATTAACTTGTTAACAAGAAATATATAACACTTGGTTTATTAAACCAAATATTTGTCTTTATTAATTCCACATCTTTTAATAGAATGACAAAGATAATAAGTATAGTTAGTATTTGATTAACAATTATTAATAATATTTACTATAAATTAATTTATTGCGTGATATTCTAATTCGACACATTATCGCAAAATATATCGCCTATCATTCGTGCAAGTTATTGTAAAATATATTTCCCTCATACTTTTGATGATTTTTGTAGTATACAGTAAATTACTGTGTACATATATGTTATTTATAATATATTTTACAAATAAATTATTTATTATAATATAAAAAAAATGTAAAATTGCAATTATTGCATTTATTGCCCTATTATCAAAGAGTACACTTCTTATTCAGATTTATTCTCTTTCTTGCTGGGCAATTATAAGCCTTAAAGAATTCATTAATTCGATAAACTAGCGCGTATTCTCATTTCCCCTCTGGGATGCTAATCGAAGAGTTCTTGCGATTGTTGCGGCGTGACATTGGGTGCGTTCAGGAAACACAACAGTTGCACAACTGTTATGTATGTCCTGTCAACACTCGATGTTGATTTGTTGGCTCTAAAAGATCTGATAGAATACTCCAATGGTGATGAGCGCTCACACTACCGTTTTCTGAACGCATCTATTTTTGCAGAACGCCTAAAAAATTATGTCAATATTAAAACCATTGCAATAATTGATTATTTTTAATCACGTAATGTCTCCAAACGCTGAAATTGAGCGTCGAGCATCAGCGTAAAAAGGCGCTTTTATTTCAACACATTTAACCAAAATTTTCACCGGTTACCCTTACAAATTTAACGACCATATGTTTATCTTTTTTTACATAATTTGAACTGCTACAATAGCAGGTATATATTCATCATTTACGAAAGCGCTCTTCAACGAAGCTAGGGATTTCTAATTAATTCGCAGAAATTCACTTTTGGCGTAAGAATTAAAAGTTTTGTGTTTCTTTTTTTTTTTCAGTCATTTTTTGCATTAGATACGATTAATATTTATCTCATTATTGCACCAATAATCGTTAAATATAAACATTCGTCATCGAAAATTGACAAAATAATGAAGAAAGTTCAAACTAAATCCTGTGGGAAGCATACTACATTGTGCAAAAATAAACAAAAGAGTGGTGTGAAGAAAACAGTGTTCTTTAATAAATTCTTAATAAATATATAAATAAATATAAATAACAAAAACAGATTCTTTAATAAATAAATCGTTTGTTAATACATATAGAAATTTGGTAGATCTTACTACACAGTTTGCAACTAAGCTAGAGATGTCTTCAAGTCTTCCATCCAAAGAAAAAAATGCAACATGTGATAGGACTACAGCAGATGAAACGGAGGAGCAAGCTGCATCAAGTTTCTCAATGCAAAATAATACAGCATCTGCTCAATTTCCAAGTACATCAAAGGTTTCTTCTTCAAGTCACAAAACAAACAGCCTAAAACGTTATATTGCAAGAAATGAATCAGTGGAAGAAAAAAGAAACAAGAAAGACGTACGAATTCTCAATTTTAATCAGTGAATGACTAAAAATTTAGTTACAAATTTGATTAGTGTTGAGTATATGTTAATATAAATTTTTTTATAATTTTGTCAGTCTATTATTGATTGTTATAATAATTTCGTACTGAATATTGTATTTTTGCTTGTACCAAGATTTTAAACATTTATATAAATATAATTACTTATAACTCAGTTATAAATTAGTTATTTTATAACATAAAATTATTATCTCTATATGTATTGTGCAACAGTTTTCCAATCATAAAAATAATTTTTTTTGTTTTTAATAGGTCAGTACTCATGATATAATAACAAAGAAAGATTTCGTAGAAGAGACAGAAGCATATGCAGAAACAGCAAAAAATGTATCAGATATAGATAATATACTAAAAGAATACAATTATAATAGAAAGGAAGTAGTAAATGATGATAAGGCAAACAAAACAAAAAATAAACAGGAAAATCAGACAACAACTGAATTTTTGGATTATATTTCTGTGGCAGAAATGCAGGAAATTTTGAACAATCAAACATCACATAATGAACAATATGTAAAAGGAAATCTGCGTGTAAATCCCACTCCTTATAATTATACAAGCCATTCGTATTTAGATATGAAGGATAAAATGGAGCACGATTTGTTAATTCTTGGTTCTGATAGAAATGGTGCTTTTGACAGAGATTTAGTTGTAGCATCTATAAATTCTGAATGTTTATGGATGAGATATCCCGATGGAAAAACACAAAAGACTGGTAAAATTGTTTGTATATTAGAAAAGGTACATCCAAGAACAGCAGTTGGTTGTTTAATAAAAAAAAATGAACATGTGATGCTTCGACCAAGAGATCTAAAAATACCAATGATTATCATAAATCCTAAATCACTACCGTCTTCATATTTTAAACAACCAGATTCTTATGAGAATCTTTTATTTCTCGTTAGTATTGATTCATGGGAGCAAGAAGATTATGCATCTGGGTAAGTCTGTATCAAGTGTGAAAATATACATTAATGAAAGTTTAATGCAATCTCTGTTATGCAAATATATATATCCACATTTCTGATTATTTTTATTAATTATATATAATATAGATATAAATGTATATATTTCAGGAAAATTCTTTCAACAGTGGGTAAAGTAGGTGAAATAGAAGCGGAATTACAAACAATATTACTTGAAAATAACTTAGATATATCACCGTATAAAGAAGAATTATTGAAAGGACTTCCAGACAGTAATTATGTATTAACGGATTCTGATCTACAAGATAGAGAGGATTGGAGACATGAATGCATTTTTACGATAGATCCTGCAACAGCTGTTGATATAGATGATGCTATTTCTTGTAAAGTCTTGGACAATGGAAACTGTGAAGTAATTATTAAATTTAACATAATAGGAACATTGTTTCACAAGGTATCAGTAGGCATCGCTTTTATGTATATATATACCATTTTTAATTAATTTTAGATTGGAGTACATATATCAGACGTCACACACTATTTAGAATTTCTTTCTCCGCTAGATGTTGAAGTATCTAAACGAGCTACTACTATTAATATGCCACATAAAACTTATCACATGTTACCGGAGAAATTAATGCAACTTTGTTCTTTAGCAGCTGGAAAAGATAAATTAGCTTTTTCTGTAATATGGGAAATGACTCCAGATGGTAAAATCGTGAAAAATCGTTTTGCGAAAACTGTAATAAGGTCGTGCTGTCAAATGTCTTATGAATCGGCACAAGCTATGATTGACAATCCAGAAAAATCGTGGCCTACAGATTTTCTTGATATAAAAGGAGATCATACAATATCGACATTGTCTAACATAATAAACAGATTATTCAAGCTATCCATTCAGCTGCGAAATATACGATTTAGTAATGGTGCACTTAGATTAGACCAACCAAAGTTACAAATATCTATAGACGCCAATCTCAGTCAAAAACATGGCTTTCCAACGCCTACAAATTTTTATCTGGATGGAAAAAGAGATAGCAACAGGTGTGGTTTCTATTTATTTATATTTCTTTAAACTTTGCATTTACATTGTATTAATATTATTACATTGCGTTCATTTATATTATGTACAAGAAAAGTGACTTTATTTTTAATTGTATGGTTTAATTATCTGAATGTATGTATATTGTTTTAGTCTTATAGAAGAATTTATGTTGCAAGCAAATATAACAGTAGCTACACATTTGCACACAGCAATTCCAGAAACAGCTTTATTACGTATTCATAGAAATCCAAACATGCGAAATCTTAAGACAGTTGTTGATATGTTGCAAAAGTTTGGAGTTTATTTGGATATTGAAACAGCTGGAGCCTTACAGACCAGCATCCATCGTTACAATCCAAAATATGATCCCGCTGCAGTAAACGATCGTATGAAATCCATTACGATGGTTATCATACATATGTGTTCAAAGACAATGCGGGCAAGAATTCATTGACGCTTTTTATATATCTAATTTATAAAAATTATTAATCAAGAATACATAATCTAATTTTATAAATTTTATATTTTAGCGTTCGGAATACGTATGTGCTTCTACCATTTCTTCGAGTGATTTAAAACATTATTCATTAAATGTGTCGTTTTACACACACTTTACTTCTCCTGTACGAATGTATGCTGACTGTATAACTCACCGTTTGCTTTATGCAACGACCGCGGATAAGCCTTTGCCAAAGAAATGGACAGTTAAATTGTGTTCCAAGTATGTATGGCGTAACATAAAGAAGAGAATTGTAAAAAATTTGCTTTAATAAGCTTTAATTTGACAGAATTGCAGCCAATTGCAATGTGAAGAAGCACAGTGCTCATTTAGCTCATAAACAGAGCATCGAGATGTTCTTTACATATATGGTAGGTAATAGAGTTGCCTTTGAAAATTCAGCTATTGTAACATACCTGAAGGGGAGCAATATAGAAGTCATGCTTTGTGATATTGGAGCAAAATTTAAAATAGATCTTCAAAGAATAGAACATACCACTGTTACAATAAATGATGTACCAACACTAATTATTAATTGGAAGAAACCGTCCAAAACGCAGGTACTACTGTAATATTTTACGATTCAGTTTACGATGATATATCAACATGATTATAAAGTACTGCCAATATTTGTTTTAGCCCATCCATTTGTTTAGTTTGGTACGTGTGCGCCTAGAAAAAATTTGCGAAGAAGGCAGAATACGTTTGAAGGCAACTTTACAGCGACCAATATAATGGATAGAAATTTGTATTTTTAATGATTTTTTAAGCCACACATCGACTTTCATATGTCATATGACAAAATCGTTGAAATATTGAAATTTGACGAGGATTTTTAAATATATATTAAGTGTATACATATCGAAAAATATTAACTTAATCGAGAATTTGGAAAATCACAAATTATAATTGCAAATATGAAATTTCCTTACCGTCATTGTATTAGAAATTATCATGTAACAAGTTTTAAGTGTAAAATGTTTTTAAACACAGGATCAATATATTTTATATATTTTATAAATTTTATAAATTTCTACAAAATGTTTCATCTAACTTGTCTATTTGAAATATGTATTTTGATTCGAATTAAGGATATAAAAAGTGTCTACTTTATACGATTAAAATTAATTCTGTTCCGAAGCAAATAACTCCGGTTAGAAACATTAAATCAGAACAATCATGCTGACTTAATGTATTTTGAATAAGAAACATTTTATGTGGTCAGTTAAATGAAATACCATGTACAATGCTCTTATTGAGAATTTCTTTATAATTATATATTTTCATAATTATTATGAATAATATATAATATATATATTATATATATACTTATATATATATATAAAATATATAGTTATATTTTATACATTTCATCATTATTAAAATGATAAAATTATATAGTATTATAAAATCAATATATTATTATAGTTGAAAAACTAAATCAAGTGAAAAAACAAGTGCAGGCAAAAGATCTAAGATATACAATCTACTTTTTTAAATATATATATTATTTTCAGTTTTTAAAACGTAATTTTCTAATGCAATGAGATCAAAATATTGTTTATACCATTATACATATATAGCATCTGTATATTAATTGAGAATAAAAGAAAGATCACTGAATCATTTTTCAAGTGTATTTTTCAATCAATTTTTAAGTGTATTTTTAATAAAATGCAGATTCCTGCTATAGAGAACATGGGATAATGATTTATGAAAAGAGTGTATTGTATTATACGCAATTTTCTTCTTTAAATCATATCATTTTAGGGATAACAAGATATTGTAGGTTAAGGAAATATATGTTACATACTTTGCATACCTCATTTACTACTTTTAATAAGCGGAACGAGAAATGTAAAATTGTAATGAAGCATTTAAATGCCGCTAGTCAATTTAAATTGTGACGACAGGTTCTGCTCGATTTCTGCACACAATTTGACACCAATTAATCTACGCAGATCTTGCTTGTTTTTTGCCGTCAATCTGCTGTCAACCTATATAGACAGGTTCTGCCGGCAGAACACGAGCTTAATGCAAACATAAATGGCACCGGATCTGCTGTCAAGCTCTGAGCGAATATGCTCGCAAACTGCCGGCAGGCTTCCAAATTTTCTCTTAATTGGGGTATTAACATTTTAACATGTTTTAACATTTAATCAAACTAACTCACACAGCACACATATCCAAAAGGCATCCAGAAGATATCCTGAAGATATCTTTGAGAGATATGATATCTTTGGAATGTGCCCGGAATGTCCTCTAAATATACATGCTGTGTGAAAACATAGAATGTACAAAACTTTATTCCATACACTTATACATACATTTAATATTATGTAAAATAATAGCTCTAAACTTGTAACAATACTGAGAAGATAAAAGTATGAAAAGATAAGATAATGTACATTTATGTTATAGAAATTCTTAGATAAAATATGATTTTTTATTTGTAAGCTTTTGCATGTTCTCCATGTTTCTAAATTTCTATAAAAAAATGATAATGTATATTTATACAGAAGTTTACACACAAAAAATTATATTTTTTACAATTACAATTATTTACAATATTACAATTATTTTATTATACTTTTATCTAAGAATTTCTATAGAATAAATAAATATTGAATAAAAGTATATGGTTGTAAAAATAATATTACACATTTGTAATGTAATATTATTAACTTGTTAACGAGAAATATAGAACACTTGGTTTATTAAACCAAATATTTGTCTTCATTAATTCCACATCTTTTAAGAGAATGACAAAGATAATAAGTATAGTTAATATTTGATTAATAATTATTAATAATATTTACTATAAATTAATTTATTGTGTGACATTCTATTTCGACTATTTATCGCAAAATAGCGCCTATTATTTGTGCAAGTTCTTGTAAAATATATTTCCCTCATACTTTTGACGATTTTTGTAATATACAGTAGATTACTGTGTACACATATGTTATTTATAGTATATTTTACAAATAAATAATTTATTATAATATAATAAAAATGTATAATTGCAATTATTACATTTATTGCCCAATTATCAAAAAGTACACTTTTTATTGAGATTTATTCTTTTTCTTGCTGGAAAATTATAAGCCTTAAGAGGGAACACCAGGGTGACGGCCGAAAAAAAAGGCTATTTTCGTGAATTTTTTTTTCATTATCTAATAGTTTGTTTAATTTATAAACTATATATGTTAAAAGTACATACTTATATTATGTTACAAAAAAAATTTCATAAAATAATATTCATATTTATAATAACTATGGTGATTGATGTGCACCTCGTCTGAAAAAACATGGGTGCACGGGCGCTCGTGCTGCATCTGAACGGGAGCTCTGAAATAAATTTTTTAAATTGTGATTTAAAGTATATGAATGTAGTTTTAGTTGCACGTACGGATTTTTTGATAAAATAATTTTTGACAAAATGGCACTGTTTAAAAAAAAAGTTTTTAATTTTTCAACAAAAATTCGTTACTTCTTTAATTGTTTTTTAAAAACTAATAATCCGATTGAAAAATCCGTACGTGCAACTGAAGACAATTTTGTTGTAAACATTCTGTCCAAATTTCAAGTTATTCGGATAAAAATTGGCCGAGATATAAGAGCGCCCAGTTACGAAAACGTGGTTTCGAGAAAAACGCGTTTAAAGTTTTACAACTAATTGGTTCATATAAAACGATAAAATTTTGTAACGAACCAAAGTGCGTCCAATCCGGGTGCATATGAAGTACCTTCTGAAGCAATAGCTAGTTCTTCGGCTTCGTTTCTGCTTTGCTTTCTTCGCAATCTTTCCTCACGCGTCGCCGATTGCGTTCGGAGGTTTGCAAGTGAAAGCCGTTAATCGTCCTTGTAGTCGCGAAATTGTGATGCTGACAGTCCAATTCTAATTCCCAGCAGCTCCATTATTTTTAATACATCGGTGTATCCATCATTAAAAATACAAACAGCAATGCTTGCAGCGATTTCTACGACTATACCTCCACTTGATGTTGTTTTTGGATCGATGCTCCAAATCATGTTGTTAAAACTGTCATTATTATTTTGAGTAAAACCTCCCAAGCATTTTTCAAGTAACCTTTTATCACTCAAATCTTTATAAATGGGAGTGATTGCATCAATGACTACATCAGGAAGCGGTGTTTTGTGTGTATAATCGCTTTGTCGTACAGCTTTTGCTCGCTGCCAAGTGCACCAAGAATTTGGCCCCTCCGGGCAATAATCATGTTTCGGATTGTCGTCAGATGAACTCTTGTGATACAGAGTACTCCAAATTGCTTTATACATTTCATCCACAGAATTTTGATGTCTGCGAATAGCTAGTCCGTAAAAAGTACTTAAATCATCAATTAATTTCGCTGTAAGTTTTCCTTTACCTCCTAGTCCTTTATTTTCTTTTTTACATTTACGTAGCCTTGCGCCCATTCTTTTTTGTACGTGGTTAATGCACTCTTTTTTTGTAACAGGATACGGAACCGAATCGACGATTGCTTTGTAAGTTTTGCTGTCACCGTCTCCAATATAATTTATATATCGAACATTGTGAAGATCTTCGGATCTTAGAAACATTTCGCGAATTCCATCGACTTCCATTTTGCCAGAGGAGCCTTCATGATTTGCCGTGCATTCATCTATATGAGATTGTAACCACTCTTCGTATTCTACAGTATTGCTTCGTTTTTCCCAAAAAGTGCAGGCTTTACAAAAGGAAGATTTTACACTTATATCGAGTACTTTACTTGTATAATAACCGATCAGAGATGAAACGCCGAACAACGAACTAAAGCCCCTTTTTTTCCAGCTTCCGTCACCAGATACTGTAATTTCTGTAGTCTCTTGAACATTTAATGCTTCTGCAGTTTTCATTTTTTCCTCTTGTGCACTAGATTTTAATGAAATATTACAAATCGATTTTGCAGCAGTGTGGATTTGTTTCACGAGAGAGTCATAGAAGGAACGGAAGATAGGTCGAGGCAAATCCATTAGTCCGCAAAACTTTTCTGCTCCATTCAATCCGATTCCCAATAACCTCATTGCAAATATAAATCTTTTGTTTATTTCATATGCATTAGAAATAAGAGGACACGATTCGATGTATTTCGGATCACATTCTTTACATTTGATAACTAATTTAAATCCGAGGCCACGTTTACTTGTTTCGTGAAATTCTATCTCACTTCCACACGTTTTGCAACACAGAAATACTGCCATAACGGGAAAAACCGAAAAAAAATTTAAAATTCTATATGATATTGTTGGATCAATATCAATATCCTTATCAACGGTTTTCAATTTTTTGGATGACGTGCTTTTGTCGCCTACATTTTGTTCTATTTCAAATCGATTCAGAGGACGTTTCAATTTTTTGCCGTCTTTAGTTGGTTTCGGATTAGATTGTTTCTTGCCTTTTCGATCCATCTTTAACATAAAATGAATATCTCTAATAAACTAAATAAATAACCAAATAACTCTTAGATTTTCAAATCAACGTTTGCTACGAACCTTACGCTTCGAAGGTTGCCGAAAGACTATTTTTACACGCTTAACGGTCGTCACAAAAACATATGTACATACTATACAACAGAACTCAAGCACGTAGACAACAAAAGAATACCGGTAAAACTCCCTATAGACAGATCAAGGGGACTGCCGAATCTTTTCAGGTAGCGCGCGGCCGGTTCTACTAGCGGCATCTGACCAAGTTCTACTCTATGACATATTTACTATAGTTCCGTTACGAATTTCACCATAATATTATAGGGACATATTTTTAAGACTCCAAACATCACAAAAATGCAAAAAAAAAAAATCGATTTTTTGAAACCGTCACCGTGGTGTTCCCCCTTAAAGAATTCATTAATTCGATAAACTAGCGCGTATTCTCATTTTCTCTCTGGGATGCTCATCAAAGAGTTCTTGCGATTGTTGCGGCATGACATTGGGTGCGTTCAGAAAACACAACAGTTGCACAACTGTTATGTATGGCTTGTCAACACTCGACGTTTATTTGTTGGCTCTAAAAGATCTGATAGAATATTCCAATGGTGATGAGCGCCATGAACGATCACACAATCGTTTTCTGAACGCATCTATTTGTGCAGAACGCCTAAAATATTATGTCAATATTAAAACCATTGCAACAGTTGGTAATTTTTTATCACGTCATGTCCCCAAACGCTGAAATTGAGCGTCAAGCGTCAGCGTAAAAGGGCGCTTTTATTTCAATACATTTCAACCTAACCTAACCAAATTTTTCACCGGTTAACCTTACAAATTTAACGACCATATATTCATCTTTTTCACATAATTTGAACTGCTACAATAGCAGGTATATATTCATCATTTACAAAAGCGCCTTTCAACGAAGCTAGGGATTCTTCATTGATTCGAAGAAATTCACTTTTGGCGTAAGAATTAAAAGCTTTATCTGTTTCTTATTTTTTTTAGTCATGTTTTGCATTAGATACGACTGATATTTATTTCATTATTGCACCAATATTCGTTAAATATAAACGTTTGTCATCGAAAATTAACAAAATTGTGATGAAAGTTCAAACTAAATCCTGTGGAAAGCATACTACATTGTGCAAAAATAAACAAAAGAGTGGTGTGAAAAAAACAGTGTTCATTAATAAATTCTTAATAAATATATAAATAAATATAAATAATAATACAAATTCTTTAATAAATAAATCGTTTGTTAATACATATAGAAATTTGGTAGATCTTACTACACAGTTTGCAATTAAGCTAGAGATGTCTTCAAGTTTTCCATCCAAAGAAAAAAATGCAACATATAGGACTACAGCAGATGAAACGGAGGAGCAAACTGTATCAAGTTTCTCAAATACTGTGCAAAATAATACATCTGCCCAATTTTCAAGTACATCAAAGGTTTTTTCAAGTCACAAAACAAAACGTTATAATGCAAAAAATGAATCAGTGGAAGAAAAAAGAAACAACGAAGACGTACAAATTCCCAATGTTGATGAGTGGATGACTGAAAGTTTTGTTACAAATTTGATTAGTGTTCAATATATGTTAATACAAATTTTTTAATAATTTTGTCACTCTATTATTAATTGTTATAATTTCTTACTGAATATTGTATTTTTGCTTGTACCAAGATTTTAAATATTTATATTAATATAATTACTTATAATATTTTATAACAAAAATTTATTATCTCTATATGAATTGTGCAACAATTTTCTAATTATGAAAATGAATTTTTTTTTCAATAGGTCAGCATTCATGATATAATAACAAAGAAAGATTTCGTAAAAAAGACAAAAGCACATGCAGAAACAGCGAAAAATTTATCGGATACAGATAATATATTAAAAGAATGTAATTATAACAGAAAGGAAGTAGTAAATGATGATAAGACAAACAAAAGAAAAAAGAAACAGGCAAATCAGACAACAAATAGATTTTTGGATTATATTTCTGTGTCAGAAATGCAGGAAATTTTGAAGAATCAAACATCACATAATGTACAATATGTAAAAGGGAATCTGCATGTAAAGCCCACTTCTTTTAAGTATCCAAACCATTCGTATTTAGATATGGAGGATAAAAAAGAGCACGATTTGTTAATGATTGGTTCATATAATAGAAATCGAGCCTTTGACAGAGATTTAGTTGTAGCATGTATAAATCCTGAATATGCATGGATCAGCTATCCCAAGGGAAAAATACAAAAGACTGGTAGAATTGTTTGTATATTAGAAAAGGTACATCCTAGAACAGCAGTCGGTTGTTTAATAAAGAGAAATGGACTTGTGTTGCTACGACCAAGAGATTTAAAAATACCAATGATTATCATAAATCCTAAATCACTAGTGCGTTTCCATTTTATGGTACCAGAACTTTATGAGACGAACAAAACACTTTTTGAGAATTATTTAATTCTCGTTAGTATTGATTCATGGAAGCAAGAAAAATATGCATCTGGGTAAGTCTGAATTAAGTATGAAAATATACATTAATAAAAGAATAATGCAATCTTCGTTATGCAAATATTTATATCAACATTTCTGATTATTTCTATATATTGTATATAATATATATTACATATATATGTATAATATATATATATATTTCAGGAAAATTCTTTCAATAGTGGGTAAAGTAGGTGAAATAGAAGTGGAATTACGAACAATATTACTTGAAAATAATTTAGATATATCACCATATAAAGAAGAATTATTGAAAGGTCTTCCAGGCAGTGATTATGTATTAACGGATTCTGACCTACAAGATAGAGAGGATTGGAGACATGAATGCATTTTTACGATAGATTCTGCAACAGCTGTTGATATAGACAATGCTATTTCTTGTAAAGTTTTGGGCAATGGAAACTATGAAGTAATTATTAAATTTAGCATAAAAAGAACATTGTTTGACAAATAGGCATCGCTTTTATGTATATATATATATGTATATATACATACTTTTTAATTAATTTTAGATTGGAGTACATATATCAGACGTCACACATTATTTAGAATTTCTTTCTCAATTAGATGTTGAAGTGTCTAAACGAGCTACTACTATTTATATGCCACATAAAGCTTATCACATGTTACCGGAGGAATTAATTCAACTTTGTTCTTTAGCAGCTGGAAAAGATAAATTAGCTTTTTCTGTAATATGGGAAATGACTCCAGAAGCTAAAATCGTGAAAAATCGTTTTGCGAAAACTGTAATAAGGTCGTGCTGTCAAATGTCCTATGAGTCGGCACAAGCTATGATTGACAATCCAGAAAAATTGTGGCCTACAGATTTTCTTGATATAAAAGGAGATCATACAATATCGACATTATCTGACATAATAAACAGATTATTCAAGCTATCCATTCAGCTGCAAAAAATACGATTTAGTAATGGTGCACTTAGATTAGACCAACCAAAGTTACAAATATCTATAGACGATAATCTCAGTAAAAAACATCGCTTTCCAATGCCTACAAATTTTTATCTGTTGGAAAAAAAAGATAGCAACAGGTGTGGTTTCTATTTACTTATATTTTTCTCAAGTTTGCATTACATTGTATTAATATTATTACATTGCGTTCATTTATAATATATACAAGAATAGTGACTTTAATTTTAATTGTATAGTTTAATTATCTGAATGTATATATATTGTTTTAGCCTTGTAGAAGAATTTATGTGGCAAGCAAATATAACAGTAGCTACACATTTGCACACAGCAATTCCAGAAACAGCTTTATTACGTATTCATAGAAATCCAAATATGCGAAATCTTAAGACAGTTGTTGATTTGTTGCAAAGGTTTGGAATTCCTTTGGATATTGAAACAGCTGGAGCTTTACAGACTAGCATCCATCATTTCAATCCAGAATATAATCCTGCAGTAAACGATCGTATGAATTCTGTTACGACGGTTGTTATACATATGTGTTTAAAGACAATGCTGGTAAGAATTCGTTGACGGTTTTTATATATCTAATTTATGAAAATTATTAATCAGAAATACATAATCTAATTTTATAAATTTTATATTTTAGCGTGCGGAATACGTATGTGCCTCTGCCATTTCTCCGAGTGATTTAAAACATTATGCATTAAATGTGCCGCTTTACACACACTTCACTTCTCCTATACGAAGGTATGCTGACTGTATAACTCACCGTTTGCTTCATGCAACGATCGCGGATAAACCTTTGCCAAAGAAATGGACAGTTGAATTGTGTTCCAAGTATGTATGGCGTAACATAAAGAAGAGAATTGTAGAAAGTTTGCTTTACCAAGTTTTAATTTGTGACAGAATTGCAGCCAATTGCAATGTGAAGAAACACAGTGCTCAATTAGCTCAAGAACAGAGCATCGAGTTGTTCTTTACATATATAATAGGTCGTGCAGATGCCTTTGAAATTTCAGGTATTGTATCATATCTGAAGGAGGACAATATAGAAGTCATGCTTTGTAATATTGGTGCAAAATTTAAAATAGATCTTTTAGAAATAGAATATACCACTGCCACAATAAATTATTCTATGGATTATGTACCAACACTAACTATTAATTGGAAGAAACCGTCCAAAACGCAGGTACAACTGTAATATTTTATGATTCAGTTTACGACGATATATCAACATGATTATAAAGTACTGCCAATATTTGTTTCAGGTCATCAAATTGTTTAGTTTGGTACGTATACGTCTAGAAAAAATTAGCGAAGAATTACGTTTGAAGGCAACCTTTGTGCGACCAATATAATAGATAGAAATTTGTATTTTAAATGATTTTTTAAGTCACACATCGACTTCCATATGTCAAATGACAAAATCGTTGAAATATTGAAATTTGACGAGGATTTTTAAATATATATGAAGTGTATACATATCGAAAAATATTAACTCACTCGAGAATTTGGAAAATCACATATTATAATTGTAAATATGCAATTTCCTTATCGTCATTGCATTAGAAATTATCAAGTAACAACTTTTAAGTATAAAATGTTTTAAACACAAAATCAATATATTTTATATATTTTATAAATTTATTTGTACAAAATGTTTCATCTAACTTGACTATTTAAAATATGTATTTTGATTCGTATTAAAGATATAAAAAGTGTCTCTTTTGTAGAATTAAAATTAATTCTGTTCTGAAGTAAATAACTTCGGTTAGAAACATTAAGTCAGAACAGTCATGCTGATTTAATGTATTTTGAATAAGAAATACTTTATGTGATCAAGTTAAATGAAGTACTATGTACAATGCTCTTATTGAGAATTTCTTTATAATTATATATTTTTATAATTATTATGATTAATATATAATATATATATATATATAATTTTTAAATAATGTATATATATATATATATATATATATATATATATATATAGTTATATTTTATATATTTTATCATTATTAAAATGATAAAATTGTATATTATTACAAAATCAATATATTATTATAGTTGAAAAACTAAATCAAGTGAAAAAACAACATAGTGCAGGCAAAAGATCTAAGATATACAATCTACTTTTTTAAATATATATATTATTTTCAGTTTTTAAAACGTAATTTTCTAATGCATTGAGGTCAAAATATTGTTTATACCATTATACATATTCAGCATCTGTATATTAATTGAGAATAAGAGAAAGATCACTGAATCATTTTTAAGTGTAATTTTAATAAAATGCGAATTCCTGCTATAGAGAACATGGGATAATGATTTATGAAAAGAGTGTATTGTATCATATGCAATTTTCTTCTTCAAATCATATCATTTTAGGGATGACAAGATATTGTAGATTAAGGAAATGTATGTTACATACTTTGCATACTTTATTTACTACTTTTAATAAGCGAAACGAGAAATGTAAAATTGTAATGAAGCATAAATGCCGCTAGTTCATTTAAATTGTGACGGCAGGTTCTGCTCGATTTCTGCATACAATTTGGCACCAAATTAAACTACGCAGATCTTGCTTGTTTTTTGCTGTCAATCTGCTGTCAACCTATATCGACAGGTTCTACCGGCAGAACACGAGCTTAATACGAACACAAATGGCACCGGATTTGCTGTCAAGCTCTGAGCGAATATGCTCGCAAACTGCCGGCAGGCTTCCAAATTTTCTCTTAATTGGGGTATTAACATTTTAACATGTTTTAACATTTAATCAAACTAACTCACACAGCACACATATCCAAAAGGCATCCAGAAGATATCCTGAAGATATCTTTGAGAGATATGATATCTTTGGAATGTGCCCGGAATGTCCTCTAAATATACATGCTGTGTGAAAACATAGAATGTACAAAACTTTATTCCATACACTTATACATACATTTAATATTATGTAAAATAATAGCTCTAAACTTGTAACAATACTGAGAAGATAAAAGTATGAAAAGATAAGATAATGTACATTTATGTTATAGAAATTCTTAGATAAAATATGATTTTTTATTTGTAAGCTTTTGCATGTTCTCCATGTTTCTAAATTTCTATAAAAAAATGATAATGTATATTTATACAGAAGTTTACACACAAAAAATTATATTTTTTACAATTACAATTATTTACAATATTACAATTATTTTATTATACTTTTATCTAAGAATTTCTATAGAATAAATAAATATTGAATAAAAGTATATGGTTGTAAAAATAATATTACACATTTGTAATGTAATATTATTAACTTGTTAACGAGAAATATATAAAAAACACTTGATTTATTAAACCAAATATTTGTCTTTATTAATTCTACATGTTTTAATAGAATGACAAAGATAATAAGTATAGTTAGTATTCGATTAACAATTATTAATAATATTTACTATAAATTAATTTATTGTGTGATATTCTAATTCGACACATTATCGCAAAATAGCGCCAATTATTCGTGCTTGTAAAATAGTTCTTGTAAAATATATTTCCCTCATACTTTTGACGATTTTTGTAAAATACAGTAGATTACTGTGTACATATATGTTATTTATATATATATAATATATTTTACAAATAAATCATTTATTATAATATAATAAAAATGTAAAATTGCAATTATTGCATTTATTGCCCTATTATCAAAGAGTACAATTCTTATTCAGATTTATTCTCTTTCTTGCTGGGTAATTATAAACCTTAAAAAATTCATTAATTCGATAAACTAGCGCGTATTCTTATTTCCTCTCTGGGATGCTCATCAAAGAGTTCTTGCGGTTGTTGCGGCATGACATTGGGTGCGTTCAGAAAACACAACAGTTGCACAACTGTTATGTATGTCCTGTCAACACTCGACGTTGATTTGTTGGCTCTAAAAGATCTGATAGAATACTCCAATGGTGATGAGCGCTCACACTACCGTTTTCTAAACGCATCTATTTTTGCAGAACGCCTAAAAAATTATGTCAATATTAAAACCATTGCAATAATTGGTTATTTTTAATCACGTAATGTCTCCAAACGCTGAAATTGAGCGTCGAATGTCAGCGTAAAAAGTTGCGTATATTTCAATACATTTCAACCTAACCAAAATTTTCACCGGTTACCCTTACAAATTTAACGACCATATGTTTATCTTTTTTCACATAATTTGCTACAATAGCAGATATATATTCATTATTTACAAAAGCGCCTTTCAACGAAGCTAGGGATTCCTAATTGATTCGCAGAAATTCACTTTTGGCGTAAGAATTAAAAGCTTTATCTGTATCTTATTTTTTTTCAGTCATGTTTTGCATTAGATACGACTTCATATTTATTTCATTATTGCACCAATATTCGTTAAATATAAACGTTTGTCATCGAAAATTGACAAAATTATGAAGAAAGTTCAAACTAAATCCCTGTGGGAAGCATACTACATCGTGCAAAAATAAACAAAAGAGTGGTGTGAAAAAAACAGTGTTAAATTTTTTAATAAATAAAACGTTTCTTAATACATATAGCAAATTGGTAGATCTTACTACACAGTTCGCAACTAAGCTAGAGATGTCTTCAAGTCTTCCATCCAAAGAACAAAATGCAACATATGATAGGATTACAGCAGATGAAACAGAGGAGCAAGCTGCATCAAGTTTCTCAAATACTGTGCAAAATAATACATCTGCCCAATTTTCAAGTACATCAAAGGTTTTTTCAAGTCACAAAACAAAACGTTATAATGCAAAAAATGAATCAGTGGAAGAAAAAAGAAACAACGAAGACGTACAAATTCCCAATGTTGATGAGTGGATGACTAAAAATTTAGTTACAAATTTGGTTAGTGTTGAATATATGTTAATACAAATTTTTTTATAATTTTGTCAGTCTATTATTAATTGTTATAATAATTTCTTACTGAATATTGTACTTTTACTTGTACCAAGATTTTAAACATTTATATTAATATAAGTAGTTATAATATTTTATAACAGAAATTTATTATCTGTATATGTATTATGCAACAATTTTTCAATTATAAAAATGTTTTTTTTTTTTTTTTTTTAATAGGTCAGTACTCATGATATAATAACAAAGAAAGATTTCGTAGAAAAGACAAAAGCACATGCAGAAACATGTAAAAATGTATCGAATACAGATAATATACTAAAAGAATGTAATTATAATAGAAAGGAAGTAGTAAATGATAATAAGGCAAACAAAACAAAAAATAAACAGGAAAATCAGACAACTGGATTTTTGGATTATATTCCTGTGTCAGAAATGCAGGAAATTTTGATCAATCAAACATCACATAATGTACAATATGTAAAAGGAAATCTGCGTGTAAATCCCACTCCTTATAAGTATCCAAGCCATTCATATTTGGATATGGAGGATAAAAAGGAGCACGATTTGTTAATTATTGGTTCATATGATAGAAATCGTGCTTTTGACAGAGATTTAGTTGTAGCATGTATAAAGCCTACAAAATCATGGATCAACTATCCCGATGGAAAAATACAAAAGACTGGTAAAATTGTTTGTATATTAGAAAAGATACATCCAAGAACAGCTGTCGGTTGTTTAATAAGAATAAATAAACTTGTGTTGCTTCGACCAAGAGATCTAAAAATACCAATGATTATCATAAATCCTGAATCACTACCGCCTTTATATTTGAGTCAACTTGATCTTTATGAGAATTTTTTATTTCTCGTTAGTATTGATTCATGGGAGCAAGAAAAATATGCATCTGGGTAAGTCTGTATTAAGTATGAAAATATACATTAATGAAAGTTTAATGCAATCTCTGTTATGCAAATATATATATATCAACATTTCTGATTATTTTTATATATTGTATATAATATACATATAAATGTATATATTTCAGAAAATATCTTTCAACAGTGGGTAAAGTAGGTGAAATAGAAGCGGAATTACGAACAATATTACTTGAAAATAACTTAGATATATCACCGTATAAAGAAGAATTATTGAAAGGACTTCCAGGCAGTAATTATGTATTAACGGAATCTGATCTACAAGATAGAGAGGATTGGAGACATGAATGCATTTTTACAATAGATCCTGCAACAGCTGTTGATATAGATGATGCTATTTCTTGTAAAGTTTTGGACAATGGAAACTGTGAAGTAATTATAAAATTTAACATAATAAGAGCATTGTTTCACAAGGTATCAGTAGGCATCGCTTTTATGTATATATATATACCATTTTTAATTAATTTTAGATTGGAGTACATATATCAGACGTCACACACTATTTAGAATTTCTTTCTCCGCTAGATGTTGAAGTGTCTAAACGAGCTACTACTATTTATATGCCACATAAAGCTTATCACATGTTACCGGAAGAATTAAGTCAACTTTGTTCTTTAGCAGCTGGAAAAGATAAATTAGCTTTTTCTGTAATATGGGAAATGACTCCGGATGCTAAAATCGTGAAATATCGTTTTGCGAAAACTGTAATAAAATCGTGTTGTCAAATGTCCTATGAATCGGCACAAGCTATGATTGACAATCCAGAAAAATCGTGGCCTACAGATTTTCTTGATATAAAAGGAGATCATACAATATCGACATTATCTGACATAATAAACAGATTATTCAAGCTATCCATTCAGCTGCGAAATATACGATTTAGTAATGGTGCACTTAGATTAGACCAACCAAAGTTACAAATATCTATAGACGCCAATCTCAGTCAAAAACATGGCTTTCCAACGCCTACAAATTTTTATCTGGATGGAAAAAGAGATAGCAACAGGTGTGGTTTCTATTTATTTATATTTCTTTAAACTTTGCATTTACATTGTATTAATATTATTACATTGCGTTCATTTATATTATGTACAAGAAAAGTGACTTTATTTTTAATTGTATGGTTTAATTATCTGAATGTATGTATATTGTTTTAGTCTTATAGAAGAATTTATGTTGCAAGCAAATATAACAGTAGCTACACATTTGCACACAGCAATTCCAGAAACAGCTTTATTACGTATTCATAGAAATCCAAACATGCGAAATCTTAAGACAGTTGTTGATATGTTGCAAAAGTTTGGAATTCATTTGGATATTGAAACAGCTGGAGCCTTACAGACTAGCATCCATCGTTACAATCCAGAATATGATCCCGCTGCAGTAAACGATCGTATGAAATCCATTACGATGGTTATCATACATATGTGTTCAAAGACAATGTTGGTAAGAATTCGTTGACGGTTTTTATATATGTAATTTATGAAAATTATTAATCAGAAATACATAATCTAATTTTATAAATTTTATATTTTAGCGTGCGGAATATGTATGTGCCTCTACTATTTCTTCGAGTGATTTAAAACATTATGCATTAAATGTGCCGCTTTACACACACTTCACTTCTCCTATTCGAAGGTATCCTGACTGTATAACTCACCGTTTGCTTTATGCAACGATCGCAGATAAACCTTTGCCAAAGGAATGGACAGTTGAACTGTGTTCCAAGTATGTATGTATGGCGTAACATAAAGAAGAGAATTGTAGAAAGTTTGCCTTACCAAACTTTAATTTTTGACAGAATTGCAGCTAATTGCAATGTGAAGAAACACAGTGCTAAATTAGCTCAAGAACAGAGCATCGAGAAGTTCTTTACATATATGGTAGGCTGTGCTGATGCCTTTGAAGATTCAGCTATTGTAACATACATGAAGGAGGACAATATAGAAGTCATGCTTTGTGATATTGGTGCAAAATTTAAAATAGATCTTAAAGAAATAGAATATATTGCCACAATAAATTATTCTGTGGATTATGTACCAACACTAATTATTAATTGGAAGAAACCGTCCAAAACGCAGGTACTACTGTAATATTTTATGATTCAGTTTACGATGATATATCAACATGATTGTAAAGTACTGCCAATATTTGTTTCAGGTCATCAATTTGTTTAGTTTGGTACGTGTACGCATAGAAAAAATTACCGAAGAATTACGTTTGAAGGCAATTTTCTTGCGACCAATATAATGGATAGAGATTTGTATTTTTAATATTTTAATTTTTTAAGCCACACTTCGACTGTCATATGTCATATGACAAAATCGTTGAAATATTGAAATTTGACGAGGATTTTTAAATATCATATATGAAGTGTGTACATATCGAAAAATATTAACTTAATCGAGAATTTGGAAAATCACAAATTATAATTGTAAATATGAAATTTCCTTATCGTCATTGCATTAGAAATGATCAAGTAACAAGTTTTAAGTATAAAATGTTTTTAAACACAGGATTAATATATTTTATATATTTTATAAATTTATAAATTTATAAATTTATTTGTACAAAATGTTTCATCTAAGTTGACTATTTAAAATATGTATTTTGATTCGTATTAAGGATATAAAAAGTGTCTCCTTTGTACGATTAAAATTAATTCTGTTCTGAAGCAAATAACTCCGGTTCGAAACATTAACTCAGAACAATCATGCTGCAATTATTTTTAATAAGAAATATTTTATGTGATCAAGTTAAATGAAATACCATGTACAATGCTCTTATTGAGAATTTCTTTATAATTATATATTTTCATAATTATTATGAACAATATATAATATGTATATTATAAATATATATATATATAATTTTTTTAAATATATGTATATATAAAATATATATTGTTATATTTTATATATTTTATCATTATTAAAAGGATAAAATTATTTATTATTATAAAATCAGTATATTATAGTTAAAAAACTAAATCAAGTGAAAAAACAACATAGTACAGGCAAAAGATCTAAGATATACAATCTACTTTTACAAATTTATATTTTATTTTTAGTTTTTAAACCGTAATTTTCTAATGCAATGAGGTCAAAATATTTTTTATATTATTATACATATTCAGTATCTGTATATTAATTGAGAATAAAAGAAAGATTACTGAATCATTTTTAAGTGTATTTTTAATAAAATGTGGATTCCTGCTATAGAAAACATAGGATAATGATTTATGAAAAGAGTTTCTTCTTTATATCATATCATTTTAGGGATGTCAAGATATTGTAGATATTATATGTCGTTATAAAATTTTAGTTTATTATAAATATGATATATACATGTATATACCGTAACACAAGGTATCTACATGTGATCAATGCATAAATACTGTAAATAATCTTTATGAACAACGCAAAAAATATAATTATAATTTATATACGAATTTTAATTTGCGCAAATATATGAATCCATAAATCCAAAAATATTTGAAATTGTACAAATAAAATTTCCTATATTCATCGCCAGTCGAATATGCAGACGTTCTCTTACTTAAATTGAAGTTATATTCTACAATACTAGATAACACGACCACAATATACTTTCTTTTTTTTCATTAATCTAAAATCTAAAGAATTCTTGAAAGATTTCATTATATTCTATACATTTATATTTGTAGCGTTGTTATACTTGCCTATGCATATTTTGTAACTTTCTGTTACGTGCCTTTATGTAGTTTTAATTTTCCATATAATGACATGTCAACATTATTCTTGGAATATTACAAAGGCATACCAAACCATGTCAAAATCTTGAAAATATCTGCCAAAGAATAAAAAGAATGGTGTTTCTTTTCAATATATTCGCCATATTTCTATGACCATAAATTGTTCTTCATTGTCGCAAAGTAATGCGATTGAAGTCTCATATTTTATTTTTTAAGATAGTTTAAAGTACACATGATGTTAAAATTGCGTAACATTGAAGTAAAAAGCGATACAATGGGTAACAGTCTTTTTGATTTATTCGGTATCGCTTTACATCAATAAATTATAACATATTAAAAATAAATCCATGACTCTAATATAAATTATCAATCATCGTGGTTGTTAAAGAGAATGTACACGAAGCTAAACCTAACTCCATCATCTTCCACCATATTATGTGTACGGATGTCGTTAGCTCGGTCTCTGCGATTGATGCTCTTGCGACTGCGATTTGTTGCGATGCTCGTAATTCACGAGCCTTTGCCCCACGAGGTATTTATCGTTCTTAATATGCTCATAAAGCTTCTTGAATTGGCGTATTTGAACGCAGATCACTATGCAGACCAAATTTACTAGAAGTAGGAAAGGATATAGGCGCCTAGCGATAAGGATTTGGGTCTGTAGATTGGTCACGAGAAGCGGAACTATTCCGTAGGCCACGGCGTAAGGAACCGCGAGAGCGAGACCGAAGCAACATATAACGGGGGCCGCTAACTCTTTTACAACAAATTTCAAATCCATTTCTCTTATTCCGTCGTTGTATGCTCGTTCGATAGCAAGACGTATTCTCCAGTCAGGTCCCATCATCGTCACGGCGGTAGCTATCTTCGTGTAAAGTACGCCTAATGCCCAATCCTGCCAGATGAATAAGATGGGATTTTGCTCTAATGGGACACGTAACGGAACTACCACTACTAACTCCAGAAGAAGACCAAACAAGAGCGGTATGACACCGACGAGTAGTACAAACGCCACCGAGGCTTTCACTCCTAAGATTGCCCAGTGTTTAATCCGATCTAAAATGGCTCTTCGGCCACGAGGCAGCCAGGAGAATGCTAATGCCAAGCCTCGCGCCGCGGCCCAACATACATACGTTCCGCATGCTATCGTGTATACTTCGTGCACTCTTCCAGAAAGAGAGCTCACACTCTCGCCACCATCTAGAAGTAAAAGCAGAATGAGATATACGATTAATGCGAAAATAAAATTTATTTATAATTTGCAAACGTTTGTATGGAAAATTATAACTAAGATAATTTATGCGCGACTCACCGGATCCGGTTAACGTAGGTGGTAGCACGGGCGGTGACGGAGCGGGCGCTCCTACCATCCACAAGGCCATCACCCTACGTCCAAGCCATACGGGCAGAGTCATGGCAATTAGACTGGCGATTACGAGTGACACGCAGACGCAGAGTAAAAGCCCGACCAATCTCGCGGGAAACCAACGCGGTCTGACATAAGGCTGATATCCCGTCGGTCCCTCTCTTTGTAACAGCGCATGATGTGCAGCGCCCAAGTCCGGATGCTGCGGTTCCTCGATAACAGCCGGTCCGGGATCATCGGCTTGATCTCGCAAAAGATACGATTGCAGATCCAGCATCCATGCTACTACGCGACACCAAGCTCGCACGAGGGCTTTCAACCACGTACGGGTATGCGATTGTTCCAATAGTGCGGGAAGAATTACTTGTAGCAGAAGGAGCTCTAACGAAAGTTCGCTGACCTACATTTGCGAAACATCACATTATAATTGCTGTAACAAGGAGTAAAATCAAATAATGTGATTATTATGTTTCTCACCTGAGCTTCACTTTGCACGGTCACGGTGTAAGGTAAAAATCCTGGCCAGGCCCATCTCAAAATCTTTACTGGCAACCACAACATCAGTAAAATTGCCGTGCCGAATATGATCGCGGATGCGACCAGTCGCCGCACATGACGTAGTATGGGAAGATGTATCATTTCTTGTATAGGGGAGAAATCAGGATCGTTCAGATTTCGCAGAAACCAAAGAACCCCGGGTCGCAGAACTTCACGTAAAAGAAGAATGAACGATGCGAAATAATATATATAGACCATTCCCACCAGCCAATGAATGAACATGGATGTGCCAGGAGCGAGTCTGAATGAGGATTCTCTATCTTTAAGCGTGGCGTCGAACATCGCCAACGAGCAAATATCCAACCACCAGCCGCAAACTAATGGAAGTACGCCGATCTCCACGACGGAGAGCAAAGAAACCTTGACGATAACGTAGCAAAGCCCTAAGATTCGTTGGGAACGCTGAAAGCCTAACAGAGCGGTGAGAGTATGGAGAATCACTAGAGAAAGTCCGATTATGCAGTAACCACACAATGTGGTCAGTAAGCCTTCAAAGTGCGATGCCACTGCATGCTCCTCCAATTTTAATCCCTCTATCGCGGAGTGACCAATGTGATAAGGACAGAAAGCAAATACCTAAAAAAAAGTAAAAAAGAAAAAAAATTATTTTTGCAAGATATTTAAAATAATTTAAAAGTTTAATCACATATTATTTTAACTACTATATTAATCATATTATTATATATACTATTCAAAAATGTTTTATCTCTGTGATAAACTCACCATAATGAAAAGAGTGTTTAGAGATACAACCCAGAAAACATGTTCAAGAAAGACAAGAGATCCGTCCAATCCTAAAAGGCGTTCCCAAGTTAGTTCTTCAGCGGGTCTATCCCATTCCATAGGATTCCAATTGGCTTCTTCGGCTTCACCCTGTGCTTGTCCGCCGACAGGCGCTTGTACCGCATGTCCTCTCGCCCAGCGCTCACCACCAGCTGCATTTGCTGCTGCATTGTCTGCACCGGGCTCATCTCCGATTGGAAGAGGTGGTGCAGGAGGAACTGGTGCCTGTATGTCTCTCGCTAGATTCTCAGGTTCACCAATTCGTGGATTGTTGGCCAAATTATCTGCCACTTCTCGGTATATAGGACGTTGGTCTTCACATAGTAAATAAAAAAACTATTATTAGATATCTGCGTGATAAGCGCGATAATTTTGTATAACTATAAAAAGTCCTGTTTATTGAAGTATGAAATACCTTCGTTCTGTAGCTCTTCTTCTTGTGGAATAGGTGGATCGACAAAAGGAGGGACATTATTGTTGTTCTGAACTTCTTGTGGTGCAACGCGTTGTTCCTGAGGTTGCTGCGGTTGTTGTGCGTTTACTTGTGGCGGATTGTCGACAGGAGGCAACTGCACATTGTCTCTCTCAAGCCAATCAGGTCCTCCAGCATGTAGGATCTGCTCGCGCAGCCATACTAAACCGATAAACGCAAACAGAGTACAGGTAACTACGAAACAACCGTGAAACACATCCGACGAGATATTTTCCGTTGAGAGTATATCCATCGGTAACGACATTATCTGTAAATATAAAATTATTCATAAATTTAACAATTGCACTTGCAAATTTAATTGTATTAAAGATCAGTCTATATATATTTATCACTTACTCGAACTACATCAAACGGACCGCTGAAGAGAGCTCTATATGTGCGACAGGCGGTTAAAGGAACAATTCCCAGCCATGCAGCTGCCACCAACGTGTAATGTAACCAATACTTCACAGCAGTGACAATGCTTGTAAATAAACCACCTACAACATCTCTTAGCGGTAAACGACGTGGCATGTCTGGGCTGTATATAGGTGTAAACGAGAAGCGATAGCCACAGAGCTCGCAGTACTCTTTGCGTGAATAACGCATCCACTGTACCAGACATTCTTGATGTATCCATTTAATGCTGCCTGTGCAAATGCAAGGATGGAATAGAGGTCTGTCTGCAAGGCCTTCGGATCGACAGACCCTGCAGATATCTGTACCCAACATGTCCTCCGTCATGTTTGGTATTTAAAAAAATCCATATATCACAAACAGGAAGTCAGAAGAAATCTTCTATCGCTGAAAGCAAAATTAGAAATTTATAAAATCCCATTGCATAGATAACAAGTACAATAATGTATATTTATACTGTTGTGAAATTCTGTGTTGCAATATCTTACGCGTACTAATTAGTGTACGAAATAATTAATTTTCAAAGACTATTACACTACACAGATCATTCATTTGTGATATAAACATATTCTCGTGATATAATCATATTCTTTCTTGATATGTTTTGATAAAAACTTGTATTATCTCGAAAAAAAATGTTAACGGGAAAAAAGTATTTTAATAATCGATTTAATCTGTAGAAATGCTCGTGTGATACTTAATTTTAAATCGCCTGCATTTAAGAGTTAAATAATGACTAATTGCGCATTTATGTCCACAAATCTAACATAAAAAAACCCAGTCATCCGAAATGACATGTCAAATTTACATGTGCATCGCTAATAATGCTATTCATGTCGTTAACGAGCTGTAATCGACACGAAAGATGCCTCAGGCAACAAATTGTTGAAATTCACTTTAGAAAAAAATATGATCAGCTGCAAAACAGAAATCGCGTTATCAGACATACGCATTGATCATCCGCGCAAAAAACTGTTATCCCTCTTTATCACGCCAACAATAATACGAGAGGACACGTAATACGTTACTTACGCGTGTATCCAAACAAAAATATATCAAATAGAAAATTATTATGCAAAATATCGAAAAATGTCTACTGCTACTTCCAGTTCTTTCTATCTGGCGATGGCAGGGTTTGAAACTTGACGTAAAAGTTCCCAGGAGCATCGACACGCAGATTGCTTCAAAAAGCATGGCTGCAATCTGCTCATTAAACGTAATAATTGGCTATCGAATAGGGACTGTCGAAAATACCGATGCAACAGCCAATTGGCATCCATCATGCTGGTGTGCAAGTGAACGGATTTTAATTGATTAAGGTTGATTAATGACGTCATCGCCATTATGCGAGTTCAGAAAACACAACGGTTGTGTGAGCGCTCATCGCCATTGGAGTATTCTATCGGATCTTTTAGAGCCAACAAATCAACGTCGAGTGTTGACAAGCATACACAACAGTTGTGCAACTGTGTGTTTTCTGAACGCGTCCATTGCCAATAAAAGACTTGAATTTATAGTAACTAAAATAGTGACTAATTTATATATTTATTTATTATTATATTATTATTATGTATTATTATTATATTATTATTTTATTATTATATATTTATTTATTTATTTATATATTCTTCATATTTGCAATCATCTAAAATTCAGTTCTATAAATTTGTGCTCAATTATATAAAAATAATTGTGATTGCATTTAATTTTAGGGGAACATACGGGATTATATGTAAATCTGTTTTTGATACTTGTAAAGCCTTGTGTCCACGATGCTAGAACTCAATCCGAGATCTCGGTCCGAGTCCTCGAACAATAATATTTATACTTGGCTGAATATAGTTAGCGTTGTAATCGAGTTACGATTCTTTACGATGATTTTCTGATCTATGTTATATATTGCCAAGTTGGTTTATAGATATCATCAAGTGATGCACCGCTTGATTTCGAATTTTTTATTTTATTTAGATGGTCCAGATATTGTGATCTTAAATTATTAATTTTTTTTTTGCAATTTCAGTTGTTAGTGGTTGTCCTGTTAATTCTTTGTACTGATTACAGATTATCTGTAAAGCTTGATCTCGTTTTATACGATTATGATAATCAACACTTTTTGTAACATATAAACAAGAATGTTGTTGATATAACATTAATAAAATTTTAACATTTTCCTTATTATCCATTTTTTATTATAAAAAAAGTTTTTTTCTGAAAATCAATTTTATATATTATTATACTTTTCTTGAAAAATAATATGTATATATAGGTTATAATATATTTTTAATGTCTAATTTAATCTGCATTAAAACTAATAATAACTACTTATGTAAATCTTATTAATTATTAATCTTATTAATTTATTTTATTTAAGAATTATATTTCTCTTATTTTTTCAATTCTATAATTACTTACTAAAATATTATTTATATTGTTCACAGTATCTCGTATCACTATAAGTATCTTATATTTTGTCTTGACAGATAGTAAAAGAAACTAGTAAAATCTAATAACTCGCAATAACTCGTACCGAAAAATGGGACGCAACGCATTTTTTCGTTTGAGCTTCTTATTCGAGTTTTGCATCCAAATTCAGTGTGTACATGATCCGAGTTCTAGTATCGTGGACACAAGGCTTAATGGGTGGACTGGCACTAGAATTGTCAAATCGCCGGGATTTCCGGGAAAATCCCGGAATTCGTCGGCTGGTCCCGTGTCCAGTAATTGAAGATTTTTGTCCCAAAAATGCATAATTTTAATGAAATCCCAGGATTTATTTCATATTTTTAGGTCATTTCTCACAATCGCAATCGTCAATACTTACATTAAAAATTTATACGAAATTATGTGATTCAGACACTCACGAGCGCGTCCACAGTACTGACTTATAGCGTTTTCGATTATACAGGATTTGAACGACCCAGGGTTGGTTAATGACGTCATTGCAACCTCTCCACCAATGAAAGACTTGCATTTATAGTAAAATAGTGATTGATCAACCCTGGGTCGTTCAAATCCTGTATAATCGAAAACGCTATTAGTTTACACCGATTGTTTAGTACGCGTATCAAATACTAAATCTGCTTCTCCGATAGGTATAAATCGTTTAGTGTAAAATCTACACCAATCAAAAAAGCTGATTTAGTATTTGATACGTGTACTAAACAATCGGTGTAAACTAATAGCGTTTTCGATTATACAGGATTTGAACGACCCAGGGTTGGTTAATGACGTCATTGCAACCTCTCCACCAATGAAAGACTTGCATTTATAGTAAAATAGTGATTGATCAACCCTGGGTCGTTCAAATCCTGTATAATCGAAAACGCTATAAGCCACTGTGTTGTGCTTTGTGCGTTCTGGCGTCGTTCTGGTAGTGCAGTACATCAGCAGTGCATCGTGATATTTCCCGCGGTACGTTTGACCAACGACCGCTGCTCATTCGGTTTTTGTTTTAAATAACTCCGCACGGGCACATGACATGAACGTGCTTGTTTGATCTAACGTTATGGAACTCGAATCAAATGTATTACATTGGTAGTACAAATGATGTCCAGTTTTTATATAACGGTATTTCTTAGCGAGTATATATTAATTTAAGGCAAGGTGCAATCGCAATCAATGCAAATCATGTTTATTATATTTCTCGGTTATGAAGTCAATTTTTATAATCCACTAACAATAAGAATATTTCATATTTTTTTATTCGTACTCTACAACATAATAACTATATTAATTTAAAGATGTAATTCGTTGTTTCTTCAGAAAATATCTATTCGCACATTCTCAGAAAGGCACTAACAAAACCAAAAGAAATCGGGACGAGCAATAACATGTCAAAACATTGTCGCGTCGTATAGTGTTCCTAATATACATCTGAGAACTATGGAATGTAAAAATGTTTTATAAAAATAAAATCTCTTTATATACCTATTGATAGGTGGGCTTGATCTAATATTCATATACGCATTATAGAAATCTACTAGATTGTACCTGACGTTAGTTATACGCGCGAACACAGAGTTAATATATATAGATTAAAATATCTGTTATTAATTCGCTGTTATCTTGCATTTCTTAATTTATTGACTGGCATCTAATGCTTGTTGGATGTCGGCTATGAGGTCCTGCTTCGATTCCAGACCGACAGACAATCTGATCAATTGATCAGTTACGCCTGACGCTGCTCGTTCATCTTTCGATACGAATGCAGGCATCATAGTGGATCTACACGAGTGAAAATCGTTAACATTTTCTTAAATATGTAACATCGATTAATCTCTACTTACGGTGATGAGGCTAGCGATTCGAAACCTCCTAAGGACACACATAAAGTGAAGGCTTTCAATGCTTTCAAGAATTTGTGAGAGTTGCCTTTCAGATAAAAGGAGACCATTCCACTGTGTCCGGTTGATTGTTTAAGTGCAACATCGTGCTGTGGATGTGATGGGAGATCTGCAATAGAACGATATGTGAGTTTTATTTTATGGATGTTTTATCATTATGGATATTTTATCATTGTTTTACACGTTTGATAAAACGTTAATTAAGCAGTAAATAAGCGACTGACAAGTTGATAATTAAGGTACAGTATTGTTTTACATTTCGCGAGATAAGAGGAGTAATAAACCATACAGATACATACAGGGATGGAACACTCGCTCGACATTCGAATGAGATTCTAGGAACTTGGCCACAGCCAAGCCGTTTTCCATGTGCCGCTGCATTCTAAGCCCGAGAGTTTTTATGCTACGATTAACTAAGGCGCAATCAAAAGGCGATGGAACAATGCCCATGGCTAAAATCAAGGTATATATAAATGTGATGAATACCTATAACAAAACTTTTACCGATTTGGAAAAATTTAGAGCCTACCGTTTTACAAGAATCGCAACTTTTCTGCGAGATCGTCCCGGCGTGTGATTGCGGCACCCATAATAACATCCGAGTGTCCGTTCATGTATTTCGTAAGTGAATACATTGAAATGTCAACCTTAAACTCGAGTGGTTTCTGTTTTGAATGTTAATTAATATATATTGTAGTTTCTATTTTCGTAATTAGACATTATTTTTCTCAGTATGAAATACGGAAACTCACTTGAAAGTAGCATGTCAAGAAGGTATTGTCGACAACTACAATAATGTCTGGACGACGAGATTTCACAGTATCGACAAGAGCTTTAAGATCTACAACTTTTAACAATGGATTGCTTGGCGATTCCAGCCAGATCATCTTTGTATTTGGTTGTATGGCATCTATAACATTCTGTACACTAGTCATGTCGACAAATGTCGATTTTATGTTCTGCTTGATCAAACATTTTTGGAAGTAAACGGTGGTTCCACCGTAAAGGTCATCTGCAGATTAAGTGATCTCCTGCTTGCATTAATGCTGTAATTGTAGTCGTTGCGCCTAAGCCAGAGGCAAACGTCAGACCATGTTTACCATTTTCTAAAGCTGCCAAACATGTTTCCAGTACGTTGCGTGTAGGATTGCCGCTTCTGCCGTATTCGTAACCCTGAAAAAACAATCAAATTAGAATTGAAATAAAATTAAAATTAAAATTTTCACACAAGAAAATAAAAAGCGAAATAATATTATTGATTGAATATTATTGAACTCAATAATATTTCAAACATTTACGAGTCAACTCATATTTTAACCATGGACCACAAGATTTTTACCAAATTTTACTGAACTGACTTGTAAATTCTAACTCTTTCATCACCGGGTCACTTTTTGTATACTATGGATACTTCTTTTAAATAAATAATCTAATCTACCGATCCATTGCAACCTATATAACATGATTTACAACAAGACCGATACGCTATTACACCACACTTTTGCTTAACGTTTATGCGTTTGTGGATTTTTTCAATATTGTATTTTTAAAAGGATGCGTATGTTTTAATTTTATTAATAATGGATTAGCAATTTGTAGCACTGAAGAAAGTCTTATTTAGCCTTATTCAGCTTTATTTATTTTTAGAAAGCCTTATTTCAAGTTTTTTTAATTAAAATTTTATTATACATAATTTTAACAACATCCAGGCTCATTAAATTTATCTGAATTATATCTAAAGACTGATTAAATTTATATCTAATCTTTTTTATAGCTCATTAAATTTATCTGAATTATATCTAAAGACATTCAATTTATATCTATTCATATTTATAGCTCATTAAAGTTATTTGAATTATGTCTAAAGACTTAAACATTTAGATAAGGGTTTAAATTAGGATTTTAGAAATATATTTTTCCTTTTTATTTTAATTTTTTAGTAAGAAATAACTTTGAGATAGATGTGATTTATGCATAATTTTATTAACAGAAATTAATTTACTAACAAATTAATAATAATTGGATTGAATGAGAGGTGAATGAGAAGAATCATTGTCATCAATTAAGAGCTGAATGTGTCAGTACATTTGAATGAGGTCAGTACATTTTGCACTTACTCTGTGCTGCCCTGGAGCATCCTGTTGAAAACTCGTAGACATCACCAGAGGAGGAACAATTGAAGCATGTGTCCATTGTTGCGGATCCTGTCCAGCATGAATGGCTATAGTCGAAAAATCTCTTGCTGAAGCCATGACCTGTTCAACAAAAATTTTACACTATTGCAATAAATAATGCAATTATATCTTGCAATTTCTTACATTGCAAAGAAAAAATTAGTAACATACAATACACTTAATAAAAAATATAAAAAATAATATGCCATAATAATAGTAATCATAACATAATAATATACTTGTATTACATGATACAATTTGTACAAAAAAAATACAACATCATCAATACGATATCTGATAATTAGAAACCTGACGTTGCGCATTTCAAATTTAGATTAGATAAAATAGAAACTCTTCTTATTCGTTGTATAAAACAATTGGCAATTTTCTTTCGAAATTGAAACACTTGAAATTTTTTATAGTATCTTGTTCTAAAAATTTAAATTAAGTTTCGGCAGTATACACATACTTTGTTTTATTACACTGCACTTTCTGTTTTTGTTCTTGATCATCTCGCTCCATTCAGAGCACGAGTTATATCCGTTGCATTTCCGGTATGAAAAGTGCAACGGGTAAGAACAAGTGCTTCCTTGGTTCCGATCACACACTTACGAGTTTGAATGATGAAACGACCTTGTCCTGACGACGAATTGGCGGAAGAAATATAACTTTGTTGATACCGAACTTTTGCTGGAACACCTTCAACCAAAATGAATTGATCGTACCGACGTACGTATTTATCAGTCTACAACGTGCACAGTCACTTGTTTGATGAAAGAATGGTGGGATGCTAAATGTGATGACACTGTCGAAACAGCGATGCACTTATGCGACATTTGATATATCGTTGTATTATCGCAACGTGTCAGTAGAGTATTTTTTCAAATTGTCAGCAGTTTATTAGTTCTTTTAATCTGTAAACACAACAAATTAAATTAAATTAAATTTTATTTTAATTAAATTTGATAAAAGTTTATTTTTGAAAAAATGTGCAATTGCAAAAATTTACATTAAACATGTATAAACAACATTATTATAAAAGAGAATCGGCAAGAGCTTTTTGCTTTGTATCAAAATTAATATTGTTCTATTAATCTTTTGTCTCTTAAAAATTTATTCTACCACAAATTTTCGTTTACTTCTAAAATTAGCAGGCCTATAGATAACGGATAAATGTTATCTCATTTACATAAGTTGTTACAATTTTAACATTGCATAATTGTTTACTCGAATTGTGTATTTTGCTTCAGCAAAGCGAATATTTCATCTTGTCGGAGCAAATATTAACAAGTGATAAAATTGTATTATTCTTGCTTTTTTTATGCATTTAACGATGCATTTAACTTACAATTGGCGGACTGATAAATGTCATCTTATCAGTTTCATTACTCCTGTAATATTATCATTCTATCGTTTATATATACAACATGATTGTCACTTGTATTCATCCTCATATTCTCGTGTTCGAGAAAGAGACGGAAATCTAGTATAAATCAGCGAAATCAAGATTAACGAAAGAGAAATATCAAATAAAGATTTATTTATGGCAAAATTTGCTAAATTTACGTGTATTTATTGCTAAAGAATAGCAATTATTGTGTGGCGCATTATTGATAAAAAAAATGTACTTCATTTGTCGCGTCACACAATATCATATAAAATATCCATAATAAAGCAAACGTGTTGCCAACACTTTTACATAACATCTTTGAAATGTCTCTTGATTTGTCTTATAATCACTAACAAAAGTCTTATAATCATTGTAGTACAAATAATGTCCAGTTTTTATATAACGGTATTTCTCAGCGAGTATATATTATTTTAAGGCAAGGTGCAATCAATGCAAATCATGTTTATTGTATTTCTCGGTTATGAAGTCAATTTTTATGATTCACTAACAATAAGAGTATTTGATATTTTTTTATTCGTACTTTACAACATAATAACTGTATATTAATTTAAAAATGTAATTCGTTGTTTCTTCAGAAAATTCGCACATTCTCAGAAAGGCACAAACAAAACCAAAAGAAATCGGAACGAACAATAACATGTCAAAACATTGCCGCGTCGTATAGTGTTCCTAATATAAATCTGAGAACTATGGAATGTAAAAATATTTTATAAAATAAAATCTCTTCGTATACCTATTGATAGGTGAACTTGATGTAATATTCATATATGCATTATAGAAATCTATTAGATTGTACCTGACGTTAGTTATACGCGCGAACACAGAGTTAATATATATAGATTAAAATATCTGTTATTAATTCGCTGTTATCTTGCATTTCTTAATTTATTGACTGGCATCTAATGCTTGTTGGATGTCGGCTATGAGGTCCTGCTTCGATTCCAGACCGACAGACAGTCTGATCAATTGATCAGTTACGCCTAACGCTGCTCGTTCATCTTCCGGTACGGATGCATGCGTCATAATGCATCTACACGAGTGAAAATCGTTAACATTTTCTTAAATATGTAATATCGATTAATCTCTACTTACGGTAATGCGGCTAGCGATTCGCAACCTCCTAAGGATGCACCTAGAGTGAAAACTTTCAATGCTTTCAGGAATTTGTGAGAGTTGCCTTTCAGATAAAAGGAGACCATTCCACTGTGTCCGGTTGATTGTTTAAGTGCAACATCGTGCTGTGGATGTGACGGGAAATCTGCAATAGAACGATATGTGAGTTTTATTTTATGGATGTTTTATCATTATGGATATTTTATCATTGTTTTACACGTTTGATAAAACGTTAATTAAGCAGTAAATAAGCGACTAACAAGTTGATAATTAAGGTACAGTATTGTTTTACATTTCGCGAAATAAGAGGAATAATAAACCATACAGATACATACAGGGATGGAGAACTCGCTCGACATTCGAATGAGATTCTAGAAACTTGGCCACAGCCAAGCCGTTTTCCATGTGCCGCTGCATTCTAAGCTCGAGAGTTTTTAAGCTACGATTAACTAAGGCGCAATCAAAAGGTGATGGAACGATGCCCATGACTAAAATCAAGGTTTATATAAAGATATATATAAATGTGATGAATATCTATAACAAAACTTTTAACGATTTGGAAAAATTTAGAGCCTACCTTTTTGCAAAAATCGCAACTTTTCTCCGAGATCGTCCCGGCGCGTGATTGCAGCACCCATAAGAACATCCAAATGTCCGTTCATGTATTTCGTAAGTGAATACATTGAAATGTCAACTTTAAACTCGAGTGGTTTCTGTTTTGAATGTTAATTAATATTTATTGTAGTTTCTATTTTTGTAATTAGACATTGTTTTTCTCAGCATTATGAAATACGGAAACTCACTTGAAAATAGCATGTCAAGAAGGTATTGTCGACAACTACAATAATGTCTGGACGACGAGATTTCACGGCATCGACAAGAGCTTTAAGATCTACAACTTTTAACAATGGATTGCTCGGCGATTCCAGCCAGATCATCTTTGTATTTGGTTGTATGGCATCTATAACATTCTGTACACTAGTCATGTCGACAAATGTCGATTTTATATTCTGCTTGATCAAACATTTTTGGAACAAACGGTTGGTTCCACCGTAAAGATCATCTGAAGCGACTAAGTGATCTCCTGCTTGTATTAAAGCTGTAATTGCAGTCGTTGCGCCTAAGCCAGAGGCAAACGTCAGACAGTGTTTGCCATCTTCTAAAGCTGCCAAACATGTTTCCAGTACGGTGCGCGTAGGATTGCCGCTTCTGCCGTAAACGTAACCCTGAAAAATACAATCAAAATTAGAATTGAAATAAAATTAAAGTTAAAATTTTCACACAAGAAAATAAAAGGCAAAATAATATTATTGAACTCAATAATATTTCAAATATTGACAAGTCAAACTTATATTTTAACCATGGACCACAAGATTTTTATCAAATTTTACTGAATTGACTTGTGAATTCTAACTCTTCCGTCACCGGGTCACTTTTTGTATACTATGAACACTTCTTTTAAATAAATAACGGCTGATCTACCGGTCCATTGCAACCTCTATAACATGATTTACAACAAGTCTGATACGCTATTACACCACACTTTTGCTTAACATTTATGCGTTTGCGGATTTTTTCAATATTGTATTTTTAAAAGGATGCGTACGTTTTAATTTTATTAGTAATGGATTAGTGATTTGTAACACTGAAGAAAGCCTTATTTAGCTTTATTTAGCTTTATTTCAAGTTTTTTAAATTAAAGTTTCATTATACATAATTTTAACAAAATCCAGGCTCATTAAATTTATCTGAATTATATCTAAAGACTGATTAAATTTATATCTAATCATATTTATAGCTCATTAAATTTATCTGAATTATATCTAAAGACATTAAATTTATATCTATTCATATTTATAGCTCATTAAAGTTATTTGAATTATGTCTAAAGACTTAAACATTTAGATAAGGGTTTTAGATTAGGATTTTAGAAATATATTTTTCCTTTTTATTTTAATTTTTTAGTAAGAAATAACTTTGAGATAGATGTGATTTATGCATAATTTTATTAACAGAAATTAATCTACTAACAAATTGATAATGATTGGATTGAATGAGAGGTGAATGAGAAGAATCATTGTCATCAATTAAGAGCTGAATGTGTCAGTACATTTGAATGAGATCAGTACATTTTGCACTTACTCTGTGCTGCCCTGGAGCATCGTGTTGAAAACTCGTAGACATCACCAGAGGAGGAACAACTGAAGCATGTGTCCATTGTTGCGGATCCTGTCCAGCATGAATGGCTATAGTCGAAAAACCTCTTGCTGAAGCCATGTTCAACCTGTTCAACAAAAATTTTACACTATTGCAATAAATAATGCAATTATATCTTGCAATTTCTTACATTGCAAAGGAAAAATTAGTAACATACAATACACTTAATAAAAAATGTAAAAAATAATATGCCATAATAATAGTAATCATAACATAATAATATACTTGTATTACATGATACAACTTGTACAAAAAAAAAATACATCTGATACGATATCTGATAATTAGAAACCTGACGTTGCACATTTCAAATTTAGATTAGATAAAATAGAAACTCTTCTTATTCGTTGTATAAAACAATTAGCAATTTTTTTTCGAAATTGAAATTAAAATTATTTAATAGCTCATTCTAAAAATTTAAATTAAGTTTCGGCAGTATACACATACTCCGTTCTATTACACTGCACTTTCTGTTTTTGTTCTTGATCATCTCGCTCCATTCAGAGCACGAGTTATATATCCATTGCATTTCCAGTATGAAAAGTGCAACGGGTGAGAACAAGTGCTTCTTTGGTTCCGATCACACACTTACGAGTTTGAATGATGAAACGACCTTGTTCCGATGACGAATTGGCGGAAGAAATATAACTTTGTTGATACCAAGCTTTTGCTGGAACACCTTTAACTAAAATGAATTGATCGTACCGACGTACGTATTTATCAGTCTACAACGTGCACAGTCACTCGTCTGATGAGAGAATGGTGGGATGCTAAATGTGGTGACACTGTCAAAACGGCGATGCACTTACGCGACATTTGATATATCGTTGAATTATCGCAACGTGTCAGTAGAGTATTTTTTTTAAATTGTCAGCAGTTTATTCGTTCCTTTAATCTGTAAACACAACAAATTAAATTAAACTAAATTACATTTTAATTAACCCTTAATCCCGACGGTTCTTTTCGGCACCTTTAATCCCGACTCATGGGTCGCTTTGCGTCTTTGCGTTATTTGAATCAGTAAAAACGCTTTAAAAAATCTGAAAAAATTCATGGAGCTTCTTTCAACCTTCAACTTGAAGTCCCAATTATAATATTTCGATAAAAATTATTTTTTTTATATAGTTTGTTATTAAGAAATGGAGGTACCTTACAGCACTTTGAAATTTCGCTTGGGTCGAAAACGACCCATGAGTTGGGATTAAGGGTTAAATTTAATAAAAGTTTATTTTTGAAAAAATGTACAATTGCAAAAATTTACATTAAACATGTATAAACAATATTGTTATAAAAGAGAATTGGCAAAAGCTCTTTGGTTTGTATTAAAATTAATATTGTTCTATTAATCTTTTGTCTCTTAAAAATTTATTCTACCACAAATTTTTATTTACTTCCAAAACTAGCAGGCCTATAGATAACGGATTAATGTTATCTCATTTACATAAGTTGTTACAATTTTAACATTGCATAATTATTTACTCGAATTGCGTGTTTTGCTTCAGCAAAGCGAATATTTCATCCTGTCGGAGCAAACATTAACAAGTGATAAAATTGTATTATTCTTGCTTTTTTCATGCATTAACGATGCATTTAACTTACAATTGGCGGACTGATAAATGTCATCTTATCAGTTTTATTACTCTTGTAATATTATCATTCTATCATTTATATATACAACATGACTGTCACTTGTATTCATCCTCATATTCTCGTGTTCGAGAAAGAGACGGAAATCTAGTATAAATCAGCGAAATCAAGATTAACGAAAGAGAAATATCAAATAAAGATTGATTTATAGAAAAATTTGTTGCTAAATTTACGTGTATTTATTGCCAAAGAATAGCAAATTTGTGTGTGTTGTATGTATGAGCAAATGTAGTATGTAGTGACATGCATCATCAAAGCGCATGCGCAGAAAGAAATACCTTGGCTGCGTACGGGGAGTGCGTTATTAGCGCTATTTGCATCTTTTATCTTTGTTTTATGTCTAATGAGCGATAAAGATAGAAGACGCAAATAGCGCTAATAGTGCGCTCCCCGAACGCAGCCCTTATGTACCGTTTCGTACATAAGAAATAGGGACGCCTTATGCATAAGGAGTTAGCAGTCTAGTAATATATAGAAGTCTGTGGTTAAAGCATTTCTGTGATCGAGTGTACAGTAATGGCAAATTTCCACTGAGCGCGCATCATCCGTCGCATCACGAATTAACCAATCAAAACATCCCATTTTATGGCATTGTTTGCCGCGCTAATAAAATGGGATGTTTTGATTGGTTGATTCGTGACGCGACGAACGACGCGCACGTGACGCGCTCAGTAGAAATTCGCCATAATACTGCCATACTCGACAGCCATGTTGGATTATACATTCTTGAGCATTTCTGATTGGCTATTATTTTGTACGACTGCGCATCCACGGGACTGGTACACCTTTGTATTTACATCGTGTATGGAATGTAAATAATTTTTGAAGCAAGTTGGAACAAGTTGGAAGTTCCAAACTTAAAACAAGTTTGATATGCTGTCAGTCTGCAAGATAGCACAATAAACTAAAAGTGAAAAATACATTTATTCTTTATTGATAATATATTTGCTTCAATAACGTACTTTAACAAATTAGTCGCATAATAACATTGATATTACGTTTGTTCACAAATACTGAAGATTATTGGAGTCAATTTATAACCTAGGTAATTAAAAATCGTTGATAATGTTGAAAATTGTGTGTTATGGCTTTTTTAAAATTGTATAATATCGCATCTAATTATGCAATATTTTGTGGACACTTAAACTGGACACTTAAAAGCATAGGCAGCAAGTTGTCCAAGTTTACAAATGCTTCTTACGGGGTAAAGCAGTATTGTTCAGAATACAATATGAAAGTTCTTAATGTTGCTGAGAAACATGATGCTGCCAAAAATATCGCTGGTTATTTGTCACGTGGTACCAGCAGAAAGGTAAATAGTTGCAGTAAATAATTTATTATATTTTTTCAGATATAACTTATGATTATTACGTTTCTCATTGTTTAATTATGTTTATTTATTCGTATAAGAAATAAGTCAGAAAAGAAGTATATTAGTATAGAAATATATTATTAAATATTTCCATTTTATTACAGAGAGAAGGCTTATCTGTCTACAACAAAATTTTTGAATTTAATACACAATTGTGGGGCCAAAACTGCCAAATGGTGATGACATCGGTATCAGGCCATTTATTAACTTATGAATTTATAGGAGCATATCGTAAATGGCAAGGCTGTCATCCATTGACTTTATTTGATGCTCCATTGTCAAAATTATGTTCAGATGAAAGTTATATAAAAATTAAAAAGACGTTAGAGCGAGAAGTAAAATTTTGCAATGCATTAATTATTTGGACAGATTGTGATAGAGAAGGGGAGAACATAGGTTTTGAAATTATACAGGTCTGTCAAGCAGTGAAGCCAAATATTCGTGTATACAGGTGATTGGAAATATGTTCTATATTTATTTGTTATTTTATTTACTTTACAACATATCTATAATATAAATTAATATTATTTCAGGGCAAAATTCTCAGAAATTACAAAACCATCTGTTGAAAGAGCTTTACAAACTTTGGGAGAGCCAGATAAGGCAATAAGTGATGCTGTAGATGTAAGAAGCGAATTAGATTTAAGAATTGGTATTGGTTTTATTAGCTAAGATTATGTTGTTAATCAGAATGATGAATAATTGTAATTTCTATAAGAATCTTCTAATTAAAACTTAATATCATGTTATAGGTGCTGCATTCACAAGGTTTCAAACCTTAAGGTTGCAAAAAGTGTTCCCTGATACTCTTAGAGATATGCTCATCAGCTATGGAAGCTGTCAGTTTCCAACACTTGGATTTGTAGTTGAAAGATTTCTGGCGATTGATCGGTTTAAGTCTGAGCCATACTGGAAGATAAAAGTGACCGATGATCGCGATGATACATTTGTAGAATTCAGATGGGCCAGAGTAAGATTGTTTGAGAAATTGCCTTGCCAGATTTTCCTGGACATGTGTTTGGAACGCCCAGAAGCAACAGTAGAGAAAGTAGCATGTAAGCCGAAAAGCAAATGGAGACCTTTACCCCTGGATACCATTGTAAGTAATGGAATTAACGTACAAGTTTATTGTTTTATTTGAAGAATTATCGATTCAGGAACTGGAGAAGCAAGGCTCTCGTAAGTTACGTCTAAACGCAAAGGAGACTATGAAGATAGCAGAGAGATTGTACACTCAAGGTCTCATTAGTTATCCACGCACGGAAACTAATATATTTCCGAAGGAATTGAATCTGAGATCTTTGGTAGAACAACAAGTCGGCAATCAGGCGTGGGGTAATTTTGCGCAAGGTTTATTGGAATCTGGAATAAATCCCAGACAAGGGAAGAAGAGTGATCAAGCGCATCCGCCTATTCATCCCACAAAGTACTCTAACAGTTTGCAAGGTTTGTTTCTAGTCTATTTTTGTCCAATGTCAAACTGATTGGGTCAATTAATTGCAACTTGTTATCAGGAAACGAAGCAAAAGTCTACGAATTTGTGGTTCGACATTTTTTGGCTTGTCTATCGAAGAACGCAGAAGGTCTCGAAACAACGGTGGAGATCGATATCGCGAAAGAAAAATTCGTGGCTAACGGTCTCAAAATAATAGCAAAGAACTATCTCGAAGTTTATATATACGATAAGTGGAACAACAAACAGATACACTCTTACGAGCAGGGACAAGTTTTTCGGCCGACCAGCATAGATATGGTAGAAGAGAAGACTTCACCACCTAGCTTGTTAACTGAAGCCGAATTGATTGCGTTGATGGACAAACATGGCATTGGTACGGACGCCACTCACGCTGATCACATCGACACCATCAAATCCAGACAATATGTAGGTTTAACAGACAATCAATATTTCATGCCGGGCAAATTGGGAATCGGACTGGTCAAGGGTTACGACGATATGGGATTCGAAATGTCTAAGCCGCATTTGCGCGCCGATCTAGAAAAGGATTTACAATTGTAAGTTGAATTGATATTGAATTGAATTGATAAATATATAAATTTTGGCTTTTAATATATAAAATTATATTGTCACAGAATATGCCAACGTCAGAAAGAGCCGAATGAGGTGTTGCAAAATCAAATTAACAAATATCGCGAGGTGTTCAAAGTGGCGATGGAACGTGCTAATCTGATAGACGCTGCTTTAGCACATTATCTTGAAGAGAGACCTACCCAAGCTGAACAAGTACAGTTTGCTCCTGTGGAAGAAGAGATTGCTATCTTAAAATGTCCGAAATGTGGCTCCAACATGATTTTGAAGGAAAGGAGGCAAGGCAGAGGAAAATATATTAGCTGTATGGGTTATCCAACGTGTACTAATGTAATCTGGTTCCCAGAAGCTGTAGAAGATGTAGAAATTTTGAATGAAACATGCAATCAGGTAAACGCAACATTTTTCAATCGTAATATCTTGCATAAATATGTGCTTTTTGTGAATAAATTAACAAAAATAATTTGTTTTCAGTGTACAGAAAATATGCGCAAATTGAAATTCAAATTAGTGAGAAATGTTATACCTTTGTACGGTACTTCTTACACTACTTGTATAGGATGTGATACTACATTCAACGAAATGTTAAATATTAAAGAGGATTGTATCAGACAAAACAGGAGAGCAAATTACATTCAAAATAATACAAGGGATACATCAAGCTCCACCTCAAGTACGTCTCAGTTGCAAGTCACTCAGCGACAGCAACCTGCTTCCAATAGTACAAGATCTGTTTGGAATAATAATGACGTTGCCTTGAATAGAACTTCCGATACGTCTGGAAGAAGCACACAAAATCATAATTCTCAACCAAATAGATCAAATACTGTCAATAGAAATACAACAATGTCGAATAACACTAATGGTGCAAGATCTGTTCGGAATAATAACGATGTTGGCTTGATCAGAACCTCCGGCACATCCGGAAGAAGCGCACAAAATCATAATTCTAACGTTTCTCAGCCAAATAGGCCTGTTAACAGGACTGTTAACAGAAATACGAATAACAGAGGCAACTTTGATTCTTGGGATAACTCCTGGGACAATTTTAATACGGATGACTTTAACAGTTCATGGGACGGATCAAATCAGTCTGCGTCTAGCAATTCTCATAACGCAACTAACAGAAGTAGCACCTGGGGTAATATCGACAATGATGCTGAGATCATGTGTAATTGTCATCAGAACGCAATTCAGTTAACAGTGAGAAAAGAAGGACCGAATAAAGGTAAGTGATAAAGATACATAAATCTTTGTTGCACAATATGATTTGAATAATATTTATAATTCCAGGACGTCTGTTTTACAAATGCGCTAAACCGCAAGGTAGTGGTTGTGATTTTTTTCTATGGGCATCTGATGGAGCTGAACCTCAAAGTAGCGCAGCGACTTCAAGCCGTGTACCTGCGTTAAATAGGGACGATGGAAGTGCTGATCACTTTTCTCGCGTTGGTACTTCTAATAATGATTGGGGAGACTCGTCAACGAATGATGTTATGTGCCAATGTAATCAACCTGCGCGAAAGTGAGTGAACTAATTTGATATATCGATAATTAATAAGCTTTAATAAATTGAAGTCTTGGTTAACATCAATGATCAATAGTTACTGAAAATATTTTCACGTATTTATTCAGGCTGACAGTTCACAAAGAAGGACCCAATAAAGGCCGACAATTTTATGGGTGTCCAAAAGGTATGAACTCCACTTGTAACTTTTTTCAATGGGCAGATGAGAATGATAATCAAAATACGGATTGGAGCAATTCAGTTGTAAATAGAGGAAAAAATAAAACGCATAGTAGAGGCGGTAGTGTTTCCAAAAGGCCAAGACTTACCGGCAGCAAGAGAAAATGTGGAAATTGCGGAATGGAAGGTAAAATACTTAGATTATTGTACTCTTATCAGGTTCATACATATTCACACATATTTCTAAAATAGTAACATTTTATTGTAATTAATTGCATCTGTTATCATATGCCAGCTGTATACATTGCTCTTTTACACGATTCATTATTCATATAGGTCACACGAGAAACAGATGTCCAGATAATGCGATGGACTGACCAGTGAATTTTTTTTACGGAATTGTAAATAATGTACAGTTTACAATGTGATTTAAGTTATAAAAAGTTTGACAAGAACAAAGCAGTGTCAAATAACTTTAGCTTTAAGCTTTATCTTTGAGACTTAACTTGTGCCTTCTTGAACAAACTTATAAGTATAAAAGTAAAAAAGGATATGATTCAAACTTATTAAACAAATATTTAAATTAAGATTTTATAGTTATCATTTATATCCAATAATAAGACTCAATGGACTAAGCAACAACTTTTTTGTTGTGAGGAAAATTATTTTTTAGTCTCTCCAATTCTTCTTTCTGTGAGTGAGCCTCTGCAGTTGTTTGTGTTAGCTATGAAAAATTAATCAAATTATTATAATATATGTTATAAAACTTAATATTTATAATAGTATTAGTAATGTTACTATTAACGTGTTACTATAACTTATTTCATATATAAATGATTATTTTTTAGATATTAGTTTTAAGAAACACAAGATAAAGAATTACCATATCTAATAGTACATCAAATTTTAATTTTAACAAGTTGTTTTCTTCTTCCAGTCGTCTCACTTCTTTTTTTAACTTTTCATTCTCTTTAAAAGTACCTCCTACTTTGCCAGTTTCTAGAATAAACATTTATTTTTATAAAGTGTCAAAGGTCAAAGTACAAAAGATAAAATTTATGTGCAATATGATAAGATGTTATTCACCTGGAATCCATAGGCCAGCCTCAAAGATTGCTTCCTGATCTCCAAGACGAAGACGTATAGGGCCCACTTCTGGACCAAGTTCTTTCTCTATTCGTTTGGGACTCAAATTTTTATTTGCTAAGAAAACCGATGCCTTTCTAGTCGGCGTCTTTTTGGGAGAAAATTTATTAGAAAAAAATGGCATATCTTATCACGGTGAATTAAATAACACTAAAAGTATTCAAGACTAGCATTGACAAGAAAAGTTATCTAACTGTTCAAAGAGATTATATATATGGAAGTTTTGCTTTTAGCACAATTGCTATATATTATATTAAATATTTTTTAACATTTTACATAAAAGATATTTTACAAATCAATACATCTTATGCGATTAAATTTTAAAGCCAAATAGGTTATATATATGTTTACTTTGACGTTGCTTAGTAACGTTTTAAATTTGGGGCAGGGACAACCAATCTCTAGAGGTCTGTTCTTTATAGCTGAACTAGCTGCATTAATTCCGAGTTTATCTTTTTCTCTCCACATTGGAAGGAGAAAGATAAACTCTGAACTAGTGCAGCCAGTTCAGCTAAAAAGAACAGACCTTAAATCAATTAATTCCTATGCAGATGTTTTTTTCTCATGTCACTATATTTTATTTACTAAATTTCACATTTTATGTTGGTAGCCTCGATCTAGCTTTGCACGTTTATCGCACGAGGGCTCCGAAGGTCGATCCGGAGTTCATCACTTTTGACGTCTCTCGGAATCTCAATTCAAATTAAATGATAATCGAGTACATGGTTCATAAGAATTGTCATGTCGGTTTTTACTGGCATGATGAGTAATACGAAATTGCGCAATATATTGGCGCGATAGAAATCTGAGTCCCGTTATTCTGTCGCGTGAAATACTACTGATTCGACGCTGCACTTCGTCACTATGGCTTGGCTAGGAACGATTGCAAACAATGTGTTGCGAAATATTGTTTTCTCGGACACACCGCCGAATGTTGTACAGGAAGTCCGACCAGAACAATACACTAATCGGCATATACATTCCCGCGAAGACGGCATCGTGCTCTACGGTCCCGGTGGTAAAAATCAAGAAAAGTATGAGATCGTCCTGCATAGACCTTGCACAGAAACTTTACATCAGGCATATAGGTATATTTTATTAGTATATTTTATTAGTATAAAAACTAAAATACTGTTTTATCTCATACAATTATAATATGCAGTGATATATAATGTAATAATGGTAAATATGTGTGCAGAATATATTTTCTTACAAGTGTTTCTTTTTCAGTCTGTTTCGATCAGAAACCTTGGAAGGAGCAGACGCAAGATTTTTAATATATAAAGACAAGGTCCCTGTACTTGTGCAGATAGTACGAGAGGTATTTATTTCAGATTTTTGTAAGAATCAATTCTATTAAGTACATCTTAAAGAAACAGTTTTATACATAGTATACTTTCTCTATTTTTTATATACCTCGTATAAAATACAAAGTGTACAAAACTTTCTGATTTTAATTTATCAAAACAGGCAAACTTTCTGTTCCAAATTTTCCCCTTAAGTTTTACTTTCATTGTTATTTTGCATGGTCAAGTAGTCAAGTGATTAGAATGTAATCTGAAATAGAACAATGTAAGATAAATTAAGTTTACGACAGAATATCAATTGATGAAGAATGGAAGAGTTAAGAATAAGAGAATTTAATATTTAATACTAATAATATTTAAAAAAATTGATAATTGCTAATTTTGATTTTATCTCTTTTAAGATGTGCAATGTTGGGAAAATACAAAAGCTCTGCGACACTCTGACGGAACATCCAACATGGACTCTAGCTCATCTTGCAGCTTACTTTGCGCTTCACGATGCATTCTTGCATGCAATCGTCAACAGTCAGCTCAATAGTGGCGATTTGGAAACCGGTATCTCGCCTCTTCAAGTCGCGGTGCAGACTAACAATCTGCGCACCGTCGAGATGCTGATAGCGGCAAAGAGCTCGCTGGAACATTTAGACCATAATGCAAATACCGTTTATCATTACGCAGCCACATCCACCAAAGAAATTATTCTTGCTCTGGGTTCGGGTCTTCCAAATAGTCTGAACAGCCGTAACAGCAACGGTCACACGCCCATCCACGTCGCATGCCACAACGACAAGCCCGAGTGTGTCAAGGCGCTTTTATTGATCGGCGCCGATGTGAATATACCCGCTTCCGAAGGTCAGCCCTCCAGTCCTGGCTACGTTGGCGATTTCTTGCACAACAAGCCGAACGTACTTCACGCGGAAGACATGAAGTTCGGTGGCACACCGTTGCATTGGTCACGCAGTCGGGAAGTAATCACTGCGCTGATCGAAACCAACTGCGACATTGACGCGCTCAATTTCGACGGACGCACCGCGCTGCATGTGATGGTGATGCGTAAACGGTTACCTTGCGTGGTCGCCCTATTGAGCCACATGGCATCCGTCAATATCGTCGATAAGGACGGCAATACGCCGCTGCATCTGGCCGTCGAAGCGGAAACCTCGGCCATCGTACAGGTGCTCCTCGGTTTCGGCGCCGATGTCGACACACGGAACTGGAAATCTGAGACGCCCAGGCACAAGGCGAACGTCGACACCACTGAGGGCAACAAGATAATTTACCTACTGCACGCGGTAGGCGCTGAGAGATGTCTGAGGGACATGATGGACTGTCATCTCGGCTGCAAGTACGGCGAGAACTATACCGGCATCGCCCCGTCGGAACCGCCGCATTACGTGCCACGAACGATTCTCGATCAGATGCTCCACGTGTCCAGTATGGACAAGATGGCCGAGTTCGGAAACGGAAAGCCGATCAAGGGCGGTAGGCTGCTTTGTCTCGACGGCGGCGGTATTCGCGGACTGGTGCTCATACAGACGCTGCTGGAGATCGAATCGGTGCTAGGCAAGCCTGTGGTGCACTGTTTCGATTGGATTGCCGGCACGTCCACCGGCGGCATCCTGGCGCTTGGTCTCGCCGCTGGCAAGTCTTTGCGAGAATGCCAGGCGCTCTATTTCCGTATCAAGGAAGACGCCTTCGTGGGTTCACGACCCTACAACAGCGAGGGTCTGGAGAGAGTGCTGAAGGACTGTCTTGGTCAGAACACCGTCATGGCGGACGTCAAAGCACCGAAGATAATGATCACGGGTGTGCTCGCTGACCGGAAACCTGTGGATCTCCATCTGTTTCGTAACTACGACTCGCCCAGCACGTTGCTGAAGGTGCCGGACAACACGATGTTCAAGCCAACATTGTTACCGCAAGAACAGTTACTTTGGAAGGCGGCGAGGGCGACCGGCGCCGCGCCGTCGTACTTCCGGGCGTTTGGTCGATTTCTGGACGGCGGTCTGATTGCTAATAATCCCACCCTGGACGCCATGACGGAGATCCACGAGTACAATTTGGCGCTGAAGGCCACTGGTCGCTCGAACGAAATAATACCGCTGTCGTTGGTGGTCTCGCTCGGCACAGGACTCCTGCCGACCACATACGCCTTGAAGGAGATCGACGTTTTCCGGCCCGAGAGTCTCTGGGATACCGCCAAACTTGCTTTCGGCATCTCGGCCCTTGGCACGCTGCTGGTCGATCAGGCAACATCGAGCGACGGCCGAGTGGTCGATCGCGCTCGCACCTGGTGCTCCATGATAGGCGTGCCGTATTATAGATTCAATCCGCAACTAACGACGGAAGTCGCCATGGACGAGAAGAGCGACGAAATCCTGGCGAACATGATCTGGACCGCGAAGGCGTTCATGCACGCGAATCGAAACCAGATGAAAGAACTAGCAGCTATTATTGGTCGCGATACCAATTCCGAGAACGACTAAATATCTTATCATCTCTCGGAGAAAAGAATACCTGATTGCAAAACTGTCGCACACAAACGTACACATTCAATATAGTAATATACACTACGCAAAAAATTAGGGGAGCACTTTAAAACCTGCAAATCTTGTCGATCTTTAAGAGGCTGTATCTCAACTTCCAGAGATCGTAGGATAATTTTTCTGCGTGCGTTTTGAAGGTTTCTATTTTAAAATGGCTTGAGTGATATTTTCCATTCCATTAAACTATTTTTTTTGTGAAGATCAAAAGCAGATAGTGTTAGAGTCCTGGAAATTTCATAACTTTGCAACCTTCCACGGGCAAAGCAAGGACGAGGCGAAAAATGTCACCACATCAATTTTAAAGTCGGGAACTTTCCCTTTAAAGTGCCGTTGCCCATCATGTGCGTGTGTGTGTGTGTGTGCGCGCGCGCGCGGTATTGCCGCCTCTTCGGCGAATTACCTCAAGCAATCTATTTCTCATATTGATACATCTACTGATTTCGTGTTGAGGAATTTCCTGCCAAACTTTCTGCTAATGTCGTTGGCTGCCTTGGATGACTTCTCAACTACTGACGACCCATCAAGTCCCAGATGTGTCCCAATACTTCATATTGAATAGTGCGAGCGCGCGCGCGCGTACACACACACACACACACGCGCGCGCGCGCGCGCGATGTGCAAATTCCGACCGAGCAACTTCCTCGTGATAAATATCAGGTAACGCCGGTGGTATTTAACAAAAATCTTGCAAAATGCAGGGTTTACTTTGGAACCCGATAACTCAGCTTATAGGCATGCTACAGTAATTTTCGTTGCGACATTTTAAAGGGAAAGTTCCCGAATTTAAAACTGATGTGGCATTTTTCGCCTCGTCCTTGCATTCCCCGTGGAAGGTTACAAAGTCATGAAATTTCCAGGACTAACACTACCTGCTTTTAATCTTCACAAAAAAGATAGTTTAACGGGACGGAAAATATCACTTAAGCCGTTTTAAAGTGAAAATTTCACCTTTTAAAACGCGTCAAGAAAAATTATCCTGTGATCCCTGGAAGTTGATATAGCCTCTTAAAGATCGATAAAATTTGCAGATTTTAAAGTTCTTCCCTAATATTTTTGCGTAGTGTACATCGACGATTTACCGCTGGTTCGGTTGATGATTACATAATTAGTCTAGAGATTCACACGTAGCCGATATTAACTATTTTTTCACTGTTACCTGGATTGCTCGACGCGGATGTCTCGATTAACATGTAAGTATTTTCTTTTTGTTCACATATCATAAACAATATAGCAATGTGCGAGACATTTACGCGTATTTGCATATTCCAGTAGACAAGATGTTAGTCCAAGTAAAATGAAATTTTTTTCTGATAGGAATTTCATGAAACGTATAACATTTTTTTATACGTATAACTAGTAAATTCTAGTCTAAATCCCATTTTTGTCATTTTTTTGTTTTTTTTTTGTTTGTTGAATAATTGCAAATAGTCTCGAAGAATGTAAATGTTACACTGTAAGTCAAAGCAACATCTATAGATAGATCTTATTTATTTGTATCGTTTACAGAGAAGAATAAATAAAAAAAAGAGATTACAAAGCAATCGGATAATATACTTCACGTTTTAGAATATAGTTTATCAATTTTGTCGTTAAGTACAACACGCGCTATCGTTTAAGTACTTCACGGCATTTCGTTACGCGATACTCGATTTATCTAAGTCTCAATGGGTCACTTATGGACAATTATCTATGAAATTTGTTAAGTGATAAGACAAAATTCTCAAAAGAAAGTGAAACAATTCGCGATCAGGGGAAGTGACGCGGTCTTAATTTTATGCAGAAACACCGTCTCGTTTACTTTATTCATAAAATGCGTCCGTAACAATTGTCTAAAATTTTCTCTTATTTATCAAACGTCTATATATATATATATATATATATTTCTAATATCGCGAGATAAAGTCTTTTGATCGCTTTGTTCTTTCAATTTTAATTAAGTTCAGCAAGATTTAATTACCGTAAAAATGCGTCACCCCCCTATCGGGGGCCCATGTAGTACGGTGGTTGCGCCATGGACGCCGATATGTAAGGGTAAAAGGAGGGATGCGAGGACATACTCTGCGGCTGATAGTCGTTCTCCTCGCCGTGGACGCCGTATCCTTCCGCGGCAGGATAATATTGTCCGTGCACACAGGCGTACGGTGCCTTAGCGGCGGCGGCGGCGGCGGCAGCGGCGGCGCCGCTCATCTCCGCGGAGTATTTCAGACCGTCCGGGTATCCCTTAGCCTCCGAATACTTGGGCAAGTCGTAGGGCTTAGTCTGTAGATCCGGATACTTGGTCGCCGCTGAATCGTGATGATGGTGGTACTTGGCGCCGGTCATCTCGTGATGATACTTGGCGCCGGCCATCTCGTGATACTTGGCAACCTCGTGGCACTTCGCCTCGGCGTAGCTCCTCGCCGTCGTCTCGTACGTCAGTTTATTAGGATGATCGGGATACTTGGCGACCGTCTCGTTGACCCAGACCGGTCTGGCGAGGTCGTAAGCGCCGGATTTCGGGTCGTGATAAGTCGCCGGCCGCTCGTACGCCTTCACGCCGGCGTCCGGATACAGGCGGGTGTAGGTGCAATCCGTGGAGCCGGCCGAAGAGTCGTGCGAGGTCCCCGGCGACGGAAGTCCGCCTCTGTGCACGATGATGCCCATCTGATCGTCCGACTTAGGCTTCCTCCGGCGCGGTTGATACTACGGAGAATATTACATTCATTACGCTTGACTCCCAGTTTCACTTTTTGCAATCGCATTGAATTTGTTTTCATTGAATTATAACAAACAAAAATCGTACGAATTATTTTTAGACATTATATAATTTAAAATTTGTCGTTATTGTTATGTTATATTCGCGCGATACGATTACAGATCTTAAGCGATCTCCAACGAACTGACATTGTACGCATTTTCACGCTCGATAAACAAATGCGAAAACATGTATGCGAAACATTTATTAAAAAAAAATTAGTTGGACAAAAATATATAATGTAATAAACTCATTGTAGATAGATTTAAAAAGATAGTCACTCTGTAACAAAATCGATTGAAATCCGTAAAAGCTCCGCTTTTCCGTGATACATCGCATCTTCGCCGCCGTCGCTGTCGGTCGACTTTCTCATTTGCGTAGAGCGGCGACACGGATGGCTTCATCGCGAGGAATTCATTTCCCCTTCTCGTAAATCATCGCCGGCACTGTGGGATTTAAATCGCTCGTACGATCGGACCTCGATTAACCACTCGAGCGCTTTGAAACGAGAATGCGGATTGCGCGTGCTAATTCGTTCCGCTACCCCGTAAATCAGGCCGCTCGCATCTTGTGCAATTTTGTAACACGCGTTCGTTGCATTTTTTAACGATGCGCGATTACTCTGTCCCCTTCATTTCCGCTCGAATACGCGATACGCTCACTCCTTGTCATCTCAGTTACATTGCCAATTAGCTAATTGATTGGGTGAACAATAAAATTCACAATTAATAAATTAAATCCTCACCTTATAGTGCGGATGTTGCTTCTTGTGCGCATTCCGCAGTCTCTCAGCTTCCTCAATAAACGGTTGTTTCTCGCCGTCGCTCAAGATCCTGCGGCAGATAAATCGCAATCTCGGTTATTGATGCTAATCGAGAAATACCGAGTTCTTCGCGAGTCACCGACGAGACGATTTTATATAAAGAGATAGGATGATGAGAAATTTCTTTTATCTTATTATTAGCAATATTTTAGTATCAATGTGCTAGTTTCGATGTTGAATATTTTTTAACGATATTGTATTCTTCTATTCGAGTATTATTGAAAAATATAACTAGATTTCTTCAATTAGTTTCCATTCACACACACACACACACACACACGAAAATGTCTAATTGAAATTGAATTACCTCCACAATTTTCCCAGCGTCTTCGACAATTCGGCGTTGTGCAATTGCGGATACTGGTCGGCCAGTCTTCGCCTTGCCGCTTGCGCCCATACCATGAAGGCGTTCATGGGACGCTTCACGTGAGCGCTTCTTCGTCCGCCGGCGCGCGAAGTTACCGGAAGTAGTGTCCAGTCGTATCCTGCAAAGACGTGATCTTTACACAATGCTTATGCTAGAGAAAAGCGGCTCCACTTTAATTTTTGATAAATGCATTCACAATTCGAACACGAATTTAACGAGTGTTTCTTGAGTTTCAGAAGTATTCCCATGGTGTTAAATTTCAGATTGTTTGTTTAGAAATTTTTTTAATAATTAATAGAAAAATGTGGACTTTGTGTCTTGATTATTCGACTTAAAAGCGACAATCACGAAGCGTACGTTACGAATGTTACATGTGATAGCGGAATTTTCTTATCTTGTCGTAGATACGGACCCTTCTCGTGGGCGCCGGAAGTAGTCCTGTCCGCGGAATCGGTTCGTAAAGAAATACGAGATAAAGCTACACCTGTATCCTCGCGGCTCGTGCGACCGATTCGACCGCATTTGTTAGCGCGCCGCCGGTTTCTCTCTTCTTCCGTCTCTCTATTTAACTTTGTTGTAAGCGCGATAGGGCTTTTATGGCTTATACTTACGAAATCGTACGAAGGGAGAAAGAAGGGGGAGTAAAGAAAAAGAGAGAGAGAGAGTAAGAGGAAAGATTAGGACACTTTATCGCTTCTCATTACGCATTTATATTTATAAACATTTTTATTGATACTTAGACGTTTTTTTTTTTCACACACAAGTTATGAAACAATTTGGATTTTTCTAAAAAATTATTATAATATTGAATGTATATAAGCGTCCACACGCTTGAAGAAAATCGAGAAAATTTTTAAAGAAAAAATAATCTACAAATGTAAATTTTTGAGCACTTTTTTTCGATTAGAAATGAATATTATCTCTCAAAAAAAAATTAATTAAATTTTTAAAACGTTGAATAAGTTTCGTGTACTTATGTTTCTCGTATTTCATATAAAAACATTTGGACCGTTAGGATGTAGGCGTAATGTGTCAGTAGGTATGGCGTTTATTACGAAATAGCTCTACGAAATATTAAGTGACGTAAGTGCTCCGAATTGCCGAAAAATTCCGAGCAGCTTAATAAGGATTCGGCTCCGGATGTGTTCCTACATTTCACTTCGTGGGAAAAAAGCCCCGAGCAAGTCGAGGTCGTAAAACCTTGTCTCCCTTCGAACAAATGTATACCGACTTATGTAAATCTTCCCTGCGCTCTCACCGCAGTCTCCTAAATCTTAAATCTCCGGCCTAAAAGCGGTTTAGCCTAAATTGGAGGAGGAAGACCAAAGGAAACGAAGAAGAGCAAATGCGTCAAAGATTGATGAAACTCACCCCCTCCATTTTCGCCGTTTCCTTTCCTCGCTAATTATCGTGTTTTAAAAAAAAGAGAAAAAAGCATTACAATGTGGAAATTTGATGTGAGAAAGACATCGCGAGTTCGTGTGTGGCAGCATCATCGCCGGAGCGGATTCAGTCTACACGAGTCGAAGTCCAAGAAACGTTTGTGTTTCTAATTGTCGTTAATCATCGGAGGGCGAGTCAACGAAGTAGCAAACGAAGAAGGGTGATATGGGCGAGACTTTGGCAGGGACGACGCACGTGACGAAGCGTCAAGTCAGGGTTCGGGAAGCTGGTGGGAGCTAATTACCGTAGATCCACGGTCCACTTGCGCGGCACTTGTGTCGGCACTTTTAAGCGTCCGGCGGAGGTCCTTCGTCGACGCCTGCGTCGATAGCCTCGGCCGAAATATGATTTTTACACGGAAACGCGGAAGGGCTTTTGCGGAGAACGACAGGAATAGAGGAAATTTCGCGCGAACCGGGCGAACAACCCTAGGGTCGATTAGGCATACAAAAAGCATCGGCTGTCGCTGAACAGACGGTCGCAGTCCCCAAAGCCGATCCCTGTTGAAGATTTGATGCTACACTGACAACTGAGGTGAATCCCTCAGTTACAAAAGCCGTAGAATGATTAAAAAAATATGTTATATTCGCACATCTCGTTGTTTTTAGAATAATTTTTGCGAAAAAAAAAGAAAAAGACTCTGGAGACTTTATATTAATTTATCTCGCTTGCAACTTCTGCTTGAAAAATTTGTGATTTTAACTATATATAAGATTTCTAAATTGTTTTGTGTTCAGTTCAATTGTAAAATGAAAGGCAAAATAAAGAGAGAGAGATTAGAAACGAAAACAATGTTGATTATCGGAGAGTCGATGGACCTCTGGCGCCGAACACGAACGCATCCCCGGTGATTAAGTGATAAATCCTAATTACGGAATCGAGAGAGCGGCCAGCCAAGTCGCCCTTAATTTTAGATTCTCTCCATCTCCTTCCTGCTTTAATTTTCGGTTAATTACGGGCGTAACGACTCGGTGAATCGGTGAATTGGCGGCGCGTACGCGAGTGACCGAGAACTCGCGCATTTTTCCAGGATTGTGAATGGCTTTTGAGTGGAGATCAGGACCATAGTTAGTGCGTCCGTGCCGTGTTACAATAGGCGGGTTGTGTGGCCTGGTGAATGAACCGGTGTGCTCGGGCATGCCGGCCGTCAATGGCGACCTGTCGTCGACTCTTGCTACATTAACTCCTTTACAAATCCGCCTGTTACAAATCCCCCGCCTTTAACGAGGCCCTCTTAAACGCTTCGACACCTCGTCCCGTCGATGTTTGACATTACGTAGCTCGTCGCCACGTGCTCGACGATTCTGTCGAGACCGCCGCCCGATCTCGCGATGCAACGAGAATTCACTCCTTCAATCAACGCGCGATATTGATACACATCAGCGAAACATCAGCGTCCACAATTGAATAAAATAAAATACGTGAAATTAAGAATAAATAAGACACCAGACTTCGAATTGAATAAATCGGCACAATTTTACAACATCGCAAGATTACGCGAAGCATGTGTATGCAAAATATATCCGTGTCATTTATGATCATATATCGAGAGCCACCTGTATTTTCATCGAATGGGTGCTTTGTAACGAAATGCGCATCGCTTAGCGTCGCGATAAAGTAAATATTTAAACTCGACGCAAATACAGACTTGTCTCTTCTCGAGCTATACGATAAACTATTTGGACGATACATTCCTGCGGTCGATGTTTACGAGCATCTCGCGCGTGCCATCGCTTTTTCTTTTTCGAGCTCAGGCACTCTTAGCGTAATATTGTACGGCCAAATATTTTTTCTCGAATTTGTGACCATCAAATAAAAACAAATTCTGCAATATACTTTGAGAAACGATCAATTCATATCATGTAAGATTCTTCAAATGTAGTCTTCAAATTCAAAGTTTATGTTTATTAAATTTACATAAAAAAAAATTGATAAAAATGAAGAAAAATTTAGCGAACAATTTATCCGGGGATATTAATAGTCGTGGATCCTAGCTAGGTTCGGAAAAGCGATATATCTCACCGTGACTTTTCCTTCTAATCCGCAGCATCGACTAGACCGCATCAATCCTTGTAATTATTCGCGTCGCGATTGTCTAACATCGCGGACGAAATTAGCCCGGTAGAGATATCATCCCCGGCGATTTCCACCTGTCTGTCCGTCCATCCGTACCGCCAGCCCCCGGCGAACGACGACGTGCGTCTCTGGCGAAATTTCGTCGTCGCGAAGACCAAGTGTCTCGACGCGTGTCATAAATCATGTCCCGCGGTCTCCGCGCGCGTATCGTCCCTCCCCGTTTCTCCCCTCCGCACTCGCGGCGACGATGTTTCAGATTTAATTCGGTACTAGCATAATTAGTGGCGGTGACAGGCGCGTTCGCCTCGTCTCGCTCTGTTCGCAGCACCTGCCGCGCTCTCGAATTTTCCCCGGAGGAGAGAATCGTCTCCTCTCGCGAGGCCGATCCTCAGCTATATTTCTCCGCCTCGCCCGGCCCCGCTCCGCTCTTTCTCCCCCTTTTCGAGTTCTACCCCTTTCCGCTTTCTTGCACTCGCGAATATCGCCCGGATAAATCTGCGAGCGGCCAAATGGGGGAAAGAACGATGCGGCCGACGACGCGGGCTTTCAGCGCCAATTACCAGTGTGTGCTTTCTCCCCCCTAAACGACTCCATAAAGACGGACGGACGCGGGCGAAAAACAACGAGCGGCAAATGGACGCGTGCGTTTTGCGTGCTATTTCGAGGGATTGATATTCAGATTTAAATTCAGATTTAAATGTCTCGGCGATGATGCGTATCTCACGTCATCACAATAAATGTTATTTTAATATTTAAAAAATATTTTTTTCAATTTAATTTTCTTTATGAACTTCGTAACTTGCCTTTGAGATCGCGCGAATAGTTCCTTATTATTATATGAGACAACAAGAATAAGAATTGACAATAAAATCTTAATCTGAATCAAACCAGATTACATAAACGGAAGACTTGTCTTCGAGGTGTTAATTTTGAGTCAAGCGCCCGACGATTTTAAAGCGCAGTGTTTATTTTTTTTTATTGCTATAATTTTCTTGACAGAAATTGTCCCTCCTTGAGATAACAAAAATACGTATTTTTTATTTAAGTATTTGCCATCGCTATTTTTTAAATTCCTTTTTTATGGCTGCAATTTTTTTTCTAATAGATTTACGCTACATTATGATTATGTTTCGAGATGCTGTAAAAAAATTAAAAGCCAAATTTTAGAAATGTTAGCAATTTAATCAAATTAGCTGCCAATCCGTGAACATTGCATTTTGTTTACTAAGAAGTTATATACGCGTACCTTGCAGTAGCTTGCCCACAGCATCGTCCAAGGAACTATTGTTGCCGTGTTCGTTGCTCGATGAACTGGCCTTACCCTCCATCGGCGATAAGCCGTTGTTATTGTGATGGGTCTCCATTTTCAATCTCGTTAAATCCGACGCACTCTCTTCACTGACGTTCACGATCACCGAAAACTATCGCACTTTCAACATACGAACGTCACTCAATAATCAATAATAAGTCGATTGGCAAATTTCGACGGAAGATAAAGCGCATTTCGTGGATTTTTGTCGCAGATAAAACGAGATTCTCAGTAAGGGATCTCCGTCACAGGAAGAGAGAGGCTCGATAATTAATCGAGGGTTATCAGGATGCAATTTATCGGGTCGGATAGGTCGCCGAATCTTCTTTATGGCTACTTAGTCGACCCCATGCGACCTTATCCGCATCGGAATATATTTCGATATTAAACCGATTCCTGTGAACTCGTAGATCACTCGGAGATTCACTTCGTTATCAGCTCCGGGAAATATTAGACAGAAATTGACGCGACGACGCGATGTGTCGAGAAGGGAGACGCACTCTTCGGAATCTTCCCGGACTACAGTTCCTCGACTTATCTCTCATCGATCGTTCTCGAGGATACTGATCTCACGGATTTGCCTTCTCGTGTTCGACACGAGACGACTCGAGAGTCATTATACGGCGCGTTACTTCGAGGTTCCAAATTGAGCCGAGGAGAATTCGTCCTGGTCGACGTCGAGATCGCCGAGTCGCGTCATAGTTAAATCCACGCCGTCTCGTCCGTCGGAGAATTTTTATCGCAGTTATCGTCTCTCTCCCTCTCCCTCTCTCTCCGTCTCTCCCTCGTTATCAATTATCGAGGAAATGTAAACTAATACAGTGTTGTATCTCATCCGATTTTACTCGCGTCATCGGTGGACACGGAGGTCGCGAGAGACACGGTAGCACGGTGGTACCAACGAATCAGGTAAACTCCGATGGCCGACTGATCGGCCGAGAGGAGAGAGGCGACGGTGGACCCCGACGATAGATTCAGGGAGGCGAAGAAACCGTCCGCGCGGCACGGCCGCACAGGTTGGTCCACGGGAGGAAGAACGGGCCGAGGCGAGACGAGACGAGCACACGTCTGGCACACGCACCGAAACCGTCGGACGGATGGCAGACCCGTCCGCGGAGGCGGTTCCGTGGACCACCTACCTCTGGTGGGGGGATAGACACGTAGGATCTTCCTCCTTTCTCTTCTTCACCCCTCTCTGCGCCCTCTCTCCCCCCGTCGCTTCCTCACGCCCGCGCTTGCATCGACCTTCTCGTATATCCTGCGCGCGATCCTGCCTTCTGTATCCTTGCGTCGGCGACGGCTGATGTTTGTGGAAAACGCTACGAAAAAACTTTAAAAGTTACTTTTGTTACTTTAATAATTAAGAAAGTTTTAACAGATTTAAATAAGGATGTACGTGAACATTCTAAAAAGATTGGTTGTTTAATGATAAATTATTCGGCCAATCGATGTTTTCTGAACAAAAGTGACTTTTGAGCGATTGAGGAAAATCTTTTCGCGAATTAAACTTTCACTAAATGGATGACGAAATAACATTTTTTAGTTATTTAATTTCAAATAAAACTGACTTGCAAACAATTTCTTGAGGAGAAAAAAGTATAACACTGTTTTATGAAATCATCTCTTGGATTTTTCTAATAATATAACTCTCTTCGTGCGTCGCAGACTTCACAGATCCATAGATAATCACGTATCCGGCTTACGATATGTACTCCGCGACGAAGCGTCGACTAATTACCGCCCGTTTGTTTTCGCGGACATGTGGATCGTACGTGAAAGGTCGTTGGAAAGTAGACCTCTAGTTTATTGATCGTCTGCGAATAAGTGATTAATGGCATGGATGCGCGAAGAATACCTATGCGTACAAATGTGATTAGAAATGATTAGATAATTCAAGCTATTTTTTTTTTCGATGCAGGCGCAAAACACTTGTAACGCCATTAGAATGTGTTTTCGCTAAAACCAAACGTTTTTTAATTTACTCAAACACTTATCTTTTTGAAACACTTTTATCTGTACGCAAATTCGAGAATAACATCGGACGAATACTTGCATCGAGATGTACGCCCTCCGTCGCGCGATTGGAATGCGAAAAAGTGCGCGCGACAAAATAGAACAGCTTGATTTTCTCGGGGAAGAAGAGCGACCGAGTCCTGAAGTCGTTCCCTCCTTCGTTCGACCGTTCCGGCGAGCCTAATTATACAACGAATTTAATGAATGAGTGAGCTAGCAAATACAGTGGCCTATACAAACCGCGGGGCGTATATAAACCACGGTCAATGCCGTGTAGCGGCTTTTGTGGAAAGATCAAAGAGAGCATCTCGCTCGCACTTTGCAGGATTAACTCGCACTGCCGGTGCGTAAACGCACGCGAATGCGTGATGCCCTTGCGACCTCACGGATTAAAAATTATGATATTTTTTATCCTAGTGCTCTACGCCGAGCAGAGAGACAACTCTAGCGAGTGTTGTCGCTATCTAATTAGAATCTTCCGTATTAGTATGCAAATGATTTATACTGAAACGAGTGAGAATTTCGCAGACTTATCGTTATGTATTATTTTATCACAATTTGTATTTAAAAAAATTTTAAATTATTATAAAATTTATTTTTCAGCGAAAACATTCAACACAGATAGAATTAAAATTTTAAATATTGCAATTAAAAAATGCATTCTTCTTTCTGCAATTGACCTCAGATCGCGCATTTTATTGTACATTATTTTGTGGATAAAAAAGTATAACAAAATTAACATTAAATATTTTCTAATTGTTAAAATAAAAAATAATTTCGCAATTTATGTATTTGAGTTTACTGCGGCTATTTGAAGAATAGAACTATACTATGTAATACATCTTAATAGAAATTAAATTAATGATTCTGGTGATTGACGATAATTTTAGAATGAGTCGAATAGAATCGTTGTGGTAGTTAATAGCCTTCAGTGATTTCGTTCTTCGACATATCGTTCATCCGCAGATTTTCCAAATGTCTGGCCAGGCGTGCGCTTGCATTATGTACCGGTGGTGCGTCGGCAATGCAAATTTAGCCCGACGGGAACAATAATATTGATTTCACGAAGTCGGAATTTTGCTCTTGTCGAGATAAACATCCCGGCGCGCGCACGTGGCGTCAATATGCGCCTTTCGTTCCTCCGTATACGTAAGCGAGAATTCGTTTCAGGGCCATTCCTGAGCCGCAGCTTCAGCGTTTCCTCTCAAGGAAACATTCGCACGCGCTTCGCATTCGTGTCTTTTTATTTTGAAAGATTAGTACTAATCCTTGCCAATAAATATTTTCAAAGTTGCATCTCAGTTAGCAAAAAGGAATTAAAACAATGTAGATTTAAAAAGAAATAAAACAAAATCTAGTAAAAATATTAATAACCACAATCAGAAGATATAATGGGTAGAGTTCTGAAAGAATCAACTTTTCGATTTTGCTGTCGTTTGGTATACTACTGTATTTTGGCGCTCTGATTACGAATATGATAATGAAAATTACCGACACGATCATTTTCAAGGTCAAAACTTAAAAAAACTAAAAAATTATCGTTTTTTTAAACATTATTTTAAAAAATATTGATGTAACAAAGAAATGTTTCAAATAAAAGTTGTAGCTCTTGAAAAAATACATCATTTATGTCCTAGGCATTTTTTACATAGAACCAATATTTTTCGAAAAAAATGAGATAATAGGAAGGACATCCCCCTCCCCCCGCACTATGCTGTGGGTCCCCTCCGAGGGTACGAGCTTCCGCTCGTACGAGCATTTCCTTCGCTAACCTCTCCCGCTCCTCGATCTCTTTCGTGTCGAGCGTCATCATCGATGTTTCGAGAACAACTCTGTGGTACCGCAAACTCGTTAAAACCACGTCTGTATCGTCTATCGCCAAGCGCACTATTCTTGTCTGTCACTAAAAAACCGTACTTTTGCTGCCAACATGCGCGACACAATGTACAAAAATCTTCGTACGCCATGTCCGTATTTATATGATCGTTGTAGACATGTTAAAGTACCGTTGATACCGTCCTGCTTGAACAGAATCAACAGGTTCGCGTTGTCGCGTACAAGATGTTTAGATATCCTCGCGTATATTGATACTGACACTAATAGAAACAATCGACTTTGGAATGTCGGAAAGTATTCTTGTATCGCATTCTTACTTCTATTCCCTACTTATCACAGGTCGTCATCCAAGATAATTCTAGAATTTGAAGGTCGCTCAGAGGTACTACCCAGAGGTAAAATTATCCAAAAATGTTAAGTAACCGATATTATCAACCAGCCTGAACTGTCTTTCGATGTACTGATATTTCATATTACAAGCTCATCGATGTACTGATATTTCACATCACACTTTACAAGCGAAGCGAGGTTTGAACCCAAGTCTATGTGTATAGTTTTTGGTGGTGGAGTCCCCCGCAGGGGGGCGGAACAGCATAGTGCGTGGGAAGTGTCTTTCCTATTATCTTATTTTTTTCGAAAAATATTGGTTCTATGCAAAAAATGCATAGGACATAAATGATGTATTTTTTCAAGAGCTACAACTTTTATTTGAAACATTTCTTTGTTACATCAATATTTATCAAGATAATGTTTAAAAAAACGATAATTTTTTAGTTCTTTTAAGTTTTGACTTTGAAAATGACCTTGTCGGCAATTTTCATGATCATATTCGTAATCCGCGCTCTAAAATACAGTAGTATACTAATCGACAGCAAAATCGGAGAGTTGACTCTTTCGGAACTTTATCCGATATAATTTAGAGAAATGCAACTTTGAAAATCATGTTTAAAAAAGCAGAATTATAGAAGCAAAATTTGTACAATGCATTTTCTAAGGTTTGTAGCAAGGCGCAAAAGAAATGATCGTATGATTTGAAGGAATCGCCTGGATATCGTTTTTATTCTATGATTAAAAATGCTGAATTAGATTATTATTAGTTTTATTACAAATTTAATTAGTTTTATTACACAGTTTTGCAATGAATAGTAAGATGCCAAATAAGATTTAAGTATTTAATTGATAATAGAAAGAAATTAAGGATATAAACTTTACTTTTATTAATCTATAAGATATTATGCTACTAATTATATGTTATCAATCACAGATATATAATAATTCGAAACGGTAAGGAGAAAAACTATTGAGAGGGTCCGACAATTGACTCTATCGAAGGGATATACGGGCGACTCTCGCGCGCGGGTCGCCGCGATAAAATAATAATTCCAGCAATTCTTGGGGGTCGGCGGCGTGCCGTCGGGCACTTGAAAGGATCCCGAGGTTGGGGGACGGGGGCGGTCGAGCTGGGTACCCGACACATGTAGACCCCCGGGTGGCGAGCACCGCGACTCGCGCTCGGACCCCCAACGGAGACACGAGCTTCGACACATTCTGCGCCGTCATCATCGCGTCTCGGCAACGTCATTGTGTAGTACATGAGGCCGATAGTTACACGTGTAGTCATGTACGCGCGTCCACTCGATTTCTCGAATCGCGATTAAGCTATTTTCTCAAGAATGTTGCAAATTTTACTAAAAGAAAAAAAGCGGAAAAGTGAAGCATAGAAAAGCATTGTCTTTGATTTTGCTGCAGCTAATGATCAAGGGTTTCGATGCATTTTGTTCTAATTAAAAAAAATAAATCTTAGGGAAATTTAATTATGATTAACCTTCTCGAATTCTAAAAAAAAATATTAGATTTCTCAATCCTCTTAGAGAACTCAATTTCTTAATTGTCTCAAAACTAGGTTGACGCTGTTGAAAGAACACATTTGCATAATTAAATAATCGCATCCAAAATCTATTTAAATCAATTTTAGGAAGAATATAAAATATAATGCAAGTCTTGCTATAAAAAATACCGAACCAAGTCCTACTTTCACTCGGAATGCACTTCGTATATTTAGAATGCGTTTTCAGTGGTTCAGATATGCGTATTATGATGACTTACAAATCAAACACCGTCAAAATATATCCTTCAGATTAAAGAAATCATAATTGTTACAAATATATTCTTAATAATACATAAATAGATTACGGTCGGCTTAATATTAACAAAAAGTTACAATACATGAGTTAATGCAAATTAATCAATTAGTAACATTAGACTACATGCATTTTCCAACTTTTCTTTATACTTTCTCTTAGAAATATTTGCAGTCTTTATTTATTTTAAAATATAAAACGATACTAATGAATTAATAAATGTACACTTTATTTACAAAAATTGACCATAGGAACGCAGGTTTGTTCCTCTTATCTGTGCATCTTCCACGTCGTAGACTTAATTTTCATTGTGAAACTCAGTCGATTCCTATTGCTTTCTAATTAATTTGCTTGGACTTCCCGGACTAAAGCTTACGAAATCGTTAATTACAACCGACTTGATTAATGACTTGAGCTGCCTTCCAAAGACAGTTGCTTGCGCATATCCACACGCGTCAAGATTTATGTGCGCTGGGAGATGCAAACGCAATTTTAACGCGCAATTAACAAATCTGAAGGAGGACATCCTTGCTGACCCATAAAAGTAAAAGAGAGAGAAAGAAAGAGGATAAATTGCTTTCTTCCTTTCATCAAAGAAACATACAATTTACGTTACGTATTTTTTATTAATAATAGCATAATTACGAACTAAACAACTAATTATATTTTAGAGATATTTTAAATATTTTATAGATTTAATTACTTATTATAAAATTGATTTAAAATACGACTTATTCTATTTTAGAGGAATGAGAATTATAATATGATTATTACAACAACGAAATTTTGCTAATTTTATGAAAAACATTTATATAATAAATTTTGTAAATTATTCATAAAGTTTATCAAAGCCGAACAATTTTTAATTTATAGAGTTGCTGTTTATTAATTTTGTATGCACTATAATCCCATTTTTCAATAAAAATATCCACAGCTAGTTTCTTTTGTATATTTACGATATTTTTTTGCATCGTTTGCTGAAAGCAAATTAACATAAAAATATGAAAGACAAATCCATAACTTACGAAATTGATTTTAAATGTAAAATTATATCAAAAATGGCTCGTGCAAAATGTGAACTCATTTCGTTCTTGTGTTGGAACTTTCTTCATTGAATATAAAATGTCACTTTAACGCGAGTGTGCGGTCGTCGCGAGGATCGGTCGATGAGTGCAACATGCAACCATAAGTGCAACCGGTCTTGATGCAGTGCGTATTCTCCTCCTTGTGACGTCATAATTGCAACCGACCGGCGGACCAATCGACGGTACCGGGTGTGGGAAGAAGAGAGATCGCGAACGGTAACGACGGAGTGTTTGAACGAAGAGAAAGGGAGAAGAAGGAGGAAGAAAGGAGGAAAGGAAAAAGACGAGGCAAAAGATAGGTGGAGCAGAGCAGAAACCCGATTGGTTCTCCTCCCGGAGGATATCGTAACCATGGAAACTCTCTTGTCAGCAAAGAGTGGCGAGAGCACCGAAATATAAATGGAATGACCGGCAATCCGACAGCACGAAGAAGGAGGGAATCGCGGTGTCACGAGGGAGGGGAAATGATCTGTCCGACAGAACGAAAGAGAAAGAGATCGCGATATTATTATTGTCTGATTGTCGGTTAGCGAGTGATCTCGGTGAGTGCAAAAAAAAGGCTGCAGGATGCAGCTACGTTGCAGTCGGATGGTGCAACCTTATTGCAAAAGATCTTTTCTTCAGTCAATCAGAAGATGGCAATATTTGCTTTGACTCTGTCCTTGGCGCGATATCAATATTTAGCATTAAAATATGAAATGTTAGAAAAAGCCTAAGAAAGTAGTCTCATCGCGTATTAATGAAACTTGTGTTAAAGGTTCAAGTCAACGTCTGAAAAGTCGAACAAATATTTAAACACTGCAAAATACCTAGCCGACAATTCGCAAGCGTAAAAAAACACACGAAAAAAATTAAATTAAACTTTGTTCTTGTATTAAAAGACTCTAAAAATTAATTTTTAAGAAACAAGAGTTTTGACCGTGCAATAGCTTTATATTAATTTTTTAATTATAATAATTATTTTATAATTATGTACATTATTAACAAGTAACAAATTTATTACTTCTTGTGTCTACCAAAATTGATCTTTTCGTTGTTAATTATGATTTTTATTGTAATTATAACGTTGAATTTTCGACGTTGACAATATAAGCATGATATAATGAGACGAAAAACGCCGCGACCTCGTGGGTGCCGCCTTATTTGGCTGCGTTCCTTGTGCGCGTACGCACTCCGGAGCCGGCAACGATCCAACACCACGAACGTAAGATACGCCGAGCGAATGCCTCGTGCCTCTCCCTCGTCTCGCTTCCACTGCGAGATGTCCCGGCCACTTCCACCGCTGCTGCTGTCGGGGCCGTCGTCTCCCTACCCGATGCACGCGACGGACGGCTGAGGCTCGCGGAGCAACAAGTGTTACCAGCTGCCTTCGCCCCGCCCCCAAACGAGAACGATGTCAGCCTCGTGGTGGAAACTGCCCCGAGGCGATACAACCACCTCACTCGAGCGCCGATCGCGCGACAAGCACCCACGTACCCCGCGGCTTGAACTCGGCGCGAGTTCCACGCGAGCGCGAATCTGTCGAGCGGAATTTTGAAGTCACTTTGGAGTCGGTGCCGATATGTGATACATTCGAACGCCCACGACGGATTCGGAGAAACGAGAGGTGCGAATCGAGCGAATCTCGCGCGCGCGCGCGCGCGAGGCTGGACTAGGATCGCGAATTGACAGTCGCTTGCGATTAAATCGTTTGAATCGGTTGAAGCTGTCGTACGCGTCGAAAGATCCTGTGAACGCTCCAAAATAATCCTGTTCCGAACGATTTCGCGACGTGACAGCACTTGGATGCAATTGTTATTCCTTTCAAAGATGAAACACGTTAAATGGTAAACTGTAGCGATACAAGATTACGCTTAAACGTCAGCGGAATTTATCTACTTATTTATCCACTAAGACGTATGCTAGCCGATTGAGAGAATTGAGGATAGCCGCTGACTCCCGTCATCGTTGGAGCAAAGTGCAATGATCTACGAGCAAGGATAAGAAGACTAATTTGCCGAAGAAAACAAACGGTTATCGATTCAACAGGATTGCAGATCGATCTCACTTTCTTGAAAAAAAAATCTGTTATCTTGAAGGAAATCAAGTGCGCCAGCTGAGACACAAAGAAAAGCAGATAAGAAAGAGTTGGCGAACTGCGACGGGCAACAAAACGAGCGACGCAGATAAAACCGAGACCTTTACCACTGAATCACGCAGATACGCAGCATCGCGGGTTAATCGCGAGCTGAAATAACTTAAACATAACAGTGAACACGATTGAAACGTGATATCCAAAGTCGTCCGCGGAGGAAGGGAGAGAGATCGGATAACGTCGGCGGAATATCGGCAAAATTATCGTTAACGAGACAAAAGTGCGCTCGTCGCGATGATAAAGCGATAAGAAAACGGTAGCGATAACGCAGCGATGACTAATTGAACGGCGACTAATCTTCGCCGAGATGAGCGTGTCGCGCGCGATAAATCGGCAAGTCTGATCGTATGCGACCGTGCGACTTTACGATTCAACCTTTGCGACTCCCGTTACGACGAAGGGGATGAAGATGAACGACGTCAAGCCGGAGAGCTCCAGCGCGTCCATTTCGCCAGCAGGTGGAAATAACAACAATAATAACAACAATAACAACATCAACGGCAGCGGCAAAGCATCGGCAACGGCCGCCGCCGCGGCGGCGGTCACCGCGAACGGTGGCGAGGGGATCAGCGCAGCCGTCGCCAAGGTTCTCCAGGGATACGACTGGACTCTGGTGCCGGTTGCCACCAAGTAAGTGTGATAATCGGCGTGATAATCCAATTTTTTCTTCTTCAATGTTGCGTTGCATTGCCTGAATGATGAAAAATTTCGAATAATCTGCTTGCGCGCTTCAAGAGATTATGCTTATTCGTCCACAGTCTTAATCAAATTGTGTGAAAAAAAAAGACAGATATTCTCAAAAAAAATACAAGAAATATCGATATGATCGGTATGTGTGTGAAGTTACTTCATTGTCTGATAAATAAAATACTGTAAGTGCCTGTTTTATTAATATTTTAATATTATTTTGATATCTCTCATTAATGCTTCATATTTTACGTTGTACTCTAAATTTCCGATATTTTAATTCCTTTTATTTAGCAGAGAAAATCAATTGTCAAAATAAAAACTTGTTTTCGAGACGCATCTCTTCCTTTTCTAACTTCTTCGCAATTCTCGATGTTTTCTCGGATGTTTTAATCATCGCGAGTCGTATTAGCGACGCGTTAACATACATACATACATACACACACGTGTGTGGCTGCTGTTAAGCCCCGCGGGCTTAACTCGCGCGACGGTAAGGCTGCGAAAGAAAAGGAAAAAAATTCAAAAAAGAAAGAGGAGGAACGAAGAAACGGCGCGACGTAGTCGTCGGGGAGAGAAGACGAGGGCAAGGAAGCGTGGTGCGGTCTTAAAAATACGTAACGCTAACTCAATTATGACGCACTCGTTTCCCCGGCCTGGGAAACGCACGTCTCGCGGAAAAATGTCCTCGGCGGCCAATTAACGCAAATTGGCTAATTAATGCCCGATCGCCGCGTCCCGCATACGGCTGCTCGCCGTATCGTGGGAAGGAAGGCGGTCTTAAAATAACTGATAACGCCCGGGGAAAAAAAAAAAAAATGTAAAGTGATTTCTCTTCCCGTGCTTGCGGGGGCAATCATTGGCGGTGTCCTCGGGATGCGTCATGCTCGTCAAGAAAAATTATTAGATCGCGGTGGGCTCGATAAAATCGCGAGCATGACCTCGATTCGCGGAAAATTGTGCAACACGCCGATCGATCCGCTGCGATGGCCGCCGATGCTGCAAGCCGATGTTTCTAATTGCGGAATTTTTTTTCTGTCCTTATAAACGAGAATAAAATACAAGAATTTATTGTTAATCGAAATACATTTTTTTTAAATATCAGAAATTCTACAATTTTTCAAAAGCTAGAATTCTATTCACTTATGTTAAAATTTTAAAAATTGGATTATCTATAAAGAAGATTTGTTATATTGACGATATTATCGTGTTCTCTTTATATTGTTAAATATACAAAGAATTTTTCGGAAGAATTTTCACGGCTGTCGCGTTAAGATACATTAAAGATAAAATGCTAGAGCAGTTCAACTGCTCACTGGTTGTGAGTGAAGAACAGTGATTAGGTACATTAGAGAAAAGCACGCTGCAATAGAAATCACCGACATACGCGCTTATCGCTAATCCTCAATCACAGGGTTATCGCAGGGTAGCTGCAGAGGGTGCGGTGCTTATAATGCTCGATAAATACTCGATAAAATCAATTGCTTTTTAATTCCCATGGATTTCGTGAGACCATATCATGCACCTTGCAGAGTTTGAGTTTACTTCTAGCTCTGGCATGCGGGACTGAACATTAATCCGGATGATAAAAAATCGCATTTTACGTGAAATAATAATTCCGAGTGCATTAAATTTAAGAATTTCGAGTTGCCGTCACAGCTGTGCAAATAATTATGTTTTTTTCAATCATTCGTGTTTGCGTTAATTTCTTTTTGGCGCAACACCGCTTATGTAAGATTCCGGCGATAAATCGGGGTTTTTCCTTGCGACGTTGAACGGTCCTCGGTGCTTCTGTTGTACATTCGTGCCATTTTGCACGGCACCACGCCTACATCGCGCGAACGCTAAGTCGCACATATAAGCGTACCTTGCGCGTATTCAGGTAAAACGCGCGTGTCGTGACGCCTCGTGTATGCCGCGCTTACGCCGAGGAGCGCCGTGAAAACCCTCGTTAGTGGGCCCACGCTAATTACCAACGGCTCCGCGGGTTTACACACGGATTTAACGCCCCTCTCATTTCAAAGAGGCCGAAATATACGGGGGGACCGCTTTCGAATCCTTGAGACGCGCGCCGGAGTCCTTTTCACCCGCGTTACGCGCATTCGCCATGCTTATCCCCATGCAATCTCCGCGCGGATATTGAACGCTTATAGATCTGATTGCGCAAGCCACTTGCACAAGCTACGTGCTATTCTTGATCTATTTCCCTCACCAGCATCTTTCGGGATAATTTTTTTATCGCACACGTATTAGAAATTGATCGCGACAAACTTATGAGATATCATCGTAAAGTATCATCTGCAGATATCTCGATTTAATTGCTTCAGAGTAGAACCTTAAAGCATCGTCTATTTTTTGATCTGTCTAACAATAAAAAAAAATCATCTCGTATACCGTATGCCGCCCGTTCTTCGCGCCTCGATCGCTCGCTCCGACCGCGTGAGTCCTTAAAGAATCCTCGATTAAGGGCAAAAAGAAAAACAGGGGGGTCCCAGGATCTCTCTCCGGCGCGGCAATCACGTCAGTCACGTCGATCCCCGGCCGGACGGGGCAAAAGTTTTATAAAGTCATCTTCTCGGAAAGAAAGGGATACGTCCATTCCTACCCATCACACGTCGGCAGCCACGGTGTTATTTTAAGGCCGGTTTTAAACGCGCTCCGCGCGCTCGCCAGGATGACCCGGGGGTGGTACGCGCGGCAAAACCCGATACGGATACATATGTGTGTATATGTATATACGTGCCGTCGCCTCTGGTTATTTTCTTCTGCAAGTCACCAAGATTATCCGCCAGAATGGCCGACGGGATAGAGAGAGAGAGAGAGGAAGCCCTTGCTGTCAAATTTCGCTTTTATTTCTACCGCGCGATCTGAAAAAAAACCTCTCATTGATGCAGCACGCGTTTTATTCAATCATAAGAAAGCAGTGATCTACGCAGTTTCACAAAAACCTTGAAAAATATTTAATACGCTAGAAATATCAAATTTATCATAAAGACATTTGTTTTGCGGAAGAGGTTGATGAAAGCGCTGAACTATCACAAATAATAAGAATGTAAATACAATATTAAAATTATGTTATAGTGTTGAATGAACTATGTGTCAAGTCATTCGAACTAATACTTTACAAATAGTGATTATGTAACAACGAAATAAATAAAGAATTGTCTGTAGACATTAGAACGTGTATGTTCGCATAAATTTGTAGAGAGCTATCGTTTCCAATGAAGATAATGTCTTCGAATTGCAGGGGCTCCGGCGACAAAAGGGCGGCCCACGTCAAAAGGCCCATGAACGCGTTTATGGTGTGGGCTCAGGCTGCAAGGCGAAAACTAGCCGATCAATATCCTCAGCTTCACAACGCCGAGCTGTCGAAAACACTGGGAAAGTTATGGCGGTGAGTGTCGTGCATTCTTTATGTTTGCGTCAATATTTTGAGCCGAAACAGTAGTATAACTCAATAATAAATCCTGCATTTTAGAAAGCTAATATTCAATTATTTTCAACTAACGAAAAATTATTAATCTTATGCATTATTATCTACATATTTACATTCAAAAGTATATATTCTCTTTGTTTCATTATATTTTTCCTTAAACTTATTCAGTTATATTATAACGTTAAAGTTTGTCGATGTTCTTATAATTATTTAAATTGAGATCTGACAAAAATGGTTAAAAATTATTTTAATTTCTCATTCAATTCTTTCTTATTTCGGTCGTATGAAAATCTGCGCTCGAGGATTAAGTTTGCAGTCCGAGTGTTCAGTCGACAAACAACATCCAGCGGCCTCCCCGGCTGGCGGAAAGACACTGTTTCGATAAAATTAATCGGCACCACGTGTCTTCAATCGGATGCTTCTCCGTTCTCCCGATCTGATAAGCGCGATTCTCTCACAGATGCGAGCTCGGCCAGGCGGCGGTCAGCCATGCGAGAGAATCGCGCTCGCTGATCCTTATTCGCGCTCGCCTTATTCGCAGAAAATCGGATAATCGCGAGCTGCATGGAAATTTGTTGTTGATCGTTTCAGCTGCCGTTCATTCGAAGCCACCTGTGCGCTTATCGATTCAACGGTTTTAAGCTCGTGCGTTAAATTCACTCGAGAAGACAGGTTTAAAGAATCTTTGCCGACGCGATTAATCATTATAATAATTGTTTTGAAATAATTGATAAATATAATTACATATATAATAAACTGAAATTTTTTATCTGCGTCTTTGATGGCAATTATTAACTTGTCGTATTAAAACTTTAAAAACATTTTCGCTCTTCTAATAATTTTCGATAAACTTATTGCGGCGCAGAAATGATCAAAGCAGTTGATGTAGCAAATTGTTAAAAAGAAACTTATGGAAATTTTATTGTGAACTTTACTTTTTGTACTGCAATAATTTTAATTTAAAAAATCTTATTCTTTTCACATAACGATTTAGAAAGAATCAGCTGTCAAAAGAGAAATGAAGATAATGTTTTAATTGTTTCGAAATCATACAATTTCACTTACGTAAGACTATGGCTATCGATTTAAAATCGCTGAGCCGGAAAGAGTCAAATGAAGATTGCGCAAAAGTTCGGAGTCACTGCGTTCCAATTCCCGTGACCACTTGTTCGTACGTAACCCGTTCTATTTTTACCAGCGAATTCGCGAATGCTTCTTTTTTTTTTGCTTCTGAAGGCAACGGCACGTATATTAAACACACTCGTACCACGTGGCGCTTAAGCTGCACGTGGTACAAGTGTTCCTGCTTCTCGAGACCCGTGAACTCGGGTCGCGCATATGTAACGGCGGAGAACACACTTTGCGTGACGTTGGCGGTTCTCTTTTATAACCAGAAACGAATCCTCTTAACGTTCACGTCATTCTCCGTCACTAAAACCTCGTATTGTTTATCAAATCTTTAACCTTTCAAATTTTCTTCTTATTACATCATACAAGCTGTCAAAATTCACGATTGCTATGAAGATAATGTTAGTAACACTTATCGTAAAGTTCTTTCAAATGTTACTTATTTGTTTAATTAATCTTATGATTTGTAGTGCCAGCGTTTAAAAATTATAGATAGCTTTCTAGAATTAACACAGCGGCCGAGAGAAAGTACGCGACTTTTGATACATCCTGTATACGCGGGCTCGGGAATGACTCGTGTACGATTCCGTTTCCTGGTTGGGACTAACGAGGTGCCCCAGTGGGCCATATAAACGATCATCAGAGGACGCGCCGACAAGGACCCCCGTCGCGAATCATTTAATAACACCGGCTCCGATCGCGATCGCTCGCCAAAGATCGACGATCGATATCCCCGACGATTGTCACGACGGAGCTTTCGCCGAAAGATAAAACGTTGTCCGCGCGCATTGAGGATCAATCGATTTTTTCCTAACACTGTATCGAGGGTCATTAGCGATCTATCGGTCTGTAACGCCCGTCGGCGGAACCGAATGACGTGTTTATTATTTGTATACAAATCTTGATGTCCGTGTACAGCTAAACGTACGCAAGGAAGAAGAAGGCTGCATGTCGGAGGTGAAATTAAAAATTCTTGTATTGAAACCGAGTAGGTATAACTGTTGCTTGTAACTCGGAAGAAACAAAAGTCGTCCTTGAGATAGGATACGTTGACCTATGCTTTTCGGCTTTTAAAAAGTAATTATTTAGCACCTCTCCGTATGGACCTAGTGCCAATTAGCACTTTCGTCCGAACACGAGAGATATTTTCGTGACTGTGCCAAGGTTCCTTGTAATAAGCGCGAATGAACTAGCCAAATCGTCTTCAAGCGCCTTCGTCGCGCGTGGAGAATCGAATTTACGTGATCGGCCCGCGATTGAGAGACATTGCCGTGCGCCGCGCTTTGACGTTTTGATTTACCCCCGTGTAGCAACAAACGATACAGTCATCTTCGGTAATGAACACAGTACTAGAGTAATTGCTACATGAGCGAATCGATGAGGCTGATAAAGCGCGAAGTTCCGCGAGGATCGTGCTTGCGAAGATCGGCGTACGTACAGATCGGAGCATTGATGACGCGGTGGTTTGTGAGACTTCATAACTGAAACGACAAGTGAGTAAAAGAAGATATCGTTACAGTCGAATTGTCATGATATTTATGATATTACACATTAAAAAATGAAAATATAAGATGTAATTAAAAAAAATATACAATAAGATTACAGTAGAGAATCTCTATAAACAGTAAAAGCGAACGATAGCGACTTAAAACATTGCACAGTTCGCATATCAATTGCAAAAGTACGACGAAAATAACATGACGCAAAATGTAATAGGATAGGCTTCTTTTAGCGCTTCCGGCACAGGAATTTTAACCCCGTCAGTCGATACGTCGAATCCTTGCGGACTTGGACGCCGACTTGTCTCTCGATCCCGATAAGAAGGCCAGGTGCCGGTGACTGGAAATAAATCTTTTTCTCGCTCGCTCTCCCTCTCTCTCTCTCTTCTTTTGCGTCGTCTCGAAACGTATCACCATTCGGATACTCCAAACGCGATGTGTTTGTCGACAAAAGGAAAACAGATATCCCCCTGGTTCATCCTTGGCGCGTGCTCGCAGCTGCCGGCCGGTTCCTGCCGGAGATAAAGGGGGGGAGGCCCCCAGGGACCACAATAGGCGCCTTGTGCCCGTCAGGTGAATTTTTCCGAACCCGCCCTCCCGCTCCCCGTGCCCTCCTGCAAATAGCGCGTGACGAGAACAGGTAAATCTGCCTTATCTCCCGGAAGAAACGATTCCTCCACACGTCGCATTTCCTTCGACCGAAACACCGCGGTAGCGCTATCCGGCTCCAAGTAAAAGAATACAAATTGCTATTTCAACTGAGAGTTTGTAATTTTATCGCCGCTCGAATCTGCATTACGTTTGCAGAATTACGCCTTTTTACTGAAGGCGTCATTAGTCGCGGTTTTTTTAATATTCAATGTTACATGTCTGGCCGAGCAATTATTGCCGCTTCGACCGTGTAATTAACGTTTCGAGAAAGTCGGACGATTTCTCGATTTGTCGGTTATCCGAGATGACAAGCGTGATAATTCAATTAATGTCCCACGATGGAGATTCACGGATTGCGACGCGCGACCTTTGCCCGTGTGAATGTCTCTCCTTCGACGATCTTTCACAGGGTAACATCTGATACGCGCAAAGTAACCTCGTATAGATTACTGGCGAGAGGCCGATCTAAATTGGCTGACCCTGCGTTGCATCTGGCGAGGAAAAAGGGAGACTGCGACGGTTCGCTATCGTCGGCACCCGCACTGGCGAAAAAAAGCTCGTGGCAAGTCCATTGACCAGATGGGTTTTCTCTTTTCGTCTTCCGCTTCGTCAGTCTGTCGCGCTCCCTTTCTCTCTGTCTTTCTGTCAGTGACAAAACACCGTCGGTTAAGTTTGAGATACGCGCCTTCAACGTGTGTCAACCCATTCGAGAGCTTAAGCTCCCGTCGTGGGATTTAAATCCCGAGCTTGCAAATACTTCAGATAACGCATTGAAAGCTTTCTCGAACAATTTTTGTGTCAACAGTTTTTTCTCGTGAATGTATATTATTCGGAATACAATTAATATGAATGATACTTGAGAAAATAAATTTTTCTTTGAAAGAAACAAATGTGCACTAAATTATAGATATTGTGGATAAACGAAAGCATGGTGAATCTGAGATCAGCCTGCATATTACAAAGTAAATTTATCATTCGTATACTGATAGCGCGTTTAAAAGGCGAAAAATATGAATCTTGCGAATCGTTTAAACAGTATAAATCACTGTCGGCGGTGTATGACGGAAATCCTCGAGATCTCCTCGAGTTCTCTATTACACCGGAAAACCTTATCGGCCGCGCAGTTTACGAGCCCAGTGGGAATATAAACACAGAGCATTAAGGACCATAACCGGGCACCGAGTCGCACGTCGAGCACGGCCGCTGTGAAGCTGACTAACATCGAGTCGGTGGCGTCGGATTGTGCGCGCGGGCGCACGCTTTAACGCGCTCAGAAACACTAACCAGACCCCCCATTTCGACTGTTCGAGAGTATATCAGACGCCGATGGAAATGTTCTCGTTCGAGCCTCTTCTGATGCCGGATAGCGGAGAGACGTCGGTCTACGAGCGGCGCGAGATATGCGCACGCGAGTGCGAGAGACGTGAATCACGTCGGGCCGATGACAGATTTCACGACTGAGCTTGAAAACGGTTTCACAATATTTTAAAATTATACTAGCGTGATAATTGAAAATTTTACGCGATGCAAAAAACTAAGACTGCAAACTAAGACAGAAAGTTAAAGACTATGATTGGATTGCATCTTAAAAAATATTGTTAGGCTTATAGAATACTGAGAGAGAATAATTCTTTTGTTGTCTGGCAATTTAAATTTCTTGTTATATCTCGGCTGATCACAGACTCCTGTCCGAAAACGACAAGAAACCCTTTATCGAAGAGGCCGATCGCCTGCGCGTTATTCACAAGCGCGAGCATCCCGATTACAAGTACCAACCCCGACGCCGGAAGCAGAACGGGCCGTCTTCCGGCCGCGAAAATTCACCCTCGAGGAACCAGAGCAACGTGACGTTCAGCGTTTCCAGGTCCTTGAAACAGGAAGACATGAGTCCTCGAGGTGTTCAAGGACCCAATTCACCGCAAAGTGGTGTGAGCTCTTCGCCACCCACGACACCCAGTCAGGGTCTGTCACCGCCGACACCCCCCACGACACCCAGAGGACAGCACTACGTTAATCAGGTACCTGATTAATTTGTCCTTTATGATTTGCCGAAATTTTATGACTTAATGAGAAAAATGATATTTAAATAATTATATCGACGTTATTCAGTTATTCTGTTGTCTCTAAATTATTACAAATATTGAATTATAATAAAGTTGGCGCAAAAATAAAATCTTTGTAATTCTAAATTACAACATGCATTTAAATAATTCAACAAATTTGTATGCAATTAAGATAAAAAGTCAAATTGATATGTCGTTGTATTAAAATCATATTCAAATGAAAAAATAAATTTTTTGATCGACTATGAATATAATTATCTAAGGCCACTTTTACCCGATAAGAGTCAGTTGCATCATGCCAATCGCCGACGTCATGCGAAATGAAAATGTTTAATGCGCAGAACAATCAGCTTCCGCAGAATAACACCGTGTACTATCAAGAGCTGGTCAGCGGTACGTCGTCGAGCGAATCCCCGCATCAGCAACCACCGGTCGATCTCCGGTACATTGAAGTCGGAGACGGCCTGGCCGGCGAGGAGAACCAGTTGAATGGCCTCGGCACTTTGGGCGGGCTCGGCCTGAATCTCCCGGTGAATTTCCAGGAGTGCGAGGTCGAGAGCAACGAGCTCGACCAATATCTACCACCCCAGAGCGCTCCGATACATCAGTATCCACCTGTGCAAGTCACCACCGCCTCGCAATGGTTACTCAACAGGTAAGGAGCATCATATTTGTATATATATAATTTCACTTGCAAATTGAAGATTGCGTTTTAAAAGAATTCATGATAACATATTGGAAGCCTCGAAGACACGCATTTTAAACAAAGATTATTATACACTCACGTATTATCTAAAAAAAAAAAAAAATATATGAGAATAATATCGATGGAATATAAAAGTTAAATTATTCTACTTATTTTGTTATCTCTATTTGTAACTCACTCGTTATAATTATTATGTCTATTTTTTCATACATCTTTTTTCGAGCATTCTTTATCTTCAACGCAAATATTAACATCCGCACATGATTCCAGTCGACAAATAGAATGCGTCGTAAAAACATAGCTTAGTAAATTTCTTAAAATTTTCACCAATTTTGCTTACTTCTTTTCTTCGTGCGTTTTACGAGACGTCGGGAATACGCTTTGCTTTTTCAGATACGAAGAGGAGATCGAAAGGCCGATCAAACGTCACTGTTCCGAGCAAGCGATGGCGGAGGTATCGTCTTGGGAGGACAGGACTCAGGAAATGGTCAGGTACCACGAGTTGCAGCCTCCCCTTCCGCCGGTCCAGTACATATCCGCCCATAACGCGCATCATTCGCACGCGACTACGCAGATGAGCCATCCGCATGTATCTACGCCCTACGCGCAATACGCGCATCGCTATGTACCTGGCATCGAGACATCGTGGCCGAATTACATGTAGACCAAAATGAGGTAAACGTGACGACATTTTTACGCTGGTGCGCCAAGAGGCACACCGGAGTATCGTTGAATGTTCGATTTATGTATAAATAAGCGAGTAAGAAAAGACATAGGTTGTCTCGGATCCACCGAGAAATATTTTAAGGACAGATTTTCGGAATTTGTTGTCGATTTTTATCTAATTCGATTCATCTATGTCGATCTTGTGTAAAAAAGATAATTAAATAAAGTCATATAAGTTTTGAAATTGCCCTGAAATTATTTAGAAATCAAAAACTTGTTGCTTGGTTTCAATTGCAATTAACAAATCTTCGTTAACGAAAAATCGATGCCAAGTTTATTGAAAAAGTTGTCTCCAAAATATTTGTTCCCGAGAAAAAATGGTACAATTGGTCAGATGTAAATATATACAATTAGTTATGACAAGATCTGAATTTTATATGATCATATAAAATTACATATGTTATTAGATCTTTTCATAACTAATTATATATATTTACATCTGACCATATTACACCATTTTTTCTCGGTTGATAGACCGGACACCCTGTAGATATTTCCGTGGATAAAGTTTTGTACGGACGCAAAACGTAAATACATTTTATTTTATTACGTCGACTATTTTATTATATAGCGTTACGAATACAGATTGTATAAATGAATTGTGATTGGAATAATCACCGCGATGTTAAGTCTTTGCGGCGTTGCTGTGGAGTCCAAAAGATAGCCAAATACAACGTAATTAACGAGATAAATCTTATTAATAAATATATACGCGAACCTGATCGCGAATTGTGTGCAGAATGCGCGGCTAATCGCGAGCTTCGTGTGATACAGTTCATAACTAGTGTAACGCAGATATCTCAGATATCACCTGCTTCGGTTTTAGAACAGCATACCTTCTCCAGGAAGGATGCCGGTGTTATCTCTAGCGTTCGATAACATTGCGAATTTATAGAACGAGAGGAGTACAGATAAATATGAAAGCTGTGTCACTTTGGGATTTCCGAGTCGTTAAAGAAATTGCGACTAAAATTAGAACCTTATCACTTCAATTCCACGTAATTTCGGTGTCGCAACGATTATGCGATTATGAACACTCGCGTAGTATCTCACCTTAAACTAACTGACACAAGCAGTGTAATCCAAATAGAAAGGAGTATTTAATCACACATTTTGACAAGCGCAGAATAAAGAGCATAATATAACATTTACGTAATACTGTGAATGTCCCGAAAACATTAGCAGAATTCGTCGCGAATTCGTTCCCCGCCTGACTTAATTAAGGAATATAGAGCGCATCGAATCCCGGTTGCGCTCTGATCTACTGTAGATTTATCTGCTAGAGATACTCAAGTCAGAGTAGTGGTAGAATCAAATTACTAGATTTTTCGATCATTTTTCTTGACGTCATTTCATTTTTTTATAAGCAGAACCACTTTTTTCTCTAACTTCCTTTCAATATTTGTACTCTCAAAAATTAAAGATTTTTATTCTTTCTCAAATTATCTATAATGCTTTAATTAAGATGTCAAAATACTTTGTTTCGTAATTTACTAGGATAATTACTATTGCGCGATTATTTATTAACACACCATCGCCTGCAATCCGAGATGGTTGCGTTACATACTTTTTACTCGACGCGAAAATGGCGGATTGGCCATTCTCCGGCTTGAGAGTCTCTACTAACGTGGACGAGGCGCGGCCACGATACTCACCATGACATCATTCCATGACAGCCGGCCATTCCAAAGCGCAGAATTTCAGGCCAAACAAACAGGCCGCTCGATATATACGGTGCCCAACGGCGCGTTCCAAATGTAATAATATATATGTACGCGAGAGACGCGCGGACGCTATAAACCGTCGATCGGTCGGTTTGCCGCACGCTCGCACACGTCTCGTTCAAATAAACGGCTGAAATACGATCGAGGGTGGTAACAAATGTGCGTTTTAGCACTTTTCGTTTAACGGGCCAAAGTATTTTAGGATATAAAATTCGCATAGTCAAAGAAAAATAGAAAAACAATATTAAAAAATTATGTTTGTACAAAATGCCTCCAAAAATTATACATATATATTTTCGAAAACAAATTTATCCAATTAACAAAATTGTTGCCTAAAATACTTAAAAAAACAATAAATTTTATCGATAAGTTAAAAAATGATTTTTTTTTGTAATTTAATATCTGAATATCTCTGACTTTAGTTTGATTAAATCGCTGCTGGAGGCGACTGTTATATCGAGAAGGGACCAGCCTGATATCGAGCGTGCAACTAATGTAAATGAGCTTACAGCTCCATATTTAAACATGTAGATTGCATATATTATACATTATTAACTCTTATTAGTTACTACGCTGACAGCCGTGCTTTTGTACTTAGATATTTATTCATCGCATTACGAAGATTGATAGAAAGCGTAGATTTACGTCGCAGCGTAGTTGAAAGGCGAGCATTAAACCGTAATTTATAAGTGCGATGTACGCTAATTTGTAGAAATAAAGCAACAGGAGATTAAAGTCAATTTGTCGCATTTAATCCCTTTCGCTCCCAATTTCCCGATACATTTACATGTTTCCCATATTTTGAAATACACAATATAATTTTCAAAATAATTATCATTTGCAGCGTTATTTCACTTCATGTTCCTCGGAATTATAACGTTCTAAATTATAATAAATCATTTAAATTCATAAATACGTGTTTAAGATACTTCTTCAACAGCCAATGTGGACACAATAATTTAATTCACGAAAAATCTCGGAAATGAGAAAAAATAAAAAGAAAAAAATTGTTTAAATGCTTTATAACGAAAGACATTTTTTTCTCGAGTCAGAGTCGATTTCAGAGGATCATGCGACGATTTGGCGAGACCAATAAAAAATCTTATCTCGCCTTCTTAAATGATATTTGCAACGACACACGCATAGCGAAATAAAATAGTACGCGGACTAGGTCACACGCGGTAACAACGCGTCTCAAATATTTGTTGAGCCCTTTACTTCCCTCTTTTAATAGCCCGAAAACCGCGAATGGACTACTCTCACTACTCTCTGGGTCGACGTCGAGCAAACAGGGGGGGCTTATCGAAATCCACCCGACAAGGGACGTGGGAATGTCGCGACTTTTATGTCACTTATCCGCATCTAGGAGATTAAAAGGAGAAAAGGCGCATATATAAACGGCCGTTACGCCGTGCGCGCGCGTACTTTTAACATGCGTGAGCTGACTGACACTCGGCACCCAGCTTGCATACGAATTTTCATAGACAATATTGACAATTTAAGATATGTAAATTAATAATTTAAATTGCATTTTGACATCTCTGCTAAACTTATTATTATGATTGTGTTTTTTTTCATGTTTTTCTCAGAAAGATATTAATTTTTTATCATACTTGCAATTCTTATATATTTTTTTCGACATTTATATTCTATTGTGTAATTTTAATTCTTTTATATTGAATTTTGTTGCGTTAGAATTGTATGGCAGATTATTTGGCGCGGCAGAAATAACTCGCGGCAATCGTTTACGATACGATACGATGCGTCTCGGTTTAGATCAAGTTGGATGACTTTTTTCTCCTCGTCGCAGACGAGCTTGACGAGAGTCAGTCCTTTCATCTCACCGTATCATCGTATGGCCGTCTGATTTTTTCCTCGCATCGTTGTCAGTCATCAAGATTTCGATAAAATGAGCGCGATTCACTGACGAGAACAGGCAGCGAAACGGAACAAACAACGGAAATCGTGCCTGGGCTCTCTTGACCTCTTGATACGGTAGGATTTTGTGAAAAGGATAAAGAAGATGTAGCGAAGCGTCCGAGAAGCAATCGTGACATAAATGCGATAGAGTTATTTATTGAAGTACGATTGATGGGTGTTGAAAAAAGTCGCTATTTACGCTTTATCTATTTTAATTTCCTCGCGCATTCGATTTACTAGAAGACGATCGTTCTTTAACATCGAACAACTTCCGGGTGCTGATTTCTGGAAATCTCGAGTTTATCTCAATACAAACATCCCTTTTTTTCTCGTTTTATATACTTCCGCAATGGACTTTAATAAAACATCACGACAGTTAATAAATTTCTTGATAAGACGTTGAAGATACTATCAGATGTTTGTAAAGAATATTAAAACTTTTCAAAACTCATAAATATTTTTTGGTGTATTTTCTATAAATCTAGATTTAGTTTGAATTCTATTTCTTGAATTTAAAAATAAAATATAATTCTGAAATAAATATTATTAAAATTAAATGTGTATTTGAAATATAGCCACAGCACATTGTTATCTTAATATTACGCTGGCAAGTGTTGGAATTTGTTTGTCCAGATAGTCAAACATTGGCAAAGAAGTTGACAAATTTGTTGTCGATTTGCCAACATTGCTAACATTTTGCTTTTCGAGTTATAAACTTGTAAAAACATCTTAATGTTACATTTACGTTTTCACTCAAATACTCTGCTTTAGCTCGAATAAAGGACATTTCCTTCCTGCGGAAATACAACCTCGGCCTACCAAAGTGCGTTGACATTTCGTATGATAAATAAATATTTGACCAGGCATGATGGTATCGATAAAATTTTCGACAGTTCGGGCATTCAGCGACTTGCGGAATAAAGAGTTGTACAGCTGTACAGATTGTACTACGTTTTATCGGCTGGTTATATATCCTCTTTACTATCCATTCATCGAAATCTCGCCTCGTGGCACGCGTGGACCATTGTGATTGTGGAAAAGCTTCAGAGTCAAATAATTTTTTCGATATTTAGCGAACATTCTGTCGTAAAGTTAAACTGAAGTTGTAAAACGACGTGAGAATTTAATCTTTGACACCGTATAAATCACTAGTGCTCAGTTCCACCAACGTAGATTAACTTTAATCTCGGTTCAACTTATTCTTCATCTTTTTCTAGTTCTAATAATTAGAAAAAGAATAATTAGAAGTGGAACTGGGCATAGTTCATCTACCTGAGAGCACTGTGTTCATCTACCTGAGAGATTCTCTAAATTCTTTTAGAAATTTTGTTATACTTAAACGAAAGATTAATATAAAAAAAATATACATCATGCTGATGTAAATAAAATTTATAGTTGTATTATTTTCAAACTGTTGTTTTTTTTATAACATGATATATTGCGATGAGACTCACATTTCGATAACTCAATATACACATATATACACACATAGCAGATAAGGAAGGATCGAAGAGCTTATCGGCGCCGACACGACGATAGCTCTAATTAGCGCGGCAATTAGGGCATTTTAAGAATCGCTCTTAAATAGCCGCGGGATAAATGTCGTCTATTTATTCGCGCTGAAATTATCAATTAAATTCGCCGAGGCATCTCCTTGTTCCTCCGCGAGCGAAAAGGTGGAAGTCGTAAGGCACAATCTAATCGATCGTTCTTTCGGTACACATTAAGCAGATCCATCACACGTGTGAAACTAGATGACACCGCATACCCATAGAGAAGAAGGGTTTACCGCGATGGACGGTCAATAGCAAGTCAAATACGAGTAGCATTTTATCGTTGCGTTACCATGGTAATTATGCGGCAGATAACGATAAACCGCGCACCTAGGTACATAATCGTGTCGATACAAGTTTATCAGCAAGGAACCCCCAAAGGGGGTTCGCGTTCAGGAATTTTAATCTTTGTCGCTGGATGCGCACAATTCCTCTAAATAATATACATTTCCATAGACAATAAATCACATATAAATCTCGAAAGACCTATCGAGATATTTTTTGACACGCACACTGCATTTATATTTATACTCGGATGGCAAATGTATAACAATTGAATTAGAAATATTTCACTGCATGAAAGTAAATTGTGCATGTTAATCGAAAAATGATCTCATTTATGATCTTATTGTCATTGTTATTTATATCTGTCGAGGAATAACGCATTTTGCAGTTCAACTGGCATCTCATCGCCATATCTAGAGTTCGTGCTCTCGTTTCGACGAAATTGAAATATACTTCTTCGCCCCTTGTGCGTGGCGGCCGATACCGCCCCTTCCCGCCGCGGCCGTCCGCGCGCGGCACATCTTAATTGCCAGCGGCGAGTAAAGATAATTGGCATTTGGCAGCGAGTGATCCGCGATACGCTCGACGATGGCGGCACGACGCGGTAGTTTCTTCTTCTTCTTCTTCTTCTCGGAAAGAAGTTCGTCTGTTTGTACGTTTTATAGGTCTTGAATTTACCACAGGCGTTGCGCCGACCGCGACCGCGGTCGTCTTCTTCGTCCAACGCCGATGGCAGATATGGAGAGACGCCGTCTGAAAGACGGGGGCCCCCTCTGGTCTCTCTCGTGCTCTGTTTCTTTTTTTTATCCATTTTTCTGCGCGGACGGTTTTCTCCACGGCACTTACTGACGTCGATGATGCATTAACGTAATTGCGCTTGCGTTCCGCTCGCGAGATAAGACGGACCCGCCGAAAGTCCACCCTTTCTTTCAACATCGGCTGAAAATTCGAGCTTGTTACGAGAACTCGTGTTGTTTAATTATCACATGTGAAAACTTTTTAAATTAATTGGAATTTGCATATTGTTAATTATTATGTGTTCTCATTATAATTACATGCTCCAATTGATGAAAATTCTCAATGAGCAAAATGTTAGCGATGTTGGCAGATTGACAGAAAATTTGATTACATTGCTAATATTTGGCTATCTGAGTTGACTATATTTATTCTCACTTTTCACAAATTTTTAAATTTAATTTATGATCTTTTTTAGAACAATCGACTCTTTTGTATTTTCTTTAATATTTGCGATTTCTAGTATTCTTCCATTTTCTGATTTTTGAAACTTAACTCTGTTTTTCCAGTTGCAATTTACACAAAGGGGAGTCATTTGTCATTAATTCTAAGGATCTTTAAAGGCCGGGATTCTCGATGAAAAGATTTCGTTTGCATGATCCGAAAGTTGTCCACGACGGTTAGAAAAACGATTAACGCCGCGACGTCACCTAAGGTGGAGGATGAGAGGAAGAAGTGAGAGGAGAGCTGAGGCCTTCTGCACTGTCTCAAGCACTCTCTTCGTGAGTGACTCTCGACTGGTATGGCTGACAAAGAGCGAGTATCCACCAGTATCGAGGTACTAGAGCCACCATGTGTATACGAGCGTACCCATGAGTACATACTAACGGCTTAGCGAAGTCGCGCTATATGAATATTCGCGTTATCGTCGTAGCCTTTCAACATTCCGCCAGGAATCGCCGAAGAAGCCGACTCGGCGGATCAGTGTCAGACGCGATGTTGAACAAGTCAAAAGTTCGATAAAATAAACCACGGGAAAATACGACGTGTACCTAGTAAAAAGCACGAAAAATACGTTATCGTCATTTTTCACAAAAATATATGTATGGATCTACGATGTAGTAAAAAAGATTAATTTATACCCCAAACAGGTAATTCTATGTTTCGATTTTATCAGGACGAAGATATAATTTTTTAAATATAAATAAAGAGTCATTATTTTGGCGAAAAAAAGTTATAAGATTGGAAGTGTTGCATCGCTATATTGTGTGATAATTAGCAGTTATGTGGTATTGTACAGATGAAACGAAATGAAAATGAATGAAATGAAACGTATATCCATGATCAGCTTGTAATCTATAGCGTCATTATTGTGTTTTCAGGTTTGAAAGGGTAGAGACGTTACAATGCCGGCCGACATTTATGTACGGAGGAATTTAACCCTCTCCTATGCTTCTTTTAACGGGCGACTTCGACGAACCGTGACACGCAGCAGGTACGTCTCACTTCTTGGGTCCGGTTTTAAGAAGCTTTTGAAATTCGAGAGGCGATACGGACACGTGGCCCACCGATTCGTCTCGTGTAACAAGTCCTTGTAATCGAGTCTTACGAAATGTGCCGATTCGTCGGTCGTATTTTGTAAACAATTTGTAAAACCCGGTAATAATAAAAAGACATTTTATAATTTGTGTCTTAGAAGAAATACTTTTTTTTTTAAATAAGTAGACTCCTCTCTAACTGGAGCAATTTTTCTTATTATTCGACCATTAACAGCAAGTAACGGTGTCATAAATAATCGTTTTCTTTCGAACGATTTCTCCCATCATTCGATGTCCTACAAGCTGTAATCGCCGTTTAACGAACGGATAAAGAAACTTGTTAATTTTTTTTTCAACATAACGCAGATAAACGCGAGCATTCCTTCGCGTGGACGCAAACGATCGAGCGAAAAGGGAGAGCTTCTATCGGAAGTCGCAATAAAAAATCACCGCGATAACGGTCGAACACAATAAACCAGCTCCCCACTCAGGTCGGTCAGTGCCGACTGAGACTAATTGCGGCTTCGATTACAATGTCCTCGGCTATTATTATAATTTATAACTCGTATTGTTGTTGCGCGACAGCGTTATCGGCGAAATGACGCGCGCATGCCTTTCTATCGTTTGTCGAAGCCAACGAACGAAACCTGGTTCCAAGAATTGAAAAATAGCAAAGTGTCAGATGAATACCGTTTACGAACAGAATTTTTGCTTTAAATCCATATCGAAAATTTAATAAAAATTCAATTATTAAAAAAACTGTTAGTGTCACTTAAAAATCAGGATATCGATAAATGCAAAATTATCTTTTAAATTTTACAATAGATCGCGATACAGTTTTATCGAGCGCACGCAATCAGTAATTTTTTTTTTATATCGAGATGGACGATCGCGAATTCATCGAGAAACTCAACCTCTACTGCTTTCGGCTCAAGTTTATCGAATCCGATACCGCCGGTGATTGACCTCTGTGCCTTGCACGTTACTCCACCGCGATAACAGGACTGATTCGATGGGAACTGGAGTGGAAAAAAATTATATGGTTCTCGCTTTTCGATCCGACCGTGACGAATTGGCACAATTATTATGCAATCGAGGCGGTTTACGTGGTCGGTTGAAGCACCAGATGCGTTATCGTGGGCGATACGGAGGGATCGAGGTGGATATCAAATCGTTAAACGCGGATGCGGCCCCATCAAAGGTTTTTATCGGAATCCCATGCGCGAGTTTTCCTCGCTTTCTCAATAAAAAAAATTATCATCGTCGCATTGTCTGCAAACGCGATAGAGAGGTCTTTCGGGGTCATGTTGCAAGAGCACGATGCCGGGACGCGGCGACGCTCTCTTGCGACAGCAACCCTGAATGCAGCAGGATCTGATCTACTTATTTATTTAAATATTTATACGACCTGCCCCCATTTTGTAACGAGCATATCGATTTCGCTTTAAACTCTTATCGACGAAGAAAATAAAGGTCCTATCGCATGCAAATTTCTAAAATAATTTGCATACTAATTCGTTAAATGATTCATGGCTTGTGTACTATTTATGCGGGAAAAATCATAATTTAGAAATTATTATTTGTTAAAATAATTAATCAAAATTATCCATAATTAATTCTAAAATATTTCTCAATTCTTTGCTCAATTTATTATACCTCCCTGTGTCGCTCGCGTTTAGAGAAAACCTACTTACAGCAGTGAGAAAATGAAGCTTCCATCGCACGACACGATCGTCTCTTCCGCGTTCGTTCGTGAATTCTGTCGACTACGAGCCGTCACAAATTTATTACCCGCCTCGGCCACCCGCCTCGGCCGTGGTCCTCAAAGCTCGCAGGGTACTCATGCAAGGGAGGACGAAGGCGAGAGCGTAGCCTCAGGCGGGACTTTTTGCTTGGTACACATGTGGCCGGCTAGCGGCGATTCGGGCCCGATAAAAGCTCGAGTCCGAGATGATGACGGCCGAGAGAGAGAGAGAGAGAGAGAGAGAGAGAGAGCCGGCTGGACCTCGCTGTCCGCCAACTTGAGCGAATCGCATGTGCGATGGTGCGCACATCCGCGAACTCGGACAGAGAGGGAAAGAGAGAGAGAGAGAGAGAGAGAAAAAGAGGCGCGTACGCGAGCGTGTGCCGTGCATTATACACGTGCAACGCTCGCTGGTCAGCGATGGCGGACCGGTCAAGCAAAAAGCGTTTTCTCTCTTCTACGTCCAGTGTGAGAATGAGCTCGGTTATCGATTACGCGCAACGGAGAGAGCGATGCGATTCATTAAACCCCTTCGCGGTACTACGTTTTCTCTATAATTATATAATAATAAAATAATATGATAAATTATAAATAACGGCACAATTATAATATTCGTTTTTCTTTTTGCTTTTAGATTATAAATCGAGATGGGTTATTTCGTCATTCCGAGATATTTCAAAGCTGTTTCTTGGCGTGACAAAAATGGAGGAAAATTTATAGAAAAGCCAGTTTGCGCGACTAATTCGTTAGTTTAAAAAAAAAAAAAAAAAAATTTATGTTCCTTCGCACTCGCGTGCTCATTTCGGTTGTTAAAGTGACGTTTCTCGGTTGCAACGATTATGCGAGCCTGCGAGCTACAAGTGGTTGCTCTCGCACGAACGAGGATTTACGAGTTTTCGAGAAAATCGTGCCGAGACGTTTTTACGATGTCGCTCAAAACTCTCCTCGCGTTGATGACGATGACGACGACAACGGTGACGACGATGCTCGTAAAAGTCGTTTCGTTTTCGCCGCGACGATGTAAGAATTTCGGGCTGATAGGACGGAAATTCGAGATTCAAGAGTGCGGTTTTTCGAAAAGTGTCCCACTTTTCATGTCTACTCGATTATTCAATTTCATCATATAAGCATTCTTCATTCACTTTATGACACTTTCTAACGTCTTTTCCAAGAAAGCCCATTCGCTTCGACCGTAACTCGAGCAACAAGTAGTTAATAATCGCGTATACATATGCATTATCTTATCGCAGAGATCAAATTGCGCTTGATAGCATCTATATTTTTATATGTGTTTCACGCAATGTTTTTTATTCAAGTTTCTCCAATTATTAGTTTCGCTTACGAAGAAATCATTAGTTTGTTCGTTGAAGCGATAGTAATAAAAAATTAAAATTTAATTATGTGAAACAAATCAATTTCACTATTCAATTAACGTCAACATTGTGATCTCATGTATCATGAATATCTTAAAATATTGCACTAATTACAGCTTAAAAGATAGATTGAAATATTTATTTATTCAAATTTCAATTTCAGTGTAAAAATTGCTCTCATTATCATAACATAAATTATAAACAATAATTTAATGAATTGGAGCGCTTTTGCAGTTAAATTCCTCGGTTGTGCCAGATCAGAGAATATTCCCTGAGCCCTCACGTTTACGACGGCGGATCGTGCTCCGGTGGCACGCTTCGGGTCGCGAGCGGTCATAAAACAGCGAGGCCTTGTTTTGTCTAATAGCTCAAAACATCGTCGCCAAGATTAACGAAAAAGTGCCACCACCTTGCCCACACCGTCCTCCTCCCCTCTCCCCCGCCTCTCTTTCTCACTCCAGACCGATAAATTTTCTCGCGCGCTTGTCAAAACGTTGGTGGGATCATAAATTTCGTCCGGTCCCGAACCGGAGTGGGTTATTAACGCGCGACCGACATTTCGCGGCCACCAACGACCCCCGCAATAGCGTTTCCTCGCCGCTACGGCACCCGTTAAGCCACCGTCACCGTCGGCGAAACACGAGCGGCGCACCGTATATCACCTCGGGCCTCTCCAATTTGCCAGGTGATTTTTACGAGACCGCCGCGCGCTTTTACCGAGAAAACGTGACGAATCGAATGACGAATCTTTGTCGCCGATGACGCCATGGGCGAATTTTAATGTTACTCACAATATATAAAATAATATTAATACTAAGTGTAATAAAGCAGATGAAGAAACGGTTGGCTAACGACCCAACCGGCGCTAACTCGCCGCTGCCGCCGGCGAGGCTTAACGCTTTAACACTTACGTTATCTCTCCAATAACGTTCATCGCGGGTGAATTCAAAAGTTATCCACTAGAGATCCGTAAGAGAGGAGCGCGCGTCCTCGAGGAATGCGAAGGATGCGGCCCCATGTTCGGAGAAGCCGAATTTGTCCGGCTCGAGGACTTGGCGTTGTAAGGACCCGACGGCGGTGGGTGCTTCAGGCTCGAGGACACTCCGGCGTTTCCCCGAGCTGTCATGCGCCTGACGGCGGAGGGAAGGGTTCCCAAAGTGCCGGTGTGTATCCATCGAGCCATCCGCGGCACCGATGCTCGTCGCCGCGAGGGGGAGAGAGAGAGAGAGAGAAAGAGAGAGAATCGGCGTTGTACATGAACACCGTATAGAGTTTCCTGCTGCTCGCGCAGTCGAGTCCGGCTGCTTTCCGTCAAAAAGCCCCGCGACGGCCGCGATACGTGGCCCTCCGAAGCTTTTTCATACGTTCGGCCCGTTTGACACTTGATAGCGCCAGCCCGGCCTATTAGACCGCGTATTAGAGAACCTACGCAATGCGTACGTACCCGCTCACACGCATACAGACAAAATGCTCGCGCTTGTACGGAAAGATACATGGAATGACGTAGGCAGACATGGACACGTGGTCCATGAGTGCGAGTATGCGATGCGAGGCCTCACGAGGCATTCTCCTGCTCCTCCTCTTCTTCTTCTTCTTCTTCTTCTTCTTCTTCTTCTTCTTCTTCTTCTTCTTCTTCTGCGCCTTCTTCTTCTCGTGACTTCGAGGAGTCGTTTCTTGCCGCCGTCCGTCCGTCAGATACGATCTTTCCCGTTTGATAAATCACTACCGGAAATTCCGACAAAAACACGTATCGCTCTCTTTCTCTCTCTTTCTCGTTCGCGCTCTAAATGTTTAATTGGCGGGCACCCGTTAGAGTGTTTCTTTTCCACGCGAAGGAAAACGTTGCTTTCAACTGATATCGCACGCTTACCTGCGCTTTATGTTAAAGTTTTGGTATATTTATGATGTACTATAAACTTACGATAAATAAACATTACGATATATTAACATAACGTAAGAGTATCTCAAAGATATCATAAATACAAAATATAAAGAATATTTTTAAACTAGCATAATTGTACTTCGCACATCGTTCATCTACTAGTCGCTAAACCGCTTTTCACTCATCTTATCGTTTTATGCTGAAAATAATTATATAATTATGATACCAATAAATTTGTAAGAAAATTTTTACTTTTTAAAGTAAACGTCATTTCTAAAAAAAAAAACGGTGAGTTTTATTAAGAATCCTGATCGCTAAAATATTGATAAAATATATTCAATAACGTTTTTATATATTTCGATTTTCGACCAGATACAGATTACAGATTTGGACCACTGCGCTGCGCCAAAGGAAATAGCTGGAAACAGAGGCTTCTTTATGTGGCTTATTTATTTATCTGTCAACAATTATATGGAGATGCGGTCAACAAGAAACTGGAGGGATGGAAATGATGAAGGAGGCGCACATAAATGTCCAACAATCAATAGATTTTAATTATCTGGAAACGTTCAATTATAGTATCCTTTTCCTTTCTGCTTTCTTTCCTATATTTATTTGTTAATAATATATCAAGAGAATGAAATATATATTTTTATGAATATTAAAAAAAATATACAAGTAACAAACATCGTTATATCATCCGTGGCTCTGTGTCGTATAAATATCAGATAAATGTAAAACAATAGAGAACAAAATAATAGAATCATTCGCGATGACTTTACAGCTGATGTTTAATTATATATTATAATAACTTATATTTATCTAATTGTATGTACTTATTCTTATATTATTAACTAATTAACTTTTAATATTTATTTAAATATTTTCCTAATATCTTTCTCGTCTTATATTTCTTATTATATTACGTGTATAGTTATTATGACAATATAATAACGTAATTAAACATCATCACTGAATTTTATTAGCAAAAAATCTATATAAATTCCGCTAGATCACATTTTGATTCCTGAAATTTACTTTCATCTTCTCGTTCCTCAGGGAGTTAACACCGGCCACGGCCCGTTGATACCTAAACAAAATCAGCTTTCACAATGATCTCAGAATTATATCTATCTGTCAGTTCATTGTGAAAACCAGTTTCGTCTTAATTGACGGCGATGACTCCGATTTCATCGTAGCTCGATAGCATCGTCCTAATCGTAAGACAGTAATTCTAAGATTATATTTATTAATTGGAAAATAAAAACTTAATTAATTGGAAAATTGCACATAAAATTCAGATAAAGAGAACCATTTATCAATTTAAGATAGTGCAAAGATCAACAGAAATTCGTTATATATACATTTACACATTTTAATAGGCGCTTGGAGCTCCTCAATCTTCCGCGTCATCAATGACCCTGAAAATAAAAGAAAATGAGTTAGTTTTGATGAATTTTTGAAGAAGAAAGGATGAAGGAAAAAGGAAAAGGCTGCTCTCTCCTCTCATATCGTTCACGGCTTTCACTTCTGCGGATTTTTAAAATGAAACGCGACAAATGCCCGATGCCTCGAAGGGAGATGCTCTTACCGGGCCTTGAATTTCTGTGAAGGTCCTAAAATAACAGGCAGACGTGTGCCAGACGTCGTCAAAATTCGTAATTTCGAGAATCGGTCACCCTTTGTGAACACCGTCCTCCCCGTTGTCTCTTTGTGCCTTGAACGCTCTTTTAGGGGAGGCGGATGGCGATACGAGCGATACATTTGTTGCGAGGGATGCACTTGAACGTGTCTCATTTACTTATAAATAACTATTATGTCTGCAGCTTTGTCGCGTGCGCACGTCCCGCGTCACAGCGACAAAAATATCGTACAACTCGGATAAAGAAAATAAAATATGAATACATCAAGACGATATAAGATTAAGTAAAATTAATTGCATATGTTGCATGGCAATAATTAATGATATCTTCATCGGATTTAATCAAGAGATACGGTAGCGTTTCCCGCCGAATGTATTAAGAATATAGCGATGAAGTGGTCAAAGGTGTTGTGGCTTATCGATTAAGACGCAAAAGATGGAGCTTTAAATCTCTATATTCACTCTCGTTATCATCCACAAAGAATTATCACTCACGCGCATTTATTACCGAGACCCCTCTACCTTCTTAACAAAAGTAATGTTTATGCTTTGAGAATAAATTGACATTGAGAGTGTGAGACGCACAGAGCGGTGTCGCCGGACAGGTCAGACACCATATGGACCGAAGCACGCGGCGGAACACGATGACCTCGAGGAATGCGGGGAACGATGATCAGTGATATTTAAACCCTCATCGATCCTTAATCGACAGATCTACTTGGGAGGTTTTCATCGTACCAGCGGGGAATGTTATAAAGCGATTTAAAAACTGATGTTTAATATCCCCGCGACGCGGATGAATAAACGTTTCTTACAGAAAACGTGTATTATCGCGTGTCTGTTAATTCCTTATGTGATACCTGCGCTTTTTTTTTTAATCCAATGTAAATTCGCATGAAAACTATAATTTTTGCGGAATGAAAAACTGAAATAATCTTCAAACGATATCCAATACATTCTCATACTTCGCGAATGAAAAAAGATTAATCTTTTCTGAAGGATTAATTCTACGATAGCTTGCGCGGATACAAAATCAAGCGTGTATAAACGCGAATTTACGCTCGCCGTGATTTTATCGTTGGTCAGTAAACGTTCGTAAGGGTCCATCACGATATATATGTATATATATATTATTTTGCACGTGCGTTATCGGTCGACTGATAACGGCGCGCCGGTTACACGAAGGCCTGATAAAGATACCGCGTGACCTCGCGACCCGATGGCTATGTTCCATGGAAGAGCGTGAACGAGATGAGAATGAGCAACGCGTGAGGATTCGAAATCTTCATTTCCTTCCATTCTACCGGGAGTTCCAGAATCGCATGTCCTTCGAATTTTGTAAAAAAGAAGTGATTGCTTCGTTAGTACCGCATTGACAATCATTTAACATTCAATATTGATAGATTTTAAAGAATTGAAGTCAAATGTGTATAAAAACATAATTGACGAAATTTGATTCATTTTACAATTAATTTTAATTGAATTGTATTTTGACAAAATTCAATGTCAATCTTAGATATCAAGATAGTTTATTTTTGACATTGACAATATTAAAAATATAACTTATTGATCTTTAAAGAAAGGAAGGATTGATTTCAAAATTTCTCGTAGAATCAATGACTGAAAGGACATTCAGTGATTTTGGATCATCCAGTATAATTCGTGATGATGTCAGTTTGTCATCCCGCAGAATTCGTAGATCTTGCTTGAACGGTATCCACTGTTTTCCATTCCGTATTTCTGGGATAGAGAGTAGCGTATTAAAAGAAGAGGATGCATCGTAACGTCGATATCTCGTAATGGTCGGCGCACCGCCGACCGGTTTGCTTGCTGATTACGCCGCGTGCGTTAAGCCCTTCCGAGAATCTGGTTGCTTTTATCTAATTAACGCGGTCAGATCGGCCGCGACAGTTATCCGACGGTCTGGAGCGATCGTAAAATTTAACGAGAAAGCATCGTAATATACGCGCGCGAAGTTGTTGGCTGTTATCGAGATTGCCACATATTATCGTAAATTGTTGTCCACTAATCGTGTTTATGAAAAAAAAACGCGAAGAATTAAATCTTGGAACGATTGTTCGAATAATTCTTTGAATCAATACGTAAATTAAATTATTCGAGCGAATAAGATCAAGCTGCTTCCCTTAACTTCAGATTTATATTGCTTCGCAAAAATAGACAATTGTTATTTTCACTGAAAACACTACGTAAGATAGCACACTTAATAATCTATTAATTCACAATAAAAAAATAAGAGATTAGATATCTATTCATTCCGATTCAAGAATTTAATCTGAAATAAAAAAAAAAAACAATAAGAAAAAAATATATAAATAATATAAAATATAGAATTAGTAATAAATTAATAATATAATAAACATAACATTTATATAATTATTTATAATAAAAAATTATTCCTTAGTCATTGCGCTTGAAGAAAAGTTAAAATACATTCATTCCTAATAATATAAATAAAAATACATAACAATAATAACATAAAAAAATTATATTCAAGAATTATCGCAGCTGTTATAAAGAAAAAAATTATAGCGACTGTTAATAAAGTGACTGATATCAAAATGGTCGATACATGAAGTAACATTATCTAATGATAATGTGTACCGACATAGCGTGTTACCGATTGTAAGCAATACAAAATCGACATGATTGTTGGCATAATAATTTTCTGCGTTACCGACAATGTTCTGCATTATCCAGTGTATGTCAAAATTAATTTGCATATATAAAATGCACAGCAATAAAAAATTATTACGCAAAAGTTCATCGAGCAAGTGCAAATGGAAATAAAAAGATGTGCAAATGTTTCTCATCTGCAATTCAATTTCGACAAAAATATATTTGTAAGAGATAATTTACTCAAGTAACCAACACTGCTAAAAAAAATTTTGCTTGTTAGGATAGAATTAAACTATAAACATAAAGCATGCAAAGAAAATTGTACCTAAAAGATCTCTTATTATAAATGTAGATATTTCTATTTTTTTTTAAACACGCTGTATGTTTTTATGTATTTTCATAAAAATTCAAAACTGCAATGCAAGTTCGAGTTCCAATGCTCTAATTTAGACATATCAATCTTTATATTTATTCGCGACAATGGTATAGAATGAAATTTCCATATCTGCGTCATCGCTTGGGGAATTGAGCTCATCGAAATTTATACCGGTTTTTAATCGTCGAATTGTCTCGCGCGAAAGGGCGTAGTAAGCGGAAGAGGCGTAAAAGTCATTCAGTCCAGTGGCGAGCCATTGATAGAGGCGACGAAGCGAGGTCAGCTATTTGTACGCGTGACAGACCCCTTCGGAGAATCTCGCGTATGGACGAGAACGAAAGGTGGCACACTCTCGGAATCGGGTGTGTGAGTGCGTGACACATCCAACGTCGCGTTGCGTGTGCGGATCGATTCCGGTGTTCGATATGGTGGTCGACAAAAAAAAAAGAAAAAAATCTCACAAAAAAGATATCGAGAGATTATCCGGACCTCGTTAGAGCCCGGTCGTTATTCACTCGATATCACATGTCTTTCTCCGCTTCGCGATAGATCGCTTTGCACGAACGTTTACACAGCTGCTGAACCGCATCGATATCTGGGTACTAGATATTCTCTAGTTTATACAGTTACATATTTATATAATTCTTACTATTTTGCTTAGATAACGCAAGCGATTAAAAGACACTTCACTCTTTTTAATGTTTCTCAAACTCATATCTTATATTTGGAAGCATAAGAGCAATTGCAACTGTGTCATTCTTTGCTAACGATTTAAATGCAATTTGTGCGCTCAAGATATTTTTAAAATAATAATTAAATTTTAAATGACTAGCACAATCATTACTTATAACAATAATCGAGAGATTTTGATCAACCAAAATTAATTGTATACTTATAAAGAAATCGTTGCATCATGTTTTGTCATATATGGCACGTGTAAGACAAAGAGCTCATTGTATTTTTAGCACACTAATGATGCTCACACTATCGACTTTATCACCTTTAGTGATATACAGACATAAGATAAATCATGCGCGGAAAAGAAGTAACAATGGATTATACAAAAATTGAAAGTTTAACCATAAAAAGGAAACTAAGTGGACGGCTTAGTTTTGAGTACTCCCCGTAGTCTATAAATCATATTTCATATTTCATAAATTACAATTTTTTTTCGTAAGACACGTGGAAACGCGAGATATAATTCATACAATGCCTTTTAATTTTTCTATCGAAATCGGACGTACACGAGGCGAAGCAAAGGTCGATATTTGAGCGTTACGGTCTGGCGAATGAGACACGTCTCGAGATCGATTTGCATAGAATAGAAGCGCTGGGTATTCAATACGATTCGGAGAACATCTCGCGCGTCGCGAGTAACGAGCGATTAAAGAAACATTAACGCGTTACAAAACTACATTGAAAAAAGGCGTCGGCGGTGGCGGCATCGCGTTGATGTCATCGCCGAGTCACGATTATGAATGCCGATTAAACGAATGCCGTGCGCGTATCGCGTATGATCATGGAACGAGGGGATAAACCTGGTCGTGTATGCAGGAGGACGAAGAGGTAGATGTTTTCTATAAGAGTTCGATCGCGCGGGGAAGGAATACCTTGACAAGGCTGCCGCTCTTCTCTGGAATTTTCTCGCGAAGAGTTGAATAATTGGGTGAACGAGAAGTGGAGGCACGAGGAAAGAGAGAGAAAGACAGAGAAAGACTAGATGTATTTATAGCCTTTTCATCTACTGACTCTTGGATTAATTTAAAATTGAGTTTTTTTCTTAACTTTTGTATACGTGACTTTTTAAAGATGTAAAGTTAAAGAATTTGTATTTTTATCAAACATAAAGTAAAAAATTGATCTTTAAATTGAGATTAAGATATCATATCTCAATCTGACATTTGATGTTCTATCATAATTTGTTTTCGATCTTAACGAGTTTACAAGTATCGAAAATGGATTAACAAACGTTCGGAGGAATTTTTGAGCTTCAAAGAATTTTTTTAAATGAAGAAATCCTCCCCCTTTCCCCGGAATTTAACTTATCCTGTGTGTAATTTTAATCTTAGATTATGACATTACTTCAGCAGAATTGTGATAAGATTTGAAGCTGAACGTTAAAGAAGAAATAGAAGTCTAATCAAACATTAACCAATGCTCAATCGATCGATCAAACTACTTTCGCCAATTCGATGGAATACCGATCGGTTGATATCGAGAAACATATAACGATAAAATATCGATATGAAGTATTCCGTCTCTACTTGCGTCCTCATAATTCATTCAATTATTGTGAAGCGATGCCGTTGCAAGCGAGTCGATGGCTACCCGCGGGGGCGTTATGGAGAAAAGCCTTCCCCCCGATTGACGTAATTCGCTCTAAACTAACTCGCGATCAATAGAAACATTGCACGAAGGCCAAGACATCAAACTACGATTATGCGCCCTAAAATTATCCGCTATACGAAAAAGAATTACTCAATTAAACTAAATCTTCCGCTATGCGCAACGACTACAACTCGGCGATTGAAAAACGACGGATTCTATGGGACCAATTTACTTTCATCACTTTCGTGATTTTAGTTTTGTGAATTCTTGATTATTATAATCGCACATTTTATTTTAATTTTATTTTACTTTCTTGATTTCGGCAATCTTTGACTTTTAAACTATATATTTTATCCTCGTGGACTTTGGCAATCTTGAATTTAAATCGCACATTTTTTATATTTCTTTTTTCGACTTCGAATGTTTGGAATTATCAGGAAACGAGTTCTTTTATTATCTCTTTTTTGATGTCAATCTGCGAAATTTTAAAATATTTCTATCTGTCACATTTGCAATTCAAATGATTATTATTTGGCTCGATACATAACATCCGTTTTAAAAGTTACGCACGATACGCACTAATAAGAGGGGCACTGTCACATATGATGCGCACAGGTCGTCACACGAGACTGCCGAACTTCTCTTTTAGCGTGGTCGTTGCCCCGCGTTACGACAACGGCAAAAGTATCACTACTTTGGCAATACTTTCGAGAGAGTTTGTAAAACTTTCAGGCAACGTGTGCGTTGCTTTTGTATGCGTTCGTTAGACCAACAACATCTACAAAGCGACATTTTTACATCAGTGCTCTATCTTATTTGCCAACCTACTTTCTTTTTCTTCTATCATTTTTTTCGAAATGTAATTTTTCATAGTAAATTAATTACAGCATTCAAACACTATGAAATTAATAAACGTTGCAAATTAAACAATTTTATATTATTCTTATCTTTAACACTTAGAAATTTTGCAAACTTTTCGCAACTTCTATCATTTTGTTCGATATTTCCTGATTACTCGATAATTTTCCCAACTTTTCGACTCGTTTTTTCGAAACTATACATAGCAGATAATAACACTGTCTATCGGATATGCAATTCGTCATGACGCATGCATGCAATTCTGTGACATTTATGCGATACCGACGACGCGTCATCTCGCTATTCTCGGACCAGCTAATTGTTCTAATTAAGAGGATCGCAACTCCGGAATAACTCGACGGGTTTATATTTGACCGGCGATACGACCGCGAGATTCGTTCCCACGACGCATCACTTCGAAGTCTGTTTTACCACGATCTGATTTATTATTTGTAAAATAACATTGAATCTCGCTGTGCAACTTGCTAATAAATACGCTAACACGTCATAAAACTACAGAATTTCGAACGATTATGTTTTCAAACTATTTGGCGACTTTAAATTCGACTTTTTTTGTTAGTGACAACTTGATTTAAGACTGCTTTATAAATTTTTTTAACTTCTGTCATTAAAATATCTCAATAATTAAATTTCAAATTTAAAGTGTCTGTAAAAGCGGTCCTTCGTAATTTAAAGCAACTTTACATTCGGAATCGTACAATCGTTTGCTCTCGGAACTCACTTTGGCAGAAATCGCAGAGCGCGGTGCAGCTTCCTTTCTTTGTATATGCGATCTGGTTACCAACGGGAGTTCGGAGAGAAAAACAGACGAAATCACAGACGAAGTGCAAATGACCGCGGGGTGCCCATGGAGGAAGCGACTGATGAAACGAGCGCGGTTACGGGGAAGAGAGAAGGGAAGGCGCCGCAAGAGACCGTATACCATTGCTCGACGAAGTGTGAAGTGAGGCACCCCGGCTCGAGCGAGAGAATAATCGCGGGACGAAGAAAGAGGAAGTCGGAGAAAAAAAAGAGAAAGGGACATCCTATTTACACAAAGACGAAGAATTCCACGATAAAATGAAAATGACTCGGAGATGGCGAACCATTTGCAACCGCAAGGACAGACTCGTTGCGAATTTCGGGAGTTTCGCGAAGTAAGTGCGGGGGATGTCTTCATTGCCGAGGGCGCTCTGAGAGTCCCGATCCGGTTGACGTTGAGCAGGCGGCCGAAGTAAAATGACGAAGAAAAGGAAGGGAAGAGAGGGAGCAGCCGATCAAGAAGGACTTTCTTTCTCTTTGCCTCTCTCTCTCTCTCTCTCTCTCTCTCTCTCTCTCTCTCTACAAGGAAGAAAAGAGCAGGAGTACAGAGCGGAGGTGGAGGAGGAGGATGAGAAGGAAAAGGAGGAGGACGACCACCTATACAAGGATCTACACGGCCAGTGGGAATGGAATGCAGGTACGAGTCTAGTCCCCGGCTTCACTCCCGCCCCCTCGCCTCCTGACCAGCCCCCTTTCCGTCCCTTACACTCCTCTTCGTTCTCCATCAGACACTTCTTCGCCTTCTTCTTCTTCTTCTCCTCTACGCCTCTCTTCGGCATCCACCGCCGACCGCGATGTTGCTCACCGAATCATCACTGTGTTCTACCTCTTTCTACCCGGCTTCACCGTTTACTACTACATTATTGCGCGTGCCTGTCGGACTACCACTACGTTGCTGTTAATCTACTACTACTACTATTACTACTACTACTGCTGCTGCTGCTGCTGCTGCTGTTGCTGCTGCTGCTGCTGCTGCTGCTGCTTTCGACCGCCGCCGCTGCTCCTAAACTATTGCTACGTGCGCACGACCTCGTTACTATTCGCAGACGCTCTCCTCGTTCTATTAATGACATTTCAATTAACCCTCAATTATTGCGGTTGAGTTCGGATAACTATTGCAATGAATTTATCATAGCTTAGCCCAGCAGTACTCTACAATTTTCCGACTGTGGAATAGTCCGATCATCGCAAATACCCAATTGTCAAACGGTTCGATTTTGAATGTAGAAAAAGTAACAAGTTTAAAAACTGCATTGCAAAAAAAAAAAAAATAAAAACTTCTCTCGTTCATAATCAATATTATTTTCTTTTGAATGTCTAAACTAGTCGAATTCTCCAACCAAATAGTTCGATTGTCGCTTTTTATTCAAACTATTCGAATTGATTGGCACGGAAGCTTGAGGCTTGAATTTTCCATTTCGAATCGTCCGAAAAGCTGGGTCCGCGCAATTTGTCTGAATATATTTGATATGAATATAAGGCCCGCGAACGGAATGCGGTCGTCGTGCGGCCCTGCCGTGGGAGAGACGGCCGCTGCAGAAGCAACGGGGCCTGTACTAAGCATCAACGCGTTGTTGCGCGCTCGCCGCACTCGAGGCTCGTTAGTTTACAGTCCACACGAGTCCCGTGTGGACAGTCACGGCCGTCTCGAATCGCGCCGCTGATAGCGAGCCGCTTTTTCGCTCCGGACATTGAAATGTGCCGCGTACACTCGACTAAATCGCAAGAAAGAATTCTGCGCTCTCTTTTACAAGAGCCAATCGTATGGTAATTTTGTATCTTTGGAATGAGATTCGGCGCCACGCAGAGTGGTCGTAGAAGCCGTTACACATTCCTACATCGCAATATGCTCCCGCGGTACATTCGATTAGGAGCCACGTCTTCGCGCGACTAGCAAACACAACGACAAATCTAAGATACTTTTCTAGAGAATTGAAATTTTTTATAAAAATTATTTTCCAAATTATTTTATAATTAATTTTTATCTTACGAGTAGCCGTAAGTTATTAACAATATATATATAATTTATGCTCGCGCTTCTTAATTATAAATCGTGGCAAATGCATTTAATTTGCAGACTGCGTGAGACGCTCGCAAGAATTGAGTTACGGAGAGAGCGATGCTCGGAATCCCGGCAATCCATACATCATCGGTTAAGAGGATTAAGGCAATTTCGCCTTAGAAAGGTGTACTTGCGACGAGAGGAGCCGACGTACGTCACGCCAAGTGCGCGGAGCACTTTTGCAATTTCAATCGTGCTAAAACGTGTTTTCGAGGACTCGGCGCGGCCGATGAAGAGGCCGTGACGAGGACCGACGAGGTATATCTCATCGTTCGCTCGTTAGCGCATCCCAGTGCTTGAGCAGGTATGCGCGCGTTTTGCGTATTTTATTGCAATTGCACTCGCGCAGACGGCGGTCTCACACTCGCGGAGACCGTCAATTGGGCCTCTTAGGTGCCACGAAAGCAAAACGTGAGGATCGTCGAACGTGGATGAGACTTCGCAGTTGAACATTACGCGCGCGCGGCGTGCGAGGTAAAGGAATGACCGAGCCTTCGCGCTGCAACAGGATACCCCCCTCCTGCCAGGACTCGTCCCTGTCAGGACGCGTCTTGGTTATTATCCCTGGACATACCACCGGTACATTGCACTTGTCGGTAGTCGAAGAGTGCGACGCGCACCCTGTGTCGCGTCGTGAATCAATTTTGCACAGATGCGCCGACATTTCTCTGCGGCACTCATCCTTACATCGAATTACAGATTCGAGAAATATGACAAAATTTAAAGTCTAAATATAAGTTCATATAGCAGTAAAATAAATACACCGCTATTTGTACTGTAGAACATTCATGAATAATGTTCAGAAATAATCTCAGCAATTACAAGGATTCTAAAAGACATTTTAAAAATGTTATATTTTTAGTGAAAATGTTGTACTTATATTAAACATCTAGAAGATATAAAATTTATGTTTAATATTCTTTTTCGCTTTACAAGAAGGCAGAAAAATATATGTGCCGCTATTCGTAATTCTGCTATTTTTCACTTTTGAGATGTATTTTGTACTTCGTGGTATTTTCGTGGATAATAACCTTTTGGCAACCGAAAGTACCTGCGGATATCTTTAGAAAGCACACGTGATGCTTAAATCGAGGTTCGCATGACATGAAGACAAAATAACATTTAAATCATTGTTACCTGGTAACGATTGCGAAACTAGACAAACTACTGAGGCAGAACATTTATTCGACTTAACTCTTGAAGGATTAAAGGTCGTATCGTTGGTAATATAATAGCATATGTAAAAATGCGCTGAATTAAACGTAAAACGAGAGGTTTACGCGAATTCCATTTTCATTCGCGTCGAAAATGCCGCAAGTCTAATATTAAAACAAATCACAAGTTGATACTACAGTTAAATAAATAAACGTCAAATGTGCTTGTTTTATCGCATCCTCGTACAAATATATTGTCGTGAAACGTACTTTCGCGTATAGAAAATAGACAAGAGAAACGTCGGCAGTGACGAATACCTAGAAGTCGAACAACACAAAGCTCGAAGAGACTATTGATTCGTCGCTATTATAATTTATCGATAATCTACATGAATAATGGACGACGCTCATTTTCGTATACCAATGTCTATACTATGTCACTGTCAGTCTATGCAGTTTTTAACGTAAACGACAATCGCTACATAATGGATCAGATCTAATTCGCATATACGGACCTTGTGTTTCTGCTATAGCACGCGTTGCCATAAGCTTTGACAATATTTTGCAGAATTATTCTTGGCTTTTCTACTCTAACAGCAGCAATAAATTTCCAAAGATTTGAATAATCGCACGATTTGCGACGTTCTTTAAATAGTGGAAAAAGCGACATATTTGCATATATCATTCTATCCAATCAATTACTATTTTTACTCAACAAGTTTCACGAAATCTATGCAATTCAAACGATTTAAATGAGATTGCAAATATTTATTTAATAAAAATAGATTTGATAATTTTGAAATACACATTTTTATCCGAAATTCCGAGTTTTATTGCCATTGTTAATTTATATTAATATATCGAAAGCAGTTAGTTATATTTCATTAGACAGATTAATTGTTACAATTATTGATTTCTGAGCGACAAAAATATTGCCTTTATAATACTGCATATTCGTCTACAATCTATCGGACTTTTATTGCTACACAATGTGTCATACAATCCCGTGGGTTTTGCAACTACATCCTGCCGAACATTTGTTTTCCTCTTTTATCGTATTTTTTCCGTTTGCAATTATTCATGGACTATTCGGAGGCGAATATTTTCAAAGCCATCGACACCGGCAGCGGAGAAAACGAGATAGAGCGGAACGAGCAAAAAATTGGAAGCAAAGAAACGAAATCGCTCGTCTCGGATATGACGGAATTCCGATGTAGGTACTTTCACGAAGAGAGGTCTTCGACTTCTTCGCTTGGCACAGCACCCCGGATCGTGAAGATCGATCGTTGCTATTCGCGATCGTTAGCACGGGTCACTGCATTCGGGTCGAAGGAAGTCGAAGCAGAATCGAAGTAGCCGCAGAGGTTCTCAGCAAGTCGTCCTTTTGCTCTCAATTATGGATTTGTAGATCAATGTCACAATAGACTTGATTTGCACGAAATTGTTTTTTTTTCCAAGAAAAAAAATACGCCAAAAATAATTAATATTTTTCTTAATTGCTTTCGATCAATATTTTACAATTTAGTCAAAATATAAAGTTTCTAAATTTTGTATAATTACCAAGTTTCACGAGTTTTAGAATTTTATATGTTTGCAAGATGAAAAGTACGTGATATCAGCTATATCTATTAACCATTAAGTCTACATAAAAATCTTAAAAAATCGTCAACCATATGGCGTTTATCTTCTGGATTTAAGGATAAGGTAGCAGGACCTTGGCATGGTTTTCTCCAATAACATTGTTTTCTTTACAGTCAAAAGCCTGGCCTGATCCCTTCCTCACGCGATAGTAAAGTTATAAGTAGACTTTCTTCCTTCATGGACCTGCACGGAAATTTGATAACGTCTTTCGTAGAGCGTCATTGTCTTCCATATTTGACAAAATTTATGACTATTTATCGTAATTTCGTAATTACGCGCGTCAATAACTCTAGGGCATGTTTCACAAGTACGCGACAATCTACAATGACAGATTCTATGCCAAATTTCTCGCCGAAGATTTAAGCACGATTATGCAATAATTTCGGAATTAAAGAGCTTCGATAATTATAATATTTAAAAGTATAAATCATCTTCAGTGAATTTCAAGAGAATTTTATTTCGAGAGAAAATCAGATTTAGGCTTTAATTGCTAAATACTTAAAATATTGATTTTTCGAAGATAACGGCAAATAGCGGTAAAAAATTTTTGTCAAGAAGATATTAACATATTTTCCTGAGGATGGTTCTAGTGTCTGAAGTAGCATTTATGGAAGATATAAGCAGGAACATGCATCATCGTTTATATATGCATGCAAGCTGTAATCGCACGCGGGTAAGTCAATGCGGGTATTATTTTACGATTGCGAGTTTCTCGCGATAAATCGCATTTCTGATTACAACTGTTTACCAGAAGCATGTTTAACAGTATTTTAGTAAATATCATATATATCGAGGTACCCATAGTTTTCAAATAACTCATGATTATAAATAAAAGACGTCTAGCAAATTAAGAAACAGAAGAGAAAATAAATGACAAAATCTTCGATTCTTCAGTTTCAAGTGATTTTTTACTACACAATTTAAATTTTAATTCACTTTAGAATTATTTAGTCATAGAAGGAAGGCATCTTCTTTCTATCGGTTCCAACTAAGAAAGGCTAAGCTGCTCGGTCAAGTTTCAGAGTATCTAACGCACGCACGAATACCCATCGCGATCACAGCGAATATCGACGAGCGTCGAGCGGTGCCGGTCGCGTAATGGTATCGGGAATGCGCGCTCGATATATCGCGTGTAATGTACGCGGCGTGTGTAAAATAGGGCTTTGCCGTAGGCGTATGTGCGTAACTGCGCGCGAGTGCATCAGCCGTATACCTATGTACGTGGATATATGTATATATGTATATGTATAAATACGTGTATACACCGTCCATAGTCCCGGCGTGGGACCAAAGCGACTCAAAAAGTCGCACGGCGCGCAGCGGCTCTCAGACAACGCGGCGCGATAAAGCTCGCTTTAGATGTGCAACATGTACGAGAACTGAATTAAGACATTTTGAAGGCAAAATGTGGAGATATTCTCTCTCGATGACGAGACAAGTAAGATTAATTGCTATAATATTGAAAACCGCATAATTTTTCTATAAATTTTAATTTTAATCTTAAAAACGCAAGAAAATTGGACATTACTAGTCTCTTTTTTTTCATTAAATAAAGTAAAATATGATTTATAAGTTTTTGAAAATAAGACTAGCATAAGATAGACGGTTTTGGAACTGCTATATAATATATGTTTATACAATGATCTAGCAAATCCCACATCTGCAAGAAATATGTCGTATAGAAATTTTTCTGACATTATTAGAAAACCTAAAGTATCGTTTTTCGTCCGAACCGCTCTTAAGCCAGCAAAAGAAAACAGCATTCTGTTGAACGCTTAATACACCACGTATTCGCCTTCCAAAGAAATTTGGCAGCGTTTGCTTTTCGAAAAAATTCAAGTGGTTGGCATTAACCTACTCTGAATTCTTTCTATTCGCGCGATATTCAGTATCTCGTCGCTAACGATTTTCTTAGCCGTAATCAGATCGAGATGGCATCTGAGAAATCGAGGAACGCAATAGCGTGATGCTATCGCACAGAACGAGATGATGCAATTTAAAAAGATTTCAAGTAAATTTGACATTTATCCAAAATATGTATATATTGCACTGGCTATTCTAACTCGCTAAAATTTAATGACTATATCGCGGCAATTTTGACGCTGTGCGTAAATTATTTCAAGTAATTTTTTAAAATCAGTGTTGAAAAAGTTTCATGATTATAAAGAATAATGTTCAAGTGAAGTTGTAAGAGTCTTGTAAGATCATGATAAAACTTACTTCTATTATTAATTTCTTTCTAATAGAACGACTGTTACTCAATTTATTACTGCTCCCCGACTTTGCACATTAAAATTCCACTTCGTAGAAAACGCCGGAAGGCGGCATCCTCAGATCGGCGAAGGTCCGTGCAAGATCTCGTCGCGCAAATACAATGGGGCGCGAAGCAACGGACCTCGCCGTTACACCGGTGCGAAATCCGCTGTATAACGAGAGCAGCTGGTGCCGCTGGAAAAGAAAAGAGGCACGGGCGGAAAGAAAAAGGACGGAAGAAAGGAAGCGACGCGACGTAGAACGCGCGGTCTTACTACGCGGCGAGGCCCCTTCTTTTTCGGGGGTTTTCCGCTCTCGTTCCTCCTTGAGCGCGATACGACGAAGAAGGGGCCGCGGGCCCCCGAAAAAGGGGGACTACTACGTCGTGGGCACGTGTCTCGACCAGGACATCTGCCACTGAAAAGGACCCACTGTTACGTCCCCATTATATCGTTTACCTTAGCAGCGAGCCACCTCTCCCTTTCTCGCCCTTCTTCTTCTTCTTCCTCTCTCTTCCCCCCCATCTCTCCCTCCCTCCCCCCTTTGCTTGCTTGCCCTTCGTCTCCTTGTGTCTAGGAGCAGGCAGCTGCCCTTTTCCCTTTACGTACAAAGCGAGCCTACGCACCTGCCCTTCGAGGAGGATGACTGTTAACCAGTCTTGAGGTGATCATCGTGATGTATTACCGGGCGACGGAGGAAAAAAGTGGAGTAGCTGAGCTGCCGAGATGATGCAACCGAAAGAAACGCAACGATCAAGCGGGACTTGTGGTCAAGATTTTGAACCGGCGATCGTTAGTGCTAACGATCGCGTAACGGAAATGGCAATCTTTTATTTCAGAGCGCGTGCTTAGAAAAATTGCATTGAAGCGACAAATAAAAATTCTCAAATTGTTTGTAATTCAGAAAATTTTTCGAATATTTTTAAAAATATTTTTATTGCAATATAACATTAATTAATAATTTTTCTAGTTTCGATAAAATTTATGATTAAGAAAATTTATGTGTCTTTAAACGCGTGATATGTATTCGCATATTTAACTTCCTAATAATTTTTTTGAAGTAATTGTGCAGCATATCGACCGCCGTTGTCATCTTTCTCTGTCGCGTAGCGCCGGCCCGGAAATCGCGAGATCCACTAGCGCATTCGGTCGACGCGACGTAGGTGACAGAATGTAACGAGCATCGCGCCGCGTTTCTATTCCGGGACGCCGGGACGTCGACCCGCAGACAGCTCCCAGACTATGCGCTAATAATCAGCGCGAGGAGCTAGCGAAAACCCTGAAGAACCGGGACGGATGGGAGCGAGTGAGAATTTCCGTGTGAACACGTGCTTCCCTATGTCGCGTCGCGCGCGACTAAAGATCTCAAAAATTGGGTCGCTCGATTCTCGTCTAGCCGATGCCTCAACAAAACTTCATTAAAGCGAGCAAACTGAATTCGTCTTCGTCTTGCGCGCGTAAAAATATATCTACCCAGTCCAAATATATCTGCATATATGTGGGAACGGTTATGATAATATCTGTCTGTCTGTCGGGACCTTAAGTGTCATATGGTCGAACGACATATTTTTAACGCTGGAAGCTTGAGATATAACAGCAGTGTGTTAATAAAACAACGTAACTTGAATCAAATTTAAAAAATCAACGCGCAATTTTGTTAATTAATAAATTTACATTTTTAATGAAAGCTATTATTTCTGAAATATAATCAGTAAAATAATGATATTTTAGCATCTCAAATGTACCGAAATCACTAATGCTATCACCTTTTTCTTCATTCAAAAATTCAGAAAATGTTACTTGAAATAATCTACATACATACGAGTGTAAATTATAGAAAGACCTTCTACTATTAATAATCTCATAATATATTAGTATGTATAATTAAAATGTAGCGTGTTATTAAGTTATTTAATCCATACATAATCTAATAGTAGTGTAGTTAATAGGATAATTTATTACTTTTTGATCTATCATATACCGATTTACATTTTAAAGAACATCTTGAATTAATGAATTCGAAACAAGAAGCGTAAAATAATCTTAGATGCGATCTCATTGATCGGAATTAACGGAAGTTTCCAAAGCGTAATGCGCGGATCACGCGTGCGGAACGCATCTTTTTCCCCGCAAAAATTATTCGGATAATTATATGAAAGCAAAAAAGACTCACCATCTCGTTCGAAGCCGCCGGGGTGTTTTTTGTACGGGACGCACGCATGTTGCACGCATACGCAGCCTGCAAACAGACGTAAAACCAACAATTAGATCATACATCAGAATTATCGCAATCAGTGTACGATAATTTCGCACTGTGCTACAATGTTCGACGCTTCGCGAACCGGCAGCTATTGTATCGAGGAGGAGCTGAAAAGGGGCGGCACTGTCATTAGGATTCTAACCGGGCTCGTCCGCTTTCAAATGAACGACCCCTCAGCAACGAAACGGTCCGCACACATGCGCACATGCGCACACGTATACACATACAAGCGCGAACGGAATACCTTGTAGGTACGAAAGGAAGCGAACTTCCTTCCTATACGTCCGATGTCACGCGCGCCACCGTTTATATAATCCATCCTGTGACGTCATGCTGTTTAATCCATTCATTACTGCGAACCGACTCTCTGTCTCTGTCATTCTTTCTCGCTCTGATGCAATAGCGCGTTCTGCATAGGCAGACAGGCATCAATGATAAAGATGTCACGAGCGATATCGCGGCTCTCTTTTAACAGCAAAAAAATAATTGAAGAATTATACCAGTTACTTATTTTCAAAACAAGCTATTTCTGTAAAATTAATATAAAAAATTGAAAAGTACATGATAAATTATTTAACAAAACTTTGAAAGCTGAAGCTGAAACAACCTCGGCTTTATGAGATGTTTTGCATATTTATGAATTGCAATTGCAACAATGTAATAGACTTGAACAGGACGTTACGATAGACAAGAGAGTTCAAAAGAAACGTTTCGTAAGGCAGTTCTATTTACCGCTGCACTTGCTACAGGATGCGTGAGGAATATCCGCAAGCCGCAATGAAATAACGTATTCCGTGTCTTCGCTCTAGCATCACAACCTTCACTTATAAGCGTTATTAGCTCCTATGTGTTGCGCAGTTGCTTCGCGAATGTAGCGTTAAGCTACGTCCATACAATAATACTCTATTATATTTGGTGCCGCAAAATTTATTATCACAAAAAAAGAACGCCTTTACTTTGGCAAGAATTTCTTATCATTACATAATTAAAGATCCAAGTATCTGTTTGTAACTTTTAGCGATTAATTCACGAGAAAAGGAAAATGTTTTGTCAAGCGTGGCTGTGGAATTATTCACCCGAAATTGTGTATTCGACATCTACGAGCCATATAATTGTAAATGTACTCGTTACGTAATAAATCTATATTTTACAGATTGTATTTTAATACGGTTTTATTACGATCTAGTGTGCATGCAGCTTGCGTCAGCGACAACGTGTGTGGCGGCAGTGAGTGGGCGGACACGCACGGCAAACGATTCTGATAGACCGCTACTTACCGAGTCGCGCACACGCAACGGAATTTCACCTTACGGACGACGAGTGCGTTGAAAAGATAATTGAGAGGCGCGCTGCGATCGGAAATGTGAAAGACCGGAAAAATATAAAAACCGGAAAGAAGAAGAATGCTTGAATAACTCGGCGATAACTCGGCGAAATTTGTCTTTGCGAAACAATCCGCAATAAGTTCATACGCACGACTTTAATCGGACGAGTAAGCGATCTGAAGGTGTTTAAAAATAACCAATTATAATCATATATAGATATTTAGTTTATCTTCGAGGTGGAAGTCACTTTTCCTGATTGGCACTTTGCCCGGTATCGATTTTTCTCACTTATGCTAATTTATTACGCTAAATAATTATACTTTTTCCAAGTGATGGAAAAATCATAATCAATACAAAGGGGGTTATAAAGATTTACGTCGAGCTTGTAAAATTACGCGCCCGTAGAGAATCCATTCCTTTTTAAAAGGCACTTAATTAGCACCAGTATTATTATATGTATTAGCATTCGAGTGCATGCGAACTCACGCAACGCGATAATTAAGTAATCGAGATGCGTTCTCCCCCTTTTTCCTCCTTCTGTGATATTCGACGAATAATATAGTTATTTCGCAGTTTGAAGTTAACCCGCGTTGACCTTTGCACGATCGAAAACGCCACACGGGATATCGAATCGCTGGCATCGAACGACATCCGGTCTCGAATCTCGGACGCGTGAATGAAGCTCGGCCTGGTGAGCGCGAATGGGGAACACGCGCTGGATGCATGCATTTAAAGAGACCCCTGAGCGCGTTAACACGACACGACAATCGTACGCGCGTTTGCTCGCTCGCGCGAGCGATAAGCGCCGCGACATTCTCCAAGGCGCGATAACATGTCGTTGAAAAATTGTTGACCGCTCTCGAAGGCGATGGCCATCAGCGGCTCTCTCGGCAGCGAATAATCACGCGCGGATACTGTCAGGAGTTTTTTTGCAGTTTCTCTATGCTGTTCGCAAGACTGCTGGAGCACGAGAGGACAATTACGACACAGATCGTACGGTGAAAGATTAATCGTAATAACAGAAGAAAACTGAGACGATAACGGGAAATCGGCAATCAATGATCCATTACGCGGACTATCGTAGAAACGATGAAATAACGATTTTCAGAATCATAATTCCGATTTCGAGCTTGTGAATTCTACGTCACGTAAAATTTTATAGCACACACCGCATGCGACGCAATTATAGTACCGGCAGTATAATTATAGTTAGCAGGCAACCGCTGCTCGCGAGCCCGCGCGCGCGCGCGGTGGACAACAGATTTGCGGTGTGGCCCCGCGTATGACGTAATACAGCGTTCTCCGGCAGTCGATAAGAACTCTTTGACGCCTCCATTCAGAGACGGGAAACAGGAGAAGGATGAAGCCTTCGGTGGTGGGGTTATGCGGGGAAGAGGTGACAGCAATCGGACACTGATACGGCAAAGCGAGATTACGAAATCGAGAACTGTGAACGATTGCCGGCTCGAGGAATCTCTGGCGTCCCAGATAAGCGAATTTTTTTTCTGTTACGTTATACGCGGCCGAGCGTTATCGCGATCGCATCGAGAACGCGTACAAGTCACGGTTCAACGAGTTAGCGGTTTTAATTTTGCATGAAACAACGCGAACCGGGCTTCGGCTTCTTGCGTGAGTAATGCAAGCACGGAAGTATATGTATATGTACTCACTTCTGATGAATATTACTTCTTTTTTCTACACGTAAACAGGATTTGCTTACGTTATATCTTTATTGGGTTATTTTTTTCGCTGTTTTTTTATGATTTCCTTCATTAAAGCATTTATGCCCGACCTCGATTGCAATATTGCATATTAACAGGGTATTGAAGAAAAGGATTTCTGAGGATTTAAAATATGTAGCAACTTTTATATAACATTTCTCTTTGACATGCGTAATAAGTTTTCAATATGTCCTTTTGAAAAGAAAATTTAGACAATTTAAATTAGTGAGATCTGAGACTCAGACGACAGACCTATCTGGTTTTATTCATCTCTCAACGAAAATCTGATTTGAATACTGTCTAACAGAGAGTGATATTTATGTATTGAAACAAGATGAGAGATAAGATAATCGAGTGGAAAATATACTTGCCAAGTGATACGGCCAAACCCAGAAATTTTTGATAGAGTACCTGATTGTATGAAACGTAGATATGTAGGATATATAAAAAAATTGAAGATCGCTTACTACATCTTTTGCAGATATCAAGGTAAGAATAGGATAAGATATGATCTTCTTTACGCGATAGACAAGTAAATCGCCTCTATCATAAAAATTCACAGCGAGTCAATTTTTCAACCTATGTTAAGTATTTTTTACTTATTACAATTAGTTCAATGAACATTATATCCTTTTTTCAACATCCTGCATAATAATTTGCATCCTGCATAATTTAAAAGACGAATAATATATATTGGTTCATAGGAGACAGATTCTTGTTGATCTAAAAAATTTTTAATCGCATTATGCTTTATGGGCGACAATGTGAATACTCGTATTCCACATATCACGTTACGCAATGTTGCCTCTCGATGCTCACGCGTGCGCAAATTTACGACAAATTCTGTACATTCAACATACAAGCATATTTACGCAACAGGCCATGCATGCCTGGCGCAGGTGGCGCTATGACGCAAACGTTTTATCGGTTATTCGGCTATGCTTTGCTCGATAACAGAACTGACTCGAAATGCGACCGCTCGAGTAAACTGTATATCGAAGCTAACAATAAAATTTAAAAATTTCACAATCACACGTACTAGCTCGTGGTTGGCGTACAACGCTTGTAACTCTTAGACATTCATAACTAAATAATCGCCTAGGTTTGAAATAAAAATTAACGTGTATCTTTCTAATATTCTTTTCTCTATATTGTTATAACAACTTGTTGCTGTTCATCTTCGTTGAGAGCTTCCTGGCTTATCAGTACGTCGTAGGCGAACCGGAAAATGTTATGAGATTGGGAGGAGCCGATATCGAATGCGCGAGCAACGCGCCGAAACTAATTCACGACTCACAATCAGCTGTAGAAAGATCACAGACACGGACTTTAAAACCGTCTCGATCTCATCCGGTCAAACCCCCTCCGGTTCCACGAATCATCATAGGACAATGCACATCACCCACATGTGTCTGTTCATGGCAGAAAATGGATTTTTCTTCCTCGACGCAAGAAAAAAGCTATTAAACGAGATTTAAAGCAACCCAGTGAGCATAAAAAATAATTCAATATTTATCTGAGTGTCGCATAATTCAAGATGATATAGTTTATCGCGTTAGCATTAGTCTTTTCCAGTCACGCGTCTAGAAGAGTCTAAAAAATGTATAACCTGCTCGGTCTACTACCTTTAGATAATGCCAACGAACTTTACGGCACTGTCTGGGATGTAGTTGGCGAAGAGAAGTGGCGTCACGACCGGAAGCAGAGTGGGTGTGCGTGTGTGCACTATAAATCTATAGAGACGCGAGTGCGTGACCCAGTTACAGCGCGGCTAAAAAAGGCATCGATCGCAAAGTCTAGTAAACAGTGCGTTCGTTTCCTTTTCAAGAAAAGGCCGATAAAAAACGAATAACTTAATATTATTATTTTTATTTCGTAAAATTGCGATTTATATTACACTCTAGCGTGGAATCAAATATTTAATTGCAGACTAAATTGCAAAATTTTGCAAAAATAAATAAGTAAATTTTTCACATAATAAAAATTATTATTATGCATATTTGTGCATTGAATTCGTATATTAATCTAGAATATGTGAATTTTTTACAAATGGATAAAGTTCTTGTATCTCGCAATTATACTTTAACAACGTCTGACAGTCTGGAATTATCATGATCAATAAACATCAATAAACATGATTTTAATGCATTCACGCAATCTAATCATGTTTTGTAATTGTGCAATAATAGTTGTTTTAACATACTCAGCAGAATGTCGAGGAAATCATTAAAGAAATATAAAGGAAATAATGTATCCCCGCTTCTTTTGAATACCTTCAATTTTCTGCAAATTATGCGCTTCTTATAACGATAAGATTTAAATAATATTTGAAAAGAATTTTTTAATGAGAATTTGCATCAAAGCTATGACAGTTTTATGAAAAATCAGATATAAATAAATAAATAATACTATGCCTTTTTGATTTTAATAATTTAACATTAAATTATTAGTATTAAACAATATTACACAATACATGTAACTTTATTTTACTTGTATTTTTCAATTTTTGTAAATTAAATGACTTAATTCGTTTTCAGAAAGGCTATATAATAAACATAATAATATTTAAATTGTTATTAATTGTTTAAACAATTTCACTATCATGTTTGTTATACTAGCATCTCGCGTAATAATTTTGAATTATAAATTTAGAATTTCATTACAATGTCCGTGTAAGAAAGATCGGTGAGGCAACCCCGATCTTCGAACGATGGCTATTGTGGTGTTGAAGTGTGGGAAAAAGCGTTCACTATACAGTGAGAATGAAGAGTCTGCGGTTCATTCATGGCGAGTATCTGAATGGAGAGTGTACGAGAGAAAGAGATAGAGAGAATGAAATCTATGCGCATGACTGTATACGCACACACACAAACAAGCATCCCTATGTATACTGCATACGTAAATACTTACGCATGCATATTGCAAATTACGAGAAATCAATTGAATTCTCTTGAATATGTTGAAAAAAGTGTCGCTTTGATTATTCGTCAAATTTATTATCGGATAAATGTTAATAATGTTTACAATATTTCATTATGAATATGAATGAAATATTTAAATACGTCACGTTTGATAAAGTTTAATACATAGGATATCTACATATAGAATATCTTGTATATGTTATTCGTGTTATTATCTGCGATTAAATTAAAACAAACAGCTTGTTAAAAATAAGATATTCTTGGACTTCCTGTATATACATATATATACTTTCTCGGATCTGTGAAGTTAGCACGACATTCTATTAATATAAAAAAAAACAATTATAGTTCCAGTAGCACTTTTCATAGTTCTATAGTTCCTTATAAAAATAAAAAGCTCCGTAATTTTTATACCAAAAACCTAAAAATGAAAAAAATGTGCGAATTTCGCGAATCTGGCACAAAGATCGAAAAATTATTCTTGTTCTTTAAAATCATTGATAATTTATTCAATAATATTGAATAATTAATGAATCTTGAAAATAGCTATATGCCAAACTTTTTATTTTAAAATATTCCAACTACCCCGCAAGTTAATAATTAGAAAAAAATCTTACAAAGCTTTTTTCCTTTTAATTTATATTTAAAATTTCTAATTTTAATATATGAGAGCTGTCATCAAATTACAATCATTTTCATAACAAGGGAGATTATAGATATCGTATAAGCGGTTTTCTCGCTTATTATCGCCTGCCACAAAACAGTAAAAAAAAACAAAGTGCGAACGGATTCACCTGACGATGTGTCGGAGGCTTTTAAGCGGGAACAGCTTGCACACGCTGTTCATTATATAACGACGCGTATGTAAAATACCCACACACTCGATACACATCGTCGCTTAGATACTACAGACCGTCTGTAAAAATCTGCTGTGATGGCGCATTGTGAAACGAGCCGGCTATAAAAAGCGCCGCTAAGCCGCTCGTAAAACATGGCAAAAACTCGCCAAATAAAGTACAAGAAGAGGCGAGGAAGACGAAGAAGATATACCTACGACGTCCGGCCTTTCCGACTAACCACCGCCATCTCTCATCTCGTCCGACGGCCGTCAGCGGCAAGCGCGGACCCAAGGAAGCTTGACCCGTCCATTATTTCCTCGCATTCCACGAAACATTGACCCATCATCCCCGCAAATCCCTACCAAGTCGCCTTAAGGATCCTGATACTATTCTCATTCAAGGTAGCGCACTTAGCCTTCACCCTTTCCGACCTAGTGGCCATTACAAGAGACGTTTCTCTTTTTTTTCGTGTTTATCAGAAAGAATTATGCGGCGTACAAAGTTTTTTTCTTTTAACTTATATGTAAACTTTCTAATTTTAATATATGGAAATTACCAGTGATGTATCGCTTCAGTTCATGGAAACATTGTGCATTTTAATCATTTGTGATTTTACTAAACATAATAATCAATAGATAAAAGACTAACCAGAATGTTTCTTAACCTTTAATATTTTTATGGAAATATTTTCAATTGTTGTTTGAAGATAATTTATTTTGTCAATGAATGTCAAAATTTATACTTATCGGCTATGTATACACGATATCGAGTTAATTTATCGATTTCCGTGGCAAGAGTGAGACATTTGCACCGCGGGAAAGAGGCGAGATTTTTTATCATGCCGCTAATTAATCATCGCTCGACTTCACGTATACCTATACGTACGCGTGGAGAAAATTGCGAAATTAATGTGCGAACTTCGACGGCGCGCGGTGCGGCAAATCACAGGACTCGGAACTTAAAGTGAGGGAGTCATGCGAATTTCCGGCACGCGGTTAACAACTCTGCCCGATTGAGCACCGCTGCGTGTGCCCCGAAGAAGTTCCCACGCTGCCTCGTGTCACACACAGCTATATCGCGGCTAGATACGTGTCCCGATGATTCGTCCGCGCTGGTCCACGAGCTCTAGGACTCTGTTGATTGGCCAGTCCGAGAGCTGATTACAAGCGAGAAAAAACAAATGCGCTTCTCGCGTATATAGCTATCTCTAATGCATGACAGTTTCTCTCATTGTTATCTTCAAAGCTTGATACAATGGTAATTATTCCGACAAATCATCGATTCACATGTTCCGACACTTTTTTACACTTTTAGATATCGATTAATTTAATTTTCTACGCAAAGCGTCTAAACTGTCGCGGTTTCATTGTTAGAAATCAATTTTTGTAAAACGTAGTAATTATTTTTGCATAGAAATCTCTAGAAAATTAAATCTTCTCAAAGTTATACGAATTTCGTAGTTATTTTGTGTAGTTAGCTATAATACTAAACGTGACAAGCATGCTAGGGAGTCGACTAATATTACGAACGTTTGCGTAAGTGCTAAAGCAATTGTGTAAGCCAATCCTTAGCAGTAAGGTAATGCTCGTAAAGAACAATGTAAAGGATCACAGAATAGCCCAGTACTCATTTAACGTAAAATGCCAGTTGAAAGAATCTGTATCTCTATCGTTACAACACAGAGTTTCAAGCAACGATATACGGCGTACGTGGGAACCGCGTCGTCCTCAGTTATCTTAACAGCAGTGATACCATATTGTTACGACCGCCATCGCCGTCGCCGTGTTCCGGAAAGTAATAATCGTCCAAGAGATTTTCCGCCATTGCAATAACATAACACCAGCCGCAGTAATCGTAATCTGAGCTAAGTAGTAAGAATTATCATTTTTGTTATACATCTCCTATGTTTTCCCTTACCTCTGCCCTCTCTGTGCATAATTTAATATATTTCCGATGATAAAATTTTACAAGTAATGCCCTTTTAAAAAAACTCGCACTTTATAAAATTTATTGAAAAATATTCATTTGTTTAAAGCACCAATAATACATTGATATATATATTTTATATATTTTTATGCAAATATTTTATTTTACTCTTATCTTCTTTATGATATTCGTTATATTCCTTTTTTATTCGATGATTAAATAAAACGTGTGACTATCTTTATCAAGTAATCTCTCATTTAATAACAGAAATTTAGAATAATTTTTATTATCTATTGATTTTTGAGCCCCGCATTTGTTCAATTCACCGACGTTCATCACGCGAATCGCGAGACGAACCCGCATGCCGTCTCCTTGTGATTCAAACTGGCAACAAAATCGCTGGCTACTAAAGTGGACATCTGCTCTATGTTTTATCAGTTACAGGAAATAAATTTTTATTCTACGCAATTTTTGACTTTTTTGAAAAAGATGTTAATATAAGCAAAATAAGATATGCAAGAACAGTCTAAATAAACATTGCAATTTTCCTTACTCATTCATCGGAAATGAAGCAACTATATTTTCATTGCCGACTAGGTATTAGTCATTCGCTAGACGTCAAACGCTTTAGTTTTGTCGAAATACTATAACATACGATTTCGCGCGAATTGAATATTTTAAATAGAAACCTTCCGGTCGTAGCGTTAATTCTAAGAAATATATTACAAAATATATTCCGGCGTGAATGTATTTTTTAGATGCACATTCGGGGGTCTAATATTAACTATTTCTAGACTAGATTCTAGACTAGAAGAACTATATATATATATCATATTATAAGTTCAGACAATTTAACCGAAAATGTTTTCTCATAAGAATCGTGCTGGGTTTACATAGACAAATATTTAAAAAGAAAGTTTTCTTCTTTTTTTTCAGCTATAAAAGTTTTGGTATTTAATTATTGATAAAAAATATATGCAAAGTTATAAAGAATAAAATCTTATGTAAAAAGTCAGAAACGTAGATAAAAAATAGAAACAGCAGTGGAAATTTGGCACAATAGTTAAAATTCGATCGGTGAAACAAAAATGAATGAAAGAAAGAGCTAGAGAAATAGCGAGTTATTTCGGCGAAACATTTCGCGTACATGTGGACGCGCCCAGAGCGCTGGGGAACGAATTAGAAGAATGAGAGAAAGAGAATATTTATGCGTATGTGCACGTGAGTGAGTGAACAAGCGAGCAAGAAAGACAGACAAAGTTGAACGAACCCACGCGCGAACCAAACCTCGCTAATTTTTTAAAGACCCACCTCCGACCAGTATTTCTACTATCAGAGAGCTCTACTACCGTTGGTGCGATAGAGATTCTGCTGTGTAATAGAGGCCGATTTTTCACGACCTATCACCGAGGTCCTTTTATGAGACCGTAAAATCGTACCTGTAAATATTCTCATGGCAAAAACGCGACGACGGATATTAGAGATTTTTTGCCGAAGCTATATCTTCGAAATAAAACGGAATTTAAATCACCAATAAAAATTGGATCAGTTTCACCGATCAACGTTTTCGATTTTAATAGAGTTATCTTCCACTTTGATAAGTATTTTACGTAATATATTCGAGATTATAAACTATGGATTTGGCAACGCATAAAATAACAGATATTTTAATTTGAAATTCTAAAGGAAATTATTTTCAAATTAATTTCTGTGCTGTCTAATATTTTACAACTTTATATGTGTATGTACAACGGTTCTGTATATTAAAATAATAATACTGATAATATTTTTATTTTACATGCAGTGTTGTTCATATCGACGAAAAAACCAATAACGAATAATGAAAAATTACTTTTACAAGTATGTTAAATTTATTTCGAAATAAATGACCAAAGAAAAACTGTTCATGTTTTTTAATCGCGAATCTATTATAAACTAATTTTGATAATATCTCTGGATATGTTCGCGCTTTATGTAATAATAAATCTTTATGTACCACGTATGTGATATCAATATTTAAATATTATGAATATTTAAAAAGTAAGACTCAATAGTCGCGATCATCATTTAAATATCACGAAAATAATTCAATGCATAAAATTTATGTAATATTTCTTATTAAAAAATATTACATATTTATTTTGCAAATAATTAAGTGCTAAGCGTTTCTTTTATTTTTAGGTACTTCATAAGTCATATCTTCTCGCAGAGAGCGTTGACGTTCATTATTGATCGTATTTCATAAACCACGAGCTTACACAGGAATTAGAATTTAATTGCAAGAAATAAGAAGTTGTCAACGAAGAGTTTGATACGGCAAATTAACGAATTACCTTTTTTTATCGAGTGAATTCTACAGCCAGTAATTTCGGTATAAACTTCAAGGCCGAGATGTGCCTCGAAACACGTATCGCAAATAAAAAATAGAAATATCGCAGAATAAAGCTGTAATATTATAGCAAAGGCACGTTCTAACAAAAATTTATTTTGAGCATTTCGTAGCATAAAATGATATGATAATAATGATAATGCTTGATCAAAGCGAGAAAGTTTAGATATTTAATAAAATATTAAAAATATATAAAGCAAAAATTTAAAACCATATAAAGCATTCAGCTTGTCAATAGTTCAATCCTATGAAAAATTATTTTAAAGAAAATTACATTTTTGTATAAGTATCAAGAAATTTATTTTTATAAAACGAGATAACATGGACCAATGTTTCGGTTACTGGTTTTGATGTAAGAAGAAGTTTTAGTTTGAGATAAATTAATTTTTTTGACTCTAAGAATTGGATTATGATTGTACTGAGAGCCTTATATTCTGCTTTAGCTAACTGGAATGAATCTTGTTAGAATGTACATTATAACACATCGCATGACATTATCATACGCAGTCCGATTATCTCGCGAGAAAACGGAAACAACTGACAATCCTAGCAAAAGAACATAAAGCGTCCTTATCTGTAGCGAACTTAAATAACACGTGACTAAGGCGTGAAACAATTAAACACTTGACGCTTCGCTGTTTTCAGCGTGACTATTGATGGCTATGAAATATATACGATTATTTGTAAAAAAATGATGCAATATTTCGCTTCTATAATTCAACACAGAAATATGTTTTATTTAGAGATGCGATGGTGAGAAATGTTGCCAATTAAAATTTTATTTCTCTCGTTAGAATAATTTAAAAAATAATTAAATTATTCGTATATGAGTTAGATGTCTCAATAAAGATATCGTACAATCCATATAACATTACCCCGATAAATTACAAGATGAATAATTGAATTATTCAATACTGGATTATCTGTAGATCGTATCATGATATCAGTATTACAATAATTAATTTCGCATATCATATCGGGACGTTATTTCGCGCGAGAAAATATCTCAGAATCGCGGTTTCTAAAGATATCTTCATATTAAATTGTAGATCTTTTCCCATGAATCCTACGCGCGTTACGTGCCGTCGTTCACTGATGTTCACGACTGCATCGTCCTAAATACCAGCGAAAAAACGCGAAGAAGACGGATGTCGATTGTCAGGAGTGCGTTTCGCGTACGACGGCCGTATTCTTTTCGAAGGAGACGCACGTGCCCGGACGAGAGAGCACGCACGTGACGTCAGCTTACGTCTGGGAACAGCTGACCGCATTCCACGATAATTGTTTTGCATAATCGCGGTGGAAGCCTCACTACGCGCCCGCGAACAGGGAGAAAGAGGCCGACACGAGAGCGAGGAAGGTGGGGGCGGAGAAAGTAGAGGGGAGAAAATTTGAAAGGGCCCTCACTCGTCGCCACCGTGGGGTCGGGGAACGTGGGATGAAGGGTAAAGTGAGGAGGGGACCCAGCGGACCGGCAACCGCCCTGGTCCAGCCGTCAATAGTTTCGCGGTCGGCGCGTTGGCTTTTAAAGTTTAAAGATCCAACTGCGACGACGGCAGCGGTGGCGTCTCGGCATGCCAGCGGTGCTCAAATCGCGGCATCGCGTAGCAACTTTTTGTATTGTCAACGCGCATTGCAAAATAAATACATGGATTGTGTCATCTAAAGCATTTTACTTTGAGAATAATTTCCAATCAATCTTTCCACAATAAAAAAATTTAGCATTTGAAGAATTCTTTGAAGAATATTCACAGATCCTCCAATTTAGATATTTTTGTGGAATAAAACTTCCGTTTCCAATTATATTTTGTTTCGTAATTTTTCAAAGAGAATTAATTCATCTCCCGATATCGATTCTGGTATATTTTTATGGAATAAAAGATATTTTTGTGGAATGAAACTTCCGTTTCCAATTATATTTTGTTTCTTAATTTTTCAAAGAGAATTCATCTGCCGATATCGATTGAGATGTATAATAAGTTAATAAGACAACATTGCGAAAACCAGTTATAATTCAAAACAAACAAGTAAAAACGCGGATAGCGATGAAAAATTTCGAAATGAAATATCTCGAGTGGAGAGAAGTTGAAGAATGTTATGGGGCGAGCAGCTATCGGGATATTTGCGCCGTATATGGTCCTGTTTTGCGGTATCTTGTTACGTCCTACGCGACCCACATTAAGTTCTTTCGCGTAGACACGACGATTGCCTTCTAGTACACCTCATTTGGAGGATTACCAATTAGTAGAGTAATTACAAAATATTGTCGCAAAAATATTTTATCTACTTTTGTAAAACAAAGGCTTATCGATTCCGGTTAATATCCGCGTAATCTATCTAGAATTTCGACATTGTAAAACAAATTAAAGCCAAATTAAAACCATTTTTTAACGATATATGATGATGTTACCAGAATATACATTCGCAAAGTTCAATTTTTATTATCAATATATCAATTTTTATTCATATAAAGAAATGTGTCAAATCTACAATTGTAAATTGTTAAACGGTTTGTAAAAAAGTTTAAATGGCTTGGAGAAATATATTTTCTAGAGTTTCGTCATTTCAATTAAACGCAAGAAACTTCGTTCGGTTTGATTGAAAAAAATCAAAAGATATACGATATAATTTTCATAAAAGACACATTCTATGTCGAAAATTATAAGAGTTATGCGACAGGCGTGTCTGGTACTATCACTGGTCCGACCAGTAAATCGCTCAAAGTGATTGACGCAACTGCGAAACTACGCACATTTTATCTATCACTGTAGAACATATCACAGCGTTCAGCAAACTACGAACGTAAGACATTTTGCAATCTCGGTCGCACGTCTCCAAGAATGGTGTGTCGCGCACATAGTTGTTGCGTGACGTTAGCGGACGCCAACGACAGGCGACCCCGGGAACGCGGCGATACGGAGAATAATAAAAAGAGAGACGAGCCGTTGCGTCGGTCATCCGCGGTTCCGTGAAAAACCTAAGCGAGCAAATACCGTCAGCATCTACGCGTAAACGATCATACTCGATGCGTAAGCACGAACTATCCTTCTCAGAGCAATATAAATAGGACGGCAAGAACTATAAACTTTTTTAAACATATGTATATACATATATACTTGGCAATTATAATGAGTACACATAAAATATACATAAATACATAAAGTATAGTCTATTTTATGTCTATTTTAAGGCTATTGCCGAGTCTTATAATTGTTTGTTGTTTGTTGTTAAAACATGTTCTTTAATTAAATGCTCCAAATTTCACTTCCAAATAATTGTGTATTTTATTTAATTAACATTTAATAAACACAAAAAATTGTATTAAAAGCTGCAAGATTTTGCTTCCCTCATCAAGTTTGTGAATTCTATCACAATTTAATTCTAAGTTTACTTCCTTGGTATTTCAAGTTTAGGGTTAAATTTCGCATTGCACAGAGCAATAGTTGAGGATACTCGACTCGCACGGATTATGCGACACCGACATCTGACACCGGTTTTTCTCGCGTGCGAGTCCGACTCTGACCAGCACAGCTTGCGTTTTTTCTCTCTTGTGACACCCGTTATCGGATCGGACGGATCGAATTAGCGGAACGATAGAAACGAGGAACGCGACCGAAATTAATTTCCACGCGACCTTCGCGGCGGCGGCGGCGGCGGCGGCGGCGGCGGCGGCGGCGGCGGCGGCGGCGGCGGCGGCGGCGGCGGCGGCGGTGGCGGCGGCGACGACGACGACGAAGACGACGGCGGTGGCGACGACGACGATGAATTATGAACGAATTTCTGCGCGTGTAACAAGAGAGTATAAAGAGAAGAGAGGAGTATTTTCCGCGATGATCCATTTCTATCCCTACATCCTGCAGAGGAAGACAGACAGAGAGAGAAATAAAGAAAGAGAAGGAGAGAGACGGCGTTTGCAATGACGTAACTGCGAGCGCGCGACGCACGCTTGGAGATTGGTCACAGCCAGATTGCTCATCCGCAGTTTATCCTATACACGAGTCTCGTTACCAGTGCGCTATCATGCGCGGACTATGCTCGGCGGTTCGTTTTACACGATCTATAATCCGAGTGAGAGAAAGAATTCGCTAACACTGGTCGATATTTCAACTTCCTCAAGTTCTCGGTAATAAGCGCTAAATCATCATCAGATTTTAATGGCACGCCGAGGATAAAGATGACGGTGCTGTATGCCGTACATCTTTTTTCAAAAAGTAATGATATTGCGCAATGTCGCTTATGATAATCGAGCACGCACTGCATTTCCGCAACCATCAATAAAATTCAAACGCGCATTATAAATAATATGTGCGTTGCGCGAAAATACATAAACTGCTTTGGAATTGTTTGCATATTCATCGTTTCGGAGACGCCGATGGCTTTTAATCGACATCGCTTCTTGAAACTTCTGTATCTATTATATATCTGATTTAGTCGGAAATGAAGCGTGCAAGGATACTTTTAGCATTAAGGCATCGCAATACCATTCAAGTATTGCGAGAATCCTTAGGTATAACGGGGCGTCTCCGCCGGTTACCACTATGGGAATTCTAATTAGAGATAATGACGTCATTAAGGTCTGAGCCACGACGAGACGGGTCGGTCTACTGCACTTACTGTATATACATACGCTATTCCATGTACGCAGCCATGTACTTGCACGCAAAACACGCTTTGTTCCGAGAACGGGTGTTTTACTCGCGCTGATATGTCCGAGATCGTTCGTTCTTTTACGCGAACGCTCTATTAAATTATACAAGATATTATTCGTCGAGCGAATGTCGAACTCGCAGACTTGAAACGGATCGATTCTTGCAGGACTTTATGTATATTTATAAATTGTTCTGAGAACTTTCTAATCTTAATCCGATTCACCCTTACTAGTCTCCACAACTATCGATATATGTGTTACTATCGGTTGAAAGCAATTCGCACGAACGACAATAGTCGCGTCACGTCCGGAATAGCAATCGCATACGAAAATAATGGCAGCGCCTGTTATCTCTCGTTTCTGCGCGCATACATTACGACGCACGGAGTCATTCCGTGATTCATGACGTTGTTAAAGTAGTTCGCGGAATTACAGTAACGGACACGTCGGCGGACTTGACTCCCGACGAGACCGGCAGAATTTGTAAACAGAACCGCGCGCGCGGAAATGCACACGTATGCATGCAAAGAGATAGCGCGGTGAGAAAAATTAAAAAGTTTATTACTTAAACGGAAATTAGGGCGTTAATTAAAAAATATCTCGTTCAAGCAATAGTCGTGATCTAGTTTCTATTGATATCTCCGTGCATATAATCTCTGTACATATAAACCGATCAGCGGTTTAATTTTTCGGGTCAGTCGGTCCGCGTAAATAAGTACGCATCAACACACACAACATCGCTCATCGCATATTTTCGCGCGCGTGTTGAATAACAGCCTCGTAATACAGCGCGTCGCGGTGACACAACTCAGTTCGAGTTAAGCTCGGAGCTCGTCGGCCAACAAAGCGGCGGACGGGATGAGACACTCGCGGGACGGAAAGAGACAGGGGATTCACCCGACGTTGAAGTCATGTGCAGGCCGAGTTTCGTATGTGCGTGCGATTCTTCGAGGGTCCCCACTGCGCTCTAGTTCTCTCTTTCTCTCTCTCTCTCTCCCGGCGCGTATTTCCTCTGCCGGCACATCTCTAATCTGATCGCCCCGTCTTTGTCGGTAGAACCTCGCGCTAGCTCTTTCTCGCTTCGTCCTAACGATGTGACGTCAGGATACCTGTTGCATGCCGCACGCCGCACGGAGGGAGAAGCGTTGGTGCGTGCAACGAGTGATCGGGGCGGTGGCGCCGAAAGAACGAGACAGAAACCGATAAAGATTGATTCTGCTTAGAATAAAATTCAAATTCAAATTGAACTTGATATTACATGCTATTTGCAAAATTTTCTCATTTAGTTATTGTTACTTAAAAACGATAACGATAAATGTTACAAAAAACAAGTAGATAGAGAGGAGAATTCACCTTTTCTTTTTAAAAAGAAAATATAAAACTTTGTAATTTTTTAAATTTAATCCTAAAAATAAACACGAAATGAACGATATAATTTAAGTTTATTTAAAGCTATGATAAATCTATGGAACGGAACTTTCAAAATAAGTCACAAATTTAGATTGTTAAAAATAGAAATACTGAAAATATTCTCGCTACTCAATTTATGGAAGACGAGATATCGCACGGCTTTTACGAGTGGTACTTTAAATTCACTAACAAATCAAACAGTGGACAGACAGGTAGAGTGAGAGACAGATCGAGAAGAAGCAAGGAGAGAGAAAGAGAGAGAGAACAGGAAAGAAGGCACTTGAGTCACATGTGCGAATTAAAGACGTCGATTCTCAGACTGGCTGCAGACCAGTCAGCGCCCCTCCAAAGAGGAGAATGCTTCCTTTAATCTTTTTTTTCTTACACTCTCATTTTCTCTTTCTCTCTTCTGAGTCACCGCCGCACGTAAATCAAAGTTGATGATTTCGGACTTTGTTACTCGGAGATAAGCGGATAAATGCATCGGCTAAAACAAGTCAAAACTATTCCTAGAACAATATATTTACATTCCGAATTGACTGAATCTTCCTAAAATTCATGACAAATTTATAATTATATGTCACAAATACTTTTAATCTTCCACGTTAAGTATTTCGACGATTAAGCTTGAACTTAAATTTCCTGTTACGTGAAATTCCAATTAATTCAAGAAAAAGATGATGTTCTATCGGTAAAAAAGTTTGAAAAGAGGTTTTACACAGCGCATTCACAGTTACAAGATTTAACTCGTAGAAAACTTTTAATTTTCAATGCTGATGGCATCGATACAATCTCAGCTGATAGAAATAAAAATGATGAATTATTCGCAAATGGGTTATTCGGACAATTTGAGTTGTACAATCGACAATCGCATCGTTGCAATTTATTGAACTCTCCTCTCGACGGAAATATTTGCAGCCATTACGCGACTTTAATGACGTTTAGCAAATGCCAGTAGGACATCAATATGACGATTTGTTTTGCTCATTTGTCCTGCCTCCCACTCGACGTGCGAGCACAAATGACTCGTTCTATTTTTAAAAAGAATCTCGCGAGTGCAATAAAATCCATTCGAATATCGCGATTATTCCAAACGGAATCGGCGAGATGAATACACAGCTGGCGAAACATCGTTTCTTTATTATGCGCAACGTCCGTTAAACGCGGCGTTACTGATTTGACACGATTATCGTCATCTTTATAGCGATATTAATCGTACATCATAGAATAACACCGCCGAGGCGACGGCAGTAGCGGCGACCGCTAAAATGCCATTGGCGGAAGGTGCATCGAGTGCAAGCGCAACCCGTTTGCCGGGCTGGCTTTTCAGGAAGATTGGAATCAACGAAAATAGACAAGGCACGGGGCTGCCGGCTCGTTTGGACGTCTGCCAATAATGTGGCGCCGCGGAAAAATCTCTATCGCGAGAGAAAGAGAGAAAGAGGAAGACCTTAGACTCGTTTCATGCAAAGATATTTTTCGTCGGTGGCGCTCTGTGAATATGTGCAATCTCTTCCTTTAATGCGAATATCTATCTTTCTTGAGATATTAGTCCTGTTTTTTTTCTTCCTATTCATCTTTATTTTCTTTAACAGCCTTCCTTATTGTTAAAAATCGCTTCTTTATCATTTATTTTACGCTATATATCATACGTTCATTTATCAAGAGACATACAATAATGTTTTGCTTATTGTTAGTAACATTATATCAAAATGTTTAACAATCTTTTGTTCCTTTAAATTATTCAAATCAGTTTTGATACTAAATGATAATTTCTGTGCATATTAATTTGACGTGTCACGCTAAAAGGATGGCGCGATAATGTCTGTGCGAGTGCGTAGAAAAGCTCGTAGTCGACTGTGGCTCTCGCAATTTGAAGAAGAAATTATCGCGCGCAACATTGATAAAAAGCAAATAGAGCTAGCGAGCGCGGCCGATGATAACTGCTAACACACGTATTATTCCGTACCCATTCAGTGGCTCTCTAATCGGGCACTCTTATCAAATCACGGAAACGACCTGTGGTTTTTACGCACTATCCGAATTATGTGCGTCGCACGTTTTAAGAACGACTATCGCGTTATCGTTACGTTGATAATTTGCGAAAAGCTATTGAAGCGGAATCGAGTTAGGATCTTCGTTTATAGGCGGCTACAAATCATTTGTTGTACAATGTTCGTTAAAATGTTTCGTTGAAAAGATAAAAAATAATTGAATAATATTACATTTTCATGGAATAATTCAACAAATACTGTTATAAGTACCAATTAAACTTGTTGAAAGTCTGCTCGATATCACCTAAAAGTTTTCCGTGCAATATCTTAAAACTTTCGCGAGCTAAATACAACGCTCAAGTATTATATAGCGTCTATATTACACAACAATATATTATTTAATTACTCATGATAATTTTAAATGGCAAAAAGTTTCCTCCAAATAATCTGTTTTGCAAATCAAAAAATTGAAATATTTAAGAAATAAACCAGATTAAAAGATTATTAAATAGAAATTGGTGTGCTAATTAAACAAATAGCTACACAATTATTCGCTACAACTCCTACGAATTCCGCGGTGCGATTTCACGATCGATCGATCGGTATTCGCTGCAGCGGCGAGCAACACCGGACGACTTCCGCCTCCGTCAGAAGAGACCGGGAATGCAGTTGAGCATCACTGCTCTAGAACGTACGCTTCGGTCGCCGGCACAGAAATAGAACGGTCGGACCTTAAAGATGCACTTTTGCGCCTTTATGTAATCCGACCGAATTTATGACCGTTATCTATTTAATAATACACAGATTCATTCGCGTCATTCGCAAAGATCAAACGATCCCATGCACGCACGCGTACCCATACCGCAATGTACGCGGCACCAAGCCTGACGTAAATTTCGCTCCAGTGCGTTCACCTCTTCGATCTCATCGCTCATTCTTCACGGACGCTTGAATGTCGAGTTGTTAATTCTCCTCGCTCGAAGAACATCGAAAACTACTGTTCGATCAACGGCTAACTGTCTAAATAAAAGTATGTTCGCCGCATTCGTCGCTCCGCGCGAATCTGTTGCATTCTCGCCGGGCTGGCCCTGTTTTCGATTATACTTCCCTTTCACTTAAGTTCGAACAAATGTAGAGACTTCAAAAGTTTCGCTCAATATTTTTTGTAATTCTAGATAATAGCACTTTCAACAAGTTGTAGAAAAATAATTAATTTCCTTATAACAGCTATTATTTTATTCAGCATTTATGTTTAAGTTGATTAAAATCGATTTGCTTTATTCGAGTTTATCCTATTTAAAAGAATAAAAAGCAATAAAACGTCACTCGGAATCTATAATTAATGCAGTTTCGCTGTAGATTGTACTACTTAAGAAAAGCCTTGCAAAGAGCTATGCAAAGAGCCAGTGTGACTAAGCTTGTCTATCTGTCCATCTACCTAACTGTCTGTACCTAGTTGCTGATAATCGGTAATAACGCCACACAATTGGCGCGATAATCCACTACTATATTTTTCAAGTCTTTATACGCTTTCTTCTTTACAATCTAGTTTAATTCTTTCTTCAATTTTGTATATTACATATATGCTTATTAATCATTTCTATTTACACGTATGATTTATGAGCAATGGAACGTAGTCTGATATAATTTCACGATAAGATTCCCCGATCCTTGACCTGCATATTCAATCATCCTCAAAAAAATGAATGCATTGCTCATCATTATTACATATTCCTAAATTCAAATAATCCGTAGTTATTTTTTATTAACTTTTTTCTTTCCCTATTTTTATGTAACACAAATATAATCTTTATAAAATATCGTGAAGTTAATTTTCGAGATCCTAATCAATGATTAACGTCAGTTCTAAATGTGCAAGCGAAAGAGTGGGATCGATCGAACGTTGTGTTAGAAGTCGGCCGTGTTTTGTACAGTTACATCCATTCACAAGTTTTTCCTTTGTACTGGTGAGTTCACTTGCGCAAATTTACTCGTGATATACATATATAAAAATCGCGTATGTTAATCGAGAGCGACTTGCAATTATATGAGCAAACTAGCACGTATAGTGTTGCGATTGACACCGATCTAAAGATCCATTTAGACGGAACGGTTTTCAAGCTTTGTCCTCTATAAGAACGTTCCTACACAATTCTCAACATAGGTAATTTAGTTTCATAACGTGTCACATGTCGCTATTTTCCATTTAACGTACATCTATGCAATATCGATATATTTTTATAATTTTATAACCATACAAAAAGCCCATTTGCAACAATAGGATTTCAATGAGTTAAATATTTTTTTAATTAAATTGTAATTAAAGCAATGTCCTCAAAATATTTTAACAATGTATTGTTAAAAATCATTTAGTTTAAATATGCTTTTCAGAAATTAAATATAATCTTAAATTACAATGCTGTTTAAGAGTGATCAGTGTGCTTTATTACGCTACGACAATAACGCAATAATCGCTAAATTTATCGAAATTACAAGGATTCCTTTCAATTTACATAGGAATGATACGTACGCGCGATTGTTCATTCGTTCGCTTGTTCATTTATTTGCCAACGATTTGTCAATTTTTTACGATGTTGAATTGACATTACGAAAAAAGTAGTGACGGTACTTCGGTGGACGAGGAACGAATCGCGCTTTTTCGCAGTGAACATTTTCTCGTTCGTTAATAGCGCATTATTGACCTATATGTACCTTTATTCGTGGCGTCTATAATGACAGTTGCCATCGAGATGTCTCCCTTCCTTTGGCGATTCCACGTCTTCGTAGTTGTCGAGTCTCGTCAGTACTGGGGGGGCCTCGTCGTCGAACATGTCGTGGGAAATCCAAATGATCCCGGAAAAATAGAGATGGCAGCCGCGGCGACAGTGACGCGATAGGCTCTCGCGCTACTACGCGATTTTCGCGGAACGATGACAAGGTCGCGCGTGACACGGAATACATTTCGTGCCTCCAAAGTCAACGGTCGTTCCCGTGCAATCTTTACGCGGACGACGCGTGAATTATAACACGTGAAAAGAAGAGAAGCGCGAGGAGCGAGAAATTCAGCCGATTTTAGCCGGAGCGGCGTCGCGAAAAGGGCACAAGCTGTCAACTGCTTCCGCCGTAGATAACCGGCTGGCAGACGGACGAGGACTGAGTAGAGCAGCCGATCGCTCGCGGATCCCCTACTCTTTCGCTTCCTCACTCGCACGTTCCGTCTTTCCCCTTCCGCGTCGCTCACTAGGTGATTCCGTCTCGTTTTGTTTCCCTACTCTCTCACTCTTTCTCGTCCTGTGCCCCGCACGCAGCCGTCTTTTGCGGCACATCGCCGCGCAACGCGAGGGAAGGGATACGCACGAGGTCGGAAAATACGGAAATCATATGGAGACACTGAGCATTGTGCTTGGGTGCTGGCATATGCTGGTAGCTCGATCTCACGAAAATCTTTTGGGCGATCCGATAACTTGTTTCAAAGCAGAGAAATCTTAAAAGGGCATACATCCTAAATAATAGCAGGACAATTATATATAAAATGTATTTTTTAACGATACTTTTGAATATATACTGAACTGCGTGTCTTATGGTATATGAATGCCTATAGATATTTGCTATTTCAACTAGAAGCAACATGTGTTTCGTGACGAGAACACTCGCGATGCTGTGTACCATTGTCGAGTGTCTATTTTATGTCACTAATATCAGAATAAATGAGCTATGCAATGATGCGAACTTTGTATCGACACGTAATTAATCTTTTTGTACAAACTTCACAAATTTAATAGAGCATAACGTTTATGGATAATATATATCACTGTCAGCTTCTTGGCCATTTAAATGTATGGCATAAATATTATTATGGCGCAAAGTTTTGTCACAAATTTTACGAAGGTGATAAATAGTAGAAATTGTTGGTTACAGAATATTATATAAAAAGAGTCCTCATTAAATATTTGTAACTTATATTTTTAAATCACAACGTATATTAGATGATATTTTTTTAGATTACTAATTCGATTGTTTAATGATTACGTGAAGCAAAGCAAAAATATTGCGATTTGCGTTACTAAATTGTTATCACGATATTGTCACTGAAACCCGTGGCACGATTTTCTAGTAGCATAGCAAGCTTTTGAAATAGCAGTCGCATATTTTTCGCGGCGAGAATTAAAAATAGAAAATAATGACCAAAACCTGCAATTTTTATATATATCTTATATGTCCTATATATGTGTTTATATATAACATGTGATAATCCATGTTTCATTAATTTACTATACATCAATACAATTATCTTTTTGTAATTCATTCATGATCTAATTACTATGTAATTATTTAGTGTTTCACATTTTTAATATTTGCAATTTCAAAGAACGTTATATTAAGCTTACTTGATTAAAAATAGTCTGGAACGGCCAGATTTTAGCTTTTGTCTCTACAAAAAACAACTAGAATGCTGGGTCAATGAAATGTAATTTGCACGAAGTCAATGTCGAGGTGAGGTGAGCCGAGCAAGCGCTGACCGTGGCAAGCTCATGAATTATGAAGAAACGATTTCAAAAATGCGACCATTGTTCTGCACTAATCTGCAGAAACGATAAGCAAATGACGGCGATACTCGCGTAAAAATTTACAATAGAAGAGGGAGAAAGGGAGATATGTGAAAAAGTATCGATATGCGATAAGCAATTTACGGATTCTTTTATTAGAAATAAAGAGATATGATCTGCATAATATAATTGGAAATTTCATATTCCCGAATTATTATTAATAAAACTTTTGATATTTTTATTATCTTTCGCTTGTTTCTCAGCGCATTGATTTCGAGAATCGTCTCTATCGTGTTCGTGGAAACGCGGTGAAATCCTACGGGTACCCACCTGCCGACACGATTCGGCGACTATGTCGGCTCGTATCGCGCATTTACACGTAGTCGCAGACAGTAATACGCGATTATGTCTGTCACAGTTATTGGCGTTCTTACGGGCTCACGAATGCGCGTGATGTTCACGTGGAATGCGCCGAATGTTTAATGCCCGCGCCAGACCGTGGTGCTAATTGCTCGATCGAATACGATTACATTCTCGCAGAAATGTTTGACATGGATGTTCACCACGGGAACAATATATCGAGTTTAAGCTACGAAGGGGATTTATAGGGGAGAGATTCCATATTCGCGAAGACTTCATATATCTGTCACTTAATGTTCGTAATTATTATCTATTTTTACAAAAAATTTCAAAAATTATTCAATCGTGATTAACACAAGTAATGGAATAAAAAAGTTAGATTTAGCGATTTAAGTTGCAATTTTTACTTTAAAAAAAGAGCTTTTTTAGTTGATAAAAATATGATCAACTAAATAACGGAGTAATATCAGAGTTCATAGTACATCGATCGTTACTGACCTGGCAGAATAATGCATATGAAAAAGGTGTGTGTGTGTGTGTGTGTGTGTGTGTGTGTGTGTGTGTGTGTGTGTGTGTGTGTGTGTGTGTGTGTGTGTGTGTATATATATATCGAATCGTAAATTAATATTTTGCGAGAAAATAAAAGATAAGCCGGAAATGTTTAATAAGAAATAAATATGAGATTCGCAACAATCAATACTATGCTCGAAGTAGAGATAACTATTCAACCAACGCTAATGCAATTGGTTTCAACATAATTAGTTTTATACGACAAAAGAGAAATTAACTTAATTAATCATCATGTAATGAAAATCAGTAATAAATTTAAAAAAAAGTTAATAAATTAAATTTGAAATTCATTTTTCTGCTAATTATTTAATCGAATAATAAAGTAGAGAGTTTAATCGGATAATAATTTATTAATTTACAAATGTTCGTGAGAGAGCAAATTAGCATGTTGAAGTATCGGAATTTATGCGGACACGAAATTATGCACACGGTCATACGAAAGTAAACATGCACTAATCTGTTGACAACACATGTCTATACAATAAAATAATATAATCGTTTACAAACGTAAATTAATTTATTTATTGCACTTAATTTCATCGGAGTTCCGTCAAGAGCAGTTATAAGTTTTTTTAGCAAAAGTGAAAGACGCGTACTCGTATTTTCGTGTAGTGAGTATCGTAAACTGCATAGAAGAAAATAACCAACTTTGGTTTACGATGTGAGAAATGAGCGATATTTAAAATCAGATAAATATTTTTTCTAGTATGGTCTGCGGTGGACTGTCAAAGAAATTCGCGGTGACCTTACGACGCGGTGTTTTATAGTGATCAGATATCGAATTCTTTTTTTCCGTGTAGAAATAATAATAAATTATTTAAGCATTTACTCGGTATTGTGATTTAATTTCATTAAAATATTGAATTTACTCGATATTATGACTTAATTTAATTAAATTTTATTAAAATATTAAAAACTTAATAATTTTGTAAGAATTGAATTAACAACGAAACAAATTAATTAAAAATACAATAATAAAATTGATAGATAGCAAATGTCAGAGATTCAATTATACAAAAATTTTCTGGTGAGAGATATAGAGCATATTATTTCATCCGTACTCAACGGTTCTCATAACAGCCCATTAAATGATATCAAGCACATTAGCGCAAACGAGCAATTTAGTCTTCCTCGATGGGATCGCGTAGCAGCGAGGAAATTCAGGATGTGCAATAGAAAAAACAGTAGAAGCATATATATATGTATATACACGGTGTCAAAATGTCAAAATTTAAGCAAAAAATTTTTTAGATACTAAATTAAATATCTTTATACAAAACATCTTAAGAAAAGCTCCATTGTATATTAATTCTAGACCTTCTTCAACTTTAAACATTTCGATAATTTAACCTCGAGTTAAGTATTCTGTGAAATTGAACGTTATATTTGCATCGTAAGGTACTTTCTCTCTATAGAAACCTATTTCCTCAAAATATCGCAGACGTATAAACTCGTCGTAGCGACGTTGTCAGGTTGAGAAATAGAGAATAGAAGTAGATTTAGAAATAGAACGCTGCCAGTCGTCGTCCTAGAATTTCATCGGGCGGCCCAAGCTGCGCCGGATGACACTGTTTCGGACGAGCGAAACGTATACTGCCGTTTCGATGCGACGCGATGTACCGAGCGATTCACGATGAATAATAAACAAGAGGACGGATCTAGGCTTCGACGGTATCGAGAAGCGCTTTCGCGACTATCGAAGTAGAGTCTTAAAATAATGACGGACGGGCATGCGAAGTTCCGCCGGGACCAGAAATGCTGCGCCGATGAATAAGTCGTGTCCCAAAATAGTAGCATCCATCCAATATAAGAATGTCTAGGTATCAGTTTAATTCCGCGGCAAAAATTTTTTTTTCAAATTTCTATTAATTTTAGAATATATCGCGTAGAATAGCGTTCTTTAAGAATTAAAAAAAAAATTTTTTTTCAAAAGATAGAACGACATTACACTATCTAAATATTATCTATTTTATACTTCGAACAAATGCTCGTTCAAAGTTTGCTAAAATTTCAAAAAGACAGAATACGCTTACATTCCTCACTGTTTTGTTTCCCTCCAATTAGCTTAAATAGCGATAATAAAAAAGAAATTCGCCGGGCTATCATTCTGCTCACCTCGCTGGGCTCATTAGGAATCGCCAGGAATTCGAAGATGTCTAATTAAACTATGAATAATGCACGATGCATTGCGCAATTAAAGGCACCCCGGTGTGGACGGCGCGGCGGCGGCGGCGGTGCTCGCGCGGACAGAGTTACACTTCCTTGAATGCAGCATCCTGTCGCGCAAGTATTGTCCGCCGTGGTCGCTCCGCGTTCTCTATGCCGGAGCGGACAATATTTACGCCGCCCCGACTTCCTTCCTACGTAGAACGGGCGAGTAAACGCGTACTACCGTCTCGTCGCGTAGAAGCCGCGCACGCACGCACGCACGCACTCGTAGTGGTTTCATTCATAAAGTCACGCGTTTCGCGAGGAAACGCCTGCGCGCGCGCGTTAACGACAGGAACCGACGGCTTCGCCCGTTTCTTCTCGTATACCTACTACACTACCTACTCCCGCGAGAAGACGTTAATACGCGCCTCCGGAACGAATGCTCGGCGCCGACGACTTCCGCTCGATTCGGATGCGCAATGTCGGAGGATGCGACGTCGGCAATAAAAACGTGGCCGTTAATGCGCTCGCGGAGTTAACTCTCTTTCTCTTTTTCGCGCTCTGTAAATTTTCGGACGATGCGCGCGATTTGGTAGTTTTTTGCCTGCCATCCGTATAATCAATCCTAAACTTGTCATCGTCTTATTCTTTCATAAATTGAATTATTGCCTAAATTCAGCCTCAGTAGTTGTGTTTTGTCACAATCAATATAAAAATATAAAATACAATTTTTTCAGTATTCTCTCTGTTTCATTTTTTTTTTAATATAAGTTGTATATTAAGTATTTTCTGGATAGTTTTCACAGAATTCCTGTTGCGATCTTCTGCCATTATAATATAAAAAGTTTCTTATGAATGCAAGATTTTTCATTCTTGAGCAACAGTTAGTTTGATTATATAAAGCAAAAGATTATGTATAATTAATCATCATTTTTAAATTTAATAATTTTGAAATTCTTGTTTTCTATTTGCTTTCCTACGTCACTGCTTTTATTAATTAATTATCACATTTTCTGATATGTAATCTTACGTTCCATTAAAATAAATATTTTTATGTCATTTGTAAAATATCAAATTAGAGATATGATACTTATAATTTTTAATAAAATATAGTACTCATTGAGTTCCGTCAAGTGATACGCGCGCGGTCTTGAATCTCGTTTTACAAAGTGCGGTGACCCTTCAGGCTTGGGCGGAACTCCTTCGCTTCCGGTGCTGTTCCGCTGCTGCTATTTCTATATATAAACCCATACGCTCTTGTCGGACATAAAACGCATGCACAGAAAATTTGCACGTGTGTGCGCTGCCAAATACTATCGTAGGAACGGAGGGACTTCGTTATACGAGGGGCTAATTTATAGACCAAGCGTAGTTTTGCTCCATAGATTTTCGTAAGAGTTACTTCATCTTTTCAAGGAGAACTTGTTAGAAAACAAATATCTTAATTGCAATTTCTTATAAATACCTATTCAATTATAATTTTGAATTATTCTTTTAAAATTCAATGAAATTTTTGTTATCAAATTTACAAAAATATCTTTACCTAATAACTTCAAAACATAATTCAAAAAATTGAAAAATGTTGATTTCTTTTTTGCATGCATTCTTAACATTTAGTGACATTTGCGTATAACAAATTTTGTTAATAAAAATCACAAACAGAAATGTACAGTCACAGGAGAGTCGTCAAACTTCGATATGATGTGAATAATGTCATAATGATGGATACCTCAGACAGACGTAAAGATCAATCTGTGAGATATTTGCTTTTTATAAAGATAGTATATTATTTAATTTTTATAAGTAATTAATACTTATACTCCGCTGAGAATCATTCGTTTTGAATAATGCATATCTTTAAAAAAAAATTAATTCGTAATAAATGCCTATTTTTGCTTTATAAATAATTATATTATATAATATTATTTCACTTGTAACTAAATTTATTGTTTCTGCAAATTTACTCTCTTTTTGAAACCATAATTAATCTCGTAGATGAAATAGATAGAATCGTTAATGTAATTCATAATTATTCACTTGAAATGTGAGTATACAAACTGGATAAATTTAAACTAATTTAACTATTAGCTATTTCATTTAGCTAATTTAGCTATTTAAACTAATTAAATTAATAATATTCCTAGAGTGATTTTCGATTTTGTCGACAAAAGTATAAAGATGATTATCGGTACCAGTGCAACCAGCCATGTTAATTAAAGGCATTTATATTGATTAAAAATAAAAATTCTAGTTTTTTGTTAGTATCTGTTAGTTATTTCTTGTCGTTGATAGGTAGCGGTAATTATCGTGCGTTCTCGGTCATTAATATAACGCATTCATACCTCTGTATACGTTCAAGAAAAAAAGAAGAAAAAAGCGTAACGTTAAAACAGAAAGAACAATGTGATCTTTCGAGACGGCAAAAATTCGTGAGAAAAGAAAGTCCGAAAGAATTTTTAGCGCTATAACAGTGCGTGTGCAATAAGCGTATGCGAAAAATATAATACATACTTTACGTTTACGACATACAAAGTATAATAGATACAATGTAGATACAACTGTAATTATGTTAAAATTTAATATGCGATATAAAAGATATCTAAAAGATGTTTTACTTTATAAAACATCTTTTTTTAATTAAATATTATTTTTTTCGAAAAGATGTTTTATAAATTAAAAAAAATTTTAGAATAAAAAACTGCATTGCATTAGTATTATTGTATGTAACACCACTAATTTATATACTTCGCATATAATCTAAGGTGTGCTTGTTTAGTTTCTCGTGCAAAAACAATAACTATTTTGCAGTAAAAATAAAGCAAACTATACATTTATAAAAAATGTACTTACTAGATTGCATTGTGCAATTTTTCTGCATCCTAGCAAAAAAATATTTGTTTCACACATGGTCGTCAATTTTTCTATTCTTAGCTCGCTAGATTGATAATGGTTTGTCGCAGGATACTGTTGTACAATTGCCTTCCTACGACTTCCGGTACTCGCCGGTATGGAGGTCGGTGATTACTTTTTGTCGGAAGTTCGTTGGTACGTGGGAATGGTGGGGACGGTCAGTGAAGTCAAAAGATTGTGCTACGTTGTCACAAGGTAATCACGGCTTCCAATGTCTCTTAATTGTTTTAAAATTTAACACGAGTCTCTCAGCAATTTTTACAACTTTTCGTACATATGTTTTGCGATTTTTCTTACATCAATCGATTTTATTATATAAAGAATGTAAACATACATTCTTTAGAATGATAAATACGTATATATGCATCTCTGAAGAAAAGATAAAAATTATAATGAATGCCGTAATAGAAGTTAGGAGAAATAAACAAAATGTGACGACAAATTGTGTAACGATCAGTCTACGTTGATACGCTGAATAAACGGACCGAATGAACAAGATGGGTGAAATGTGAATGAGAAGGGAAAGGACAATGTCCTAGGGTGGATGCTTTAATGCTTGCGAGAACCGAGTTTCGTTTTAGGACGCACCCTTGCGTATCGACGCGCAGCGAACCACGATTTTGCTAGTTATGTATGTATTTCCTAAATCGACGTTCGCGTATCCGTAAGCAGCAAATTTCAACGATTGAAGACAACTTAAAGTAGATCGTTCATAGGAAATCTGAATATTAATAATTAACTTGGAAAGTATATTCGCGACTTGTTCTTCAATAAATTCCTGCAATTCAATATTGATGCATAAAAAAATATCGCCCGCGTTTTCACCAGGTTTCGCGCTAAATGCGCTATCCGGCCCTCATCTTCTCGCATCGACGTGGTTAAACGCGACGTTCAGCACGTCGCAGAAGAATTCGCGATCGAACGATCATGTTTGACACTAAACGCGGCGTTAGATAGAGTCCCCACCACATTAATGCGGTCATGGTAAAAACACGGAAGTGTCAGATCGCGGGGGATAATCTAGGATACGCGCCGTTCAACAACAAGACAATAACAACAACACACTGTCGTCACCGTGCGCCGTCACATTGACGACGAGCCGTCATCGAGCCGCGTTGCACGTGCGCCGTGCACCGGGTATATCGGCGGCGGCGCACAGGGCAAAGTGCATTGTGAGACTGCTGGCGGATGCAGCGCCGGTGTCCCGGCTTTCCTATGCAACGCACTGCACCCTGCCTCCCATCCTCCCGCCGCTACCACCGTTCTTTCGCCCCGCATCACCCCCCTCCCTCCCTCTTTCTGCTTCACGCCATCCCGTTCCTCGATTGTGCGCGCATCGCCGACGCACCGACCATGTGACCATCCTCTTTAGCTAGACCGATTACCGCACCGTCGACGACATCTCCTCGTCCCATCTTTTCGCTCTATTTTTTTACCTATCGCTCTTCCTTCTTTGTTGCACGACTCGATCGTAATTTGAGACGATTTCTCGCTTTCAACAATTAGCAAATATCAGATTTTATAGCATAAAGCTATTGATATAATTAGTAGTTACATATGAAAATTAAAGATTCATAAAGCCATGTTAATGAAATATCATTTTTCTATTAATGTGTTTTAAAAGTTTTCTTAATTAAGATTAAGTATAAATCATTTGGGCGTCAAACAAAATTTATAATATTAAAGTTTTCTATTTGTTTGTACTTCTTGCTATCTTAACGGAGCTAACTAGCTTTTATTTCTTTATGCATTGCAGTATATCTATACATTTCCGGTTCTATAGTTTCAAAGTATCACTAATTATATTTTGAATCCTATTGTCTACGTCTCTACGGACGCTAATTTTCCTGAATAGAGAGTAAATCCTCTCTCTTTCTCTCTTTCTTTCGCACCTCGCATTCCACGCGATCGCCGCACGCGGACGCATCTGCATCTTCGTTCGTACTTCGCTTCCTAGGATTTTTCGTCCCCTTTTCTCTCCCTACGTGGTGGAACGCGGTTCATGTTCCTCTACGATGACCAACCGTTTCTGTCTTCCGCTCGCGAGCGAGCGAGTGAGCGGCGGCAGATGCGCGTCCGCTTCTTCGCCGTGTACTTCTCTATATAGCTCTCTCGCGCTCTACGTGGAAACGGACGTGTACCGTCCGTTCCACCGGAATGCCTCCTCTTCGTCTTCCCCGCTTCTCTCTACTCCGCTGGACTCTGCTAGCCACTGCGTCACTTCTGTTCGCCTCATGCCGCTCGTTCTCTTCGTCGCTCTTTCGATTTTGCAACGAACAGTGGCGGATTCACACATCGCACTGGTCTAAGCATGTTAATTTAAAGTTATCTAGTCAAGATTTACAGAGGTTTTTCTTAGGTTCATTTTTTACATTATGCTTCTTTACATTTAACGAAAGAAAGTTGACAACGAATGCTGGAAGTCTGATTGAACAAAATAGACTCTAACAGGTCCAATAATATTGCTAGTTTAACCAATATATTTTTTTTTTAAACGAATCGAAATACAATATTTGAAATACTATGTCTATACAAGTAACATATAAAGCTGGTTCTACTTTTATTTCGTAATAATATATTGCTTCGTATAAATATGTTGCGTATCTCGTACAAATATCATATTATTTTAAACTGCAAAAAGGGTTAGGCAGTTCATATTTCTTGTCACAACAATGTTATGTGAAGTATAGTTATAAAATTGAAGTATAGTTAAATAATTCATGCAATTATTTTTGTCTTATTGTTTATCCTTTATAGAACAAACAGATTTTAAAATGCTTTAAACAAAAAATTTGTTATTCCGTCAGAAAGAAATTAACTCAATGTAATTTTATTGTACTTTCTCAATCTTTCGTTTTATATATAGTTTTACAAAAATATAATAATCTCATTATATTTTTATTTACTATTTATCCATAAAATGGAATACTTTTATGGAATCTTCTATACGCAACATACGGTTTATGCAATTGTTGTTTCCTTAAAATGTGAAATGCCATCAAAAACGATATTTCACATCTTAATGCTCTGCACAGAGCAACCCCGAATCTAATCCTAAGTCCGCCACTGTTCCCGAACTGGCATCCTTCTCGGTCAGTGCGCCCTACCACTTGCAGCACCGCGCATTCGCTCGCACTCGCACCGAGAAACTAAACCGGCGATGTGGTCGTCCTTGTTGCACGCCGCTCAGCTCCATTCATGTCTCGGTTCTCCTCGGATTATGCAACTCCGGTGAGAGACGCGAAGCGAGGGATGCGCCGCACTGCACCGACACCGCGCGCCGTCACTTTACCGCGTCTGAGCGGCAGCGAGAGCTCGGGTAACTTACCGTCGACGTTCGCTCGTACGACAAGTGCTTCTTCTTCCTTCTTCGTGTAATACCACCCATTACACTCGGATCGATTACTTTTCAAAGGAAATATTATTTCTAGATCTCTTATTTCTTATGTAAAAAATTTACCTCTGTGAAATTGGCCCATTTTTTAAATTTGAAAAAAATGATTAGAGTTCTTCTTTTTCTTAAATTTAAAAAATGGGGGTCAACTTCACAGAGGTGAAAAATTTTCATTATTATGTCGGATAAAGTGACGGGAGCGGGATTGTTACGGAATACATATTGTTTTTCATATTGGAAACAATTAGCAAATTAATCTCAAGTAGAAAAGGATGGAAATTCGTGGATGTGTTACATACGATATTACATACGCTTTAATGCACTTTTTTATTGTATATCTTTGTAAACCATTTAGCTATAACATTTGTGACGAATAAATATCTCTTGAATATTTAATGTAGAATAATTTTTGAGACAAATTAATAATTTTATTGTAGTAAAACAATAATAAACGGATAAGATTATTACTTCCGTTCCGTCAATTCATCGAATTGCACTGATTTCTTGCCGTGAAAAATAGCATAAGTAATCCTAATTAAGTTACGAAGGCACCTAATTTAATCGGGGAAAAAAATTCTTAACCGCAGCTTTCAATTGTAAAAATTATCAAAAAGATTTCACTTGTGTTCTACACACTTCTTTCATATTCTTTTATATTCGCGATTAAAAAGTATTTTTTTAAACATCTTATTATTTCTGTCAATATAGATTTTCTGTGCATCAAGTACTAATCAATCAAGCCGCAGGTGGGCGTAAATTTCAACAACTTACATAAACGGTCATACAAATTTTACAATTGACTCTACTGATTATCTAAAGTATAATACAATGTTATATCCATGTGATCACATGATCTGCGCAATTATATTAATTACAGACGATACATTTCGCTACAGCACCGCTCGTGGCACGCGTCGCAATCGCCGACGTGATGTCGTGCCGTCGACATTGATCGAGACGACCTTCGCTTCCATTATCGAAGCTTCTAACGGCTGATGCTCGTTTGCACTGGTTTAATATAAACCGAGCGTAGATGGTTTTCCGTACTCTTTGAATAGTAACTGTACCGATTGTCCGGATCAAAGATTGTCGAGAAGATCATTCCCGGAACGATAGCAAAAATGTCTTGAAAAAGGATACAATTGACTTTTGAATTGACAATTTTAGTCTTATGATGTGTGAATTTCACAGAAGTAACTAAACTCTATTAATAAATGCTTCAAATGGCAGTTTTTAAAACTATCGCGAGATAGCGTTAATTAAAATGATTGAGATGCTATTATGCTATATAGAAAGATGCTTCTCGACATCAACGAATCCAGACGACCTGTTTAATATGAAATTAGTACGAGGAATATACTCTATGATTCTAAACATATAAATATAAAAACAAGGTGTTAGTGTTACATATGGCAAAAGTGAAAATCAATTAAAAATTGGTCGTTGATGTATGCACAAAATTCCAAAGTAAAACTAATTATTAGACACTATCAGCATGTTGATACTAATGTTGACAATCGTATTGCTTTTTAAAATTTGAGTCTGCTTTGTAGGAACCAATTTGTCATGTATCGAAGTTATTATTTTGCACGAGAATGCATCCACAATGTTTCACACACATCTTATTTTTATATCACGATTTTATATACATATGCGTGAATCGGTACACACGTATATTGCTAATACTTCAGTGGTCTATCGACAATGTATCAAAATATAGTCTCTATATCTTACATAAGTGTACAGCGTCGGAAATCGGATATCAATGATCGATCTGTACCTTTCAATTACTGCGAGTACAGGCATCGAGGAATATCGACTCGCGGTCGCTCTTAATAATAAAAACGGAACGTTACGCTCGTATCGTGCGTGCTGAGGATGGATGTTACATGTATAAGAAACCTATGTACATCGGAATGCGAAAATGTCTTAGCGCATGAAGATAAGAGCATAAACCTCTTATATCTATGTATGTATATTATACAACATATACTGTACAATATTCGTCTGCAAATTGTAAAGCGACATTAATTGCTTCGATCGTGTTTTATTGATACGTTATTTCTGTGTTTTTATCCTGCTTTATTATAAATTGTAAAACTAGAATTTGAATACGTTATATCTATATATAATTCGGATAATTGAATTGATTAAACAATATTGGAGAGACTAATAAGGATTATGTATTTGATTTAGTTAAAATTTTTTTAAGGAAGCACCATTGACAAGAGACGTGCGTCGGATTCTGCCAAGTACTCTAGTTTTATGTTAACGTTTATAGCGGCAATCTCGTTACGTGGATACGGAATAAACGCCACATCGCTATAGGAACGAAATCTGTGCGCGCAGTCTGTGATTAGAAAGGACACATTGTAACGCAATAAACATGCGTATAAATTTACCTTCCAGGCACGAGAATGAAGTAGGTGATTGCGCACACGAGGGACATATAAGAAGTTATGAAAGTCGTACTTTTCCCAGAGAGTTTCGTTTTAAAAGGATGCAAGCGGATCTGCGTAATGTAATGATATGAACTGTGTCCTCTCATTAAGGAAGAACCTACCGATAGATTACAACAATGATAATCAGAAACATACGAATGGATAATACGAATAACAACGATAGGTTTAGATTTGCGAATGAGAAACGACACGATAGAATTAAAAAGCTAGTACTTAATTTTCGATTTTTTTTGGAGGGAAAAAATACACAATATTGTTCCATAAAATAAATGCCGCAATTGAGGAAATATTTGTCTGCGAAAACTGCACATCGCCATCCCATATAATTTTGATACCTAATTTTTAAACGTCTATAAAAGGTCTATAAAAGGAGACGACATCCTTAACCTAGGCCAACGTCTAAGGACATCATCACCAGGAAACCAACGATGGCGGCCCAGCTGGCGAACTTTCCGTTTCCACTGTAAACAGAAAGCATGCGAGTCACTCGCATTAGGACTTCAAGCACAGACTCACGAACTTGCCCAAGTAAAGATTCAAGAATACGTTCCGTTTTAGTTTTCCTTACAATATTGAAAGTTAGTTGACCGTCTACGTTTTCTTTTTCCGAGACCTCACTTATAATTAGCTGAATAATTATGTATTCTGTATTCTGTAGTCAAAAGGTTTGTTACTTCTTGCATTTATTCTCTATTAAAAAAAAAACAAGATTGTGAATAACTCTAAGAAACATCTGAAAATTGATAGAAGCGCGTGTTTTTTTAAATTTTTCTTTAAACATTTAAGCTTTTTTCAAATTGTTATCTTGCGCGAGTGCAACATCGCGATTTGGTGGCGGCGTGATGCATGAACGGCAAGAGGCAGGAGGGGAATTTTAATTAGCGCAACCAGCGGCGCGCGGATTAAATGTAAAAATCGAAGGACGAAGAGAGGACGAGGGACGAAGGTGCGGGGAATTAAAAAGGCGGCACTGGCACCGTCGTCCACCGCTATCGTCGCTCTCTCTCTTTCTGTCTGCCTATGGCGCCGTGGCAACGACCGGGGAGAAAGAGAGCCCCAGGATGGCGAGAAATAAAAGGGTTTTCGCGGCAAGTAAGTAGGGATTAAGCACACACAAAGCACACACTCGCGCCGCGCCGCGCGTATATACCCCGGTATTGCACGTCACGGCTTGTTGATTTCGTAAATTATACACGGCCATCAATTTTAACGGCCGGCGAAACGCGCCGTTGTATTTCGGTGGGCGTTCTACCACATCAATCATATCCGCGCTGTAAATACCTCCTTTCGGTGTGCCTCAGAAAATTTGTATTTTTATTGGCCATTATCGTGTCTCATCGCAATAGTAGCCGAAACAATGTCGCCCTTCCCTGTCATCATTGCAGACGCTCGCTCGGCGAAACGAAGGCATCACGTCAAGTCAATCGCGTCGTGTTTCGCACACGCTAATGACGAGTCGATCCTTAATTCGATTTGTTTCTCATTTAGCATAATCCGAAGTAGATGATATTAACAAGACGTTAATTTTTCGAAGTACTTGGTAAATTTCTCGGTTTCTTGTGATCACAGCTGAAAAATTATTCACATCCGAATATTTGTGCCAAATATTTCAAATATCAATTACTCGAATCTATTTTTTAATAATTTTCATACTTTTTTACTCATCACGATATCAATCAAAATTGTCTGGTACCAACGAAGAAATAACCAGAAAGAAATAACCGCTTAATTTATTATGCGATTCTGAATAAGTGAAAGTTTCGGCAGGGCAATAAATTTAAATATTCCTATGTGGATCTCGACCGCGTCGAACACGAAGCATGGGTATCATCGGCGAAGCAGGCGTTCCTTTTCGCCGAGCAGAGGAAAATGCAAATTGCGCGAGGAGCGACCGTTCCGCGAAATGCGCCGAGTCGAGCCGAGCCGATTTTTGCCGGTGCTTCTCGCTCCGCGAAAGTACCGAAGTCTCGAGAGAATTCGAAGGAATTCCACTCACTCCTTTGATCGTCCTTCTCTTCCAATTTAACCTAATATTACATTCGTGTGCAAATTTCAGTTGTATTAATAATCTTGGTTAAGCAAGTGTGACTAAGTTTACAATTCGACAATTCTTTCTCAATTTTCTTTATAATTTAAAGAGCGAAAAACATTTTTCTAATCAAAATTAACGTTATAAATAACAGTAGTTTGAATGGCCTAAGACGTAATTTTTAATAATTTTTATTTAAAAATGAGGCTAAAAAGAAGGTATTTCGCAAGTGCGGCTCTGAACTAATAGTAGCTCGATAATAACACAAACATTGCGAATTGCATGTCGGATACTTGTGGCATTTAGAAACAGTATTCATAATCGTTCTTCAAAGGATAAAGATTTGTTAATAATATACATAAGCGTATTTGTACAGTACACAAATGTATAAATAAGGAATGCATGCTTCTGAAGGATCGACTATAAATACGCTTTGTATATCAAATGTAATCACGACAAAATTTCGAAAATATCGATCCTAACTGTGTGGAGAAAAGCGAAGCCGGATTGTGCGCGTAATGATGCGCACTTATGCAAATGCAATCCAAGATCTCTTCGAAGAAGGATCGCACGCGCTTACAGAGGTCGAGCAACGGTTTCCACGAAGGAGGAGACGAAAGACGAGGCACACGGAGAGCGGGCAATCTGTTTTCACTTTTGTGTTTTCCGGCTAGCCGGAGGGTTCCCGAGGGAGCGAGTCGAGATCGGTTGTCTCAGGGGCTCCGCGCGCGACGAGAAAGAGAGAAAGAACGCATGTACCGTGCGCTCGCGCTCACGAGTATCCGGGCGGTTAGATCGCACGCGAAATACAAAAGGAGCCAATTATAATGACAATGCGCCTTCTTCAGCTAGGCTGCCGCCAAGCCTGGGAAAGAAATTCGCCACGTCCGTTTCGCCGGCGGCGCGCTAACTACGGCACTGCCGTCACGCGTCATTGTATCGTAATCGCTCTCGAATATATATATATATATATATATCCATATGTATGTATATGTGTGCGCGGCCGTTTGACACGAGTAGAAATTCATAGGACATACGCGACATGAATTTCTTCCTCTCCATATTTATGCGCTTCGATGCTCCGTGCGCTCGAAACGGATTCCGGACGTTTCGCGCGGTCGCCGGAACGATTTCGCCGAGTTCTAGCAGCTACGGCTTGCACAGAGTATCTTACAGTTATAGTGATTGCAATTACGCTACAAGCTTAATTGATTACAATTGGCTGCAGCACTGATGATTACCGCCTGATATATAATGTTAAGAAATTAAACTGAATTAAATTAAATAAATGAGAGAATTAATTTTTAATTAATTTGATAAATTTTATGCATCTAATAAATTACACAGAATTAACAGACAAAATGTATATAAATAGTCAAATCAATAATCTTAAATTTGCTGACATAACTGATACTCTTCTTCATTTTAACCAGTGACTTCATCATTTCTCACATTTTTTTCTCACATAGCACAGACAATATTGTTAAAAGCAAAGGACGACAAGAAAATAAAATCACCAAACGATAACGAGCGCGGATAAGATCACTTATAGAAAGAGAAATCTGCAGGACGATCGGATTGGAGAATCGCGAGTGGTAAAGAGATCGCCATCGAGCGGCCATCCGCGTCCACGTCCGGGGGAATAAATCCCGAAATAAAGGGCCATTGTGTCGGTGGGAAAAGCGCCTTCCGCCCTTCTGACTCCGAGCTCGAGCCCGGGTTCTAATTCGTCCTGAATGGACTGAGGGTGAAACGTGAGACGGAAACGGGTGCAAGTGCACTGTGGACTAGTGTGCCTCCGGTACGAGCGATGGTTGAAAAAAAAAAAAAAAAAAAACGAAGGAAGAGAGATAGAGAGGAAAAAGGAGAAGGCAGAAAAGAAAAGACAAGGAGAAGCCGGAACCAGTTAAGGGAACAAGTTGCGCTCGAGTCCCTTTACGCTAACCGGCTTCACCCTTTTGCATTCAGCACCATCTTCCACCAGCCTTTTCAATAACATGTGCGTTTTCCGAGCAATATATCGTGACAATTGTAGAATTCTCTTTTAGAAATATGGTAATCGACGTTGAGAACGTTCAACAGGTTTGTTAATTACAATTTTTGCAACAATAATTTTAAGACTTGTTCCATAGTTTTTTTTCCGAATTATACGGCGATTCAGCGAGCTATCTCGCGAGTTTATAACAAGTTAATGCCGTGTTTCCTTCTGATCGATCGCGATACTATAATATACTGCATTTATTATTTTTCTTTTTTAAATATTTTGTACGGAACATACCTCTGATGCGCTTCCGGGATGATGTCGTCGATCACAACGTAAATCATCGCACCGGCCGCAAAGGCAAGCGCATAAGGTAGCACAGGTGCGGCGAGCGTTACTCCGGCTGCGCCAAGGACACCGGCGATGGGCTCCACCATCCCCGAGAGCTGGCCGTACCAGAAGCTCTTCAGTGTACTGATTCCGGCTGCCTGAAGAGGCAGAGACACCGCCAACCCTTCCGGGAAATTTTGTATTCCTATCCCGATTGCCAGGTTTCTGTAACAAAATGTCATTTCAAATGTTATTTTTAATTTTGCGCAGGTACATACAATTAATTGCAAAGATTAATCCTACAACAGAACTTTCGATCTCTCGAAATTTTTCACTCAGAAAATATAGATTTTTTAATCGGTTATTTCATGTAATCATAAACGATGCTAATGCGATTAAAAGCATTGCAGCTAACTTTCTCGCGACATTAATCGCGTCGAAACATCCCGCTCTGAGAAGCGTAAGAAGTCCGTTCGCAAATTCTGTAAGGTGAAGGCATAAAGTTGCACCAATGAGTTGATATACAAAAAAAAAATAGTAACCGTTCTGCCGTGAAATGGGAGAAAGAGAAAGAGAGAAGTGCTTAGCGTGATCGCGCGATAAGAATGAAACCAAAGGAGACATGGTGACTCCGTGCAAGAATCAACTCTTGCGCGGACAAACACACATACATATATACATACATTCCGGTGCAGCAGTGAGTTCTTGAAACTGGTCGACGGCTTCGACATTCTCCAGATTTTTCCATCTCCGCGAGAGCGGAGCGGTGCACATGGAGAGCCGCGAGGCTTCCTAGATCTAACCGTGTACACCGCTCGCTCTTTCATGCCTACCGGAGAACGGCTAAGCTTACTCGACCAGGATCGCGGCTCATAAATAAGATGTCAATGAACGACGAAGCCTCGAGTTTCGCTTCCAGTTACGCGAGCTGCAAACGCCCGGCAACGACATAAAACTATCGACGGAATAGCTATAAATCGATATAACGTAATATGTGCATGTATCATTAATAATTAATTGCTATGATATTGGCTGCCCGACGCTGCTAGAAATCAAACCTTCTACATATATTTAAATTTACATATAAATAATATGAATTTATTATATAACATTATTTAATGCAATTGCCTAAATAGTATTAATGAGTATAACGTTAGAGCATTCATCAATTTTTACATATGATTAAAATAATGATTTAAGGAACATTTAAATTTACATATGTGAAAGTGTGAGAGCGGCAAAATATTCCGCAGAATATATTAAAAAAGTATAAAACAATAAACGCGATATGTTAATGGCGCGATTGATACAAGAGAAGTAGAACGTTAACGTTATGAGTTCGCGAGACCTTTTTTCTCGACCTCCGTTCATCTTTGTCTCTCTTTTCCGCGACCTCGCGGACCGCCAAGCATGATCTATGGTCCAAGTAATAGCATGGTAGAATCACGTCGAAGAATGAAGGAGAAAGGCAGGCGGCGAGAGCGCGCGAGCGAGCAAGAGGAGACGAGGGAGTGAAGGAGCGGCGGAAGAGAGACGTAACAGGTGAATGAACGACGGGATTGCATACACAATCTAACAGCGGTGCCCGGCGGGATATCTCACATATCGCACACCGTCGCCGCGGAATTCTCCTCAACTTCGGAATATCATCGCTCCGACCGCTCTCCGACCCCTCATCCGCCAATCCCGCGCGACGAATCCTTCCATTCACTACTCCGAGGCGAGGAACGCGAGGCTGAACTTCGCGAATTCGCGGGAAGGAAACTTTGCGGATAAATTGACACGTAGATGGATTGAATTTCGCGAGATGTAAGATGAACTATTTATTCCTTGATATCTTATGTAGTACATAGATATAGAGTAACAGAGAGAATGAGTTACATCTCCTCGGAGACTGTTTCTAAAGTAGTTACCTATAATCCTAGCAGTTTAAATATACATAATGCTATATTAAATATTAATCAAAATATATGAACAATTTTTGCGAGTGCAGTTCGCTTGCATTATAAGTGAGAAAAAGAAAATTGAATTTATTTGAAAGTAAATATGAAATAAATTATATAATCCGGTTGCAAAATCATTATAATGATGAATACATTATCATTGTCTCTCTACCCCTCTTTCTCTCTCTCTCTCTCTCTCTCTCTTTCTTTCTTTCTTTCTTTCTTTCTCTTCCCATCAGTACTTCAATGGAATTCTCAGGATCGGTGTAATAGTATTCTTATAAAACTAGAACCGTGGCTGCAAGAACCCTATGGTTGAATTGAAGACGGAGAACGGTCGAGAGACCCGTTCTGTTAGCGAGATGATCCAATTCTAAGGCCTATAAAAAGCGAGAAAACGGTACCAGGCTTCATAGAGGAGACTAACTATTCGAATGAATGGCTTGACCGGACAGCGTCGCGCGCACGTACACGAAGCGACTGAAACAGAGAAAAACCCTTTGGTTCTGGTACGTGGAACGCAGTAACGAAGATCTTCCGCGATCTAGCTCCCGTAATTCGATATTCATGAGCACCAGACTTTTACAAGGCGAGCGTTGCAGCGAACAAGCTGTTCAGGGACTTGAGTCTCGCTAGTAATCATACTTTGCGACTTGACGAATAGCATCTTACAAATGTCTTATCGTGATAAGAAGTAAATCACCCCCAAGAGTTGTAATTATTATTTCAAATATAATTAGCACTTTCTTGAATTTTAACAATTTTTTGTTTTCAAGATAATGGCGTGCTTTTATTTCAAAATAAAATATCGTTTTGGATATATTATGTTTTCCTCTGAAAAAATTCTGCTTATGTCAGCAAAAATTAAAAATCTATTAAAAGTGTATTTTTGAATATCGCAATTTTTATGCAAACTGGATTTTTGCAAGTTTAGTAAGCGGTGGTATATGTATATTGCAAAAACGGAATTATTCTGTCAAGAACGAAGCATCTGGTCAGGTTGTACAATAAAAACATCTATTTCCAACCGTGCAAAAATATTGCCGTTAGCGATTCGAAAAATCGATACGTTTGCGTCATCCGCAAAAATAGCCGTGAATGCAAGCGGATCGGTACGAGACGGAAAAAGCTCAGAATCGAGCGATGTAGACGCGATACAGTACATTCTTCCGCGATTCGCGACGCGGCAAATCGTCGATCCGCGAACAGTCAGGATTTACAAGAAACAATAGATCAGTGCGAGCGGCAGCAGAACGACGGCGGGGTCGGCAGACGGCGACGGCAGACGGGTCGAGCACAGGTGAATGAATGACGTGATCCGCACTCTCTCGCGCAAGGATTCATCCAGTTCCAGTATAAGGCGGTTCTCCCCCCCCCCCCCGCGCGAGCGCACGAGATGGGAGCGGGCTTTGCGCGCAAACCTCGGCGAGAGGTATGTCATGTCGCGGTGTGTCGCGCGTTATTTCATGGGACGACGGAATCATCATCATCGTTATCGTCATCGTCGCCGCCGCCGCCGCCGCCGCCGCCGCCGCCGCATTCCTACGGCGTCGAAGTACATAAGTGGTTGTACAGTTAACCCGTCGGGTCCGGCTGTTCGCCGGTTGCACCGGGGGAGGTCACCCGAGTTCCGAGAATGATCGTCCCCGTCCGCCGCGCTTCGCCCCGCCACCTCTCATACTTGTAGCGTACGCGAATGTTGTATTGTCTGTCTTTCTCTCCTGGCTGCCGCGGCACGAATGCGGTTGTCTCCCTTCCTGTGGGTGCCCCACTACCATCACCGACCCTTCGAGACGCGCACTACCACCGCCAACTACCATCACCACCGCGCGCGCTGGTGGGTTCGGGTGCCGGGACTTCTTTTCCTTCCTGAGTTCCTTCTGCTTTCCACGGTCAAGGGCCCCGTACCTACTCCCGACTCCGTCTACCACGTTCGCCAGACGGCTAGGAGTGACGACGAATTGTTTTGGGACTAAGGAAACGGGATTCGGATCCACCGTTCGTACCGCCATGTATTCGATATATTAAATTTATCGCGACAAACAATTAAATTATAAATTGTCATATACACATGGCAGAATACAAACAGAAGTACAAGTGCAATATTGGCCATTAATTCGTAAAAGTATGCAGCACGTCGAATTTATCATGAAAAAATACACGAGTAGATTTTTTCAATTTTTTAAAATTGAAAACTTTACGTAAAAAAAGCTGTCAGCATAGTGAAAGACTAAGTGAAGAGATGAGTTTATTCATAATTATTCTTTATAGTTTTTGAAATGAGTAAAACATAATTTAGAAAAGCAGAATCTCGTTCCAAGATTGTTATTTTAGGCACTTTTGGCTACTTTTTGTAACGAGTTACTTTAATTGCTTAATTACCTAAATCTTCGAGATAAGTTTGACGAGAGCGAGATATGCGCGACGTATTAATTAGCGCCGACCTTTCTCTGACGCTAATCGTATTACCGCAACGTTTTATGCGTGGCTAATCTGCCTATTAGCGAAGCTATCATTCTTTCGTGCGAGCGCGAGCACACAACAGCACAGACGCGGCTGCACGCTAACCTGAGGCTGCAAAAGATTCGAATGCAGGGGAGCAGCCAGACCGAGCGGGCACGGTGGGCGAAGGCGAAGGTACGACGAGAGCAGCCGGGTAGATAACCTTAGGAACAGGGAGGCTGTGTGAGAGCTCTCTCGTAGGGAGCGGAGGAATGCTTCGTGCGAGGAGTGCTCAGAATCCGGGAGAAAGTATTGGCGAACAAGTCGATACGCGCGCGTAGAGATCCACGACGAGTTTTCAGGAGAGAACTTTTCTAGTGAAACCCGCCGGCTTTTTTGCATGACTATCTTAATTGACGCTTCGCGCTATATCAACGAGCGAACGATAGCTGTGACGATGAATATGTATTTCGATAGAAAAGAATAGGATAAGCCATCGGCAATCATTAGTTACAAAATGGCACATCGATTTCTAAAATCTTTTTCTACAAAAGTGCTTGGGAGATTCAGGCACGCTCCTCGTGCAATGATTGCATGATAAAATGTAACCAATTGTCGTCTGTATATTATGGATCCAAGAAGGATAAGCTTGTAAAAAGATCATTTAATTTAAGAGAACGTAAAAAGGTATAAATTTTTAACTCTTTTGTCTTTTCAAAATTTTAAAATTTTTTAAAGTCTAGTAACTAAAACATTTTGTACTTTCTATTTCTTTCTTTTTTTACAGTTTAATAGCGATAATTCTGTTGAGTAAAAGACAAACATGGCAAACATGTATAATCAATAAACATTATTGTAACACAATTAATATAATTAAAATCTAATAATTTTGAATTTTTAAATTTGTCGAGTAAAACATAAATTTTGTGAGTTTATTTTAAAACAAAATTGCGAGAAAAAAGTCCGATCCGAAATTTACGACATATAAAACCACGACGTCTATCAAGTTGGCAGAACAAGATTGTCGAAATTAAAAAACAATTACATAAGAATTAGGTGCTTTTTAGGTGCTAATTAGGTGCCCTATTTAAAAATTAGGTGCTCTTCCCGTTTTCCGGAAATTTAAATTATGCAGTTGTACTGCCAGCTTAACGTAAGCTAGCAGCGCATCCAACTAATATCGCTGAAGGAAGAACCCAAAATAAACCAAAAGGATTCAATAATTAGGTGCTTTTTAAGTGCTTTTGAATAACAAAGCTCACAGAGTCGTACCTCCACCCCTTCGTCCAAAAACAGCCCTCAACGATATTGGTACCAAGAGAAAAGTGCTATAAATAATTGGAATAAAAAATTAATTAATACACAAAAAATAGGTATTAATTAAGTGCTTTATAAATATACCACCAACGAATAAAGTGCTCCACCTCTTAGTCAAAAATCCACCCTTGAGGTTGGTGATGCTAAGACAGAAGTACTTTAAATAATGGCATAAAAAATTTATAAAATACGCAATAACAACGCGAGAATTAGGTGCTTTTGAGATATACCACTCGCGAATTAAATGCTCTAATCTTTAGTTGAAAACCCACATCATAGTATGCTCCTCATACTAGCTTACAAAATTAATGTAATCAAAATAAAATACCATTAAAAAACATTTTTGATTTAAAAAAATTCGAAAGTATCGTTCAAACATTTTTTCTACCTATCCACATTTCATCTCACCTTTATATGAATCTCATGAAGTTAGAGAAAATCTACGATGTTATAAGTGCGGCGCATCAATTTCAAAATCCCAATGTAATTTTTTTCTACAAAAAATTTTCGTCGCAACTATTAATAATTAATACAAATTACTTGGTTTCAGTTTCGTGACATTCTGTGAAGACTTAGACACCTTAGATTTGGAAGATGTGTATTCTTTCTTTACGTATATATATACGTAAGGAAATAATACACACACACTCATTTATTATATATATTTCATTATATATATTTTCATTTATTATATATAACATATATAATCTATATAATTTAAATAATAAATATATATGTAATATGTTAAATATTTATAGAGTTCGGATTTTCCGCCAGCCGACACGTCAACGTATCATATCAAGTCGACCGTAGAGTACAGTCCCCACAGTTCTCCCCACTTCAAAAAATATTAGTAAACTTAAGGTTGGAGCACTTAATTCGCGAGTGGTATATCTTAAAAGCACCTAATTCACGCGTAGTTATTGCGTATTTTATAAATTTTTTATGCCATTATTTAAAGTACTTCTGTCTTAGCATCACCAACCTTAAGGGTGGATTTTTGACTAAGGGGTGGAGCACTTTATTCGCTGGTGGTATATTTATAAAGCACTTAATTAATACCTATTTTTTGTATATGAATTAATTTTTTATTCCAATTATTTATAGCACTTTTCTCTTAGCACCAATATCGTTGAGGGCTGTTTTTGAACGAAGGGGTGGAGGTACGACTCCATGAGCTTTGTCATTCAAAAGCACTTAAAAAGCACCTAATTATTGAATCCTTTTGGTTTATTTTGGGTTCTTCCTTCAGCGATATTAGTTGGATGCACTGCTAGTTTACGTTAAGCTGGCAATACAACTGCATAATTTAAATTTCCGGAAAACGGGAAGAGCACCTAATTTTTAAATAGGGCACCTAATTAGCACCTAAAAAGCACCTAATTCTTATATTATTATTTTTCAATTTCGACAACCTTGTTCTGCCAACTTGATAGACGTAAAACCACGGAAGCTTGTATGTGTTTGTCGATTCGATAAAGAAGTTAACAACACACGGCTATAACGTTTCTCGTGTGAGTGTCGGCGGGATGTTTAGAAAAACCATTAGGTCCGGTCTCTCCTCTTCTCCGAATGTCGCTTGTGCGTAGATTAGAAAGTGTTTATCGTGTTGATGGCCCCTCTGGATCTTGTTATACGAGATACGTGACGACGAGAAAGAGAGTAACAGCAACAGCGGCTGTTCATTCATAAAATTTCTTCATGGCAGTTCAAGCGGTTCGCTACGCATGAATTTGTGTAAAATAAATCAGTAATTTTTTACTAATGACAATTAAAGAAAGATGCAAAACTAGAAATGTGCGTCTGCCAACAATATCGAAGTGTCATTTTTATATATACAAATAACGTTTCTTTGTAATAATTGTTATTAGCCTGAAGCACTCTTTTATGAATAATTTAAATGGATAAATTAAGCAATAATTCCTGCTTCCTGTTAGTTGTCGGCTTAAATTATAAAGTAATAGTTTGAGAGATGTTTCATGAAGTCGACACCGGCGTCGAGCTGTCTCGCGTCGAAAACCGCGGATTTCTAGTAGAAAAAAAAGATTCCACCAAGCCGGTCATTTCAGTGCGAAAAAAATTGCATATGTGAGCTCTGGCATATATACACGCACGTTGGACATGTGCCACATTCTCGCATCGTTATCTATGTATATCCAAGATACGAGTTAATCACGAGCGAGTGATTTAGAGAATTCTTGTAAGAAAAAACGCAACTGTCTAAAATTCTTTTCGCTTCTTTTTAATAAAACGAGAAAAAAGGAAAACAGTTTTAACATTATGTAGCACAAATCGAGGACCACGTCGATAAATATAAGTAGATTTGATTCGAAAGTCTAATAGTTCGATTGCAATGCTGAATTGCTAAATTGCGACGCTGTTAATCCTGACGGTCGTATAAAAAATTACACAAACTAAGTCGGATACCAGCACCATTTAATAGATTATCGATGGTGGACTGAAATTACTTGATGTGTACCAACACGGATAGCAGTAACTCCGTTGGACGCACCACGGAGGCCATCTTGCATTCCATAAAGCCGCGGTTGTCCTTACGTGGCAACAACACCTATCCTTTTCTCGCCTGCCGCAGGATGAGAAACATCGGAAGCTAATATTGCGCAAAAACATGCTGCTTTGCAAAGATCTATCCAATCTACTATTGAATTTCGATTAGCAATAAAGATCATTTTAACGATAACTGTCATTGTGCATAATTTAGAATTTTATATTATTGCAAACAATATTAGATAATTAAAATTTGGAATGTTAAAAAAAAATTTCGAAAATATAAATAACTTGAAAATCTCGCATTTAATGAATTTTAAGAAATAATTGACGTATAATTGATAAATAATATTACAAGGAGTAGCAGCGTCGCTGAAGGGAATTATCCGTCACAATTTCTACGAGAATATTAAAATATTTATAAAGAAGCATTTTATTATATAAATATGCGAATAAATCAGATTCAAGAAGATTAGTTAATAATATCATAATCAAGAAATATATGCATAATTTAGAATTTTATATTATTGCAAACAATATTAGATAATTAAAATTTGGAATGTTAAAAAAAGATTTCGAAAATATAAATAACTTGAAAATCTCGCATTTAATGAATTTTAAGAAATAATTGACGTATAATTGATAAATAATATTACAAGGAGTAGCAGCGTCGCTGAAGGGAATTATCCGTCACAATTTCTACGAGAATATTAAAATATTTATAAAGAAGCATTTTATTATATAAATATGCGAATAAATCAGATTCAAGAAGATTAGTTAATAATATCATAATCAAATAAATAAATAAATGCGAGATTTTCAAGTTATTTATATTTTCGAAATCTTTTTTTAACATTCCAAATTTTAATTATCTAATATTGTTTGCAATAATATAAAATTCTAAATTATGCATATATTTCTTGATTATGATATTATTAACTAATCTTCTTGAATCTGATTGAACATAATTAAAACTAGAGTAATTCAACAAAATATATAAATTTGAATAAAATAATTAGAAAATAATATTAATAATACATCGGAACAAAATGCATAATACGTCCCGATATTGTTCCGTCTTTCAATATTTATTTCTTCGGCCTGATTCGCAACAATGTTGCCCGTCGGGCACGAGTCGATCGGTTAAGATGCCATGACGAGGCTTTCCTCACCGCGACCGATGCTCGGCTCGGTTAAAAGAGCTTCGACGAGAAGCAGAAGGAAATCGAGGAACAGGACGAGGTGGGACCGAGTGGTTCAGTTCCGAGGAAGGCGTAAGGATGTTCACGCAGAGATTTTGGACGCGAGAGAGAGAGAGAGAGAGAAAGAGAGAGAGAGAGAGAGAGAGAGAGAGAAAGAGAGAGAGGATCGTGCGTGAATGTGTATGCACATACACAAACGAGCGAGATGGAGAATTGGGAAGCGAAAAGGAGTGGCGTGGAGGGGGAGAAAGAAAGGGAAAGACCTGCGAATTCGCGTGTGTGCCAGCGCGGGAGACACAGAAAGGAATCTGAAAAAGAAAGAAAAAAAGAGCACGGGGATAGAGAGAAAGAAAGAAGGAGAAATTTTCGCTTGTGGTATATGTGTGTCATACGTATATGTAATACGTATACTGAGCGAGGGAGAGACGGGAGAGGAACGAGATGAATGCCGAGCGCGTAGAGAGACGCGGAGCGAGCGCGGTGTGTTCGTGTGAGGGAATTTTGCAGGAGCGAGGAGGACAGAATGTAAGAGAGACAGATCAAGAGGGAGTGAGAGGGGTGGGGAGGGAGAGACGAAAGAAAGAGAGACAGATAGAGAGAGGGGGGAGGTGAGGGAGACTCGGGACCAGGGAACGCGGTGGGGCGAGAGGGGCAGTAAGGAATGCATGGGAACGAGGCGCAAGCGGGCCGACCGCGATTTGCCCGTCCCGCATTCCACCAACGCCAAGGCGAGCTCTCCGGCTCTTCTCAGCTCCGAGAGTCCCGGGGCCACCGGCCACGGCCTAACGCCATAAAACCATAAGACCGTAGGATCAACCCCGACGCTGTTGCTGTTACCGCCGCCGCGTCCGTCTCAAGTCGTGGCTTCGATCTCGGCGATTTCGCACCTTCGGCCGGGATGTTTCACTTCCTAACGCACTGACTCTCTAACGCTCGATGTAATTCTCGAAGTTACACGTCAATTCGACCGTTGCTTCATTTTCTCCCTTCGCTCGCCGATCGTTACAACTTTGAAGCTGCAGCATGAAAAGCTATTTCCTCGGTTCTGCGCTTTCACAAGCGCGAATCTAGTGTACATTAAGAGATACGATTCGAAAGCCACAGATAAGAATACTAAGTACCACTAATGATCGTGATATTTTTCGATTACTCATCTGCGAAATGCAGCCCGCGTGATTTAGCGTTTTATTATCTCGTTCTCCTTTATCATTCTCGGACGAGTAATACACCGTCAGCACTCGCAACCGGAATCAATTAGCTCGCATTAGCCGGTCGTGCCTAATCGGAGAGACAGAAAGAGACAGCGAAAAAGAGAGAGAGAGGTGTTCCGAGTTCCTCGCGTATCGCGGTATGCGGCGAACAAGATTAATCGCCGGCGAGCAGCAACGGGCAAGGTAACGTAAGGTAAAGCAGGTGTCTCCGGTCGTTGCAACAGCGACGACACCGTCGCCGATGCACCTCGTATTAGGAACTTGGGTGACTTCGCGGCAGGACAAGAGAAAGAAGAGTAGGAGATGCGAATAAGTGAGAAACAGTGGGAGAAAGAGAGAGAAAGAGAGAGAGAAAGGCGGGCCCGCAGGTCCCCGGTTAAGTCCCCGCAGACGATCGTGAGGTCGTCGTTGAGGGACATAACGGATCCGGCTGTTCGTCTGTTCCGAGTAAGGTACGCGGCGCGCATGCGTAATGCCGCTGCATTCCAGACATTGCAAAGTCGCTGCATCGCGCGCCGTGCTGCCGGTGCATCGGCCCGAAGAGGAGAGCGAGCGAGTGAGGAAAGGAGCGAGTCCGGACGATGAACGTGGAGCGCATCGCGCGTCGTCGCGGCGTTCGACGCTCGCCTAGAAGATGCGCTCGACATGCCCGCCGCCGTCAACGTACTCGAACGCGGCACGGTCGACGGCTTTTCTCGCCGAAAAGAAGGAAATCGTTGGAATGCAACTCGGCGCGATTCGCGACGCGGTGCGCGCTGCACGCGAAGCGGGACTCCGGTAATCGTTCAAGGTTAACGTAGTCGACCGACAATGGACCGCACTGCGAAATGTTCCCATAAACGTTCGTTAAACTTAATCGAGATTAACTGATTCCCCGTTCTCTCTCAAAGACAGCGGGCAAAGGATTAGTAAAACTTCGATTAACTTTAATGGGCTGCGGTCGCGCTAAATCGACTATCAACGCAAAAAACTGAATAAAAATATCTAATTGCTTACATAGACAATATTTGAAAATCCAGTAGTAATTCTGTCAAACGAAACAAAACAAAAGTTTCAAAAAGTATAACCAATATGAAAGCATATTGGTTTAATTATTTCTTAACAGAACAGCAAACGATTTTGATCAAAATAGTTTAAAATTAAATCTTTAAAATTAATTGAAATTTATAAAACCTTGAACTTCTGTATTATAGTTTAGAAATTATTGATTTTAATATTATACTCTTTAAATCTTGTTAAAATGAAGTATATTCGAACTAAATTAATAATAAATTACTTATAAAATCCTTTGATCCACAAAATGTCAACATTACATTTTATCTCTCATCATATAGAGATACACAGTAATAGCAGCATAATATAAATTTAATCTTATTTAGTACGTATGTATATATTCAACATTCACCTTAAATTATTTTTAAAATTATGTTCAATCCTTGCAATCCACGATTATTTTCACCTTTATGGTAAGTCGACATTAAATATCTTTATCTCAAAGCATTACGATAATTGTATTTATACCAAAGAACGCGAAGTGCTAAGAAGTTATAGGACTACTTTACGAATCGAACATTTACGATTACCAAATTAATGTATGCTAATGGCGATTCATATTGATGCGCTTGTATCGCACGCTAAGTGACATAATTGTTGAGAATTCTGTGGTGCGATAAAGCGCAAGCAGGTGCGACGAGGCCGATATAAATTCTAAAGTTGGGGTTTTAATAGCTCGCGCCGCTACAGCGGCAATTCGAAGAGGAAGCAGGGGGAAGAACGGAGTGAAAGACGAAGGAGCGAAGGAAAAGGTATCGAGGAAGGGATCTGTAAAGTTAGCACGACATTCTATTAATATAAAAAAAAAAACAATTACAGTTCCAGTATCACTTTTCATAGTTCTACAGTTCTTTATAAAAATAAAAAAAAGTTCCGTAATTTTTATACCAAAAAACCAAAAATAAAAAAATGTGCTAACTTCGCGAATCTAGCACATTTTTTCATTTTCGTATTTTTGGTATAAAAATTATTACGGAACTTTTTTTATTTTTATAAAGAACTGTAGAACTATGAAAAGTGCTACTGGAACTGTAATTGTTTTTTTTATATTAATAGAATGTCGTGCTAACTCCACAGATCTTCGAAGAAGGGAAGGTGAAGGGAAAATAAAGCGAGGGACGCGCGAACGCGAAACACGAGACGAGAAGTATTGGCGTGGAATGTCACTAGCTTAGAGAACGTCTCGCGAGTCCAGTTCTCAGAATCGCTCGACTCGTGAACCGCCGTGCCTGAATGATTATAAAGTGCACCGGGCAAAACGGGAAGAGAGATGCTTATCGACATAATCGCACTTCGTGGAATAATGAGGCAATCGGGGGAATCCGTGAAAGGCGACCACGGTAGCTGCGAATGCGGTCTATCGAACGCGGTCCTTAAAGCCGCTCGATCTTCGATTCGATTGTCACCCGAGAATTCTTTAGGAGTTTCGATAAGCGGACTACAGCTTTAAACTGCAAAAGCGGCATGCGTGTATTTTAGGCTTTCGTATTTTCGCAAATCCCTTTCGTTTAAAAAAAAGTGGCAGATGTATCAATTGAGAAGAGAAGAGAACATCTTTATAAATGTAGATTGTTATATGAAATTCAAATAAGACAATTTTTCCTCAAAATCCTTTGTTAAGCCAGTAGCAGTGATTTTTTAATCAATTATTATTTTATTAAATTAAAAAAAAAACGTTTCCATGCACGTATTTTTAATTATCTATATTTTCTCATAAAGTGACTATTTGTCTACAATATCGTTCGAGTGTCGTTAAATGTGAGCATAAATGCGCAACATTCTTAGTTTGCGTCCGCGATTATAACGCACATAAACTTGTATTTTCGCGATGTCGTAAAATGTACGCAGTATGCGGCAAGCGAGCGTTAATCTATACAGTTTTCATTAACGTTGTCGACATCGTCGTGGATTGTTCTTTTTCCTTGATGTACATTGTATCTTCGCACAAGCTAACAATAAGCGTCCACATTATGTTAAAATGTCAAATGCAAGAAATTGTGTTAATTAAAGCAATTTTTTCTTCCCGATATTCTCTCGACAGCTAAATAATAATATTTTTTAACAATAATTGCTACGTGTGTTACATGAAAAAAAAAGCAAAAATGTACAATCTGAATTGCTGTGAATGGCAATGAATTCGGGAGCACCGGCACATTTCGGCGGCATATCGGTAAAAGAGGAAACGTGCGACGTGGTTCCCCCGCAATTTACATGCCGACGGGCACGAGATCGGGCACGACGTTCGAGGAACTGGTCGGTCTCTCGCCGTGAAAATTGCCGACAACAGAAATTACTCCGACACGCACGAGCCCCTCCGAGTTGGAGCTCTCCGTAACACGACGAGCCTATATCGCGCCTAACTGCACACGCGCGCACGTGTATCCACTGTTCAGCGAGCCTAAGCGGGAAGTACTATATCGCAGTCGACTTCCGTCGCTATTAGCGCACGTCAGAATTGGTTTTCCGCGTGAGATAAGCACCGTCGGGTACAAAGTACTCACGAACGATTAGGGATACGGAGAACGGGCCTGACTTTACGTGGACCGTAACGGCGACCGGGTCACTTTGCAATCAGCTGAGAATACCGGAAAACGTTCACTGATAGCCAAGAGTCATTAAATTGATACTATCAAATTACAATTTCAATCACATGTGCACATTCGGTCAAATATTCGTGCGAAAAAATACTTCGATGTTTTATATTAATCTATCAAATTAATCTCCTGTATGTATTTTATATTAAATTTTTTTTATGTCTCGAAAATTATGTCTTAAATTAAAAATAAAATCCACTTAAATTTAAATAAATAATAAAATTTCTTACTATACTGAATTTCAATAGCTTAATTAAGCAAACTTATTTCTTATCATTCGCAAAAATTGATTCCTTAATATTCTTGTTTAAGAAAAGACGATCAAGAAGTCTATCATCAATATTTAATGCGATAAGAGCCGGCACTTTATATTTCTGGCTGACGCCAAAAAGCTGATCACTACTTGCGCGTTGAATAATCCAGTAACACAAATAAAAAAAAATCCATGGCGTTATTGAAGATAAATATTGCGATATCACACAGACAAAAATGAAAAGCTCAATATCTCGATTTGTATAGCGTATCTCAGGTTAGATGTACATACACACGTGCACGGGATATCGAAACGAGACTAGAATGAAGATAAAAGAGAAAGAAGAAACGATGAGGAAGGTAGATTTTGAGACCGGAGGAGGGAAGGAGAGGTGAAAGGAAGAACCAATACAAGCAGAGGTAAAAAGAGAAGAATAAAGATGAGAGAATGCCGAGAGAGGAAAGAAGAAACGAAGAAGGACCGCGATGAGCGCCGGTCGGCCGGTATATAATAAGGCAGCCGGGAGAGGATAGCACTGAAATGAGATGGTTTCGTCGGCAGCTTTGTCCGGCGCCATGTTTAACATAGCACCACCTCATCTACGTGGCGCAGCGACTCAGGGGACCCCGCGGTTCCTCCGTTTTTACACACGCGCTCTCTCTTTCTCTCTCCCACTCGTCCTCGTTCTCTTACCTTCCTCCTTGTCCAGAAGCAGCTCCACGAAAAAGGACTAGTAGGAGGACAACAGAGGAGGAGCAGAAGAAGGAAGAGGTGGAAGGATGAGAGCCAGTGTGTATACAAATCAGATCCTCGCGCCCTTTGTGAGATCGTACTCCGCCTACGGTGATTCGAAACGCTGTCCGCATTTACGGCGCGCCGTAAATAAATTTCGGCGAACGTTCCCGGACCCGAGAGTAGAAGATGTTGTTTTACATTATCGTCACACGTTTCGAAGAGATCTGTGAAGCTGGCACCCTAAAATGCGATTTTTTTTAAACTTATGCGACATTTGATTGTTCTCAACTTCATCATATCTGTCCATAATACATAATTTTTTTGTCCACCTTGCAAAGAAGAGTTATTCACGAACAAAAAAATGCATTTAGATGTGTTCGTGACAAAATGTTATCTAATTTTTTGTTTATGTGTAACTATTTTCTGCAAAGTGAATAAAAAAATTATGTACGGACTAAGATAGTCAAATTGTGGACAATCAAATGCTGTATAAAGTTTTCAAAAAATTCTCATTTTAGCATGCCTGCTTTATAAACCTGTTTCAAAGTTGTTTAGTTTAAAGGATCAATTGTACCTGTGATAACGTTAATCTTAACATGTATAATTATAACATACGTATTTGAAACATGATATATTTTCTTTAATAATTATGTATATTGTTATTAAATTTTAGTATTAAATATAATTGTTTAATACAAAATTAGAAAGAATTACATATGCAAAGTTACATTTTGCATTTATACTTTGCTTTCATTTAGTTAATAATTCAGAGCGCCTAATTTGCCGTAGAGTCATGATAAAAATATAAAAGTTTCTAGAAAAACCGAATAAAGAGGAAAGAAACAAACGATAGACCCACATTCTGTGAAAAATTCGCATAGCACCGCGCATGAATAGTGACTCAGTACCGGATCTCCTTGAGCGGTTTGCAAACGAGCGCAAATCTGCTTCGACTACCTATAGCTTTCCATCTACAACCTACTAACGCCTCTCTCTTACTCTCCTTCTCTCTTTTTTTCCTACAATTTCTTATCGCATCTCCGTCGACCGTTCTGCAACACTGGCGGCAATCGTTCCCGCCGCGTAACAGAAATTGCGAAACGTTTCATTCATAATTCTTTCAGCGCCGCAGCACATCAGAACTTATTGCCACCTCCGACACCACAAAGAATTACGTTTCCTTGGAAAGGACGCGATGCGAACGCAAGACGGTTGCTGACCAACGGCACGAGTCTGCCGCTTGAGTTGCGCAAAATTTCGTTTTCACAACAATGACGCAGTTTTATGATGTTAAAAAAACCATGTGAATAATAGCAAATTAAAAAATTAATTTAAGCATTTATAAAAAATTCGAAAATAAAAATGTATAAAATAACTGTAAATGTATAAATATATAAAATAACTATATACAAAATTTCTATTAATATAATTAATAAAAAGCATGATTTATAGAAAAATTTGTTCTGTTTCTACTTAAACATGCTTGTGATTTTTTTAAGTGAGATATTAAATTTAATTCATTACATAATGCAACAAATAGAAAAAGATTTCTTTTACTATTTGATTCATAAGATATGATTTGCTTGATTAAAGATTAATATTGATGATTATAACATAATGCATTGGCATCAAAATATTATAAATAAACAATAAATTAATACTAAAATTTACTCACTAATTGATGTTCTGCCATTGCAATCCATCGTAGCTCCATCGTTGTAATCGTTGTCATGGTTCCGTTAATCCAAACACACTTATTGGCACTAATTATCACTCGCGATACGACCGATCAATTTGCACAACACTCCCGAGTTTTATTCGCACAACACTTCCGAACACAATACGAAATAGGACGGTTCCGAAACAATTTCGATTATTGCAAATGCGAAACAGTTCTGTTCATTAAAATATCTACTATTGCGACAATATCCAATAAAGCAGCATCGTGCACAGCATCTCATACTGAATGTGAATATCATCGAAAAAACTAATAATTTATTACGTCGACCGGCAAGGCAAGGTACAACTATGCATACAATGCATTCTCGAACGAATAAATAACATACGAACGATTGCCCATAACCTAGCTCGACATTTTCATTGTTACTAATATATGTGTAAAAATTTCAAACGGAACTAACTTCATACCGACGCTCAAAAATTCGACGAGCGATGCGAGCGATGCGGCCGATGAGTATAACTAACATTACATCAAAAAGTTGGATTAGAGTTAGATCACGATCAATACGCACCAATTTATTATCTCCACAACGATCATCTGTTGTTCGATACGTTTAATACTATATGCACTAATACTCCACGATAGCTTGTTATCCGATTCAATATCCAAATCAAAATTTAACAAATTCGAGAAGTAACGACATCGACGCCGAAAGATTCGATGAACGATGTCCGACGCGACGCGACTGCAATTGATTTTACAGATATTAAAAGACGCGACAATCTCTCTCGCGGCTGTATGCGTTAATTAATCATTCGTTGCTCGTTTCAACACTTGTTCGCACGCGGACTCAAAACTTTGAACGAGAAAAACGCGAACGAAATACAGAACTACTTTCACGCGCGTCCGTTAACTCCGCCATAATGCCACGAACTAATGATCGACAGTGATGAGCAACCGCCCTAAAATTAATCGACGCGGTAGATATGCAACCAATGTCGTGACATATGAATGAACCAATCGATTTAAAGATTTGAAAATGTACATTAAACATAATATCGCGGCCATGATTGATTTTATGAATATCGAAAACTGATTATCACGATTTTGCCATCTTGTAAATTTATGAATATGACTACAAAATATGCGGCTTACGCAAACGTCGAAAACAATTAGCTAATTAACACTACAGTAGTTGTAGCCACTCAATTCAGTGGTATTTTTTAATTATATGCAAATCTCGCAATAAAAGACAAAAAATTTATCATGTTATATTATTCACGTATATCGAATTAGATATTAACATGCTTGTTTACGTGTAAGGACATCGCGCGATACTGGCCTAGAGTCCCGCAATACGACGAGTAAGAATTCCGAGAAACGCCGAATACTTTACGCATCGCTGGTTTTACTTGGAAACGTCGCGGAAAGAAGTAAACAAAACAAAGCGCTGGTCGACGCGATTGCGAGGTAAAAATAAATAGTAAAAGCACGTCGTGAATTTCTTGAATAAAATATTCAATACATAAGAATACGATAATTACGCGTTGCTGCAGAGGTAATATTGCAAATATGAAATAATTATATTACATGTACCTCAAATATTTCTCATATATTTCTGTTTCCGATCGAGAATGATGCTGCACTATGGAACGTACAAATATGTTCTGAAGTATACGTCTCATATTGATCGTTGTCTGATTGGTTGATGTATTTCAATTTGTTTTATAAGCAGAATGATATATGATCATAGCCAAGGGTTGATAATATCGTAAAATAAAAATTGCAAACACTTAATGTCAATTCATCTAACAATATTGCAACTTTTTGTCCACGATATAATACAGAATAAGCATTTATATTATACATAATTTATAACATTTTAGTGACTCAAAAATATTCGAATGTGCATGAAAAGAATGTATTAAAGTATTTTTCATTCGATTTAATTGCATATTATCGATTAGCTCAAGACAGTTGCACACCTGCATTGACGATTAGCTCAGACAAGTTGGTATGGCTACATTTTCGACCTTTCCACGGGATGATGGCGAAATTGTTGAAGGTGAGTGAGCATCGTTCTGCGTTTTATACATAATATTTTATGATTCAAAATAGATCCGCGCACAAATACATCCGTCAAATCAAGCAATAAATGAGATCATGATTAATCATCGTATATGTTTGCGATTAATACGAGTAATAATTGTATATATGACCGCAATTTGATATGATTTTTATTCTGTAGATTTTCGTAATGCTAATCGTATTTATTATAGAACGTCAAACACCGCTCATCGAATTTTCGAGCGATGCAAGCGTTTAAAATGTATTTTTCAAAAGTTTAATAATTTTATTATTGCTACTTCGTTCGTTCGAACAATCAATCGTACCACAATTGTAGTTGTATATGTTCAAGATGGTTGCACACTTGCTTTGGCGATTAGCTCAGAATACGTTGGCAAACCTATTTGTCGATCTCTCTATGGGATGATGGCGGAATTGTCGAAGGTGAGTGAGCATCATTCTACGTTTCGCACGTAATTTTTTATGATTCAAAATAGATCCGCGCATAAATATCGAATTAAGCAATAAATGATATCATGATTAATCACCGTATACGTTTGTGATTAATAATTGTTTGTATGTAAAGTAGTAATTGTATGTATGACCGCGCTTCGATTTGATTTTTATTAGATATTCATAATGCTAATCTCTCGCACTTATAAAGTATCAGACACCGTTCATCAAATTTTCGAGCGATGCAAACGTTTAAAATGTATTTTTCAAAAGTTTAATAATTTTATTATTGCTACTTCGTTCGTTCGAACAATCAATCGTACCACAATTGTAGTTGTATATGTTCAAGATAGTTGCACACTTGCTTTGGCGATTAGCTCAGAATACGTTGGCAAACCTATATGTCGATCTCTCTACGGGATGATGGCGGAATTGTCGAAGGTGAGTGAGCATCATTCTGCGTTTCGCATGTAATTTTTTATGATTCAAAATAGATCCGTGCATAAATATCGAATTAAGCAATGAATGATATTATGATTAATCACCGTGTACGTTCGTGATTAATAATTGTTTGTATGTAAAGTAGTAATTGTATGTATGACCGCGCTTCGATTTGATTTTTATTAAATATTTATAATGCTAATCTCTCGCACTTAAAAAGTATCAGACACCGTTCATCGAATTTTCGAGTGATGCAAGCGTTTAAAATGTATTTTTCAAAAGTTTAATAATTTTATTATTGCTACTTTGTTCGTTTGTACAATCAATCGTACCACAATTGTAGTTGCATATGTTCAAGATGGTTGCACACCTGCTTTGGCGATTAGCTCAGAATATGTTGGCAAACCTATACATCGGTCTCTCTATATATCGATCACGAGATGATGGTGAAATTATCGAAGGTAAGTGAGCATCGTTCTACGTTTCGCACATAATTTTTTGTGATTCAAAGTAAATCCGCGCACAAAAATATCTAATCGAACAATGAACAATATCGTAGTTAATCATCGCATATGTTCGCGAACAACAATCTTTTGATATCAGTAAAATTGTTGCATCGCGTTGAACAGCGTTTGTAAAATTTGCGAGCATAAGTGCGAAATTGCTTTTATCTTTAAAATTTTATGCCACAATCGTAATGCCAATCGTATTTATCGCACCATGTCGAATATCATTCATCGAATTTTCAAGTATTAATATGAAATTGCTTTCGTTTTTCAAAGTTTTACATATATGTTGGCAGTTTTACATATATATGGAATAAACGAACATTGAGTAAAGTTAGAGGTAATCGTTCCGTGATATTTATTCGTTTCATGTTATTTATTCATTCGAAAGTGCATTGCGCGTATAATCGCTCTTCTACAATATTAAATTGCCGGTCGCTGTCATGATAAAGGTAAATGATAGTAATTAGATCTTTCAATGATATTCGTATCCTTTAATTTCCGATGCTATTGCATTAGATATTATCGCAATGTCGACTTTTTTATGATTAGAATTACATATTTCGCGTTTGTAACGGTTGAAATTATTTCAGAGTTGTATTTCACATAAAAAATTTATTGTGCTCGTAAAACTCGGAAGTATCGTACAAACTGATCGATCGTGCCATAAATAATAATTAATGTTATGCCATTATAGGTTTAGAATAACGACGGAGCCACAAAAAATTGCAACGATAAAACTACAAAAAATTGCAACGATAAAGCTACAACAAATTGCGACAATCGACAATCGACAAAGCTACATTAGATGAAATTGCGATATTGCAGCAATAGCGAGTATAGCAATAGCAGCATAGCAAGCAATAGCGAGACACCAGCTGGTAAGTAAATTTCCATATTATATTTAATTCATTATGATTAATTATTTGTTTATTTATGATATTTTGATATCTTTACTATTGATTATAATTAACTATAATAATGATGAGATATTAATTTTGGATCCACTTTCATAAATAAAATAGTAAAAAGATGTTAATTTTAAAAATATAAATTACTATGTAACAATTTTTGTTGTGTATATATATATAATGCACTAATTTTGATATTTTACTAGAAAATTTAACATTTAAAAAATAATAATAATAAAAATATAATATGAAAGTGTAAAGTACATCTTATACAAATAATTATACTAAAAAACTTATGTGAGTTACGGCTGGTTAATGACGTTTTCCTTGACCAGGACGTTATTACAACGTCCTTCAAGCTTTTTTTTATACTGTTGGTTGCTAATATTATAAATCGATAGCGCGACTTATGGACCGGAAACTGAAGTTTAGTCATAGATATGCAATGTTTACGTAATAAACTGTGTTGTAAGATATATAATATATTATATTATGATTATCATTTTTTTTAGAACTAAGAAACCAATTGCATTTGTATTTTTTTTTCTTTTTGCACATTTTTGGATTCTTCTTAATTTATTACATTTCTTATTTCTTGTCTACATCTATTTACATATACATCTATTTATATCTACATCTTTTTTAATGCAAAAAATTATAAATAAACAAATAATTAATCATTGTACGTAAATATATAATGAGAAATTGCAAATAATTTGCAAAAATTTACAAGATTATTGTGGATTTATTAATTACTAAGAAATGGATAAAATTTAATGCAAATGCTTTTAAATCTTTGGAGTACAATACTTTTCCGCACACATAAGTCCAATTAAAGCGTATAATCATTAACATAATTATCAGAATAATTAATTTTGTAGGATCATTGATAAAAATGCTAGCTCTTTCTACAATAACCGATTCGAGAATACCTCTCACTCCAAAATTAGAAACTTGTATATTTTCAAGCGCCCTTCTTAGCTACTTGTATAAAATCCATCGTTAAAAGTGAGCGCAAAACTTGGTGATATTCTATACATATACAGCGAACTCCGCAGTGTGAGTTTGAAAGCAACTGAAAATATATGCAGGACCAAGGGGGTTAATCGCAATCGTCGTGAGAATGGTATGTCGTTCGTTACGAACTGGTCGAGACAGAAAAGGACATGAACTAGGGTCGTCCAAGGTTGAACGATTTTTCCAAACGAGCATCGACAGTGTGTTTCTTTTTCTCTCTTTTAGTACACTCGAGACAGGACCAACTACTCGGTAGCCTAATAGCACCAAAAGCATTACAAAATGCGTTGCGTGTCGTTGTCGGAATTTCTCTTTCATTAGGATTTACTAATAACGTGCGAGTATACACGTGGGAAATTTCACTTCCGAAATAGATGTCAGTCACCGTCGCGATTTATTACCGTCGCTTTTTGATTGCTTTTAAGGTGAGGGTGTTAATTACTTCTCTTGAATGAAAGGTGCCGACATTCTCAGATTAGGTCGAAGTCACGGTGAAAATCTCGAGCGCTTTCGTCGATATTAATTACCGGGATTCTCATTGACGGCTTAACTGTTGCCGCAATCGCTCTTATCTTCATTATCGCCGAAAATAGTTGGCATTGCTAAATTTTTCATTAGGTTCGCGGTTATTTGAAGAGTAATTGAGTGTCGTTCGTAACGGTTCGTTAAGATAGTTAAATAGTTAGATAGATTTAATTACATTTTTGTGACTTTTCTGAAAATTTATAATATTACGCATAATGTGATGTGATAATAAGATATACTAACAGAAAAAGTTAACAATTTAATATCATATAAAAATGAATAATTTATTTTAATGGAAGTAAGTTATCTTAAGATTGTCTACTGTTAACAATAAATTTATCTCTGAATTTTTCCAACGCGTTATACAGAATAATAGCAGTTTTCTCATAAAAATAGAAAGATTTTGAACATAATTATATCGAGATATGAACAGTTTCACCAAAAGTATCGGACAGATTATTGAATTGATATGAAATAATTAATTTTATTAATGCTTTTGAATATTTCGCTTTTTGAAAACCTAAGAAAATTAAGTACAGGCTTAAAACGTGTAAAATAAGATTAGAGAAAATTGGATAACAAGTAGGTTATTATCATTATTATAATAATTTTCACTTCTCTTGGTCTCATTAGACTATTCACAAGTGTAGCACAAAGGTAAAAGAAAGCCAGTGTGTGACATTATCTACTACATATTCACATATATTCACTTAACTACTGTGCGACTTCATACGTTTATCAGGCCAAATTAACAAGCAATTATATTCAAATGTCTTATTTACAATGCTAGTAAATTATTTACAGTTCTAAAATATAAAATCTACTCAACAAAACAGTGTATATTATGATTTTTACATTCATGGTTTCAATATTACACATTCTTTAAATGTTTTAGATTTTCCTAACGTTTTATGAAATATTGCTGAAACAATTTATCCGCAAGCAAGTGTTTAATTCTAAACGCGACTCATAAAGCGGGGAAAGGTTGTTTAGTTAACCACGACGTCCACTGTTGTATGAGAGCGATATATATAAACGCGATGTCATATATATTCGCTCGCGAATCACGTAACGACCGTAAATAAGTTGTCAGAAACAGCAAACGTTCGTCTCCTTCGCCGTATACAGAAAGCGTTATGCGAATTGAATGCTAGCTCATACATCAAATGACAATGAGAAGCCGGACAAATCAGGAATAATATTTCGCGTTGTATGTGCTTGATAAAGTAATAAGCATACATTTGATTTTGATTTTTTTACATTGACGTTTATATTTGATTTCAATATTTAGAAAAAAACATTGCTCAATATTGCATCAAGATCTTTTATTAAATTAACTTTGCGCGATTGTAGCTTCATTAAGAATATCATTAAGAATATAATTGATACGTTTTGCTGCAAAATACTACGCGATTTAGATGTAATTTTTCAAATATTATATGAATAATTTTTTAACACAATTTTTTTAATTTTTAACATATCAATTTTGCGGAATATTCTACGGTTAAAATCAATAAAATTTGCTTAGAAGAAATTTTGTGGATTTTTCTTACGTTCTTTTAAATCTTTTCGAAAAGATAGTTACGATGATTACGTGAAGTTGCGAGCAACGAGACGGATAGGGCAAAAGTCCCAAAAAGCAAATCAAAGAAAGCGAGTTCGGAGACATTGCGAGAAAGCGAGGTAAAGCGAGGCAAAAGGTAGCAGCGTGAAAGAAGCGAGACGTAGGCGCGGAGTAGGTAGGCGGCGTGGAGTGGAGGGGAATGCTGGAATGGAATGCGCGGCGCCTAGGGCTCGTCGGATTCCAGGGCCACACGTGCCCTTCCCTCCCTGCGCGCCTGCACGCCGCAGGCACCGACCGGAGCCAATAAACTTCGCTTCCAACTGGCGGTCGCGGTCGACCACCATAGAGCTCATTCATGGAGACCTCCTACCATGTCGCGGTCGGTTCGCCAATCGCTCGCGACCTCGCAAATCATCGACGTAAGAATGTATATAGGCAGTAGCATATCCTGTCGAATGAGAGCAGAGAGATATTAAGATTAGAGATTAGAAGCAAAGAAGGACTACAGATGTATCAATCTATTTCGATTCGATATCATTTCACATCTGTTCACATCTATTTATTTTGCTGATACACTCAAGTAAAGTGTGCCAACAAAGAAAATGACAGGGAAAATGACAAAGTGCGTAGAAGTTATGTGAGAATTTAAATCAATTAAGATGTTAGGTGTGAACAGGATACCGAGTCGAATTGAAATAGACTAAAGAATCTATAGTTTGCTCTTATCGCTAATATTAGCTTCTCCTCGTGGAAGGCTATGTCTAGATTCTTCTTAGGTCAATGTGAATACTTCATATTGCTGCCATCTAGTGCAGAATTTGAGGCGTATAACCGGAGTACCAGAAGCGATCTGTAGCTGATATCGTAGATTTTAGGAAGATGCTAAAAAAAGTCCATAAAGTTAGATGAA